>NC_141873.1:207263542-208513542 GCF_056163025.1 Triticum urartu | reverse complement strand
CGTCCGTTTGCCAATTTCTAGCACTTTTACCCGAAAGGGATTGACAACCCCTTTTACACGTCGGGTTGTGAGTATTTGTTATTTCTATGCGGGTGCTGTTTACATTGTGTTGCTTGGTTCTCCTACTGGTTCGATAACCTTGGTTTCATATCTGAGGGAAATACCTACCTCCGCTGTGCTGCATCATCCCTTCCTCTTTGGGGAAATAGCGACATAGCTTCAAGCGACATCATCGACCATGAGGACTTCCGCCGCAAGGTCATTGCTCTCGCACTCGGAAAAGAGTGTCTGAGTGATCAGTCGGCAGATCGAATGATCTGTAGAAAGATTCTCCGGCCTCGATTGTCGCGACTTGAGGAATGTTCGACTAGCGAGCCACCGCATGCTTCACCCGCCGCTGGAGCTGCGATCGACCAAATCGCTTGCGACGGCGAACAGCGGGGAGCGAGGACGCTGCAGGAGCCGACCGATAATGGGTTGACGGCTGCCGCAGGAGGACACCGCAAAGACTCACGCGAAAGTGTGTCGCTCCGTGAATGGTGAGAGTCTCGACATCGAGGGTGGCTTCTCGGAGCCAGGCGGAGTCGTCGGTGATGAAGACGAGCACTCTGAGCTGGACCTCGTGGCCCAGGGACAAACCATCACCAGAAACCATGTTGATGGAGATTAAAAAACTACAACCTCACCGGAAGTCACTAAGACGCCTGCCCCACGCACTACAAAAAATACACTTCCAACAGAGGCCCATTCCGGTGAAAAGGCCGACCCGTTTGACTTGGTCAAAAGGTAACGGGCCGGCCCACGGAAATCCTGTTAATGGACTGTTCGTATATAGCCCATTTACGGCCCGCTAACTCATGGCCCGTTACGGCCTACCGGAATTAAGCCCAGTAGCTTCATCTGGGCCGTCCAATATGATTCTAGCCTGTTGTAACTTCTGGCCCATGTATGGCCCATGATTTCTTTCGGCCCATATGAGGCCATTTGTAACTCTTGGCCCATTAACGGCCCGTGGTGAATCTGGCCTGCGATGAACAGTGTACCCCTTTATACCTATTAACGGCCCATTATTCCACTGGGCCACTTCCAGCCCATGTTATCTTTCGGCCTTCTCAGGGCCCATTTATTCTTGGGCTCATTTCCAGCATTCGGTTACTTATGGCCCGTCATTGGCCTTTTCTGCTTGTGGGCCAAATTCAGCTCGCGGTTACAATCGGCCCATTTGTGGCCAGTTAATCTGTTGGGCCATTTTCATAACGTCATCAAATACGGCCGATTAACAACGGCCTGTTATTGTCGGCCCATGAATGGATGATTCCAAATCTAGCCCGTCTACGGCCCATAATGCGGTCTGTTATTGGCCCATGTTTAGCCTATCGATCATATGGCACGTAGAAGGCCCATTGATGCTACGGCCCGTAGAAGGCCCATTGATGCTACGACCCATAGAAGGCCCATTCTTTCTATGGCCCTAAGAAGGCCCATTGTTTCTACAGCCCGTAGGAGGCCCATGGTAACTACAGTAAATATGTAGCCCATGGTTATTGTGGCCTAGTTTTAAAAAATAGGTTATTGCGGTCACTAGCAAACCGCGGAAAAAGAACTGCACCGACTACAAGCAAACAAATAAAAAAGACAACAAGGAAATAAATAAGAAAGCAACTTACACTAGGCTATCACGGCTATTACACATATTACATCCACTGGGCATCAAAGTTCGCCATAGTGCAAATATAGGGAACAAAGCAGCATATCATATACACTGGTTGTCAAACTTGGCGACCAGTGCAAATAAACGTCGCAGCAAAACAAGTCCAGAACTGAAACCACTTCAGAAGAGCTCAAGAAACAATATCCTGGGTACCCATAATGCTGGCAAGATGCTTAGCAAGCTTATTAACTTTCTCATGTTTGGCGCTTAAATCCTCCAACACTTGCCGTTGCACCAGAAAGTATGCATATGAATTCTTCACGGACTTCCTCAGTCCTTCGGCTTCTTGCCACAGCACAACTAATTGATGCCTTTCAGCTTGTAGCTGAGACTGTAGAAGCTGAAGTGATTCAGGCAGCGAGGTCGAAGAGCTTGTGCCAGCGGTACTGGCCAGTAACTCGAACACTACATCAACGCAGGACTGTGGGGTTTTCTCAGTGTCTACAAGATCGTTTTTATCACCTTTCTTGGAGACCAACAGGGTTGTCTCACTATCTTGAACCTTATCTGCATTACTTTCTCTACCATTGCATTGTGGGGTGCTCTTCTCCAATATTCTGTTCGCATACTACAAGAGAAACAAGCAGACATATCACAGGTTTATCATGTAGTATACCAAACTCATTTTGGTAAACCGGTTCAGTAGTAAGGTGGACAACATAATAGCATGAAACAAACATATATCTATGTACTATGGTCACTGTATTGTCCATATCATTCTAGTTTATGTTGCCAAATCAAGATAGAGACACAGTTCAACTCATATATTTTTAAGACACAATAGCATAGACAGAATATAAGTGTGAGAAACTACACAACATTGGCAACACTTGTAATGTGCATCACATGAGAACATAACTGTTTATACAACTAAAACTGAAATCAACATAGAGAAAGAAGTTAGAACAGCAATCCAGTTAAAGAAATAGGTTTAGAACATACCTGGTGCGCCATTGGAGTTTTAATCGGATCCTTCAAATTTGAAAGTAGTTGGTATGAGTAACTACAGTGATGCAACAACAAAGGAGTATGGACCATAGCTACAGAATCTGACCTGAGAATAGTTGCTCTTCTGCTTTAAACGTGGAGTTTGGGTTCGCTGTGGTGGTCTTCGTGCTTTGGGCACTGCAGTTGCTTTAAAACTGCTCGTGTGGGGGTACTCTGTGGTGGACATGGTGCTTTGTCAACTAGAAGTGGGTTACTATCCACTGGGGTTTGGGTTAGATGGGTTGTAGCTGGTTCTCTACCCAACGGTGTAAGTGTGCAATCTAGAAGAGTGTCGATTATGTGTGGTGGGGCATGTTTGTGGGCCAGTACAACAATGGTTCTATCTGCATCGATGGGTAGCACTGTCTTTTGTGAAGTGCGGGTTTTTTCTCCCTTAGATACTTCCATCACCCCCTCCAATTCAAATGGCTGATAAGCAAGAAAATAAAATGAACGTACAAACATTGTATGGTAGACAGATGTGGTAATTCACATATATGTTGTCTAACCAAACAGGACAGCATGACACAATTTCACATATATGATTCCTAACTAAATAGGATAGCATGACACAATTTCAGATATATGATGGATAACTTAACAAGATATAATGGCATAATTCAACATATGATGAGTATCTAAACAGGATGACATGACAGAACTATGCGATGTCTTTCGAAAATAGGTTGGGATGAAATAATTCACATAAATGTTGTCTAAGTATACATGATGGCATGATATAATTGACATAATTGATTCATATACTAAGCAGCTGGCACTCGCATGTATGATCTCTAAACTAAGTAGATGGAATTCAATATTGTGCATATGATGACTAAACTAAGCAGTGCAAGACACCATATACATGACATGAGAAATATAAACATTGCAACTTAGAGCATACACCTCAGGTGGGATATCGGACTGGTCATCTATCTCTGAATCCTCCTCTGAGGAGCTCCCTGTAACCATTGAGATATATGCTTCAACAGGTACCATTGCCTGCTCTGAAGACCTTATTTTCACTCCCGATTTTTCCATAACCGGCTCAAATGGTTGATACACATGAGGAGTAGTTCAATATACAAATATTGTCGACAAATGGAATATGTAATGAAAAAAAGATGGCATGAGATAATTCACATATATGATGCCTGGCGACATGGCGGTGCATAATTCACATATATGATAACTGGCTGAAAAACATGGCATTGCATAATTCACATATCTGATATAGAAAGCAAACAAGAGGAATTCACACAAAGCATGTCTAATCTAAGCAGATGGCATGGCAATGCAAGACACCATATGCATGATAGGAGAAATATAACCTTGACAAGTTAGAGCATGCACCTCGGGGGGGGGGGGATACGACTGGTCATCTGTCTCTGAATCCTCCTCTGAGGAGCTATCTGTAACCAGTAAGAAATCTATATCGATAGGTAGCACTGACTGCTTAGAAGACCTTGTTTTACTCCAGATTTTCCCAGGACCGACTCAAATGGCTGATGCACAGTAAGAGTAGATGAATGTATAAACATTGTTGACAAATGGAATACATTATGAAAAAATATGGCAGATACAATTCACATATACGATGACTGGTTAAACTAGATGGCATTGCATGATTCACGTATATGATGCCTGGCTAAAGAAGATGACATTGCATAATTCCCATACACTCCCTCTATTCCTAAATATTTGTCTTTTTAGAGGTTTCAAATGGACTACTACATACGGATGTATATAGACATATTTTAGAGTGTAGATTCACTCATTTTGCTCCGTATTTAGTCACTTGTTGAAATCTCTAAAAAGACAAATATTTAAGAACGGTGGGAGTATGATATAGAAACCAAACAGGTGGCATTCACACAAAGAAAACCTAAACTAAGCTGATGACATATAAGGTGAATAATGTAAGCAATGTGAGGCGCCATATGCATGATATGACCAACATCAGCATGCCAGGTTAGAGCAAACACCTCAGGTGGTAAATAGGCGTGGCCGGCTCCCTCTGAATCCCCATCTGAACAATTATCTTCCTCTGGAATACAATCCGGAATGGCGGGAGGGGGGGGGGACTTCGGCCACCATGGAGCGGCATCTGCATGAAATTGCATTCCCACGCAATGGTCTTCTTTTTTTCTCTACATGTTCAGTACGATTGTGTACAATAACTGACATGCATAATAAAAAATTAGTTAGATTTTGTAAGGCCTAAGGGGTGCATGCAGAAATCAAGACTGATGGTAGCAAACGAGTGGATAGATCCAAAACTAATGATAGCAGGTAGATTATAGCTTCAGTTTAAAAAGATAGACAATGGATCATCTACTGTTTGTTGCCCACCCAACATGAACCACATAGAAGACCCCAGATGAACCAGATAGTAGACAGATACTATTCATTGCTGCCTCGATATGAGACCCATGGGCATTTTAAAACTCAAGTTTGAACGATAAAGTAGCAGGTAATAATAACTGATGTATAACGTAAGCAAACACGAAAGACTGCGACCTCTCTTCCAGAACCGTGTAGTCCTCAGGTTCATCTGCTCAGTCGATGATGGTAATGCAGTTGGCGTGGCTGCCGGCAACGGGGAAGATGATCTAAGGCGGCAAAAGAAAGTGCGCAGGGGGAATCCCTGCTGCAGTGAACGCTTCTGTTGATGGTGCAGCTCAGGTGGGGTGGATGACGACACGACAGGAGCAGGACATAACACACAGAGTTTTCTTTGACACCTATCTGAAAATGAAGTAAATCTGTAAGGCCTCCTTAGAATTGGAGGATTCTATAAACACAGGGACAGGAAAAACACAAGAATAGGATAGGAATGCACGTGCAAAACTGAGCATTTGGAAACACAGGATTTCTGCAAACCTTGGGTGAATTGGTGTGGCGCGGGTTGTAGAGGCGGGAGTTTCAAAGCAGATGAGACAAAAGATACTCGAGCTTGATAATTCCAGGATAACAAGGCGCATATTCCTTGTTCGGCAGAACAAACTTAACATGTACAAAAAAAACAATTCATACAATACACAAGAGAGTCCTATCCCATTTTAGTATATTGCTATAAATGTCATTGAAAAAACTACAAGAAAAATGTAAAAAAATCGGGAGAACAAGATTACCCTGTACAGTACCAAATCGATTCGCACTTCCCTCAACAACAATAAAAAACAAATCAATTCCCACCAAAGAAAGAGTCATGTACCTTTTTATATGATTACAAATGCCAGGATCTCGAATTTCAATTTTTGAATCCACGTTATGTTGAATTCAAATATATCGTTAGGTGACATTGCGGTTTATAATGGATGTAGTCCTACATTTTTATCTTCCATCATATATGAACATTTTACTCCACCCTATGAACATATATATTGCCGTCTACCATATGGACTAAATTTGAATCAATTTTCCTTATTTGAATACGATTGTTGTCAAGTTATACAATCATTTAAATAGTATCTTGATAACAAAAAACATGCATATAGCAGTAATCATATTTCACTATAAACTACATGTGACATACGATCTCCAATTCAAATATTTGTATCCATTTTATGTTGAATTCAAATCAGAGTACATTGGTCTAGGTGGCGAGATGTTTGGGATAATCTAAACCCTGTTTTCATATGTCTATAATTCTTGGATGAATTGGGACAAGTTTTGGTAAAGCTTCTTGCAAAACCGGAGTTTCTCTCAACAAGCCTCGTGGTTCCGAGAGGGAACGTGTCACCTTTGTGTGTGAAACGATATACACTGTCTCCCCCCAGAATTTCTTTACAGAGGCAACATAGAACTATATGAGTGCCCTGTTAAATTTTGGAATTATTCCGGGTTCGTTTGGCATTTTTATACATTAATTGAGTTTCTGGACATTTAATGTGCATAATCCAAATTTGAACTGCAAGCACATGCTCCGGTGCACCAAAGTTGGTTGAAAAATCACATGTGTGTCCTTGGGTGAATTTCTAGGTCCCATGCAAGAAATGGGAATGTAATTCAAACATTTGGGCATCTTGACTCGGCCAAGAACATCGAGAAACTTGGTTTTTAAATTCATGTAAATCCAAAAATCGCCTGGAAATCATGAAACTTGGCATGCTGTCATGTCATGGCACTAACATGCTGTAGTAAAAAATTGGGCATATTTGGAACAAGTTTTGGTATAAGCTTCTTGCAAACCAGAGCTTCTCTCAAGAAGGCTCGTGGTTCTGAGAGGGAACGTGTCACCTTTGAGTGTGAAACAATATACGCTGCCCCATTGAGTTTCTTTACAGAGGCAACATATAACTACATGAGTGCCCTGTTAAATTTTGGAAATATCCGGGTTCGTTTGGCCTTTTTTGTATGTTAATTGAGTTTCTGGTCATTTAATGTGCATAATCCTAATTTGAACTACAAGCACATGCTCCCGTGCACCAAAGTTGGTTGAAAAATCACATGTGTGTCCTCGGGTGAATTTCTAGGTCCCATGCAAGAAATGGGAATGAAATTCAAACACCCGGGCATCGTGGCTCGGCTGAGAACATTGAGAAAGTTGGTTTTAAAATTCTTGTAAATCCAAAACACGCCTGAAAATCATGAAACTTGGCATGGTGTCATGTCATGGTACTACCATGTCGTGGTAAAAATGGCCGAATAGGAACAAATTTTGGTATAAGCTTCTTGCAAACTGGAGCTTCTCTCAAGAAGGCTCGTGGTTCTGAGGGGGAACGTGTCACCTTTGAGTGCAAAACAATATAGGCTGCCCCTTGAGTTTCTTTACAAAGGCAACATAGAACTACATGAGTGCCCTGTTAAATTTTGGAATTATACCGGGTTCGTTTGGCCTTTTTTATACATTAATAGATTTTCTGGTCATTTAATGTGCATAATTAAAATTTGAACTACAAGCACATGCTCCCATGCACCAAAGTTGGTTGAAAAATCACATGTGTGTCCTCAGGTGAATTTCTAGGTCCCATGCAAGAAATGGGAATGAAATTCAAACATCTGGGCATTGTGGCTCGGCTGAGAACATTGAGAAACTTGTTTTTAAAATTCTTGTAAATCCAAAACACGACTGAAAATCATGAAACTTGGCATAGTGTCATGTCATGGTACTACCATGTTGTGCTAAAAAAATTGGCCGAATAGGAACAAGTTTTGGTATAAGCTTCTTGCAAACTGGAGCTTCTCTCAAGAAGGTTCATGGTTCTGAGAGGGAACGTGTCACCTTTGTGTGCATAATTCAAATTTTAAATACAAGCACATGCTCCGGTGCACTAAAGCTGGTTGAAAAATCACAAGTGTGTCCTCGGGTAAATTTCTAGGTCCCATGCAAGAAATGGGAATGGAATTCAAACATCCGGGCATCGTGGCTTGGCTGGAAACATTGAGAAACTTGGTTTTTTAATTCGCGTAAATCCAAGACACGCATGAGGATCATGAAACTTGGCTTGGTGTCATGAAATGGCACCAACATGATGTGGTAATTTTGCTATCCGATTTGCGAAGGCGCACACATTAACAATCAACAAAGTCATTTTGGAACAAGTGATGTCACGTTACAATCAGAAACACATGTATTATTGAAACCGTGGGCGTTCTATTTACCATCTACGTGGCGCCACACGTCCCCTTTTTTTATTAGCTAGGAGGCACCGTGCAGGGTAGCTATTTGAGTATGGGAGGCGTGCGATTAGACCCATGTGCAGGCTTATCGGGGGGAGGGCCCTTTGACCTCCATCTGCCGTCCACCTCTTTCCCAAGGTCTCCATTAATGGCGCCCGAGCCTCTGTTTAATGGCGTGACTATGTCTCACTCGATTGAGATTTAAGACAGAAAAAAGAAAATCTAAAAAGAAAATTTTGCACGGATCTTGATGTAAGATCTGACGGACCTATATAGCATCTACTTCGACTTATAGAAAGACTAATGAATATATATAAGGATGATGAGAGTGGATAATAATTGTCTTACATAATTAGGAAGATAATTAAAAAAGCCACATGCTGCTACGCTCGAAATACACAAGGGAAAAAGAAGAAGGAAGATGCATACAACGATCTGGCTCGCTGATCTGTACTTTCTTTATGTGCTGCAGGTCGTGGAGACTAGTTCTCACGGCGAGCGGCGATGACCTCTTTCATCAGTTTCATGTCCTTAATACGCTGCTTGGCAGCATCCCCGGATTCCTCCACTAGCCTATTGTGCTCGATGCGGAGCATGGCATTCTCGTCCATAAGTTTCTTGACGATGACACCCGTCCTCTACAACAAAGCCAGCGATCTCCTCCGCCTGCTTCACCCTTCCGGCGATCTTCACCCTCAGCAGGTTGTGCTTGGCCCGGAGCTTCGCATTGCCCTCCCCTAGTTGCCAGATGATGCTGGTAGCCTCGTCCTGCAACCTTGCCCAGCCGGATATCTGATCCCTCTGGCTATGGACGATCGCATGCATGCGCTTGTAAGAGTCCTCGCCTGCCCACGAGAAATTTTCCCAGGCCGCATCAGCACGGTGGGACCTCTGTGCTACTTTGGCGGCATGGCGGGACATCTCTGATGCTTCCGCGGCGTGGCCGGACCAGTCTGGTACATCAACAGCGCGGCGGGACCTTCGTGCTGCTTCGGCGGCACGGCGGGACCTCTGTGCTGCTACTGCTCCGCGGCTGGACATGTCGGCTGCTTTCGCGGCGAGGCGGGACATCTCTCGTGCTTCCTCTTCCACGCTCTCCTGTCCCTTGTGACGGCCCAAGACCGATGCGCCAGGTGTCTTCCAGTTATTCGCTGTTGTTGCCTTGTCTTTTCTTGCGTGTTGCATATTGCAATGTCATCATCCGCATTGCATCTGCATGTTTACAAAACTTGCATCCATCCGGTTTTCACCGGTTCCTTCCGTTGTCCGCTCTGAGCCCAGACACACCCGCATACGCCCGCGGCACGTCTGAAATATTATTTTATAAGTGGCCAAAAAATGTTCTCGGAATGGGTTGAAAGTTGGCATGCGGTGTTGCTATGTTTTCAGTAGGCCGCCTGCCAAGTTTCATTCCATTCGGAGCTCGTTTGATAGCCCAATCGTTAAACATATAGCAGCATTATAGCTGGTCATATGTCAGACGGTTTCGGTCCCCGAAACTGCCGTCGAGCCTCTCCTTCTCTTCTCTCCTCTCACCCCAAGGCCTCTCTTCACAGCCCACATCCACTCTAAACTAGCCCATCAAAAATCCTGCCTCTGTGGCCTTTTGTCAGACCCCCCTCTCCGCACAGTTCTCTGACCCCCTCGTGCGCGTCCGAAAGTCGTCCCGAGCCCGACCCGCTCTGTCGTTACCAACGGATCCGGATCAACCCCGAACAACCTCCTGCATCTTTTGTTCCTTCATTGGACTACTCCGTTGACCCGTAGCCATCCTTTCGCTATATATAGACCAAGCCATACCTAATTTGGTCAAACCCTAGAAATTAGGAGGTTTGTCCCTTCACGCCACCACCCGCGCATATTCCTCGGGATCCATCCTGATCCCGCAGCCAATCCTCCACCTCTCCTCGAATTCATCCATCGGCCACTCACCCCGATCCATCCAACCACCAATTAGCTCCGCCACCTCCCCTGTTCGGTCCTTGCCGTATATGCAGCCCCCCAAAGCTCCTCCTACCTCGTCCTCTAGCTCCTTGGTCGTCGCTCCCGTCCATCACCAGCGTCCAGACCAGCAGCCCTGAGCTTCTCCTCTGCTCCCTGCCCACGCACTCCCGTGCACCTCCCATGGCGCCCTCGTCCCCAAGACGCGTCGTCGCCAAGAGCTCCAGGAACCCGCATGGTGCCCGGGCCTTGTGGATCCTGCGTGTCTGAGGAGCACGACCTCCCCGTCATGGCCTCCCCTGATGAACTCCCCTGCCCGAGCCGCTTCCCCGCGCCACCATCTAAATCCGGCCGGAACTCGCCTACTCGCGCCCATTCCTGTCTAAATCTGTGGCACCGCTGCTGCCCGACTCGCCTGTGCTCCACCTCAAGGCCTCGTCGTCGCTGCCTGCTAGCTCTTGAGCACTGCATTGGTTTTCCCTTGAAGAGGAAAGGGTGCAGCAGTAAAGCGGCGTAAGTATTTCCCTTGGTTTTTGAGAACCAAGGTATCAATCCAGTAGGAGACCACGCACGAGTCACCTCATACCTACACAAACAAATAAGAACCTCACAACCAACACGATAAAGGGGTTGTCAATCCCTTCACGGCCACTTACAAGAGTGAGATCTGATAGAGATGATAATAATAAGATAAATATTTTTGGTATTTTTATGATATAGATTGAAAGTAAATAAAGCAAAATAAACGGTGCAAGAAATAGCTTGTTGACAGAAGATTAATATGATGGAAAATAAACCGGGGATCATAGGTTTCACTAGTGGCTTCTCTCAAGATAGCATAAGTATTACAGTGAGTGAACAAATTACTGTCGAGCAATAGATAGAAAAAGCGAATAATTATGAGAATATCTAGGCATGATCATGTATATAGGCATCACGTCCGAGACAAGTAGACCGAAACGATTCTGCATCTACCACTATTACTCCACACATCGACCACTATCCAGCATGCATCTAGAGTATTAAGTTCATAAGAACAAAGTAACGCCTTAAGCAAGATGACATGATTTAGAGGGATAAACTCATGCAATATGATATAAACCCCATCTTTTTATCCTCGATGGCAACAATACAATACGTGTCATTTCCCTTTCTGTCACTGGGATCGAGCACCGCAAGATTGAACCCAAAGCTAAGCACTTCTCCCATTACAAGAAAGATCAATCTAGTAGGCCAAACCAAACTAATAATTCGAAGAGACTTGTAAAGATAAAGCAATCATACATAAAAGAATTCAGAGAAGATTCAAATATTGTTCATAGATAAACTTGATCATAAACCCACAATTCATCGGATCTCGACAAACACACCGCAAAAGAAGATTACATCGAATAGATCTCCAAGAGAATCGAGGAGAACTTTGTATTGAGATCCAAAGAGAGAGAAGAGGCCATCTAGCTACTAGCTATGGACCCGAAGGTCTGAAGTAAACTACTCACACATCACCAGAGAGGCCATGGAGTTAATGTAGAGGCCCTCCAAGATCAATGCCCCCTCCGGCGGAGCTCCGGAAAAGGCCCCAAGATGGGATCTCTTGGGTACAGAAGGTTGCGGCGGTGGAATTAGGTTTTCGTGGTGCTCCTGGATCTTTGGGGGGTACGTGGATATATATAGGAGGAAGAAGTATGTCAGTGGAGCAATGAGGGGCCCACGAGGGTGGAGGGCGCGCCCAGGGGGTGGGCGTGCCCCTTGCCTTGTGGCCGCCTCGTTGATTGCTTGACGTCCACTCCAAGTCTCCTGGATCATGTTTGTTCCAAAAATAACGCTCCCAAAGGTTTCATTCCGTTTGGACTCCGTTTGATATTCCTTTTTGGCGAAACTCTAAAATAGGCAAAAAACAGCAATTTGGGCTGGGCCTCCGGTTAATAGGTTAGTCCCAAAAATATAATAAAAGTGTAAAAATAAGCCCAATAACATCCAAAATAGATAATATAATAGCATGGAGCAATCAAAAATTATAGATACGTTGGAGACGTATCAGCATCCCCAAGCTTAATTCCTGCTCGTCCTCAAGTAAGTAAATAATAAAAAAATAATTTCTGATGTGGAATGCTTCCTAACATATTTCTCAATGCAATTTTTCTTTATTGTGGCATGAATGTTCAGATCCGAAAGATTCAAGATAAAAGTTTAATATTTACATAGAAATAATAATACTTCAAGCATACTAACTAAGCAATCATGTCTTCTCAAAATAACATGGCCAGAGAAAGTTATCCCTACAAAATCATATAGTCTGGCTATGCTCTATCTTCATCACACAAAATATTAAATCATGCACACCCCCGATGACAAGCCAAGCAATTGTTTCATACTTTTGATGTTCTCAAACTTTTTCAATCTTCACGCAATATATGAGCATGAGCCATGGATATAGCACTATGGTGGAATAGAATGGTGGTTGTGGAGAAGACAAAAAAGGAGAAGATAGTCTCACATCAACTAGGTGCATCAACGGGCTATGGAGATGCCCATCAATAGATATCAATGTGAGTGAGTAGGGATTGCCATGCAACGGATGCACTTGAGCTATAAGTGTATGAAAGTTCAACAAAAGAAACTAAGTGGGTGTGCATCCAACTTGCTTGCTCATGAAGACCTAGGGTAATTTGAGGAAGTCCATCATTGGAATATACAAGCCAAGTTCTATAATGTAAAATTATCACTAGTATATGAAAGTGACAGCATAGGAGACTCTCTATCATGAAGACCATGGTGGTACTTTGAAACACACGTGTGGAAAAAGGATAGTAACATTGTCCCTTCTCTCTTTTTCTCTCATTTTTTATTTTTTTATTTGGGCCTTCTTTCATTTTTTTGGCCTCTTTTCCTTTTTTTATTTTTCGTCCGGAGTCTCATCCCGACTTGTGGGGGAATCATAGTCTCCATCATCACACTTCTTTTTTACTTAGAACTCAATACTTAGAACAAAATATGACTCTATGTGAATGCCTCTGGCGGTGTACCGGGATATGCAATGAATCAAGAGTGACATGTTTGAAAGAATTATGAATGGTGGCTTTGCCACAAATACGATGTCAACTACATGATCATGCAAAGCAATATGAGAATGATGCAGCGTGTCATAGCAAACGGAACGGTGGAAAGTTGCATGGCAATATATCTCGGAATGGCTATGGAAATGCCATGATAGGTAGCCATGGTGGCTGTTTTGAGGAAGGTATATGGTGGGTTTATGGTACCGGCAAAAGTTGTGCGGTAGTAGAGAGGCTAGCAAATGTGGAAGGGTCAGGGTGCGTATAATCCATGGACTCAAGATTAGTCATAAAGAACTCATTTACCTATTGCAAAAATCTATTAGTTATTGAAACAAAGTACTACGTGCATGCTCCTAGGGGGATAGATTGGTACGAAAAGACCATCGCTCGTCCCCGACCGCCACTCATAAGGAAGGCAATAAATAAATAAATCATGCTCCGACTTCATCACATAATGGTTCACCATACGTGCATGCTACGGGAATCACAAACTTCAACACAAGTATTTCTCAAATTCACAACTACTCAACTAGCATGACTCTAATATCACCATCTCCATATCTCAAAACAATCATCAAGTATCAAACTTCTCTTAGTATTCAATGCACTTATATGAAAGTTTTTTATTATTGCCATGTTGTTCTAAAGGACTCTCAAAATAATATAAGTGAAGCATGAGAGATCAATTATTTCTATCAAATAGAACTACCGCCGTAATCTAAAAGATATAAGAGAAGCACTAGAGAAAAAACTATATAACTCAAAAGATATAAGTGAAGCACATAGAGTATTCTAATAAATTCCAATTTACGTGTGTCTCTCTCAAAAGGTGTGTACAGCAAGGATGATTGTGGTAAACTAAAAGGCAAAGACTCAAATCATACAAGACGCTCCAAGCAAAACACATATCATGTGGCAAATAAAAATATAGCTTCAAGTAAAGTTACCGATGAACAAAGACAAAAGAGGGGATGCCTTCCAGGGCATCCCCAAGCTTAGGCTTTTTGGTGTCCTTGTATTTTGCCTTGGGGTGCCATGGGCATCCCCAAGCTTAGGCTCTTGCCACTCCTTGTTCCATAATCCATTGGATCCTTACCCAAAACATGAAAACTTCAGAACACAAAACTTAACAAGAAAATCTCGTGAGCTCTGTTAGCGAAAGAAAACAAAACACCACTTCAAGGTACTATAATGAACTCATTCCTTATTTATATTGGTGTTAAACCTACTGCATTCCAACTTCTCTATGGTTTATAAACTCTTTTACTAGCCATAGATTCATCAAAATAAGCAAACAACACACGAAAAACAGAATCTGTCAAAAACAGAACAGTCTGTAGTAATCTGTAACTAACGCAAACTTATAGAACACCAAAAATTCTAAAATAAATTTCTGGACGTGAGGAATGTATCTATTAATCATCTTCAAAAAGAATTAACTAAATAGCTGTAACACCCCGGATGCAACTTACCATATTTGTACTCCAACTATTGCCATTTTCGGCTCTAAGTTATGAGATTCGTGGTTGGGTTCTTGTCTTTGTTTTGCATTTTGCTCATGTCATGCATATCATATCATGTCATCATGTGCGTCGCATTTGCATACGTGTTCGTCTCATGCATCCGAGCATTTTCCCCGTTGTCTGTTTTGCAATCCGGCACCCCTATGTCCTCCGGCGCCCCCTTTTGCCTCCTTTCGTGTGTGGGTGTTAAACATTCTCGGAATGGACCAAGATTTGCCAAGCGGCCTTGGTACACCACCAGTAGACCTCCTGTCAAGTTTCGTGTCATTTGGAGTCCGTTTGATACTCCAACGGTTAACCGGGGAACCGTAAAGGCCTCGTGTGTGTTGTAGCCCAACACCCCTCCAAAGTGGCCCAATAACCCATATAAACCCCCTTCATCCTCTCGGCCGTTCGATCACGATCATGTGGCCAAAACCGCACCTCATTTGGACTCTCCTAGCTCCCCTACCTATATATATGTGCAACACTCTCCAAATTCGCGGTCAAACCCTAGCCTTCTTCCTCCCCGCGCCGCCGGACACGTCCGGTCTGGCCGGACAAAAAAATCGCACTGCAGCTTCCCTCCACTCACACGCCGCCACGTGGCATCGCGCCGCCACCGCTGCGGCCCGCGCAGCCCGTGGCCGGCCCGCTCCCCGTCCCTCTAGGCCCGCGCCGCCTCCCGCGTCCCCCCCCCCCGTGCGCCGCCGCCCGTCGCACCTTGCCGCCACCGGCGCGCCTCCGCCGCCTCCTCACCGGTGTGCCACCGCGCCGCCGTCCCTAGGCCACCGGTGCCCACCACCGACCTCACCGCCACCACGCATCGGCGCCTCGCCCCATCTCGCCGCCGACCCCACCTCCAGCCGGATCCGGCGAGGGACCGGCCAGATCCGCCGCCACCTTCCTCCCACTCCGGCGTCTGCCCCGGCAAAGCTCGGGCCACTGCAGGCGAACTCCGGCGATCCTCAGGAACCGCGCCGCCCAGATCCAGATCCAGTCAAACCTAGGGTTGACCTCGTTTTTTCATGCACTATTCATCATGCGATAACTCTGTCATCGTAGCTCCGTTTCTTGCACATAATATATCAAAAAAATTTATCATGATGTGATCTTCATTTCGTTCCATTGTGTCATGCTTGTTTGAGTCCATCTCGATGCCCAAATTGTTGATGCAAGAGTGCTATAAAATGTTTGTAACATCCCAAATTGTCAATTTGGAATGTTATACACTAGATCATCATTGCATATCATAATTCTTGCATTTTGGTTGATCCTAGAAATTTTCGCAACTCAAGGACCCTCGGAGAGAGTTGGGGATTTCGTTATTTTCATATTTGAGTTGTCTCAAATTTTGAAAATAGGATCATTTGATTTTATTTATTTTATCTTCAATTATTTCTATTACAAAAAAATATGAGAGAGGGAATAAAATGACTTTCCCAAAATAAAGAAATATTGAGGGTTTAATAATAAAATCAAATAAGATTTTATTTGGTTTTATTTGCTATTTTATTTGAATTTAGGAAAAATGTGTGTTTTTCAAAATTGCATTTAGGCCCCAAATAAATGTTCATCCAGTGCGGCTTGATTTTAGAAGCCGGGGAAAATTTATTTTGGGATTTTTGGAGTTCGTTTAGTATTTTTTTCGTTAGTTTTCTGCGCGGAATTATTAAAAAAACTCCGAACCGACTCCGGGCCGTGCCCGAGTGGGACTCCGCCCAGGGGGCCTTTTTAAGCCGACCCCGCCGAGCCGCCGAGGCCCACCAGCCCGCCCGCCGAAACCGTAGCGCCCGCGCCGCCGCCGCCGCCCGCCTCGCCGCCGCCTCGCCGCCCCGCTGCCCGAGGTAGCCGCCGTCGCCGGCGGTTTTTCATCATAAAACCGCCCGGTTTTTTTAGATCCGTTTTTTATTAGAACGGTTTCTTTTTTCGGTTTAGTTATTTAGCGAGCGTTCGCTCGTTCGTTCGTTTTTAACGAACGTGTTCATCGGTTAGATCCAGATAATGAACGTTCGTTCGTTAATCTGTTCGTCGTTTTTCTTTTTCTCAGATTTTCCGCGATTATTTCTGATCGTGATTTCTGATCCGATTTTCATTTTAGTATAACTTTTCGCTCGTTTATCGGAATCAGGCGATTCAAGCGCCTGGAGTTTCATCTCGAAACCCTCTTTCCGTTTAACCAACTTAAACAAGTTTTTGCTTCTGTAAAAAAATTCCTTAGATCCAGAATAGTAAACGAAGCCTGTTTCTTTTGCTGTTTGTCTTTCGTTGCTTCGTTTGTTTTGATTCTTTTGCCAACCGTAGTTCTTAAGTTGAACTTTCTGGTTAGATCTCTTATTCGAGTTTTACCTGTGCATTAGATGAGTGCTTATTGTATGCTTGTTTGTTTGCGATAGAGTACCCGGAGTGCACTGCTTGTTACTTCGAATCGCTAGGTTTCCCGGATCATCAGCAAGGCAAGTAACACTTTGATCATACCTCCAACTACCCAGTTTTATTGCATTAGATCAATCCTTACACATTGCATGGTTAGGATCTAATTAAATTGTGGGTTTGGGAAGTAGTTGAGGTAGTACCTATTACCTGTTTAATTATCAAACCTTTGGGAGTTACTTCTACGTTGCTTATTATGCCATGCTATGCTAGTAGACGTGGATTGGGTGAGTGTATCTATGACAGATGTGAGATTGTTAATCAATGGTTTATTTAAGGTGGCAACTTAAACACACATCTGGGTGGATTGAGGTACCTGGGTATTCCAGGATTGCCTGTTTTTTTAATGGACCGCCACCCAGGCTTAAAGGGATCATGAAATTATTCCTACTAGAAACTTCCGTGTGTAGCCACAAGCTATTATGGGCTCTAGCATAGTTGACTAAGTCGTGCGAACTCTTATAGTGGTAGACTAGCAGATGTAGGGGATGTAGGTGGTACGGTCTACCCATCGTAAGGTGCTAGCGCTTCTGAAAGACTATGTCTCGGTCATCCGTTTCTCAAACACCGTGTAGTGCGAGAAACCAAATGGAGGCGATCGAGTCTTGTGGGGAAAAGTGCGCAAACCTCTGCAGAGTGTATAAACTAATCATGGTTAGCCGAGTCCCCGGTTATGGACATCTTGAGTATCTAGTACCTGGATTATCATGTGATTCTCAACATGTTAATCTAAAATTAATTTTGATGGGTTTGTTTAATGATGATGTTTAATTGGGATTGAGAATGCTGTCAACCATTCTCAATGTTTAACAACCACCATGATAGTTAAATAAATTTAGTCCTTTGCAGTAGGGAAAAATTGGCTTTACGCAAAACTGTAACCATAGAGCTTTCCACCAGCCAAATATGCATATAGAATAGCTGTTTCATTCAATTACTCTCTATGTGTTACATTTCCAGCATATTCCATGTGCTGACCCGTTTTCGGGCTGCAACGTTAATATTGCAGACTTTTCAGACGATAATTAAGGAGTTTTAGGTCGTGTTTCTATACTCAGTGATGCCGTTGGAGTTGATGGACTCACTTATCTTCCAAGCCTTCCGCTGTTATCGTTATTAAATGGCCTTAAGCCATATTTATTGTAATAAGTTCTCTTTTGAGACAGTCGATGTAATAAGTGTGTGACTTCTACTCTGCTATAAATCCTTCGAGTACTGTGTGGTGTCAGCATTACTGATCCAAGGATGACACCGGAGCACAGAGATTGGACCGTTTGAGGTCTGGTCGCTACAAGAGGGTATCAGAGCACACGCTGACTATAGGACATGACCACTAAGCTAAAGACCTAGATCACTACTCACTCTCCTCTCTTTTCTGACTTCTCATCTTTTCTACTCTTTTAGGATGGCGGATGCAAGGAACAAGTTCACTCAACCGGATGAAGACACACCCTTTGGATGTCACTTGAAGGAAGTCACTAGATACCTGAACATAGGAGTACCAAGCTTCACCGGAACCTACAACGCCACTTTACCTGAAGAAGAGCACTGGATGATTCAAGTTCAAGATCCAGGGAGGACGTTCATGCCAATCACTAAGCCCATAGAGTTTTCTTTTGATGCACCAACTTGGAATCTAGCAAAGAGCATGGCAGCTCACATCGCCATGGGACGCATTGGAGAAGTCTACCGCAATGATCTCAAGGATACTATCTACCAGATTTGTGGGCACTGAGATGAGCACTGGGAGATGATCAGCACCAGAAAGGATAGATCAATTGCAGCTTTCACCCAGGAGTTAAACCAGCACATTAGACATCAGGAGAATCAGATGTGCGCCGACATGATAGACCTGAAGAAGGCAAAGACAAGAATTAAGGAACTGGAGGAAGAACTCAAGGCTACTCGTGAAGATTATGAAGAAGAAATTGAAGTATTAGTGGATAAGAATGCCGACCTAACAATGAAGATCGGAATATTTATGGGAGGCCCTACACCGGTAGAAGGAGACGAAGAACCCAAGGAGATTCGCCCGGAAGACTACGTCATCATCGACGACACCGACTTGGATCCCGACGATAGAGATGATGACTATGTTGATGAAGCCGGAGCAGATATCATGGAGTCTGCAACCGAAGAATATTTCTAGTAGACCACCTCATCAGTAGTAGTAGTCCACCATGTAAATATTATAGTCCGAGCACTTTTGCGATAGTTAGATCGATTGTATGCCCTTGTTTGATTGAATGAATGGAGTGAATTGTTTGCTTTTGCCTCATGTGCATATGGGTAGTGTTTTCTCTTTAGACCCTCTCTATTCTTAAATCTCATCTTTTCTAAACCCTCAAATGGCTCCGAGACGTGACCTTGGATTTACCTTTCCACCCGAGCTCACTCAGTTGATCCAGCAGCAGAACACATTGATGCAGTCGCTAGTCCAGAATCAGAACCAGGGGAACAAAAACAACAACAACCCACCACCACCACCACGTCTTGATCACCTAGCCCGTTTTCTTAGGCTGAATCCGCCGGTGTTTTCCAGTAGCACCGAGCCGATAGTAGCAGATGATTGGCTCCGCAAGACAGCTAGAGAGTTGACCACAGCAGGATGCACGGATGCGGAGAAGGTGAAGTTTGCCGCACATCAGCTTGAAGGACCCGCGACATCATGGTGGGAGAATTTCGCAGCCACTTTCCCTGTCGATACTATCACATGGGACCAGTTTCAGCAGGCTTTTCGTACTGCCCATGTTTCAGCAGGAGCTATGGCCATGAAGAAGCGAGAGTTTCGCAACTTGCGCCAAGGAGGACGGACAGTTGGCCAGTATGTGGAAGACTTTAGTAAATTAGCACGTTATGCCCCAGATGATGTTGCTATGGATGCAACAAAGCAGGAGAAATTTCTGGAAGGACTGATTGATGAGTTGAGCATGTAGTTGATGGTAGCAACCTTCAACAACTACCAGGAGTTGGTAGATCGTGCTCTCATGATTGAAGGGAAGCAGCAGCAAATTGAAAATTGCAAGAGGAAGTATGCACAAGGAAAGTACAATTCAGGAGCTTAGCAGAAGCCACGATTTACCCCTAGGCCGGGAGGACATTTTCAGCATACCCATGGAGGAGGTAGCTCGCACAATCAAAATGGCCCCAGGAATGGTAATGGGAATGGAGGAAGCAACGGCCAGAACCATACCAACCCATCAACCCCAGCCAAGAAAGACCTGAGCCAAGTCACTTGCTTTAAGTGCCAGAAGACCGGACATTATGCCAATGAATGTCCTGAATCCCAGAATGGAAATGGCAATGGAAGCTCTGGGAAGAAGCCGAACCCTTTCAACAGGGGATAGGTGAACCACGTTAACATGGAGGAGGTTCAAGAGCAGCCGGATGCAGTAATTGGTAAGTTTTTGGTTAAGTCATTTACTGCACTTGTTCTTTTTGATACTGGTGCATCGCATTCATACATATCAAGGGGATATGTGGATAAGTATAAACTGCCAACCCAAGCCCTTAGGTCACCCATGTTAGTAACCTCGCCTAGAGCAGAATATATGGCTAGTCTATGGTGTGATCGGTTACCATTAAGAATTGGTAACTATGTTTTTCCCTCAGACCTAATAGTGTTGGAATCCAAGGATTGGATGTGATATTAGGCATGGATTGGTTGTCAAAGTATGAAGGGAATATTGAATGTGCCAGTAAGTCAATTTTGCTTACCACCCCAGAAGGGAGAAGGATCAAGTATGTATCCCGACATGTGCCAAAGAGGACTCAAGTAAAATTGTTTAACCAGAGTTGTGTAGGAGGAAGTACCAGTAGTGAAGGATTTCCCCGAAGTATTTCCAGAAGAGTTGCCAGGCATGCCACCGGATAGAGATATTGAGTTTTTGATTGAGCTTTTTCCAGGCACAGGGCCAATATCAAACAGACCATATAGGATGCCTGCAAAGGATTTGGTGGAAATTAAGAAGCAAATTAAGGAGTTACTGGATAAAGGTTATATTCGCCCAAGTTCTTCACCTTGGGGATCGCCAGTACTTCTAGTAGAAAAGAAGGATGAATCATTAAGGATGGTTGTCGATTATCGAGGATTGAATGAAGTAACCATCAAGAACAAGTACCCCCTACCGATGATCAATGATCTGTTTGATCGATTGCAAGGAGCTAAGGTATTTTCCAAGATCTATCTGCGATCAGAATACCACCAGTTGAAGATTCAGGAACAGGATATACCCAAGATGGCTTTTACCACCAGGTATGGGCTGTACGAGTATACCGTTATGTCATTTGGTCTGACTAACGCACCTGCATATTTTATGAACATGATGAACAAAGTGTTTATGGAGTTCTTGGATAAGTTTGTTGTAGTGTTCATTGATGATATCCTGGTTTACTCAAAGAATGAAGAGGAGCCTAAGGAACATTTGCGTTTGGTTCTTGGAAAGCTCAGAGAACATCAATTATATGCCAAGTTTAGCAAATGTGAGTTTTGGTTGAAGGAAGTTGGATTTCTCGGACATGTTATATCCGGAGAAGGTATAGCAGTAGATCCCACTAAAGTTGATACCGTGACCAAGTGGGAAGCACCAACCACCGTGGGAGAGATCCGGAGTTTTCTTGGACTCGCAGGATACTATTGGAGGTTTATTAAGAATTTCTCAAAGATTGCGAAGCCTATGACGGATTTGTTGAAGAAGGATACCAAGTTCATATGGATGGAGGAATGTGAGGCTAGTTTTCAGGAGTTGAAGAAACATTTGGTTACCTCACCAGTGTTGATTTTACTGGATCAGACCAAGGATTATGAGGTGTATTGCGACGCTTCACATCAAGGACTTGGAGCAGTGCTGATGCAGGAAGGGAGAGTTGTTTCATATGCCTCACGACAGCTTAAGCCTCATGAGTTGAATTATGCTACGCATGATTTGGAGTTAGCAGCCGTAGTGCATGCATTGAAGACTTGGAGACATTTTCTGATTGGAAACCATTGCGAGGTGTACATGGATCACAAGAGTTTGAAGTATATTTTGACACGGAAGGAGTTGAACCTCAAACAAAGGAGATGGTTGGATCTCATCAAATATTATGATATGAAATTGCATTATCACCCCGGAAAGGCTAACGTAGTAGCTGACGCGTTGAGCCGTAAGAGCCATGTCAACACCCTAATGACGGGAGATTTACCAAGTGAGTTAGCTAAAAATCTTCGAGAGCTATGTTTGGAAATAGTTCCAAGAGGCTATGTAGTAGCATTGGAGATTCAGTCTACGTTGATGGATAAAATCAGAGAAGCCCAAAAGACTGACAAGGAGATTGCTTCTATTAAGAAGAAAATTAGCAAAGGAAAAGCTAAGGGATTTCGTGAGGATGAGCATGATACCATATGGTTTGAAGACCGTGTTTATGTGCCAATTGATTCGAAGATCAGGAAGCTAATTCTGCAAGAGGCCCATGACTCACCATACTCGATTCACCCAGGAAATACCAAGATGTATTTGGATTTGAAGGATATTTTCTGGTGGACTGGAATGAAGAAGGATATTGCGGAGTATGTAGCAGTTTGTGATGTATGTCAGAGAGTGAAGGCAGAGCATCAGAAACCAGCAGGATTGCTACAACCATTGTCGATACCCGAATGGAAGTGGGATAAGCTAGGCATGGATTTTATTACAGGATTGCCCAGAACCCGTTCAGGCTATGACTCAATATGGGTTGTAGTCGATCACTTGACAAAGGTAGCTCATTTCATTCCAGTAAAGACTACCTATACCAGTGCAAAGTTGGCAAAGATATACATGACCATGATCGTATGTCTGCATGGAGTTCCAAGGAGCATTGTATCAGATAGAGGAACCCAGTTTACTTCAAAGTTCTGGAATCACTTGCATGAGACTTTGGGAACCAGACTGGAGTTTAGCACAACTCTTCACCCGCAGACAGATGGACAGACCGAGAGAGTCAATTAGATTTTGGAGGATATGCTAAGAGCTTGTGCGCTAGATGATGGATCTAGTTGGGATGAGAATTTGCCATATGCAGAGTTCTCTTACAACAACAGCTATCAATCTAGTTTGAAGATGGCCCCTTTCGAAACCTTGTACGGAAGGAGGTGCAGGACCCCATTGTCTTGGGATGAAGTTGGAGACCGCCAGTTTTTGGACCGGATCTGATAAAGGAGTCTGAATAGAAAGTGAAATTGATTCGCGATAGGCTCAAGGTAGCTCAGTCCAGGCAGAAGAGTTATGCAGATTCTAAACGCAAGGAGACAGTTTACGAAGTCGGAGACCGAATTTATCTTTGAGTATCTCCACTTCGAGGAGTTAAGCGCTTTGGAGTTAAGGGAAAACTAGCGCCACGTTTTGTAGGCCCATACAAAGTTTTGGAGCGTATGGGAGAGGTAGCCTACAAGTTGGAATTACCCGAAGGACTATCAGGAGTTCACGACATGTTTCATGTATCCCACTTGAAGAAGTGCCACGCAGAGATGGCTGACATACCGCTGAGAGATACGGTACCACTGGAAGCAATTCAGTTGGACAGTGATTTGATCTATGAGGAGAAACCAGTTAAGATTCTAGAATATGCCAGTCGAGTCACCCACAACAAGGTTATCAAGTTTTGCAAGGTTCAGTGGAGCCACCACATGGAGGATGAAGCCACCTGGGAACGAGAGGAAGAATTGCTGAAAGACCACCCTCACCTATTTTCTAGCCAACCCGAATCTCGAGGGCGAGATTCATCTTAAGGGGGGTAGGTTTGTAACATCGCAAATTTTCAATTTGGAATGTTATACACTAGAAATTTTTGCATTTTGGTTGATCCTAGAAATTTTTGCAACTCAAGGACCCTCGGAGAGAGTTGGGGATTTCGTTATTTTCATATTTGAGTTGTCTCAAATTTTGAAAATAGGATCATTTGATTTTATTTATTTATCTTCAATTATTTCTATTACAAAAAAATATGAGAGAGGGAATAAAATGACTTTCCCAAAATAAAGAAATATTGAGGGTTTAATAATAAAATCAATAAGATTTTATTTGGTTTTATTTGCTATTTCATTTGAATTTAGGAAAAATGTGCGTTTTTCAAAATTGCATTAAGGCCACAAATAAATGTTCATCCTGTGCGGCTTGATTTTAGAAGCTGGGGAAAATTTATCTCGGGATTTTTGGAGTCCGTTTAGTATTTCTTTCGTTAGTTTTTCTGCATGGGATTATTTTTTAAAAAAAACTCCGAACCGACTCCGGGCCATGCCCGAGCGGGACTCTGCCCGGGGGGCCTTTTTAAGCCGACCCCGCCGAGCCGCCGAAGCCCACCAGCCCACCCGCCGAAACCCTAGCGCCCGCGCCGCCGCCCCGCGCCGCGCTGCCTCGCCGCCGCCCCGCCGCCCCGCTGCCCGAGGTAGCCGCCGTCGCCGGCGGTTTTTCCTCAGAGAACCACCCGGTTTTTTAGATCCCTTTTTTTATTCGAACGGTTTATTTTTTCGGTTTAGTTATTTAGCGAGCGTTCGCTCGTTTGTTCGTTTTTAACGAACCTGTTCGTCGTTTAGATCCAGATAACGAACGTTCGTTCCTTAATCTGTTCGTCGTTTTTCTTTATCTCGGATTTTCCATGATTATTTCTGATCGTGATTTCTGATCCGATTTTCGTTTTAGTATAACTTTTCGCTCGTTTATCGGAATCAGGCGATTCAAGCGCCTGGAGTTTCGTCTCGAAACCCTCTTTCCGTTTAACGAACTTAAACAAGTTTTTGCTTCTGTAAAAAAATTGCCTTAGATCCAGAATAGTAAACGAAGCATGTTTCTTTTGCTGTTTGTCTTTCGTTGCTTCGTTTGTTTTGATTCTTTTGCCAACCAGAGTTCTTAAGTTGAACTTTCTAGTTAGATCTCTTATTCGAGTTTTACCTGTGCATTAGATGAGTGCTTATTGTATGCTTGTTTGTTTGCGATAGAGTACCCAGAGTGCGCCGCTTGTTACTTCGAATCGCTAGGTTTCCCGGATCATCAGCAAGGCAAGTAACACTTTAATCATACCTCCAACTACCCAGTTTTATTGCATTAGATCAATCCTTACACATTGCATGGTTAGGATCTAATTAAATTGTGGGTTTGGGAAGTAGTTGAGGTAGTACCTATTACCTGTTTAATTATCAAACCATTGGGAGTTACTTATACGTTGCTTATTATGCCATGCTATGCTAGTAGACGTGGATTGGGTGAGTGTATCCATGACAGATGTGAGATTGTTAATCAATGGTTTATTTAAGGTGGCAACTTAAACACACATCTGGGTGTATTGAGGTACCTGGGTATTCCAAGATTGCCTTTTTTTATGGACCGCCACCCAGGCTCAAAGGGATCTTGATATTATTCATGCTAGAAACTTCCGTGTGCAGCCACAAGCTATTATGGGCTCTAGCATAGTTGACTAAGTCGTGCGAACTCTTATAGTGGTAGACTAGAAGATGTAGGGGATGTAGGTGGTACGATCTACCCATCGTAAGGTGCTAGCGCTTCTGAAAGACTATGTCTCAGTCATCCGTTTCTCAAACACCGTGTAGTGCGAGAAACCAAACGGAGGCGATCGAGTCTTGTGGGGAAAAGTGCGCAAACCTCTACAGAGTGTATAAACTAATCATGGTTAGCCGAGTCCCCGGTTATAGAGATCTTGAGTATCTAGTACCTGGATTATCATGTGAATCTCAACATGTTACTCTAAAATTAATTTTGATGGGTTTGTTTAATGATGATGTTTAATTGGGATTGAGAATGCCGTCAACCATTCTCAATGTTTAACAACCACCATGATAGTTAAATAAATTTATTCCTTTGCAGTAGGGAAAAATTGGCTTTACGCAAAACTGTAACCATAGAGCTTTCCACCAGCCAAATATGCATATAGAATAGGTGTTTCGAAGAGACTTGCAAAGATAAACCAATCAGACATAAAAGAATTCCGAGAAGATTCAAATATTGTTCATAGATAAACTTGATCATAAACCCACAATTCATCGAATCTAGACAAACACACCGCAAAAGAAGATTACATCGAATAGATCTCCAAGAGAATCGAGGAGAACTTTGTATTGAGATCCAAAGAGAGAGAAGAATCCATCTAGCTACTAGCTATGGACCCGAAGGTCTGAAGTAAACTACTCACACATCACCGGAGAGGCCATGGAGTTGATTTAGAGGCCCTCCGTGATCAATGCCCCCTCCGGCGGAGCTCTGGAAAAGGCCCCAAGATGGGATCTCTTGGGTATAGATGGTTGCGGCAGTGGAATTAGGTTTTCGTGGTGCTCCTGGATGTTTGAGGGGTACGTGGATATATATAGGAGGAAGAAGTACGTCGGTGGAGCAACGAGGGGCCCACGAGGGTGGAGGGCGCGCCCAGGGGGGTGGGTGCGCTCCCCGTGCCTCGTGGCCGCCTTGTTGATTGCTTGACGTCCACTCCAAGTCTCCTGGATCATGTTCGTTCCAAAAATAATGCTCCCGAAGCTTTCATTCCGTTTGGACTCCGTTTGATATTCCTTTTCGGCGAAACTCTAAAATAGGCAAAAAATAGCAATTTGGGCTGGGCCTCCGGTTAATAGGTTAGTCCCAAAAATATAATAAAACTGTAAAAATAAGCCCAAGAACATCCAAAATAGATATTATAATAGCATGGAGCAATCAAAAATTATAGATACGTTGGAGACGTATCACTGCCGGACTTCGCCGGTGAACAGCATTGCCGCCCTCGTTCCTTGTCGCCCCTGCTCTGTTTCTTTCCCTTCCGCCCAGGTCCTCTCGCGCTCAACTCTCTCTCTCTGAACTGGGACCCCGCCGCCGCCATGGACACCCTCAACCTCGCCGACATGCCTCCACCCACCGGATAAAGGTCGGAGCTGCCCAGATCCGGTCGCCCACCACCGAGATCCGTCCGTTCCCCAGCCTTCCCGCGGCCTCTGGCCCTCGCCGTCGCCAGAGAGCCCATCCGCCGCCACCCTATTTCTTGCCATGGCCGGACGTGCGAAGGACGTCGCCTCTGCGTTGGTTGCGCATGGGCCGGCCTCCTCTCCAGCCGCGGCCCAACACCGCTTCCCCGCCCCAGCGCCGCTGACCTCCTCTGCCAGCTGGGCCTGGCCCATGGGTGAGCTCCCCAGCGCCCCTCCTTTTTTTTCTACCGCTGGTCCAACATGCTTCAGATTCGGCCCATGCCGTGTTTTTTTCAGTGTCTGCGGTTTTAGTTATTTTCCAGAGACTGCAATTTTTACAGAAAAATCCCTAGTTGTCATGCATATAATAACTAATTAACCGTGCATCGGAATTAAACAAATTGAATATGTAAAATGACTAGAATTTCATCTAGTTTCATAATATCCAAATTTCATGCATATTTAAAATTTTAAATTGCCGTTTGATTAAATTTTCTCAAATGCCATGCTAAAATTATTTATTTCATAACTAAATAACCATAGCTCCATTTTAAAGAAACTTTATATGTAAATGGGGTGGAAAACTGCCTAGTTTAACATGGTGGCATTACTTTCCATGTTTAATAACTCTAAAATTGTTTTTAGGGCAGAACAGTACCAAATTCAAAATATGCACATGGGGATTTTCCGGAATTGTTGTTTGTTATATCCGGCCTCATTTAAACTTGTCTAGATAGGTAGTTTTCTTATGCTTCACCTCTTGCCATGCTTAACAACATTTAATATTGTTGGGTACATAATCGAGAGAGAACTAAATAAGTCATGTGGTGTTTCGTCAATATGCAACTCGTTGCATATTGAGCTCCACTTAATTTGTAGTATTGTTTGTGCACTTTGCCATGCCATGCCTCATTAAACCGGACATGCATCATACTTGGTTGTGCATCAGGCCATGTTTATGTGATGGTTGTTTACTATGTTTGTTGCTTCTTTCCGGTTGCTTCTCTCGTTAGCTTCGGTTTCGTTCCGAAGTTGTGAGGATTTGTTCGACTACGTTGGGTCATCTACTTCTTGGACTCGTTCTTCTTCCTTGCGGGATCTCAGGCAAGATGACCATACCCTCGAAATAACTTCTATCTTTGCTTGCTAGTTGTTCGCTCTATCGCTATGTCACGCTACCTACCACTTGTTATATCATGCCTCCCATATTGCCATGTCAAGCCTCTAACCCACCTTTCCTAGCAAACCGTTGTTTGGCTAAGACCGCTTTGCTCAGCCCCTCTTATAGCGTTGCTAGTTGCAGGTGAAGTTGAAGTTTATTCCATGTTGGAACATGGATATGTTGGGATATCACAATATCTCTTATTTTATTAATGCATCTATATACTTGGTAAAGGGTGGAAGGCTCGGCCTTATGCCTGGTGTTTTGTTCCATTCTTGTTGCCCTAGTTTCCGTTATACCGGTGTTATGTTCCTTGATTTTGCGTTCCTTACGCGGTTGGGTGTTATGGGAACCCCTTGACAGTTTGCTTTGAATAAAACTCCTCCAACAAGGCCCAACCTTGGTTTTACCATTTGCCTCACCACCACCTATACGTTTCCCTTGGGAGTCGTGCTTCCAAGGGTCATCTTTATTTTTAAAACCCCCGGGCCAATGCTTCTCTAAGTGTTGGTCCGAACTGGGCGATGTCCGGCGCCCCTGGGCAACCAGGGTCTATGCCAACCCGACGTCTTTCCCATCCGGTGTGCCCTGAGAACGAGATATGTGCAGCTCCTATCGGGATTTGTCGGCACATTCGGGAGGTTTTGCTGGTCTTGTTTTACCATTCGAAATGTCTTGTAACCGGGATTCCGAGACTGATCGGGTTTTCCTAGGAGAAGGAATATCCTTCGTGGATCGTGAGAGCGTGTGATGGGCTAAGTTGGGACACCCCTGCAGGGTTTAAACTTTCGAGAGCCATGCCCGCGGTTATGTGGCAGATGGGAATTTGTTAATGTCCGGTTGTAGAGAACTTGACACTTGACTTAATTAAATGCATCAACTGCGTGTGTAGCCGTGATGATCTCTTTTCGGCGGAGTCCGAGAAGTGAACACGGTTTGGGTAATGTTTGAAGGTAAGTAGTTTCAAGATCACTTCTTGATCACTTCTAGCTTCTCGACCATTGCGTTGCTTCTCTTCTCACTCTTATTTTCGTATGTTAGCCACCATATATGCTTAGTGCTTGCTGCAGCTCCACCTCATTAACCTATCCTACCCATAAGCTTAAATAGTCTTGATCTCATGGGTGTGAGATTGCTGAGTCCTCGTGACTCACAAATACTTCCAAACAGTTGCAGGTGCCGATGATACCAGTGCAGGTGACGCAACCGAGCTCAAGTGGGAGCTCGATGAAGATCTTGTTCATTGTTTTGTGTCTTTTCTGGTTGATCAGTAGCGGAGCCCAGTTGGGACGATCGGGGATCTAGCATTTGGGGTTTTCTTCTTTTATTTTGGTTCCGTAGTCAGACCTTGATTGTACTCTGGATGATGTATGTTTAACTTGTTACTTGTTATTTGGGAAACCATTTAGGTTGTGATAGGTGTGAACAGGTTTGCAATTAAATATAGCATGGTAGTAGTAATTTGGTATGTGACGAGATGCAAGCTCAAAATTTATTGATGATTCTAGTTTCGAAGTGCTGCACTATTCCCGAAGGGCGTAACATGGGCACGTGTTCTCAGCCATGGTGTAGCATATGCCATGGTACTTCTTTTTCTACTGTTGTGTACGTGCAATAACTAGCACCGTCGGATACATATCTTACGGTTATTGGGGTGTTCGACAAGAATAGCCTCGTGGCGAGCTATAGACTAGTCTTTTTTTCACACGATTACATCGACACATATCATCTCCCTCCGTCTTTCCCACGCACACACCTATATCTCGGGACTTCTCGCACGTACCATCTCTAGCTCCCTAGGTCGACGCCAACCACATACACTTGTACTCTGAGTTTAGCCCTCCGTCCCGAATTACTTGTCACAGGTATGGATGTATCTAGATGTATTTTAGTTCTAGATACATCCATTTCTGCGATGAGTAATTTGCGACGGGTAATTTGGGAGTACGTTATACAGGAAGAGAAGAGGTGCATGCACGCACTCGTCCTCTCTCACACACACATCTGTAGCTATGAATTGTAGTGTTCTCAACCATCCGATTGGCTCTATCATAGGTTTCACGTTGCTCCTTGGCCTTGATATTGAGAAGTTTAAAACGCAGAGGCTAAGCTAGAGGTGCAAGGTTTTGGTTAATGCGCGGGCCGCACACGGCACCAACACGACACGAGCTTCGTTTGCCAGGTGCGTAGTCGGGTGGGTTGTCCAAGTATAGACACAACCAGGCCCTCCTTGGTATCTGCGCTTCGACTTATTATGCGCAGAGAAATTAGGATCGGAGGGAGTACTACTGGTAGTACTATTGTGATGTGTCGCATCAACTCGCACAAGTATGCAACACTTCCTGAACAAACAAGCATATAAGCTGTTAGAGCATCTCCAATAGCATGTGTATATTTGGATGTCTATATATTCATATAGACAATGGTCTAAAAAGATTCCCTCATACACACGTCCAGTTTTGCATCAGAACATCTATATATAGGGACCATGACAGGTGGGCCGTCGCTGCGGAGAGAAAAAAATCGTGGATGCAGCTGAGTTTAGACGACGCCTTCACATTGTCCGGGCGTGGACATTGTCGAGGTCGATTTAGAGGATGTATATATTTGGACGACCATATAGACAAGCTGTTTGATGCCGGGTTTGGGCTCACGTCGTGGAAAACGAGTATAGACATCCATATAGACAAGCTATTGGAGATGCTCTTATACTTCTTACCCAAAGGATCTTTATATCCAACAGACACAAAATATCCATTCGACTGTTGGAAATTACTTTAACTGATGATCTGATGTCAAAGTAATTGCTGCATCGCCACCAAAACCCACCATATCTTAAGCTAAAGTAGACTGAGCTAACCCCTACATTAGCATATTACTAAGATAAAGAGAAGGCACTGTAGAATCATTTAGGACATGATCTTGTCAATCTAAATGTGGAGGGACACCAGATTAACCCCGGCCAGCAACTTGGGCGGAACTGTGAAGAAGGTCAGCTCCTGCCCGGCGACGTCGTCGGGATCCTTGCTTCTTGTCACCTCCATTTCCACCTTGATGGCATCGGTCCTACCTTTGGGATCCCCCGGCAGGCCGTTCTCCCACAGCTTGGCCACATAGTACGGCAGTGGGGACGCCCTTGCTCTGATGCAGACGACCGACACAGTGATAGGTGCGCCGATGTCGAGCACGCCGCCGACCAAGAAAAACGCGCGGTCGTCCTCCTCCGTGAACAGTAAGAGTCGTGGCTCCGATAGTGGCACTTGCAGCTGGAGCGCCTTGCCGTACTGGATCATGTGCACGGGCATGGGATGCACGGTGCTGATGTGGTGGGAGAGCGCCGGCGGCGGGCCTTCGTAGCCGCAGACGGGCACGGGGCATTTGCAGGGCACGAGCGGACACACGCTCTGGTGATCGGCGAGCTTGTGGTATATGACGTAGAGCCCACATCCTTCGTGCGGGCACTCCACCCCACCGAGGAGAGGACGGCGTCCACCGCCGTGTTCCGCACGCCGAAGCCACCGCCGCGCTCGCACTTCTGACACTGCCACTGGTTCCCGGGGCGCTCGACGCGGCAGTCCGCGTAGGCCAGGTGCCCTCCCTTGCACTGCACAAATCAATTGAACAACACATCAATCATGAAACATGCACCTTGCTTGATCAGCCGAACAGACGAGGTGTATTCGAACCTCATACACTAGAGGCTTCAAGGGGTGCAGGCACAAGGGGCAGTGGAGCAAGCTGAGGTCCATCGAGACCACAGAGAGCTCCATCGTCGGGTCCTATTCCGTCTGCATGATCTCACCCTCCTCGTGCACAACCATCTCTTGCTTTATTAGGGCCGGGGCATTACAAAGCTTTACCGTCACATAATGTTCATACTACTTCAAGGTGCATTAAATCAACACATACAAGTATCAAAAGGAGAGTCACGACATGCATCGGCAAACGCAAATTATTGAAATATATCGGCTGTAGTGCTTTGATGTGTCGCGTCAACTCATACAAGACCGAGAAATTCGATTACTACAATGCCCTCTTCCTCACGGACTGAGCTCCGGTGGCTGCACCAGCCTTTGGCTGCATGACAGGTGGGCCACCCACCTATTGGGCCCACCTGTCATGCACGCATAGGCAGGAGCAGTAAGTCAATGAAGCTGCGTCCCTTCCTCGCCCATGAGCGTGGTGGCTGGCAGGACTAGGACAAGCTTTCATTCGCTACACGCTCTCCCTCCTGCACGCGGTTGACATGCAGCAGTTCAATCGGTGTCAGCTGGCTAGAAGCATGCAGTAGTACTCCATCATTGTTCGACTTCCCGAAGAGGCGAAGAGCCAAGCGCAGCCCGGACGCTCGTGTGGCAGTTTCATGTGTAGAGTAGTCTAGGATAGCGTGTACCATGCCTGTAAGCTTAAAATCATTGGGGTCGGCTCCATGCTTTTTTATTAAAATAATCTTCTGGCCCTACATGTTGTCCTGGTGATTGTAGTTTGCACGCTCATCTGGTCAAGACAGGAATATATATTTTAATTTGTGGTGCTGTAAATGTTAGAGGTTGCAACAAATGGAGTATTCTACACTTCGGGTCTTTCAACCAAGTTTAGAGGCAATCATGTGGGGCTAGTGCTATGATGTGTCGCGTCAACTCATGCAATGAGGAGAAGCTTGATTTTACTACTACATGCCTTCTCCCACGCCCATGCGCGCGGTGACTCGCAGACGAGGACATGCTTTTGCTTATACTAATACTACAACAAGCTATCCAACTAGTTGTGTATCACTACGTAGTTTTCCATTAGAAGTTACAAGTACTCAAAAATGCAATTAGATATCTAAAAATTACCATCGTTAAGTTAGATGTTTGCTCAAAAATTCCATTAGACATTGTGATTTTCACGTCAAAACCGTTGACCATGTTACATGAAAAAACTAAGCCGATTCTCACAATGATAAGTGTGGCCCCACTTGTCAGGAGTAACCAAGCGAACAATTTTACAGGAAAATAAGAACACTGTTGGGATCAAGTAGGCCCCACACTTTATTTTACTATAGTGAGATAGAGGGAGAGCTGGCATGTTGTTCCATTGGTATTTATGTCATTATAACATGACAAAAGAGATTTGAGTCACAATAATGGTGTCCAGCACAACACACCCCTCAAATAAAACTAAGCACCCTGAAATTCTTTGACAACTAAACTGCTGGCTATATGACGTTGGCCATATATATTGTACGTATATAATGTGAGGAAACGAGTGGTAGTCGTAGTACTATACCAACTAAAATATGAACTGTAAGAAATACTGGTATGTACGTATTGAAGAGTTAAAGTAACGAGAAGAAACATAACATAGTTCTGCCGGAGGCTCAGCACAACACACCTCTCAAATAAAACTAAGCACACCAGAAATTAAACTAAGCAACTAATCTGGTAGACACTGCATAAGAACCACCATGAGCAACGACACTGCCACATTACTCGAAGTCCTCATCCACGTCCTCGACTTCGTCCTTGTCCCTCTTCCTCTTGGCTAATACTTCTTTGATTGAACCGCACACTTGGGTCTTGCTCTTCATCCAACCCTTGTAGATACTGAAACAAAGGTAGCCATCCATTGCAGCATAGTGGATGTGGTCTATATCTAGTACATTCCACTGCCATGCACGATGAAACATGTGCGGAGGTTTCTTCAGTTTACCATACGAAGGATGAACCATGGATCCTGCCAGTGTCAGCATTGAAGGATGATCACGGGAGGGCACCAGCCCTTCCTTCTGGAGGTCGAAGGGGTTGCTTACAATGAGGCCTATCCAACTCAGGATTTCCTTGTCGTTCGTAAAGTCTACAGTAACGAATTTGACTCGGAAGCCCTTGAGGAACTTCTTAAATTCCTCGCACTCAATGTCCACATGGCATATGTGGTATCCCAAGAATAAGTCATGCACGCAAACCTGGATCACAGCGGGCTTCTTCTTCTCTTACCCCTTTAGATTCTTCTCGCTTCCCAGGACTGTGGTGTAATCAACATCTAGCCCAGCGACCCACTCATCATTTGAGTTTTCAAACATGCGTTTGAAGCGAGCAATGCATCCTTTCACCGTTGCGGAAGAATGGGTGTAGATGACGTCAAACTCATCGCCAGTGATGGTTCTAACCTTCTAGTCACCGCCGAGCATGGAGATTTGGGACGCCATGGATTTGGGAGGAGGGTTAGGATTTGTGGAACTGCCATAATGTGAAAGGATGGGATGACTAGTAGCGGTTTATAAATGCCGAGTGGGGGGGCATGTGCGAACGGCAGGGTAGTGGCTTACTTGGTGGATAAATGTATTCATGCATAGTACTATGGGGGCTCATTTAGATGTTATGTCTACTCGACGCACAATTAAATGGCTTTCGATGTCTTGTCAAGCGTCAGGAAAATTACAGGTGATACGAAGCTTCCGAGAGCCCTTGGATCTGAGATTGAACGGTTGCAGGGCGTGATTCTAGACCTATGGGTGAATATCCTATCCTGGAGGGTTATTCTACAAATTTTCAGGAACTTAGCATGCGACGTTCGATCTCAGATCCAAGGGCTGCCAACAGCCCATATCATGGTTACGCCTACCATGACCGTCGCCTCACTCGCACCCTTGGAGATTTAAGGTTTGAGGTTTGCCTAAGGTTGCCACACCTAAGGTTAGGCAAGTTTGAAAAACTTGGGTGGGTGTTTGGTTCAAGCCACACCTTAGGCAATCCATACTAGGGCCCCACATCACATACACTCAAAAAGTGTGGCAAGATTCCCTTAGGCTTGCCAACTTGTGGCTCACATTCTGAAGAAAACTTAGGCAAGTGTGGGAATATTGTATGGCAAAGTGTGGCATGGTTAGGCCTAGAACCAAACAACCCTTGGTTCTAGGACTAGCATTGCCACACTTTGCCACACATTTTTTCCAAACTTGCCTAATGTTAGGGGCTGTTTGGATTTGAAAGGATCGAGAAGAGGTGTCTAGAGGGGGGTGAATAGATTCTTAACAAGAAAAAGTTGCAGTTTTTTATTTTCTTCTAGTTAAGCTGGAGTTTTAGGACAAGTTTAAACATTCACAATACATTCAAGCAAGCATGGCAAGAGTATATGAGAAGCAGAAAGTAAAGCATGCAATTTGCAAGAAAGTAAAGGGATGGGATTGGAGTGTGCAAACGCAATTGGAGACACGGAGATTTTTGGCGTGGTTCTGATAGGTGGTTCTATCGTACATCCACGTAGATGGGGACTTCAACCCACGAAGGGTAACGATTGCGCGAGTCCACGGAGGGCTCCACCCATGAAGGGTCCATGAAGAAGCAACCTTGTCTATCCCACCATGGCCATCGCCCACGAAGGACTTGCCTCACTAGGATAGATCTTCACGAAGTAGGCGATCTCCTTGCCCGTACAAACTCCTTGGTTCAACTCCACAATCTTGATGGAGGCTCCCAAGTGACATCTAACCAATCTAAGAGACAAGACTCTCCAAAAGGTAATAGACAGTGTGTTGATGATGAAATCCTTGCTCTTGTGCCTCAAATGATAGTCTCCCCAACACTCAACTCTCTCTCATAGATTTGGATTTGGTGGAAAGATGATTTGAGTGGAAAGCAAGTTGGAGAAGGCTAGAGATCAAGATTTATGTGGTTGGAGTGGATTATCTTGACCTCAACACATGAGTAGGTGGTTCTCTCTCAGAAAATATATGATGGAAGTGTATGCATGTTCTGATGGCTCTCCTCACGAATGAAGAGTGGGTGGAGGGGTATTTATAGCCTCCACACAAAATCTAACCGTTATACACAACTCACCAAACTCGGTGGGACCGAATCAGACAACTCGGTCTGACCTATTTAGTTCATAATGTGACCGTTAGGAATTTCGGTGGGACCAATATGATCAACTTGGTGGGACTGATGTGCTAGGGTTAGGGTAAAACCTCATCTCGGGTTGACCGATTACGCAAACTAAGAGAGTTAGTCAAGCAGACTCGGTGGGACCGATTGCATATCTCTGTGGGACCGAAATTATTGCAACGGGTAACGGAGAGTTTGCAAGCCCATCTCGGTGAGATCGAGATCCCATCGGTGAGACCGAATTGATTAGGGTTTGTGGCAGTGGCTATGTCAAGTGAACTCGGTGGCGCTGGATGGAAAATTTTGATGGGGCCGAGTTTGACTTTTGGTTTGGAACATAAGTGTATATGGGAAAGTGGTTGAGGGTTTTGGAGCATATCACTAAGCATTTTGAGCAAGCAAGCCATTAAGAAACACCTCGTCCCCTTTTAATAGTATTGTCTTTCCTATGGACTCAATGTGATCTTGGATCACTAAAAGTAAAAAGTAGAGTCTTGAGCTTTTGAGCTTGAGCCAATCCTTAGCATCTTGAAAGGGTTCCATATCCTCTTGTCCACGCCACTCCATCTGTTGAACTTGTCTAAAATATACTAGAGGAAAACATTAGTCCAACAAGAGATATGTTGACATTAATTACCAAAACCACCAAGGGAGCACTTGTGCTTTCAATCTCCCCCTTTTTTGGTAATTGATGACAACATACATCAAAGCTTTAGATAAAGATATAGAGAATAACAAGTAAAGCTTTGGAAAGACATGTAACATGCATAGGCTCCCCCTACATGTATGCAATCATGTCAATAGGAAATGTAAGATCATGTGAACGCATAATCATGACAGAGCAGGCAAAGTGTTACATGTATCTCAGCTATATGCATCAGGGCAAATGATATGAATATATGAAGTGTAACTTCATGTTCATGATTCCTTCTTGCAAACAATATGTACATCAGCAAGAAATCATCATGCACATGTGTGATGCATATACTTACTTTGTGGTCTTGAGCTGGCTTAGGAAGAGATGAACCTGAGTAAACATGGTTAGATAACACAGATACATCTACTAGGAAGAGCAAACAAAAGAAGCCACAAGAGTACCAAGATTGGGATGACATGTAGACAATGAGTACTAGGTACTCCCATTGGATTTAGACATGTCCCCAAAGGTAAAAGATATGCAATGAACTCAAAGACTTCCTTCCCTAGCAGTCTTTCTCCCCCTGAATCTTGTATTGGATAATGGGAGTACATAGGGAAACAAAATCAGAGCAAAACAAATCATAAACATAAACATAACATAGACATGTCTTTCCCCTCTTAAAGACATGTGACTTCTCTCCTCTTGAACACCAAGCATCTGGGGCCTTTGATGTGATTACCTCTCTCTCCATTTTTCTTTCTCTCCCCTTTTTGAAGAGAATAAGATTTGATGTGATCTCTCTGTCCCCCTTTGACATCAATTTCCAAGAAGGGGTCTTCTGGAGTGTGAGTGAAAATCGGTTTGGTCCTTGAGTCACAAAGCAAAGCAGCATATAGATAGTGATGCTGGTAGAGGACACGAATCATCGAGTGGAGCTGGAACAAAAATGTAGGAACAAGTGGCAAATTGTCTTTTCTATAGTGAAATCGGTGGCACCGAGTTGTGTTCTTCGGTTGCACCGAAAGGATTCGGTTGGACCGAAAGTAGCAAACTGGTGTGTCTGAGTTCAACACAGAAAAAGAGCAATAGTCACCTCAGCTTACTAGGCAAATAAGATCTCACAAATATTTTTAGGGAATTAACTGAAGGATTTGCAATGAATTGGATGCTGGGAATGCAGAATAAAAACAAAGAAAAGGAAATCTAGATGAAGTTTTTTTATTAAGGGAAGGGGATCAAAATATGCAAGGAACAAATGCAAGAAGTCAGAGAAACACTAGAGAACTTCATCTAGAATTGGGCGGTGACAAAGTCACCTATGTTAGAGTATATTGACTGAGGAGTCAAGTGAGAACTCTTGATCGTTTAAGCTCAAAATGGGGTTACCATTTTTCGTTTAAGCTTTTGATGTATTCGCATCTTGTTGAGTTGCTTTGACCCATGACTTGGAGTAAAGCTTCTCTAAGATGGAATAACATACCTTGGGTGGTAGTGTTGAACTTGATCATGTAGTTGAACTTGCGTGGAGTGCTCAAGATTGATGTAGCGCATCAATGGTTGGGAGCACCACTTGGAGTTGAGTTCATCTACCTACATGGGTTAGTCTTGCAAGGAAGAGCACTTGTATATCCAAAATGACAATCATGAAATTTGATACCAAATGAAATTTGATATATAGAATTTGTCAAAGGATATGTTGAGGGGTTTCATGCTTCCTTGTCTTAAACCACCATTGTGTAGAGACTTGGTGATGTAGAGATTGCTCAAGATGTGAGTTAGTTGCAATCTCATGGATTTGGATTCATCCAAGTACCTACAAGGGTTAGATAGCATGCAAGGGTACAAATGTATCCGTGACATATGATTATCATAATAAGAGAAGAATCAAGGATTAGTCATAGGCTCATGCCTTGCATGTATCGACATGGAGTTCCTCCTCCAAGTTTGAAGCATCAATGATGTTCAATTCACCTCTCAAACGGCAAAATACTTTCTCATCAAGCAGTTTGGTGAATATATCCACCAATTGCTTATCGATACGAACATGCTTAAGATCAATGTCCCCTTTGGCAACATGATCTCCAATGAAATGATGAAAACTTCAATATGCTTGGTTCGAGAATGTTGCATGGGATAATGAGCAATCTTAATAAAACTTTCATTATCAAAAATAAATGGAACATGTTTCACATAGATCCCATAATCTTTAAGAGTTTGGGTCATCCAAAGTAATTGAGCACAACATGAACCGGCGGCAATGTATTCCGCTTCGGCGGTGGATAAGGATACCGAGTTTTGTTTCTTGGAGGACCAAGATACAAGAGATCTACCAAGAAATTGACAAGTACCCGAATGGACTTTCTATCAACCTTGTCTTCGGCGTAGTCCGAATCGGAGTAGCTAACAAGATCAATAGAAGACCTCTTAGGATACCAAATGCCAAAATTTGGTGTATGTATTAGGTATCTCACTATCCTTTTCACAGCCTTAAGATGGCATTCTTTAGGGGCCGCTTGATATCGTGCACACATGCACACACTTAGCATAATATCGGGACGGGAGGCACATAGATATAACAATGAACCAATCATGGAGCGATAAACCTTTTGGTCAACTGGTTTGCCATCCTTGGTCAAGTCAAGATGTCCACTAGTAAGCATGGGGGTTTTCATACCTTTGCTTTCCTACATGTTGAACTTCTTGAATAAGTCCTTGGTATACTTTGTTTGGGAAACAAAGGTACCCTCCTTAGTTTGCTTGATGTGCAAACCAAGCAAGAACTTGAGTTCACTCATCATAGACATCTCAAACTTCTCCGACATTAGCTTTCCAAACTTTTCACTAATATGAGGGTTAGTCGAACCAAATATGATATCATCAACATAAATTTGGCACACAAATAATTCACCATTAACCCTTTTAGTAAAAAGAGTAGAATCAATCTTCATAATCTCAAAGCCTTTTTCAATAAGGAACTTGGTCAAGCATTTATAACACGCTCTAGGAGCTTGTTTAAGACCATAAAGAGCTTTGTGAAGTTTGTAAACATGGTCAGGTTTCTTAGGATTGACAAAGTCGGGAGGTTGTTTAACATAAAATTCCTCCTCAATTTCACCATTTAGAAAAGCACTTTTAATATCCATTTGGTACAAGGTGATAACATTGTGATTAACATAGGCAAGTAAGATGCGGATGGACTCAAGTCTAGCAACGGGGGCATATGTCTCACCGTAGTCCATACCTTCGACTTGAGTGTAGCCTTGGGCGACGAGACGTGCTTTGTTGCGGACGACTTGACCATCTTCGTGTTGCTTGTTGCGAAACAACCATTTGGTACCAATGATGTTGTGGTTGTTGTCGGGCTTCTCGACCAATATCCACACTTGATTTCTCTCAAAGTTGTGTAGCTCTTCATGCATAGCATTTATCCAATCCGGATCTTCTAATGCTTCTTCAACCTTCATAGGTTCAATGCTAGAGATGAATGAATAATGTTCACCAAAATTAGCCAAACGAGTTTTGGAGCGAGTGATTCTCCCGGTTTGGATATCATTGAAGATTTGTTCAACGGGATGGTCTCTTGAAACTCTTACTCGAACTCGCGAGAGCTTTTGCTTGGGTCAGGGTGGAACATCTTCTTCATCATCTTGTCCTTCTTCTTCTTGGCCTTCTTCATTGTTGACGTTGTCGTTTTCTCATCGTGATGGAGAAGGAGGTTGATGAGGTTCATCTTGGTGTACTTCCTCGTTTTCTTCATCTTGGTGTGTCCCACTTGTGGATGCTTCCATGTCAACTCTTGGTTCACCTTGTCGTGAGGTAGAAGCTTCCACTTGGACGGACGAGGTACTCTCCTTCACTTCTGTTGGACGAATCTTGCCATTAGACAAGTCTTGGATTGCTTCCGAAGGGTCTTTGTCTCCGACATCAATTGGAAATTGCTCTACTTGTGAGCCATTAGATTCATGAAATTTCACATCTACCGTCTCTTCAACCTTTTGGGTGAAATTGTTGAAGACACGGTAAGTGTGAGAGTTTGAGCCATAACCAAGTAGGAAACCCTCATGAGATTTACGAGAAAATTTCGAACGACGATGCTTGTCAAGAATGTAACACTTTGAGCCAAATACTCAAAAGTATCCAACTTGGGGTTTGTTACCGGTGAGGAGCTCGTATGCCGTCTTGCCGAGTAACTTGTGAAGATACAAGCGATTTGTTGCATGACAAGCCGTCTCAACCGCTTCCACCCAAAAGTGTTTTGGAGTCTTGTACTCATCAAGCATCATTCTTTCCATATCGATAATAGTCCGGTTCTTCCTCTCAACAACTTCATTTTGTTGAGGCGTGTACGTAGCCGAGAACTCGTGTGAAATCCCTTCTTCGTCAAGAAAGGTATCCACATTTGTGTTCTTGATGTCACTGCGAACCTTCTTGATCTTCACTTAAAATTGATTTTGGGCCTTCCTGCCGAAGTTCTTGAAGATCTTTTGGACCTGCGATTTATCATCAAGAAAGAACACCCACGTAAATCTTGAAAAATCATCGACTATAACTAGACCAAATGAGTCTCCATCGAGACTTTTGTAGGCATTGGGACCAAAGAGATCCATATGAAGTAGCTCGAGCGGTCTCCTCATGGTCATGATGTTCTTCACGGGATGACTTCCTATGACTTGTTTTCCTGCTTGAGAAGCACTGCACAATCTATCCTTGTCAAATATAACATCTTTTAGTCCGAGGATGTGATCACCTTTAATAAGCTTATCAAGATTTCGCATGCCCACATGACCTAACCTTCTATGCCACAACTAGCCTTTTGAGGATTTAGCAATTAGGCAAGTTCTAGGTTGAGCCTTTCTAGTGAAATCAACAATATATAGATCACCTCTACATGTACCGGTAAAGACCATTTTATGATTATCTCTACGAAACACTTGGCAATCTACTTCGGTAAATAGGACATTGAAACCAAAGTCAGCAAGTCTAGATACGGAAAGTAAATTGTAGCCAAGGGATTCAACGAGCATAACATTTTGTATAGAGCTATCATGTGAGATGGCCACCTTACCAAGGCCAACCACCTTACCGTTTGAGTTGTCACCAAAAGTGGCATACTTTTGAGGGCCGTCATTTTCAGCAAGCTCACGAAACATATCTTTGTCTCCTGTCATATGATCTGTACATCCACTATCAAGGACCCATTCCTTTCCTCCGGCCATGTAGCCACGAAGATTAGCCATAAGACCAAAGTGTCTCATAGACTCATCGAGATCAAGGTCACTATCATCATCCTCATCATAGTATCCATGTTCAACATTGTCTTGTGATGGATCAATTCCTAGATAGGGTAATTCATTAGATAAATGATCATCACAATAGTCATCTTTATGAATTCTAAGATGATATTGCTAATGATTCCAACATCTCCTTTGGCACTCGTAAGATTAGTAAGCTCAAATAGACAATCACCAAATTTGGGATCATTGGAACGCATCTTACTCAAGGCAATAGATTTATGAAAAATTTCATCCAAGTTTTGCAAGGAATAGTTTGGAAATTGTTCCTCAAGAAATCTCCATATGGTGTAAGCAGAATCAAGAGCAGGCAAGCTATCAAACAAGTTTCTAGGCAATCCTCTAGTGATTAAATTGACAGTTCTAAGATTACGGATCATGTCAATGGACTCATCAAGGGTAGGATGCAAAGGATCAACATGAGGTGCACAAGGGCTAGTAATATACTTGTTCAAATGATATTGATTGAAAATCTCAAGCATCTCAATTTTCTACTCATGAAAGTACTCTCCATCAAGAATAGGCACTCTACGTCTAAGATTCCCCAATGTAGACTCATCCATATTCCTCCAAAGGTGTTTAAACCAAAGCAATGGAGACCAATGCTCCGATACCAATTGAAAGGATCGAGAAGAGGTGTCTAGAGGGGGTGAATAGAATCTTAACAAGAAAAATTTGTAGTTTTTTATTTTCTTCAAGTTAAGGTGGAGTTTTAGGACAAGTTTAAACATTTACAATACATTCAAGCAAGCATGGCAAGAGTATATGAGCAGCGGAAAGTAAAGCATGCAATTTGCAAGAAAGTAAAGGGATGGTATTGGAGTGTGCAAACGCAATTGGAGACACAAAGATTTTTGGCGTGGTTCCGATAGGTGGTGCTATCGTACATCCACATTGATGGAGACTTCAACCCATGAAGGGTAACGGTTGCGCGAGCCCATGAAGGCCTCCACCCATGAAGGGTCCACGAAGAAGCAACCTTGTCTATCCCACCATGGCCATCTGTAACACCCACAATGCGGCTATATCTCCCACGTGTCGGGGCACGACTTAGAGGCATAGCCGCATGGTAGGCTTGTCGCAAGTGGGGTAATATTCACACATCCCATGTACTGAATAAGAAAGGGATAAAGAGTTGTCTTACAATCGCCACTTCAGACAAATACAAGTTAAACATACATCATCCAAATTACAAACAAGGTCCGACTACGGAACCAAAATAAAAGAAGACAACCCCAAATGCTAGATCCCCGATCGTCCCAACTGGGCTCCACTACTGATCAACTGGAAACGAAACAACACAACGAACACGAGCTTCATCAAGCTCCCACTTGAGCTGGGTTGTGTCATCTGCACTGGTATCATCGGCACCTGCAATTGTTTGGAAGTATCGGTGAGCCATGAGGACTCAGCAATCTCACACCCGCGAGATCAAGACTATTTAAGCTTATGGGTAGGAAAGGGTAGTGAGGTGGAGCTCTAGCAAGCACTAAGCATATATGGTGGCTAACATACGCAAAAGAGAGCGAGAAGAGAAGCAACGCATCGGTCGTGAACTAGAAGTGATCCTGAAACTACTTACGTTCAAGCATAACACAAAAACCGTGTTCACTTCCCGGACTCCACCGGAAAGAGACCATCATGGCTACACACGCGGTTGATACATTTTAAATTAAGTTACGTGTCAAGTCCTCTATAACCAGACATTAAAAAATTTCCATCTGCCACATAACCCGGGCACGACTTTTGAAAGTTCAAACCCTACAGGGGTGTCCCAACTTAGCCCATCACAAGCTCTCACGGTCAACGAAGGATATTCCTTCTCCAAGGAAGACCCGATCAGACTCGGAATCCCGGTTACAAGACATTTCGACAATGGTAAAACAAGACTAGCAAGACTGCCCGATGCGCCGACATCCTGATAGGAGCTGCACATATCTCGTTCTCAGGGCAACACCGGATGAACACTACGTACAGCTAAAACCATCCCTCAAGTTTCCCCAGGGTGGCGCCGCAAGTGGATCTGGTTCAGACCAACACTTAGAGAAGCACTGGCCCGGGGGGGTTAAAACAAAGATGACCCTCGGGAGCGCGACTCCCAAGGGAAAAGTAGGTGGTGGTGAGGCAAATGGTAAAACCAAGGTTGGGCCTTGCTGGAGGAGTTTTATTCAAAGCGAACTGTCAAGGGGTCCCCATAACACCCAACCGTGTAAGGAACATAACACCGGTATGACGGAAACTAGGGCGGCAAGAGTGCAACAAAACACCAGGCATAAGGCCGATCCTTCTACACTTTACCAAGTATATAGATGCATTAAAGTAAATAAGATATAATAATGATATCCCAACAATATCCATGTTCCAACATGGAACCAACTTCATCTTCACCTGCAACTAGCAACGCTATAAGAGGGGCTGAGCAAAGCGGTAACATAGCCAAAAAACGGTTTGCTAGGAAAGGAGGGTTAGAGGCTTGACATGGCAATATGGGAGGCATGGTATAGCAGGTGGTAGGTAGCGCGACATAGCAATAGAGCGAGAAACTAGCAATCAAAGATAGAAGTAATTCGATGGTATGGTCATCTTGCCTGAGATCCCGCAAGGAAGAAGAACGAGTCCATGAAGAACACAAACAGACGTAGTTGAACAGATCCTCACAAGTCCGGAAAGAAACCGAAGCTAACGGGAGAAGCACCTCGGAAAGAAGCAAGCAACATAGTAAACAACCATCACATCAACATGGCATGATGCACAACCAAGTATGATGCATGTCCGGTTTAATGGGGCATGGCATGACAAAGTGCACAAGCAAAGCTACAAGTTAAGTGGAGCTCAATATGCAACGAGTTGCATATTGACGGAACACCACATTCAAGTTATTTAGTTCGAACTCGTTTATGTACCCAACAATATTAAATGTTGGTTAGCATGGCAAGGGGTGAAGCATAATAAGAAAACTACCTATCTAGGCAAGTTTAAATGAGGCCGGAACAACAAGCAACAAGTCTGAAAAATCCTCATGTGCATATTTTTGGATTAGGTACTGTTCTGTCCTAAACCATATTTTAGAGTTGTTAAACATGCAACATGAATGCACCATGTTAAACTAGGCATTTTTCTACCCCATTTACATATAAAGTTTATTAAATTTGGAGCTACGGTTATTAAGTTATGAATTAAATCATTTCAACATAGCAAATTATAAGCAAACATCATTTTAAACATTTTTAACATAGATGAAAATTGGATATTATAAAACTAGACAAGATTCTAAGCATTTTTCATATATGAAACATTTTAATACGATGCTCGGTTAATGAGTTATTATATGCATGAAGTTTAGGGGCTAATCTGCAAAACTGCAATTCCCTGGAAAATAGACAAATTCGCAGATCTGAAAAAAATACTACACTGGGCCGAATCTGGGTGAGCACAGGATAATATGCAGTGCCCAGGGCGTCACATAGCAAACAGGGATGGGCTAGCTTGTGCTCACCACACGGGCCTTGAGGCCAACGGATCTAGTGGGCTAAGGCTGCAGTAGGGTACGGGCGACTGGGCCTTGGAAGGGGCGCAACCCACGCAGGCAGAAGTCGTGGTCAACACGACCACGAGCAGCGCTAGCGTTTGTCTCCCTTGGACGAGCAGAGGCAACGGTGAGGCAGGGGACGGCGACTGGAGATGCGGGTCTCCAGGGCGGCGGATCTGGCCGGGAAGGGATCAGGTCAAGGAGGTGTCACGGATCCGGCAAGGGGCGATGAACGGGCGGCGGCCAAGGAGGGCGACGGGGCCTGTCGAGGGCGGCGTTCTCCGGCGAGGCACCAGATCCAGGCTGCTGCGAGGGAGGGATGGATATGGCGGGGCGACTCCATGCGGCGGCGGGGCTTGGTCGGCACGAGCGTCGGGGAAGGAGCTCCGGCCAGGATCAATGGCGCTTCGGCTCCTGCGCGAAGAACAAGAGAGAGAGGGAACCGGGTGAGAGAGAGAGAGCAACGAGGGAGAGAAAGGGAAGGAGAAGGCCGGACTAGAGGCAGGGGCGCGCAGGACAGCGGAGCTCTGGCGATGCAGCTTCTCTAGCTGACTAGCACGAGCAGGAGAGGATTTGGGATCGGGGGCGCGGGCGTGTGGTTGGCCTGGTGCTGAAAACGAGGAACAAGACCAGGTGAGGGCGGGATGGATCCCGAGAGAGTGGCGGCGGGGATGGATTAGATGGATGGAAGGATGGGACAGGATCCCTAATTTCTAGGTTGCCCATTATATATAGCGTTGGGATTAAGTTTATTGGCTATTTGGTCCATCCGATTGTTATCGAGGGGTTGAGAAAAATATAGGTTAGGAAGTCCAATTAACAAAACGGAGATGTTTTATAGATGTTAGGGGATGATTTGAATCCAACAGTAACAACTGCCCAGGTCGGGTCCGGGACAGCTTTCGGACGCGCGGGCGAGGAGGGCCGCGGGCTGACGAGAGAGGTTAAGTTGGGGCCTGATGGTGAGTGGTAGTGGGCTGTGCGGAAAGCCTTGGGCTGAGAGAAGAGAAGAGAGAGACCCAACGACTGTTTTCGAAGACCGAAAACGTCCGACATTAGACCGGCTATACTACCGCTATAGTTAACCGTTGGGGCATCAAACGGACTCCAATTGCGATGGAACTTGGCAGGCGGCCTACCTACACTATAATAAGACCGCATGCCAACTTTCAACCCATTCCGAGAACATTTTCCGGCCACTTATAAAATAATATATCGGACGTGCCGCGGGTGCGTGCAAGTGTGTACAGGCTTAGAACGGACAACGGGGAGAACTGGGAGAACCCGAACGAATGCAAGTTTTGAAAACATGATGATGCAATGCACATGATGACATGATGAAATGCAACACGCAAGCAAATGACATGGCAACGTCGGCGATTAACTGGAAGACACCTGGCGCATCGGACTCGGGGCGTCACACCATCGCCCGCGAAGGACTGGCCTCACTAGGGTAGATCTTCACGTAGTAGGCGATCTCCTTTCCCATACAAACTGCTTGGTTCAACTCCACAATCTTGACGGAGGCTCCCAAGTTACACCTAACCAATCTAGGAGACACCACTCTCCAAAAGGTAATAGACGGTGTGCTGATGATGAACTCCTAGCTCTTGTGCCTCAAATGATAGTCTCCCAACACTCAACTCTCTCTCACAGATTTGGATTTGGTGGAAAGATGATTTGAGTGGAAAGCAAGTTGGAGAAGGCTAGAGATCAAGATTTATGTGGTTGGAGTGGATTATCTTGGCCTCAACACAAGAGTAGGTGGTTCTCTCTCAGAAAATGTATGATGAAAGTGTAGGCATGTTCTGATGGCTCTCCTCATGAATGAAGAGTGGGTGGAGGGGTATTTATAGCCTCCACACAAAATCTAACCGTTACACACAAATCACCAAACTCGGTGGGACCAAATCAGACAACTCGGTTGGACCGATTTAGTTCATAATGTGACCGAATTTTGGTGGGACCGATATGATCAACTCGGTGGGACCGATGTGCTAGGGTTAGGCTAAAACCTCATCTCGGTTTGACAGATTACACAAACTCGGTGAGACCGATTTTAGTAATAAGCAAAACAGAGAGTTAGTCAAGCAGACTCGGTGGGACCGATGGCATATCTCCGTGGGACCAAAATTATTGCAATGGGTAACGTAGAGTTTGCAAGCCCATCTCGGTGGGACCGAGATCCCATTGGTGAGACTGAATTGATTAGGGTTTGTGGTTGTGGCTATGTCAAGTGAACTCGGTGGCGTCGGATGGAAAATTTTGGTGGGGCCGAGTTTGACTTTTGGTTTGGGACAAAAGTGGATATGGGAATGTGGTTGAGGGTTTTGGAGCATATCACTATGCATTTTGAAAATAACAAGCCATTAAGCAACAACTCATGCCCTTTTAATAGTATTGGATTTCCTATGGACTCAATGTGATCTTGGATCACTAAAAGTAAAAGTAGAGTCTTGAGCTTTTGAGCTTGAGCCAATCCTTAGCATCTTGAAAGGGTTCCATATCCTCTTGTCCACGCCACTCCATCTGTTGAACTTGTCTGAAATATACTAGAGGAAAACATTAGTCCAACAAGAGATATGTTGACATTAATTACCAAAACCACCCAGGGAGCACTTGTACTTTCATGATTGTGACTATCTTTGCCATATATTGCCAAATGATTTTTGCCACACTTGCCTTAGTTGAGTTGCTCAAATTGTTGGCCGCACATTGGCTTGCCTAAGGGAATCTTGCCACACTTTTTGTGTCTATGACATGTGGGGTCCACTGCTCATAGAAAACCCTTGCGTTAGGTGTGGCTAGAACCAAACACCTACCTAACTTGGTCAAACTTGCCTAAGGTTAGGCATGGCAAAGTGTGGCTCGGAACCAAATAGCCCCTTAGTTCATCAAAATGAGAGCCGCAAGTTGGCAAGCCTAAGGGAATCTGGCCACACTTTTTGTGTGTATGCCATGTGGGGCCCAAGTGTGGCTTGGACCAAACACTCACCTAAGTTGGTCAAACTTGCCTAACCTTAGTTGTGGCAATCTTTGGCTAATTTATAGTCACAAACCGAACAGCTTAACACGGTGCCTTAGGCTATCTGATGTTGGCATGTCATACATAGTCATCACTTAGTCACTCATACTACAACAAGGTTAGCTATAAGGTTGGCTATAAGAGTATTTTTTGTTTACTTCTCTCTTTCTCTTTCTTCGTAGTATTTATTGCATTTGCCAAGGAGTGACCTCTTCCAATGAAATGGTGCTTAGATGAGGTGCTATGGGCATTAAATGGCTTAGCAACTCAAGTCCCCAATGCATAGGTGCTTAGTTTTTTGTTGCTAAGTTTGCTTCATCTAGGTATACGCGCTTAGCACCGTTTCTTCCTGGGGTCACCACACTAGTCTCTCTCTTCTTAATTAACTTGCCACATCAGACTTTATGCCTATGTGGTAGGCTTAGCACCTGTAGGATCAAGTACAATAGTGGGCTATAAGCCTGCTTTACATGGCATTTTTGCATATGTGGGGGAAAGAGGCAAGGAAAAAGTGGAGCAGTGGGCTCTCATGCAAGAGCTAGCCTCTACATGGTGGAGCATCGAGAGAGGCACCTGTATGGAGGTGGTCGGGAATTGGGAGACTCACGATGGTCGTAGAGGCATAGTTAAAATGATAATGGCAAGTGAAATCACCGGCCCCCACCTGTCCAACAGTAACTCGCTATCAAATCACACAACCCTACGTTTGCAGCAGCCTACTCCCTCATATTCTCGCATCTCTGTTGAACCGACTAGGCGGATCTGCCCCCCCTACCGCACGGGAAAAGCCCCGCCCTCGACTTTTAAATAGTACATTATACTAATTTTGTATCCATGGATTGCCATGTACACAAATTGAAACGCTTGTTGTAGAGAGAAAAAGATAATCACTCCACTATATATGTACGCAGGGGCCCGAGTGCTTTCTTTACTAGGGTTGCTCTCTTCATTCTCTCACCGCTGGTCACAGATCCGTCCGGATCCCTTTGGCTGGTGTGTGTAGAGGACTAGGTGCATCGTTCACGCGATCATCGTTGGCAAGGGAGGAAACCCACAGCTGCCGGAGGGGCCCGATCCTCTGCCCGTGTCATTCTCTCCGACATAGCGCTAGCTCGGGAGGTCCTCCGACCCTTCTTCCTCCCTGCCGTATTGTGCGCAGATCCGACCTGCCGCCGCCGACATCTCGACGACCCTCAGGTATAAGTTCTTCGAAAGCGGCCTTGCTCTACTGCCCCAGCTCCCCACGTGTCTGCATGTGCATCTTTTTCTACACCCATCAGCTCTTCCAAAGCCACCTAAACTTTTGGTATTGTTAGAGGTAAAGCTACTTCATGCATTCAAATCTAGGGCTTGGTTCAAACAACGAAGAAAGGGGGAAAAGTTATAGCATGAATCTAGGACTTGATTCAAAGAGGAAATAATATGGTGAAAGTAGTAGAAACCGGATACCCAACCGGTCTCTTGGTTGAAAGGGGAAATAATGGGAAAACACAGTACTAAGTAGATAAGGAACAGATCTATTATTGGTTGAGAAACGGATAGAAAGTGGCGGCTGGTGGACAAGTCAACAGAGTATGTCCAGGATTAGATGTGTTGCTCTCACATAGTAAAAGTTCTCCAGGATTAGAATTGCTACCCTCACATAGTAAAAGGTCTCCAGGATTAGATTTGCTGCCCTCACATAGTAAAAGGTCTCCAGTATTAGATTTGCTACCCTCACATAGTAAAAGGTCTCCAAGATTAGATTTGCTGCCCTCACAGAGCATGAACAAACTCGGCATCACCACTTTATGCCTCCTTGTAGGTACATAGTGCTAACGCGTCCACTGTCGCATGTCCTTAGATCAACCTTTTGCTGTTGTTAATGTAAGGGTGCATGTAAAATGCAGCGATCACACTGTTACCTTAAGGACATGTCTAACCAGTGTTATTGTTAATCTAATGCCTCCAGTGATATGATGCAATTAAACTATGTACAAATGCTACTCCTGTTGTTTTCCCCAGTATGATAAGTAAGTTTCTCCTTTACGCTGCTGAGTGTCCTGGTGTCCCCACGGTCCCATGCCCTTCACCCAACTCTTTAGCTGCCATTGATTTACTGTATCTGGTAAACAACAATGCCACCATTAAAGTAATCCCATATTTGACGAATGTCATTGTTGATCGTAATGCTTCCAGTAACATGAAGCATTGCTGACGTTTTAAAATTTCTACCGTCCTTGCGTGATTGCCATGAACATAATTAAGATGCTTCTTTTCATTTCATGTATGTTTCGTATATTCTTATTAACCAGCAACTATTTACTTTATATCTTTTTGTGTAGATAGGGTTATCCATTTCACCTTGATGCTGTTGTGACCTTTTGGTGAACTGCACAAAACACTCTTTTTTGGAATGAGTGTCTTGTGCAGTTCAACTAAAATTTCACGTGGGAAACATCTGTCAATTATGGTGGAACTGCACAAAATGGTGATTGGAGTTTCCAAAATCTCCGTTGAATTCCGCTGGTAATCTCGTGCAACATTTTATTAGCCTTTGCAAGATGATCTATCACTGTCACCACAATGGCACTTCATTTTAGTGGAATTGCACAAAAGGATAAGAAAATTATAGTTGCACCTTACATGAGCCGGACAGCCAACCTTAATATTCCTCAATTTTAGTGCGACTACTAAAGAAGAACCTGCCAGCTCACGAGAGCAAGTACTTCTTGCTAGTTGAATGATGCAATCTTTGCTTCATTTCTGGTGAACTACAGAAAAAGGCGCATGAATTGAATCATGGAACTCCAGGCAGGCCTCATCCGAGTGGAGCTTTAGGTTGAGTTCAAGGAGTGCCACTATTATAGTAATCATGCTCTTCTTATCTATGCTGTGCAAACAGGAATACTCAACTACAGAGAGCATTCACCAAGTTCTTGGGTTGTATGACACGGCTAGCCAAGATGGATTTAATCGCGATATTCACTTCATCAAAAGGCTCTAATGGGTTGGTGCTGAATCTTGCAAGCTGGGAATCAATGAGATGTGTAGGCATATTTGTTGTACTTATTATTTGAAACTTATTTGTTGGTTATGAATCTTGCAAGCTGGGAATCAATGAGATGTGTAGGCATCTTTGTTGTACTTATTATTTGGATCTTATTTGTTGGTTCTGAATCTTGCAAGCTGGGAAACACGGCATGATGATGCAGATGACAACAACCATAACAAACAGTTCAAACTTGGTAGTATTATCTGTCTGAAAGTGCGACAAATGTGCTGATCGTGTGCGTCTTGAGAATAATAATTCTAATTGTTGTGCATGTTGATCCTGTGGCATTGATAGAACGAGCCAATGCATTGCTTGTTTTAAGTATAAATTTCTATTAAAGCTAATTAAATTTAAGGAAAGTGACCACTAACTCTTGTTATTACAGTACCAATTCAGACCCGCTCGTGAACCGACGTGTGGCCAGAGTAGGTTTCTTAATGGAGGCGTTTGAATGCGCTGAGGGTGCATCTTCTGCCGAGCGTGCAGCGGGTGAGGGAGGGGTAGTAACTTTTTTCGCCTATACATGCTCAGTTTACTATTGAATCCAGTTCCCCAAGAGCTGAAAACGAACTATTGCCACTGCCTACCCACTTGTTCACTTGAAGAGACTCCAATGGCGATCCGAGGGGTGAGCCTGCCGGATATGGGCTTCAGCAAGGAGTTCCCTTTTGAGTTCGCCGTTCAGTCCTATGGCTGCACCAAGTTAAATGTGATGTACACCAACGATCCGGACTCGGTGAAGCTCTGCCTCGCCGAGTTCAAGCAGTACCTACAGGATGAGAAAGCACAAGGTCGCAGGACTAGACCTTCTGCCCATCCATTCATCTCCTGACAGGAACTAGCGGATCACCGTCGCCCAGGTATGTGTGTGGGACGAGGTTCTCGTCAACCACTGCTGTAGGGCCATCAGAGGTTCTGGAGCATTCGCCCATTTCATCGGTAGTGCCGACTGCACCTTCGCTACGGTGGAGAGAAGGAAGAACGTGATGATTCGACCATCTGGTGCAACAGGCTTGTCTACGTCCAGAAGCAATACAAGATCATCGGCAACGGGCAGGAGAAGGACTACGTGGTTGACCTCGCCGAGACCAACATCGACCCCTTGATAACCTACAAGTATAGGGGATCGCAATAGCTTTCGAGGGTAGAGTATTCAACCCAAATTTATTGATTCGATACAAGGGAAGCCAAAGAATATTCTCAAGTATTAGCAGCTGAGTTGTCAATTCAACCACACCTGGAAACTTAATGTCTGCGGCAAAGTGTTTAGTAGCACAGTAATATGATAGTGGTGATAGCGGCAACGAAAGTAAAGACAACAAAAGTAATGTTTTTGGTATTTTGTAGTGATTGTAACAGTAGCAGCGGGAAAGTAAATAAGCGTAAACCAGTATATGGAAAACTCGTAGGCACTGGATCAGTGATGGATAATTATGCCGGATGCGGTTCATCATGTAACAGCCATAACATAGGGTGACACAGAACTACCTCCAATTCATCAATGTAATGTAGGCATGTATTCCGTATATAGTCATACGTGCTTATGGAAAAGAACTTGCATGCCATCTTTTGTCCTACCCTCCCGTGGCAGCGGGGTCGTATTGGAAACTAAGGGATATTAAGGCCTCCTTTTAATAGAGAACCGGAACAAAGCATTAGCACATAGTGAATACATGAACTCCTCAAACTATGATCATCACTAGGAGTGGTCCCGATTATTGTCACTTCGGGGGTGCCGGATCATAACACATAGTAGGTGACTATAGACTTGCAAGATAGGAACAAGAACTCACATATATTCATGAAAACATAATAGGTTCAGATCTGAAATCATGGCACTCGGGCCCTAGTGACTAGCATTAAGCATAGCAAAGTCATAGCAACATCAATCCCAGAACATAGTGGATACTAGGGATCAAACCCTGACAAAACTAACTCGATTACATGATAAATCTCATCCAACCCATCACCGTCCAGCAAGCCTACGGTGCAATTACTCATGCACGGCGGTGAGCATCATGAAATTGGTGATGGAGGATGGTTGATGATGACGACGGCGACGAATCCCCCTCTCCGGAGCCCCGAACGGACTCCAGATCAGCACTCCCGAGAGGTTTTAGGGCTTGGCCGCGGCTCTGTATCGTAAAACACGATGATTTCTTCTCTCTAATTTTTTTCTCTCCGAAAGCAAATATATAGAGTTGGAGTTGGCGTCGGAGGGCATCCAGGGGGCCCACGAGGTAGGGGGCGCGCCCTAGAGGGGAGGGGGTCGCCCCCACCCTCGTGGACCGGGTGTGGGCCCCTGGTCTTCATGTTTGGCGAGGATTTTTTATTATTTTTTCTAAGATGTTCCGTGGAGTTTCAGGTCATTCCGAGAATATTTGTTTTCTGCACATAAAACAACACCATGGCAATTCTGCTGAAAACAGCGTCAGTCCGGGTTAGTTCCATTCAAATCATACAAGTTAGAGTCCAAAACAAGGGCAAAAGTGTTTGGAAAAGTAGATACGACGGAGATGTATCAACTCCCCAAAGCTTGAACCCTTGCTTGTCCTCAAGCAATTCAGTTGACAAACTGAAAGAAAGAAAGAAAAACTTTTACAAACTCTGTTTGCTCTTGTTGTTGTAACTATGTCAAGCCAGCATTCAAGTTTTCAGCATAGATCATAACTAACCACATTTGCAATAATTCTCAGGTCTCATAATTACTCATATCAATAGAATAATCAACTAGCAAGTCATAATAATAAATCTCGGATGACAACACTTTTTCAAAACAATCATAATATGATATAACAAGATGGTATCTCGCTAGCCCTTTCTGAGACCACAAAACATAAATGCAGAGCACCTTTAAAGATCAAGGACTGACTAGACATTGTAATTCATGGTAAAAGAGATCCAATCATAGTCACACCCAACATAGATTAATAGTGATGAATGCAAATGACAGTTGTGCTCTCCAGCTAGTGCTTTTTAATAAGAGGGTGATGACTCAACATAAAAGTAAATGGATAGGCCCTTCGCAGAGGGAAGCAGGGATTTGTAGAGGTGCCAGAGCTCGGTTTTGCAATAGAGATAAATTGTATTTCGAGCGGTATACTTTCATTGTCAACGTAGCAACTAAGAGATGGTGATATCTTCCATGCTAAACACATTATAGGCAGTTCCCAAAAAGAATGGTAAAGTTTATACTCCCCCTCCACCAACAAGCATCAATCCATGACTTGCTCGAAACAACGAGTGTCTCCAACATACATCAGGTACCAGGGGGAGTTTTGTTTGCAATTAATTTTGATTTAGTTTGCATAAAGCATGGGACTGGGCATCCCCGTGACCAGCCATTTTCTCGTGAGTGAGGAGCGGAGTCCACTCCTCTTGAGAATAACCCGCCTAACATGGAAGATAAGGACAGCCTTGGTTGATACATGAGTTATTCGAGCATACAAAACAGAATGTTTATTTGAAGGTTTAGAGTTTGGCACATACAAATTTACTTGGAACGGCGGGTAGATACCGCATATAGGAAGGTATGGTGGACTCATCTGGAATAACTTTGGGGTTTAAGGGATTGGATGCACAAGCAGTATTCCAGCTTAGTACAAGTGAAGGCTAGCAAAAGACTGGGAAGCGACCAACTAGAGAGCGACAACAGCCATGTACATGCATTAAAATTAATAAACATTGGATGCAAGCATGAGTAGGATATAATCCACCATGAACATAAATGTCATGAAGGCTATGTTGATTTGTTTCAACTACATGCGTGAACATGTGCCAAGTCAAGTCACTTAAATCATTCAAAGGAGGATACCACCCCATCATACCATCTCATAATCATCTCAATAGCATGTTGGCACACAAGGTAAACCATTATAACTCATAGTTAATCAAGCATGGCACAAGCAACTACAATCTCTAATTGTCATTGCAAACATGTTTATTCATAATAAGCTGAGTCAAGAACGAGGGGCTCATCATATTTACAAAAACAAAAGAGGTCGAGTTCATACCAGCTTTTCTCATCTCAGTCAGTCCATCATATATCATCATAATTGCCTTTCACTTGCACGACCGAACGGTGTGAATAATAATAAGAGTGTACGTGCATTGGACTAAGCTGGAATCTGCGAGCATTCCATAAACAGGAGAAGACAAGGCAATATGGGCTCTGGGTTAAATCAACAATAATGCATATAAGAGCCACTTCAACAATTTAATCATGGTCTTCTCCTACTGACCCCCAAAGGAAAGAGAAGAAATAATAACTATTTACACGGGAAAGCTCCCAACAAGCAAAACAAGAAAGGGAAATATTTTTGGGTTTTCTTTTTTTTTATTACTAGTACTATAGAAGAAAAGTAAACTACAACTAATTTTTTTGTTTTTCTTAACGTTTAACAAACACACAATAAGAAAGCAGGAAAAAGAAAATAAACTACCATGGATATTACAGTGAAAGAGTATGAGCACCGACTTCTAGTAATGAGTGTGTGTAAGCATAAATGTAATGTCGGTGAGAAATACGTACTCCCCCAAGCTTAGGCTTTTGGCCTAAGTTGGTCTATTGCCAGGGATAGCCTGGCGGGTACTCGTAGGTGTAGCTGGGGTCGTACTGCGACGAAGAATAGTTGGGATCATACTGATGTGCAGCGGTTATCGCCTGCTGAGCTGCAGCGTGGAGTCGAGCTGCCTCCGCTCTCCTCTCGTACTCTTCTTCCTCCTCTCTGGTAATAACATATCTTCTTTTTGTCTGTGAATCAAAGAAGGCAGGAGCAGGGAAAGTAATACGGAAAACACGTCGTTTATCAAAAATTAAACGATATAAGAGAGGTGATTCAGGCCTCTCGACAAACTGGTGCGAAGCCATAGAGTTATAATCTAAATATGCGGGAGGCAACTCCGTATCACCCTCACGAATGTCTATCTCAAGAAAATGAGCTAAGAGGGTTGCATAAATTCCTCCAAACAAATCTCCATTATGTCTATTATGATGCAACCTACGAGCTACAATGGCTCCCATATGATAAGATTGGTCTCCTAACATAGCACTCCTAAGAATGCTAAGATCAGGGACACACATGTGACATGCTTCATCCTTAGCATTTATGCATCTACCGATGAAGAGAGAAAAATAATGTATAGCAGGAAAGTGAATGCTCCCTATGGTAGCCTGCGTTATATCTCTAGATTCCCCCACAGTTATACTAGCAAGAAAGTTTCTAAATGAGGATTTAGGGGGATCCCTAACACTACCCCATGATGGAAGTTTGCAAGCAGAAGTGAAATCCTCTAAGTCCATAGTATAAGATTTGTCATAGAGATCAAACATGACTGAAGGAGAATTACGCGAAGATGAATACTCAAACCTCCTCACAAATGAACTTGTGAGATCATGATACTGGGGGCTTTTGTTAGCCTCAAAATCCTCAAGATCGGCATTGCGCAAATATGCTCTGAATTCTTCTTTAATTCCCGCACGGTCCATAAAATTTTCCGACGGCCATTCGCAAGGCCGTACTGGAGCGTCTCTTGGTGGATCCTCGTCAGCCTCGCGCATAGCAATCCTGGGTCCTTGATTCTTAGAAGAACCACCTTGGAACATCTTCCTAAGCATATTGTTTTTCTCTGAAAAATTCTGAATTTTTTAGTAACTTTAAACAAAAGTGAACCAACTTCAATAAAACTGAGAGCAACTACTCCTACAAGTGCCTAGAGCCTATATCAAGCATTAGAACTACTTGGAACCATATAAATTTGACATGCAAGCTCAAGAACATGGTCACCTATGCAGCACAAATTTGCAAAGAATAAAGCACTAGATCAAAAACTAATTGGACCAATGGAGGAGTCACATACCAAGGAACAATCTCCCCAAGAAGTTTTGCCAGAGGTGCTTTGAGGAAGGAGATCGAAAATCACAGCAAAAGTGGCTGGAACTCGTGCTTGAGTTGGTTTTTCGGGTTTGTGCGAGACAGAGGAAGAAGATGGGTGCTGGGATAAGTGGAGGAGGGCCACCGTGGGCCCACGAGGCAGGGGGGCGCGCCCACCACCCTCGTGGCCAGGTGGCAGCTCCTCCCGCGGTAATTTTTACACAGTAAATCCTCAAATATTCCCGAAAAAATCATATTACATTAGCATGTCATTCTAAGGACTTTTATTTTCGGGATATTTTTATATTGCACGAATAAGTCAGGAAACAGACAGAAAAATACTATTTTTACTTTATTTCTACTAATTAACAGAAAATATAGAGAGGGTACAGAAGGTTGTGCTTCTAGTTTCATCCATCTCATGCTCATCAAAAAGAATCCACTAACAAGGTTGATCAAGTCTTGTTAACAAACTCATTCTGATAATCATGAAACCGGAGAAATTTCGAATAACACTAAGTTACCTCAACGGGGATATGCACATCCCCTATAATAAGTATATCATATTTATTTTTGGCAGTAGGAAGAGGAAATTCAAAACCTCCAATTATAATCGATTGAATTTTTCCAATGGAGTTGATACTATGAACTTGAGGTTGTTTCCTCGGAAAGTGTACCGTATGCTCATTACCATTAACATGAAAAGTGACATTGCCTTTGTTGTAATCAATAATAGCCCCTGCAGTATTAAGAAAAGGTCTTCCAAGAATAATAGAAAACTATCATCCTCGGGAATATCAAGTATAACAAAGTCCGTTAAAATAGTAACGTTTGCAACCACAACAGGCACATCCTCACAAATACCGATAGGTATAGCAGTTGATTTATCAGCCATTTGCAAAGATATTTCGGTAGGTGTCAGCTTATTCAAGTCAAGTCTACGATATAAAGAGAGAGGCAATACACTAACACCGGCTCCAAGATCACATAAAGCAGTTTTAATATAATTTCTTTTAATGGAGCAAGGTATAGTAGGTACTCCGGGGTCTCCAAGTTTCTTTGGTATTCCACCCTTAAAAGTATAATTAGCAAGCATGGTGGAAATTTCAGCTTTCGGTATCTTTCTTTTATTAGTAATGATATCCTTCATATATTTAGCATAAGGATTTGTTTTGAGCACATCAGTTAATCGCATACGCAAAAAGATAGGCCTAATCATTTCAGCAAAGCGCTCAAAATCCTCATCATCCTTTTTCTTGGATGGTTTTGGAGGAAAAGGCATGGGTTTCTGAACCCAAGGTTCCCTTTCTTTACCATGTTCCCTAGCAACAAAGTCTCTTTTATCATAACGTTGATTCTTTGATTGTGGGTTATCAAGATCAACAGCAGGTTCAATTTCTACATCATTGTCATTACTAGGTTGAGCATTATCATGAACATCATCATTAATATTTTAATTAGGTTCATGTTCATTACCAGATTGTGTTTCAGCATCAGACATAGATATATCATTTGGATTATCAGGTGGTTCAGCAATAGGTTCACTAGAAGTTTGCACAGTTCTATCATTTTTCTTTTTCTTCTTTTTAGAAGAACTAGAAACATCAATATTATTTCTCTGAGAATCTTGCTCGATTCTCTTAGGGTGGCCTTCAGGATACAAAGGTTCCTAAGTCATTCTACCAGTTCTAGTAGCCACTCTAACATCATAATCATTTTTCTTACTATTCGTTTCATCAAGCACTTCTTTTTGAGCTTTAAGCACTTGTTCTACTTGCGTGGTAACCATAGAAGCATGTTTGCTAACAAGTTTAAGTTCACCCTTAATATTAGCCATATAATCACCCAAGCGTCTAATCATATAAGAATTTTCTTTTAATTGTCTACCAAAATAAGCATTGAAGTCGTCTTGCTTAAACATAAAGTTATCAAACTCATCCAAGCACTGACTAGCAATTTTAGTAGGAGGAACTTCAGCTTTATCATATCTATAGAGAGAATTTACCTTTAGTACCTGTGTCGGTATATCGGGGTGAGGAGGTTCTTCAATAAATAAAGAATTGAGATCATAAGTTTCTTCAACAGGCTGTGAATTAAGACCATGTATTTCTTCAATAGGAGGTAAATTCTTAACGTTTTCAGCTTTAATACCTTTCTCTTTCATAGATTTCTTTGCCTCTTGCATATCTTCGGGACTGAGAAATAGAACACCTCTCTTCTTCGGAGTTGGTTTAAGAATAGGCTCAGTAATTGGAGCAGGAGCTGGCTCAGGAGGTGCCCAATTATTTTCATTTGTCAACATATTATTCAATAGAATTTCAGCTTCATCTGGTGTTCTTTCCCTGAAAAGAGAACCAGCACAACTATCCAGGTAATCTCTGGAAGCATCAGTTAGTCCACTACAAAAGATATCAAGTATTTCAGGTTTCTTAAGAGGATGATCAGGAAAAGCATTAAGTAACTTGAGAAGCCTCCCCCAAGCTTGTGGGAGACTCTCTTCTTTAATTTGCACAAAGTTGTATATTTCCCTCAAAGCAGCTTGTTTCTTATGAGCAGAGAAATATTTAGCAGAGAAGTAATAAATCATATCTTGGGGACTACGCACACAACCAGGATCAAGAGAGTTAAACCATATCTTAGCATTACCCTTTAATGAGAACGAAAATATTTTGAGTATATAGAAGTAACGCGATCTCTCATCATTAGTGAATAGGGCAGCTATATCATTTAACTTAGTAAGATGTGCCATAACAGTTTCAGATTCATAGCCATAAAACGGATCAGATTCAACCAAAGTAATTATATCAGGATCAACAGAGAATTCATAATCCTTATCAAGAACACAAATAGGTGAACTAGCAAAAGCAGGGTCAGGTTTCATTTTATCTCTAAGTGATTCTTTGTTCCATTTAACTAATAACCTCTTAAGCTCATATCTATCCCTGCAAGCTAAAATAGCAGCAGAAGATTCCATATCAAAAAGATAATCCTCAGGGATAATAGACATATTTTCATCATCACTATCATCATCGTATTCAAATTCAAAAGTTTCTTTTTCTCTAGCCCTATCAATTTGTTCATCAAGAAATTCACTAAGGGGCACAGTAGTATCAGGCATAGAAGCAGTTTCATCATAAGTATAATGCATAGCAGAAGTGGCATCATCAATAACATGCAACATATCGGAACGAATAGCAGAAGCAGGTTTAGGTGTCGCTATCTTACTCATAACAGAAGGTGAATCAAGTGCAGAGCTAGATGGCAGTTCCTTACCTCCCCTCGTAGTTGAGGGATAAATTGTTGTCTTAGCGTCTTTCAAGTTCTTCATAGTGTCCAGCAGATATAAATCGCAAGTGACTCAAAGAGTAGAGCTATGCTCCCCGGCAACAGTGCCAGAAATTAGTCTTGATAACCCACAAGTATAGGGGATCGCAACAGCTTTCGAGGGTAGAGTATTCAACCCAAATTTATTAATTCGACACAAGGGGAGCCAAAGAATATTCTCAAGTATTAGCAGCTGAGTTGTCAATTCAACCACACCTGGAAACATAATATATGCGGCAAAATGTTTAGTAGCACAGTAATATGATAGTGGTGGTAGCGGCAACAAAAGTAAAGACAACAAAAGTAATGTTTTTGGTATTTTGTAGTGATTGTAACAGTAGCAGCGGGAAAGTAAATAAGCGTAAACCAGTATATGGAAAACTCGTAGGCACCGGATCAGTGATGGATAATTATTCCGGATGCGGTTCATCATGTAACAGTCATAACATAGGGTGACACAGAACTAGCTCCAATTCATCAATGTAATGTAGGAATGTATTCCGTATATAGTCATACGTGCTTATGGAAAAGAACTTGCATGACATCATTTGTCCTACCCTCCCGTGGCAGCGGGGTCCTATTGGAAACTAAGGGATATTAAGGCCTCCTTTTAATAGAGAACCGGAACAAAGCATTAGCACACAGTGAATACATGAACTCCTCAAACTATGGTCATCACCGGGAGTGGTCCCGATTATTGTCACTTCGGGGTTGCCGGATCATAACACATAGTAAGTGACTATTGACTTGCAAGATAGGATCACTAACTCACATATATTCATGAAAACATAATAGGTTCAGATCTGAAATCATGGCACTCGGGCCCTAGTGACAAGCATTAAGCATAGAAAAATCATAGCAACATCAATCTCAGAACATAGTGGATACTAGGGATCAAACCCTAACAAAACTAACTTGATTACATGATAAATCTCATCCAACCCATCACCGTCCAGCAAGCCTACGATGGAATTACTCACGCACGGTGGTGAGCATCATGAAATTGGTGATGGAGGATGGTTGATGATGACGACGGCGACGAATCCCCCTCTCCGGAGTCCCCGAACGGACTCCAGATCAGCCCTCCTGAGAGGTTTTAGGGTTGGCGGCGGCTCCGTATCGTAAAACACGATGATTTCTTCTCTCTGATTTTTTTCTCTCCGAAAGCAAATATATAGAGTTGGAGTTGGCATCGGAGGGCATCCAGGGGGCCCACGAGGTAGGGGACGCGCCCTAGAGGGAGGGGGCCCACCCTCGTGGACAGGGTGTGGACCCCCTGGTCTTCATCTTTGGCGAGGATTTTTTATTATTTTTTCTAAGATGTTCCTTGTAGTTTCAGGTCATTCCGAGAATATTTGTTTTCTGCACATAAAACAACACCATGGCAATTCTGTTGAAAACAGCGTCAGTCCGGGTTAGTTCCATTCAAATCATACAAGTTAGAGTCCAAAACAAGGGCAAAAGTGTTTGGAAAAGTAGATACGACGGAGACGTATCAACTCCCCCAAGCTTAAACCCTTGCTTGTCCTCAAGCAATTCAGTTGACAAACTGAAAGAAAGAAAGAAAAACTTTTACAAACTCTGTTTGCTCTTGTTGTTGTAACTATGTCAAGCCAGCAATCAAGTTTTCAGCATAGATCATAACTAACCACATTTGCAATAATTCTCAGGTCTCATAATTACTCATATCAATAGCATAATCAACTAGCAAGTCATAATAATAAATCTCGGATGACAACACTTTCTCAAAACAATCATAATATGATATAACAAGATGGTATCTCGCTAGCCCTTTCTGAGACCGCAAAACATAAATGCAGAGCACCTTTAAAGATCAAGGACTGACTAGACATTGTAATTCATGGTAAATAAGATCCAATCATAGTCACACCCGACATAGATTAATAGTGATGAATGCAAATGACAGCTGTGCTATCTAGCTAGTGCTTTTTAATAAGAGGGTGATGACTCAACATAAAAGTAAATGGATAGGCCCTTCGTAGAGGGAAGCAGGGATTTGTAGAGGTGCCAGAGCTCGGTTTTGCAATAGAGATAAATTGTATTTTGAGTGGTATACTTTCATTTTCAACGTAGCAACTAAGAGATGGCGATATCTTCCATGCTAAACATATTATAGGCGGTTCCCAAACAGAATGGTAAAGTTTATACTCCCCCTCCACCAACAAGCATCAATCCATGACTTGCTCGAAACAACGAGTGTCTCCAACATACATCAGGTCCCAGGGGGAGTTTTGTTTGCAATTAATTTTGATTTAGTTTGCATAAAGCATGGGACTGGGCATCCCGGTGACCAGCCATTTTCTCGTCAGTGAGGAGCGGAGTCCACTCCTCTTGAGAATAACCCACCTAACACGGAAGATAAGGACAACCTTGGTTGATACATGAGTTATTCGAGCATACAAAACAGAATGTTTATTTGAAGGTTTAGAGTTTGGCACATACAAATTTACTTGGAACGGCGGGTAGATACCGCATATAGGAAGGTATGGTGGACTCATCTGGAATAACTTTGGGGTTTAAGGGATTGGATGCACAAGCAGTATTCCAGCTTAGTACAAGTGAAGGCTAGCAAAAGACTGGGAAGCGACCAACTAGAGAGCGACAACAGCCATGTACATGCATTAAAATTAATAAACATTGGATGCAAGCATGAGTAGGATATAATCCACCATGAACATAAATGTCATGAAGGCTATGTTGATTTGTTTCAACTACATGCGTGAACATGTGCCAAGTCAAGTCACTTAAATCATTCAAAGGAGGATACCACCCCATCATACCATCTCATAATCATCTCAATAGCATGTTGGCACACAAGGTAAACCATTATAACTCATAGTTAATCAAGCATGGCACAAGCAACTACAATCTCTAATTGTCATTGCAAACATGTTTATTCATAATAAGCTGAGTCAAGAACGAGGGGCTCATCATATTTACAAAAACAAAAGAGGTCGAGTTCATACCAGCTTTTCTCATCTCAGTCAGTCCATCATATATCATCATAATTGCCTTTCACTTGCACGACCGAACGGTGTGAATAATAATAAGAGTGTACGTGCATTGGACTAAGCTGGAATCTGCGAGCATTCCATAAACAGGAGAAGACAAGGCAATATGGGATCTGGGTTAAATCAACAATAATGCATATAAGAGCCACTTCAACAATTTAATCATGGCCTTCTCCCACTGACCCCCAAAGGAAAGAGAAGAAATAAAAACTATTTACACGGGAAAGCTCCCAACAAGCAAAAGAAGAACAGGAAATATTTTTGGGTTTTCTTTTTTTATTACTACTACTACAGCAGAAAAGTAAACTACAACTAAATTTTTTTGTTCTTCTTAACGTTTAACAAACACACAAGAAGAAAGCAGGAAAAAGAAAATAAACTAGCATGGATATTATAGTGAAAGAGTATGAGCAACGACATCTAGTAATGAGTGTGTGTGAGCATAAATGTAATGTCGGTGAGAAATACGTACCCCCCCCCCCAAGCTTAGGCTTTTGGCCTAAGTTGGTCTATTGCCAGGGATAGCCTGGCGGGTACCCGTAGGTGTAGCTAGGGTCGTACTGCGACGAAGAATAGTTGGGATCAAACTGAGGTGCAGCGGTTATCGCCTGCTAAGCTGCAGCGTGGAGTCGAGCTGCCTCCGCTCTCCTCTCGTACTCTTCTGCCTCCTCTCTGGTAATAACATATCTCCTTTTTGTCTGTGAATCAAAGAAGGCAGGAGCATGGAGAGTAATACGGAAAACACGTCGTTTATCAAAAATTAAACGATATAAGAGAGGTGATTCAGGCCTCTCAACAAACCGGTGCGAAGCCATAGAGTTATAATCTAAATATGCAGGAGGCAACTCCGTATCACCCTCACGAATGTCTATCTCAAGAAAATGAGCTAAGCGGGTTGCATAAATTCCTCCAAACAAATCTCCATTATGTTTATTATGATGCAACCTACGAGCTACAATGGCTCCCATATGATAAGATTGGTCTCCTAACATAGCATTCCTAAGAATGCTAAGATCAGGGACACACATGTGACATGCTTCATCCTTAGAATTTATGCATCTACAGATGAAGAGACCAAAATAATGTATAGTAGGAAAGTGAATGCTCCCTATGGTAGCCTGCGTTATATCTCTAGATTCCCCCACAGTTATACTAGCAAGAAAGTTTCTAAATTCAGATTTAGGGGGATCCCTAACACTACCCCATGATGGAAGTTTGCAAGCAGAAGTGAAATCCTCTAAGTCCATGGTATAAGATTTGTCATAGAGAACAAACATGACTGAAGGAGAATTACGCGAAGATGAATACTCAAACCTCCTCACAAATGAACTTGTGAGATCATGATACTGGGGGCATTTGTTAGCCTCAAAATCCTCAAGACCGGCATTGTGCAAATATGCTTTGAATTCTTCTTTAATTCCCACACGGTCCATAAAATTTTCCGACGGCCATTCACAAGGCCGTACTGGAGCGTCTCTTGGTGGATCCTCGTCAGCATCATGCATAGCAATCCTGGGTCCTTGCTTCTTAGAAGAACCACCTTGGAACATCTTCCTAAGCATATTGTTTTTCTCTGAAAAATTCTGAAATTTTTAGTAACTTCAAACAAAATTGAACCAACTTCAATAAAACTGATAGCAACTACTCCTACAAGTGCCTAGAGCCTATATCAAGCATTAGAACTACTTGTAACCATATAAATTTGACATGCAAGCTCAAGAACATGGTCACCTATGCAGCACAAATTTGCAAAGAATAAAGCACTAGAACAAAAACTAATTGGACCAATGGAGGAGTCACATACCAAGGAACAATCTCCCCAAGCAGTTTTGCGGGAGGTGCTTTGAGCAAGGAGATCGAAAATCATAGCAAAAGTGGTTGGAACTCGTGCTTGAGTTGGTTTTTCAGGTTTATGCGAGACAGAGGAAGATGGGTGCTGGAATAAGTGGAGGAGGGCCACCGTGGGCCCATGAGGTAGGGGGGCACACCCACCACCCTTGTGGCCAGGTGGCAGCTCCTCCCGCGGTAATTTTTACACAGTAAATCCTCAAATATTCCCGAAAAAATCATATTACATTAGCATGTCATTCTAAGGACTTTTATTTTCGGGATATTTTTATATTGCACGAATAAGTCAGGAAACAGACAGAAAAATACTATTTTTACTTTATTTCTACTAATTAACAGAAAATATAGAGAGGGTACAGAAGGTTGTGCTTCTAGTTTCATCCATCTCATGCTCATCAAAAAGAATCCACTAACAAGGTTGATCAAGTCTTGTTAACAAACTCATTCTGATAATCATGAAACCGGAGAAATTTCGAATAACACTAAGTTACCTCAACGGGGATATGCACATCCCCTATAATAAGTATATCATATTTATTTTTGGCAGTAGGAAGAGGAAATTCAAAACCTCCAATTATAATCGATTGAATTTTTCCAATGGAGTTGATACTATGAACTTGAGGTTGTTTCCTCGGAAAGTGTACCGTATGCTCATTACCATTAACATGAAAAGTGACATTGCCTTTGTTGTAATCAATAATAGCCCCTGCAGTATTAAGAAAAGGTCTTCCAAGAATAATAGAAAACTATCATCCTCGGGAATATCAAGTATAACAAAGTCCGTTAAAATAGTATCGTTTGCAACCACAACAGGCACATCCTCACAAATACCGATAGGTATAGCAGTTGATTTATCAGCCATTTGCAAAGATATTTCGGTAGGTGTCAGCTTATTCAAGTCAAGTCTATGATATAAAGAGAGAGGCAATACACTAACACCGGCTCCAAGATCACATAAAGCAGTTTTAATATAATTTCTTTTAATGGAGCAAGGTATAGTAGGTACTCCGGGGTCTCCAAGTTTCTTTGGTATTCCACCCTTAAAAGTATAATTAGCAAGCATGGTCGAAATTTCAGCTTTCGGTATCTTTCTTTTATTAGTAATGATATCCTTCATATATTTAGCATAAGGATTTGTTTTGAGCACATCAGTTAATCGCATACGCAAAAAGATAGACCTAATCATTTCAGCAAAGCGCTCAAAATCCTCATCATCCTTTTTCTTGGATGGTTTTGGAGGAAAAGGCATGGGTTTCTGAACCCAAGGTTCCCTTTCTTTACCATGTTCCCTAGCAACAAAGTCTCTTTTATCATAACGTTGATTCTTTGATTGTGGGTTATCAAGATCAACAGTAGGCTCAATTTCTACATCATTGTCATTACTAGGTTGAGCATCATCATGAACATCATCATTAATATTTTCATTAGGTTCATGTTCATTACCAGATTGTGTTTCAGCATCAGACATAGATATATCATTTGGATTATCAGGTGGTTCAGCAATAGGTTCACTAGAAGTTTGCACAGTTCTATCATTTTTCTTTTTCTTCTTTTTAGAAGAACTAGAAACATCAATATTATTTCTCTGAGAATCTTGCTCGATTCTCTTAGGGTGGCCTTCAGGATACAAAGGTTCCTAAGTCATTCTACCAGTTCTAGTAGCCATTCTAACATCATTATCATTTTTCTTACTATTCATTTCATCAAGCACTTCTTTTTGAGCTTTAAGCACTTGTTCTACTTGCGTGGTAACCATAGAAGCATGTTTGCTAACAAGTTTAAGTTCACCCTTAATATTAGCCATATAATCACCCAAGCGTCTAATCATATAAGAATTTTCTTTTAATTGTCTACCAAAATAAGCATTGAAGTCGTCTTGCTTAAACATAAAGTTATCAAACTCATCCAAGCACTGACTAGCAATTTTAGTAGGAGGAACTTCAGCTTTATCATATCTATAGAGAGAATTTACCTTTAGTACCTGTGTCGGTATATCGGGGTGAGGAGGTTCTTCAATAAATAAAGAATTGAGATCATAAGTTTCTTCAACAGGCTGTGAATTAAGACCATGTATTTCTTCAATAGGAGGTAAATTCTTAACGTTTTCAGCTTTAATACCTTTCTCTTTCATAGATTTCTTTGCCTCTTGCATATCTTCGGGACTGAGAAATAGAACACCTCTCTTCTTCGGAGTTGGTTTAAGAATAGGCTCAGTAATTGGAGCAGGAGCTGGCTCAGGAGGTGCCCAATTATTTTCATTTGTCAACATATTATTCAATAGAATTTCAGCTTCATCTGGTGTTCTTTCCCTGAAAAGAGAACCAGCACAACTATCCAGGTAATCTCTGGAAGCATCAGTTAGTCCACTACAAAAGATATCAAGTATTTCAGGTTTCTTAAGAGGATGATCAGGAAAAGCATTAAGTAACTTAAGAAGCCTCCCCCAAGCTTGTGGGAGACTCTCTTCTTTAATTTGCACAAAGTTGTATATTTCCCTCAAAGCAGCTTGTTTCTTATGAGCAGGGAAATATTTAGCAAAGAAGTAATAAATCATATCCTGGGGACTACACACACAACCAGGATCAAGAGAGTTAAACCATATCTTAGCATCACCCTTTAATGAGAACGAAAATATTTTGAGTATATAGAAGTAACGCTATCTCTCATCATTAGTGAACAGGGCAGCTATATCATTTAACTTAGTAAGATGTGCCACAACAGTTTCAGATTCATAGCCATCAAATGGATCAGATTCAACCAAAGTAATTATATCAGGATCAACAGAGAATTCATAATCCTTATCAAGAACACAAATAGGTGAAGTAGAAAAAGCAGGGTCAGGTTTCATTTTATCTATAAGTGATTCTTTGTTCCATTTAACTAATATCCTCTTAAGCTCATATCTATCCCTGCAAGCTAAAATAGCGGCAGAAGATTCTATATCAAAATGATAACCCTCAGGGATAACAGGCATATTTTCATCATCACTATCATCATCGTATTCAGATTCAAAAGTTTCTTTTTCTCTAGCCCTAGCAATTTGTTCATCAAGAAATTCACTAACGGGCACAGTAGTATCAGGCATAGTCATCATATGTATCATGCATAGCAGAAGTGGCATCATCAATAACATGCGACATATCGGAACGAATAGCAGAAGCAGGTTTAGGTGTCGCTATCTTACTCATAACAGAAGGTGAATCAAGTGCAGAGCTAGATGGCAGTTCCTTACCTCCCCTCGTAGTTGAGGGATAAATTGTTGTCTTAGCGTCTTTCAAGTTCTTCATAGTGTCCCGCAGATATAAATCCCAAGTGACTCAAAGAATAGAGCTATGCTCCCCGGCAACGGTGCCAGAAATTAGTCTTGATAACCCACAAGTATAGGGGATCGCAACAGCTTTCGAGGGTAGAGTATTCAACCCAAATTTATTGATTCGACACAAGGGGAGCCAAAGAATATTATCAAGTATTAGCAGCTGAGTTGTCAATTCGACCACACCTGGAAACTTAATATCTGCGGCAAAGTGTTTAGTAGCACAGTAATATGATAGTGGTGGTAGCGGCAACAAAATTAAAGACAGCAAAAGTAATGTTTTTGGTATTTGTACCAGTAGCAGCGGGAAAGTAAATAAGCGTAAACCAGTATATGGAAAACTCGTAGGCACAGGATTAGTGATGGATAATTGTGCCGGATGCGGTTCATCATGTAACAGTCATAACATAGGGTGACACAGAACTAGCTCCAATTCATCAATGTAATGTAGGCATGTATTCCGTATATAGTCATACATGCTTATGGAAAAGAACTTGCATGACATCTTTTGTCCTACCCTCCCGTGGCAGCGGGGTCCTATTAGAAACTAAGGGATATTAAGGCCTCCTTTTAATAGAGAACCGGAACAAAGCATTAGCACATAGTGAATACATGAACTCCTCAAACTATGGTCATCACCGGGAGTGGTCCCGATTATTTCCACTTCGGGGTTGCCGGATCATAACACATAGTAGGTGACTGTAGACTTGCAAGATAGGATCAAGAACTCACATATATTCATGAAAACATAATAGGTTCAGATCTAAAATCATGGCACTCGGGCCCTAGTGACAAGCATTAAGCATAGCAAAGTCATAGCAACATCAATCTCAGAACATAGTGGATACTAGGGATCAAACCCTAACAAAACTAACTCGATTACATGATAAATCTCATGCAACCCATCACCGTCCAGCAAGCCTACGATGGAATTACTCACGCACGGCGGTGAGCATCATGAAATTGGTGATGGAGGATGGTTGATGATGACGACGGCGACGAATCCCCCTCTCCGGAGCCCCGAACGGACTCCAGATCAGCCCTCCTGAGAGGTTTTAGGGCTTGGCGGCGGCTCCGTATCGTAAAACGCGATGATTACTTCTCTCTGATTTTTTTCTCACCGAAAGCAAATATATAGAGTTGGAGTTGGCGTCGGAGGGCATCCAGGGGGCCCACGAGGTAGGGGGCGTGCCCTAGAGGGGGGGGGCGCCCCCCACCCTCGTGGACAGGGTGTGGGCCCCCTGGTCGTCATCTTTGGCGAGGATTGTTTATTACTTTTTCTAAGATGTTCCGTGGAGTTTCAGGTCAATCCGAGAATATTTGTTTTCTGCACATAAAACAACACCATGGCAATTCTGCTGAAAACAGCGTCAGTCCGGGTTAGTTCCATTCAAATCATACAAGTTAGAGTCCAAAACAAGGGCAAAAGTGTTTGGAAAAGTAGATACGACGGAGACGTATCACCCCTCATACGCCAACATGAAAGAAAACAACGATACCAAAGGACCTGAACACGTGGGAGGTACCTCTGAATCTAGCCTACATAACCTACGCGGCCAAGGACGCATACGCATGCTACGACATGTACATGCGGATCTTGGACATGAGGGCGTGTCTGCTCCCCATAACCGACAAGTAGACGGACAACCACAGCGTCATGATCAAGCGTGCCAGGAAGTTCTAGATGTTGCACTTTATCTGTTTATAAGCACCTTTATCATCTGAGTGTTTCATGAATTAGCCTATGTGTCATAATTATCTGTTTTGTCTGAAATATTTCTTTTAAGAACCCATTAACCTATTTTCTTTGTTAGTGGCTATTTGCTTATGTATGTAACTAGTTCACTCGTCCGTATAAAAAAACTAGTTCACTTGGCTGCTGTGCTTTGAATCTCCTTCCTCCCAACATATTCCCCTTCTCAGGTGGACCCAGCAGGTCTCGTACATAGACATATGGGAGAAACCACCTATCCATTTGTATTTCTTTATTTTGTTCAATCTTTCGTCCTCTTCCTATACAGCGGCTGGCCATCATAGCCTATGGCGTTGGCCAGGCCATCCCTCTACTCCCACCCATTGTCCGGCGGTGGCAGCTCCATCGGCCCACCCTGCGGCCAAACAAGTAAACCCTTGTACTCCCCTCCGCCTGCGTCTTCCCCCCGCTCCAGTTCATTCGGTCCGAGGTCTCGACATCGTTCTCCTCCTTGGTGTAAGTGCATCTAGTGCCCCTTAGTGATTTTGGTGTATTGAAGACTTATAGGTTAAGGGACTAAGGCGTTTGTGAGTGTACACAGGTCTATAAGTCTATGAGGAGTTTGATATTTACAGGAAAAGTCGACCCCTAAAAATGAATATCTTCGACTGAAGATTTTGGTATTTCTGAAGACTTTCATGAAGACTTTGAAAGTGAAGAAATTGGTGTGTCCGTGAAGACTTGATATTCATGCGAGGAATATGAAGCTTGAAGACTTTTGTTTTCATAGTTTTGTTTTTCTCTTTCTTAAGTCATAGGAAACACCGTACTGTTAAAGGGGGTCGAGGATATACTAAGGAAAAATTTCCGTGTGATGCTCAACTCAAAATCCTACACCTACCAATCCCTTCGAGTGAAGCCATTGGAAATCTCATACAGTTCAGTCAATTTCTTCCGTGACAGAGACGAAGTTCTTCTGGTCTCTGAGGAATTTGTCCTGACTGAGGAGTTAGGAATTTGCCAGTGCGGATTGCCTACGCAGTGAGCAACATGATAGCCCTGAGGATTTTGCTACTCAAAATTCCGACCGTTGTTGTGCTATGCGCCAGCTGTCCCAAAATATCTATCCACCTAACTGTCATATCATTGAAGGGCATTTATGTCTTATCATGTCGGTCTGCTCCCTAGGCTATAAATAGCCGCCCCCTACAACCACTAGCTGGTTGGCTGCTCTGAGAGAAACTGACACTTGTCATTTGAGAGAAACCCATCCTTTGAGGACTTTGAGCGAAAATCATCAAGTGAGGAAAAACCAAAAACCCAAAACCCAAACACCTACAAACCCCAAGTGATTGAGCATCACTGAAGAGATTGATCCTGCGTGGATCTGACGCTTGTTACCTTTGAAGACTGTGCTTCTTCCATACGGTTAGGCGTCATGGTCTAGAGCATCCAAGAGGAATTGTGGATCACCGAGTGACCAAGTTTGTGAAGGTTTGGAAGTCGCCTGAAGACTTACCATGAGTGATTGGACGAGGTCTGTGTGACCTTAGTTCAAGGAGAATACGGTGAGGACTGGGTGTCCTGAGCTGCGTGTTCAGGACTGGGTGTCCGGGACTATGTGTCCTCGAGTTTAAATACTCAGCCGCTCCAACCAGACGTACAACTGAGACAGCAGTTGGAACTGGTCTACCAAATCATTGTCTTCACCAAGCTTACTGTTTCTATTTCCTCAACTCTTTCATTTTCTCATAACTGTGTTGTGTGCTTGTTCATATCTGTGTTTTAAGACTTTGACTGAAGACTTTCTCAATTTCCTCAGTTCAATTTCTTCAGTCTGTTTGTCTTCATCCTGTGTTATCATGTGATTACGCTTCCTGTACTCTGTGCCTGTCTTCATTTCATCATGATGACTATGCTTGTATTCTATTATGCTTACTTTTGAGTACTCATTCCACTGCTGGTAGTTCTTCTCTAAGGAATTTCCTCACCAGCAAATTCCTCAGTGAAGAATTTCATAAAAATCGCCTATTCACCCCCTCTAGTTGATATAACGCACTTTCAATTGGTATCAGAGCAAGGTACTCCCTTGTTCTATGTGATTTTGGTTTAACCGCCTGGAGTTTTAGTTATGTCAGCCGCAGGTATGACGAAAGTCACATGCCCCATCTTTGACGGTCACGAGTATCCCAAGTGGAAGGCCATGATGAAGAAACGCCTCATGGCGATGAACAGCGAGCTGTGGACTGTCACTGAGACTGGTCTGACCGATTTGTGCAAGATGGCGGAAGCTGATGACATTCACAAGTACACTCTTCTAAACCTCATGGCGAAGGATGTCATCTGCTCCAGTCTGTCACAAAATCAGTTCATGAATATCATGCATCTTGATCATGCGAAGCTCATCTGGGACCGTCTCTCTGCGGTCTATGAAGGTCATCGAACCTGTCATGATCCCTGGTTTGAGGACTTCAAGGAATCGCTCAAAGCGATGACATTCGAACCAGAATCATCATCTTCTGCATCATGCCTTATGGCAAAAGATGCTGAGGTAACTGAATGCTACCTATCCGAGTCTAGTGATGATGAATCTGGTGATGAATTTGGACCCAGCTATGTCAAACTTGCTTCCCTTGCCACTAAACAACAAAGAGCTTTGGAAAAAGTTCACTATATGCTAAACAAGAGCGATGATATGTTGGGTGAAGAAATGGATCAGTCAAAAGCTTTGGCTGAAAGTCTTCAGAGACTTCATACTAAGTATGACACCCTTCAAGATCAACATAACACTCTCTTATCTGACCATGAGAAGCTTTCTTATGAATTTCTTCAAAGAAAGCAAGAACTTGAGAAGCTAAGAGTGAGTTATGAAGATCTTCAGAAGGAGCATGATTCATTACTTGCTCAACAAATCAGCGCTTCTCAGGAAGAATTTGTTCCTCCATGCTTGAAGTGCATTGAACGTGAATCTACTAATTCTTCACCTGAATGTTCAAATGCTGCTAATGTTTCAAATTCTTCACATGCCTCTGCTATCACTAATTCCTCATTTGAGGACATTGCTAGTATCACTGACGATGCAGGGCTGAAGGAATTGTACACGACAGGCATGTACAAAAGCCTCAAAGGGCATCAGGCTCTTTGTGATGTGCTTAAAAAGCAGATCCTCAACAGGAACCCTAGGAAAGAGGGTATCGCCTTTGAGAGGAAACTCAATGCTGATGGTACATATTGGAAGCCTGAGAAGTACCCCAAAACTACATGGGTTGCTACAAAGGGACCTCCAGTTGATCCATCTAACTTATCTAGATTTGCATGTGAATCTCCTCATTCTGATGATGAGTCAATTGACTCCAACTATAAACTGTTCAAAAATCAGAATGGTGAAGTATTTGCTAGATATATTGGCACTAACTGCAGGAACGGCTCCCCTATGAAGAAAATCTGGGTTCCCAAAAGATGCCTTGAAAATCTTCAGGTGAATGTCATCATGACGCCACCTGTGAAGAATAGGAACCCCAGATCAAATTCTTCATATGGACCAAATTCTTCATATGGATTCAAGTCCTCATACGGACCAAATTCCTCATATGGATCAAAGTCCTCATATGAACATCACCGTGCTAACCCGTCTGTTTCGCAGGGAAGATCTAAGGATTATGGATATGTGCATTATTCTTCAAGTCATTATGTCCATAAGTCCTCGAAGAATTTCTCTGCATACTCTTATGCTTACTCTAACCCCTCTTATGTGAAACGAAATGGACTGGCTTCTATGCCATCCTTCTCGTATGGAGCTCGCAGAATGATAAACTCTTTGCCACCCCTTCAGATGTGGGTGGTGAAGAAAAAGAACTAATCTCTTCTGCAGGGTCAGGTCTCCAGACGCACGTAATCGTCTGAAGAATTTGCTGGAGACCTGAGTATGCCTGATAGGACGTAGGCTAATCATGAAGAAATGAACTTCATTTCTCACGTCCTCATATTGCTTTATCAGTTCTTTTACTTGATGAAATTGATCTTATGAATTGATGTCATATTCTTCACTGATGAAGTATATGAGTATGTAAGCTGCACTAATTCGTCTGCATGATGATCAACCAAAGCCACTGAGTGGGTCCTCGATAGTGGATGTACAAACCACATGACTGGTGACAAGAATCTATTGATGGATGCTCCATTATCTCCGTCGCATCTGAAGCATATCATCTTTGCTGACAAAGGCAAAAGTCGGGTATTGGGTCTAGGTAAGGTTGCGATTACCAAGGATCGACACATGTACAAAGTCATGCTTGTTGAGTCCTTAGGATACAACCTTATGTCTGTCTCAATGCTTTGTGATCTTGATATGGTTGCTGTCTTTGGCAAATACCATTGTGTTGTGGTAATGGAAGCTGACAATTCCAAAGTCTTCGAAGGCTTTAGGAGGGGAGACCTGTATATTGTTGATTTCTCTACAAGACCACAACCAGCCGTGTGCTTACTTGCAAAAGCTTCAGAAGGCTGGCTCTGGCATCGACGACTTGGTCATGCAGACATGAGGAATTTGCACACGCTTGCGAAGAAGAAGCATATCATTGGCACCGAGAATGTCAAATTCCTCAAGGATCACCTATGCGGAGCCTGTGAAGCTGGGAAGATGACGAAGACCAAGCATCCAGCAAAGACTATCATGACCACCACTCGCCCGTTTGAATTGCTTCACATGGACCTCTTTGGTCCTAATCATTATTCTGCTATTTCAAATGAAGCATCTCAATATGGCTTTGCTATTGTTGATGATTATTCTCGCTACACATGGGTACACCTTGTTACTTACAAACATGAAGTGCAGAAAGTCTTCAAACGATTTTCCTCGAGGGCTTCAACCAACTTTGGTGTGAAGATCAAGCACATCAGAAGTGACAATGGCACTGATTTCAAGAATTCTGGTCTCGATGACTATCTTGATGAACTTGGTATTACTCATGAGTTATCTGCTCCTTACACTCCTCGGCAGAATGGCGTCGTGGAGCGCAAGAACAAGACTCTTGCTGAGATGGATCGCACTATGCTTGATGAATACAAAACGCCTCGTCGTTTCTGGACTGAGGCAATTGATACTGCGTGCCACATCATCAACAGAGTATATCTTCACAAACTCTTAAAAAAGACTGCCTATGAACTCCTCACTGATAAGAAACCCAATGTAAGTTATTTCAAAATCTTTGGTGCTAAATGTTGGATTAGATATCCTCATCACAACTCAAAATTTGCACCGAAAGCACATGAAGGTTTTATGCTTGGTTACGGAAAGGACTCGCACACCTACAGAGTCTTCAACAACGTTCTTCACAAAGTTGTTGAAACTGTAGATGTACGGTTCGATGAAACTAATGGCTCGCAAAGAGAGCACCTACCTACTGTGATAGATGAACCAGCACCTGAGGAAACTATCAAGTTCAAGGCTACTGAGGATGTCATTCCTACTGAAGAATCTGCTGAAGAATTCATTCCAGAACATGAAGAACGTCGGGCTAATGCACCTGAAGAAAATGCTGAAGAAAATGGTGCTGAAGAAAATGTTGATCAAATTCTTCAACGACAACCAGCTCATCCTCGCATTGCAAAAGAAGTGCAAGTTGAAAAGATCATCAATGACATCAAAGCGCCAGGTCCTCTCACACGCTGAAAAGCTTCACATTTGTCTAACTTTTGTGGGCACTATGCTTTTGTCTCTATTACAGAGCCCACTAAGGTAGATGAAGCATTTCTGGAGGCTGAGTGGATTCAGGCCATGCAAGAAGAATTACATCAGGTTGAAGGAATAAGGCACGGCTTGTAGCTCAAGGCTACACACAGGTTGAAGGAATTGATTTCGATGAAAATTTTGCACCTGTTGCTAGACTTGAGGCTATTCGCATATTACTTGCTTATGCTAACCATCATGATATCACTTTATATCAAATGGATGTGAAAAGTGCATTCCTCAATGGTAAGCTTGAGGAAGAAGTATGTGTTGCTCAACCCCCAGGTTTTGAAGATCCAAAGAATCCTGACAAAGTCTTCAGACTCAACAAGGCCCTCTATGGCCTCAAGCAGGCCCCACGGGCTTGGTATGATACCCTGAAGGAACTCTTCATGAAGAAAGGCTTCAAACCCGGTTCACTCGACCCTACTCTTTTCACTAAATCTTATGATGGTGAATTGTTTGTGTGCCAAATATATGTTGATGATATTATCTTTGGCTGTACTGACCAACGTTGTAGTGATGAATTTGCCTATATGATGAGTGAAGAATATCAAATGTCTAGGATGGTAGAGTTGAAATTCTTCTTAGGTCTTCAAATTCGTCAACAATGCAATGGCATATTCATATCTCAGGAGAAATACCTCAAGGATGTACTGAGGAAATTCGGCATGCAAGATTGCAAAGGCGTCAAAATTCCTATGCCCACAAATGGCCATCTGTGCACTGATGAAAATGGTATTGACTTCGATCATAAGGTATACCGCTCCATGATAGGTTCCTTATTGTACTTATGTGCATCTAGGCCAGATATAATGCTTAGTGTTTGTATGTGTGCCCGATTTCAAGCTGCACCGAAGGAATCACACAATAAGGCTGTGAACCATATTCTTCGATATCTAGCTCACACACCAACACTTGGATTATGGTACCCCAAGGGCTCGGCTTTTGATCTCATTGGATATTCTGACTCTGACTATGCTGGTGATCGTGTGGACCGCAAGTCAACATCTGGTACATGTCATTTCCTCGGATGATCTTTGGTCTGTTGGTTCTCGAAGAAACAGAACTGCGTATCACTATCTACTGCTGAAGCTGAGTACATTGCTGCTGGTTCTTGTTGTGCCCAATTGCTATGGATGAAGCAAACTCTCAAGGACTACGGCGTCAACATGAATAATGTGCCTCTCTTCTGTGATAATGAGAGTGCCATCAAGATTGCTCACAACCCAGTTCAGCACTCGAAGACAAAGCACATTCAGATTCGTCATCATTTTCTTCGTGATCATGTGTTGAAGGGTGACATTTCTATTGAGCATGTGAAGACTGAAGAACAGCTAGCCGATATCTTCACAAAGCCCTTGGATGAGAAGAGATTTAGCAAGTTGCGGTGTGAGCTAAATATCCTAGAATCTTCGAATGTTCTTTGAAAAGGACACTCATCCTAACACTTATGCAAAATTGATGACTTAGATGTGCAACACATGAAGAAACGTTTTTCTTCAATCAATGAAGAATAACACTCTTAGTGTGAAGAAATTAATGAAGAATTTGATTCTCAGAACCCTACGATAATTGTACGCAGTGTCTGGAATCATCATTCTTATACGGTGGGTCACGCCACCACCAAAAGTTGAAATTCCTCAAATTATTCATATTCTTCAACTTTGCATAGTCTTCACCGGTTCCGTCGTTTTTCCTCATTAGCTATATATATATGTGAGTTTATGTCCTCTACAACATTCACTTATTGCTATTTCTTCAAGTTGGTTCTCTGCTAAGTGAATGTGATCGGACCCTTCCCTTCTATGCTATACTCAACCCAATCTGTTCACAAATTCTTCATGTGCGTTCTATGTGAAACTCGTTCAAAATCTTCACTGTGTCCTTGTCAGCTGAAGAAATTGCGAACGGAACTTTAAAACCTATCTTATCGAAATTTTCGGCTTTGCCGCTGAAACCGTTCCGCATCCCACGATACACTTATCCACTCACCCATGATCTAACACGATATCCACCTCTCACTACGTGGGTGACACATGTCATGCGAATGAGAAGGGTCAGGGGCACATTCGTCCAATTTCTTCGGGCGAGCAGTTTTTCACCGTGGCTATAAATACCCCTCCTTCCCTTCCTCACTTCTTTTACTCCGCTCGACCTCTCTCTCCAGCTCGAGCTTCTCAAACCATAGACCGCCACTACTTCATCGCCGCCGGTGAGGAAGAGCTTCATTGCCTCGACCTCGTCACCGACGTACTCGCGCCGACCACGGAAATCTTCACTCCGCCGTCGCCGTAGCTGTCTTCCTCCGCCAAGTTAGGGCGTGGAAGATCTGCACAGACGAACTTCACATCTCCTCACTCCAGTTCATCATGTTCTTCGTCCAAGGTAATTAAAAAGTTATTTACTACCCTCGTTGATTCGAATGATTATCTTCAAAATCTTCAAAGGTGTTTTTCTTCATATATTCACACACTTAACACCTCACAAGTCATCTGTTCTTGACTCGTTTCTCTAAGCCATGTTGTTTCTTCAAGATTCCTCAAAGTGTGGATTTTTAATCTACACATCTCTTGAACCTAAGACAAAGAACGCTTAGTGAAATTCTTCAAGACTCATCTGGTCAAATTCCTCTAACTTGTTCTTTTGAAAAACCCTCTGAGAACGCATATGACCTCTCCAAATTCCTCGCAACTATACTCTGTTCACAGATACACATGTCAGCTGCTGAATCACTAGGTTCTCATCAACTGAACTCATTTGCAGCGTTCCTCGAAGAAAAGTTGCATACTTCTTCAGAGAATTCAATTGTTCAAATTCCTCAACTAAAGAAAATGGCTGACGGTAAGAAGCCACAGAAGAGAGGAAAGAAGCCTGAGGTAAATACAGCGTTTGAGATCCCTGATGACATATATGTTGGGTACTGCACACCTACTGAGGAAACCAAGAATGAGCGCAAAGTGCGCATTCAGAAGATAGAGAGGAGATGGGCAAGAGAATGGAGGGAGTACAGATATGTCACTCCTAAGTACATGAATAAATTCGCACTCAATCCTCCATGCCCAAGAGCTCCATTGGCACCTGGCCAAATCGCTGATCCCACCAGCCTCAAGCACGGTGAGGACTATCCTAATGAATGGGCCAAGCGCCAAGCCAAGCTGGCTAAGCAAGCCAGAGAAGCAGTGAGGAAATTTAATGAAGACTCTGCTGCTGCTACCTCTGCTGAGGCCTTTGCTGTCAAGCCAAAGAAGGCTATGTCAAAGAAGCCTGCGCACAAGCCAAGTGCTTCACCAGCAATGCCCTCACGGCCAGAATCCTCAAAGCCCTCATGGCAAATTCCTCATGCTGCTCCTGTTCCTCCAAAGTCCTCAGCTCCTCCGCCAAGGCCTTCAGCTGTTCCGACTAAATCCTCAGCACCTGTGCATCTCGCCTCGTGTCAAAGGACTACCGGCATCTCCATTGCCTCAGTTGTCTTAGCTAGTTCCTCAGCTGCACCAAGTTCCTCAGCTCGGCCCTCACTGCTGAAGACAAAGGCCACTGCTGGACGAGGTCCTCGTCCAAGTCCTCAAAAGAAGCAAGTCGCTTTCCAAGTGCCGTCTGATGAAGATGAAGCTGATGATGATGAACTTGCAAAAATCATCAGAGACATGCAAGTCAGGGCCGCTAGAGCCAATGGATCAGAGGTGCCACTGCTTTTGGATCCCAAGCTGATCCTCGACTACATTGATGATTGGCACAAGGACCCCAACACTCCCTTGCCTGACTTCAAGCTGACTCCTGGCCGGAGTCACACGCTGACCCACTTCATTCAAGAAGAAAAGTGGAAATTTGAGAAGGCCAGGCATATCAAGAAAGCGCAGTACAAGAAAGAGCGCTATCTGAAGAAAAACGTTAAATCTATGACAACTGAAGAACTTGTCACTATTCAAACTAAGATTAAGAAACTCAGTGATGACTTTGACGCATATCGCGCTAATTGGCTTGGAGCCAAGGTTCGTTTTGTGAAACTTGCGGATAACTTCACTTCCAATGTTGCAGCCCCAACACAACAGGAAATTCCTCAGGCTGAAGCATCTGCTCAGCCTACTGAGGAAAATGTCAGCACCGCTGATGACAATCAGGCTGCTGAAGATAATGTGAGTTCCAGGGCTGATGACTGCATTCCAGCCGCTGAAGAAATTGCCAGGGCACCCACTAGTGGTGTGCCTAAAGAAACTGAAGAACTCAGGGCAACTGCATCAATTGTGCCTAAAGAAAATCAACCAGATTCCTCAACTGCTCCTGCACCAACTTCAACTCCAATCCTTCCATCTGCATTAGATGTGAAGAAGACCAAGGCTGCAGAGTGTGCTGCAGTGAAGAAAAGGAAAGCATCAGCTGCTTCAGATTCTTCAGCTCCGAAGAAAATGAAGCCTATGACAAGTTCATTTGCAAATCCGATTGATGTTGTTCCCATTTCAACCAGGCCATCAAAGGACCTTGTTCCTTTTGATGAAGAATATGTGATCCCCGGCGGATCTAATGAAGAAACTCCTTTTGTTGCTTCGTCTGAACCATTGGATGAAGAAATTGAAGTGGATGTGATCCCTTCAACACCTATCATCTCCTCACCTATGCCTCAGTTCACAGCTGAAGAGGCTGGCGTTGAAGAAATGGAAGATGAAGATGTGGACATTGGCTGCTCCACACCCGTAATCAGTGATGAATTCTGGGAAAGTCAGCATCCAAACTCTCCAATGTTCATCCCTCTACAGCAAATTCCTCAGTCCCCCACACAAACTGTTCACATGGGCTCTGAAGAAACTCATCCCACTGCATCTGTCCATGAGGAAATTCCAGCCACTAGCGCTGAAGAAACTGCTGCTGCTGAACAACCAACGACGCAGACAGCCACTAAGGAGGAACCAGAAATTCCTCAGCCTGAAGAACCTGCGATTGAGATTCCTAAGGTCATGATGCAACTCACTAACACTCCTCTACCGAAGCCAAAGGATCCATTCTCACGCAAGAAAAAGTTGAAGGCTGGTGATTTCTTCGGTGAGCACGTATTCTTCGAAGATTACAACCCATATGACTCTGCTCGCATTAGGAAGAGGCATTTATGGACTGCTAGTCAAGCCAATTTCTATTCCTTAGTGATGTTCAACAAGGAGAAGATCTTCTACCATGAGCATATTCCTCACGTGGATATGGAATCTCTGTCGTGTTTTGCACCAGTCCTCAGTGTTCTTCACGACGCTGGACTGCTAAATTTTTGCTCTGACATCTGCAATTGGAATGAAGAACTGATTCTTCAATTCTATGCAACGCTGCACATCACCGGAGATGCTGAAGATGTGAATTCATGGGTGCTGGACTGGATGTCTGAAAACACTCACTACACTGCACCAGCCTCTGAATTGCTTCGTGCTCTACCACTCAGTCCTCCCCTTGAAGAAGCTCACTGCATCTACAGTGAACCTGAGCTCACACATCATTACATGCAGGTGCTGATGAAACCTTTGAAGCCAGGTCAGGCACCAAGAACCAAATTCCTCGTGAAGGAATTGTTGTACGTGCCCAGAACTGTCTATCGTATTCTTACGAGGACAATCAGTCCTATCAAAGGCCACGACTCATCTGATGAGGAAATTGTTGGCATCATGAAGAATCTGGTATTCAACATCGTTCATGGCATTCCTGTCAATTACCACGATTTCTTCATGAGTACTATGGCCAATGTTGCACTGTCTCCGTTTGAGCTAAAGCCTTATGCACCTTGGATTATGAGATTCCTCAGGACAAGGTCTTCACTCAACTACAAAGCAGATTTCCAGAATAACCTCAGCTACTTGCCCCCAATTGAAGTCCTCAAGCAGACATATTCCTGAGTTGATGGAAAGGGCAAGGCACCAGCTATAATAGATGAAGGCATTCGTCCATTGGATGGTCAGTTTCGCAAAGCTGCATCTTATTCCACCAATGATGACTTTGCCACACATGACTCTGCCAATGCACCTAAGTCCACTCCTCAAGCCACTGCTCCGCGCGTGATGACTGACCGTGAACTTCTTCTTAGTCTTCACCAGAAGGTGGATCGAAATCACAAATGGGTTAAGCGTCAGTTTGGTTCACTTCTTCACAACATGACTGCCACACACAATGCAATGAAGAAAAACCACTACTACCTCCATCAAGTCTTCGGTCGCACCTGGGCAATCCTGTCACATCTGTATGGTGAAGAAGATCTGAATAACATGGATCTCCATGAAGATTTTGACTGGTCTGCACCTCCACCGAAGAAATTCAAGAAGGTCAAGGTTCCTTCTCTGGTGGCCTGCTCATATTCTTCATCGCGCGACACTGATGAACATGAAGATTTGGACGACACTACGGCAGGCCCTACATCAACAAACGACCCCAACAATGTTGGCGCTCCTTCATCCACATGATTATCTTCAGGGGTGTTAGTCCTCATTTTCGATCCTTTTGGTCATTCGATGACAAAGGGGGAGAAATATGAGTTAGTCTTCAAGCGGGTCTACTATATGGGCGTTTTTTGCTAAGTTACAACTCTCGTTCTTCTGAAACTTTATTGGATCGAGTTGTAATCTTAAACCCGATGGTGCTCTGATACTTTTGATACACTATGCTCTGATACTTTTGATGCACTATTCTGCATGCTTATTCCTCGTTAATATTATTGCATGCATGCTGAATTTCATCAGGCACCATATTTCATCATGCATTTCAAATTCTTCATATTATATGTTAAATGCATGTATGAATTACAAGATATAGGGGGAGATCTCCATGACTCAACTCTTAAAGTGTGCATTGCTTCAAAAGCAAATTCCTCACTATGCACATCTTCAGGGGGAGTTCTTCTATATCTTGCAATCAAATTCCTCAATATCAATAGTTACACTTCATATGTTTATCCCCGTTGAAAACTTAAACTATATTGTCATCAATCACCAAAAAGGGGGAGATTGTAAGTGCATCTAGTGCCCCTTAGTGATTTTGGTGTATTGAAGACTTATAGGTTAAGGGACTAATGCGTTTGTGAGTGTACACAGGTCTATAAGTCTATGAGGAGTTTGATATTTACAGGAAAAGTCCACTCCTAGAAATGAATATCTTCGACTGAAGATTTTGGTATTTCTGAAGACTCTCATGAAGACTTTGAAAGTGAAGAAATTGGTGTGTCCGTGAAGACTTGATATTCAAGCGGGGAATATGAAGCTTGAAGACTTTCGTTTTCATAGTTTTGTTTTTCTCTTTCTTGAGTCATAGGAAACACTGTACTGTTAAAGGGGGTCGAGGAAATACTAAGGAAAAATTTCCGTGTGATGCTCAACTCAAAATCCTACACCTACCAATCCCTTTGAGTGAAGCCATTGGAAATCTCATACAGTTCAGTCAATTTCTTCAGTGATAGAGACGAAGTTCTTCTGGTCTCTGAGGAATTTGTCCTGACTGAGGAGTTAGGAATTCGCCACTTCGGATTGCCTACACAGTGAGGAACATGATAGCCCTGAGGATTTTGCTACTCAAAATTCCGACCGTTGCTGTGCTATGCGCCAGCTGTCCCAAAATATCTGTCCACCTAACGGTCATATCATTGAAGGGCATTTATGTCTTATCATGTCGGGCTGCTCCCTAGGCTATAAATAGCCGCCCCCTACAACCACTAGCTGGTTGGCTGCTCCAAGAGAAACTAACACTTGTCATTTGAGAGAAACCCATCCTTTGAGGACTTTGAGCGAAAATCATCAAGTGAGGAAAAACCAAAAACTCAAAACCCAAACACCACAAACCCCAAGTGATTGAGCATCACTGAAGAGATTGATCATGCGTGGATCCGACACTTGTTACCTTTGAAGACTGTGCTTCTTCCATACGGTTAGGCGTCATGGTCTAGAGCATCCAAGAGGAATTGTGGATCACCGAGTGACCAAGTTTGTGAAGGTTTGGAAGTCGCCTGAAGACTTACCACGAGTGATTGGACGAGGTCTGTGTGACCTTAGTTCAAGGAGAATATGGTGAGGACTGGGTGTCCTGAGCTGCGTGTTCAGGACTGGGTGTCCGGGACTATGTGTCCTCGAGTTTAAATACTCAGCCGCTCCAACCAGACGTACAACTGAGATAGCAGTTGGAACTGGTCTACCAAATCATTGTCTTCACCAAGCTTACTGGTTCTATTTCCTCAACTCTTTCATTTCCTCATAACTGTGTTTTGTGTTTGTTCATATCTGTGTTTGAAGACTTTGACTGAAGACTTTCTCAATTTCCTCAGTTCAATTTCTTCAGTCTGTTTGTCTTCATCCTGTGTTATCCTGTGATTACGCTTCCTGTACTCTGTGCCTGTCTTCATTTCATCATGATGACTATGCTTGTATTCTGTTATGCTTACTTTTGAGTACACATTCTGCTGCTGGTAGTTCTTCGCTAAGGAATTTCCTTACCAGCAAATTCCTTAGTGAAGAATTTCTTAAAAATCGCCTATTCACCCCCTCTAGTCGATATAACGCACTTTCACTTGGTTCTCTCGCTGCAGCGCCGCCGTCTGTCGTTCCCAACATTGTCAGCAAAACAACAGGAATCGAGAGACAACTATTCATCGAGAGGCTGACAGTCCCGGGCGCACCAGGTCCATGGCTTAGGTGTTGTTGTTTAACATGGGCAGCCCACAACATGTTTCAACATTTTTTGGATCCAGCTGGTATCAAGCGGCCTCTGGGCCTCCCAACCTAGCTTGTCTATAACATCAGCAGCCCAAGTTATGTTTGTTTCTTCAAGATGACACACAACTCAGTTCTATTTTTCTATAAGAATGCAAAACTGAACCTATGTTTTCTATAAGAATGCAAAACTGAACCTATATTTATATCTTATTTTATTACATGTATATACATAATAGAAACAACATAAGGTTTTGTTAAACATGTCGTTCGTCCAACCATTTTATAGACCTTCCCACTTCCTTTATTTTTCATTTTCATTAATCGTATATCTGAATTTTCTCCCACTTTATTTTTCGATGTAAACTGAGTTTTCTCCTAGTACTTTTCCCTAGAACCAACTCAACTGTCCCACGCCTAGCCTAAGAAATAATAATACCCCATGTCCTATTAACTCATCAAATTAAAATGATATTTTATTTCGTAAATTGAAAGTTCTTACAAAATAATAATAATAATTGTTTATATATAACTTGGAAAGTTAACTCCTAGTGATTGCGTACATAAGCTTGCAATGATTTTACTGACCAATGCAGTAATAGACGTGCAATCATGTGTTTATGTTTTTATAACATTTCTCCGTCCAGCCCAACATGATATTTTTACCCAGCTCAGCAAGTTCACGGATTTCGAGAAAATGCAAATGGGCTTTAAATTCTACCATATGTATAAACGGGATGCATAGATGCTACATCATTGTTTCACCTAGCCCACCAAATGGACTGGCTGACATGTGCGCCACTAGGTCGAAGCCTAAGCAACGCATTGGATTTACATCCAACGGCTGTCATTCTTCTTCAATCTCTCGTCTTCTTCCCCCAGCGCTGCTGGGACCGCCTGCTCGAGCCTTCGGCATCCAGCGGTGTTGTTTTGCGTGCCTCCGCTAAACGCTACCCCGCCGATGGCCAGGCCATCCCTCCACTCCGCAGCTCCTGTTATTCTCTGCCAAGTGTAGGCCCACCCCGCACCTCAACCAGTCAAGTTTCCCACTCCTCTCCGTCAGCAACTCCACTGTCGCGTATTCCCCATCTCCGGGTCGTTCCAGTGTGGGGCTTCGCTGTCGTCCACCGCCTCGCTGCGGTCGGCGCGGCGTGGTCAACAAACGAGAGTCATCGGAAGAGTATTGTACGTGGAGAGCCTGATGGCTGGGACCCACGAGGTCCATGGTCGCACGCAAGGAAAGTTCCTCCTTATTACGCTGTTTCCTCTCCCTGGCAGCTGGGACCCACCGGTTGTATCTTCGCACGGAAGGAAGTGCCTCCTTGTTATGCGAAAAAAACCATTCCTCCTCATGACAGCTGGGCCCCGGCGGATTTGGTGGCTGACTTGTGGGCCTACTAAGCAGACGTGTACACAGGGCTTTTTCAACTTAATCAACAAATGATTCTAGCAGCTGGACCATCCGATGTTAATCCAACAACCGTGCTCCTTCTTAAACCTCTATTCTCGCTCCTGTCTCCCGTGGGCGGCAGTGCTGCCGCGCACCCAAACCAGTCAAGTTTCCCACTCCTCTCCATCTATGACTCCACTGCCGCGTCTTCCCCATCTCCGGGTCGTTCCAGTCTGGGGCATCACCGTCGTCCATCGGCCATGGTGCGCTCGGCACGGTGTGGTCAATGTGGTCAACAAACGAGAGTCATCGGAAGATGACTGCACGTGAGAGGCTGACAGTGGGGACGCACCACGCCCATGGACGCATGCATGCAACTGCATCCTTTTTACCCTGAAAATTCATGTTTTGTCCCCCTGACTGCTGGGACCCACCAGCTACATCTTCGCACGCAAGGAAGTGCCTGACAGCCAGGACCCACCCGGTCGAAGCGTATGTAGCATTGTCATTCTGGTCACGAACGTGTACATACATACTGGTCGATCGGTCTAACTGCATGCTGCAGCGATGAACCGTGGTCGTGTAAGGAAGGGCACGTGTCGTGGTAGAGGCACGCACGTGTCGTAGTAGAGGCGCGCATGTAGCATGTACACGTACGTGATACGTCTCCAACATATCTATAATTTTCGATTGCTCCATGCTATTGTATTATCTATTTTGGATGTTAATGGGCTTATTTTTACAGTTTTATATTATTTTTGGGACTAACCTATTAACCGGAGGCCCAACCCAAATTGCTGTTTTTTCTTCATATTTTAGTGTTTCGCCGAAAAGGAATATCAAATAGAGTCCAAACGGAATGAAACCTTCGAGAGCGTTATTTTTGGAACAAACGTGATCTAGGAGACTTGGAGTGGACGTCAAGAAACAATCGAGGAGGCCACGAGCCAGGGGGCGCGCCCACCCCCCTAGGCGCGCCCTCCACCCTCGTGGGCCCCTTGTTGCTCCACCGACCTACTTATTCCTCCTATATATATATATATATCCATATACCCCGCAAACATCCAGGAGCACCACAAAACCCTATTTCCACCGCCGCAACCTTCTGTACCCAAGAGATCCCATCTTGGGGCCTTTTCCGGAGCTCCGCCGGATGGGGCATTGATCACGAAGGGCCTCTACATCAACTCCATGGCCCCTCCGACGATGTGTGAGTAGTTTACTTCAGACCTTCGGGTCCATATCTAGTAGCTAGATGGCTTCTTCTCTCTCTTTGGATCTCAATACAAAGTTCTCCTCGATTCTCTTGGAGATCTATTCGATGTAATCTTCTTTTGCGGTGTGTTTGTTGAGATCCGATGAATTGTGGGTTTATGATCAAGTCTATCTATGAACAATATTTGAATCTTCTCTGAATTCTTTTATGTATGATTGGTTTATCTTTGCAAGTCTCTTCGAATTATCAGTTTGGTTTGGCCTACTAGATTGATCTTTCTTGCAATGTGAGAAGTGCTTAGCTTTGGGTCCAATCTTGCGGTGCTCGATCCCAGTGACAGGAAAGGAAACGACACATATTGTATTGTTGCCATCGAGGATAAAAAGATGGGGTTTACATCATATTGCATGAGTTTATCCCTCTACATCATGTCATCTTGCTTAAGGCGTTACTCTGTTCTTATGAACTTAATACTCTAGATGCATGCTGGATAGCGGTCGATGTGTGGAGTAATAGTAGTAGATGCAGAATCGTTTCGATCTACTTGTCACGGACGTGATGCCTATATACATGATCATGCCTAGATATTCTCATAATTATTCGCTTTTCTATCAATTGCTCGACAGTAATTCGTTCACCCACCATAATACTTATGCTATCTTGAGAGAAGACACTAGTGAAACCTATGGCCCCCGGGTCTATTCTCCATCATATAAGTTTCCAATCTATTTTATTATGCAATCTTTACTTTCAACCTATATCATAAAAATACCGAAAATATTTATATTATTATTATTATCTCTATCAGATCTCACTCTTGCAAGTGGCCGTGAAGGGATTGACAACCCATTTATCGCGTTGGTTGCGAGGTTCTTATTTGTGTGTGTAGGTACGAGGTGACTCGCGCGTGGTCTCCTACTGGATTGATACCTTGGTTCTCAAAAACTAAGGGAAATACTTACACTATTTTACTGCATCACCCTTTCCTCTTCAAGGGAAAACCAACGCAGTGCTCAAGAGGTAGCAGTACGTACAGCGGCTAGGGTGCAAGAAAGAAAATATGACCACGTACATACATACGAGCGAGGTCTCGAATGCCTACTCGCACATACGTACGGCTAGGGCTCGTGTACAAGGCTGTGGCTGGGTTGGAATGGAGAAACTGTGTCGTCGTCGTGTTCATCGGGAGGCAACAGAACGTGTGTTGTTCATCCGGAGCCAACCGGCTTGGACGGAACAGCCGATGGAAACGAGGCCTGGCGTACCACAGAACGGAGGAAACGGCCTTGTGTTCGACCGGCCACGGTGGAAACGGGATCCTGTTCATCGGGAGGGGCCTGGCGTATCACAAAATGGAGGAAACAGACCTCCTACGGTGGAAACGGGGTCCTGTTGATTGGGAGGGGTGGGGCGTAACGCAAAATGGAGGAAACAGACTTGTGTTGGAGCGCTATGGTCGAAACAGGGGTCCAGTTCATCGGGAGGGGTGCGGCGTACCGCAAAACAGAACTCCATAGGATACTGTTCATCTCCACCGTCGACCTTCTCGAGCCTCCACGGGCTCCTGTTCATCTACCGTTGATCTCCTCCAACCTCCACCTGCGACTATTCATCCATGGGCTCCTGTTCATCCAACCTCCACCGCGCGCTCCTCCACCGGCCACTATTCAACCAGCCCTCTCCATGGGATCCTGTTCAACCACCCCTCCACGGGCTACTGTTCATCCAGCACTCCATCGGCTACTGTTCATCCAGCCCTCCACGGGCTCGGCCAGTTCATCCAGCCCTCCACTGGGTCCTGTTCATCCACCCCTCCACGGGGTCCTATTCATCCACCGGCTCGATCGATCGGGGTACTGTTCATCCAGCGACAACGGCCTCTACTACCACGGGGTCCTATTCATCCAACCCTCACCGGGAACTGTTCATCCAAACCCCCCAACAACACTCATTGTTCATCCAGAGGCAGCACCGATCGGCTTCAGTTAGCAGCAGTAGCGAAGGAATCACTCGAGTTCAATTAACAACAAGGGATCGATCGATCGCTCAGGTTCAGTAAAGCGTAACCTACAGTGCAATCGCTCGAGTTCAGTTAGAGCCCAATGCCTCTCTCGGGTTCAGTTAGAGCGCAACGCCTCGCACACACGCGCGTACGTACAAGAAAAACGTGCATCGCTCGGCCCCCGACCACCCACCGTAACCTGGAACTCCCCCGATATTTTCCCTGCCCTCGCTTCTACCACGGTTTTCTCCGTCATGGTCGGCCCAAAGAATGTCATGCAGCTGCCTCTCCGGCCTGCCTAGGACGAAAAGCCCATTTTCTGTCATAATTTTTTGTCATAAAAGTAGGAGCCCACCACATCTATGATGATACCGGGTTTTGTCACAATTATCGTCATAGAAGTGTCATAAGCATGATAGAAAAAAATTCGTTTGGCCCAACATGTCACGGATGTGTCTTTTTTTTTGTAGTGATGGTGGGCGCCAACTGTCGTGGGACCGAGTCTGACAGTAAGAGTAGGGGGTACGTAGGAGGAGGCAGGATCCTAACTACAGCAAGATTGTACACATAGATTTACGAGTTCAGGCCCTTCTCGGAGGAGGTAAAAGCCCTACGTCTCAGTGCCGCGGAGGGTGGTCGACTAGATGTGTGTTGAAGTTACAGGGGGTGCAAACCCTTGTGCCAGAGGAGGGGGTGGCTTATATAGAGTGCGCCAGGACCCTCCCATCCCTCGGTTACACAGGGTCCAATGTGAGTTAAGACTGGGTCATTACTGGTAACACCTACTATTAATGATCTTTATGACGACGGAGTGAATGCTTGATTGTTGCCATCCTGGGCTGACTCTAGGCCTTCTGAACTTCGAGTGATTATTTGTACGGTCGAGTGATATTACTGTGGTCGAGTGGAATTGGGATATCCGAGTGGAATCTCCTGTCGAGTGGATTGTACCTCAGGGTGATTTCAGTCGGTATCTTATGTTGTACTTTGAATGTCTTTGACTCTAGGGCAGTGTCCTTGGGTAGGGTGTCTAGGTCAGGTCTAAGACCATACCATAGGTACATGTCATCGTCACTCCATACAGATGGACTTTTGGAATCACTTGATTATGAATCATTTGATACTTGCAAACTATGCCTCATGGGAAGATGACTAAAACTCCATTCTCTGGAACAATGGAGCAAGCTAATGACTTATTAGAAATAATACATACCGATGTATGTGGTCCGATGAGTGTTGAATTCACTGAAACCGGCCAATTCTGCCGAGTCATGTCATTGTAGCCCCCGAGTCTCAAGACGACTCGAGGAGTTGGCTTGAGATTCTCCATATTTGACCGTGATATAAGCCGGTATGAGACATACAGCTCAGTGATATAATAGTCCCTTTTGCAGTAGACAACTTGTCCTGCATTAGAGAACTTGCAAGCCAGAGTAATTGCTCTTTTAAAGAAAGCAATATAATATAAAAATATACTCGATGGATTTCACCTGATATGTTAGGCTAGAAACTATCCACCGCAGAGTTGATGATCACAATGGTGAAGCTAAAATCAATCACGGCCGAGCCGGCCGCGAGAGCAGACAGATGAGTCGGCCGCGGCATTGTAAGCCGGCGCGGACGGGCCAGTCAATCGCAGGCGCGGTAAGCCACGGGGACGGGCCAAACAAGCATGTCATGTTGATGTAAATTGGACCGTAAAAACGGCGGTTTGCACATATATTCGTCAAGCATCATGGCACGGTCACATGCTAGCGCATGATAATGGTGGCACGAGCTATACATCCATGACACGATTATCGCTCTTGCAACGAACAATTATCCTGCATCAATAAATATCGCAAACCAAAATACTTGTTCTTAATAAAAAAAGTTAATATGCGCTATTTAAAATAGTCTCGATGGATACCACATGATGTATTTGGACCTTATGATCCTCAACAGTGTGCGTCAGGCAACCCGGCGCGTTGAATATGCCGGACCGTAGGGGGGTCGGCCTGCACGCGAGGCGCCGTGTTGGTGCTATCCACTTGTGGACAAAGCGTTAGTAGCAGGCGAAGGCTGGTATTTCTCCTTATCCGTCTTGATAATTTTTGAATGTACTTAGACTAGTACTGATGATCCTCATCAGATGTTTCTTTGATCTGGGACTATTTTGCCTTATACACCGAACGATGGTACAGTGAGAGGAGCGCCCATGAGATATTCTTCTGAATATGTACTAGTTCCCAGTAGTATTTGGCAGTGCATGTAACGTTTATCAGTGCATGTAACACTGGTTTTTGATTAAACCTCGGGATCCATGTGAGGAGTACTACTGCACTCGTTCCTGGCAGGTTATCTCTTGCTAAACAGTACCCAGCTCCTCACGAAAAGTATCCCAATTAGAGCTCGCGGAGGACCTTTCAATATTGAAACAGAATGACTTACAGCTCATAATTCTTTCTTCAGGTAGCAACTGGTCCATCCACAGATGCTTCGTCAATGGTTCTGCAGCACCACATTGCTGAAAAGACACTGATCCCTTCAACTCAAGTAAACATGTGCATTATTGTGTGTAACTGGCCCACCATGAACTATGCCTGGCAGTCATTGTAGAAAACCACACGGATAAGCCGGATGTGCAGCCGGAGGCAGCGTCTCACAGGTGTAGCAGAAGAAACGGCGAAGTCGAGCCACGGTCACAGGTGGCGAGCCGGCGGCGACTCAACATCTAGGGCGGCTCTTGATAGAAGACGGAGGTGGCGGCAGCGGCTCAACGCGCGTCCGTGACAGCGGATTGGAAACAGAAGGAGGCCGTGGCGGCTCATGATACTGCCGTGCCGCAATGTGACTGGCTCGCGATGCAGTAACACTGTGGCCGGCTTAATGCGTGCTTGGCAACTTGAAGAGGCTCGAGGCTGACATCTAGTCTAGTCCACGTCGGAGGCAATCTGAGGTAGCGGCCCAGGAGCAGCAATGCGGCGGGTCAACACGGCGCCGCTTGAACAGTGCTATAGCAGAGGAACGGACGGCCGGTCCGGCAACTCAGCGTGGGACGATAGCAGAGAAGCGGAGGGCCGGTCCGGCAACTCAACGCGGGACGGCAGCAGAGGAGTGAAGGGTTGGCCCGGTGGCTCAATAGCTCAGAGTCGATTCGGAGTGAGGCCGCTCCGGCGAGGGCGGCGCAAAGCGGCAGCAAGGCGGGTCTGCGGCTTGGATGGCCGGCGACTCGTCTCACAGAAGCAGCTATAGCAGAGGCGGCTCGGCGGCCATGGCAACTCGAGGTCCGTGTGGGGCTGCTCAGCAGCAGCGGAGGCCGAGGAGGGTTGTGGCAGACGCAGAGCCGCGGCAGGGGAAAGCGAGGCGAGGTCGGACAGGCAGCGTTGACTCCTCAGGGTCGTGCTTGACTTTGGCGAAAACAACTTGAGCCACCGATGGAATAAATCTGAACAAGCACTTGAACCGATTGGATGTTTAATGCGCCTGATCAAAATTCCATCGGTCTCGGCGACTTTTTAATAAAACGGTGGCGGAACAACTCGCAACCCTAATTCTTTTGAACCTTAAATCTCACAAATCTTCAAATATGGACTAATGAACTTGTCACTGATGCAAATCCTTTCAAACTAGCTCTTCTTCATGCAGAAAAACTGTGAACTCAATCCCTTGGTGAAATCCCTTCAAGAACTCAACACCACCGTGTGCAGGCCCCATGTTGGGCGCCAACTGTCATGGAATTGTCACGGCAGATATCCTTCGTGTCAGGACTTAGTCGTGAGGCCAACGCATACATGTAGTAGCTTGAAGGATTTGGTCGGAATCGAGAGACGCAATGTTTTACCCAGGTTCGGCCCCTTACGGTGGAGGTAAAAGTCTACATCCAGCTTCATTGATATTGATGATGATGAACATGATTACAAGGGTGCTCTATCTCGAGAGCTATAGACTTGTTTATCTAACCCTAATCTGTCCAACTCGTGGAACTTGTCCCTCTTGGGGTGCCCTGTCCCATCCTTATATAAGTTAGAGGGGTGGGTTACATGTGGAGTCCTACTAGGATTTGGACTACTCTATTACAAGTGAAATCCTAGTCTTGCTCCCTTTGTAAGACACTACTAGGGAAAAGGCTAGCAGCAGCGCGGGTTCTAGGTATATCAGTAGCACGGGGACCGGCGCTACTAATAAGGCGCTACACCTAACCTGTAGCAGTAGCGCGTGCGCACCCGCACTACTACTATACAAGTGTAGCAGCAACGCGCTTCGTGGAAGCTCGCTACTGCTAATAGCTCTAGCGCGCTTTGCCTGGACGCGCTACTGCTACCGTGGCGCTGCTGCTAACTTTCTCTACTCGCTACTGCTAATTATAGTAGTTTTTTCCCTTTTGTGCATATTTGTTTTGTATTTGAATAGGATTTATACAATAATATTTAGCATATGATACACATACAAATGTAATCATAGCATATACATACAAATAGTCTCATCAAATCATGTCATCATCATAATCATCATCCAACACAAAGTGGTCTCTCGTCATCATCTCAAAAATAGCGATACGAATATCGATTACTTGCAACTACATCATCATCCATCTAAATAATGATATACGCGAGAAGAGCTATCACTTTGCGTGAACCTAAACTAACTACTGGCTGTCGCTCGGAAACCGGAAACCGGTACACCTGGGCCTGACATTCTGGCCACTCGTCGTATAATCCTGGCATAGCACTTCTTTGCCATCGATGATCTATACACCTGCATCGTCACATGAGTCGATGATATGCAACATATATAGTTGAGCAACAGAAAGAGACAGACTTGGCAAAAATAGAAGCAACATATCATAAGCATAAATAACAAAGTTCATCGTACCCAAAATTCCCTAACTAGAGTGATCTTCGCTAGTCGAGGAGGACGGTTTAATTACATCACAAATAAAGTTTCGCCGTGCATAATTCAAAGTTTCGTCATACAGATAGTATGGACTAAACAGACACATTGTCATATATCGATAATCACTCCATGGCGTGCCATCCATCCAAGTCAGGGAGATAGTCCCCGAGCTTAGTGAAATGCTTCAGGTCGAGACGCTGAGCGACTACGCGTGTTCGGACGTCTTCCCGTGACATTTGTCCTTCTTCGTAGAACATCCCTATTTTTCGACGACCTCCTTCATGATGATTTGGGAAAGTTCGCGCTGGATGTGATAGAACTCAACTCGAAGTCGATGATCCTCGATATATCCTAAGTTCTTTGCCCATTGAAGAATATGGGCATCGCCGGATGTAGGTGACATGCGAAGGTTCTGGTGATCCCGTCTGTACTCCAGCATCTGGTGTAGGACATAGAATCCATCATTAAGAGATTCACTCAGTTGCTGGATGCAGCAGAAGTCGGTCTTATGGCCGAAGGCGGGCCTCCCGTCCTTTTTCTTGTTGTCCATGACCTCTCCACCCCGTGCGCCATAGTAAAACATAGCACTGTCGAGAACATACTTGATGTGGGTGTAATCCTTTTTGTTAATGTTCTTCGACGAGTCCAAGTAAAGAGCGTGGGAGTATCGGGGGTAGAGGATGATGAGGACGGCGCCGCCGCTGCGCAAAATAAGTACACCTCAAATTAATTAGCCTCCACCGTGCAAATGAATGATTGAAATCAAAGGTAGGATATCCGCGTGGATGACTTACATGGGATGGTAAGGCACGAGAATCGCCTCCTTGTCCTTATTGGCGAGCATGAAATTGACAATGTATACCCTCGTGTATTCACAGTGCTTTGCGTAGACTCCCAAGAAGGCCTCGTGCATGAAGTACGGGTCAGCGACACAGATATGAGGTATCTGCTCAACCCCGATGAGGTAGTTCATGTGCAAATCATAAAGGCGGACAAATGCAAAATCCAGCTTCTTCAAGTGAAACATGTCGAAGATGTAATCGAATCGAAGGAAGAACTTCTCCGCGGGGAATGTGTCGACGTACGACAATCCCCGCGGCACGTTAACCACGTAGAGTGGGTATCCTGGATTTTTTGAGGCGATGAGGCCTTTCTCCATCCGCAGCACATCGTCATGAAGTCTCCTTAAATCGCCGAATTTGGCCCCTAGCGCTGGTTCAGGTAGCATTGGTTGATCGGGGATATGCCATTTTGCCGCACCGGGGATATCTATACAATCTTGAACCCGAGGCTGCTGAGGCGGCTAGATCATAGAAGCAGCTTTTTTGCCTTTCCTCGGTCTCTTCCTAGACTTCTTTACTACCGGAAGGTTGTCCATAATACGTTTAGACTCCGGAGGCGGCAATTCAGGCACCGACTCATGACGCTCAAACCCTAAGTAGGCTCCAGTATTGACATACTCTTGAGTGTCATCCTCATCCTCATCCTCATCTATGGCGACGTCACCAGCGATGACTAATGGAGTAGGCGAGGTGTTTATGTTCATACCTAATTGCGTGCTCGTGGGTGTGCTCCCGACCGCCTCCAGAAGAAGTAGACTCTTTGGCCACAACAGGACCCACCCATTGCAACAATCACCAAGCTGCCGCGGGGTCTCGTCGTCATCCCCCACTAGTACCAGAGGAGCCAAATTCTCATGGCCCGGTTTGACACCGGCCACGGAAACCTTGAAGACTTTCGGGGGGGGGGTCGGCCGACTGTGGAACAATGGTTCCTTCGGCTCCATTATCGTCGCCTTCCCCACGTCCACCTTCTGGTTGCCGATGGTGTACAATATGGTGCACGGGGTTTCGTTGGCCTGCAAAGAAAAGTCTGCGACGTGAGACATCCGAAAGGCAACGAAAGCAGTAGATTATACATATATTGAAGGCGGCCGGTGTGACAGATACCGTGAGGGCGTCGAGCTCAGCCAAAGACGAAGCACCGCCGAGCACGTTCGGTGCCGGAGCCAGTGCCGGAGCAGGTGCGGAAGCCAGTGCGGGAGCAGGTGCAGGAGTCAATGCGGGAGCAGGTGCAGCAGCCGGTGCGGGAGCAGGTGCCAGAGCAGGTGCCGGAGCAGGTGCAGGAGACGGTGCGAGAGCAGGTGCAGCTGCAGGTGCTGGTGCAACGCTAGTCGAGCTGCTCCTGAGGAAGTCAGCAAGGGGAAAGTCCGCTGCATTTTTTCTGGATTTTGCCTGCTCCAATTGAAAACGGCCAGAACCAAGGTAGTAGACATATCTACAAGCACCTATTTTGTGGCAGCTACCGCTGTTGCGACTGTCTTAGATGATTTCTTTTCAACAGCAATCTCAACCTTCTTGTCGATGTTTTCTTCAGTTAACCTCCGTCTTTCCTTTCTCTCCTTCGTGGTCTCATGGTAGTACTTCTTCCACGTGGCGCCGTCTCCGACGGCTTCCGAGGTGGTGGCACCCAATGTTCTTCTATTGAAGCCCCTTCACGTAATCCGACTTTTTTTGGTAGCTTCGGCCTCGCAAGCCGCCTTGAATATTTCAAAGTGCTCTGCCGTGATTGTTGGATTATACTTTACAATCTCGGAGTAGGGTTCCTTTTCGTTGACGATCCGACATTTCACCCTTGCTTTCCAGGCGGCCAACGCGTCGCTAAACTTGCTCATGGCGTGTTTGTTTATCTTCTTCATTGCCGGGTCCTTATCTGGATCTTCATAATCCTTTTCATTCCGGCCCGGGAACAAGAATATCTGGTGCAGCTTCTTTAGGAGGGATGGCCTCATATTATCTATCTTGTTTAGTTTCTCATCGTTGATGGTGGTGGTTGTCCGTATGATGCAGCCAATTTGATTGCCGTAGCATGCGCGCGCTTCCTTGGGTGCGTTTGGTTCAAAATTGTCGTCGTCCACTTCCATGACCACCAGTCTAGTACACCCGAGCTTGTTAGGAAGTCGTCTCCTCTTTGCTTTCGGTTCTATACCGGCTCCTCTCCCCGAGGCAGCGCCGGTCTCGATGCCGGTCTGAGTCTCAGCGCCGATCTCAGTCTCAGCACCGGTCTGTGTGTCGGTCTCAGTCCCCGATGCGACCGCTGGGCCCAGTAACAACATCGGCTGATCGTCAGCAAGGCTCAAAAATTCGCCTGCCACCAGGTAGACGTCGTCGCAATCACCAGAACCCTGTCCTTCATCGTTGCTAGCCATGTTTCCTATGATTAAATCTAGTCAATTAATTCTAGACCTAATAAAATGAATAATGACATAAAAAAGGCCTATGTTTTGCTGGAACGTTGACTCCTTCCCGGCGCGGCAAATCCTGGGCACTCGATATGTCCTAGTTTGTAGCACAAGTCATGCCGAAATTCACGGAAAATTTCGGCATCACTTTTGCTAAAAAGTGGACAAATCGAGAACCTCAAATTTGCCGGAACGGAAATGAATCAACATTCCAGAAAAACATAGGCCACTCAGCTTCATTCCCTGGAAACAACAAAGCCACTTGGGCACAATCGAACCACTTCAATGAAAAGATATAACATGAGCAAACACTATTGAGGAATTTGCATATAACATGGCCACTTTAATGAAAATATATAATCAACAATAATGGAATATGCAAATGAACATCAATGACATATATCATATAACAACAATCTTGTTTTTTGTTTACATAGCAACAATTAGTTTAACCAAGTTTTTGAAAATAAAAACAATTCTGTTTTTTGTTTATAACTAAATGCCATAGCTACTTTTTTTTATTTATAGCTAAATACTTTTGTTTTTTGTCTAAATCTAAAAGTCTAGGAACTCCATTTTCTCTAACCCTTCTGACCTCACCGAAATTTCCACAGCAAGACCTTAGTACCTACACCCAATTTCTTCAAAAATATTCAGGTCCATTGTCCAAATAATTCAAATTTCATTTGAATGAAATTTGGAACAGATTCAGGTCCATAGTCCAAATAATTTTTATAGCTAAGTGTTTTTTGTTTATAGCCTCTGTTAATTTAAATCTAAATGCTACTATTATTTACATACCCTCTATTAATTTAAAGCTAAATGGAATTACTATTTAGGCATTTTCATAAAAATTTGCCCTAGCTAATTTCCTAAAAAATTGCTAATTATTTTTCCTAAATGCTAAAAAATGCCTACTGCCCTAAACAAATTTAGGGTTCATATGAACACCTAGGGTTCATATGAACATCAACACAGCATCAACATATATATGAATTGCCCTAGCAAAGAGAGAGAGGAGGGTAGGGGAGAGGAGAGGCAGAGCCTTACAGTCGGTGGCGAGGGCAGGCTCTGGCTCGGGCGGCGGAGGTCCTGGGCGGGCTCGGGCGGCGACGGTGAGGTCGAGGGCGGCGGCGGTGAGCTCGAGGGAGGCGACGGTGAGGTCGACGATGGCCTCGGGCGGCGGCTGTGGGGTCGAGGGAGGCCTCGGGCGGCGGCGGTGTGGTCGAAGGCGGCCTCGGGCGGCGGCAGGGCGACGACGACGATGGAGCAGTTGGGGGAGAGGGGGAGTGGAGGGGGAAGGACTTAGCGAAATTTTGAGCCCGCGCGGCCGGGGGTTAAGTCAAACTAGCAGTAGCGCGTTTTGCCAAAACGTGCTATAGCTAAGTTAGCTATAGCGTTTCCCAGCGAAACGCACTACAACTATTCCTTTCTGTTTTATTTTTCTTTTTCTTTTGTTTTCTTTACATTTTCTTTTTTTCATTTCTCCTTTTTATATTTCTTTCATTTTCATTTACTTTTCTATTTATTTTTCTATTTATTTTCTTTTTCATAGCAGTAGCGCTCTACAGCATAAACACGCTACTACAAAGTTTTTAGCAGTAGCGTGCTTCTGGAAGAACCGCTACTACTATTCCTAGCCTACCGACACCAGTGAGAGAATTATAGTAGTAGCGTTTTTCCCCGCAGATGCGCTACTGCTACATCAATGGTTGTAGCGTGCTTTTGTAACAAGCGCTACTAATAAGTAGCAATAGCGCCGTGTTTTGACCAGCGCTACTGCTATACCTCTGTGTATAAGGTTTTCCCTAGTAGTGAGAGAATATTCTTTATACCTTAAACTAGCCCACCATAACATGAGTCGGCCATCCATGAGCCGCCTTCTGGGCCACCGGGTCTTGTCCCTCCACTAATCCACCTGCTGGGTCACCAATGAACCGCCAACTCTGGGCGGGTTACTAGTCAGTCACTGGGCCAGGGCACGTCACTAGTGAGTTGCCAAGTCCGGCCGGGTCATACATCTGGCCGGGTTACACCGCGGGGTATATCCCCGACATTAGCCCCAGTTTAGTTTGGATCTATCCATGTTAAACTCATCCTACAAAATAAACACAAGAACATATTTGATAGGTTGCACTCCGGGTTAAAAGTTCTTGTAAGCCGGCACCTGATCATCCTTAAGTCCTGGTTATTTCCTCCTTCTGGAAAGTCCGGGTCAATAGACCAGCTACATATTCAATTTGCTGACATTGGCTTCTCACAAAAATATTGTGAAGAATAATTCATTTGATTCAGCTCCCACAGCTTAACAAAAATATTGATCCTGAAATACTCATCTAATTTTTAGCCGGCTTGAAGATGTAGAACTTGCCGGTTTATCATTGCCAAAATTGCCAGTTTGTAAATATTGATGGCACCGGGTCATAATTGTTGCTAACATCCAGCTTGAAAACGTACCTCCCTTATATGCATATCACTTGTAGTCCCCAAGTCTTAAGAAGGGAGCGTAGTAACAGCTTAAGACTTGCTTCAATATAAATGTCGCAACCTTGAAGAAATCCAGGTTGTTCATCTCAATCAATAGTCAAAACTAAATATTCAACATATGTAGCCCCCAAGTGCCGGGTTGTCATGCTTGCAGCAACCTCAGACTTGTAATTTCCCTATGCTCATAAAAACTTCAACCAGTGTAGCCCACAAGGGCCGGGTCATTATGCAATAATGAGCAGGGACTTTGTAGATATGATCATGTAGAGTTGAATATTCAACATATGTAGCCCCCAAGTGCCGGGTTGTCATGCTTGAAGCAATGTGTAGCCCCCAAGGACTGGCTCAGCAAGACAATACTGAGCTGGGACTTTTATATATACTTCATTGAAAATAACATCATATCATGTAGCCTCCATCGTAGGGCTTGAACCCATGACCACAAGGTTAAGAGCCTTGTGCTCTACCAAGTGAGCAATGGACCCTTCAATATAATGGATTAAAGCTTGTGTACTTTGAATTTTTGATAGGAGCAATTAGTAGCCCCCAAGGGACGGCTCATTATGATGTGATGACTCGGGTCTTCATTAAGGCGAGCAAAAAATGACTTTGCATTAGCCCCCAAGTGTCATGGTGCATGCTTGCAGCGACATGGGACTTCCATATTTGATATAATCATGATTTGAATAATGTAGCCCCCAAGTGCCAGGTCGTAAGCCTGCAGCGACTCGGGACTATTCCTTCCATTGTAGAATAAATCATATCAATTGATAAAATAATAGTCATTGCGCTGAAGCGGCTTTGAAAACCTCAATCATGATACTGGTTATTGATAGCCATAATAAAAATCCAGCCATGTTGGCTATTCAAGATTTGAACAATATAATCCGGTACGAAAATCTCAATCATTCAATATCATCATGACAATCCAGCCAAGTTTGGTTATTAAAGATTTGAATACCTTATCAGTTGACAAGTAAATCTGGAGTTTAAATACTCAATGGCTCTTGGCCGATGGCGACTTAATGCGCATCCATTATAATCCTGGATTTTTTGTAACCCGGCAGCTTATAGCGTTTGTGAAAACCAATAATTGATAACCCTTTTGAAACACGAGGGAGGCGCTCGAGCACCATGTGGAACGCCTTGTGCTCAGGAGTTCATTACCAAGGCAATCCAGGAGCTTCAAGAGGCAAGGACCATACGGCGACCGTCGCCCACCACCCAGTGCAGCTCCCCACCATGGCGAGGGCGGCGGGCTGCGCGTCTGCGTCGACATTCCAGGGCTCAACAGGGCTGCATCTCAGGGATGTTTATGGACTTCACGCATTGGGCGGTGCGAGGGTCCCCCTCACAGCTATGCTCGCATGCCTCTCGGCCTGCCGAACGCGGCTATCACCTTCCAGCGCCACCTGTGGAGCATTCTGGCGGCTCAGGAGGCCAGGCATCACGCTGTCCTGGCAGAGATCGTGACAGTTCTTCAGGAGCCACCTGGGCCCGCGGAGCCTCCCAAGGCTCAGGACCCTAGCGGCTTGTGAGGAGCAACTTCTCTGGCGCGCATCTTCAGCTACGCCAACACCACTCCAGCACAGTATCAGGTGACTCTTTCCAGTTCATTCAGTGAGGGGCGCCCTTCGGGCAGCATTATCCCCAAGTCGCATGGGCCTGTCCCTGTGGCGTGTACCCTTTTGCATGTTTAGCTTACTCTGTTGGGAGCGCCTCATGGGCTGCATCATCCCCAGGTCGCTCGGGTCCGTCCCAGTGACATGTATCGTTCTTGCATCTATCTGAACTAATTTGCCTCCTTGCATGAATTGTTCTATAATCAGTACTCACCTGGTGCTTGCTCATCGCGGCCTCCCGCGCTGCTGATCGGTCACTTTCTTATACCGCAACGGGAGACTCACATGATGGCACGGTGCTTGTGCTCGGGTCCGTCCCTACAACACTGATAAACCTGCGTGATCGAGCTCTGGCTCGCGGCCCGCTCCATGTACACCACCTCACCAGATGCTCAGTGCCTTCATCTTCTTGCGGAAGGAGCAATGGCAAGCTGGCAAGCACAGCTATGTGCTACTCTCTCACACTAACCCGAAGGAACCTCTGGAGCCTAGCTACAGGAGGTCCCACCAGCTGCTCCCTTTCATGCTTTTCGCTCGGGCGTTAAAGGGAGGGCTACTGAGCATCGCACCTCAGGAACTCTTACTGACTCTCCAGCCCTCACCCCCTGGCCTTGACCACGGCATCGCGACCTGGCATACCAGCGGCGGCTGAGCTCGCTCGAGGGTCGGGATCCGAGGACACAGGGCACACAGGAGAGTGTGAAGGGTGGGAGCTGGCATGGACACAACCTGGCAGCATCTCCATCAGCGGCCCACGAACCGGGCGCCACGCAAGGAACCCATCCATGATCGCTAAGATAAGTCATGTATCCAAGGCAGCCCAGCTCGTGACTTAGGATTTTCGGCTCCTGTAGCCTTGCTCCGGCAATGCCGCCTTCCTTTTCTACTTTTAGGGAGAAGCTTGCACGCTAAGGGGGACCTCTTGAGCATTGTGCCTCAGGATCTCTTACCGGGGGTCAGGTCGCTCACCTCCTAGCCTTGACCACAACAACGTGACCTGGCATACCAGTGACGGCTGAATCTTGTCTAGGGACTGGGACCTGTCGGCATAGAGCACTAAGATACCCTGAGGATGAAAAGGGGGACAATGCCGGAGCGAGACGTTCAATCACGAATTTCACAATGAAAATGATATTGATGCAAAGGCATTACATAATCTTTACACACCCCCACGGGGTTCATCTCGATTCCTCGCAGGGGACAAAAGAAGGAAGTTTTCTAGGAGCCCTATCTACAAGTATTCCCGCCGGTGCCATCATCAACAGTGGGCCACGAGGGGCCGGTGCCAACCCCATCCAGATCAGTGGCGACAACGAGCGGACGCCGCTGCTGCGCTCTAGGCACGGCATGAGCTCGGGGGCACGTAGCTGTCGTCACTCGTCTCCGGGGTCTCGTCAGGCTCGGGGGAGTCACTGGACTCCCAGGCACCATCGCTGCTGTTGGACGAGTCGTCGGCAGGACCATGGGCGGGCCCAGCGCCTACCCCAGCGTTGTCTTGGTGATCCCCTTCAGGACAGCACTCCGGGCGACAGCCTTCCTCATCGAAGACTTTGAAGAACATCATGGAGGCGCCGTCGTACTCAAAATGGATGGCGAGGGCCTCAACCTCTGCTCGTGTCGCCGGGGTGCCGCACTCGGCGTGCTGCACCCACCGCTCAAGTGGACCCCTAGGCGGCATCACTTCAGCAAAGAATGGCGGGAATCGGATCCACGCGCGCGGTGGCATCGCTGCCCACACCACGAGTTCATGCGAGGAGCCCTCGGCGTGGGTTCACGGGGCGGTGGCGCGGGCCACCACAGTGCGACCACCGTGACCTTGGCGCGAGCGGTGCCCGTCGCTGCCTCCTCCTCTAGAGCCTTCTGCCCGAGCGTACAAGGGCGGTGGGTAGCCAGGGGGAGGCCGCTCGTACCAAGGCCTCATCACCTCGGGCCTCACGACAATGTCGCGGGAGCGGACCAGCCTCTTCTTCGGTGGGAGTGGCCCAAGCTCTTCGTGGGGGTTTTCCCCTTCTCAACGGCGGAGAACCTCCGTATCGGTGCCATGGGTGTCGCGGCAAAGCAAAGAGTAAGAAGAGGAAGCAAGCGGGATGGGGGAAGAGATGGGAAACGGGGGCTCCGCCCCTCTCCTCATTTATAGCCAGAGGGAGGCCAACCGCCGGCCTCCACAATCTAAGGTAATGATGATTTTCTTCTGCATGCTGCAGGGTCTCGTCAAATCGGGTAGTTGCCGAGGCAGCATGGGGAAGCGGAGACGTGCACGACCTATCAATCAACACACATCAATCAAGGCCGTAGGCAGTTGGGGCCCGCGGCACTCCGCACTTGCCCTTTGGCTTCACCTCGAAGCCAACTCTAAGCATGCCTTGGGCCCGGGGGCTACTGTCGGCGTCCTGGGAATGGGGGTACCCATACTTGCCTGCCCGCGGCCCAGGACGTGGCTCCACCAATGGCCTGGTACGGCCCATCTTCAGCAGCAACCACTCAAGACCCTCGCGAGGCAGATGACACCAAGGCCTCCTCTGGGGCGGTCTTGCTAGGCTGGCTCCCAAGGAGCGGAGATATCTATGCAAGGGGCACCTCGCGAGGTCCGCGTGACGTGAGCCATGACGATCGAAGCCAGGCGGGCGCTAGCGAGCGCAGGGTGCCAGTTTCCTCTATGGTGCTAAAGGGGTAGGCGCTGGCGAGGCATCCTGAGGCATCAGGCAAAGGTTGCCATATCGGTGCAACAAGACCAAGACCAGCAAGACGGCAGGACAAAGGTCACCGCGGAGCCCATGACGGTGTCACCAATAGAGCCTTTGGCAGGTGAAGACCACATTTTGTCAGGATAACTTGTACTAGTTGTCTCCCCTCAAAATTGGCCGTTGTGGGATCCCTTCCCACCTAAACATTTGGGAAGAGGACCAGGGCCTCTATAAATAGGACTAGCCACCATCATAGTCAAGGATCAACTCATCTTGGATCGGATTCACTCTGCCAAGGCCATCTCACCAGCTCATCGAGCTCAAGAACACCTCTCCTCAGGAGGTTGTTCATCCACTGTACTAGTTCATCCTTAGCCCACAAGGCAATCCACCACACCGCACTGGAGTAGGGTATTACGCCACAACGGTGTCCCGAACCAGTATAAACTCTCGTGTCACTTGTCCCTAGGGTTTGGCGAGCTAGGCCTTGAGATCATTGCAAGAGCGAGCTAGGGAGAGAGAGATATTCGTGCACACCCCAGTGTTCGAACCTAAAGGGTTTGCCAGAACCCACAATCCGACAACCATGTATTAACTTGTCACAAGAGATGAACCACAAAAAATGTTCTAATCCAATATAAATCAAAAAACAAGGCTTTCATAGGCTGCCAAGCCTCAAAGTCAAGTGTTGTTCAAGGGTCGCACAGCCGCTGAGGTAAACCTTCACTCAAACCTTGTAAGCCAGGCATCACATGACCAATCGCCGTTACTTTGACAGGTTCAGGGTCTTTATAAGATTGACAGTCAAGAGTACGGCGAGTTATTCTAGGATTACCTGGGTGGAGTGGCAGACTTACAGAGGTAGGATAACCCGGATTTTTGGTGAATACACCCGGCGTCCAAGCCTATTACAAGGGACAAACAAAGCTCCGTTTCATTTAAACAAAATCCCCCAAGTAATTTTTTAATCCAGGTGTATAAGCCGGACCAATAGGGTAGCCATAGCTATGCTCAATGAGCAGGAAGCCCCCAAGTAATTTTTAACAAACCATCAAGGCAGGTTAACTATGTTTGAATTGCACATTATAGCAAGATCTCTTTGGTAACAATTCAACTTGGGAAGAAAACCCCCAAGCTATTTGCAATCAAGGCGTACAAGCCGTAACAAAGGGTAATCATAGCTATGCTCAGTGAACAGGAAGCCCCCAAGCGATCAATAATATGATGAGCCAATAAGGCAGGATACCCATGTTTGAACTGCGCAATGCAGCAAGTTCTCTTTGGCAACCTTTAATTTTCTGAGAACTCGAACTTGTGAGAGATGAATTCTTTTTGAGCCAGAATTTTAAACCAGATATTGAGAGCTTCAAAGCTTTGTAAGAGACAGATTTCCCTTGATCCGGATTTTAACCAGGAATTCTTCATTTTAAGCCAGAAATTTTCTGACGACCTTTAAATTTCCATCAATTTAACAGTAGCCTCCGGGAGCGGGTTATGTTTTCCTCCAATGACCCGGAGTTCTTGAATTCACTGAAACCGGCCAATTCTGCCGAGTCATGTCATTGTAGCCCCCGAGTCTCAAGACGACTCGAGGAGCTGGCTTGACATTCTCCATATTTGACCATGATATAAGCCGGTATGAGTCATTCAACAGCTCAGTGATATAACAGTCCCTTTTGCAGTAGACAACTTGTCCTACATTAGAGAACTTGCAAGCCAGAGTAATTTCTCTTTTAAAGAAAGCAATATATAATATAAAAATATACTTGATGGATTTCACCTAATATTTTAGGCAAAAAACTATCCACCGCAAAGTTGATGATCACCATGGTGAAGCTGAAATCAATCATGGCCGAGCCGGCCGTGGGAGCAGACAGATAAGTCGGCTGCGACGTTGGAAGCCGATGCAGACGGGCCAGTCAATCGTAGGCGCGGTAAGCCGCGCGGACGGGCGAGTCAACCACGTCATGTTGATGTAAATGGGGCCGTAAAAACGACGGTTTGCACATATATTCGTCAAGCATCATGGCACGGTCAGATGCTAGCGCATGATAATGGTGGCGCGAGCTATACATCCATGACATGATCATCGCTCTTGCAACGAACAATTGTCCTGCATCAAAAAATATCGCAAACCAGAATACTTGTTCTCAATAGAAAAAAATAATATGTGCTCACTACTGCAGGATGCAGCTGACGCGACACTACGATCAGAGATCCTTCGAGAAACTGTGTGCGATGCAATAATCGCAAACACTGGTGTATGAAAACCGTCATAAATGACACAGAACATTTGCGATGAATGATACATCAAACACGGTTCAGATTATAGTTGCGTGTGCGATGAGGGGCATACGGTTGATCTGTACGGATTGTTTGCGATGAGACAGAACAACAGAAACGGGCAGCCAGATCAAGGTGTGTGCGATATACGGCATACAGTTCACTCCGATGAACCGTTTACGATGAGTAAGGTGAACACAAACGATTCGGCGTAACAAGATGTGTGTGATACACGACAAACAGGTCGGTAATTAGAATTGTGTGCGATCATTATAGACAACACATATGTAGGGCTGGAATTCGAGCCGAGCCGAGCCAGCTTGGGTCGACTCGCTAAAGCTCGTTTCGTTAACGAGCTAGCTCGGCTCGACTCGTTACTATAACGAGCTCAAATCCAAGATTGGCTTGACTCGTATAACTCGCAATCTGGCTTGTTTAGCTTGTTAAGCTCGTTAAGGATATGAACATAAAACCTTACGAATAAGATAAAAATGAACATTGTTTGTGAACATTGTACATGTTTACTATGTACATTTTACATTCACATGTTATCATTTTTTTCATATTCGTAAGGTGCCTTGGGCATCTCGGCCTTGTGTTGTGCACCTAGGACGCAGGGTGCTTGGCTGATCTCTTGTACCGAGCCTAACGAGTTACACGAGTACTCGTGAGATTGACTCGTTTAACTTGGTGTATAAACGATCTTAAACTAAAGCTCAACTCGACTCGTTACTCTTCGAGTTCGAGTCGATTCAAGTCGAGTCACGAGTTACTCATTTAGCTCACGAGCTTCGAGTTTTTTTTCCAGCCCTACACATATAGTCTTTTTTATGAATTGTGTGCTCATCAAGGCACATAGTTCAACAAACCAACCTGTTGGCAATAATGTAGAAGATCTCTATCGAATACATATTACTAACCGTCTGCAATGAGATTGACAGGATAAACAGAGATATATACAGTCTGCTTAATTTAGTCCTTCTTCTTCTTGTTGTTGTTCTTGTTGGATGGCCCCGCGACATCATCTTGGCAAGGACGCTTCTTGCCGCTGACCGTTGGCTTTTCATCATCGCCGCCGTCGTCATCATTGTTGTTGTCGTCGTCCTCCTCCTCCTTGTTCGACAATTCCTCCTCATCATCGTCGTCCTCCTCTTCTTCGTCCTCCGACGGCTCCTCGTCTGTCTGGTGGTCGTCTGACGACTCTGGAGGCGGCGGCCCTTCCATGAATTGGATATAATCGAGGTCTGGGCTCGACGCCGGACTCATGGAAGACAAGCGGGATGATTCCGATGTTGACCTATCATCGGGCGCTAGACTGCTGGCCGAACTATTGTCCTCGCTATCGCTCGACATGGCTACAGAGTGTGTGCTAGTGTGTAGCACGGCCTGCCGGGGACGATGAAGATGGTGGACACTTAAGCATGGTATGCAGAGAAGAGGAACTGCCTATTGAAGCGGGGATTGAAGTGGGGGTTGACGTATTATCTAACCGCTGATATAATCAACCGTAATTATTTATACCCAGTCGCTTGAAATTCCCGAGGTTGCGCACGACTCCAATTGGCTATTTGGCTGGTTTCCTTTTTCAGGACAAAAACAAGGAACGAGTTTTGGGATTATGCACCGGTACCGGTACGAATGGAGTAGGACAGTTGGCAAGCAATACATTGAGCTCTTCTTATTGATAAAGCCAGTAATAATCAAACTAGAAAGCAAAATAAAAAAGACAAAGAAAAATATCTGCGCGTAACATCATTGGCATATATAGGACCTAGATGTGCATTACTTAGAGCACATCTAGATGTGCTTTAGCAATACTATCAAACAAAACCCCTAATCATCATTGCAAACAAAGCATAGAACATGGCTAATACGACAACCACAACTACACATGCTAGTTCCTTCTTGTCTCTTGCTTTCATCTGTTGCCTGTGATTGATTCTCTCTTGCTTCATCGTACTGATTGTACATTCCAGATCAGCCAGTTACTTCTTCAGCTTTATGTTATCTTCTGCGAGCTTGGTGATAACACTCCGAGCCCTGCCACGCCATTCTTCATCCAGCCAGTTAGCAAAGGCACAAGCCTCATATTCCTGCCAATGCTAAATAGTATTCTGGATGAGCGGTGGAATTAACTAAAGTAAAAAGATGAACTTAATTAGCACTAACCTCTAAGTGGCAACTGAGAAACCGCCTGCCAATGTCGAATCCCTCCGTGCATACTCGTCGAGCGGGAGTGTGCCCGTGCACACAACTCAGCTTTTGGTACTTCTCTATGGCGTAACTCGAAGTCGAACTCATGTTGCGGGAGTCTGGAGTCAAGCTCCGGATCTGATGGCAGATCACTTTCCTGGGGGGGGGGGGGGGGGCGGGGGTCATTCAGGACGGATTCAGCAAGGAGCCATACTTTGGACATGGTAAAAAAGATCGGGTGTCACATCCCTAGTTCTGGTATGACCTAGAATAGCTAGTCATGTGTGCATCATGTTTAAATTTCAATGAATTTGAAATGGGGACATGTGAAAGCCTGAGAAATCATTTCTGAAAATGATCAAGATAAAAATTGCTTCAAATAGGTCCAAGAAAATGTTCATGTTTCTCTCTGAAAATATTGGCTAGATGTAAAATTCAAACCATTATTTTCAGGCGCTCATAAATATTTATTTTGGGCATTTGGAATTAATTCAATAACTAATTGCATTGGATTTATATTTGATATATTTCAAATATGATCCAATAATTCTGGAAATTGTTGTGGGGCTTTATATTAATGTCACTAGTCCATACAACAATTTACATAAGCTTAGAAAATGATTTGGGTTGAAAATCAAATCAAAAGAAAATTACAGAAAAATAGAAAACAAGAATTAAAAGAGAAAGAGAGAGAACTTACCTGGCACCCCAACCGGCCCACCACTATAGCAGCCCAGCTGGGCAAAGTCTGCCCAGCCCACCACCGCAGCCCCTATGTCGCCTTCCTCCTTGCGCCAGTAGGCAGGGGCCCATGCCCGGCGCGCGCAGCCACATGTCGGCCACCTCCACCCTGCATGTGTGCCCCCTCCTCCCCCTGGATGCCTCCCGAGACACCACGCACCCCCTGGACCTCTCCCACTCCCCCCGGTGTTTCCCTTCCTCTTCCTCGCTATCCCTCGCGCTAGCCAACGCGGGCATGGACACGCCGCCCTTAACCACCACGGCCACAGCCACCCCCTCGCCTCCTCTTCATGACCACGAGCTCCGCTGCACTCCTATACGCCTCTCCATCGAGCCACGCTTAGCCGGAGGCCCAGGAACGCCTCCATCGCCATCGTCATCATCCTCTGCCCCGACGATCGCCGTTCGTCGATTCGCCTCCGTCCGGACCTCCCCGAGCTCGCCGTCAAGCTCATCGTGCTCACTGTGAGGCTACGAACCTTTCGCCCTAACCCTGTGGCTTACCGCTCGCCGTAGCCGTCACCCCCTTGCTAACAGCAGCGCACCGCCGCACGAGCTCATCGCCGGCATGGCTCCAGTGACCAAACGGCCCCGTGTGTGCGTCCGTTGTGCTTGCCACATCGCATAGAACTTCCCGAGCGCATTAGTTCATGCGTTTGCACGTTCCAGCTGCGTTCCCGTGCACCCCCGACCTCCAGCCACCGCCGCGCTGCTCGCCGCAGTCAAACCCGGCCACCCTAGCTCCAACCACTGGATGCGCCACTCCGCCAGCTCCCCATAGATGCTCCCCGCGCGCCAAACTGGACCCCGTAATGAAATCCCGATGCCCTCCGCCACGTTTTGGTCGCCGCCGGCAGAACTCCAGCGAAGCCAACATGGCGCTGTCATTAGCCACTAATGAGCCCGCTAGCTAACCCCTCTATCACTGACTACTGGGCCCCGCTGCCTAAATAACCCTGGATAGCTTTTGTTTAGACTAAACTAACCAGACAGGCCCCACTGGTCAGTTTGACCTAGCCACGACACTCGTTGACCCGACCCCACCTGTCAGCGACACTAAGCAGCACTGTGTCACTGACCAGTGGACCCCACTGCTCAGGTGTGACCCTGGGCGACCCAGTTGACCTGCTAACATCACCCTGACACAATGCTGACGCAGTAACTCATTTTCCGGATTTAATTTAATTCAGGAAATTTCGGAAATTAGTTAAAACTTCTAAAAATCATAAAAATTAATCTATAACTCCAAATGAAATAATTTATATATGAAAAATTATCAGAAAAATCCAAAGAATCGGAATATGGCATTTTCATGCATGTTAGAACAACTTATGGCTGCTGTTTAGGACAAATCATATAAAGGGCTTTTAAACCTTCACATATGGAGTTTGAATTCGAACCTAGAGTTCAAACCAACTTCATTTAATCTGGTTGCTAGATGCATTAGCTCAAATCACATCATATTGCCATGTCATGATCATGCATCATATTGTCACATTGCATTGATTGAGTTTCCTCTCTGTTGCCGGTAATTGCCCCTTCTCATTAGACGTGGTTCCGAAGATGAGATCGATGACACCGATGAAGAACTATACTATCTTCAGAAGTGCCAGGCAAGCAATACCCCCTTGTTCATTCCGATACAATCCCACTCTCTCGCTCCTGCTCTCTTTTACTGCATTAGGACAACAACGATTCAACTATTACATGATGCAGTAGTTGAAACCCTTTCCTCTGCATGACCTGTCATTGCCACAGTAAATAGATGAAACCCACTAGCATGAGTAGGAGTTGTTTGATCCCTGATGTGCCTACTCATTCATGCTTGTTCTCATGCCTGCTACTGCTTAGAGTTGAGCCAGGTCTGATTCATCGGGGATGGATTGGAATGTGGTGAACATGTCCTACTGTTGAGAGCTAAGTGTGTGAACACAATTTAGTAAAGGTAGCAGTGAGAGGCCATGTAGGAGTACATGGTGGATTGTCTCATTGCAGTCATCCTCAGGAACTGAGTTCCGTGTTTGTGATCCATGATCATCTACCACGCATTGGAATGCTTAAGTGCCCTTCTCAACTTATTAATCGCCTTAATATCTGTCCAGGAGTTGCAACTAATTTCTGGTGTTTGTAGGATATGTGTTGGGGGCCGTGCGTAGCGCTGATCCTAGGGGTGGGCTATGATGCGGTAGAGACACGAGGCACGGTGTACCGGGACGCCCGTTTGGTGCCTCGGGAACCCTGCTCTCATCGTTTGGGGCCGTGAGCGAAACCCCAGCCGGATCTCCATGCGGATGGAACCCGAATAGGCGATAAACCTGGACTAGAGACTTGTGTGGTTAGTCAGGTCGTGGCCGACTTCCTCACCAGGGTTCCGCTTGAAGGTTGCCAAGATACACGACGTGTACCTGGTGGTAAGTGGCGAGAGCGTGTGTGAAGAAGTACACCCCTGCAGGGTTAACATCATCTATTCGAATAGCCGTGTCCGCGGTAAAGGACTTCTGGGTTGCCTGTACAGTTCATAGACAAGTGAAAGTGGATACTCTAAAATGCGCAAGATAAGCGTGAGTGCTATGGATGGCGTTCTCGTAGGGAGACGGGAACGAATCCATAGTGGTGTATTGATTTGGTGAATATGTGAACTCGTGTGCGCCACCTCAAAGAGTTACTTGTAGTAGTAGTTCAGGTTAGCCACCGAGTCAAAGCTGGCTTGCTGTAGTTAAACGCCACCATCCCTTTGTTGATAATGATGCATATGTAGCTAGTTCTGATGTAAGTCTTGCTGGGTACATTTGTACTCACGTTTGCTTAATTTATGATTTTGTAGAGAGACTTCAGTCTCGCTAGTAGTTCCACGTGGACTTCGACGTTTAGCTTGTTACCTCAGCTATGATCTTGTACCTTTGGGAGGGTCTTGTAGATAGTCAGGCTTCTCAGCCTTTTTCATTTGTAGTTGTCTATACTCAGACATGTTTATGCTTCTGCTTGTTGCTTGTATGCTCTGTGTGTTGGGTCATGAGACCCATGTTTGTAATACTTGGCTCTTCGGAGCCTAATGAATAAATACTTTGAGTCGTAGAGTTTTGTTGTGATGCCATGTGGTATTTACACATATCGGGCATATTGTGTGTATGATTGAAATGCTTGGTATGTGTGGGATTCGACAACCTAGTTGTTTATCCTTGGTAGCCTCTCTTCTGGGGAAATGTAGTCTAGTGCTTCCACTGAGCCATGGTAGTCTGCTACAGCTCGGTTTACTGGAGTCCTACTAGCCCAGTTACTACTGCTCTGGAACACTTAGACTGGCCGACATGTGAACCACTTCGTTCCTGTGTCTGTCCCTTCAGGGAAATGCCACGCGGTGACTTCCGGAGTCCTGGTAGCCTGCTACAGCCTAGGTTCCCGGAGTCCTGTTAGCCCAGTTGCTACAGCCTGGATTCACACACTGATGACCGACACGTTCGATGCTGGTTCATGTATGCTTGTCCCCGTAAGTTAGCGCCACTTTGGGTTCATGACTAGTCATGTCGGCCCGGGTTCTCTATCATATATGTGAGCCAAAAGGCGCAAATAGTCCCGGGCCAGGTAAGTGGCACCCGTGGGAATACCGTGCGTGTGAGGCCGCAAAGTGATATGATGTGTTACATGCTAGATCGGTGTGACTTAGGATCGGGGTCCTGATAGGTTTGGTATCAGAGCCTGACTGCCTGTAGGATTACCAAGCCAAACTGGTAGAAGTTGAGTCTAGAAATTCTTTAGTTATGTAAGGGAATTGATTGGGGAAGGGAACGTAAGGGTCTTTTTACTCCTTTACCTTATGCCCTTCTGATCTGAGTCAACCTCTTCTTCTCTACGGGGATTAAGAACTAGGCTTCCTCTTCTTTCTATCAGGATCACGTGTTACTAAGCCGTAGACCTATAGGATTGATGGATTCAAGCCCCAGTTATGTTTCTCCTACTTCCGTGTGTTCGTAGTTGATCTCGGAACCTTGATATTGTGATGTTGAGTGGCTATGCCACCATTTTGCAGGATGTCTCAAATCTTTTCGAGCATTTACAACCGTTATGTTGTCCGAGTCATCCCAGGTTTCTAAATAATCTAATGCATTTGCAACTCCCTTCTTTCCTTTCCTGATGTTCTTTTGGGCCAGATTAACCACACTAACCAATGTGTTGAGGTACTTCATTACCTCTGTATATATGTTGGAACTATTATTATGACCCTAGGCGTCTTAGAGGATCACCTAGTAATCTAGCCATGTTTTGTGTTCCAGTGTGACGAATCTGGCCACCATTCTCGAAAGTATCTCGTGATGTTATTAGCTAGTAGGTATTCCATCCCTGGGTTCCTGAACCCAAGATTCGCTCTACTTACTTTCTGTTGATAGTGTTGCTCGTTCCCTTAGGATATTAGCAACCTTTGCGATAGACCTCGATGTCCGTGGTATTTCTTTCTTCCAAATACCATGAACTACTTATGGCAGAAGTTCCTCGTTGAACCGAAAGATCACAACCAGAGTGCTCTTGACGAGTTCTTGATTCTATGTTGTGACTCTGCCAGTTCTACCTTTCTGCATGGGTTATCCGAAAGAACTATGTTGAACTCGTTCGATATGCTAATCTATGCACCCCACAACTCGGAAAATCGTATGTTCCTTTGAATTGTCCCTCTTTAGTTGTTTTCTGACCTTTTTCTATCAATTGGTAGTCAAGAGTATGTGTGCATTTGTGTTATCGATGCCTATTATTCTTGTGTTTCGTCAAGCCATTCTATTCTGGAATGACTAGGAGAAACAAACTCCAGTACCTTGTCCACTTCAAGGATTGGGTCAAAGTAGTTGTATTCTGTGGGTCAAAATGCCAAACAGCTTTTGATCTGTTCTACCTTGGAGTGTTACTATCTTTATGTCAAAAATTTCATGAGAATTGCACCTTCTCTTATGAATTCTTGACGCAGTGATACTTCTCGCCGTCATTATTCATTCCTCGGCCTCGTGTTGTTGTAGCCGGAATGCAGACAAGTGAACTGTGATGTGTGAAATCAATACTCCTAGCAACCTCGTTGCTTGGTGGTTAATGGACAATAATCTCATTCTTAGCGTGTTGGTTGTTGAATCATCACCCTAAGGTTGATCGTGCCACCTAGTCCTTATTTCCGGTGCACTCTTCCATCAATGACTTAGGATTGTGTCGATCCCTCGCTCTTTTGATCATATCGTCTTGCCCTGAAAAGCAAGATTGTTCTCGAGCTTAGTAACATATCGGTGGTTCGTGATTTTCCGAATATCTTATCAGAAATATCACCAGCTCGTCACCTGACCGCTATGTTGAGTTTGTGGTCAAGTTGGTTTTCCAATAAACCACTCTTTCTCCAAGAATCTGTGTTGGATACCCCTGAACTAGTTGGTTAAGCCAAACAACAACTTGGAGAGTTGGTAGATAAAAGCTTGTCTGACTTAGTTCATGTTAAGGGATATCTTTTTGTGTGTGTGTGTGTTGAAGAAAGATGATATCTTCATCGATTGGTCCTCGTAATTAGTTGGTGGATCTATTGCCTTGTCAAAACTTTGACTTGAGTATGGGCTATCGTTAAGTCAATTCAGAACCATTGATGTTTGTAATGTTGTCTTACTCGTGGTTGATCCCTCGAGCATACACCATTTAATTTTTTTGTCTGACCAATGCTATCACCATGTGCACATGATGGTGGAAGTCCAGTGATATGGAAATTCCGATGAGTTGATGTTGAACCCATCAGCAGCATTTTGTCTCCCCCATGATTCATGTTGAACACCAACCTAGTGTTGAAAACTTTGTAAGCAATGCCTTCGTGTTCCGTTCATGAAGCTTATGCTTGGATGGAAGAAGTAACTTCCTCGAATTCATGTGCATTTGGTGCAAGTTGCTGCCATGAGTTCGAGAACGATTGGTTTTGTTTCCTCTGGTACCATCCCAAGTCAGTTATGCATGTGCGAATGTATTATATGGTTTGGTAGACTAATTACCTCCACTCCATATGGGTTCCCTAGCACACCAAGCCGCTGATTGAATTGTTCAAGGAGGAGAAGCTCCTTCTTAAGAGCTAACCCGGGCTTATAAAAGGACTTCGATATCCTCGTTGATGGTTCCCTACCTGAACTCGGTAGTGTTTTATTATAAGACTACTACATGGTCATGCTTGCCTTGGACAATGTGTTCACAGGTTTGTAGCAGAACCAACTCATGTTTTGGATCTTGCTATCGTAGTTCATTGCCCGAGAATCTTGCAACGTTATCTTGTCGATTTGTGTTGCAACTTTTATTTTCAGACATGTTGAGTCTAAAGTATCTGTTACCCATCAGATCTGAATCTCAGGCGGATATGATGGTTGGAACATTCCCAACATTTGCATTTTGTCCCTAGCTTGCACCTCCATTGTGCCATTTTACTATGATCCACCTTCTCAGCAGTTGTTGTCCAGGATCATCTTCAAAAGTGGACTTACCATGGGTCCCATCCATTTCCGATGATAAGCAAAAACCATCCCTTGCGTTGTCTTCAACAAGGTAGTCCACATCGTCCATTCTAGTCCGGGTATGCCATCCCTTCGTACTCCGCCCAACGATTGTTGTGATTTGCCCTAGGGTGGTATAAAGAGTTTCAATGATCTCTGAATCAAAAGTAATTCTTTTTTCCACTTAAGGGAATATTTTTGCGAGTCACCTTCCTCTAAGATGTCTCATTTGGTATCATGACAACTCAACTCCTCGCTACATTGACAACCATTCACCACCTTCTTAAGCGTGAAATTGTTGTCTACCTAGTGAACCTTCGTCATCTGTTACACTCCATCCCTCTGGATGTATGTTTCATGTTTCAGCTCGAGAGATGTTTCAATCTCGCATTCCATGAGTTGATCATCGGTTGTTCGATCTTCGAGAAGATCGATCCTTCTAGAGTTTTCCTTTTCCTCTCGTTGTCATGTTGGTTGGAATTCTCAGAGCAAGATGTCGAGACAAAGATGGTGGCGAATCAACGTTCTTACAAAGTGCAACTTGGATCATGAAGATTGTGTTAGTTTGCCTTTCCCCTTCATCTTACCCTACGCTTGAATCTAGGGACGAGATTCTTGTTTAGTGGGGGTGAGTTGTCACATAGCTAGTTCTGGTATGACTTAGACTAGCTAGTCATGTGTGCATCATGTTTAAATTTCAATGAATTTGAAATGGGGACATGTGAAAGCCTCAGAAGTCATTTCTGAAAATGACCAAGATAAAAATTGCTTCAAATAGGTCCAAGAAAATGTTCATGTTTCTCTCTGAAAATATTGGCCAGAGGTAAAATTCAAACCAATATTTTCAGGAGCTCATAAATATTTATTTCGGGCATTTGGAATTAATTCAATAACTAATTGCATTGGATTTATATTTGATGTATTTAAAATATGATCCAATAATTCTGGAAATTGTTGTGGGGCTTTATATTAATGTCACTAGTCCATACAACAATTTACAGAAGCTCAGAAAATGATTTGGGTTATCAAATCAAAACAAAGTTGCAGAAAAATAGAAAACATGAATTAAAAGAGAAAGAGAGAGAACTTACCTGGCACCCCAACCGGCCCACCACTGTAGCAGCCCAGCTGGGCAAAGTCAGCCCAGCCCACTACCGTAGCCCCTCTGTCACCTTCCTCCTCATGCCCGTAGGCAGGGGCACGTGCCCGGCGCGCGCAGCCATACGCCGGCCACCTCCACCCTGCCTGCGTGCCCCCTCCTCCCCCTGGATGCCTCCCGAGACGCCACGCACCCCTGGACCTCTCCCACTCCTCCCCTCGTTTCCCCTCCTCTCCCTCGCTCTCCCCCGCGCCGCCCTTAACCACCACGGCCACAGCCACCCCCTCGCCTCCTCTTCATGACCACGATCTCTGCTGCACTCCTCTACGCCTCTCTGTTGAGCCACGCTTCGTCGGAGGCCAAGGAACACCGCCATCGCCGTCGTCATCATCCTCTACCCCGACAATCGCCATCCGTCGATTCGCCTCCGTCCAGACCTCCCCGAGCTCGCCGTCAAGCTCATCGTGCTCACTATGAGGCTATGAACCTTTCCCCCCTAACCCTGTGGCTTACCGCTCGCCGTAGCCATCGCCCCCTTGCTAACAGCAGCACAGTGCCGCACGAGCTCGTCGCCGCCGTGGCTCCGGTGAACAAACGGCCCCGTGTGTGCGTCTGTTGTGCTTGCCACATCGCGTAGAACTTCTCGAGCGCATTAGTTCATGCGTTTGCACGTTGCAGTTGCGTTCCTATGCACCCCCGAGCTCCGGCCACCGTCGCGCTGCTCGTCGCCGTCAACTCCGGCCACCCCAGCTCCAGCCGCCTCCACCACTGGATGTGCCACTCCACCAGCTCCCCGCGCGCCAAACCGGACCCTGTAGCGAAATCCCGATGCCCTCCGCCGCATTTTGGTCGCCGCCGGTAGAACTCCGGCGAGGCCGACGTGGCGCTGTCATTAGCCACTAATGACCCCGCTAGCTAACCCCTCTCTCACTGACTACTGGGCCCCGCTGCCTAAATAACCCTGGATAGCTTCTGTTTAGACTAAACTAACCAGACGGGCCCCACTGGTCAGTTTGACCTGGCCATGTCACTCGTTGACCCGACCCCACCTGTCAGCGACACTAACCAGCACTGTGTCACTGACCAGTAGACCCCACCGGCCATGTTTGACCTTGGGCGACCCAGTTGACCTGCTGACATCACCCTGACGCAATGCTGACGCAGTAAGTCATTTTCTGGATTTAATTTAATTCAGGAAATTTCGGAAATTAGTTAAAACTTCTAAAAATCATGAAAATTAATCTATAACTCCAAATGAAATAATTTGTATATGAAAAATTATCAGAAAAAATCCGAAGAATCTGAATATGGCATTTTCATGCATGTTAGAACAACTTATGGCTGCTGTTTAGGACAAATCATATAAAGGGATTTTAAACCTTCACATATGGAGTTTGAATTTGAACCTAGAGTTCAAACCAACTTGATTTAATCTGGTTGCTAGATGCATTAGCTCAAATCACATCATATTGTCATGTCATTATCATGCATCATATTGTCGCATTGCATTGATTGTGTTTCCTCTCTGTTGTCGGTAATTGCCCCCTCTCAGTAGACGTGGTTCCGACGATGAGATCGATGACACCGATGAAGAACTATACTATTTTCAGAAGTGCCAGGCAAGCAAAACCCCCTTGTTCATTCCGATACAGTCCCACTCTCTCGCTTCTGCTCTCTTTTACTGCATTAGGACAACAACGATTCAACTGTTACATGCTGCGGTAGTTGAACCTCTTTCCTCTGCTTAGAGTTGAGTCAGGTCTGATTCATCGGGGATGGATTGGAATGTGGTGAACATGTCCTACTGTTGAGAGCTAAGTGTATGAACACGATTTGGTAAAGGTAGCGGTGAGAGGCCATGTAGGAGTACATGGTGGGTTGTCTCATTGCAGCCGTCCTTAGGAACTGAGTTCTGTGTTTGTGATCCATGATCATCTACTACCACGCATTGGAATGCTGAAGGGCCCCTCTCGACTTATTAATCGCCTTGATGTCTGTCCAGGAGTTGCAACTAGTTTCTGGTATTTTTAGGATATGTGCTGGGGGCTGTGCATAGCATTGACCCTAGGGGTGGGCTATGATGCGCTAGAGACACAAGGCACGGTGTACTGGGACGCCCGTTTGGTGCCTCGGAACCCTGCTCTCATCGTTTGGGGCCGTGAGCGAAACCCCGGCCGGATCTCCTTGCGGATGGAACCCGAATAGGCGATAAACCTGGACTAGAGACTTGTGTGGTTAGTCAGGTCATAGCCAACTCACTCGCCAGGCTTCTGCTCGAAGGTTGCCGAGATACACGACGTGTACCTGGTGGTAAGTGGCGAGAGCGTGTGTGAAGAAGTACACCCCTGCAGGGTTAACGTCATCTATTCGAATAGCCATGTCCGCGGTAAAGGACTTCTGGGTTGCCTGTACAGTTCATAGACAAGTGAAAGTGGATACTCTAAAATGCGCAAGATAAGCGTGAGTGCTATGGATGGCGTTCTCGTAGGGAGATGGGAGCGAATCCATAGTGGTGTATTGATTTGGTGAATATGTGAACTCGTGTGTGCCACCTCAAAGAGTTACTTGCAGTAGTAGTTCAGGTTAGCCACTGAGTCAAAGCTGGCTTGCTGTAGTTAAACCCCACCATCACTCTGTTGATAATGATGCATATGTAGCTAGTTCTGATGTAAGTCTTGCTGGGTAAATTTCTACTCACGTTTGCTTAATTTATGTTTTTGTAGAGAGAATTCAGTCTCGCTAGTAGTTCCTGTGGACTTCGACATTTAGCTTGTTACCCCAGCTACGATCTTGTACCCTTGGGAGGGTCTTACAGATAGTCAGGCTTCTCAGCCTTTTCATTTGTAGTTGTCTGTACTCAGACATGTTTATGCTTCCGCTTGTTGCTTGTATGCTCTGTGTGTTGGGTCATGAGACCCATGTTTGTAATACTTGGCTCTTCGCAGCATAATGAATAAATACTTTGAGTTGTAGAGTTTTGTTGTGATGCCATGTTGTATTTACACATATCGGGCATATTGTGTGTATGATTGAAATGCTTGGTATGTGTGGGATCCGACAACCTAGTTGTTTATCCTTGGTAGCCTCTCTTCTGGGGAAACGTAGTTTATTGCTTCCACTGAGCCATGGTAGTCTGCTACAGCCCGGTTTACCGTAGTCCTGCTAGCCCAGTTACTACTGCTTTGGAACACTTAGATTGGCCGGCATGTGATCCACTTTGTTCCTGTGTCTGTCCCTTTATGGAAATGTCACGCGGTGACTTCCGGAGTCCTGCTATCCTGCTACAGCCCGAGTTCTCGGAGTCCTGTTAGCCCAGTTGCTACAGCCTGGATTGACACGCTGATGACCGATACGTTCGATGTTGGTTCATGTATGCCTGTCCCCGTAAGTTGGTGCCACTTTGGGTTCACGACTAGTCATGTCGGCCTGGGTTCTCTGTCATATGGATGCTAGCGACACTATCATATACGTGAGCCAGAAGGCGCAAATGGTCCCGGGCTAGGTAAGGTGGCACCCGTGGGAATACCGTGCGTTAGGCCGCAAAGTGATATGATGTGTTACATGCTAGATCGGTGTGACTTAGGATCAGGGTCCTGACATCGGGATAGATTGGAACCTGACAGGACGATTCGGATCCGTAGTACACCTGCCTTCTGATGACCTTAGGCAAGTGCTCGCCGGCGACCGCCGTCATGGCGGCGATACGAGCAGGAGCAACCGCACCGAAACCATCAGCACCACTCGTCTGCATTCCCCCAATGTTGGCGCCACGCGAGGGAATTTGGAGGCTATGTAGGGATTTGGGGGAAATGGGAAACTGTGGAGATAAGCTAACGGTCGAGAACTACTAATGGCACTACATATATGTTGTATAAGGCACACTGTTTGTACATGTCGTTTGTGTTAGGAATTACAACGTCACACACGATTTCTACACCAAACCGTGTGAGAAGACAACGTAGGTTAGACAGGGTTGTCATTACTTAACCGTATGTGATGTACTATCCTGTCCATATAATTGAGTTACGGTGAGATACCGTGTAAACAACCGCTCCGCGGATATCCCTAAAAAAACAGCCGCTCTGCATATAGAGATGGCAGTGGCGGCCTAGGCAGCGGCTACCGGAGAAGAGGTCAATCCTCGGTTGATGGGCAATGGCAGTGTCATAGGAGGTTAATCCTTGTTTTGCGGCAGGAGATAGGAGGAGCTCAACCATCAAGGTCGGTGGCGGCGTGATTCTAGCACATCCATCGCAGTCGATGGCGCACGGCATAGTGGAGGTCGAACTTCAGGCGGCAGCCGCACTAAGCTTTGCTCCTCGATCCTGCTATCTCGTCATGCCGCCAGATCGCGCTTGTTTGTCTGCTGGGTGGAGGTCGCCGCGCGGCTAATTAATTAAGGTATTCTTTTCGTGAGTGGCTAAGTTTAGGTATTCGATTCCTAAGTGTAGTGTTGTACTAGTACTCTGCGTGTAAATTGACTGGCCATTAATTTTTGTCATAGCACGTCTGGATAACAACATGGAGCTCCCTCAGTAATTATTAAAATAAAACCTTGTGATTTATGCACGCATCTTTGGACAGTAGTTAATCCTGGTATTAATGTTGTTGTTTTGTTTTTAATTACCATTTGTGTGCTACAGATGGAACGATCTCGATGGATGAAGAATCGGAAAACCACAGATTTTATCAATGGCGTGACAGAGTTCATGAATTTGGCTGAAAGTACAAAGAGGAGAATTGGTGATGCGGATTACATCATGTGTCAATACAGAGTCACATGAAGTTGCAAATGTCCAGATGCACTTAGTCTCTAGGTGATTCATGGATGGATATACACGTTGGACCAGACACGGTGAAGAGGACGTCATGGATGAAGATACCCAGGGAAGCGAGATGCCAAACCCCGATCAGTGTCACATGGATGTTGAATCTAACATCGGGGTAGAGGCGTCAAGCTACCAATGGAACACTGGAAAGCCGAAACACCCACTAGAAAACCAAGACGTTGACGCAGATGACGACGATCTTGATATGCCAGATTTTGCTGCTATGATTGCGGATTCGAGGGCCCAGATAAGCATATGATTGGGTACAAGGATCTGCCAACCATTGATGCGGACTCCAATAAAGAATTGTATCCAGGTTGCAAAAAAGAAATATTCCAGGTTGAGTGCCACCCTAGCACTTCTCAGATTTAAAGCAGCAAATGGTCTATCAAACAAGGGCTTCATAGAGATGTTAGGTCTTTTGAAAGAAATTCTTCCGGGAAAATAATGTTCTCCCAGAAGCACACTGTGTAGCTCATTTCCGGATGAAGAGGCAGCTCACGTGATAATTTGATGCATTTGGTAGTTGTTCATGAGGGTCGGGAACCACGCGTGGACAAATCAAAGTTCGACCATAACGCGGTGACGTGTTTGTTTTTAATTTTTTTCTTCAATGGAACGTATGCAGTTTTTTCTTGAATGGCACGTGAATCATGCACATAATCAATGACGGAGCACAGGATGGGATGGTAGCCATGGACATGGTCAGCCCATTTTGGAGACTAATACAATGGTACTTTGATGTACATTTTGAAAAAAACTACTACTTTGATGTGTCATGTCAACTCGCAGAACGATGAGAAGCTTTCTTACTACGCCCTCTACATTGCCCACACATTGTACGACTAATTATAGTGGGAGTCACTTAGCGCACTCCAACAAAATTTTGCTTATTTGGCAAGTAGTTAATGAGAAGTGGTAATATAATAAGTTATTGTAACATAGCGTTTCCCAAGACAAGATGAGTCTACAAGGTAATAAATGAAGCCATCATAACATTAAACTAGTCACAGTGGAGAGTAACTTAGAGTAGTAACATGCATATGTTACTACCCACACAGTGGGTAGTAACGTATGTGTTGTGTCATGCATCACTTCATTTATTACGTTGTAGAATCATCTTCTCTAGATATGTGTGATGTTACAGTAACTAGCTATGTTATCACATGCCTCTCTTTCTTCATTAATTACATGCCACATCATCTATTTTTGCCTAGATAAGTGTGATGTTACCACCTATGTTACTCCCATTGTGGGTAGTACTGTACTACTCCCTCCTTTCCGGTTTATAGGGCTCCCTCGTTTCCGGTTTATAGGGCTCAATTCGAAAATCTCACCAACCAAGGAAGATGATGAGTGGTGGAATACTTTTTGTATTTTGCAAAAGCATCCAATTAATGCTCTTGTTTTCCTCAAAAAATTATGTTTACCATTGTATTAATTGCAATGCATGCATGCATGCATAAAGTACATGCATTGGTCATTTTTCTCTTAATACTTGCATGCGATTATTTAATGCACCTTGAAATCTAAACTTGTGATGGGGAACAACCAAATTGATCCTTATAAAATGGAAAAACTAAGATTTTGAGATAATCCCTATAAACCGAAAAGGAGGGAGTAGTAACATAGACTAGTGTCATATGCATGAAACTACTACTCCCTCTGTTCCTGAATATAAGTCTTTCTAGAGATTTCACTATGGACTACATATGGATGTATATAGACATAGTTTAGAGTGTAGGCTCACTCATTTTGCTCCGTATGGAGTCTCTTATTGCAATATCTAAAAAGACTTATATTTGGGAACAGAGGGAGTAGTGAGTATGGGAGCACATGATACTTCCCTGTTCAGACCGATCCCATGTTGGCTTCTCATCTTCTTGGCCCAACAAAAAACCCTCCCCCTCCCACGCATGCTTCCCGCCCGGCGCCAGCTGAGCTCGTTGAGGGAGTCCTGGACTAAGGGGTCCTCGGGCGTTCGGCCTGTTAGCCATGGGCCGAACTGATGGGCTATGAAGATACGAAGACCGAAGACCGCGCCCATGTCCGGATGGGACTCTCCTTGGCGTGGAAGGCAAGCTTGGCTACCGGATATGTAGATTCCTTTCTTTGTAACCGACCTTGTGTAACCCTAGATCCTCCCGATGCCTATATAAACCGGAGGACTTAGTACGGAGGAGAAGATATTGATTATCATAGCCATACATGCTAGACCTCTAGGGTTTAGCCATTACGATCTCGAGGTAGAGCAACTCTTGTAATACTTGTATTCATCAATATTAATCAAGCAGTACGTAGGGTATTACCTCCATAGAGAGGGCCCGAACCTGGGTAAACATCATGTCCCTTGTCTCCTGTTACCATCGACCTCAGACGCACAGTTCGGGACCCCCTACCCGAGATCCGCCGGTTTTGACACCGACATTGGTGCTTTCATTGAGAGTTCCACTGTGTCGTCAACGAAAGGTTTGATGGCCCCTTCAATCATCGATAGTGACGCTGTCCAAGGAGAAACTTTCCTCCTCGGACAGATCTTCGTGTTCAGTGGCTTCGCACTGCGGGCCAACTTGTGTTGCCACCTGGAGCAGGTCGATAGCTACACCCCTGGCCATCAGGTCAGATTTGGGAGCTTGAACTACGTTGCAGACATCTGTGGAGACTTGATCTTCGCCGGATTCGAGACCACGGCTGCCACCCCCAGTCACCCCAATGATCATGACCTAAATCTTTCATCAGACCGCATCCAGGAGATCGCCCCTATAACCGCTCTGGCCTTAGAGACGGAGCAGACTGCACCATCCGAGGACGGGAGGATCAACCCCACCACGGAGGCCACAGATTCCACGATGTTGGAGACGCACATAGACTTAACCTCTCATGACGTCTTTGTCACCGGAACTCTGGACTCGTGTCCGGCCGTAAGTTCTGAACCATGTGAGCCCGCAGACGCCGAACTTGATCGTTTATCGATCTTCGAGTTCAGCGCCTCAGATATCTTCCACGCTCGCCTTTGGGCGATGTGCTAAACTCGTTAAAGAACCTATCCTTGGCAGAGAACTCATAGCCGAACTATATCCGGTTCGAACTAGGGGCTCACGGCGGAGAATTTTGCTTCCCACCCGCCACCCACTTCATAGCCACGGTCGAGGATTTGGCCGACACACTTGATTATGACCCCGAGGACATCGACGGTATGGGCGACGATGCCGGAGAAGAAGAGGCCCAGAACTCGCCGTTCACCGGATGCTGGACGGCCACTTTTTCGTACGATGTATACATGGTAGATGCACCAAAGGAGAACATCAGCGATGACAAGGAGGATCCATCTGAGGATAAACCTTCCGAAATACAATCCAAGCGCCGGCGTCAGCGGCACCACTCTAAGTCACGCCATAGCAAAGACAGCAACACCGGCACAGGAGAAGATAAAACTCCGGAAGGTGCCGAAGACAACGAAGACCCCGAAATAGCTAATGAACAAGATGGATGGTAAGATGGGCAGGCTAGCCCTAGTATGCAGGCCACACACAAAGACTCAGAGGACAGAAGTTATCTTCCGCTCTCCATGGCTGAGGTGAGCCTCGGCACCGACGACTTCATCGTGCTTGAGGAACCTCTTGAGCAGGAGTGCTTCAAGCGCCAGCTAATCGCCACTCCAAGGAGCCTGAAAAAGAAGCAGAAGCAGCTTCAAGCTGACCAAGATCTGCTCAATGATAAATGGACCAATGTCCTAGCAGCCGAAGAATATGACCTCAAGCGCCCAACCAAAAGCTACCCAAAGCGCAAACTGCTACCTCAGTTTGACGAGGAGGCGCCGGAATACATACCTCCATTGTACAATGCGGCTGACCGACCACCACGTGGTCGGGACAAAATGGAAACTCACCCCGAACACCAGCCAGCCCCGCCTCATCGCACAGGTAGAGGTAAATTAGCCCACGGTCATACATATGACCTCCGGCAAAACCTGAACAATAAAGCAGGACATACTAGATTAATCTACGGATCGCGAGGACGTACCTCAACACGCGACGACGGCCACCTATTCGGACGTGACAAACTTAGTCATGCACGGGCTGAAAACCACAAATGGACTCCATCAGAGCTACGTCGCGATACAACCCGATATAGAGGTGCCGCACACCCTCATTGCTTCACTGATGAGGTCCTGGATCATGAATTCCCAGAGGGGTGCAAACCCGTGAATATATAATCATACAATGGAACCACGGACCCCGCGGTCTGGATCGAAGACTTCATTCTCCACATTCATATGGCCCGCGGCGATGACCTCCACGCCATCAAATACCTCCCTTTAAAACTCAAGGGGCCAGCTTGGCACTGGCTCAACAGTCTGCTTGCAAATTCTATTGGCTGCTGGGAGGACTTGGAAGAGGCCTTCCTTGATAACTTCCAAGGTACATATGTTCGACCTCCGGACACTGATGACTTAAGCCATATAGTTCAACAGCCCGGAGAGTCCGCTAGGAAATTTTGGACTAGGTTGTTAACTAAAAAGAACGAAATCGTCGATTGTCCGGATGCTGAAGCCCTAGCAACCGTCAAACACAGCATCTGTGACGAATGGCTCGCTGGCGACCTCGGCCAAGAAAAGCCAAAATCTATGGCAGCCCTCACATCACTCATGACCGGCTTTTGTGCGGGCGAGGACAGTTGGTTGGCCCATAGAAAAAACAATGCAAGTGACACCGGCACCCCTGAAGCTAAAACTAGCAAAGACAAGTCTCGACGCAATAGATACAAGCGTCGAAACAACAGTGATAACACCGAGGACACGACAGTCAATGCCGGATTCAGGTGCTCTAAGTTCGGTCAGCGAAAGAAGCCATTCCAAAAGAACAATTCACGCACATCCAGCTTGGACCACATACTTGATCGTCCATGCCAGATTCATGACACCCCAGACAAGCCACCCAATCATACGAATAGAGATTGCTGGGTTTTTAAATAGGCCGACAAATTAAACGCTGAGAACAGGGAAAAGGGATCGCAAAGCAAGGATGACGACGAAGAGCCCCAGCAACCAAACACAGGGGGACAGAAGAAGTTTCCCCCTCAGTTCAAAATAGTGAACATGATATACGCTACCCACATCCCCAAGAGGGAGCGCAAGCGTGCACTCAAGGACGTCTACGCGACAGAGCCAGTCGCCCCAAAATTTAATCCATGGTCGTCATGCCTGATCACTTTTGATCGCTGGGATCATCCGACCAGTGTCCGTCACAGTGGCTTAGCCGCACTGGTCCTAGACCCAATAATTGATGGGTTCCACCTGACTCGCATCCTTATGGACGGAGGTAGCAGCCTCAATCTGCTCTATCAGGATACATCACGAAAAATGGGTATTAACCCATCTCGGATCAAGACCACCAAGACTACCTTCAAAGGAGTCATACCAGGTGTAGAAGCCCGCTGTACGGGCTCAATCACACTAGAGGTTGTCTTTGGATCTCCAGACAACTTCCAAAGCGAGGAGCTAATCTTCGATATCGTCATCTCCCGCAGCGGCTATCACGCACTGCTCGGACGAACTGCATTTGCTCGATTCAACACAGTACCACACTATGCTTATCTGAAGCTCAAGATGCCCGGTCCACGTGGCGTCATAACGGTCAATGGAAATACGGAACGCTCCCTCCGTACAGAAGAGCACACAGCTGCTTTAGCAGCAGAAGTACAGAGCGGCCTTCTCAAGTAGAACCTTAATTCGGCTGTCGAGCCCACATACACCGTTAAGAGGGTCCGAACTACTCTGCAACAGGAGAGCTCGGCTCGTTAGGAACTCGACTAGCAATCCGGCCTCCGTCTTAGTCCTGATCAAGTGGTGGCATTCGTGCCGAGCGTACATAACTACGCATTCAAAATACCATGGGCATCTACGGAGGCATAGCTAGCTTGTGGTCCATAGTACGGCTCAACCGACATCGGATACACACACTACAAAAAAAAAGACACATCCGTGACATTTTGGGCCGAACGAATTTTTTTTCTGTCATACATATGACACTTCTATGACGATAATTGTGACAAAACCCGGTATCATCATAGATGTGGTGGGCTCCTACTTCTATGACAAAAAGTCATGACAGAAAATGGGCTTTTCGTCTTGGGCGGGCCGGAGACACAGCTGCATGACATTCTTTGGGCCATCCATGATGGAAAAAACCGTGGTAGAAGCAAGGGTGAGGAAAATTTTGAGGAGTTCCAGGTTACGATGGGAGGTCGGGGGCCGAGCGATGCGCGTTTCTCTCGTACACGTACGCGTGTGTGTGCGAGGCGTTGGCTCTAACTGAACTCGAGCGAGGCATTGGGCTCTAACTGAACCCGAGCGATTGCACTGCAGGCTACGCATTACTGAACCCGAGCGATCGGTCGATGGCTGTTAACTGAACCCCATCGAGCGATTCCTTTGCTACTGCTGCTAACTGAAGCTGATTGATTGAATGAACAGTGAGCGTTGTGGGGGGGTGGAGGAACAGTGAGCGGTGGCGTTGCCTCTAGATGAACAAGACCCCGTGGTGTGGAGGGCTGGATGAACAGTAGACGGTGGAGGGGTGCCCGTGGAGGGGTGGTTGAACAGGACCCCATGGTGTGGAGGGCTGGATGAATAGCAGACGGTGGAGGGGTGGTTGAACAGTAGCCGGTGGAGTAGCGCACGGTGGAGGCTGGATGAACAAGAGCCCGTGGAGGCTGGAGGAGGTCGACGGTAGCCCGTGGAGGCTGGAGGAGGTCGACGGTGGAGATGTACAGTATCCCGTGGAGTCCCGTTTTGCGGTACGCCACACCCCTCCCGATGAACAGGACCCCCGTTTCGACCGTAGGAGGTCCGTTTCATCCGTTTTGCGGTACGCCACACCCCTCCCGATCAACAGGACCCCCGTTTCGACCGTAGGAGGTCCGTTTCCTCTGTTTTGCAATACGCCACACCCCTCCCGATCAACAGGACCCCCATTTCGACTGTAGGAGGTCCGTTTCGTCCGTTTTGCGGTACGCCAGACCCCTCCCGATGAACAGGATCCCGTTTCGAACGTGGCCGGTCGAACACAAGGCCGTTTCCTCCGTTCTGCGGTATGCCAGGCATCATTTCCATCGCCTGTTCCGTCCAAGCCCTCCCGATGAACACAACCACGCATTCCTTTCCGACCCAGCCGGTTGGCTCCCACGCGTTCCATTGCCTCCCGATGAACATGACGCATTCCGTTGCCTCCCCATGAACACGACGCATTCCGTTGCCTCCCCACGAACACGATGACGACACTGTTTCTCCATTCCGACCCAGCCATGTCAACGAGCCCTCGCTGTAGGTATGCGCGAGTAGGCGTTCGAGACCCCGCCCGTATGTACACATACGTGGCTGTATTTTCTTTCTTGCACCCTGGCCACTGTACGTACATGTACATGCTACGTGCGCGCCTCTACTACGACACGTGTGTGCCTCTACATCCACCAGTATATATGTACGTACACGTTCACGACCAGGAATGACAATGCTACATACGCTTCGACTAGGTGGGTCCCGACTGTCAGGCACTTCCTTGCGTGTGAAGATGTAGCTAGTGGGTCCCAGCAGTCAGGGTGGCGAATCGTTTTGTTTTTTCGCCCGGACGCACTTCCTTGTGTGAGAAGGTGTAGCTGGTGGGTCCCAGCAGTCAGGGGGAAACATTTTTTTCGTGAAATACGGTGGCCCGTCCGGTGGGTCCCCGCTGTCAGGTGGAGGAATAATTATTTTGTGCATAATAAGGAGGCACTTCCTTGCTGCGGTCGTGGACCCAGCTGTCAGCGTCTCCACGCACAGTACTCTTCCGATGTAAGTCGGTCGTTGACCACATTGACCACTCCACGCCGAGAGCACCACGACGGTGGACGACGACGAGGCCTAGGAAGGGGATGACACGAAGGCAGGGAAGACTCGGCATTTGTTTCCCACGCGGAGGGGAGTACGACTGTATGAGGGTTTACTGGTTCGTCTGCCATCGCCGGAGAATAACATCAAGTGTGGGTGAGTAGAGGGATGTCTAGGCCAGCGATGGGAGTACGGTGGGGGCGGTGAGGCCTGCGCGGCAGTACAGCCGGCCGTGGGGAGGAGGGAGCAGGCAGTCCCGCCGACGCTTGTTTGAGCGGCTGGAGCAGGAAGAGCAGATATTGAAGAAGCACGACGGCCATTGGATGGACATCCAGCAGTCAGTGCTTGTGCGTCAACCTTTTTTTTAGGAAAGCCTCAAATCTGTGGAAAACAACATACAACCCATTTGCCATTATTTCTAATAATTTACAGCCCATTTGCTAATTCTTAAGGGTTTTTTTGGAGCCCATATTCTTTTTGGTAGCATTACAGCCCATATTGTGGCCACGGTTAAAAAATTATACGAAATTTTGCATATTTCGGTGCAGTCCAAACTGTTTTTAATCCCGAAATTTCGACTCACACTCAAACTGATTTGAAAAATAAATTTATAACAATATAAAATCCAACAAATTCTCCACGCATAAAAATTAATGTAATTTAAAATCTTGAAATGAAAAAAAATATTTGAAACTAATTGCCGGTTTGATGTGTTTTAAAAATGTATAGCCCATTTCTCATTACTGATGGGACGTTTTCTCGGCCAGCCGAATGAAAGCTCTCCTTGTCTTGAAAGATTTGCAGCCCAACAGGCCTGACAAAGCGACTTACTTGGAAAATCCCAAAAAAACTGGGCTGTGGCCGTGGACCCAGCTGTCAGCCTCTCCACGTACAGTACTCTTCCGATGGAAGTCGTTCCTCGACCACGTTGACCACGCCGCGCGGAGAGCACCACGTCGGTGGACAATGGCGAGGCCTAGGAAGGGGACGACGCGGAGTCGGGGAAGACGCGGCAGTGGAAGCCTGTGCGGAGAGGAGTACGAGGGTTCACTGGTTCGGCTGCGGTGTGAGGCTACCACTGCCGCAGGGCCTGGCCAGCGGTGGGAATAGTAGGGGGCGGTGAGGCCTCTACGGCAGCATAGCCGGCCACGGGAGGTAGGAGCATGCGGCATGACCGGCGCAGCTTTGGGCGGCTGGAGCAAGAAGACCAGAGGTTGAAGAGCCACTACGGCCGTTGGATGGACATCGTACGGTCACTGGAGTGAGAATCATTCATATTGACTAAGTTGACAAAGCCCTTCGTCCCCGTCAACTTAGTGGGCCCACAAGTTAGCCTCCCACCAAGGTGCTAGCCGGGGGAGTATTCATTTTTTTGTGCGTAATAAGGAGGCACTTCCGGTAGGTCCGAGCTGATAGCGGGAGAACGTTTTTTTTCTTCACGAAATACGGTGGCCCGTCCGGTGGGTCCCAGCAGTCAGGCGGAAACGATTTTTTCGCAAAATACTGGTGGCCCGTTCGGTGGGTCCCCGCTGTCAGGTGGAGGAATAATTATTTTACGCGTAATAAGGAGGCACTTCCTTGCGGCTGCCGTGGACCCAGCTGTCAGCCTCTCCACGTACAGTACTCTTCCGATGGAAGTCGGTCGTTGACCACATTGACCACGCCGCGCCGAGAGCACCACAGCGGTGGACGATGGCTAGGCCTAGGAAGGGGACGACGCGGAGCCGGGAAAGACGCGGCAGTGGATGCCCACGCGGAGAGGACTACGAGCATTCACTGGTTTGGCTGCGGTGTGAGGCTCCCGTCGCCGCATAATAACAGGGGGTGTGGGTGAGTGGAGGGATGGCCTGGCCAGCGGTGAGAGTAGTATGGGGGCGGTGAGGCCTCCGCGGCAGCACAGCCGGCCACGGGAGGCAGGAGCAGGCGGTACGACCGGTGCTGCTTTGGGTGGCTAGACCAAGAAGACCAAAGGTTGAAGAAGCACTACGGCCGTTGGATGGACATCATATGGTTACTGAAGCTAGAATCGTTTATATTGACTAAGTTGACAAAGCCCTTGGTACGCTCCAACTTAGTAGGCCCACAGGTCAGCCTCCGAAATGGTGTGCCCCAGATGTCAGGGGGAGGAATCATTTTTTGGACGGCCGAAGCTAAGAATATCCGAGATTGAAGAAGAAGCACGACATTCGTTGGATAAATATCCAACGGCCACTGCTGCTAGAACCGTGTGTTGACTATAATAAGTTGACAAAGCCTTGCATGCGCATCAACTTATTTTTTTAGGGGACGCGTCACTTAGTAGGCCCACAAGTGTGTGGCAGAGAACTTGTAGCCCATTTGCATTTTGTAAGAATGTACATCCCATTTTTGAATTCTAATGGAATTTACAACAGCCCATTTACAGTTTGTTAAAAGTACAACCCATTTTCTAGCTAGGACAATGATTAATAATTTCAACCAATGTTGAAGACAGAATTCAATAAAATTTCCCACATTTTGATGGGATCCGAAATATTTTTATCCCAAAATTTCTAGTCAGATTAAATATAAATTTGTATTACGTAAAAATCCAACGAAACATTGCGCGCGCAACAATGAAAATTTAAGATTTTCAAAATCCATAAATAATATTTTATAAACTAATTTCATGTTTGGTGCATTTTTTATAGTTACTACCTAGTTTTTATAATTACATCCCATTTATTATTTTTTAAAGCCCATTTTCCTGTTAAGCCTAATGCATCTGTCCTAGGAAAGATTTCAGCCCAACGGGGCGGAGAATAACAAGTTGACCTTGCCTGGGTATTCCTCAAAAAGACGTATAGCTGGGCTAGCCATTTTCATCTTGAAAAAATTAGTATCTGGGCTGAATATCTGGCCTGGGCTAGACGGGCCACAACCCGCTCAGTTAATACCCTGCTCTACTCTGAACAACAACGCAATCATTGCCAAGAAAAACTCCGCAGTGCTAACGCCTCAAAAACACAAATACTGCTCGAGCTGCTTGGTCTCAGCTATCGGCCGCACCTTGTGCAATTCTCTCGTTTATATTCACTACATAGGTTGACAATGGTGTGGGACCGTGATGTTAGGAAACCAGGAGAAAGCAAAAGAAATAGTTGTACATAATAAGGAAGCACTTGCGTACGTACGGCTATGGCCCTAGTGGGTCCCTAGTGTCATCCAGTCAAAATAAAGTCATCTCCTGAATCCTCATGTTCGTTGATGATGTTAACCATGCTCGGCGCCACGGCGAGCGCAACAACTCGAAGGACAACGGAGAGGGCCTCCCGGGCCCTACTAATGGTCTGATACAGCGCCCGCTGCTCATTCAGGAAGCCAGGATCATCGGACACCTATGAGCACCTTCGAGAAACTGAGACGGCATGAAACGGTAAGGCCGCGCTTGGTAGCTCTGGTTTATTTGAACCTGTATTAACATACAAGTGTAATTTACTCGTCATCGAAAACAACGCGTAAAATACAGGCGTAATGAAACCGAGGGCCCGAGGTCTGTAAGTAAAACCGGCGGGTTACGCGTGTAATTTGAGAGACCAGTGTATATTTTACGAGCACTGCTATATGGACGACATTACCAGACGATACATGCACGACGTGCGTATCATGCCATCCATGGGCAAGGCTGAAACAGCAGCTAACGACTGGATTAGCAATCGTCCGAGTGTCGTTCAACATTTTTATCGTGTGTGAAGTACTTCCGATATTTTACTAGTCGAAATCGACCAACAAAGCGCCTTCGCCCGAGACCATCTGCTTTAATTTACAAGCGTCAGTTTTACAAGCGGTTTTGGTTGGAAAACGACGATCCAGTCACGTTATAATATCATGAGTTGGTCGGAAGATCATATGGTTTCACGTCTAACCTACCCGACTTGTCGTATAGGCTATGAATGAAACATCACGCGATGAACTTCTTAAGCACAGAAACAACAGAAGAGGATGATCTTCTTAACAAGCAAATCACTGGCATTAGATCGACATGCAAAACAATACGAAGCATTATTCTCAGGGGGCACGGTAAACAGCTCGTGATGCCGCATGCCACAACATTCCAAGCTCAACTTTGCAATCAAACACAAGGCCTGGCATTACATAGACAATATTCAAAAAAAACTCTTAACACAGGAATATCTCAGCAGAGTAACTATTTACTTCTAAACTGAACACAGGAATAGCAAAAAACACTTGACGCTGCTCACAGCAAGGGTGTTCCACTCAAAAACATCAAGTGCATGTCTTCTGGCTAACATCAATGAGCAAATTTTGACAAGGTTTTCTAATTCCAATATATTAAACTAACGTTTTCTTGCTAACATTCAAAATATGTAATGCCTATGATCGTGGAGTCCTGTCGTAGCTTCTTGTACTTGTTTGGGCACATTTTGCCCAGGGCACTCCACGTGTTGTTAAATTGCCAATGGTCTCTGCTGACTAGTCATGTCACCGATGTCTAATAATACTCTGTAAAGCTTCTCGGTCATTCCTTCTATAATGTAGCGCAAACAGTGGCTGCTTCTTTTTGCAAAGTGGAACGACCAACTGGACCCAGTAATGCAGCAGTTTGCCTTACACATTGGCTCCTTTTGTGCAGTTCAACTAAAATCGAAGTCGGAATAAAACCGAGCTTTAATTTTGATATCCCTGTAAGCAACAATAGGTATAAGGGAAACAATTACTGAGAAATAACGGTTGATGACTTGTACTCCCAGAAGAAAAGTATCTACTGATCTACTTTATCTTAATGGGAAACAAAGCAGGAGAGTAGCAATTCTCCATCAGTGTGATTCATTCATATTGACTGAGATATTATCTTAACAATGCCTTGTTTCAACATGTATAAAGAATGACAAAGAAGAAAAGTACCCTTCCTAAAACAATGCAACTAATTCATTTTAACAGAGACATTATCTTAACAATACCTTGGTTAAACATGTAGAAAGAACTACAAAGCAGGATAGTACCATTCATAACAAGTGTTGCAGTTTTGAACTAAGATTCAGTAGTTAATTAATTCTAAGAATGGCATTGCTTAATTTTTCCAGCGGCATTAGATTAACAAAAAGCATAAAAAGTTCCAGGGGAGAGTGGGCGCAACAACAGTATGTGCTTCCATCTACTTATAAAGGGGGTGATGCAGAGTTTGTTGTAACAAAGCAACAATCATCATGTCTGGGTTGGTCCCATTTTTGTTCACTACTTAATGGGAAAAGACAACAATACAATAGCTTCAATTCAACATTTATTTAAAACATTACCAATATAAGTAGCACAACATCTCAAAGCACACTGCACAATCATGTGGATGAAGGCCTGTACTGACCTTTCATGAGACGGACAAGATAAAATACGAATCTGCCAACACGAATAGGAAATCCAATCTCGTTTCGTGCAGTTGCACTGAAATCAAGCAAAGTGTTTCACGTAGCGAAGCAAAATGTCGCAATAGCAACAAGTTGAATAGATATCCCTGTTTAAACAGAGGCAAAAAAGGAATCAATTACTGGCTAATAAAGGAGGATGAAACATGCGGCCACAAAAATGGTAATCTCGCCAATCCCTAACAAGTGTTGAAGTTTTGAAATAAGATTCAGTAGTTAATTCTGAGAGTGGCATCAATTACTGGCTTATAAAGTGGGTGATGCTGAATTTGTTGTAACAAAGCAACAAGCATCATGTCTGGGCTGGTCCCATTTTTGTTCACTACTTAATGGGAAAAGACAGCAATACAATAGCTTCAATTCAACATTTATTTAAAACAGTACCAAAACAAGTAGCACAACGTCTCAAAGTACACTACACATCATGTGGTTGAGACCAAGATTTGAAATAACTCGCCACGAAGACTGGAAACAAATCTCGATCTTCTTTTGTGCAATTCCACCAAAATTAAGCAAAGTCACCGGTGTGACATTCAAGTTGAACTACACAAAACACTCTTAAAACATAAGTGTTTCGAGTAGTGAAGCAAAATGTCACAATAGCAACAAGTTGAATCGATACCCCTATTTTAATAGAGGCAAAAAAGGAAACAATTACCTGCCGATAAAGGAGGATGAAACAAACGGTGACAGAAAGAAGCATCTAACTTATCTTGGATGGAAAACAAAGTAGGACAGTAGCATTTCTAACACGGTTGCATTGATTCATATTAACAGAGACATTCCCTTGAAACAACATTCGTTAAAAAATGTAATTTACTTTTAACATTGGCATTGCTTCAATTTTCCGGCGGCATTCTAAGATTAACAACAACAAAATAGTTGTATGGGACATGCCAGCACCATGTGCATCCACACGTATAAATGTGTGATGCAGAGTATGTAGCCAAGCAGCATATATGCGCTGGTCCCATATTTGTTCTCTTTGAACCATCTTCCTATGTGAGGGAAGCAAATCTAGTCATGCACAAACTACCCGACCCCCCAGTTTCTTTACCTTTTCAACAAAGAGATCGGTTCCTTATAGATGTTTGTACTGGGTTACCCCCTTTTTCCCTTTTTGACCTACAAAGCGGCTGGATAGCCAGTCTATACTACTTTCCGCCCCTCCTTTCCTCATTGAACCACGTCCTAGATTCTTGCTCCAGCCCACCGCACCCTTCTTTCCTCTTTGAACCAAGACTTAGATTTGACTATAGATCGAAAAAGGTCCACATGCAGCTAGAGCAACGACGGTTTCAAAGAAACTTATACCTTAGGGTCGTCGAGATGTGGCAAGGCGTGCGGCGGGAGGCCGGATCTTCCCACACTACATACGACAGCGAGGAAGAAGGGGTCGGTGGCCCTCCCGCACAGGCGCTGGGTGAAAGAGAACAGCGCAGACGGCAGCGGATTGCCTCCCTCGCCGAAGGCAATAGAGTGAACGCTGCACCTCCTCCCCTTCCCGGTGCAACGGGATACGGACGCCTCCTTCACCAGCTGTGAGGGGGGGGGGAGAGAGACAAGAGGCCAACGCAGTCTTGTTTAGATCTGGTGAAGAGAGGGTGAGAGACTATGAATATAGAAAACCCTAGCAAATGAACGCTGAGCCACCAGCGTGTAACATATATGTAGTGCGGCGAGCGTGTGGAGAGTGCAAACCCTAACGAACAAGCGCTGAGGCTCCCACTTATATATATACTACCGTAGTACGGACTGAGCTCCGGTGCCTTCACTGCACCTGCTTTTGGCTGTATGACAAGTGAGCCAGCCACATTTTGGGCCCACCTGTCATAAGTCCAAAGGCAGGTGCACTAAGTCAATGAAGTTGCGTCCATATAGTACTCTTGTGTATACAACTAATATATAGTGGAGTGGTTTTCTTATTCTCTCCATAACAATCATTTTAAATTGTGTAAGTACGAAACGAAACTCTTTATTTGATGTACAGTGAAGAAAACTAGTACTACTTTTGATGAACTAACGATCCACGCCCACGCGTCCTGGTCGCACTTCCTGTCTTTCACGTGTGGTACACTACCCTCCCTTGAGTGAACAACCACACATGCGCCAAATTATCGGAAACATGTGAGAGTGTGTACAAATAAAGAATTTTAATTTCAATTATCAGAAAGTTTGAGGGTATTACAAAGTTTGACTTCAATCAAATCTAATATGCGGAGTAAATAAAAATGGAGGGCTACTACGTCCATCCGGTTTTTTAGTCCACACCATTTTTTAAATCGAAGTTGATAGCTGGACAAATAAAATTACAGGGGAGCTGGAGACAAAGTTGTGAGAAGGCTTGGAAATCAATACAAAACTTATGCTCTTAGTACCAACGTCGATCCTTCTTCGAGGAAACATTTGGTTCATAGCCAATTGTGTGATAAAATTGCACCAACGTGAAAGACGACTGCGTCTCCAACGCAACCAAGGTGAACTGACGAAGGATATCATCTTTGTGCGTAACAAGCAAAGAGCACTGATGGAAGACAACTTGTTTTTCATTGAAAATCGATCAGCTTCACCAGCCGATGCAACCATGAGGCGCAACCATGAGTATCGATAGGTCATCGTGGTGATGCATCATCCATTTGGCATCAAGTTTGAGTGAGGCACCTAAGAAGTTCGACAAATCCTCATTGTGGTCTATTTCTTCTCAGTAATCAAGCTTGAGGAAGGAAGAACTACGTGGCAGAGGACAGTGAGGCGGAACAACAATGGCCATCCAATTTTGTGCAGTTCCACTATAATTGAGGAAGACATGCCCGGGTATGGAGACACGCATCGCTGTTTCCAAAAATATAAAAAAGGGTTACCAAGGACATCTCAATTGTCAATAAGAATTAATGAAAAGTACACCAACAAATAGAAGCATCATAATTATCTTGATGTGAACTAAACCAGGATACCCGAGAAAAAGAGCATTTCTTCATTTAACCAATGATAGTACTACCACCATATGGACAATGACCGCACAACCACCATGTATTTTTTGTCGAAACAACATGTATACCTCCACCAAGGCATAAATCAGGACAACTTTTCGAGTGGCATTTCTTCTATAATAGTACTAGTAGGTGATGTTGGACCAGTCGACAAACCCTAGCTACTATGCATGGGGAGCTGGGGAGTAGTCGCATAGAAGAAAACCCGCACGCAGCGACCTAGTGAGCTGGACCAGTACAAGAAGTTATACCTCAGGTGGGCGAGATGTCGTTTAGGTGGGTGGGCGGGATATGCCCACACGACGACAGCGAACAAGGGGGCGGAGGATCTTCGTCCGCGCCATCGCCGGCTCCGAGAGGACGGTGCCCATCGGCTTCCTCCATCGCCGACGGCGACAACGTCAACGCTGCACCTCCTCACCTCCTGCAGCAGACGGGATTCGGCCGGATCTATGACCACCGGTGAGGAGAGAGATAGAGTGTACATTGTCATCTTGTTTTGATATGGAGAGGGTGAGAGAGAGGCACGAGAAACTCTATCAAACAAGAGGCTATAATGGAGTAAAAAAATCTCTCCATAGCAGTGGTTTTAAATAGAATACGCGCATTCCCGGAAAAAAGAAACAAAAATTGGCGGACAATTTTTTAAGGGTCTGTCTAGGACACATCTAGATGTGACATAGTTATGTCACATCTAAGTTGATGTTCACTCTGTTTGTGGTCTATTTTTTCCTAGTTTTTTTTGTTTCTTGTTGCTACATTATATACTTGTGGGAGCTTAGATGTGATATCCTTAAATAACATCTAGATGTGAATTAGACAAACTGATTTTCTAACGTACCAAGAAAGAAAACTCGATCAAAAACACGCCCCTCTTCCAGGTCGCGAGAGTCGTCGCGCACACACACATAGACATAGACATGCATATCCGTGTTTACATAAAATTCCATTTCCATCTCCATCTCCAATCATATTTGTCCAACTAGCACATTATTTATGTTGTTAATTATATACGCAGAAATATTAATGTACAACATCTCTTGTTTGCGCAAGTCCAGACCGCTGCCACGGCCGGTCCTGACCAACCCGAACCCTCTTCATCACCCACGCGTGCTCCCCGCCCGAAACGGTCAGTGCCGCATTCATGCCCGGCTAGAGCGGACGCGACCTCTCACTGGCGCCGGCATTGAAGCGGCGCGCCGGCCGAGAGAGCGTCGCCTGCGCCGCTTCCGGTGCACGCGGCTGCTCCGCGTTCAAAGGTCGCAAAGCCGGCTACAACATGCATGTAAAAATTTCTTGGGAGTCCGTGCTACAGCTAGCTATCCTCCCCCAACTTATCAATCTCTTCCCGTAGTGCTAGTACTCCATGGCGCGATCCATCAACAAGCAGGTGGAAAGTTATCGTATACTCGGTTTGCGGTGAGTGGCATGCCGAGCGACCATGTGGGGTCGAGCTGTGGAGGAGGGTGAGACACGAACACGACAGACGTGATTTAAACGTTGGTTTTGCTCGATGGTGCAATCCAACGAAACGAAACGTTGGTTTCTCTCCGTTTCCATTTTTCTCCGGAAAAATGGAAACTTCCCACTCCATTTTCATTCCTATTCCAAGGTTGCCCCGTTACAACATTCCATCAAATACAAGGGAAAACTAACACACATGCTGATGCATCTCAATGATTCACAGATCATAGCCAATATTTACTTCACAACTAAAGAAAAAAGTTGTGAGAGCATGTACGAAAGAAAAACTACGGATGGTGTCACTACGACTTAAACCCTAAACCCTAAACATGATTTAAAATCCTAGCTAGGTAGAACCTATCGAAGGAAAGAGGGATGGCACCCTCGGATCATACAATGCTTTTGTGCAGTTCCACTAAAATCGACCTGAGCATCCCTAATGGCAAAGATATTGAAGACGTGTGATTAGAATAATAGTACTGGCACTAGTTCATGAGACATAAACTCATCACAAGTAGAAGCCGGTAGAAGTAGAGAAAGATCGACATGGAGATGGAGCTACGGGAGTGGAGCAAGCCGGCTCCAAAAGGAAGATGGACTACCTGGGATGTCGGGCTGTAGATAGAAGGGCGGTTGGGACGCGGCATCGGCCCATACCGTGGTGACCCCCGATTGGGACGCACCGACTGTGGGTTTTCTCCCTTGCCGATGTCGACCGCGTCTACGCAGAACATTGTTCCCTTCCCCCATCTGCGGGATCAGGCCCATCGTTCTATGCTTGTGAAGATAGCAACCTAAGCAAGCAGGCTTGTAGCTTAGGCTCCTGCTAGTGTATATATAGTGGTTTTCTTTTTCTCTCCATATCAACCATTTTATATTGCGTACGTGTCATTCAATATTGAAATGATGGTTGCTTCTTCTGACTAACTTACTGTGTGATTTGACTGCTCCTTAGTGGCCCCCACACGTACTCCCCCTACGTGTATGCAACAGTCACACGTACACATGGACGCAAAAACGCGCGCGACGCCCTAATGCATGCATGTCTGAGCACACGACGAAACACACACAGTCATGCTCAAGTGCTCAACCTACACATGCATGCACACACATACTCAGTCAGGGTGAGCTAGTGACCATATAAACACCGGAATATATATATATATATATATATATTTAGCGCAATGAGTGTATTATGAAGTCCACTGACCGTATTTTTACAAATATACAGTGACAAACAGTGTATTTATCTCGTTTGAAATTAAGCCATATTAACTAGAGAGGAGGCAGTATGGACTAGCATTACTTTGCTGTGTCCGGTCAACTTGCCAAACGAGGAAAAGGTTGCAGGACGGGAGAAGCTTGCGCGCGGTGGCTCACGGGACAAGGAGAAACTTCTGACTAATGCAAGCTCTCCCTCGCTCAGGCAGTGGACCTGCAACAGTTAATTCGGTGTCAGATTGCCAGAAGCATACGCTATACTACTAGTGTTATTATTGTTTGACTTCCCGAATAAGCGAACAACCAAGCGCAAAGTTTACTAGTACTACTACTATAGTCTATAAGGGTACGTACTATACTAGTACTAGTACTAGGAACCGGATGGAGGAGCGTCTGCACTCTTATTATAATTTTAAAATGTGATAAAGCAATCTTCAACACATTTGGTTCTCTTCGAGGGTTCTCGCATGTGATAATGGAAATTGATTGCATGGAACAGTCGCCACAATTCTCGCTTAATTCTGGCTCATATCCTGTTACAAATAGTAGCGCTCGGTAATATTTCCTCTTTTTTTGTTATTCAGCATGTAAACAGGTCAGCAAACCTTGCGGCGCATCTTCATGCGAACCGTGCTTGCTGCACTTTGAATGTGGCCGAGAGCTGGCTTGATGAAACACCTCACTTCCTACTTCTTTTTTTGTGGGGTACCTCGCTTCCTAGTGACCAGTGTCTTGGCTGACCGTCCTAAGAATGCTTATATGTGAATAAAGTTCTCTCATTTACCCGCAAAAAAGATTAAGCCATATTAACTGGAAAGGAGGGAGTATGGACTAGCACTACTTTTTGGTGTGTCCCGTCAACTCGCAGAACGAGGAGAAGCTTGCAGGACAAGGTGAAGCTCGCTTACGCCTTCTGACTAATGCAACCTACTCTCGGTGGACATGCATCAGTCCATTCAGTGTCAGATTGTCAGAGGAATACACTGTAGTACCCAACATGCGGAGTACCATCATTGTTCGACTTCACGAAGAGGCGAAGAGCCAAGCGCAGTAGTACAAGTAGTACTACTACTAGAACCGCATGGTGGAGCGTCTGTACTCTTATTTTTTTAATCTCTGATAAAGTACACGTTTATTCCGGAGAAGGGTGGAAAACGGCAGCCCAACATGTAATGAATGATATCGATCAACCAACCATGCTCGAATATATCTTGGCCTCCGTGCGAGCCCGTTTGTGTGTTCTCGCTCCCCATCTCTCTCAAGGAACGGCGGGTTGGCTCTTTGCCGTCAATTGAGATCGGTTTGCTCACACTCCTGTCCCACATGTCAGTGATATGCCAAGAGGAGGTGCGTTGACCGACTAGCCATACGCGTACTTGGTTTTGCACCTTCATACTACTCCTCCCTCCGTCACAGTTTACAGGGCGCGCTTCATTATGATGCATTTCTCTCAATGCATTTCCACCACCAGAGAGACTTTAGACGCGTTTGGTTTAATGCTCAATTAATTAGGGCGTGGTAACCGCAGTCAATCTCTCCATGTACTGTACTACTACGGAGTGGAGTAAGTGCATGCATGTGTGTACCCGGGGTGGAAGCACTGCATGCATGTGTGTACGCATTATTCCCCCTAGTAATAGACGCCATGCTATAACTACCAATGCTATTTTTCAGGCCGATCGCTAGTCGCCTTGGTCCCACATATTTTTTTCTTTTTTCTGAAGCGCGCTGTATAAATAGTGACGGATGGAGTAGTATGAGCGGATTCAAAGTAGAGCGTATTGATGGTTGCTTCTTCAAAGCAACTTACAGTGGGAAAGGTGGGGCTTATGATTTGACTGCTCATTACTCACTATTAATGCGGCGCAACGACCGGGCTGAGTCTCCCATGCGGTTGTGCACTACCCCCTCGGTTCTTAAATATACTCCAGAGTACTTGTCTTTCTAGAGATTTCAACGAGTGACTACTCAAATATTTGTCTTTTTAGAGATTTCAAATGGACTAGCACATACGGATGTATATAGACATATTTTAGAGTGTAGTCACTTGTTGAAATCTCTAGAAAGACGATTAGAATATTTAGGAACGGAGGGAGTACACATATGAAGCAAAATGAGTGAATCTACACTCTAAAATATGCCCGTTTGAAATTTGTAAAAAGACAAATATTTAGGAATGAAGGAGTATAATTTTGTGCATGGCACATGGACCCGGATGATGAAGAGGCTTCCATCATTTGTTTACATAATTGACGTACTATACCGATAATTTTCCAGCGACATGAAATTGTACAATGGTGTGAGCTTTCAACTTTTGATTCGTGTGTCTTGCCATCGATGCTCTTTCGGAAACAATAAAAAACTAACTTCATTGCTAATGCATGTCAATTATTAGCAGATCAGAGCTAATAATTACATCACAACTGAAGACAGAGTTGTGTGAAGGTGTTAAATTAAAATTGATCCATGCTTTCATTAACAGTAACGTCCCCCAGCTTTGTCTAAATCAACAAGGCATGTTGGGAAAAAAAAAGTAGCTGTCTGGAGCATGCAACATTCCGATCATTTTGTGCAGTTCCACTAAAATAGAGCTGAGCATCCCCGTTCCAAACATATTAAGTGTGATTACGATAATAGAGGACTGCTGATGAAACAATAAACACACAAATAGAAGCCGATCACCTTTGCAGTCTCTCTTAAGACTAACTAGTTGGAGAAGATTAGGCTAGGGTTGGATGAGGAGGATAGAGAAAAACCAATCTCCCTTTGTGCAGTCACACTGAAATGTAGAGACGTTGCCCATGTGACATTTTAGTACAACTGCACAAAACACTCTTAAGAAAAAAAGTGATTTGTGCAGTTCATCAAAAGGTCGCAATAGCAACGAGGTGAAATGGATAGCCCTGTTTGCAAAAAAAGAGGTAGAAAGGAAACAATTACTCACCAATAACAGTTGATGACACATGTGACGACAAAAAAGAAGCATATTCCTTGTCCTAAGGGAAGATAACAACACGGTTGTGTTTGTATAAAACGGTGTGAGGACGAGAATGCAATATGGAAAGTACGCTAGACGAGCTACGTTTTGGGTAAAGAACTATGGAAGATCCACATGCAGCGACATGGGAAGACGGGCAATGGAGCAAGGCCGGAGGGGATACCTGGAGGTCGTCGGGATGTAACTAGGTGAGCGGCGGCGGGCGGAATCTGCGAGCAGGTGGCGTAGGCCCTGCCGTGTCGGAGCTTGGTTAGAGAGAACGGCATGTACCGCAGATCAGGACATGCTGCCTTGGCGCCGTTGAAAGGAGAAACGATGCACTTCCTCCCTTTCCCTCGGCGGACGGGATGCGGCCAGAACAGTGACCAATGGTGAGAGAGAGAGAGAGGCCACCGCACTCCCTTTCCCCCGACGGACGGGATGCGGCCGGATCAGTGACCAACGGTGAGAGAGAGAGAGGCCACTGCAGCCTTGTGTGAGATACTCTGAAGAGCGACAAACCAGACAGGCAGGCTCCATTGTATATAGTGAGCGGACTACCTTTTTCTCCATAAAAATCGTTTTATATTCTGTGTATGTGCCATTGAGCGCTATAACTTTATTTAAAAATAACGCGGCAACACGTCAAGTCGAATTTTGTTTCGTGCACGCGTGGTACACGACCTCCCTAGGTAAACAACCGCTACAGGCGTTCAAATTAGCACGTGGGCTGCCATTTCGTAAAGAAATGAGCTCCACCGTGTACCCGCGCGGGTGTGGCTGGACACGAAGCGTGAGTACGTGCACGGTGCACCTATTCTCTTCTTGTATATGTACACCACCTACGTGGGGTTGTGTGAGAGAGATACAAACCTAGAGAGATATAGTGTGTGGGTTCTTGAGAGTTTTTTTGGGGGGGGGGGTCAATCAAAAAATGTAACATATGCATTGTTTGTGAAATAGAGTCCTGGATATCACATATATATAGAGGGGCGATCCACGAGAAGAGAGTGGAGGTATCATCGGCTTGAGGTGTCCATAGAATCGAAGAGAGGGATGATGTGTGTGTGTGTGCGCGATCGATAAAGAGTGACATCGAATTTGTGTGTGCCCACGTAAAATATATAGAGTGGCTGGCCTACTAGAACGTGAGATGGGACATGTGTAGTTTGTCTCTGTGGCATGGATACCTACCTGCAGCGCTCGACTATCGGTGTGTGGTGGGGGAATAGGGAGGCCCAATTAACTATAGAGGTACAATGGCTGGTATATGTGTGGAGGAGGAGAGAGGCCTACCTCATGTATTAAGGAGATCGATCTTCCTCATGTATTAAGGGAGATCGATCGGCATCCATGCATATGTGTAGGAGAGGAATAAGGTTGGGAGAGAGACAGAGCTAGAGTGTTGGAGGGGGTGGTAGTGGAGTTGCTTCTAACAAATGGTGGGATAGGCTTGCTAGACAAACAGAGGGCACGCCCGAAATATCAATAAGAGAGGAGATGGCTACTTGTTGTCTGTGCACGTTTGAGGGAGTCCTGGATTAGGGGGTCTCCGGACAGCCGGACTATATCCTTTGGCCGGACTGTTGGACTATGAAGATACAAGATTGAAGACTTCGTCTTGTGTCTGGATAGGACTCTACTTGGCGTGGAAGGCAATCTAGGCAATACGGATATGTATATCTCCTCCTTTGTAACCGACCTTGTGTAAGCCTAGCTAAGGGAGTCCTAGATTAGGGGGTCTCCGGACAGCCGGACTATATTCTTTGGCCGGACTGTTAGACTATGAAGATACAAGATTGAAGACTTCGTCTCGTGTCTGGATGGGACTCTACTTGGCGTGGAAGGCAAGCTAGGAAATACGGATATGCATATCTCCTCCTTTGTAACCGACCTTGTGTAACCCTAGCCCTCTCCGGTGTCTATATAAACCGGAGGGTTTTAGTCCGTAGGACAACACACAATCATACCATGGGCTAGCTTCTAGGGTTTAGCCTGTCTGATCTCGTGGTAGATCTACTCTTGTACTACCCATATCATCAATATTAATCAAGCAGGACGTAGGGTTTTACCTCCATCAAGAGGGCCCGAACCTGGGTAAAACTTCGTGTCCCCTGCCTCCTGTTACCATCCGCCTGGACGCACAGTTCGGGACCCCCTACCCTAGATCCGCCGACACAGACATTCGTGGTTTCATTGAGAGTTCCTCTGTGTCATCGCCGTTAGGCTTGATGGCTCCTATGATCATCGATAGCGATGTAGTCCAGGGTGAGACCTTTTTCCCGAGATAGATTTTTGTATTTGGTGGCTTTGCACTGCGGGCCAATTCGCTTGGCCACCTGGAGCAGATTGAAAGCTACGCCCCTGGCCATCAGGCCAGGTTTGGAAGCTTAAACTACACGGCCGATATCTGCGGAGACTTGATCTTCGACGGATTCGAGCCTCTGCCTTGTGCGTCACGCGGTCATGATGAGTACGATTTAGCTCTACCATCAGACAGTGTTCAGGAGATCGCACCGGCAGCCGCTCCGACCCTCAATTCGGAGCCAGTTGCACCGTCCATGGACGGGTGGATGGACCCCGCCACGGAGGCCTTACCCTCATCGGTGATCAAGCCAAACATCGACCTTACTCTGCACGAGAGCCGTGTTGACAAACTGCCGGATCTCTCTCGGGCCACGGACTCCAAACCGCCTGCGCCCATTCCTAGTGAATCCGATTGGGCTCTGATCATGGAGTTTACCTCCGTGGATATTTTTCAGCACTCGCCCATTGGCAACATACTGAACTCGTTAAGGTCTCTCTCCTTGTCAGGAGGATCCTGGCCGAACTATGTCCGGCAGGATTGGGATGCGGACGACGAAGAAATTCACCGCCCACCCACCACCCACTTAGTAACCACTGTCGATGACCTAACCGACACGCTCGACTTCGACTCCGAAGGCAACGACGGTATGGACAACGATGCAGGAGACGAATAGGAACCACTGCCCACAAGGCACTGGACGCCCACTTCATCACATGACGTATACATGGTGGACACACCAAAAGAAAACGATGATGAGGAACAGAAGGACACAATGAAGGGTTGTCCCCTCGAGAAGCAGTCAAAGCGGCGGCGTAAGCGCCGCTCCAAATCCCGCCTCGGCAGAAACAACGATCATACAGACCAGGGTGAACCATCGCTGGACCATGGCAACACGGAGAATCAAACCGAACAACCCGATCCTGTCAAAGATAATAGTCCGGACGACATCACACCGGACAGACACCCGGAGCAATAGAATGCCCGTCAAAGGCTCGTTTCCACCGCGAGGATTCTAAAAAAGCAGAAGCAAAGGCTCAAGGCTGTGCAAGACACACTTAAAATCAGATGGAGTAAAGTACTCAACACAGCAGCGAAGTACGGCGGTAATTGCCCCACCAAGAGCTACCCGAAGCGGAAGTTGCTACCTGAATTCGATGAGGAGGCCTTAGACCCCCCGCAACCAAAAATTAAAACGGCCACCTAGCCGGACAGACGACCTCACGGCCAACATAGAGCGGCAAACAATGCCGCACATAAGCCAATATGTGATCCACGCGAGGGCTCGCATCAAAAGGACGGCGCAACCAGATCCATCTATGGACCATGCAAGCGCGCTCCAGCATGCAACGCAACACAACAAACATCCGAACAACGTGGTACACCTAGATACAGGGGTGCTGCACACCCCCTATGTCTCACCGATGAGGTGCTGGACCATGAATTTCCAGAGGGATTCAAACCCATAAACATAGAGGCATACAACGAAACAACAGACCCTGGGGTCTGGATTGAGGACTATATCCTCCATATCCATATGGCTCGAGGATATGATCTCCACACCATCAAGTACTTACCCCTCAAGCTCAAAGGGCCAGCCCGGCACTGGCTTAAAGGCCTCCCTGAAAACTCCATTGGAAGCTGGGAAGAGCTCGAAGATGCTTTTCGGGCAAATTTTCAAGGGACTGATGTCCGACCTCCGGATGCGGACGATTTGAGTCATATAACTCAACAGCCCGGAGAGTTAGCCCGAAAGCTTTGGAACAAGTTTCTTACTAAAAAGAACCAAATAGTTGACTGTCTGGACGCCGAAGCCTTGGCAGCTTTTAAGCATAGCATCCGCGACGAATGACTTGCCAGACACCTCGGCCAAGAAAAGCGGAGAACAATGGCAGCATTAACAAGCCTAATGACCCGCTTTTGCGCGGGTGAGGACAGCTGGCTAGCCAGATGCAGCACCAGCAACCCAAGTACATCCGAAGTTACAGATGAAAACGGGAAATCACGACGCAACAAAAATAATAAGCGCCGGAATAAAGAAGACAGCCCGAATAGCACCGCGGTAAACGCCGGATTCAGAAGCTCTCGGCCAGGTCAGCAAAAGCCGCCCTCTAAACGCGCCAGAGATGAACTGTCTAGCTTAAATAAAATACTGGACCAAATGTGTCAGATCCATAGCACCCCTGGTAAACTAGCTAATCACACCCACAAAGAATGTTGGGTTTTCAAGAAGTCTGGCAAGCTCAACGCCGTACACAAGGGGCAGGATACACCAAGCGAAGACGAGGATGAGCCTCTCAAGCAAGACACTGGCGAACAAAAGAAATTTCCACCAGAAGTCAAAACAGTAAACATGTTACACGTGATCAAGGGGAGAAACAAAGCGGCACTCCCAGAGAAATATGCCCAAGGGCCTATCACCGCGGAGTCTTGCCACTGGTCGTCTCAACCGATCACCTTTGACCATCGGGATTACTCAGCAAGTATCCGGCATGCAGGACGGGTTGCCTTGGTATTAGACCCAATAATTGATGGATACCACTTCACACGAGTCCTGATGGACGGTGGCAGCAGCCTAAACCTGATATATCAGGACACAATCCGCAAAATGTGGATAGACCCAACAAAAATTTGCCTTAGCAATACTACTGTTAAAGGAGTAACGCCAGGCCCAGGGGCTCATTGCACGGGCTCCCTGCTACTAGAAGTTATATTCGGCTTCCCCGATAACTTCCGTAGCGAAAATTTAACCTTCCACATTGCTCCGTTCCAAAGTGGCTATCAAGCATTACTTGGACGCGAAGCTTTTACTCGCTTTAATGCAATACCGCATTATGCTTCCCTCATGCTTAAGATGCCCGGTCCACGTGGCATCATTACAATAAATGGAAATATCGAGCGATCCCTACGCACCGAGGAGGGTGCGGCTGCCTCGGCAGCCGCACACTAAAACGGCCTCACCAACTAAAGTATTTGATAGGTCGTCAAGACCACGGACACGGTTAGACGAGTCTGGCGCAGCTATATGTAATTCATACAGGATTGATGGCCACACCCCTATCACAAATACAAGGGGCTCAACGCGCACAGACAAGTGGCAATTTTTTACTCATCTTGAAATTTACATGGTTTCTTTAAAACCTACCTTTTTGCACGACAACTTTTCACATAAGTTCCTCTCTTTTACAGATGACCACCATGCTACACCCGTCCAGGATACGGCACAATAGAGACACATGCGCAGACGTGCAGCAGGGACCCGTCCCAAGGATTCTTTTTAGATTAAGACCCTGCGTCAACCTTTTTTACTGTCTCTTGTTGATACACATCCCTCGGATTCTCAGTATAATTGAGAAGGATGGAGTCTTGGCATGTGGCCACGTCAGAATAATGCACGTACCTGGACACCAGGGGCTTCTTACAAAGGGCACTGTTTAGGCCCGGTTTATACCATAAAGACCGAATACCTTAGGGAGTGTTCGACGTCGCGAGTTTGGACTTATATGCATCAGCTCCGAATCATGTCTTTGGTCAAATGTTGGGTTTGCCCGGCTCCTATGTTTTGGTACCTTACGTTCCGCTCTATCGGCTAAGGTAGCACTAGGGGAACTACTGCAATTGTGCCCCGGGTCATCCGGACGAGCGCCTCAGTAGAGAAAGTCAAAAACTGACTGTCATGATATAGCGTGAGACTGGTCAACCACTCGATGACCTATCGGAATGTTAGAATTCCTCCGCCTTAACGAAGGTCCGTTTCCCGGCCAGGCATGTACGCACCCTGAATTCGGGAGAGTGCGGAGCCACCAGGGGCCATATAGTAGCCCCACCGTCAAACTCCTATGGCTAAGTGAAAGTGTTAAAGCATTATAGTCCGGTTGCCTCGTTCGCTGCGCTATCACCTCCTTAATAGGGCCAAGACGTTGGTTTAAGTGTGAACACGCGTCTTCTGCGAACACCTCCGCATTATATGCGTGGGGGCTGAAGCCGACAACTGCAATCTTTCAGGTTATACACATGTATACATAAACGGCCGCACAGGAGGCATCATATTACTTCCAGGCAAAAGTATAAACACAACCCTAATAAATTTCATAAAAACATTGTGTTTACAATGGGAATACATGTCACTCAAACATAATATTCTTCGAGCACTGGGCCTCTATCAAACGAGCACCCTCGAGAACCTCTTCGAAATAGTACTCGGCATCCACTCAGCCTATGGCCGAACCCTGCGCCGCAACAGTGGTAGCATCCATCTCCGCCCAGTATGCTTTAACATGGGCAAGGGCCATCCGCGAGCCTTCTATGCACGCCAACCTCTTCATCGCATTGATGCGCGGCACCGCACCAAGGAACTACTGCACTAAGCTAAAATAGTTGTTCGGCTTCGGCTTCTTCGGCCACAACTGATCCACGACAGACCTCATGGCGAGTCCGGACAACCTATTGAGTTCGGCCCATTCGGCTAGCTGACCAGTCAATGGAAGCGGACGCTCTGGAACATTAAATTGCGACCAGAACAACTTGTCCACTTCACGATCTGTTTGATATCGGAAGTATTTGGCCGCATCGACAACGCTCGCCGCTAAGTCCATATATGCGTCTGCCGAACTCCACAGCCGATCCAGAGGGGCATACCGTGGATCTCCGAACTTCCTCCGCAGCATGAAGGGCTTCCCAGCCGCAATATCCCCGGCTTCACGCAGCTCCTCCTTCTTCGCTCTCATAGCAGACCAGGTGTCTTTGGTCGTCATCGTGGCCTTTTCAAGGTCCGTTGCCTTCACTCGGTTTTCTTCTTCAAGGAACTGGCAACGGTCGGTAGTGTCTTTTAACTTTACAGTCATCTTGGCCATTTTCTCTTTGCTCTCGCAATGCGCGGCCTTCTCGGCCCTGAACTCTTTGGCCGCCTTCAAAGCAGCCGCATTACTCCTCCTTGCTTGTTCTTTGGCTCGGGCAAGTTCCGCCCGAAGGGTCTCCACGGTGGCAGCTCCATCTGCAGTCACAACATATTAAAGATACTAGCATCATGCTGCTCTTACTATGTGACATTCACCAGAAAGCATTACTTACCCTGTGCCTCGTCAAGCCGCTTGTTAACAAGCTCGATGTCGGCATCTGCCGCATCCAGTTGCCGCTTTAGTTCGGCAAACTCATTAGTCCAGCTAGCCACTGGAGTTTCCACCGCCTGCACATAAAGGCGGTTTGGTTACTACCTGGGACTGCGATCCTCTATTCGCCGCCATTCTCGACGACAACCAGAGTCTCAGGGGCTACTATCTACATAGGGCACACCTAAAAATGTGCGGTACTATCAAAAAGTATCACATACCTCAAAGCCTGTCAGTAGACTTATAGAAGGCTTCATGCAATCCGCTTTCGGCAGACGAAATTCTTTCCATCACCGTACCCATTAACGTACGGTGTTCTTCTGAGATGGCCGCGCGCTCCAACAGCTCCCTCAGTACGTCCGACCGCATACCAGACGATGCCGGACTCTTTTGTTTGCTCTCTTCAAGAGCCGGACGTTGAGGACTTCGGGTGACTAAAGGATTATCTTCTGGCCTCACCGGATCCGGAGAGGCCCTCCGTGACGACACTTCAAGGTCACCCGCTTCTTGAGCGGGGGAGTCCGGGGGAGGCGTTTCGCTCTCCATCATCTCCGGAAGAAGATCCCCCGAAGACGAGCTCTGCTGAGAAGGGCTAAGATCCGAACTACAAGATAAATGCTTCGGTTATTTTCCTCAGAGGTAAAATGGTATATCCTCACTATTAAAGCACTTTTTGATTACTTGTGGCTCATTAGAAGGTAGATCCCCGCGCGGACTTTGTGCGGCAAGAGCACCCTCCAAGGCAAGACCCTCTGGTGGAGAGTTCTTCTCCCGTTTGGAAACCTTGGTTTCTGGTTCTTCAGGGGTAGTCCTCTTCCTTCCCTGGGGTGAGAGAATGCCAGATTCCTCCCCTTGGTTATCCTCCCTCACGGAGGCGCCCGTTCCCTCGGTCGGAATGGGTAGCGGTGGAGGCCCGCTTTCTCCTCCTTTATTCCCCCTTTATCTTCCTATGAGGGCTCCAGGCAAGGTGCTAGCTCGAGCATCTTTTCCAATACCGGATTCTCCAAGCCTTCCGGAAGGGGGGCCGAACACTGGATCATCTTCGCCTTTGTTATCCAGTCCTGGACAAAGAGCGATTTCTCAGAATAACGTCATGATAAATGAAAAACGGTGTGTTTGGCTAGAGGATAGCTTACTTGGTCGGCGGTGCGGTTGCTGCTCAGGCCCACGTCCTCGGTAGTATCCGGACACTCTATCTGGGTCCGAAGAATGATCTATACATCTCCTCGTGCGTCAGGCCAAGGAAATTCTGAATAGCGCGCGGTCCTTCTGGGTTGAACTCCCACATGCGAAGGGGCTGGCGTTTGCATGGCTGGATTCATCGAACCAGCATGACTTGCATCACCATAATCAAACTAAAATCTCCTTCGAAGAGATCTTGAATGCGGCTCTGCAGTACAGGCACGTCCTTGGCTGGACCCCAGCTCAGCCCTCTGCTAATCCATGACATCAGTTGTGGTGGAGGGCCTGAGCGGAAAGCGGGGGCAGCCGCCCACTTGGCACTTCTGGGAGCTGTGATGTAAAACCACTCTCGTTGCCATAATCCGGACACCTCTGGAATAGAACCCTTTGTCCATGGAGCTCCAGCGATCTTGCTTATTAATGCACCTCCGCACGCTACATGCTGCCCCTCGACCATCTTCGGCTTCACGTCAAAGGTCTTGAGCCATAGGCCGAAGTGAGGGGTAATGCGGAGGAAAGCCTCACATACGACAATAAATGCCGAGATGTGGAGAAAGGAGTCCGGGGCTAGATCGTGGAAATCTAGCCCGTAATAAAACATCAGCCCCCTAACGAAGGGATCCAGAGTGAGGCCTAGACCTCGGAGGAAGTGGGAGATGAACACGACGTCTTCGTTGGGTTCAGGAGTAGGGACAACTTGCCCTCGGGCGGGCAGCCGATGCGAAACTTCGGCGGTCAGGTACCTGTCCTCCCTCAACTTCTTGATATCTTCTTCCGTAACGGAGGAGGGCATCCACCGGCCTTGAAGGCTAGATCCGGACATGATTGAAGGTCCGGAGCACCTGACCTGGGCTTTGGGTGTTAGAACTCGAGGCAGGGGAAGGATTCAATTGAGAACGGGAGGGAAAAGTAAAAGCCTTGTCCCTTTATAAAGAGGGTGAATATCAAGTGTGCTCTCTGTAGCCGTTTGGGAGTTGCCTATAATCTAGGAGTCCTAGATACGGTTGGGTTACCCACGACCATATTGATGAGAATCCCGTAATTAGGGGAACACAATCTCTGCTTTGACAAGACGTGTCAAGAAACCGCCTCGCATTATGTGTGGAGCTGGTTGAAGAAAAACAGTTCGAATAATTACCGGGCCATGGCATAATGTCGTGTTGTCGAAACGTGTCAGCAGATTAGGTTTGTGGAAATATTATTCTCTCTACGGTGGTATGTGGAACTTAATTTGCAGGGTCAGACACTATCCTTGAGTTCAAATTCTTCTGTGATGTATTCGGAGGAGGAACCCGCCTTGCAATGCCGAAGACAATACTGCGCGCCGGACTCATCGTCATTGAAGCCTGGTTCAGGGGCTACTGAGGGAGTCCTGGATTAGGGGGTCTCCGGACAGCCGGACTATATTCTTTCGCCGGACTGTTAGACTATGAAGATACAAGCTTGAAGACTTCGTCTCGTGTCCAGATGGGACTCTACTGGGCGTGGAAGGCAAGCTAGGCAATACGGATATGCATATCTCCTCCTTTGTAACCGACCTTGTGTAACCCTAGCCCTCTCCGGTGTCTATATATAAACCGGAGGGTTTTAGTCCGTAGGACAACACATAATCATACCATAGGCTAGCTTCTAGGGTTTAGCCTCTCTGATCTCGTCGTAGATCTACTCTTGTACTACCCATATCATCAATATTAATGAAGCAGGATGTAGGGTTTTACCTCCATCAAGAGGGCCCAAACCTGGGAAAAACTTCGTGTCCCCTGCCTCCTGTTACCATCCGCCTAGACGCACAGTTCGGGACCCCCTACCCGAGATCCACCAATTTTGACACCGACACTAGCCCTTTCCGATGTCTATATAAACCAGAGGGTTTTAGTCCGTAGGACAACATACAATCATACCATAGGCTAGCTTCTAGGGTTTAGCCTCTCCGATCTCATGGTAGATCAACTCTTGTAATACTCATATGATCAAGAATAAATCAAGCAGGACATAGGGTTTTACCTCCATCAAGAGTGTCGGATTTCGGGTTCCGGTAGACCCTTGAGGTTCGAACACTAGGGTGCGCGCGGAGACCTCTCTTGTACCGATCTACGTCCAATCTCCTCGCGTGATCTAAACTGGAAACAACGAGCAACACAAGGGACACAAGGTTTATACTGGTTCGGGCCACCGTTGTGGTGTAATACCCTACTCCAGTGTGTGGTGTGGTGGATTGCCTCAGGGGCTAACGATGGACAGTACAAGGGACGAACAGCCTCGCGAGAGGTGTTCTTGAGCTGGTGCGATGAACTGCTTGGGTGATTTCAATCACCTCTCTCTCTCTCTCTCTATATATATATATATATATATATCTTTTTCGGTCCCTTCCTGTCCGTCTGCCCTCTACTCTGTGGTGGCTAGCTCCATTTATAGAGGCCCTGGGCCTCTCCCCAAATAATGAGCGGGAAGGGCACCAACAATTGGCCATTTTGAAGGGGAACATCTAGTACAAGTTATCCTGACCAAAGGTGGTCTTCGGCTGCCAAAAGCACTGGTGATGACGCCGTCTTGGGCTCCACGGTGACCTCCGTCCTGCCGCTCTATTGGTCTGGGTCTCGTTGCACCGGAATGGTAACCTTTGCCCAGTGCCTTGGCCTGTGCTTGCCCCCTTTGCACCAAAGGGGAAACAAGGACACTACACAGGCCGGCGCCCGCTTGCCGCCCACCTGGTCTCGATTGTCATGGCTTGCGTCACAGGCTCCTCGTGAGGTACCCCTGCCTTGATCTCTCTGCCTCCTCGCGAGCCTGTCTGATGAGACTGCCTCTGAGGAAGCTTCCGATCGGTCGCCCCGCGAGGCTTGGCCCCTCGCGAGGGTCTTGAGCTTGAGCTGATGAAGATGGGCCGTGCTGGGCCCCCACCTGAGCCACGCCGCAGGCCGCAGGCAGGCAAGTCTGGGGACCCCCGTTCCCGGAACGCCGACAATAGCCCCCGGGCCCAAGGCGCGCCCGGGCTTGGCCTAGCAGGGAAGCGAAGGGGCGAGCGCGAAGCGCCATGGGCCCCAAAAGCCTGCGGCCTCGGGCGCCACGTGGCGATTGATTGGACGTGGGCGTCTGCGCTTCCCCACGACGCCTTGTTGCGCGCCCGGCTAAGCGGACCCGCAGTTGCACACAGTTGTTCCTCCTTTCCGCTGCTCGCTTGCCTCCTACCTTTCCTTCCTCTTCGAGCTCCAGCCTCCGCCGCCAACCTGGCTCGAGTTCTTCCCTCTCTTAACCGCCATGGTGCCGACGAAGAAAGGAAGGGGAAAGAAGCCCGCGCCTTCGCTCCGCACACCTCCGGCGGAGGCCCCTGTCGTTGCTCGGTCAATCATACTCAATCCAGAAGCCTTGAACAAGGTCCGCTCCGCCCTTGCCACAATCTTCAATGAGTGCGGCAGGACCACAGTCTGTCCTGCGTCCCATGCCTCCCTTGATAGGATCGTCACGGAGTTCCGATTCTTCGCTGATGCCCTATGGGCGGGTCTGGTTCCCCCCTTTTCCGCCTTCTTCAATGCGGTGCTCTCCCATTATCAGATCCGTATGATGCACCTCGGGCCGGAGTCCATTACCCTTCTGGCCATCTTTGCTTTTGTTTGTGAGGCGATGATAGGCATTCCTCCTTTCCTCCTTCCGTTGCCCCGTTGCGCCACTTCTTTTCCTTGCGCCTGAGCGACCTCCCTCAGTGCTCAGGGTGCGTCGGATTCTTCGCCGTGCCAGAGACAGCCACTTCAGGGATCGACTTCAGCCTTCCTTCTCCTGAGGCCAGGTTCAGAGAGCGGTGGCTGTACGTGGACGTCGGAGTGCCCAATCCTCTGCTCTCGCACCCGACCTTGCCTGTTGTTCCCCACGCGAGTTGGGATCATGAGGTGCTCGCGAGCCCCCGGCTCGCCTTCGTCTGGCGCTGCTTCCAGAGTTTGAGGGCGCTCAATGTGACAGCACCCAAGGTGGTGAAGGAGTTCCTCCAATGTCACATTGCTCCTCTCCAGCGCCACTCTCACCAGATATGGGACTTTGCGGGGCACAGAGACCGCATGAGGCTTCAGGAGGAGGACTTGGCGCCTGAAGCGCTGCGGACGATGCTCAGGGTCTTGACCGGCGATCCTTCCCCAGGAAGCCTTCGGAGTAATGGTGTCCTCTTGTATCTTTGCTCCGGCAGGGCCGATTTTGTGAGGCAGATGCCTAGCTTCGACGAGTGGGGACTGCGCCCTGCTGGCTTCATGGGGCCCCGGGAGAACCCAGCCGCCGTGGTTGCTTCCCCTGCCGCCCACAGCAGTCCTTCCTCAGGCGACGGGGCGGGGAGACGAGAACCGGCGGGAGTTGAGGCGACCGATGTTGAGGTGCCGACGCCGCGAGAAGTCTTGAAGGCGGCGTCTCCCGAGGCCCTCCCTGGAGCGGCGGTAGGTGCGGAGTCGCGGCCTATGGTTCCTGAGGCCGGGGCCCCCGAGGCCCCAGCCGTTCCTCGCGAGGTGACTCCTGACTCCTCCAATGCTGATCATCTTGTCATTTCTTCCGCACCAGAGGCCGACCCCTGCGCCGAGCGCTTAGGTCGGTTCCGCGTAGACTTCGACGCCCTCCGCAAGAGGAAGGAGGCCTTTGGTGGCAACGACTGCCCTTGCCACTTGTTGAAGCGCAGGAAGTATTTTGCCATGGACGAGTAAGTCTTCTTCTTTCCTTACTCATTTACTTTGCTATCCCTGCGACTGATTGTGGCCCTTCCAGGCCCTGCCCTGCGAAACTTGCCGAGTTAGCCCAGGAGACATCCCCCCAAGCTTCGCCTTCTCCGCTGGCCCTGGGTTTGGCGAGCTCGAGCGGCACCTCTGCTGCCAAACCGGTCGGTGGAGTGGTCCGTTCCATAGGGCACCTCGAGCCTGCGCGCCCGCTGTCCTTTCTTCATGAGTCCTCCTGGGGCACATCCGGCTTGCCCCGCGTTCCTCCTCTGATCACGTTCCTCCTCTGATCATAGATGGTGGATGGCTGAGGTCTGTCTTTGGCTCTTCTTCCGTGGGTGGACCGACGCCAGGCCGGATTCCCAGAGAGGTCCATCTGGCGATGACTAGGGCGCCAGCCCCCAGCCCCGCTCCGGGAGGGGGCTTGCCGCCCCGGGGCCCTCCGCATGCTCCGGTGGAAGAGGATGATGCAGAAGGCGTGCTCGGGCGCGCTCGGGAGCGACGTGCCCTTCACGAAGAGTTCCTCCAGAGGGCGGTGGATGCGGTAAGCTGGATCGTGGCAGAGCTTGCTGATGAGGATGCGTGCCTCGAGGCCGAAGGTTTGCGCCTTGCTGAGGAGAAGCACAAACTAAAGGTAGCCGTCGCCCTCACGTGTCACCAACGTGATCTTGACAACGCGAAGGCTGAAGCGTCGCTGGTAGCTTCGCGGGAGGCCTGCTCCCAGGCCGTCGAGGAGGCTCGGGAAGCAGACCGACGGCGCAAGGCTGCGGAGGAGCGTGCATGGGAGCTCCAAGCTTGGAGAAACTCCCTGGAGCAGCAAGTGGAACTGCGCCAGGCGGCCCTTGAGTCGATGGAGGGGGCCTCTGTTGACCGGGCGGAGCTTCTGAAGCGCGAGGAGGCACTGATGCTGGAGGCCGCCGAGCGCAACCTTGACCTTGAGCGGTTGGAGACGAGGGAGCGCCTGGTGGCCCGGGCGGAGGATGACGTTGCCGCACGCGAAGCCCGGGCCCAGGAAGAAGTCGATCGCCGCGTGGCGGAAGCTCGCTCGGCCTTCGAGTGCGAATACGAGATGAGGTTGGGGCTGATCAAGGCCGAGGCCGAGGGCAGGACCGCAGCCCTCAGGGCCAAACTGACTGAAGTGACGCAGCGTGCGGACTCCTCTGCAGCCGCCCTCAGCGCAGCACAGGCGGAGCTGTCCTCTTCCCGGGCCGAGCAGCTTCTTCTCCAAGAGAGGGTTGATGACGCCGAGGCCGTCACGCAGCGGAATGAGAATGAGATCCGTCGGCGGCAGGTTCTGGAGCATGTGCATGCCCCCATGCTTCAAACGCTGAGAGAGAGGGCCAACACAGCTTTGGGCTATATCTACGAGGCTGCCGCTAAGGAGCCGCACGAGGTCAACTACGCCGGCAACCTCCAATTTTTCACCGAGGTGGTGACGCTTCTGGATACCGATCCGAGAGGTCATGTTGGCTTGTCGAAGAGAGGAGCCAAGCCTTGCTCGGGCGTGCCTTCTCCCGCATCTTCAGCCATCTGCAGGACAGAGACCCCCACTTCGACTTCGACGCTGCCATCGCACCCGTGCCCATTGCCATCCGGGGCGACCTGGCGTGGTGGGTGGAGGACAACGTGGACGCCCTCGTCGGGGCCTTTGCGTCTGATGACGACGGCGTGGTCGTGGGCGCCAATGAAAGCGGTGTTGTGGATGAGCCTGGCGCTGATGGAGATGCTGGCGGCGGCAATGTAAACGACGCCAGTGATGCCTCCGAGGATGCAAAAGAAGATGCGGTGAGTGATATGTCCGACTGACCGCATGTCACTGCTATTTAACCTGCACGAAGAAGGTTCGGGCTTGGCCCTGAAGGATGTAAGAGAATTTTGGGAGGGGAAGCCCCTCATGTAAAGGTTTGCAATTAGTACCCTGGTAAGCATAATGTTGCGTGTGAACTTAGCCGCTGGCCTGGTGATGGGTCAGCTGCCTTGTGTACCTTCCGACCCCGACGAGTCCTGAGCGGGCCTGTGGGGGCCGCTGCACCTCGGGTGTCTTCTGATTAACTTGTGGATCCCGCGATGAAAACCTCCGGAAAGGGTGTGGTAACAGCGGTCCTGGTTGTGAACGTGCCTGGCCCGGCTCATGAGGGGCTCGCGAGGGGGGGCAGCCGATGTTCACTTTGGACGCAAAGCCAAAACCAGAACGCGAGAGATTGCTCGAACAAGACTAAACACCCCTTCCCCCAAACACACGCAAGCATTGAGCTCAAATCCAACTTAAATCCAAATCGAAGAACTTCGTCAACAAGGAAAGGCAAAAGCAAAAGGCCGCATCCAGCACCTAGTCTAGTCTTCGACATCTTCTCACCAGCGCGGAGCTAAGTGCTGCCACAGGGCGTGGGCGGGAGCCCCCGAGGCCCGAGGGCGGCTCTCTGGAGACTCCGGGGCGTGTACAGCCCCACTCATTATTACGTGAGAGTGTCACGGGCGGCGAGCTTCACAGGCACTGGGCCTTCTTCACAGGTACTGGCCTTGCTTCATATCGCCAAACGAGGGCCCCGCCTTGCGCCTCACTCTGCCGCCATCGACGGCGACCGGAAACCAAGGACGACGCCAATGGGGCAGAGCGGTCGCTAGCGGTTCCCCCGACGACCACGGGTCCCCTACCGGGGGCAGGCCCTAGGGCTCCTCCTCGGCAGGGGGCCTACCTCCTAAGAACTCCTTGCTCCGACCACCGCGGGGACGAACCCGAATCTCGGCCCCTCTCCTGTAGCCCCATGCGCCCCCCTCCTGAAAGAGCTCAGCTCCTAGCGTCTCCTCGCCCCAGCCAGGCCCGAGGAATGAGCCATGATCTTCTTCCAGTGCGCACCCCTGATCCACCATGCGGAGCACGTAAGCTTCTGGGGCCACCGCCCCGTGTGCCTCGTTGTAGCGCCCCGCATGCCACGCAGCCTGGCTTGGAGCGCCGTCTTGTGGGTGATGGTGCGGCGGTCCGCTGAAGCCGAACGCCACGGCGGGCACCCCTTCGCTGGCCTAAGAAGAGGCAGGCGCGACTTGTCGCCCGGTGCCGGCGGGGGTGTTAGCACTGAATGGGCCCTGGAGTCCGCCGGAAGTTGCGTGCGCGCGCACGCCGCCGCCATACGGCCCGCCTTGGGTCTGGGGTGGCAGCTGGACGCAGAAAGGAGGTGTCCCTGAGGCGGCGGCGTCCAGGAGCTCGGCGACTCGCTCCAGCAACATGTCGCGGCCGCCCTCCAGCAGCCGACACCGTAGCAGCTCTCGGGCCACCGTGAGCGCGGCCCTGGAGTTTGCTTGCTCTCGTCGGGTGTACGGCGTTGTGGCCACGGCATGGTTTGAGGCCCTTGCTGCGGCCCGCACCTGCCGTGGTGTGAGGGAAGGCGGCGTCTGGCCGCGTCGCCCACGCCCCGCAGCACCCTGCGGTGCGCAGGCTGCCTGTGGTGCAAGGTTGAGGTCGCCCTGGGCCGGTGACACGGTGTGGGCGGGCCACGCTGCCCAGCGGTCGACGTTAGCAGCCGGGTCGCTTGACATCTGAACGGCGGGGCGACGGAACGCGATGCGGAGGAAGAAGGATTTCGGCGCACCCCTACCTGGCGCACCAAATGTTGGATTTCGGGTTCCGGCAGACCCTTGAGGTTCGAACACTAGGGTGCGCGCGGAGATCTCTCCCCCGCCGATCTACGTCCAATCTCCTCGCATGATCTAAACTGGAAACAACAAGCAACACAAGGGACACAAGGTTTATACTGGTTCGGGCCACCGTTGTGGTGTAATACCCTACTCCAGTGTGTGGTGTGGTGGATTGCCTCAGGAGCTGACGATGGACAGTACAAGGGAAGAACAGCCTCACGAGAGGTGTTCTTGAGCTGGTGCAATGAACTGCTTGGGTGAGTTTAATCGCCTCTCTCTCTCTATCTCTATCTCTTTTTCGGTCCCTTCCTGTCCGTCCGCCCTCTACTCTGTGGTGGCTAGCTCTATTTATAGAGGCCCTGGGCCTCTCCTCAAATAATGAGCGGGAAGGGCGCCAATAATTGGCCATTTTGAAGGGGAACATCTAGTACAAGTTATCCTGACCAAAGGTGGTCTTCGGCTGCCAAAAGAACTGGTGATGACACCGTCTTGGGATCCACGGTGACCTCCGTCCTGCCGCTCTGTTGGTCTTGGTCTCGTTGCACCGGAATAGTAACCTTTGCCTGGTGCCTTGTCCTGTGCTTGCCCCGTTTGCACCAAAGGGGAAACAAGGACACTGCGAAGGCTGGCGCCCGCCTGGTCTCGATCGTCATGGCTTGCATCACGGGCTCCTCGTGAGGTACCCCTGCCTTGATCTCTCCGCCTCCTCGCGAGCCTGCCTGATGAGGCTGCCTCTGAGGAAGCTTCCGGTCTTCCGCCCCGCGAGGCTTGGCCCCTCGCGAGGGTCTTGAGCTTGAGCTGATGAAGATGGGCCGTGTCGTGGTTCTAAGTCTGATAGTAATGTAGGGGGGTAGGTATGGAGAGGCAAGATCTTAGCTATGGAGTAGTTGTAAGCACACGAGGTTTACGAGTTCAGGCCCTTCTCGGAGGAAGTAATAGCCCTATGTCTCGGAGCCCGGAGGCAGTCGACTGGATTATGTGCGTATGAATTACAGGGGTGTGAACCCTTTACACTGAGGAGGGGGGTGGCTTATATAGAGTTCGCCAGACCCCTCCGGCCCTCAGTTATGCAGGGTTTGAAATACATTAAGGTCGGGCGTTACTGGTAACGCCCCTAATAAAGTGCTATGATGACCATAAAAGCTACTTAATGACCGACCGTTAGCGTGCGGAGTGACTTTAGGTCTCCTGGCCGTCGAGTGGTTGGATCTTGGTCGAGTGATTGCTTCTTGGTCGAGTGTCTTCGAGTCTGTCGAGTGGGACACCTCCAAGTCGATTGAAAGGTGATTTCTTCTAGAGATGTCCTTGGGTAGGGTAGTTAGGACAGGTGCATGACCCTACCCTAGGTACATAGCTTCATCAGGCCGCACTGGGCCCCCACTTGAGCCACGCCGCAGGCCGCAGGCAGGCAAGTCTGGGGACCCCCGTTCCCAGAACGCCGACAAAGAGGGCCCGAACCTGGGTAAAACATCGTGTCCCCTGCCTCCTGTTACCATCCGCCTTAGACACACAGTTCGGCACCCCCTACCCGAGATCCGCCAGTTTTGACACCGACATTGGTGCTTTCGTTGAGAGTTCCTCTGTGTCGTCGCCGTTAGGCTTGATGGCTCCTATGATCATTGATAGGGATGCAGTCCAAGGTGAGACTTTTCTCCCCGGACAGATCTTTGTGTTCGGCGGCTTCGCACTGCGGGCCAACTCGCTTGGCCATCTGGAGTAGATCGAAAGTTACGCCCCTGGCCATCAAGTAAGGTTTGGAAGCTTAAACTACACGGCCGATATCCGCGGAGACTTGATCTTCGACGGATTCGAGTCCCTGCCTTGTGCGCCACGCGATCACGATGAGTGCGATTTAGCTCTACCATCGGACCGTATTCAGGAGATCGCACCGGCAGCCGCTCCGACCCTCAATTCGGAGCCAGTTTCGCCATCTGTGGACAGGTGGATAGACCCCGTCACGGAGGTCGTACCCTCTGCGGCAATCGAGCCGAATATCGACCTTACCCTTCATGAGAGTCATGTTGCCAAATTGCCGGATCCTTCTCCGGCCACGGACTCCAAACCGCCTGCGCCCGTTCCTGTCGAATCCGATTGGGCGCCGATCATGGAGTTTACCTCCGCAGATATTTTTCAGCACTCGCCCTTTGGCAACATACTGAACTCATTAAGGTCTGTCTCCTTGTCAGGAGAGGCCTGGCCGAACTACGTCCGGCAGGATTGGGATGCGGATGACGAAGAAATTCGCCGCCCACCCACCAGCCACTTAGTAGCCACTGTCGATGACTTAACTGACATGCTCGACTTTGACTCCTAAGACATCGACGGTATGGACGACGATGCGTGTGGCGAAGAGGAACCACTGCCCATAGGGCACTGAACGCCCATTTCATCACATGACGTATACATGGTGGACACACCCAAAGAATATAACGACGAGGAACGGAAGGACGCAGCGAAGGGTGGTTCTCTCGAGCAGCAGTCAAAGCGGCGGCGTAAACGCCGCTCCAAATCCAGCCTCGGCAGAAATAACGATCACATAGACCCAGCGTTAGAGCAGGGTGAACCATTGCCCGATCACGGCAACACGGAAAATCAAGCCGAACAACCCAACCCCGTCGAAGATAACAGTCCGGACGACATCACACCGGACAGGCGCCAGAAGCAACATAATGCCCACCAAAGGCTTGTTGCCACAGCGAGGAGTCTGAAAAATAGAAGCAAAGGCTCAAGGCTGCACAAGACACACTCAAAATCAAATGGAGTGAAGTACTCAACACAGCAGCGAAGTATGGCAGTAATCGCCACACCAAGAGCTATTCGAAGCGAAAGTTGATACCTGAATTCGATGAGGAGGCCTTAGAGCCTCCACAATTAAAAAATAAAACGGCCATCTGGTCGGATAGACGACCTCATAGCCAACATAAAGCGGCAATCGACGCCGCACATAAACCAGTACGCGATCCACGTAAGGGCTCGCATCAAAAGGACGGCGCAACCAGATCCATCTATGGACCATGCAGGCGCGTTCCAACATACAATGCGACACAACAAACATCCGAATACCACGGTACACCCAAATACAGGGGCGCCACACACCCTCTATGTTTCACCGATGAGGTGCTGGATCATGAATTTCCAGAGGGATTCAAACCCGTAAACATAGAGGCGTACGACGGAACAACAGACCCTGGGGTCTGGATTGAGGATTACATCCTCCATATCCATATGGCTCGAGGAGATGATCTCCACGCCATCAAGTACTTACCCCTCAAGCTCAAAGGGCCAGCTCGGCACTGGCTTAAAAGCCTCCCCGAAAACTCCATCGGAAGCTGGGAAGAGCTCGAAGACGCCTTTCGGGCAAATTTTCAAGGGACATATGTCCGACCACCGGATGCAGATGATTTAAGTCATATAACTCAACAGCCCGGTGAGTCAGCCCAAAAGCTTTGGAACAGGTTCCTCACTAAAAAAACCAAATAGTCGACTGTCCGAACGCCGAAGCCTTAGCAGCTTTTAAACATAGCGTCCGAGATGAATGGCTTGCCAGACACCTCGGTCAAGAAAAGCTGAGAATAATGGCAGCATTAACAAGCCTCATGACCCATTTTTGCGCGGGCGAGGACAGCTAGTTAGCCAGATGCAGCACTAGCGACCCAAGTACATCCAAAGTCAGGGATGGAAATGGGAAATCACGACGCAGCAAGAACAAGCGCCGGAATAAGGAATTCAGCCCGAAGAGCACGGCGGTAAACGCCGGATTTAGAAGCTCTCGGCCAGGCCAGCAGAAGCCGCCCTCCAAAGGCAACAGAGATGAACTGTCCAGCCTAAACAAAATGTTGGATCAAATATGTCAGATCCATAGCACCCTGGATAAACCTGCAAGTCACACCCACTGAGAATGTTGGGTCTTCAAACAGTCCGGCAAGCTCAACGCCGAACACAAGGGGCAGGATACACCAAGTGAAGACGAGGATGAGCCTCGCAATCAAAGCACAGGGGAACAGAAGAAATTCCCACCAGAAGTCAAAACAGTCAATGTGTTACACGTGATATAAGGAAGAAACAAAGCGGCACCCTTAAAGGAACATGCCCAGGGCCTATCACCGCGGAGCTCCACCACTGGTCGTCCCAACCGATCACCTTCGACCATCGGGATTACTCGGCAAGTATCCGGCGTGCAGGATGGGCTGCCTTGGTATTAGATCCAATAATTGACAGATACCACTTCACCCGAGTCCTGATGGACGGCGGCAGCAGTTTAAATCTGATTTATCAGGACACAGTCCGCAAAGTGGGGATAGACCCATCAAAAATTTTCCGCAGCAATGCTGCCTTTAAAGGAGTAACACCAGGCCCGGAGGCTCACTGCAGGGGCTCCCTGCTATTAGAGGTTATATTCGACTCCCCCGACAACTTCCGCAGAGAAAATTTAACCTTCCACGTTGCTCCGTTCCAAAGTGGCTATCAAGCACTACTCGGATGCGAAGCTTTTGCTCGCTTTAACGCAATACCGCATTACGCTTCCCTCAAGCTCAAGATGCCCGGTCCACATGGCATAATTATAGTAAATGGAAATATTGAGCGCTCCTTGCGCGCCAAAGACGGTGCGGCCGCCTTGGCCGCCGCACACTAAACGGCCTCACCAACTCAAGCATTTGATAGGTCGTTAAGACCACGGACACGGCTAGATGAGTCCGGCTCAGCTATATGTAATTAATACAAGTTTGATGGCTATACCCCTATTACAATACAAGGGGCTCAACGCACGCGCAAAAGTGGCAATAAGGCTCACCTTCACTCATTTTCAACTGTATATTGTTTATTTAGTATAACTTAACTTTTGCACGGCAACTTTTCAATTAAGTTCCTCTCTTTTTCAGATGACCATCGTGCTACACCCGTCCAGAATATGGCACAACGGAGACACAGGATGTGCAGCAGGGACCCGTTCCAAGGATTCTTCGTAGATTAAGACCCTGCGTAAACCTTTTTTACTTTCTCGTGTTGATTTACATCCCTCGGATTCTCAGTACAACCGAGAAGGATGCTGACGTCTTAGCATGTGGCCACGCCAGAATAATGCACGTACCTGGACACCAGGGGTTATTACAAAGGGTACTGTTTAGACTCGGCTTACACCATAAAGACTGAATACCTTAGGGAGTGTTCGGCGTCGCGAGTTTGGCCTTATATGCATCAGCTCCGAATCATGTCTTTGGTGAAATGTTGGGTTTGCCCGGCTCCTGTGTTTTGCGGCCTTACGTTCCACTCCATCGGCTAGGGCGACACCAGGAGAACTACTGCGATTGTGCCCTGGTTCATCCGGACGAGCACCTCAGTAGAGAAAGCCGAAAACTGACTGTCATGATATAGCATAAGACTGGTCAACCACTCGATGACCTATCGGAATCTTCGGGATTCCTCCGCATTAACGAAGGGTCGTGTCCCAGCCAGGCATGTACGCACCCCGAATCCGGGCGAGTGCGGAGCCACCAGGGGCTATATAGTAGCCCCACTGTCAAACTCCTATGGCTAAGTGAAAGTGTTAAAGCATTATAGTCCGGTTGCCTAGTTCGCTGCGCCATCACCTCCTTCCTAGGACCAAGACGTTGGATTAAGTGTGAATATGCATCTTCTGCGAACACCCCCGCATTGTATGCGGGGGGGCTGAAGCCGACGACTGCAATCTTTCAGGTTATATACATATATACATAAACGGCCGCACAGGAGGCATCACAATACTTTCGGTTAAAAGTATAAAGGAAAATTTTGTTTTTGCCACTCTATATTTTGCCAATTTTCCTTATGCCACTCTAGATTTTGACATTTCACTTTTGCCACTCTTAGTTTTTGACAAATATCTGAATTGCCATTCCGGTGGCAAAAGCAAAATATTAGGAGTGGCAATTGTGACACATTTCAAAAGTTAAGAGTGGCAAAAATGAAATAAAATTATTCTGCTTTTGCCACAGAATGGCAATTGTGATAATTGTCAAAACCTAAGAGTGGCAAAAGTGAAATGTCAAAATCTAGAATGGTATAAGGAAAATTGGCCAAATCTAGAGTGGCAAAAACAAAATTTTCCCAAAGTATAAACACATCCTTGATAAATTTAATAAAACATTGTTTCTATAATGGGAATACATGTCACTCAAACATAATATTCTTCGAGCACTGGGCCTCTATCAAACGAGCACCATCAAGAACTTGTTCAAAATAGTGCTCGGCAGCCACTCGGCCTATGGCCGAACCCTACGCCACGACAGTGGTAGCCTCCATCTCCGCCCAGTATGCTTTGACACGGGCAAGGGCCATCCGCGAGCCTTCTATGCACGCCGACCTCTTCATCGCATTGATGCGCGGCACCGCACCAAGGAACTGCTGCACCAGGCTAAAATAACTATTCGACTTTGGCCTTTCCGGCCACAGTTGATCCACGACAGACCTCATGGCGAGTCTGGACAACCTATTGAGTTCGGCCCATTCGGCTAGCTGATCGGTCAATGGAAGTGGACGCTCTGGAACGTTAAACTGCGACCAGAACAGCTTGTCCACTTCACGATCTGTTTGATCTCGGAAGTATTCGGCCGCATCGACAGTGCTCGCCGCCAAGTCCAGATATGCGTCTGCCGAACTCCACAGCCGATCCAGAGGGGCATACCACGGATCTCCGAACTTCCTCCGCAGCAAAAAGGGCTTCCCAGCCACAATGTCACACGCTTCACGCAGCTCCTCCTTCTTCGCTCTCATGGCAGAACATGTGTCTTTAGTCGCCATCATGGCCTTTTGAAGGTTCGTCGCCTTCGCTCGGATTTCTTCCTCGCGGAATTGGCAACGGTTGGTAGTGTCTTTCAACTTTACAGCCATCTTGGCCATTTTCTCTTTGCTCTCACAATGCGCAGCCTTCTCGGCTCTTAACTCTTCGGCCGCCTTCAAAGCAGCCGCATTACTACTCCTTGCTTGTTCTTTGGCCCGGGCAAGTTCCGCCCGAAGGGTCTCCACGGTGGCAGGTCCATCTGCAGTCACAACATATTAAAGATATTGGCATCACGCTGCTCTTACTATGTGACATTCACCAGAAAATATCACTTACCCCGTGCCTCGTCAAGCCGCTTGTTAACAAGCTGGATGTCGGCATCCGCCGCATCCAGTTGCCGCTTTAGTTCGGCAAACTCATGAGTCTGGCTAGCCACCGGAGCTTCCACTACCTGCAAATAAAGGCGGTATGGTTATTACCTGGGACTATGATCCTTTGTTTTCCGCCGTTCTCGGTGACAACCAGAGTCTCAGGGGCTACTATCTACACAGGGCACACCTAACAATGTTGGGTACTATCACAAAGGTATATCATTTTACGTACCTCAAAACCCGTTACTAGACTCATAAAGGCATCATGCAACCCGCTTTCGGCGGACGAAATCCTTTCCATCACCGTACCCATCAACGTACGGTGTTCTTCCAAGATGATCGCTCGCTTCAGCAGATCCCTCAGTGCGTCCGACCGCATACCAGACGGCGCCGGACTCTTTTGTTTTCCCTCTTCAAGAGCCGGATGCTGGGGAATTCGGGTGACTATAGGATTATCTTCTGGCCTCATCGGATCCAGAGAGGCCCTCCGTGATGAAACTTCAAGGTCACCCGCTTCTTGAGTGGAGGAGTCCGGGGGAGGCATTTCGCTCTCCATCATCTTCGGAAGAAGGTCACCCGCTTCTTGAGTGGAGGAGTCCGGGGGAGGCATTTCGCGTGGGCTTTGTGCGGCAAGAGCACCTTCCAGGGCAGGACCCTCTGCTAGAGACTTCTTCTCTCGTTTGGAAGCCTTGGTTTCCGGATCTTCAGAGGCGGTCCTCTTCCTTCCCCGGAGCGAGAGAAGGTCAGATTCTTCCCCTTGGTTATCCTCCCTCACGGAGGCGCTCATTCCCTCGGTTGGAATTGGTAGCGATGGGGGCCGCTTTCACCCTCATTATTCCCCCCTTTATCATCCTTTGAGGGCTCCGGGTAAGGTGCTAGCTCGAGCATCTTTTCCAGTACGGGATTGTCCAAACCCTCAGGAAGGGGGGCCGAACACCGAATCATCTTCGCCTTTGTTAGCCAGTCCTGGTCAGAGAGCGATTTCTCAGAATGACGTCATGATAAACAAAAGACGGTGTGTTCAGCTAGAGAATTACTTACTTAGTCGGCGGTGCGGTTCCTGCTCAGGCCCACATCCTTGGTAGTATCCGGACACTCTGTTTTTGGTCTGAAGAATGATTTGTACATCTCCTCATGTGTCAGGCCGAGGAAATTCTGAATAGCGCGCGGTCCTTCTGGGTTGAATTCCCACAAATGGAGGGGCCGGCGTTTGCAAGGCTGGACTTGACGAACCAGCATGACTTGCACTACCATGACCAAACTAAAATCTCCCTCGAAGAGATCCCGGATGCGGCTCTGCAGTATGGGCACATCCTTAGCTGGACCCCAGCTCAGCCCCCTGCTGATCCATGACATCAGTTGTGGTGGAGGGCCCGAGCGAAAGGCGGGGGAAGCTACCCACTTGGCACTTCTGGGAGCAGTGATGTAGAACCACTCCCGTTGCCATAATCCGGGCACCACTGGAAAGGAACCTTTTGGCCATGGAGCTCCAGCAATCTTGCTTACTAATGCACCCCCGCACGCTGCATACTACCCCTCAACCGTCTTCGGCTTCACATCAAAGGTCTTGAGCCACAAGCCGAAGTGAGGGGTAATGCGGAGGAAGGCCTCACATACGACAATAAATGCCGACATGTGGAGAAAGGAATCCGGGGCTAGATCATGGAAATCAAGCCCATAATAGAACATAAAGGCCCTTACGAAGGGATCCAGTGTGAGGCCTAGTGGTCGGAGGAAGTGGGAGATGAACACGATGTCTTGATGGGGTTCAGGAGTAGGGACAACCTGCCCTCGGGCGGGCAGCCGATGTGAGACTTCGGCGGTCAGGTATCCACCGGCCCTGGAGACTAGATCCGGACATGATTGAAGATCCAAAGCACCTAACCTAGGCTTTGAGTGTTAGAACTCGAGGCGGGGGAGGGATTCGATTGAGCACGGGAGGAAAAAAGTAAAAGCCTTGACCCTTTATAAAGAGGGTGAATATCAAGCGTCCTCCTCCTGGCCGTTTGGGACTTGCCTAAAATCCAGGAGTCCTAGGCGTGGTCGGGTTACCCACGCCCGTATTGATGAGAATCCCGTAATAAGGGGAAAATGATCTCTGCTTTGACAAGACGTGTCAAGAAACTGCCTCGCGTTATGTGCGGGGCTAGTTAAAGGAAACGGTTCGAATAATCACCGGGCCATGGCATAATGTCATGTTGCCGAAACAAGTCAGCAGATTAGATTTGTGGAAATATTATTCTCTCTACAGTGGTATGTGGAACTTATTTTGCAGGGTTGGACACTATCCTTGTATTCAAATTCTTCCGTGGTGTATTCGCAGGAGGAACCCGCCTTGCAATGCCGAAGACAATACTGCGCGTCGGACTCATCGTCATTGAAGCCTGGTTTAGGGGCTACTGAGGGAGTCCTGGATTAGGGGGTCTCCGGACAGCCGGACTATATCCTTTGGCCGGACTTTTGGACTATGAAGATACAAGATTGAAGACTTCGTCTCGTGTCCGGATAGGACTCTACTTGGCATGGAAGGCAAGCTAGGCAATACGGATATGTATATCTCCTCCTTTGTAACTGACCTTGTGTAACCCTAGCCCTTTCCGGTGTCTATATAAATCGGAGGGTTTTAGTCCATAGGATAACATACAATCATACCATAGGCTAGCTTCTAGGGTTTAGCCTCTCCGATCTCGTGGTAGATCAACTCTTGTAATACTCATATCATCAAGAATAAATCAAGCAGGACATAGGGTTTTACCTCCATCAAGAGGGCCCGAACCTAGGTAAAACATCGTGTCCCCTGCCTCCTGTTACCACCCGCCTTAGACGCACAGTTCGGGACCCCCTACCCGAGATCCGCCGGTTTTGACACCGACAACGTGCGTGTGAGAGACGGGTCAGGAGGCTTGCACGAATGATGAGGGGGGACGATGTGACTGTGGTAAGCAGACGTGACTACATAGGAAGATCAATCACCCTTTGTTAGAGAAAGGAGAGTCATAACTTGTGAGGTACGTCGATCGATGGGGGGGTAGTTAAAGTTGATCTAGGTATATGTTGGGAGATCGATTGGTATACATGCATGTGTGTGTTAGAAGCAAATGAGGCACGAGGAGAAGGATAGAGAGAGAGGGATGCATGTAGGAGGTGGTACGGGAGGCATAATATATCGAGGGGGAGGAGTGTGCGAGTACAAGAACGATGAAAAGAGTGGTGGGAGTGAGGCATGGACGATGACAAGAGAAGAGGGGAAGCTTGTGTTTGTGCTAGGAACACCTGGCTAGAGAGGAATATCGATCGATGTGTGCTGTAAAGAAGGAGCTGGGGGGCCTACACACACCGTGGGTGAACGACCTAAAGTGAAAAGACGAATTTGTGCGATGGATCTAGAGAATTCTGAGGGAGGGTGAGAGGGATGCGGGCGTGTGCATGCACAAGAGAAAGTTAGCGCTAGCTACAAAGATAAGAGGGTTGTGTGGGAGTAAAAGACGAATAGAGATCATATATACTTCATTATAAAAAGCGAATTCAGATATTTGAAGAATTTATCATAGTGTTTCAAACCGACGCATGTGTGAATATATAAAACGGTGATACACATGGTGTGGTTATAAACATGTTATACTACATTTAATATATTTTATCTCTACTCTTATAAAAATGGAGTTGTTGATGATGGTGTGCCTGCCATCCTGCATTATAGGCCGTCCGATTTATATTTGGCGGATAGCAAGGAAACTGTGATGGTTGAAGTTGGCAACAATCATGATTGTAGATTCTTATTGAAATAGAGAAACGAATTCAAATTTAGTTCGAATTGCAGCAGTAGTATAGACATTTGGAATGCACTAAAATGTTGGTATGAGTAGGTTACATGCATTATACAGCAAGCAAAAAAATTTAATCGGACATAACATGGATTCATACTCCCTCCTTCCATCTATATAGGGCGTAATGAGATTTTTAAGACCGCCTTTGACTATTGACAAGATTAATAGTACATGACATGCACAGTGTGAAAATTGTATCATTGAAAGAACCTTTCATAGACAAAATTAACGGTGTGCTTTGTGTAAGTTGCATGTCATATATCATTGCTCTAATATTTAGTAAAAGTTAGCATCGAAAAACGCATTAGGCCCTATATAGATGGAAGGAGGGAGTGGCTTTGAATAGCATTTGTATAGTAAAATGGGGCAAGACTCTCTCTTTGTGTGGTGTGAATAGTTTTATTTTTTTCGTTTTCTATTTGGTTGAGGGAAGTGCGAATTGATTTGGTACGTACAAGTACAATATTACTACACGTTAGGCTTGTCCCTAAATTTAACCCACGTCTTTTTATATCCCTAAAATTCAGATATCCTGCTCCCAAAACTGGCGCCTTCACAATCCGCGCCTTGCTATCCCGAAATTACAACACGCGCGAAAACTCCCTCCAGCTGCCAAATCCCGACACGTGAAATCCCCCTTCTAACCCTGAGCCGAAAGGGCCGCTAGTTCAAATCGGTGGGGGGTACTTTTGTAACACACCCTACATTTTGGACAAGCGCGTCCCTAAGTCATGCTTCACCCCCTCCCATCACCCCCTCCCAGGCCGCCATAACCTCTCCGCTCCAGCCGCGAAACCCCACCCTCCTCCGTCCGCCACGTCACCGTTGCCCAGCCGGAGCCTCTGCCCCGACGACGTCATCCACTGCAACAGCTCGACATCCCTCATCCACCTCCCTGGATGAGGATCCGTCGTCCATCTCGCCGTCCCGCCGGTTCAGCCGCCCCGTCCTCCACCTCCAAGGAGCTGCTCCGATGATCGCCTCGTCTATCACGGCTGCTCCATCCCCACAGTGTCGCCTTAACCTGCTCCACCGGAACCGCAACATCCTCACCGACTCCTCGGACGAAGCCGAGGCCTACTCGGTGCCACCAAAGAGGTTGCACACTCATCGCATCGCACCTTCTGCTTAACTCGACCTCCCGACGCCGACAGTGCTCCATCTCGCACCCCCATGGAATGGCTACCTTGAAGCCGGCGCCGCAGGCGACATCTCCACGGTGGCTCTCCCCCAGTGTGAGGCCCCTTCGGTGGCAGCGTCCATACCAGCCGGATTTGCTGCTGCTGCTCTGGCTCTCGCTCGATTGCTCGCTCACCCAGCTGCTGCTGCTGCTCTCCCCCTCGCTCATGCTGCTGCTCTGCTCCGATTAAGCCACACTTCAGTCGACTGAATCGACTTTTGGGTCAGTCGATTTTCAGGGGTTGGGGGGCTCGCCGGAGTTAAGGAAGAACCACCCGCAGCGGGGACGGGGGCTCACCGGAGAGGTACCCCACTATCTATCTTAGGGTTCAGGGTGGGGGCGGGGGCCTAGAGGGCTGGCCGGGGCGGCGGTGGCGAGTTGTTTCGGGGCGGCGAGGCGGCGCTGGGGCCGGCGGTTCGACCGGTGGTGGCTCGCGGCTCAGGGGGGTGCATGTTGAACATGAACTGCAGGCCCTCCCTAAACTACATGTCAAGTGCCTCTCTGCTACCACTGCGTTCAGTTTCGTCAGTAGCATTCAGATTCCATAGTAAATTTCAGTTTCGACAGTTAAGTTCAGAGTCAACAGTTTTTACCTCATCTGTTGTAGTCAGGTGGTTTTTGGTGATGTTAATTTTACATCCATTTTACATCATCTATTGGAGATGCTATTAGAATTCCACTTGAGATTGATGATGTTTGTCTTGTGCTGCTTCAGCCTTGACGTCTTACGGCTCACCGGAGCTGCTCCAACGACAGAACGATCCATCACAACAGAGCAGTGCCCTAGACGTCATCTACAGATACCTCAGATCTTCCTCCACACCTCCAACAGCCACCTCTGCCTCAACTGCTTAAGCGACCAACCCAATGATGCTGAGGTCGACACGGCTACGGCAAAGAGGTTGTACACTTGTTGCATCACTTATTACTATACATTCATGTCGATCCATTAGGGCTATTTTGGTTCAACAGAAAAACGCCGATCCACTGGTTGTTACCATCGCTCTAAATTTCTGCATGCTCTCCTTACATAATCTCACCATATTTTTTTCGTATGCATGTCAGATATTGTACACAGTCATGCTGAACATGTAGAGAAAAAGAGAAGAGTTTTGCGTGGCAATACAATGTCATACAGACATCGCTCCATGGTGGGTTCAATGGCAAACCCTCCCCACCCCTCTCCAGATTGTAATCCAGAGGAAGATATCTGTTCTGAGGCGGATTCAGACGCCGCTGACTACTCCTATTTACCTCCAAGGTGTTTGCTCTACCTTGGCATGATGATGTTAGTCATATCATGCATATGTTGCCTTGCAGTGCCTACTTTTGACATCATATATGTCATCTGCTTAGTTTAGACATGTTCTCTAATGCCACCTGTTTAGTTTCTATATCATATATGGGAATTATGCAGTCTCATGTCTTTTAGCCAGCCATAATATATGTGAAATGTGCAATGCCATCCTGTTTAACCAGACATCATATATTTGAATGATATCTTGCCCATCCTTTTCTTCATTACATTTCCATTTGTCGACAATGTTCATACATTAAACTACTCTTCCTGTGAATCAGCCATTTGGGTGGGAGATGGAAAAATCTGGAGTGAAAACAAGGCCTCAGAGCAAACAGTGCTACCCGTCGAAGCAGATCTCTTGTTGGGTCCCGATTGCTCCTCAGAGATGGATTCAGAGACAGATGACCAGTCCTATTCCCCCACTGAGGTGTATGCTCTAACTTGGCACAGTTATACTACTCATATCATGCATACGGTGTCTTGCATTGCATAGTTTAGACATCATATACACAATATTCAACACAATGTTCTTAGTTTAGACATCATATCGAATGCCCTCTGTTTAACATATAAATCACATATGTGAATTAAATGATGCGATCCTGATTACTTAGATAACATGTAGGTGAATTGTGTCATGTGATCTTGTTTAGTTATTCATCATATCTTTGAATTATGTTATGCTATGCTATCCAGTTTAGATAGACATCATATATATGTGAAATTATGTCATTATATCCATTTTAGTTAAACAATATACATATCAACTATTTAATGCCCTCTTTTTTCCACACTATCTATTGCATCTGTCTCTCATACAATGTCTGTACATTCTACTACGTTTCCTGTTTATCAGCCATTTGAATTGAAGCGGGTGATGCCAGTATCTAGCGGACTAAAAACATGGTTTTCAAATAAAATAGTGCTACCTCTTGGTGGAGATAGCACCCCGGTTGTACATGCACAAGAACCAGCCCTACCACACATAACCCAAACTCTCGCAGATTGTACCCCTACTGTGATGGACAGAGAACCAGCCTCACCCAATCTAACCCCAACCCCAGCCGATAGTAACCCAGTTCCTATTGACACAGCACCATCTCCACCAAAGAGCTCCCAAACAACAGCAGTTAGTAAGGCAGCTCCAGTGCCCAAAGGGCCAGTACTATCATGGTGAACCCCAACTCCACCAGTTAGTACACCTATTCCTGTGGAGGAAGCACAACCAGCTAGTCATAGTTTAGCATCTATCACATTTGATGTTGTTAAATCGTATGTGCATATCTTCCCATCTTGGAAATATTATACTAAAGATGAAGGAAAATGCCAGTTGAAGGTGTTTGTCCAGGAGTTATGTGTAAGTAATGTTATTCATGGCAATTACTTTGCTTCGTCCCATACATCCTACCTCCATGATGGTTATAATACAGCAAATTTTCCCATTTTTCTCTATAGAGAAAGACCGGTCTGGAAACTCAGGATGAGGTAACCTGTGCTAATACCTCTTCTATCTTCAAGAATGCTTGGTGGCAGTATCGGAATTACCTAAAGAAAACGTACTTCACTGGCAAAGAAACTCATCAAATTCCCTTATGTTCTCCTGAGACACATTTACTGGACGATGACTGGGAACGCCTTGTTCTGTACTGGTCCCGAACCAAGAATGTGGTAAGGTCTATGAGATCATCTTCTATTTTTAAGTATTATATTCTTGCGTCTTACTGTACTCTATTCATGGAGAACAAGTGCCTAAACCCGAAGAACAATTGTTCTAATTTAAGATTCCATTGCTATCATAGTTCAAAAAAGCGCTAGGTGTTAATTGTGCGTTTTGCCACTGCCTTGCGCTTTACTGACCAAAGCGCATGCTTATGCGCAGTTATGCATAGATTATGCGTAGTTATGCGCAATGCGTTTTGCCAACGCCTAGAGCCTAGGCGCGCTTAAGTGCTCGCTTAGGCGCGCCTTTTTTAACTGTCACAGCCCTAGATTCATGTCTGTAAATAGTTGCATCAGTGAGCATGCATCATGTTTAAATTCAAAGGAAATTTGAATTGGGGATGACCAAGCCCTAGCACTAAGTCAATTCAACTAGGTTCAAGTTTAAATCTTTTCAATGAACCTAGAATGACCTTTAGAAAAGTTCATGATTTTTGATAAAGGTGAAAACCTCTGCCAAAAATGATGCCAATATTTTTAGGCCATTCTGGATTTTTGAATAACCCATATTGTATTTGAATTGGGGCATTTAAATACTATTAGTATTTTTAAATGCTCCAACAATTCTGAAAATAGTTAAGGGCCTGTGTAATAATTAATTTAATGCCCACAATTATTTTCAGGATTTATTAAAATGATTTGGGTTATAAACTAAATCAAAACAAAATAACAAAAATAGAAAAGCAAAACAAATTATAAAAAACAGAGGAGAGAAAGACTTACCTGGCGCTTACCTGCAGCAGATCCGGCCCAGTTCTTTTCCTGATCCAACCCACCACCGCAGCCTCCCTGTCGTCTTCCTCCCTGGACAGAAGGACAAGCGCGTGCTCGCTGCGCGCTGGCCACGCGCCTCGCCAACTCCTGCTTGCCGCCGAGGGTCTGGATGCCTCCCCGAGTGCCACGCACTCCCCCTCGACCCCTGCACCTCTCCCCTCTCCCCCGGAACCCCCTGTCCCTCCTCTGCTCTCTTCCCGCAACGCCACCATCGCCGCCGCTCGCTGTTGCCGCGGCCAGAGCCACCTCCTCGCCCTCCACCCGAGTCCAGAAGCTCCGCCTCGTCTACCTCGTCCTCTCCGTCGACTCATGTGACGTCGGACGCCTCGAAGCGCTGCCCCTAACGCCTTCTTCTTCATCGGGTCGCCGAGATCGCCTCCGTCGCCCCGCTTGCTCCGGCCCCTCCGCGAGCTCACCGACTCGCTCGTCGTGTTCTACGTGAGCTTCTGATCATCCTCCCCCTCTCCTTTCTCTCTCTTGCACTTCGTAGCCGCCACGCCCCCTCGCCCGACTGCACCGCCGCCTGCACTCGCCGCCGACACGACTCCGGCGACCATTTGTTCCGGGCGTCGTGTCCAACACACTCGCTGCCCCGCGTAGCCGCCGTAGGGGTCATGCATGCGCCTCCACGGCCACTACATTGGCATCACCGCGCTCACCCGAACGCCGGTGCCGCCCCGATCTCATTTCCGGCGAGCTCCGGCCGTCCCCGCTGCCGCCACATGTCGCGCTGGATGCGGGTGAGCTCCAGCTCCCCGTAGTTGGCCTCGGCCGCCCGTTTTGTCGCCGGAGACGCAAACCCGAGGCACGCCGCCGCGACTGGCCTCGCCGGCATCAAGTCGCCGGCAGGTTTGACCCCGCTGACCAAGTTGACCCCGGGTGGGCCCAGTTTGACCCCTCTGGGTCTATGACAAATGGGACCCGCCTGCTAATTAAGTTAGGATTAGGACTAACTAAAAATTAGTTAGACTATGACACTGACACGTGGGACCCACTGGTCAGGTTTGACCCGGACCGTCCCAGTTGACTGCTGAAGTCACGCTGATGCACTGCTAACGCAATAAAGCATTTACTGGATTTATTCTTTTACAGTAAATTCCAGAAAATAGCCAAAACTCTAAAAATCATAGAAATTAAACCGTAACTCCAAATGAAATAATTTATATATGAAAAATTATCAGAAAAATATAAAGAATGTGTTTATGCCATTTTCATGCATGTTTGAGCAAGTTAACATCACCAACTAGGACAATTCATGTTTATGGAATATATGGTATGTAGTTTTGGAGTTGGAATTTGCTATATGTTTGAATTCCACTTCAATTATTATGACTAACTGTTGCATTAGGTGAATTCAGTACCTTAACATGCCATGATCATACATCATGTTTGTTGCATTGCATTGCTTGTGTTCCTTCTGTGTTTGCCGGTGATTGTTCCCCCTCGGTAGACGATGTTTCCGACGATGAGATCGATGACACCGATGAAGAACTATACTATCTTCAGAAGTGCCAGGAAAGCAAAACCCCCTTGTTCATTCCGAAACAATCCCACTCTCTCGCTCCTGCTCTCTTTTACTACATTAGGACTACAACGATTCAACTATTACATGCTGCGGTAGTTGAACCCCTTTCCTCTGCATGACCTGTCATTGCCACAATAAATAGATGAAACCCACTAGCATGAGTAGGAGTTGTTTGAGCCCTGATGTGCCTACTCATTCATGCTTGTTTGTCATGCCTGCTACTGCTTAGAGTTGAGTCAGGTCTGATTCATCGGGGGTGAATTAGAATGGCGTTGAACATGTCCTAATGTGTGTGAGCTAAGTGTGTTGAACACGATTTGGTAAAGGTATCGATGAGAGGCCATGTAGGAGTACATGGTGGGTTGTTTCATTGGAACCGTCCTTAAGCACCGAGATCTGTATGTGTGATTTAAGAACCAGTTACTACCATGCATTGGGATCCTTAATTGACTCTCTCGGCTTCTTAACCACCCTAGTCCTCTGTCCAGGAGTTGCAACTAGTTTCTGGTGTTTGTAGGATATGTGTTGGCGGCCGTGCGTAGCGCTGACCCCAGGGGTGGGCTATGTTGCGGTAGATACACCGTGGCCGGGCATGCCGGGTGCCCGTTTGGTGTCTCGGAACCCTGTACACATCGTTCGGGGCCGTATGTGGAAACCTCGGCCGGACTCCCTGCGGATGGAACCTGGATAGGCGATAAACCTGGACTAGAGACTTGAGTGTTTAGGTAGGCCGTGGCCGACACCCTCGTTGGGCTTCCGCTTGAAGGTTGCCGAGTACATGTCGTGTAAACGGCGGTAAGTGGTGAGAGCGTGTATGAAGAAGTACACACCTGCAGGGTTAACATCATCTATTCGAATAGTCGCGTCCGCAGTAAAGGACTACTTGGTTGCCTATACAGTTCATAGACAAGTGAAAGTGGATACTCTAAAATGCGCAAGATAAGCATGAGTGCTATGGATGGCATTCTCGTAGGGAGACGGGAGAGGATCCATAGTGGTGTATTGATATGGTGAATATGTGGACTCGTGTGCGCCACCTCAAAAGAGTTGCTTGCAGTCGTAGTTCAGGTTAGCCACTGGGTCAAAGCTGGCTTGCTGCAGTTAAACTCCAGTACCCCTTTGTTGATACCGATGCATATGTAGTTAGTTCTGATGTAAGTCTTGCTGGGTACATTGTACTAAGGTTTGCTTAATTTATGTTTTTGCAGAGAGACTTCAGTCTCGCTAGTAGTTCCACGTGGACTTCGACGTTTAGCTTGTTACATCAGCTACGATCTTGTGCCCTCGGCAGGATCAGGTAGATAGTCAGGCTTCTCAGCCTTTTTCATTTGTAGATGTGTGTACTCAGACATGTTAAGCTTTCGCATGTGCTTTGTCTGGTATGCTCTGTATGTTGGGGTCATGAGACCCATGTTTGTAATGCTTGGCTCCTCGGAGCCTAATGAATAAATACTCTGAGTCGTAGAGTCTTGTTGTGATGCCATGTTGTATTTGCACATATCGAGCATATTGTGTGTATGATTGAAATGCTTGGTATGTGTGGGATCCGACAACCTAGTTGTTTATCCTTGGTAGCCTCTCTTATGGGAAAATGTAGTCTTGTGCTTCCATGAGCCATAGTAGTCTGCTACAGCCCGGTTCACCGGAGTCCTGCTAGCCCAGCACTACTGCTCCGGAACACTTGACTGGCCGGCATGTGATTCACTTCGTTCCTGTGTCTGTCCCTTCGGGGAAATGTCACGCGGTGACATCCGGAGTCCTGCCTAGCCTGCTACAGCCCAGGTTCCCGGAGTCCTGTTAGCCCAGTGCTACAGCCCGGATTCGCACGCTGCTGACCGACATGCTCGATGTTGATTCATGTATGCCTGTCCCCATAAGTTAGTGCCAGTTTGGGTTCATGACTAGTCATGTCGGCCCGGGTTCTCTGTCATATGGATGCTAGCGACACTATCATATACGTGAGCCAAAAGGCGCAAACGGTACCGGGCCATGGTAAGGCGACACCCGTGGGAATACCATGCGTGAGGCCACAAAGTGATATGAGGTGTTACAGGTTAGATCGGTGTGACTTAGAATCGGGGTCCTGACAGCTTTGGTATCAGAGCCTGACTGCCTGTAGGATTATCAAGCCAAGCTGGTCGAAGTTGAGTCTAGAAATGCTTTAGTTATATAAGGGAATTGATTGTGGATGGGAACGTAAGGCTCTTTTTACTCCTTTCCCTTATGCCCTTCTGCTCTGAGTCAACCTCTTCTTTTCTACGGGGGTTAAGAACTAGGCTTCTCTTCTATTTCTCAAGATGACGTGTTACTAAACCGTAGTTGCCTAGGATTGTTGAGTTCAAGCCTTAGTTCAGTTCCTACTACTTCCATATGTCATAGCTGGCCTCAGAACTTTGATATTGTGATGTTGAGTGGTTATGCCACCATTTTGCAGGATGTCTCAAATCATTTTGAGCATTTACAGCTGTTATGTTGTCTGAGTCATCCTAGGTTTTCTAAATAGTCTGATGCACTTGCAAATCTTTCCTCCATGTTCCCGTTGTATTTTTGGGCCAGATTAAGCACACTAATCGGTGTGTTGAGGTACTCTGTTGCCTAGACATATATGTTGGAGCTACTATTATGACCCTAGGTGTTTTAGGGACTCACCTAGTAATCTAGCCATGTTTTGTGTTCCCAAAGTGATCATTCTGGCTACCATCCTCGAAAGCATCCCGTGATGCCATTTAGTTAGTAGGCCTTCTATTTCTGGGTTTTGAACCCGAGATTCACCCTACTTACTTCATGTTGATAGTGTTTGCTCGTTCCTTTAGGATATTAGTAACCTTTGTGATAGTCCTCGAGGTCTGTGGTACATCGTTCTTCCAACTACCATGAACTACTTATGGCAGAAGTTCCTCGTTGAACCGAAAGATCACAACGAGAGTGCTCTTAATGAGTTCTCCCTTCTATATTGTGAATCTGCCAGTTCTACCGTTCTACATGGGTTATCCGGAAGAAATGTTGAGCTTTGCTCGACATACTAATCTATGCATCTACAACTCAGAAAGATATATGTTCCTTTGAGTTGTCCCTCTTTAGCTGGTATCTGAACTTCGTCTATCAATTGTTGGTCAAGAGTAGTTGTGCATTGGTGTTATCGATGCCTATTATTCATGTGATCCGTCAAGCCATTCTATTCTGGAATGACTAGGAGAAACAAACTCCAGTACCTCATCCATATCTAGGATTGGGTCAAAGCAGTTGTATTCCGCAGATCAAAATGTCAATCCAGCTTTTGATTCTGTTCTACCCTGAAGTATTGCCCTCTTTATGTCAGGAATATCATAGGAATTGCACAACCTCCTATGAAATCTTGATACAGTGATAGTTCTTGCCATCATTATTCATTCCTCGGTCCCATGTTGTTGTAACCGGAATGCCGACAAGTAAACTGTGATGTGTGAAATAAATACTCCTAGCAACCCTATTGCTTGGTAGATAATGGACAATAATCTTATCCTTAGCGTGTTGATTATTGAATCATCACCCTAAGGTTTATCGTGCTACCTAGTCCTTATTTCCGATGCACTTTTCGATCAATGAGTTAGGATAGTGTCAATCCTTGCTTATTTGATCATATCGTCTTGCCCTGAAAAGCAAGATTGTTCTCGAGCTTATTAACATATCGGTGGTTCGTGATTTTCTGAATATCTTCTCGGAAGTATCACCAGGTCATCACCTGACCGATATGGTGAGTTCGTGATCAAGTTGGTTTACCAATAAACCACTCTTTCCCCAAGAATCCATGTTGGATACCCCTGAGCTAGTTGGTTAAGCTAAACAACAACTTGGAGAGTTGGAAGATAAAAGCTAGCCCAACTTAGTTCATTCCAAAGGGATATCCTTGTGTTTGTGTGTTAGTTGAAGAAAGATGATATCTTCATCAATTGTTCCTCGTGATCGGTTGTTGGATCTGTTGTCTTGTCAAAACTTTGATTTGAGTGTGGGCTATCCTCAAATCAAATCAGTACCAACGATATTCGTAATGTTGTCTTACCCTTGGTTGACCCCTCGAGCATACACCATTACATCTTTTGGTCTGACCAATACTATCACATTGTTCACATAATGTGGAAGTCCAGTGATATGGAAATTCCGATGAGTTGCTATTGAGCCCATCAGCAGCATTTTGTCTCCTCCATGATTTGTGTTGAACATCCAGCTAGTGTTGGAAACATGTGTAAGCATTTTCTTCATGCCCCGTTCCTGAAGTATATGTTTGGATGAAACAAGTGACTTCCTTTGATTCATGTGCATTTGATGTAAGTTGCCGCCGTGAATTCGAGAAAGTTTGTTTTGCTTCCACTGGAATCATCCCAAGTCAGTCATGCATGTGCGAAGTATTCTATGGTCTGATAGACTGATCATCTTCATTCTATATGTATCCCTAGCACACCAAGCCACTGATTGATTTGTTCAAGGAGAAGAAGTCTCTTCTTAAGAGCAAGACTTATGCAAGGACTTTGATATCCTTGATGATGGCTCCCCACCTGGACTCAGTAGTGTTTTATTATAAGACTACTACCTGGCCATGCTTGTCTGGGACAGCATGTTCACATGTTGTAGCAGAACCAGCTCATGTTCTGGAGCTTGCTATCATAGTTCATCTCCCGAGAATCTCGCAATGTCATCTCGTCGATTTGTGTTGCAAACTTTCTTTCTAGACTCGATGAGTCTGGAATATCCTGACACCAACCAGATCTGAATCTCAGGCAGATGTGATGGTTGGGACGTTTTCCCAAGAGCTATAATATTGGTCTCTTGGTAACCGGTAAAGTGGATGATGTGGCCAACACACCCAACCGGAAGACCTATTATTGTAGTATCTTGTTTGAAGAAGTTGGCCACCTCCCCATAAGGATCTCGTAGAATTTATTCCAATAGCAGTTCCTTATGGATTTTTGTGTTCCCGAAGTCCAACCTTTTACTTGATGTCCTAGATACCAAACCATATCAATAAATGGGTTATGCTAGCACATCAAGGAGAACATTAGAAGCAAAGTGCTAAATGTCTCTTGGTTGATCATCCAGATTTGATCCCTTGGCCTCGCTAAGGTGAAATCTGAGAAGGTGGTATCTCCCTTTACATCTGCATCGTCCATCACTATTCATCATGGTAGTATGTTGTGTTGCCAGGATCCTTGACACGGATATTGGTAAAACTTGATGAATATGGAAATGCTCAAGTTCTTGAGAGCACGCACAAGCACTAGGATTATCGTAGGCATTAATTGGGATCTCCTCTCAGTTTCTTCGATTATGCCATAACCTTTCTAACAGTGGAATCACTCTCTACTGTTCGGTTTCTCCCTAGTTACTAGAATCATTCCCAACATTTGCATTTTGTTCCCAGTTTGCACCCCATTGTGCCAATTTCCTATGGGTTGTCCTTCTCAGCAGTTGCTGTCAAGGATCGTCTTCAAAAGTGGACTTACCATGGGTCCCATACATTTCCGGGATAAGCAAAAGTCATCCATTGCGTTGTCTTCAACAAGGTAGTCCACATCATCCATCCTAGTTCGAGTATGCCATTTCTTCGAGCTCTTTCAAACAATCAAATGTAAATTGCCTTAAGTTGGTATGAAGAGTTTCAATGATCTATGGATCAAAAGTAATTCTTTTTGCCACTTAAGGGAACAATCCAATGAGTCACCATTTCCAAGGTGCCCCGTTACGGGATCATGGCAATTACTTCCTCGCCACCTTGACACCATCCACCATCTTTCTAAGTGTGGAATTGTTGCCCACCAAATCAAACCCCGTCATTTGTTCTTCCATCCCTCTCGATGTGTTTTGTGTCTCAACTCGAGATGTTTCAACATCTCATTCCGTGAGTTGATCTTGTATAGCTCGATCTTCGAGAAGATCAATCCTAGTATAGCTTCTTTCCGTCGTCATCGCGTGGATGAAGATCTCAAAAGCGAGGATGTCAAGATCAATGTATGCAACGAATCAACAACCTTATGAGGTGCAACCTGGATCATGAAGATTGTGTTGGTCTTGTGCCCCCTCTGTCTTCTTACCTCACGTCTTGAATCTCGGGACGAGATTCTTGTTTGGTGGGGGTGAGTTGTCATAGCCCTAGATTCATGTCTGTAAATAGTTGCATCAGTGAGCATGCATCATGTTTAAATTCAAAGGAAATTTGAATTGGGGATGGCCAAGCCCTGGCACTAAGTTAATTCAACTATGTTCAAGTTTAAATCTTTTCAATGAACCCAGAATGACCTTTAGAAAAGTTCATTATTTTTGATAACGGTGAAAACCTCTGCCAAAAATGATGCCAACATTTTTTAGGCCATTCTGGATTTTTGAATAACCCATATTGTATTTGAATTGGGGCATTTAAATACTATTAATATTTTTTAATTCTCCAACAATTCTGAAAATAGTTAAGGGCCTCTGTAATAATTAATTTAATGCCCACAATTATTTTCAGGATTTATTAAAATGATTTGGGTTATAAACTAAATCAAAACAAAATAACAAAAATAGAAAAGCAAAACAAATTATAAAAGACAGAGGAGAGAAAGACTTGCCTGGTGCTTACCTGCAGCAGATCCGGCCCAGTTCTTTTCCTGGCCCAACCCACCACCGCAGCCTCCCTGTCGTCTTCCTCCCTGGACAGAAGGACGAGCGCGTGCTCGTTGCGTGCTGGCCACGCGCCTCACCAGCTCCTGCTTGCCGCCGAGGGTCTGGACGCCTCCCCGAGTGCCACGCACTCCCCCTCGACCCCTGCACCTCTCCCCTCTCCCCCAGAACCCCCTGCCCCTCCTCTGCTCTCTTCCCGCAATGCCACCGTCGCCGCCACTCACTGTTGCCGCGGCTAGAGGCACCTCCTCGCCCTCCATCCGAGTCCAGAAGCTCCGCCTCGTCTACCTCGTCCTCTCCGTTGACTCACGCGACGCCGGACGCCTCAAAGCGCTGCTCCCGACGCCTTCTTCTTCCTCGGGTCACCGAGATCGCCTCCGCCGCCCCGCTCGCTCCGGCCCCTCCCCGAGCTCACCGACTCGCTCGTCGTGTTCTACGTGAGCTTCTGATCATCCTCCCGCTCTCCGTTCTCTCTATTGCACTACGTTGCCACCATGCCCCCTCGCCCGACTGCGCCACCGCCTGCACTCGTCGTCGACACGACTCCGGCGACCATTTGGTCCGGGAGTCGTGTCCAACACACTCGCTGCCCCACGTAGCCGCCGTAGGGGTCATCCATGCGCCTCCACGGCCACTTTATCTGCATCACCGCGCTCACCAGAACACCGGCGCCGCCCCGAGCTCGTTTCCGACGAGCTCTGGCCATCCCCACTGCCGCCACATGCCGCGCTAGATGCGGGTGAGCTCCAGCTCCCCCTAGATGGCCTCGGCCGCCCGTTTTGTCGCCGGAGACGCAAACCCGAGGCTCGCCGACGCGACTGGCCTCGCCAGCGTCAAGTCGCCGGCAGGTTTGACCCCGCTAACCAAGTTGACCCCGGGTGGGCCCAGTTTGACCCCTCTGGGTCTATGACAAATGGGACCCGCCTGCTAATTAATTTAGGATTAGGAATAACTAAAAATTAGTTAGAATATGACACTGACACGCGGGACCCACTGGTCAGGTTTGACCTGGACCGTCCTAGTTGACTGCCGATGTCACGCTGACGCACTACTGACGCAATAAAGCATTTACTGGATTTATTTTTTTACAGGAAATTCCAGAAAATAGCCAAAACTTCTAAAAATCAGAGAAATTATACCGTAACTCCAAATGAAATAATTTATATGAAAAACTATCAGAAAAATATGAAGAATCTGTTTATGCCATGTTCATGCATGTTTGAGCAAGTTAACATCACCAACTAGGACAATTCATGTTTATGGAATATATGGTATGTAGTTTTGGAGTTGGAATTTGCTATATGTTTGAATTCCACTTCAATTAATATGACTAACTGTTGCATTAGGTGAATTCAGTACCTTAACATGCCATGATCATACATCATGTTTGTTGCATTGCATTGATTGTGTTCCTTCTGTGTTTGCCGGTGATTGTTCCCCCTTGGTAGACGATTTTTCCGACGTTGAGATCGATGACAACGATAAAGAACTATACTATCTTCCGAAGTGCCAGGCAAGCAAAACCCCCTTGTTCATTCTGATACAATCCCCCTCTCTCGCTCCTGCTCTCTTTTACTTCATTAGGACAACAACGATTCAACTGTTACATGGTGCGGTAGTTGAACCCCTTTCCTCTGCATGACCTGTCATTGCCACAGTAAATATATGAAACCCACTAGCATGAGTAGGAGTTGTTTGAGCCCTGATGTGCCTACTCATTCATGCTTGTTTGTCATGCCTGCTACTGCTTAGAGTTGAGTCAGGTCTGATTCATCAGGGATGAATTGGAATGGTGTTGAACATGTCCTAATGTGTGTGAGCTAAGTGTGTTGAACACGATTTGGTAAAGGTATCGATGAGAGGCCATGTAGGAGTACATGGTGGGTTGTTTCATTAGAACCGTCCTTAAGCACCGAGATATGTATGTGTGATTTAAGAACCAGTTACTACCATGCATTGGGATCCTTAATTAACCCTCTCGGCTTCTTAACCACCCAAGTCCTCTGTCCAGGAGTTGCAACTAGTTTCTGGTGTTTGTAGGATATGTGTTGGCGGCCGTGCGTACCGCTGACCCCAGGGGTGGGCTATGTTGCGGTAGATACACCGTGGACGGGCATGCCGGGTGCCCGTTTGGTGTCTCGGAACCCTGTACACATCGTTCGGGGCCGTATGTGGAAACCTCGGCCGGACTCCCTGCGGATGGAACCTGGATAGGCGATAAACCTGGACTAGAGACTTGAGTGTTTAGGTAGGCCGTGGCCGACACCCTCGTTGGGCTTCCGCTTGAAGGTTGCCGAGCACATGTCGTGTAAACGGCGGTAAGTGGTGAGAGCGTGTATGAAGAAGTACACACCTGCAGGGTTAACATCATCTATTCGAATAGCCGCGCCCGCGGTAAAGGACTACTTGGTTGCCTATACAGTTCATAGACAAGTGAAAGTGGATAATCTAAAATGCGCAAGATAAGTGTGAGTGCTATGGATGGCGTTCTCGTAGGGAGACGGGAGCAGATCCATAGTGGTGTATTGATATGGTGAATATGTGGAATCGTGTGTGCCACCTCAAAAGAGTTGCTTGCAGTCGTAGTTCAGGTTAGCCACTGAGTCAAAGCTGGCTTGCTGCAGTTAAACTCCACTACCCCTTTGTTGATACCGATGCATATGTAGTTAGTTCTGATGTAAGTCTTGCTGGGTACATTGTACTCACGTTTGCTTAATTTATGTTTTTGCAAAGAGACTTCAGTCTCGCTGGTAGTTCCATGTGGACTTCGACGTTTAGCTAGTTACCGCAGCTATGATCTTGTGCCCTCGGCAGGATCGGGTAGATAGTCAGGCTTCTCAGCCTTTTTCATTTGTAGATGTGTGTACTCAGACATGTTAAGCTTTCGCATGTGCTTTGTCTGGTATGCTCTGTATGTTGGGGTCATGAGACCCATGTTTGTAATGCTTGGCTCCTCGGAGCCTAATGAATAAATACTCTGAGTCGTAGAGTCTTGTTGTGATGCCATGTTGTATTTGCACATATCGAGCATATTGTGTGTATGATTGAAATGCTTGGTATGTGTGGGATCCGACAACCTAGTTGTTTATCCTTGGTAGCCTCTCTTATGGGGAAATGTAGTCTTGTGCTTCCATGAGCCATAGTAGTCTGCTATAGCCCGGTTCACCGGAGTCCTGCTAGCCCAGCACTATTGCTCCGGAACACTTGACTGGCCGGCATGTGATTCACTTTGTTCCTGTGTTTGTCCCTTCGGGGAAATGTCACGCGGTGACATCCGGAGTCCTGCCTAGCCTGCTACAGCCCGGGTTCCCGGAGTCCTGTTAGCCCAGTGCTACAGCCCGGATTCGCACGCTGCTGACCGACATGCTCGATGTTGATTCATGTATGCCTGTCCCCGTAAGTTAGTGCCACTTTGGGTTCACGACTAGTCATGTCGGCCCGGGTTCTCTGTCATATGGATGCTAGCGACACTATCATATACGTGAGCCAAAAGGTGCAAACGGTCCCGGGCCATGGTAAGGCGACACCCATGGGAATACCGTGCGTGAGGCCGCAAAGTGATATGAGGTGTTACAGGCTAGATCGGTGTGACTTAGAATCATGGTCTTGACATTAACTATGATTGCTTTGATCTTGTATCACTGTATTTACTCATACAAACTTATTTTTAAATTGAAGGATCCAATCGAAACTCCAATGGCACAGCAGGTATGTTCACGCATGTTTCTTTAACAGGTTTGCTCTTATCAATAGCTCTGTTGATTTCAATTTCAATTGTGTATACAGTTGACTTTCATATCATGCACATTACTAGCATCACAACGGAGCCAATAGTGTTGTTGTACATGTAGACCCGTGGTACCCATCTGAAATCTTGTTGTGCTGTGTAGTTTCCCACGCTTTGTATTCTTTCACTGCTACTTTGTCTTGAACTAATATGATTTGAACCGTGTCTCTATTTTGATTTGGCAAGACAATGCAGTGACCATAGGACATAGATATATGTTTGTTTGATGCTTTTATTATGTACTAGTACTTGGCAATAGAAGACTTGGTAGTTTAATCCTGTCCACCTTACTAATGAACTAGTTCCCCGAAATGAGTTTCATATACTAGTACATGCTAAACTTGTTATGTGTCTGCTTGTTTCTTATTTTAGAATGCTGACAGAATATTGGGGAAGAGTGCCTTATTAAGCAATGGTAAAGGAAGTAATGCAGATAAGGTTCAGGATAGTGACACATCCTTGTTGGTCTCCAACAAAGCTAATAAAACAACTAAGGAAGACTATCTTGAAGACAGCGAGACAACCCCAAAGTCTTGTCTTGGTTTAGTGTTCGAGTTACTGGCCACTACCACTTGCACAAGCTATTCAAACTCACTGTCTGAATCAGTTCGGTTTCTTGAGTCTCAACTACAAGCTGAAAGACATCGATCAGCTGTGCGGCGACAAGAAGCGGCAGGACTGCGGAAGTCCCTGGAGCATTCAGATGCATACTTTCTGGTGCAACAACAAGGGTTGGAGGATTTTAGCGCCAAACAGGACAAAGCTAATCAGCTTGCTAAGCTTATTGCCAGCATGGTGGATACCCAGGATAACGTTTCGTGAGCTCTTCTGAAGTTGTTTCAGTTATGCTCTTGTTTTGCTGCCGCGTTTATTTGCACTGGTGGCCAATTTTGACGGCGAGTGTATGTAATGTGTTGCTTTGTTCCCTATATTTGCACTAGTGGCGAACTTTGATGCCCAGTGGGTGTAATATGTGTAATAGCGGTAATAGGCTAGCGTTAATTGCTTGCTTATTTATTTCCTTATTGTCTTGTTTAGTTGTTTGCTTGTAGTCACTGCAGTTCTTTTTATTTTTTTTCTAGTGGCCACAATAGCCTATTTTTGGTAACTAGGCCGAAATAATCATGGCAACACACGGACTGTTGTAACCATGGGCCTCCTGCAGGCCGTATGATCCATGGGCCTTCATCCGGCCGTAGGATCCATCGGTCTTCTATACGGGCCTTAGGGTCCATGGGCCTTCTACGGGCCGTAGGGTCCATGGGCCTTCAACGGGCCGTATGATCCATGGGCCTTCTATGGACCTGTGACGCCCCCGATTTAATCGTACACTAATCATACACGCAAACGTGTACGATCAAGATCAGGGACTCACGGGAAGATATCACAACACAACTCTACAAATAAAATAAGTCATACAAGCATCATATTACAAGCCAGGGGCCTCGAGGGCTCGAATACAAGAGCTCGATCATAGACGAGTTAGCGGAAGCAACAATATCTGAGTACAGACATAAGTTAGACAAGTTTGCCTTAAGAAGGCTAGCACAAACTGGGATACAGATCGAAAGAGGCGCAGGCCTCCTGCCTGGGATCCTCCTAACTACTCCTGGTCGTCGTCAGCGGGCATCACGTAGTAGTAGGCACCTCCGGTGTAGTAGGAGTCGTCGTCGACAGTGGCGTCTGGCTCCTGGGCTCCAACATCTGGTTGCGACAACCAGGTAGAAGGGATAGGGGAAAAGAGGGAGAAAGCAACCGTGAGTACTCATCCAAAGTACTCGCAAGCAAGGAACTATACTACATATGTATGCATTGGTATCAAATGGAATAAGGGTATCATATGTGGACTGAACTGCAGAAAGCCAGAATAAGGGGGGGATAGCTAGTCCTTTCGAAGACTACGCTTCTGGCAGCCTCCGTCTTGCAGCATGTAGAAGAGAGTAGACTGAAGACCTCCAAGTAGCATCGTATAGCATAATCCTAACCGATGATCCTCCCCTCGTCGCCCTGTGAGAGAGCGACCACCGGTTGTATCTGGCACTTGGAAGGGTGTGTTTTATTAAGTATCCGGTTCTAGTTATCATAAGGTCAAGGTACAACTCCAAATCGTCCTGTTACCGAAGATCACGGCTACTCGAATAGATTAACTTCCCTGCAGGGGTGCACCACATACCCCAACACGCTCGATCCCATTTGGCCGGACACACTTTCCTGGGTCATGCCCGGCCTCAGAAGATCAACACGTCGCAGCCCCACCTAGACCAACAGAGAGGTCAGCACGCCGGTCTAAACCTAAGCGCCCAGGGGTCTGGGCCCATCGCCCTTAGCACACCTGCACGTTGCGAACGCGGCCGAAAGCAGACCTAGCCTAGTGGCCTTCCAGTCCAATCCGGCGCGCGCCACTCAGTCGCTGACGTCACGAAGGCTTCGGCTGATACCACGACGCCGGGATACCCATAACTACTCCCGCGTAGATGGTTAGTGCGTATAGACCAAATGGCCAGACTCAGATCAAATACCAAGATCTCGTTAAACGTGTTAAATATCCGCGAACGCCGACCAGGGCCAGGCCCACCTCTCTCCTAGGTGGTCGGAACCTGCCCTGCTGCTCCGCCTCAAAACTCCACTCGCGGGTGCTCCTCAAGCCGACCCGTCTTTAGTCACCACATGTATCATGTATAAGGTATATAGTATATACCCGTGATCAACTCCCGAGTGATCACGGCCCGATAGTATAGCATGGCAGACGGACAAGGATGTAGGGCCACTGATGATAAACTAGCATCCTATACTAAGCATTAGGATTGCAGGTAAAGGTAACAACAGTAGTAGCAAGGACAGGCTATGCATCAGTATAGGATTAACGGGAAGCAGTAACATGCTACACTACTCTAATGCAAGCAGTATAGAGAAGAGTAGGCGATATCTGGTGATCAAAAGGGGGGGCTTGCCTGGTTGCTCTGGCAAGAGAGAGGGGTCGTCAACTCCGTAGTCGTACTGGGTAGCAGCGGCGTCGGTCTCGGTGTCTATCGAGAGAAGAGGGGGGAGAAACAATAAATATTTAAGCAAGCATATGCATAGTGATGCATGAAATGACAAGTAACGGCGTTAGAGGTGCCCTATCGCGGTATGAGGTGATACCGGTGAAGGGGGAAAACATCCGGGAAAGTATCCCCGGTGTTTCGCGTTTTCGCACAGATGAAACAGAGGGGGAAAGTTGCGTGTTCGCTATGCTAGGGATGCGTGGCGGATAAACAGGCTGCGTATTCAAATTCGTCTCGTCGTTCTGAGCAACTTTCATGTACAAAGTTTTCCCATCCGAGCTACGGTTTATTTTATATAAATTTTAAAAGATTTAAATCATTTTTAGGATTTATTTAATTAATTTAATCAACATTATCCAGAATAGTGTCTGCTGACGTCATCATGACGTCAGCATGACGTCAGCAGTTGACCAGGTCAACCTGACAGGTGGGTCCCGATCGTCATACTCTGTTTTAATTAATTAACAGTTAATTAGGTTAATTAGTGATTAGGTTAATCTAATTATAATTAATTAACTTAATTAATTCCTTAATTAATTAATTAATTAATTTTATTATTATGATATTTTTATAATTCTTTTGTTTTTGTTTTGTTTTTTTTTTAATTCGTTCTGGAGGCGGGGCCCTCCTATCATTGGCCCAGAGGGCCATAGCGGGTCGGGCGTGCGGGCGCGGCTGCGGGCGAAGCCGCAGCCCGCCCAGGAGCGAGACGCAGCAGGAGCAGGGCCGAGGGGCGCGGCTGGTGCAGCCGGCCGGCGGCGGCGGCGGCAGAAGGGCCGCCCCGGGTGGTGCCACGGGAGGGCATATGGAGCGGCGGCGGCGACGAGCGCACACCAGATGAGGGGCGCGCCCGGCGAGTGGGGTCGACGCGCGGCACAGAGCCGACGCGGCCAGGGCGCGAAACAGGTGAGGAAGCGGGGCCGGCTGCGGGAAGGAGAGAGCCCGGGGTGGGCGCCGGAGTTGGCCGCCGGCGCGGCGATGGCCCGCGGGTCTAGAGGCGGAGGCGGGGCACGGTGTGCACGGGGCAGAGGGGAGTGAGGAGGACCGGGGTCCTCACCGCGAAGCGTAGGGACGGGGCAGTGGGCTCGGGGGCGGTCGGGGAAGACCGCGGTGGAGGGGGACGGGGACGGCGTCGACGGGGAGGAGACGAGGCCGAGGCGGCGGCGTGCGTCGACGGCGTTGGCGACGAGGAGACGAGGACGACGGGGCGGCTGCGGGGTGCGGTGATGAAGAGGACGGCAGCGGCGGCGGGGTGGCTCCGGGCGGCGAGCACGACGCGGACGAGGTGGCGTGGGTCCCGGGCGGCGTCCTGGACGGTGAGCGTCGGCGACGGGGTTGGGGCGCCGTGCGGGAGCGAGGGGAGTGAGGGGGGGGCTCGCCCCGATTGGATCGGGAGGGGAGCGGGGGGCGGCGGGGTGGGGCGAGTGGGGGGGAGTGGGGATCGGGTGGGTTAGGGTTCGGGGGGGGGGATGGATAAGGGGAGGGGGGGAAGGCCGGTTGGGCCTGCGCCCGAATGGGCCGGCCAACTGGGCCAGTAGGCCGTGGGAGGGGGTTCCCTCTTTCTTCTTTTTTTTTGTTAGTTTCTTTCTTTTATTTATTTTCCTTTTCTGTCTTTATTCATTTTAAAATACTTAGGCAGTTTATAAAATTGTGTTTATTACACCATATTGACCTATGTAAAATATGGATCTCCCGAACACTTTTGTTTTAAATTTTGAAAAACTTTTATTGTTTGCTTTGATTTTGAAATTTGAATTCGAATGGGATTGAATCATCGCGAGGTTTACAACAGTAAGAGTGGTGACGAGGCATCATTAGCAGAGGTTACTGTAGCTTGATTATCCGGGCGTTACAGGACTGTACTATCCATGGGCCTCATACGGGCCGTAGGATCCATGGGCCTTCTACGGGGCGTATCATCATATCGCCAATCATGGGCCATACTATTCGTGGACCATAATGGGCCGTTAATAGGCCGTATTTGATAACTCTATGAAAACAGCCCAACGGGTTTTTTTTACATGAAAACGGCTCAACGTATTAACGGTCCGCAAACGGGCCAACTGTAACAACGGGCTGAATTTGGCCCACAAGCAGAAAATGACAGTAACGGGCCGTATGTAACCGAATGCTACAAACGAGCCCAAGAATCAATGGGCCCTGAGAAGGCCGAAAGATAACTTGGGCTGGAAACGGCCCAATGGAATAACGGGCCGTTAATGGGTATAAAGTGATACACTGTTCATTACGGGCCAGTTTCACCACGGGCCGCTAATGGGCCAAGAGTTACAAAGGTCCTCATATGGGCCTAAAGAAGTCATGGGCCACACATGGGCCGGAAGTTAAAACGGGCTGAATCATATTGGACGGCCAGATGACGCTATAGGGCCTAATTTGGATAGGGCGTAACGGGCCCTGGGTTAGCGGGCTGTAAATGGGCTATATGCGAACAGGTCGTTAACGGGCTTTCCGTGGGCCGGCCCACCACCTTTTGACCAAGTCAAACGGGCCGGCCTTTTCACAGGAATGGGCCTCTATTGGGCCGTGCCACATGTCGCCGCATCATAGGCGCCTTCGGTCCAATGAGCCGATGACATCTGTCCCAACGGTGAGCCGACACGTGTTTGCTCCAGCCAATGATGATTTTACACGTGCAAAATCCCCATTGGTCAGGGCTGTTAACGGGTTATCGGATCCAAAACCCGACCCGATAGCTTCACGGCGTTCCGTTACGGTGGATGCCACGTGTCGGTCACCCTTAATGAAAGCACTTCTGTGACTCGCGATTTATCGTCATGGAAGTGGACACTTCCATGATGATAATTTTGGTAATGTCCTGGAACACTTCTACGACAGCACAGGTATGACTATCTTGATTCTGTCATAAAATCGTCATGGATGTACATGCATGACAAAAAACGCGACCTACTGTGACAAACACATATCATTACGGAAGTGTATTTTTTTTGTAGTGACACATCCTTTCACTTTTACTTGTTTCCTTTTCAGGTCTCAATCCCACAGGCACCATCCGGTGGTCTGGTCATCGGTCCTCTTGAAGGATAAACACACCAAGACGACGAGAAACACACACATATGGGGGACTTTTTAGGTGATTCTGTTAACGATAACTCTACCTGTTTTTCAGGACCCAGATGCAGCTCTCCCTCTATTTCGGCATGCCAAATAGCATGTTGCTGATCGCACTACCTGTATCAATGCGCCTTGACATACTAATTAAATTACAATGAGAACAGTTTGCGGCTGAGCTATAGGACTCCAGCTTTTTACCTTTGTACCTTTTCTGTTTTCTTTCTCTTTTTCAGCTCCCCTGTGGATAACCCTATGAGGTAGCACCCATACACTTTGGTATGCTTGATGTTTGCCAGGGGCTTCATAGCACCCCACATTACGGCAACAAAAGTTCGAACACTTTTTATAAGTATAATTCGGCACCCCGAATTTAGCATTACATGCATTGGCTCCGAATCATGTCTTTGGTCAATAGTTGGGTTGGCCAGCTCCTGTGCTTGCTACCTTATGTTCCACTATATCGGCTAAGGTAGTAAAGGGAGAACTACTGCGATTGTGACTTGGTTTATCCAAAGGAGCACCTCAGTAGAGAAAGCCGAAAACTGACTGTCATGATGCGGTGAGAGCCGGTCAGCTGTTCGGAGGTTGCAAATCGTTGGAGATTTCTTCCGCATTATGCGAATGATTGGTACTTCCCAATCAGACGCTTATAGCACTCTAGTTCGAATACTAGGGGCTGTGCCCATGTTTTTATTGTCGCACTCCTATGACTAAGTGAGGGCGTTACAGCCGCATAGTCTGGTTGCCTGGTTCGTTGCGCTAAACAACTCCTTCAAGGACCATCTAATTGGATCAAGATTGTTTAGATTCCATCCCGAACACCCCTGTACTACCTACGTGGGTGCAGAAGCCGGCGATTGGTTAAACCTCAGATTTCATACCACACAGCTGCACAGGAAGTAAAAATTTAAAAACATAACCAGCATTATATTGCAAAATCACTTTGTTTTATCATACAAGGTAGGGGGAGCTTGAATACATTCACTCAAAGATAGTGTCTTTCGCACAATGATCCGCAACAATACAGGACCCTTCCAAGACATTGCCAAAGTATCGCTCGGGTGTGCGGTGCTCCTTGCCTTCGGGCGGCCCCTCGGTCGCCAACTTTACGGCGTCCATCTTCGCCCACTAGACCTTGACATAGGAGAAGGCCAGACGCGCACCTTCAATGCAGACAAACCGCTTGATGACGTCTAGCCGAGGGCAGGCATCAACCAGCCTCTTCATGAAAGTAACTGCTGGGTATAGCTCTGGCTGGCCATAGCCGAATTATTAAATCCTTCATGGCCAGTTCGGCCGCCCTGTGCAGCTCGACCAGCTGTTTTAGCTGATCGCTGAAGGGCACCGGATGTTCCGGCGCAAGATATTGCGACCAAAACAGCTTCTCCGGAGAGCCCACTTCTTCGGCTCGGAAGAATTCGGTGGCGTCGGTCACACTGCGTGGCAGATCAAGAAAAGCCCCTAGAGAACTCCGAATCCGGGTCAGTAAAAGATATTTCCTCTTCACATTCTTGCTTTGCATATTGAATGCCTTACTCCGGGCCGTCTCCGCACTCTTACGAGCCTTGGAGAGTTCGGCCTCTTGAGCCGAAGCATTGTGCTCCAAGGTCTCGCACTTCCTCACCGCGTCCTGGAGCTCCTGTTGGACTTCGTTGACCCGGGCCTTGAGCCTCTTAAGTGTGGCCTCCTCCTTGACAGCCTTCCCCTCGGCTTCAACCAGGGCCGCCTTCAGGGCTTCGACCTCGGTCGTCGCCTCTGTTCACATCATGGTATTTTGGTCATTACATATCATTTTCCCTTTTTCGAATACATAACAGGTTATTACTTACCTTGTTTTTCCTAGAGCTGCCTCTTCACCTGGCCCAGCTCCTCCTCGACCTCCGCCAGTTTCTGCTTTAGTCCGGAGACTTCGGCAGTATGCAAGGCCGCGACTAGTAGCGATGCCTGTGCATACATTTCAGACAAATTTAGTTAGTTTCCTGCAATAGGAGATTGATCCTTTGTCCAGTTTTTTTCTTTTTGAACACCGGACAGTGTCTTAGGGGCTACTGTATATATTGGGATTTTCTCCTTTTTGCGCCGCTTACCTCAAAACCTGTCAACAGGCTGCTGCAAGCTTCGGTTAGTCCGCTCTTGGCAGACTGAACCCTTTCAATTACCGTGCTCATAAGGACACGGTGCTCATCCACAATGGAAGCGCCTCACAGCGCTTCCAGCAGATTATCTTGTGCCCCTGGTTGGACAGGGGTCACCGGGGAATAGACATCCCCCTTCCTTCTAAGGAGGTTGCGTGCCGGATTCTGGAGCCGCATCGGACTTCGGAATCGAGTCCGGCTGAGGGTGGAACTGAATACGGCCCTCCCCGCCAGTCTCCATGGGGATTGATTCATCTGGAAGTCCGGCGATGGGGGTTTCGCCTTCTGGCGGATCCTGAGCCTCTCCCCCACCTAGAACAGTCCTTCGGGACAGCACCTCCGCATCGTCCTTGGCCTTGGGGGAGTGAGTGGTCGGCGGTGAATCGCTGGCCATCGCCTTTGAGTCCAGCGAACCTCATGATGAGGATCGCTGGGAACTGTCGTAGGCTGGACTGCAATAGCATAACTAATTATATCAATACAATGAAGAGGAAAGACTTGGTTTATGGGCGGATATGGGTTTTAGCACTTACGATGCAGCCCGAGGCTTAGTGTGGGGGTGTCTCGCCGGACTACTGTTGGTGTCCCACGCGGTGTTATCCACAAGGGAGCTCTTCCCTTTCTTGGACGTCTCCGCCTCCAGATTCGCCGAGGCCACCCTCTTCTTCCTTCCCTCATCAGGGGGAGGGTTGTTCTCCTTCTCCTCTTCATCATCGCCGTCTTCAGCGGTGGAGGACCGGGTCTTATCTTCAAACGTTGCGTCCGAACCGCCCCGGCGGCGGGGGCCACTCCGGACCCCCTTGGCCTTCTCGGTGGCCTTCTTCTCTGGCGCCTTATAGGGTGCCGGCACTAGCATGTTCGCTAAACATGGGATGACCGGTTCTTCTGGGAGCCGATCCGGACATTGGATCAGCTTCTCCTTCTCCATCCACTCCTGAAGAAGCCATGATAATAAAGGCTTAGACCTCATCCTTGAAATAAACAAGGGATGAAGTAAGAATAATATACCTCTTAGCGAGGTGGTTGATGTCATGCCCAAAGTCCAAATCTGTGGCCGACGGAGTTTCATTGCCTTAAAAAGCAACCTTCAGGCATCTTCGTGAGTGGTTTCCAAGACCCTCTTCAGGGTATGGTGCTTCTTTGGATTGAACTCCCAGAGAGGGCGGCTTAGGCTTTGGCATGGAAGAATCTGGCGAACTAGCATCACCTGGATTATATCGACGAGTTTGATATCTCTATCCACCATGCTTTGAATGCGCGTCTGCAGCGCCATCAGCTCGTCTGACGAACACCAGTTTGGGCCCTTCTCAACCCAGGAGGTGAGTCACATGGGAGCGCCAGAGTTGAATTCAGCACTTGCGCCCAGGTGGTGCCGCGGGGCTCTGTGATATAGAACCAATGTTTCTGTCATTCCTTTACAGTCTCCACGAAAGTGCCTTTCAGCCAGGAGACATTTGCCAGCTTGCTAACCATGGCGCCTCCACACTCTGCGTGTTGGCCATCCACCACCTTCGGCTTCACGTTGAAGACCTTGAGCCACAGCCCAAAGTGGGGTTGGATGCGAAGGAAGGTCTCACACACGATGATGAACGCCGATATGTTGAGGAGGGAGTTCGGGGATGGATCATGGAAGTCTATCCCGTAGTAGAACGTCAGCCTGCGGACGAAAGGGTGGAGTGGAAATCCTAACCCGCAGAGCAAATGGGGGATGAATACTACCCTCTCGGTGGGCTTCGGCGTGGGAACGATTTGTCCCTGGATTGGAAGGCGGTGGGCGATTCCCTTCGCCAGCTACCCGGCCGCCCGAAGCTCGGCGATGTCCTCCTCCTGGACGGAGGAGGCCATCCACATGCCTTGACCTCCAGATCCAGACATAGTTGAGTGCTTGCTCGAGACAGAGAAGATGAGAACTTGGGCGCTGGAGGTCAAGAGTGGAAGGGCAGAGGAAGAGATAAGGTGTGGGTGGAGAAAAGGGATTCTTGTCTCATTATAAAGGCAGTAAATATTGAATGCCTCCCCACGCGCCTTAAAATTCGCCTACTCCCAAGGGCTGTGTAAATGGCACGATTGGGTTACCCACGCCCGTATTGATGAGAATCCCGCAATAAGGGGACACGATCTCTGCTTTGTCAAGACGTGCCAATGGAAACCACATCTCAAAACATGGGATGGAGGACAAAACGGTTCGATATAGTGATCTGGTAGACATGATGTCATGTTATAAAAATTTTGTCAGCGGACTGGATTCATGAAATATTATATTCTCTCTACGGTTGTGTGTGGTGTGAGTTATAGGTCCGGACACATCGGCACATCCGAAGACTGTTTTGGAGTTCAGAAGGAGGAACCCGCCTTGCAATGCCGAAGACAGATCTATGCGCCGAATACCTTGTCATTGAAGCTAGGTTCAGGGGCTACTGAGGGAGTCCTGGACTAAGGGGTCCTCGGGCGTCCGGCCTGTTAGCCACGGGCCGGACTGATGGGCTGTGAAGATACGAAGACTGAAGACTGCACCCGTGTCTGGATGGGACTCTCCTTGGCATGGAAGACAAGCTTGGCTACCGGATATGTAGATTCCTTTCTTTGTAATCGACATTGTGTAACCCTAGATCCTCCCGGTGCCTATATAAACTGGAGGACTTAGTCCGGAGGAGAAGATATTCCTTATCATGGTCGTACAAGCTAGACCTCTAGGGTTTAGCCATTACGATCTCGACGTAGATCAACTCTTGTAATACTTGTATTCATCAATATTAATCAAGCAGGACGTAGGGTATTACCTCCATAGAGAGGGCCTGAACCTGGGTAAACATTGTGTCCCTTGTCCCTTGTTACCATCGACCTCAGACGCACAGTTCGGGACCCCCTACCCGAGATCCGCCGGTTTTGACAACGAGACCCGCCGCTCCACATTGATGGCAAGTCAGGGCGACGCGACCTCTCACTGCTTCTGCGGTTGAAGCGGCATGCCGACCGAGGGCACCACCCGCTGCACGCCCGACATTTCAGACTACACAGCGGAGAGTAACTTTAGAGCAAGTACTACAATTAGATTACATAAGGTTTTAATTATAGTATTTGTGCTTAGTTGAAGGAGACATAAGAGGAGAGAGAAGAGAAGAGGGTTGTAAACTTGTAGCCGGTTGTAGCAGGAGCTCCAACATACTCTATGACAAAAGGTGGGGCCATTATTAATGATATAGTATTATACTAAAGGAACTAACTATTGTACTAGCAAGCTATTAGGTTGGTTCTAGATGATGTGTCAACTTCATATAGCCGGATGTTGGCTATATTATTAACCATGCCCTAAGTGTTGTGTGAGTGGGACTAAAGTTTAGTCTAGCATTTGCATGAGCATGATAATAGGAAACCTACACGCGCGCTCTGCGGGAATGAGCCTGTGCAAGGACAACAGCAATCCATGTGGTCTATATTTTTGTTGGTCAGAAAATTTATTAAGTCAATAATTAATAATTAATGGATGCCTTAATTACTCAGCCATTTCTGATTCTTTTGGATAGTGGGACTATTTCTGACTTGGACGTGGGGTTTGGGCCAAAGGCCTACTATTATACTTGGTCTTAACTCGCACGACCGACCTGACAGGCTCTACCCTAGCCAGCGTTGTATCATATGGTTTCGCACCGTTCCAGATCTTAACGAAGCGACGCAATTCTTCTCCAGCCCTCCTTCCGGCGTGCACCGCGATAAGGGACAGCATTCCTCCAAACCCCGCCTTTCGTGATCCTGTATGGGAGAGGGGCGATTAGGTTTTGGGGGAGCACACTCCTATGACTGCTTCCAGTGACGACTTCCTCGATGACAGCCTTCTTCCCCGACCTCGGTAACCTCTTCATCAACGACATGAGTGACAACATCAACCACAACGGTTCTGCTCCCGCTGTACAGTATGAGATTTTGTCCTCATGGTTTAGTCCGCATCATTACTTTGATCTTTGCAATTCTCGTCATGATCTATTTACTGTTGATTCAGATTAAATCTCATAATAAAATGCTCATATATTGAACAATCCAATCGAAAAACCTGATTATAGGCAATTTACTCCGAGTGGTTTTGCTGTGCTTTTCAAGCCGCCTACTTTTAAGGGGGTGCAATGTAAAAGGTGGCGCACAAGAGCAGTGTATTGGTTTTAGATCATGTACTACTATGACGCCACTAAGGGTAAGCCCTGCTGAGTGTTCTTGACGATTCCATTATGGATTCATATATGTTGTTTGATAGTGGCAAAGACATGTGGGCTGCGCTCGAGGCCACGTTTGGTGCCTCAGGTGTTGGCAACGAGTTGTATGTCAAGCAGCAATTCTGTGACTACAAGATGACTGATGAGCTCTCTGTTGTTCAGCAGACTCATGAGATACAGTCACTCGCTAAGGAACTTGAGTACTTTAAGTGTGTGTTGCTGGAAAAAATTGTTGCTGGGACCATCATTGCCAAGCTTCCACCTTCGAGGAACAATTTTTCTACTTCTCGAAAAAACAAGAGACATGAGTTTTCCATTTCGGATCTCATTAGCACTCTTGAATTTGAAGAGAAGGCGAGAGCAAAAGACACACGTGCTCGGGTCGCTGAGGGAGCTTCTTGTGCCCACATGGTACACGAGAAGAACTTTCAGCCCAACCAGCCCCAAAACAACAAGAACAAATCTTAGGGGAAAGGCAAGTTTGATGCAAAGAACAAGCCATCACATTCTACCAACTTCAAGAAGAATTCTCATAACAGGAAGGGATACAAACCTCAATTTTGGTAGCACCGCACAAAATTTATATGGCTGCATCTACATGCTGTCAGCTAACTTCATGGTGCTCCAGGTATTCTACATTCGTAACTAGGTACAATGACCACCACAAGACGAAATAAGCTTATTCGTACGTTGACTTGATGATTGCAGTGCGGAACGATCCTGTCATGTGTGGAGTAGCAAACAAGCAGTACACTCGAAGGTGGAAATCAACCAAGGACTTATGAAATTATATATAATTTTCCTCAGGCAGGTCAGTATCCCCTTCGTCAAGATGATCGTGTTTTGTCATGCCGAGCTATTGATATGTGCTACTATTTTGCAACACCGTTTAAGTATAGCTATGGTTTTCCTATCTTTTCAGATTTAGGACAATGAAGATGATTTCAGGGGAATTGCACAATATGGACTCATGTTGAGTCATCTCTATTGCCTCATATGTTTGTTGCAAATGTGCTAGCATGAATTGCAAGATGAGGCAGCTAGCTAGCTATGGAGTTGCCAACATGCTCAAAGTGCTTCCAACATTGAGAAGAAACAAGCATGCCTAGGAAATTAATATGTGCGCAGAGAGGCCCTTTGCTCAGAGAAGCATCGACCGATTTTCTTTATTTCCACACATTCTCACAGCTTTGTATTGGTTATAGTATGGTGAATCATTGAGATGCATAAACATGCTGAACTTTTGTTCTTGTGAATGTTAGTATGCATACCGTATCTTCTGAAGCTTGGTTTAATGTGAATGTTGACTAGCCTATGAACCTTTACATTCTAGTAAGTATATTGTAGGCCTGTTATTTGACACCTCACTTTGCCGCGCTACGCGACCAGTGTGAGTGTCTGCATCCAATACCGCATCCTCTAATTTGGTGGATGCCAAGTTGAAAAAGGTTACCGATGAGTAGCCATAAGCTGGAGGCGTCTCTTTTTTCTTTCGAATGGGCAATAAGCTGGAGAGTGTCTCGAGCTGCCTCTAGTGTTAAGGCCCTCTAGTACGAAACACGGGCAGCCAACTGGGCCGATACAAAAGCCTATCCATCTTAAAGCCCATTTGTTGTTATTTTTGTGAGGAGACCATATTTATTGAAGAGGGGGCGATCCCAGAAAAACCCTCCTTCCTCCTCGCTTCCGCTTATACTACAGCTCGCTGGACTCTCCCGCTTCCGTCGCCCCCAATTCCCCCTGCTCCCCATCTTCCTCACTTGTCCAGAAAACCCTCGCTCAACTTCTTCCACACTCGTACAGAAAACGCCCGCTCCTCTTCTTCCACTCCTACAGAAAACTCCATCCCTCCTTCTTCCCCACTCGCACTGCCACTAGGCTCGTCTCTGGCTACTCTGCTCAAACCCATGAGCTCGGTGCGATGCCGACAAGGAAAATGGAGTCGGCTAGCCCCAGCGCCAAGAAGATGAGGCTCCCGCCAGTGGCAACGCCGGTTGTAGATCCCGCACCCGGCAGCGCGGGGAGAAGTGGCGAGCCCCCCCACCCGGATCTGAGGAACCGGTAGAATCTCCGGTGGACCGCATCAGTGATCTCCCGGGCGTCATCCTTGTGGAGATCATCTCGTTTCTCCCCACCAAGGATTGCTGCCGCACACAAGTCCTCTCAACTCGATGGCGCCCTCTATGGCGCACTGCGCCCCTCAATCTCGACAGTCGTCAGATATCTGTCCTTCCTGAATTTGATCTCCTCAGAGCCATCGTCTCCTCTCACCAGCAGGGTCCCATTCAACGCCTCTGCATCCCGACACGCTACCTGATGTCTATACCCGGCACGGTGGACGCTTGGTTGACATCCCCTGATTTTGGAAAACTCCAGCAGTTTGAGTTCTACCATTACCATGAAAGTTCCATACCACGAACAGGCCAAGAATTCGTGCCCACACCACCGTTGTCCATCTCGCGGTTTTCCTCCTCTCTCCACACCGCCACCTTTGCCCGGTACCATCTACCAGACGATCTGGTACAAATGCTTCGACTCCCACTGCTAAAAAAACTTTTGCTTGTGGTGGTTTATCTGTCGAAGGCCTCACTGCACAGCATCATCCACTCCAGTTGTCCTTCCCTGGAGCGCTTGCTGATTGTTTTGGGAATAGAAATCCCTATCAGTTGTCTCCAAATAAAGTCGCCTCACCTTAAAAGCATTAGAATTTTTTTTGAAGGACAGCAGCTCATCATCGAAGATGCCCCTTCACTTCAAAGGTTGCTCCTTGATAACTATTATAGACCTTCGCAAATAAATGTCGTCTCTGCGCCCAAACTGGAGACCTTGGGTGTAATTCATGATCCGTTTAATGATCACAGGAAGCTGGTGTTTGGCTCCTCACCTTTTCAGGTACTGTATGTTATCATCTACACATTTGTAATCATAAGCTGCATTTTTCATTTGTGCGCATAAGTTTTATATCATCTTGGAGTACACTTTGGGTACTAATATTATGTTATATGCTCAATGAAGAGTTCGTCCATGGATAGCCTATCAATGCTACTGGATTCTGCCAAGATCTTATATATCTGAATGTCCAGTTTTGATTTGAACATAATTATTGGCTTGTTGTGATGCTTTCAATCTCTGGAGAATTTATATATAGAGGTGATGATTTCATGCACATTGAAAGCCTGTATATATTGTACTAGAATTAACCGTTTAGCTGTCGCTCTACCGACATACTCTTTTTTCAGACCTTAACTATTTTCAATCTGCGTGTCTACTTAGGTATTGCAACCACATGGAGAAAAAGGTATAACCAATCGGTGGCGTAATAAGCACCAGGATTTTCTTAGTTCTCATGACATTCGTTTAAGGACAATAACGATGGAAGGATATATATCCAACCAGGCAAATAGAAGCTTTGTCACATTCTTCCTGTTGAATGCGAGGTTACTATTATCCATGAGGCTTAGGTTTTACCGCAAGAGATTTCTCATGGAAGGACATGTTGAACAGCAAAAAAAGAAATTTTAGGTGCACAAATGGGCTTCTAAATGTGCTCGGCTTGTATTTACGAAAAAATTTAGTCATCCTGAAATATATTTTTTCACAGGATGTTGATTTTATGGATCAGACTGATCCATTTGTTTGTGACTGCGGAAAAGAGTGGTTGGGTTAGATGTTACTGCCATGTTCTATCTGGGTTTAGTGTAAAAATTTGATGAACAATTAATCCTTGGGCTTTTTGTACCGTTTGTAAGCTTGAGTTGCATGTTGTTCCCTCGTACTCCCCTCCACCTGCCACTACACTGCCGCATTTTCCACGGCTGCTATTCGCTCCCGTCCAAGGCCTCACCGTCGTTCTCCGCCTTGGTTCACTCGCTGTGCCCGCCGCTGTCTAGCGTTGTCAACACGGTCAACAAGCAAGAGGAATCAGGAGATGACTATACGTGGAGAGGCTGACAGTAGGGCCCCACCAGGGTCATTGCATTACGCAAGCAGGTGCCTCATTATTACAAGCCAAAAAAATACTTCCTCCTAATTATTTGACAACTAGGTCCCACGCCATTGTCAATGCAGTCAATAAATGAGAAAATTACACAACAAGCCAATAACACTAGGGACCCAGCAGCTCGCCCAGTTGTTTTTTAGTTTCAGAGACGGAGCTCAGCTACGCGCTGTGCGGGGGCTGTGGCCCATCGAGCCCACGCTTATGCTTTTTATTTAAGCACATGATGAGCCCAGTTGATATCTTTTTTCTTTCTGAAAATGGCTAGGCCAGTTCTTTTTTTTGGAGAATACCAAAACCGAGGCCTACTTGCTTTTCTCAGCCCTACTGGGTTGCAAATCTTTCAAGATGACGAGGGATGTAAGTAGTAAGAAATGGATTCCACAGAAAATGGGCTATAAGTTGTAACAAATGGGCTGTAAAATTTCAAACCAAAGCCAACCGACAACTACATTAAAATATCATTTTTTCTAGATTTCTCTACTCTCTACTCCCACAAGATAGACTACTCATACAAATGCATTTTCATGTCCCGTGCAACGCACGGGCATCTTGCTAGTTAAGATTTTAAATTTCAACCATTTTTTGCGGAGAATTGTTTTTTGAATTTTATTTTGATATAATTTTTAAAAAATTATTTTAAACGTGACTCGAAATTTCGTGATTAAAAGAGTTGGGACCCCACCGAAATATGCAAAATTTCCTTGAACTTTTTAGTAGTGCCCAGAATATATGGTCTGTAATGCTAATAAAAAGAATATGGGCTTCAAATATCCTTAAGAATTAGCAAATGGCCTGTAAATTATTGAAAATAATGGCAAATGGGTTGTATGCTGTTTTCCATAGATTTGGAGGCTGACTTCTGGGCCTACTAGGTTGACGATGACGCTGTCCTAATTTTTTTTTGACGCGTACGCAAGGCTTTGTCAACTTAGTCAACATAGAGCAGTGACTGTTGGATGTCCATCCAACGGCCGCCGTGCTTCTTCATTCTCTGATCTTCCTGCTCCAGCCGTCCAAACCAGCGCCGGCGGGACTGCTTGCTCCCACCTCCCGTGGCTGGTTGTGCTGCTGTCAGGCCATCCCTCTACCCACCCGCATATCCTGTTATTTTCCGGCGACGTCAGCCTCACCCCACAGCCGACCAGGCAGTGCTCGTGCTCCCCTCAGCGTGGACATCCGCTGCGGTGGCTTCTCCGGCTCTGGGTCGTTCCCTTCCTGGGACTCGCCCTCGTCCACATTTGTGCTCTCGGCGCGATGAGGTCAACATGGTCCACATACAACAGCCACTGGAAGAGGCTGACAGTAGGGGCCCACACAAGGAAATGCCTCCTTATTACATGCAAAATAATGATTCCTCCACCAGACAGCCGGGACCCACCGGAAGGGCCTCTGTATTTCGCGAAAAAAACGTTCCCTCCGCTGACAGGTCGGACCCACCAGCTATATCTTCGCACGCAAGGAAGTGCCTCCTTATTACGCACACAAAAAGTAATACTCCCCCTGCTAGATGGGACCTACCATTGTGGGAGGCTGACTTGTGGGCCTACTAAGATGACGAGGACGGAGTGCTTTGTCAACTTAGTTAATATGAACGATTCTAGCTCCAGTCACCGTACGATGTCCATCCAAAGGTCGTAGTGCTTCTTCAACCTCTGGTCTTCTTGCTCCAGCCGCCCAAACAAGCGTCGGCCGTGGCGCCTGCTCCTGCCTCCCGTGTCCGGCTGTGCTGCCACCGCTGGCCATGCCATCCCTCTATACTGACCCACACCTCCTGCTATTCTCCGGAGATAGCAGCCTCACACCGCAGCCGAAGCAGTCAACCCACGTACTCTCCTCTGCGTGGGTATCCACTGCCGTGTCTTCCCCGGCTCTGCGTCATCCCCTTCCTAGGCCTCACCGTCGTCCACCGCCTTGGTGCTCTCGGCGCCGTGTGGTCAATGTGGTCAAGGAACGACTTCCATCGGAAGAGTACTATACGTGGAGAGGCTGACAACTGGATCCACGGCCGCAGCAAGGAAGTGCCTCCTTATTACGCGGAAAATAATGATTCCTCCACCTGACAGCAGGGACCCACCGAATGGGCCACCGTATTTCATGAAAAAATGTTTCCCCCCTGACTGCTAGGACCCACCAGCTATGACACGTGCGCGCCTCTACATCTTCGCACACAAGGAAGTGCCTGACAGTCGGGACCCACCTGGTCGAAGTGTACGTAGCGTTGTCATTCTGGTCGCGAACATGTACGTACATACTGGTCGATGTAGAGGCGCGCACGTGTCATAGTAGAGGCGTGCACGTGTCGTAGTAGAGGCGCGCACATAGCATGTACACGTACATACAACGGCCAGGGTCCAAGAAAGAAAATATGGCCACATATGTACATACGGGCGGGGTCTCGAACGCCTACTCGCGCATACATATGGCCAGGGCTCGTGTACATGACTAAGTCGGAATGGAGAAGCTGCACCGTCGTTGTGTTCATGGGGAGGCAACGGACTGCGTCGTGTTCATCGGGAGGCGACGGAACTCGTGCTGTTCATCGCGAGCCAACCGGCTTGGACGGAACAACCGATGGAAACGTGGCCTAGTGTATTGCGGAACAGAGGAAACAGCCTTGTGTTCGACTGGCCACTATCGAAACGGGATCCTGTTCATCGGGAGGGGTTTGGCATATCGCAAAATGGAGGGAACAGACTTCCTACGGTGGAAACGTGGTCCTGTTGATCGGGAGGGGTGTGGCGTACCGCAAAACGGAGGAAACGAACTTGTGTTGGAGTGCTAAGGTCGAAACGGGGGTCCTGTTCATCGGGAGGGGTGTGGCGTACAGCAAAACGGGACTCCATGGGATACTGTCATCTCCAGCGCCGACATTCTCCAGCCTCCACGGGCTACTGTTCATCCACCGTCGACCTCCTCCAGCCTCCACCTACGACTGTTCATCCACGGGCTCCTGTTCATCCAGCCTCCACCGCGCGCTCGTCCACCGGCTACTGTTCAACCAACCCTCTGCACGGGGTCCTGTTTAGCCACCCCTCCATGGGCTACTATTCATCCAGCCCTCCACCAGCTACTGTTCAACCAGCCCTCCAAGGGGTCCTGTTCATCCAGCCCTCCACGGGGTCTTGTTCATCCACCGACTCAATCGATCAGGGTACTGTTCATCTAGCGTCAATGGCCTATACTACCACGGGGTCCTGTTCATCCAACCCCCCACCGAGAACTGTTCATCCAAACCGCACCAACAACGCTCACTGTTCATCAAGGGAAGGAGGCAGCAGTGTTCGATCGACTTCAGTTAGCAGTAGTAGCGAAGGAATCACTCGGGTTCAGTTAATAGCAAGGGATCGATCGGTCACTCGGGTTCAGTAACGCGTAGCCTACAGTGCAATCGCTCGGGTTCAATTAGGCAAACGCCTCGCTTGGGTTCAGTTAGAGCGAATGCCTCGCACACACGCGCGTACGTACGAGAGAAACGCGCATCGCTTGGCCCCGACCACCCACCGTAACCGGGAACTCCCCGATATTTTCCTCGCCCTCGCTTCTACCATGGTTTTTTCCGTCATGGACGGCCCAAAGAATGTCTTGCAGCTGCGTCTCCGGCCCTCCCAGGACGAAAAGCCAATTTTCTGTCATGATTTTTGTCATAGAAGTAGGACCCCTCCACATCTATAATGATACCGGGTTTTGTCATAATTATCGTCATAGAAGTGTCATAAGTATGACAATTTTTTTTCGTTCGGCCCAAAATGTCATGGGTGTGTCTTTTTTTATAGTGAGAAAGCAAATGAACAGCCGCGTCCGGCACCTAGTCTAGTCTTCTCACCAGTGCGAAGCTAAGTGCTGCCACTAGGACGTGTGAGGGAGCCCCCGAGGGCCGAGGGTGGCACTTCAGAGACTCTGGGCGCTGATGAGGACATGACTACCTTGGATACGACCAAAAATATTGCATATATGCATATTTGTCAGGTGATTTCTAATGCAAACTATTCAATAATCTATTTATGTTATCCAAAACAAAAATACTTCACACACTTTTGTGTTTTGTGTAATTGTAGGTGTATGGGACATTTGTACAATCCACATATCAAGATAAGGGAAAAGAAGAAGTTTAGGTTCTGTTCAAAAAGTCCTCTCATGTCATTTTTGGGCCAAGAGAAGATAGAGTCCAAGTCTCTCACGTTCTGAATTCAGATTCGGACTGCACAGACATACCTGACTCAAAACGCCAACAACTTCTTCATACGGACTCCGAATTGGGTGATTCTTTTTTTGTTCGAAACTAGATTTCGTGCTCTTTCCAACCCAATTGGATTCACCTTCAAATTCGTCCAGAGCGTTGAGTTATAGACGAAACAATCTGACATTGCAGAAGAATCCGAGTCAAACTACAAGCCCAAAGGTGTTGCATCACCTCCACTTGGGCCCATGAGCCTTGTACGACCTAGGGTTAGTTTTAGGCTGCCTTGGAACGTCCTCCCACCTCCTTGGCAGCCACCCCTTTCTCCTATATAAGTAGATCCATCTAGTAGCTTTTTTGCTTGGATTTGTTTAGATTAAAAGTTCGCCATAGCTGCAACTTCGCGTACTTCGTTTGTGTCCAATGACCAGACCAAGACATCACAGAACCCCACCTTGATCAATAAAGCTTTCATCTTATATTCGCAATATCCAGATTGTAATCTCAGTTTCTTGCGTGTTCTTCGTTTGCTCGCAGGAAACAGGCCCTCGTGGTCAGGTTGATCGTGCTCCGGCGTGGTCAATAACCCCTCGGAGTTGGTTTAGCGATTGCCAAGGCGCGATGTCCTCGCATGTTCGTAGTCGGACCGTCAAAGTCGACTTCCTCTAAAACGATAGCCACCATCTCATTGAAAGACGGGACACCTTTGCCTCTATCAAGTGGTATCAGTTTTCAGGTTCCTCGGTGAGAATTTCCAGTTTTTCCTAGATTAGATTTATTTTCTTACCTATTGTCCAAGAAAAGGCCACAAAAATAAGTTAGATCTATTCATCCTTTGTCCAAGCCAGTCTGAGCCTTTGCAATTTTTTTTATTGCTTGCATAGTTGAATTATCGGTTGCATCGTCGTGTCGAGTTGCTGGTCTTAGTGTCTAGTTCGTTTAGGGTTTTGAGTTATGTTCACATTAGTCACACCGCCGCTGCATCATTATCCCTTCCACTGTCGACCACCCATCCATCAATTTCCACCACGTGCTACTCATCGTTCATTGTCACAATCATAGTTGAGGTCGTTCACATCTTCGCTAGATCCAATCTGCATCTTATCTAGTTTGTTTTGGAAAGAGGGAGAGAGAGAAAAAAACAAAGAAAAAATTTAGAGAAAAAAAGAGAGAAAGAAAAAGAAAAAAAGTGTGAGGAAAAAAAAAGAAAAAAAAGAGAGAGAAGAAAAAAAATCCGGATCGTTCTAGACTCAATCTCGTAGTTGAATTCGGATTGGAATCTGCTTTGTGCACTGTTCAGTAAAACAGACATAACTTCCTCATACGAAGTCCGTTTTGGCTCCACGAGTACTCAAATGAAAGCTAGCGACGAGATGCTTCTAAATAGTTGCAGAAGCAAGTTCAATATTTGGCACCTCAAAATAGGCTTCTAAATATGTCTTTTTGCCCTCTGAAGTTCACGAACACAACTTATTCCAGTTTTTCAAGCCAGTTTTAGAATATTTTTTTTGACTCCTCATATCAACTCGGAATTGAGTGATTCCTTTTGCGTTTGAAATCCTGAGTCAATACCATTCTTGAAAAATTATCAAAAAAATTGGCACAAACATTTCCAGAGGAAAGTTGGAGAGAAAGTTGTTGATATATCCTTCTTGGCTGTTGTTTCATATCATTATCTTTACTGCTATTGTGATCTTCACTTATATCTTGCTGTCGAGAGCTACTTCATATCCTTTATTGATGCTAGTTGTGCTACGCCGTGATTTTGTTAGTGTTCTAGGCTCGCGTCTCTAGTACGATCTAGCCTAGGACCAGCACAGTACTGTCGTTGAGCGTTTATTCAACATTGCATCTCTGAATTGATTATTGCTAATCTTTTGCTACCATATATAGCCAACCCAGCTCCACATATTTCTACACCGTGTCCACTGGCAATCGCTTTACACAATCTTCAAAGTTATGTGACACCGCTGGTTGCCTGTCACCACCTGCTGCTTGGTAAGAACTTGTAATACATTGATATTTGCTTTACTGTGAGCGCTTTACCACCACACCCTAGTAGTTCATAGGAACATTATTCTTGAATTTTGTTTCTTGTTTCTACTAATCATGACAGGTTCCGAAGATAGAAGTTCTTGGACGACGGACACATCTTCACCATCACGAGAGTTGGGACAACACACACAAGCACATGGTCAGGTTATCTTTTTACCGTCATTTGAGGGTAGATTTAATCCTACTACTTATCTAGCTTGGGAACTTGAAGTAGAACAAGTTTTTAGCCACCATGACTTTTCTGAACTTGAGCGAGTGCGAGCAGCCACTAGAGCATTTACTGGTTTTGCTTCTGTTTGGTGGAGTGTACATTGTAAGAAAAACATTGATAACCAACCCACAACTTGGAAAGTTTTGAAAGCTATAATGAGACAACAATTTTCCCTCCTTACTATCATCGTGAATTGCTTCGCAAATTTGAACAATTTAAACAAGGCAACAACACCGTTCATGCTTACTACCAAGAGTTCAAATCTTATATGCATCATTGTGACATAGAAGAATCTGAGAATGATACAATGAATAGATTCTTTGGTGGTTTGAACCATGATATTCAGGCAAGATTTCAGTATATTCCTCATTGCATTACTGGTATGTATGTCCGTGCTTGTACCTTTGAGAGACAGATATAGGAGGACGCATTAGGTGACTATAACAACTACTATTCCAGTTCATGCTCACCACCGCCGGTTGGTTCCTCCACCGTTGCACCTCGGATTATGAGCGCGGCATCATCTCAAGGGTATGGTACATTGTCAACGTCCGTACCTACATCAGCTACATCTTTGCGACAAGGTAACAGTAAAGGTATTGATGATATAACTTCACAGGAGAATGATGCATGCCTAGTTAACTTGAATGTGTCATGTATTGAGTTACCTGTTGATTTGAGCACACCACCTATTTTAGAGAATCTTGTTACTGTCATGAATGCGCCATGTGATCAAACAACTGAAATATCAACAAATTTGAGTGCACCCATTGAATTAACTGTTGATGCGAAAGAACCAATGTTTAATCATTTTGATATGACCTCCAATCTTGGTGATGATTCTGTGTCCAATGACTTATTTCATGTTTGCTTATTTAAGCATGTTGTAGCATGTAAATTTGATGCAAGTAAGGTTTATTCACCAAAGTTGGGATGGTTTAATGATGAACATTGCCAATCTTTTGAAATGAATAAGAGCTTCACTTATATGTGCAAACTGAGTTGCAATATTTTCATGCCTTCTACTTCTTGTGATAATTTTTTGGCTTTAGATTTTATGAACTATGAAAGTTACTCATGTATACATGTGTCATATGTGCAAAAATCAAGGGAAGTTAAAATGGATGACATATACATATACAACATGTACACCTTGTCTCTTTTGTTAGCCACATTTCAGATTAAGCAACACTGAGGATGGCTTTGTTTTCAAAAAGGGGAGGATGATGAGGACATGACTACCTTGGATACGACCAAAAATATTGCATACATGCATATTTGTCACGTGATTTCTAATGCAAACTATTCAATAATCTATTTATGTTATCCAGAACAAAAATACTTCACACACTTTTGTGTTTTGTGTAATTGCAGGTGTATGGGACATTTGTACAATACACATATGAAGATAAGGGAAAAGGAGAAGTTTAGGTTCTGTTCAAAAAGTCCTCTCACGTCACTTTTGGGCCAAGAGAAGATAGAGTCCAAGTCTCTCACGTTATGGATTCAGATTCGGACTGCACAGACATACCTGATTCAAAACGCCAATAACTTTTTCATACGGACTCCGAATTGGGTGATTCTTTTTTTGTTGGAAACTAGATTTCGTGCTCTTTCGAACCCAATTGGATTCACCTTCAAATTCGTCCGGAGAGTTGAGTTATAGACGAAACAATCTGACGTTGCAGCAGAATCCGAGTCAAACTACAAGCCCAAAGGTGTTGCATCACCTCCACTTGGGCCCATGAGCCTTGTACGGCCTAGGGTTAGTTTTAGGCTGCCTTGGGACGTCCTCCCACCTCCTTGGCCGCCACCCCTTGCTCCTATATAAGTAGATCCATCTAGTAGCTTTTTGCTTGGGTTTTGTTTAGATTAAAAGTTTGCCATAGCTGCAACTTCGCGTACTTCGTTTGTGTCCAACGACCAAACCAAGACATCACAGAACCCCACCTTGATCAATAAAGCTTTCATCTTATATTCGCAAAATCCAGATTGCAATCTCACTTTCTTGCTTGTTCTTCATTTGCTCGCAGGAAACAGGCCCTCGTGGTCAGGTTGATCGTGCTCCGGCGTGGTCAATAACCCCTCGGAGTTGGTTTAGCGATTGCTAAGGCGCGACGTCCTCGCACGTTCATAGTCGGACCGTCAAAGTCGAATTCCTTTAAAACGATAGCCACCATCTCATCGAAAGATGGGTCACCTTTGCCTCTATCAGGCGCACAGTGCCAGGCTTGCTTCATGGGTAGAACTTGCGGAGGTATTGGATGTTCTAGGCGTTCTGGATGGGGATCTCGTCCTGCGTCTCCAGGCGCATAGCACCGGGCCTAGAGACACGGGCAATCCTAAATGGGCCCTACCACATGTGTGAGAGCTTGTGCATCCCTTCCCTAGAGAGCATCCACCTCAGGACGAGATCGCCCACCTCGAGCATCCTGGAGCAGACGCTGCGATAGTGGTACCGCCACAGCGCCTGCTGGTACCTTGCTGCTCGGAGCGAGGCTTGGCGGTGGCATTCCACCCCCTGCACGAGGTCCATTCCTCGCATGTCTTCCTGACGTGCCTTGTCGAACGCCAAGACCCGCACGGAGCTATGCTTGACCTCGTGAGGGAGAACCGCTTCAGCTCCGTAGACAAGGAACAACAGGGTCTCTCCTATTAGCTTGGTGGCGATGGTGCGAATGGAGCTCGTCGTGCTAGCCCCTGCCACAGGCCTCGAGCTTCTTCTTGAAGATCCTTGTCTTGAGGCCTCTCAAGACCTCCGCATTGGCGTGCTTGCCTTGGCCGTTGCTCCTGGGGTGTGATACTGAGGCGTAGCATATCTACGTTCCAAGATTAGCACAATATGTTTTGAAGAGACTGCTAGTGAACTGCGAGCCGTTGTCAGTGATGATGCGATTAGGGACTCCGAACCGCCTCACGAGGCCCTTGATGAACTTAATTGCGGAGCCGACTAGGATGGTGCGGACATCTTCCACCTCCGCCCACTTGGTGAACTTGTCGATGGTGACGTAGAGGTATCAATAGCCCCGGGGTGCTCGAGGGAATGGGCCCAGGATATCCAGCCCCCAGACTGCAAACGGCCACGAGAGCGGGATGGTATGGAGGCCCTAGGCCGGCTGGTTGATTTGTTGGCATGGAACTGGCAGGCCTCGACAGGATTTCATCAGCTCGGCTGCGTTGTTGATTGTCGTGGGCCAATAGAACCCGCTACGGATCGCCTTGCCCACCAAGGTGCACGACGACGAGTGATTCCCGCAATCTCTGCCTGTATGTCAGCTAACAGCTCACGCCCCTGCTCCCTGGAGATGCATCGCAAGGAAACATCATTCGGTCGTTTTCGGTATAGCTCACCATCCTAGATGAAGTAGACTGTAGCCTGCCGAGCTACACGCTCCGTGTCCTCCTCCTTCTCTGGCAGGGCCCCTTGCAGTAGGTACGCCTTGAATTCTTCAGTCCAGCACCCCTCCTAGGGTTCAAGCGTGAGGAGCAAGCGCGCTCCTGAGGTCGGGCCGCAGGCGAGAGCTCCTAAGGTTGGCAGCGGGGGGAGCTCCTCCTGATGCGGCGTAGACTCCGCTGCTGGGGGGCGCTAAAGGCTTGAAGAGCCGCTCCTCGAAGACACCGGGCTCTTGGGGCTGACCGCTTGACGCCCTTTTGGCGATATCGTCAGCTTCCTTGTTTGTGCCGCGGGGCACATGCTGCAGTTCTAGGCCCAAGAACTGCTTCTCCATTTTGTGTACCTCTGCGTGCTACGCCTCCATGTGCTCGTCCTTCTACTCGTACACCTTGTTGGAAAAGTTGACGAGGAGCTGGGAGTCACCTTTGATGGTGAGGCGCTTCACCCCCAGGGTCGCCACAGACTTAAGGCCGGCGAATAACCCTTCGTATTCGGCGATGTTGTTGGAGACCTTGTTGCCCTGCTGGAAGCAGAGATGCACAGCATAGTAGAGCTTGTCCTGGGTGGGCAAAATGAGAACAGCTCTAGCCCCTGCGCCTTGGCGTGCGAAGGCGTCGTCAAAGTACATGACCCAGTCATCTGGTGCTTCGCTTCCTGGCAAGAGAGACCGGTCCTCGCCTGCTTCGGGCCCTGGGGCGTCGGTCCACTCCGCCACAAAGTCGGTGAGCGCAGCTCCCTGGATGACCCTAGTGGTGCTAAACTCCAGCTAGAATGCCTGCAGCTCAATGTTCCACTCAGCGACCATTCCTGCTGCATTGGGGCTCCAGAGTACCCTCTCCAATGGGTAGGCTAAGACAACCTTGATGGGGTGGCCTTGGAAATAGTGGCGTAACTTGCATGAGGCCATGAGGAGCGCGAGAAGAAGCTTCTGCGGCATGGGGTAGCGTGCCCGCGCGTCCCGCAACACCATGCCGACGAAGTACACTGTGTACTCGACGAGGGCAGAAGTGTTGGTGGAGTCTGTGATTTCCTGAGGCTGGGGCGCTCCCTGAGGCTGGGGGGCCTGAGGAGTTAGGTCACCAACCGGGGCTACCGCGGCCTCAGGAGCGCCGTCTTGTGGTGCTCGGTCATCTGCTGGCTCTGCTATGGCTTTAGGGGCACCGTCATGGTACTACACCATCCTGACCAGATGTGCGGCGCCGGGTGGCAAGCTCTTGGCCTGGCACTCCTCCCGGATGACCACCAGGGCTACACTAGCGGAATGAGGTGTGGCGGACAGGTAAAGGACCAAGGGCTCGAGATAACGAGGCGCCACCATCACCGGTGGGCTGGTTAGGTATCTCTTGATGTCTTGAAACGCCAAGTCAGCCTCCGGAGTCCACTCGAACGGCTCCTTCTCCTTCAGCTTGAAGAACGGTAGGGTGCGCTCCCCCAGCTTGGAGATGAAGCGCCCAGTGTGGTTACGCCGCCCGCGAGTTTTTGCATCTCCTTGGGAGTCTACGGAGTGCTCATGTCTTCTATTTTTTGACCTTCTCTGGGTTCCTCTCGATCCCCCCGTGGGACATGAGGAAACCCAGCAGCTTGCCGGAGGGGATGCCGAACACGCATTTCCCCGGGTTGAGCCACATTTCTACCTTGCGCGGGCTGGAAAAAGTATCCTCCAGATCCTGAATGAGGGTCCTAGCTCCCGAGATTTTATCACAATGTTGTCGACGTAGGCCTCAGCATTCCTCCGGAGCTGTTGGCCTAGAGCGATGTGCATCAGCCATTGGAAGATCCCCCAGCATTACGCAGCTCAAAGGGCATGCTGGTGTAACAGTACACCCGACATGGGGTTAAGAACGCATCTTATCTACGTCCTCCACCACCATCTTAATCTGGTCGTAACCTAAGAAGGCATCTAGGAAACATAACAAGTCGCACTTGGCGGTGGAATCGACGATCTGATCGATGCGCGGAAGTGGGAACAGGTCCTGAGGGTAGGCCTTGTTGAGGTTGGTGAAGTCGACGCACATGCGTTCCTTCCCGCCCTTCTTGGTCATGACGACGGGGTTTGCCAGCCACTCCAGGTACCGGACTTCATGGATGACACCCGCCGCCTGTAGCTTGCGGGTTTCCTGGACAATGAAGGACTACTTCTCTGTGGACTGTCGTCGCGCCTTCTGCTTCACCCGATGCACATTGGGGCACACCCTCAAGTGGTGCTCGATTACTCCGCTCGGGACCCCCACCAGCTGCTTGGGCTCCCAGGCGAATACCTCCTTGTTTGCCTGCAGGAATTTCACCAGTGCCTCTTCTTGGTCCGGGTCAAGGCTGGGGCCTATGCTGAAGGTGGCTCCTGAGGCCCCGTCCTCGTCGACCGGCACCTGCTTCGTCTTGCCCCGATCATGGTAGAAAAATTGCTTCTTCTTCACCGGCGCAGCCCCTTGGGTCTCTGGTGCTGCTTCACCTGCGGGGCGCGCCGCCGCCTCGGCCCTGACGGCGATCTTGAGGGCCATTAGGGCCCCCTTGGTGTTTCCAGCCACGGTGAGAACACCGTTGCTCCCCGACATCTTCATGAGGTTGTATGCAGGTTGAGTTGCTGCCATGAACTGAGCCAGGGCTGGGTACCCGAGGATGGCGTTGTATGGGAGGCTGATGCGAGCGATGTCGATCTTGATAAGCTCGGTGCGGTAGTTGTCGTGGGTGCCAAAGGTGACGGGAGGCGGATCTGCCCTAGGGGGCTAGTGGAATGCCTGCCAACTCCAGAGTAGGGCTTGGTGTGATGGAGTCGGCCGTGCGGTACGTGAAGCAAGCCGAAAGCTTCCACGAAGAGCACGTTGAGGCTAGCCCTATTGTCGATGAGGGTCTTGGTTACCACCATGTTGTAGATGGTGGGTGTGCAAAGCATCGAGAGCATGCCCGAGCCAGCGGTGGTCGCCAGATGGTCCCCTAAGTCGAAGGTGAGGTCGGCCTTGGGCGCCGCCCATCTCGGGGGAGGTTCCTACTGCACAAAGGTGGCTCCCATCTGGCAGAAGAACTGCTTGAGGTGGCGATCTGAGGGCGGTGCCTGCGAACCGCCGAGGATGGCAGCAATAGCGAGGGGCGCTGGTGCTGCGAAGTGCGCGATGAAGAGACCGCGCAGCTCTTCCCAGGAGGCTACCGAGGATCCTGGCAGGATGAGCCAGCCAGGCGCGTGGCACACCGGCCAGGGCCATCGTAGCGAGGCGGCATATCCGGCTTGAACTTATGCGGCCACTGCACCTGTTGTAAGGCGGGGGGTGAAGGCACGGAGGCCCATGGCGCCACCGTGCGCGCCTGTCGATCCAGCCGCTGGGGTGGCGGCTGCCATGAGGGCCGAATGGAGAGACGAAGCAGGCGGGGGGGCGGAAATGAGCGGAGAGGCGGAGCTCCGACGCACCCCTACCTGGCGCGCCAAATGTCGGATTACGGGTTCCGGCAAACCCTTGTGAGGTTCGAACTCTGGGGTGTGCACGAAGAACACTCCCTCCCCGACTCGCACGCTCAACGATTCCACAGCCTAGCTTGACGGACCCAAAGAACAAGAGACATGGGGGTTTATACTGGTTTGGGAAACCTTGCGGTGTAATATCCAGTGTGTGGGTGGATTGCCTCGAGGGGCTGAGGATGAACTAGTACAATGGATGAACGGCCTGAGGAGGTGAGGTGTTCTTGGGCTCGATGAGCTGGCGAACTCATCAGGGTGGAATGAATCTGATCCACCTCTATCGTGGTGGCTAAGTCCTATTTATAGTGGCCTTGGTCCTCTTCCCAAATGTTAGGCGGGAAGGGACCCCACAACGGCCAAGTTTGAAGGGTGACAACTAGTACAAGCTATCCTGACAAAAGGTGGTCTTCGCCTGTCAAAGGCTCCGGTGGTGATGCTGTTGTGGGCTCCGCGATGACCTCTGTCCTGTCGTCCTGTTGGTGTTGGTCTTGTTTCATAGATATGGAAACCTTTGCCTGATTCCTCGGTACCCCGCGCCTGCGCTTGCCTCCTTAGCACCAAAGAGGAAATTGGTACGCTGCGCCCGCTAGTGCCCTCCTAGCCTTGGTCGTCATGGCTTACGTCACACGAACCTCGCGAGGTGCCCCTTGCATAGATATCTCCGCACCTCGGGAGCCTGCCTAGTGAGGCTGCCCCTAGGGAGGTATTGGTGTCTTCCGCCTTGTGAGGCTTGGCCCCTTGCGAGGGTCTTGGGTAGCCGCTGCTGAAGCTGGGCCATACCAGGCTGTTGGTGGAGCCACGCTCGCGGGCCGCAGGCAGGAAAGTCTGGGTACCCCCGTTCCCCAAACGCCGACAAAGGTCGTACCAATTTAATGACCAAATTCTTCACTTGATGAAATTAATTTTTAGGGGTCGTCTTCCATGTCTTAAACCAAATCTTTAGGGACTTTGTCTCCTATGTACACTCACAAACTCATTAGTTCCTCAACCTATTTGTCATCAATACTCCAAAACCACTAAGGGGGCACTTGTTGCACTTACAATCTCCCCCTTGTGTGATTGATGACAAATTGGTTAGGTTTCAACGGTAGTAAAAATAATTGAAGTGTAAGTACAGAGTTGGAAGAAATCGGTTACAAGATATTGAGGAACCCCCCTTGAAGATGTGCATATAAGGAATTTGCTTTGGATTGCAAATGCACATGGCAGTTTGAATTTGTGGAGATCTGCCCCTATATCTTGGAATCCAATCATGCATGATCATAAGATATCTAAAGAATATGAATGCATGATGAAAATTGGTGTCTGACAAAATTGTGCATGCATGAGCATATATATATTGAAGAATACAATATGCGCGTCAAATGAAGCATAAGAGTTAGACAACCAACATTTATTAAGTTACAACTCAACAAGAGCACATCCAGAAAAGTTCAAGAGTTGCAACTTAAGCAAAAACAGCCCATATAAAGACCCGCGTGAAGACTAACTCAAACTTCTCCACCTTTGTCATCAAATGACCAAAAGGTCGGGAATTTGAGAACTAAGACCCCTATAGAAAAACATCATGGAGAGGTCGAGGGAGCGCCAACAGAGTTGGGGTCACGCGGTATAGAATGACCAGCAGCTGTGTCTTCACTAACTTCATATTCATCAGTGGAGCATGATGAAGACTGTGAGCTCGGCATCAGAGGAGGAACTTGAGTTCTCTTGAAATTCTTCATTGGCGTTTCAGCCCAGTCAAAGTTCATTTGAAAACCTCAGCAGCAAGTTCTTCATCTGTTTTGAGAAGTGAAAGTGTGGCCCAGCTGCGATCAAGTATCTCAAGGAGATAGTATCTATTCTTGCAGATGGTGTTATGCATCACTCTCACATTTCCTTGAATAGGAGTGAATTGATGCTTAACCCATCGATGATTGCCGGATTTCGGACTCCGCAGACCCTTGATAGATTCAAACTCTAGGGTGCGTGCGAAGGACTCAACCTCCCCATTCTGCCTACTCGCCAATCTCATGGCCTAGCTCGATGAATAGGAAGGAAATGGGACACATTAGTTTACCCAGGTTTGGGCCACCTTGCGGTTTAAAACCCTACTCCTGCTTTGTGGTGGATTGGCCTTGATATGGGCCAAGGATGAACTAGTACAGTGGAAGAACAACCTCAGGAGGTATGCTCTTGAGCTAGTGGGGATGGAATGGATCTGACCCCCTCTATGGTGGAGGCTAGCTATATTTATAGTGGCATTGGTCCTCTTCCCAAATGAAGGTGGGAAGGGATCCCGCAACGGCCAAATTCGAAGGATACATCTAGTACATCTTATCCCGACAAAAGTAGTCTTCGCCTGCAAAGCTTTTGGTCATGACGCCTTGGTGGGCTCCGCGATGACCTCCGTCATGCCGTCCTGACAGTCTTGGTATTGTTGAACGGGAATGGAAACCTTTGGCTGATTACTCGAAATCCGCGCTTGTGCTTGCCTCCTTAGAATCAAAGAGGAAACTGTTGTCCTGCGCCCGCTGGTGCCCACCAGGCCTTGGTCATCATGGCTCACGTCATCTAAACCTCACGAGGTGAGAGTTGCATACAGATCTCCGCTCCTTAGGAGCCAGCCTGAGGAGGCCGCTCCTTCTGGAGGTCTTGGTGTCGTCCGCCTCGCGAGGCTCGGCCCCTCGCGAGGGTCTTGAGTTGTTGATGCTGGAGATGGGCCATACCAGGCCGTCGATGGAGCCACACCGTGGGCCACAGGCAGGCAAGTCTCGGTACCCCCATTCCCATAACGCTGACAGTATCCCCCGGGCCCAAGGCACGCTCAAACTTGGCTTCGAGGCGAAGCCAAAGGGCAAGTGCAGAGCACCGCGGGCCCTAACAGCCTGCAGCCTTGGTTGACACATGGCGATTGATGGGACGGGGGCGTCTTCACTTCCCCACACTTCCTCGACAACCGTTCGACTTGACAAGAGCCTGCTGCATGCAGAGAAAGATCATCATTGTGTGGGATCGTGGAGGCCGGCAGTTGGCCTCCTTCCGACTATAAATGAGGGGAGGGGCTGAGCCCGTCCCCTGCTCATCTCCATCTTCTTGCTGCCTGCTCCCCCTTCTTCTTGGTCTCGTTGTCTAGCCAAACTGCTCATGGCGCCAACAAGGCAGTTCTCCCCCATAGAGAAGGGAAAGGCCCCCAAGGAGGGACCGGGTTCGCCACCGCCCAATAGGAGCCGCGGTCGTCCCCGCAAGTACATTGCGACCCCGACAGTGGTCCCTTAGGGGCACTGGCGCAACCCTCCAAGGGCAAGCGCTACCTCCGGCGGCCGCGGCGGCACTTCTTCTTGTGGCAGGAGACACCAAGGATGAGGCAGCTCCTGCGATGGGGGAAGGTGCGCCATGGTCGCCCGACCTCCTCGGCCGCGCTTCCACTCGGCGGACGTGTTCCCAGAGTTTGTCATGTGGTCGGAGCGGCCCGCAGGCACCTGGCACCCGCACCCGCACTTCTTCACGAGTGCACTGCCGACCGCGGGGCTTGATGGTCTCTGGCTGCAGGCTGACGGCTGTTGTAGCAGAGCCTCGTGGGGGGAGGTCAAAGTCACCGCCGTGGGCAACGTGTCCTTAACCCAAGGTTACCAGGCATTTGCCCGCACGCGAGGCCTGGGCGGGAGGTGCACCCTCCACTTCAAGTATGATGGCCTCGCGAGCCTCTACGTGAGGGTGTTCAGGGAAGACGGACGTCGTGCGTGGTGCTGCCCCGAGGATGGAAGCAGTGACGACGAGCTTGGCCTTGGCGACGGGCGCGATGACGACGAGGGTGAGCTTGCACATGGCGACGGCCGCACCACCTCCAGCAGCAGGGGCTCCCCCTCTAGCGAGAGCACCAGCTGTGGTGGCTATTGTAATACCCACAATGCGGCTATATCTCCCACGTGTCGGAGCACGACTTAGAGGCATAACCGCATTGTAGGCATGTCGCAAGAGGGTTAATCTTTACACATCCCATGTACTGAACAAGAAAGAGATAAAGAGTTAGCTTACAATCGCCATTTCAAACAATACATAAATATAGCATTACATCATCCAGAATACAATCACGGTCCGACTACGGAACCAAAATAAAAGAAGACCACCCCTAATGCTTAGATCCCTGATCGCCCCGATTGGGCTCCACTAATGATCAACAGAAACGAAACAACACAATGAACAAGATCTTCATCGAGCTCCTCCTTGAGCTCGGTTGCGTCACCTGCATGATATCATCGGCACCTGCAAGCTGGTTTTGGAAGTAATATGTGAGTCATGGGGACTTAGCAATCTCACACCGGCGAGATCAAGACTATTTAAGCTTTTGGGTAGGAAAAGGTAGTGAGGTGGAGCTGTAGCAGGCACTAGCATATATGGTGGCTAACATACGCAAATGAGAGCGAGAAGAGAAGCAAAGCAACGGTCGTGAAACTAGAAGTGATCAAGAAGTGATCCTGAAACTACTTACGTTCAAACATAACCCAAGAACCGTGTTCACTTCCCGGACTCCGCCGGAAGGAGACCATCACGGCTACACACGCGGTTGATGCATTTTAATTAAGTTAAGTGTCAAGTTCTCTACAACCGGACATTAACAAATTCCCATCTGCCCATAACCGCGGGCACGACTTTCGAAAGTTCAAAACCCTGCAGGGGTGTCCCAACTTAGCCCATCACAAGCTCTCACGGTCAACGAAGGATATTCCTTCTCCCAGGAAGACCCGATCAGACTCGGAATCCCGGTTACAAGTCATCTCGACAATGATAAAACAAGACCAGCAAGACCACCCATTGTGCCGACAAATCCCGATAGGAGTTGCACATATCTTATTCTCAGGGCACACCGGATAAGCTAAGCGTACAGGAGCTGACATAACCCAAGTTGCCAAGGGATGGCCCTACACAGTGCTCTAGTTTGGACCAACACTCAGAGGAGCACTGGCCCGGGGGTTTAAATAAAGATGACCCTTGAGTTTGCAGAACCCAAGGGAAAAAGGCTTAGGTGGCAAATGGTAAAACCAAGGTTGGGCCTTGCTGGAGGAGTTTTATTCAGGGCGAACTGTCAAGGGGTTCCCATTATTACCCAACCGCGTAAGGAACGCAAAATCCAGGAACATAACACTGGTATAACGGAAACTAGGGAGGCAAGAGTGGAACAAAACACCAGGCATAAGGCCGAGCCTTCCACCCTTTACCAAGTGTATAGATGCATTAATTAAATAAGAGATATTGTGATATCCCAACAATAAACATGTTCCAACAAGGAACAATCTTCATCTTCAGCTGCAACTAACAACGCTATAAGAGGGGTTGAGCAAAGCGGTAACATAGCCAATCAACGGTTTGCTAGGAAAGGTGGGTTAGAGGCTTGACATGGCAATATGGGAGGCATGATAAAGCATGTGGTAGGTATCGCGGCATAGCCAAAGAGCGAGCAACTAGCAAGCAAAGATAGAAGTGATTTCGAGGGTATGGTCATCTTGCCTGAGATCCTGCAAGGAAGAAGAACGAGTCCATGAAGAAGACAAACGGATGTAGTCGAACGAATCCTCACAAAACAACATTATCGGAACTAGCCCGAAGAGGCAACACCGGGAAGAAGCAAACAACATAGTAAACAACCATCACATAAACATGGCACGATGCATAATCAAGTATGATGCATGTCCGGTTTAAATATGCATGGCATGGTAAAGTGCACAAACAAAACTACAAGTTAAGTGGAGCCCAATATGCAACGAGTTGCATATTGACGGAACACCACATCAATTATTTAGTTCACTCCTGGTTAGGTACTCAACAATATTAAATGTTGGTTAACATGGCAAGAGGTGAAACATGAGTGAAAATACACAGCTAGGCATTTTAAATGAGGCCGGAAACAACAACAAAAATTCCGGTATATCCTCATGTGCATTAGCAATTTAATGCAACAACAATTTTTAAACATATTAAAAGTTGTTATCATGATGCGGATGTCATGTTCAAGTTTATGCAATTTTAAGAAAATGTTAACATGATAAGATATGAGGCATTTGTCATCGTGACGGAAACGAAGGGGGTGCCACGGCAATGATTCTGAAAATGATGCCACGGCAACATAACAGTTCCGGTAGCTCATGGAGATATCAGTGCAAAGGAAGTGTGATGGGAGCGTGTCATGCGATTAACGGTGGGGTGCTCCCGGATACCGGGTTCCCACATGTCGACAGCAAGGAAATGAGGAACTCGCAACGAACAACTTGGACACGGTGCAACCACGACCATCTCATACATCACACATGCATTCGTACACGGGCGGTCGTCTCGGGGTTATACCTTCGAAGCGTGCGTTATCGGAGGGGTTCGAGTTCGATGCGGTGTAGGGGAAGTAGACGTTCTCAGGACATTCGTAGTGGAAGTAGTCATTCTCGCATGCTCTAGGGTCGACGGTAGAGGTACATGCTATCGGTAGTCGAACTTAGCGATCCGAAGGGGTACTTGGCAACATGCACGTCATCGGTAGTTGTACACAATCGTTGTCGGACTTGACGGGTTCGCTACACGGTTCTTCGGAGACGGTAGTTGTTCTTGGTTCGTAGGCGAGCTTGATGGATCTGAGGGCTCCGGCCATCGGGGTACTTGGCGCAATGTCGTGTAGTCGTACACATTCCGTAGATGTTCATGTCATCGGTGTCGTGGTACTTGGGGTCTTCGGACTCTCCGATCCCGTTCTTGCGACAGCAATCGTTCATGTTTGTTCGGAGAGGTACTAGGCGCATCCCGGATATGTAGTCGTACACGCACGTAGATGAACTTGTCGGGTCCTCGACGTCCTGGTACTTGGCGTTCAGTGCGGTACTTGCCGAGCAAGAGGCGAAGTCGTGGTACTTGCAGAAATATCCTGGAGTAGATACTTGACGAACCGGTTATGGGTCTTGCGTCCATGTAGCTGATCTTGTCGGACTTGACGGTCCAAACAACGCAACACAAGGGGCCTCGGCTGACAGCGACGACGAACACAAGCCCATGGAGAAGCAGGGGTACAGATGCATTTGAAAATGGACTTTGCATCGGCGAGCAGGACAGCGGGCAGTGCAGAGGCAACAACTGTGGCTTGGCACAGCTGCATGCGGCACCGGGGACGGGGAAACGGGTGGAGGCGCGAGATGGCCGGCTAGAGCAGATTCGACCAGCTCCGGGCGCTGCGATGCATAGTCTTGGCAACTGCGTGCAGCAGAGAGCGGCGAGGTGCTCGGGGTCGAGGCGCCGAGGACGAGGCAGGGGAACAGCGGCTGGGACGGAGGGTAGCGTGCGACGAACAGAGCAGATGTTGCAGTGGCGCTCGAGCTGCAAGAGGTGGGCTCTGGTCGTGGTCACCGGTGATATAGGCGGAGCAGCGGCCATGGCGCGCAGAAGGGGCCCGAGTGAAGCGGCTCCATGGCGAGGCGACGGCGTAGGAGGAGAGGCTGGAGGGGCACCGGGGTTGGCGCGGTCGGAAGCCAGGGCCGCGGGGCGGAGCTTGGCGTCGGCGGGCGGCGGCCTCACCGGAGTGGGGAAGGCGGCGGCAATGGTGGGAGAAGGAGGCGGGGGCACGGGCTCGCGCATGCTGGGGAGCGTCTGTCCCTAGCGATGCATGTGGGAGCGAGAGGGAGAGGTGGGTTGAGCGGTTCCTGGGAACTGCGTGCGTGGGGGTGTTGGCGGCGGTGGATGAGGACGAGAGGGAGAGGTGAGTGGGATCAGGCAGGGAGAGGGTTAGGTTTAGGAGGGATTTGGTGGGCTGTGGGAACAGGAGACAGTTGGGCCGGCCTGGTGGGAGATTCTAAGAGGCCAGCAGTGCAGGCTGCCTCTCACTCTCTCTATTATTCTATTTCCTTTAATAGAAAAAGCATAGAGAGAAGAGAAAACAAGAGGGGGGGTTAGGGAAAGAATTTGCGCACGAGGGATAATTTTTACGGACTCGTAAAAATGTGCACGGTCCACGAAAAATAGGAGAGTCATGATTGCAAGAATTTAATTCAAAGATATTTGAATTTAATTCAAAGACATTTGAATTTAATTCAAATGGTTTGAACAAGGACTAGGAATTAGAGGTGTCCAAAAATGTTCGGATTTTTGGTGGAGCTCCGGAATATGATGAAAGAACATATAGCAATGTTGGAGACCAAGAATTAAGATAACAAAGGCATTGGGATATTTTGCAAGTGTGTTTATGGGTGAATCCAAATTATTGGAATATTTAATATAGCTCCCTAATATCGGGAGGATATGTTATAAAGAGAATCACCATGTGAATTCCCTCGGTTTAAATGGACCGAAGATCCATGCAATTTATTTAGTGAGTTTTTAAAACGGGTAGCATGATGACATGGTGCAATGCACATGATGCAAAGATGAAATGCAACGGAACAAACAAATCACACGTTGAAACCCAGAAATCATGGAAGGCACCTGAAGCTCCGGTCTTGGGGCGTCGATGAGACACCACGCTGCCGGGCTCAGATTGGGGAAGGCGATGGGCCATCTCACCACCGCGCTCCGGTGAAGCGGGAAGAAGGCTCGGGCTGTGCTTTTGGCGTTGCTGGAGCCTGGCCTTGGGAGCTGTTGCGGTCGCGAGTGCTGCTTTTGTTTTTCCTTTCCTTTCTCCTGCATTTCAAAAAATTAGAGGGCCCTGCTGGGGTGTGTAATGAACCATGGTACTTATGCCACTATGCTATGTTTATTGTCTTGATGCTGTGCCGTGGTGCCCATATTCTGACTAGGTGCGGTTAGGGTAACTTAGCTCGGTATACTTGCGGTAGTTTTCCGCCTTGCAAGGGCGCACCTTTCCAGCAGCGTCATGCAAAGTCCCCTTCCTGATGACTCAGGAGACGTCGGGCCCCGGGAGACTTGGTACAGCTGCAGAGTTATTAGAAATCCTGACGAGGCGTCACGTCCTTCCTCGCGCGAGCCCCCGAGCATGGGTTGGTTGTGGCTAGTACAACGCGTCATGTGGCCCGGAGGCACGGACTTAAGAGGCTGCGCATGCCCACGAGATCATTCGAGAGCACCTCGCGAGGATTTAAGGATACCGAAGCTCTGGGGAAACGAGACTTCGGTGAGGTGTGTTCGCGGGTGAACCCAAGCGTACATACCTGCCTAGCCCCCGCGCGCGGGGCGCGCAAGGAGGAGCAACGGGCAAGTGCCGCTCTTCCTGGGACAAGGCTGGAGAGGCAAGCAAATCAAGAGGAGAGAAAAAGAAACCCCAACTCTGACGAATGAGAAATGCGAGAACTCCAAATTTCATTCAAGAAGTTGCAAGCGAGCTATAGAAAGCAAGCAAAAGAATTGCCGCGTCTGGCACCTAGACTAGTCTTCTCACCAACGCGGAGCTAAGTGCTGCTAGTAGGACGTGGGTGGGAGCCCCTGTGAGGCCCGCGGGCGGCACTCGGGAGACTCCGGGGCGTGTACAGCCCCATTCATTATTACGTGAGAGTGTCACAAGCGGAGACCTTCGCAGGCACTAGGCCTTGCTTCATGGGTAGAACTTCCGGAGGTGCTGGATCTTCCAGGTGTTCTGGATGGTGATCCCGTTGTAACATCCCAAATTTTCAATTTGGAATGTTATACACTAGATCATCATTGCATATCATATTTTATTTGCTTTTGGTTTTGATCCTAGAAATTCTACGCAACTCAAGGACCCACGGAGAGAGTTGGGGATTTCGTTATTTTCATATTTGAGTTTTCTCAAATTTTGAGAATAGGATCATTTGATTTTAATTATTTTATCATCAATTATTTCTATTACAAAAATATGAGAGAGGGAATAAAATGACTTTCCCAAAATAAAGAAATATTGATGATTTAATAATAAAATCAAATAAGGTTTTATTTCGGAGTTTTTCGTTATTTTATTTGAATTTAGGAAAAATGTGCGTTTTTCAAAATTGCATTTAGGCCCCAAATAAATGTTCACCTGGTGCGGCTTGATTTTAGAAGCCCGGGAAATTTTATTTCAGGATTTTTGGAGTCCATTTAGTATTTCTTTTATTTGTTTTTCTGCACGGAATAAAAAAACGAAACCGACCTACGGGCCGTGTTAGGCCCGGACTCCTCCGGAGCCGGCCTTTAAAAGCCGGGGCACCCGACCCCGCAGCCCACCGAGCCGCCGACCGCCGCCGCCCGAACCCTAGCGCCACCCGCCGCCGCCGCCCCGCCGACCGCCGCCGCCGCCGCCCCGCCGCCGACCGCCGCCGCCGCCGGAGTTCTCGCCGGAGTTACCGGTAGATATTTTTTTAGACGCCTGTTTTTTTCCCGAAAAACCGTTCGGTTTTTCCGGCGATTTTGTTGTTTTTCTAGTTTCGGTTTTTTTAAATAGATCGGTTTTTCTGATTTATTTAATTAGCGAGCGTTCGTCCGTTCATTCGTTCTAGCGAACGTTCGTCGTTTTTCTTTTTCTTGGATTAAATCCGCGATTTTGCTGATCGCGATTCCTGATCCGATTTTTCTTTTAATATAACTTTTCGGTCGTTTATCGGAATCAGGCGATTCAAGCGCCTGGAGTTTCGTCTCAAAACCCTCTATCTGTTTAACCAACTTAAACAAGTTTTCGCCACTGTAAAAATTGCCCTAGATCCAGAATAGTAAACAAAGCCTGTTTCTTTTGCCGTTTGACTTTCGTTGCTTCGTTTGATTTGATTCCTTTTGCAAACCGGAGTTCTTAAGTTGAACCGTCTGGTTAGATCTCTTATTTGAGTTTTAACTATGCATTAGATGATTACTTATTGTATGCTTGTTTGTTTGTCTGTGATAGAATACCCGGAGTGCGCCGCCTGTTACTTCGAATCTCTAGGTTTCACGGATCATCAGCAAGGCAAGTAACACTTTGATCATACCTCCTACTACCCAGTTTTATTGCATTAGATCAATCCTCAAACATTGAATGATTAGTATCTAATTAAATTGTGGGATGGGAAGTAGTTGAGGTAGTACCTATTACCTGTTTATTATCAAACCTTTGGGAGTTACTTCTACGTTTGCCTATTGTGCCATGCTATGCTAGTAGACGTGCATTGGGTGAGTGATATCCATGACAGATGTGAGTTTGTCAATTAATGGTTTATCTAAGGTGGCAACTTAAACACACATCTTGGTGGATTGAGGTACCTGGGTATTCCAGGATTGCCTATTTTTTTTATGGACCGCCACCCAGGCCCAAAGGGATCATGAGATTTTTCAAACTAGAAACTTCCGTGTGCAGCCACAAGCTATTATGGGCTCTAGCATAGTTGATTAAGTCGTGCGAACTCTTACAGGGTAGACTAGCAGATGTAGGGGAAAGTAGGTGTAACGGTCTATCCATCGTAAGGTGCTAGCGCTTATGAAAGACTGTGTCTCGGTCATCCGTCTTCTCAAACACCATGTAGTGCGAGAAACCAAACGGAGGCGATCGAGTCTTGTGGGGAAAAGTGTGCAAACCTCTGCAGAGTGTATAAACTAATCATGGTTAGCCGTGTCCCCGGTTATGGACATCTTGAGTATCTAGTACTTGGATTATCATGTGAATCTCAACATGTTACTCTAAAATTTAAGTTTGTTGGGTTTTGTATAATGATGATGCTTAATTGGGATTGAGGATGCTGTCAACCATTCTCAATGTTTAACAACTACCATGATAGTTAAATAAAATTTATTACTTTGCAGTAGGGAAAATTGGCTTTACGCAAAACTATAACCATGGAGCTTTCCACCAGCTAAATATGCATATAGTATAGCTGTTTCATTCCATTACTCTCTATGTGTTACTTTGCCAGCATATTCCATGTGCTGACCCGTTTCGGGCTGCAACGTTAATGTTGCAGACTTTTCAGACGAAGATTAAGGAGTTTTTAGGTCGTGGTTCTATACTCAGTGATGCCGTTGGAGTTGATGGACTCACTTATCTTCCAAGCCTTCCGCTCTTATCGTTATTAGATGGCCTTAAGCCACATTTATTGTAATAAGTTCTCTATTGAGACACTCGATGTAATAAGTGTGTGATTGCTACTCTGTTATAAATCCTTCAAGTACTGTGTGGTGTCAGCATTACTGATCCAGGGATGACACCTGAGCACAGAGATCAGACCGTTTGAGGTCTGGTCGCTACAGAGATGGTATCAGAGCACACGCTGACTGTAGGACATGACCACTAAGCTAAAAGACCTAGATCACTATTCACTCTCTTCTCTTCTGACCTCTCATCTTTTCTACTCTTTAGGATGGCGGATGCAAGGAACAAGTTCACACAACCGGATGAAGATACACCCTTTGGACGCCACTTGAAGGAAGTCACTAGATAACTGAACATAGGAGTACTAAGCTTCACCGGAACCTACAACGCCACTTTACCTGAAGAAGAGCGCTGGATGATTCAAGTTCAAGTTCCAGGAAGGACGTTCATGCCAGTCACTGAGCCCATAGAGTTTTCTTTTGATGCACCAACTTGGAGTCTAGGAAAGAGCATGGCAGCTCACATCGCCATGGGACGCATTGGAGAAGTCTACCGCAATGATCTCAAGGATACTATCTACCAGATTTGTGGGCGCCGAGATGAGCACTGGGAGATGATAAGCACCAGAAAGGATAGATCAATTGCAGCTTTTATCCAGGAATTAAACCAGCACATTCGACGACAGGAGAACCAGATGTGCGCCGACATGATAGACCTGAAGAAGGATAAGACAAGAATCAAGGAACTGGAGAAAGAACTCAAGGCTACACGTGAAGATTATGAAGAAGAAATTGAAGTATCGGTGGAGAAGAATGACGATCTGATCAAGAAGATCGGAATATTTATGGGAGGCCCTACACCAGTAGATGAAGACGAAGAACCCAAGGAGATTTGCCCTGAAGACTACATCATCATCGATGACACCGACTCGGACCCAGATGATAGCGATGAAGACTATGTTGATGAAGCCGGAGCAGATATCATGGAGTCTGCAACCGAAGAATATTTCTAGTAGACCACCTCATCAGTAGTAGTAGTCCACCATGTAAATACAGTAGTCCGAGCACTTTTGCGATAGTTAAATCGATTGTATGCCCTTGTTTGATTGAGTGAAGTGAATTGTTTTCTTTTGCCACATGTGCATATGGGTAGTGTTTTATCTTTAGACCCCCTCTATTCTTAAATCTCATCTTTTCTAAACCCGCAGATGCCTCCGAGACGTGACCCCGGATTTACCTTTCCACCGGAGCTCACCCAGTTGATCCAGCGGCAGAACACACTGATGCAGTTGCTAGTCCAGAATCAGAATCAGGGGAACAACAACAACAACCCACCACCACCACCACCACCACCTGTTGATCACTTAGCCCGTTTTCTTCGGCTGAATCCGCCGGTGTTTTCCAGTAGTACCGAGCCGATAGTGGCAGATGATTGGCTCTGCAAGATAGCTAGAGAGTTGACCACAGCAGGATGCACAGATGCGGAGAAGGTGAAGTTTGCCGCACATCAGCTTGAAGGACCCGCAGCATCATGGTGGGAGAATTTCACAGCCACTTTCCCTGTCAACACTGTCACGTGGGACCAGTTTCAGCAGGCTTTTCGTACTGCCCATGTCTCAGCAGGAGCTATGGCCATGAAGAAGCGTGAGTTTCGCAACTTGCGCCAAGGAGGACGGACAGTTGGCCAGTATGTGGAGGACTTTAGTAAATTAGCACGTTATGCCCCAGATGACGTTGCTACGGATGCAGATAAACAGGAGAAGTTTCTGGAAGGACTGAATGATGAGTTGAGCATGCAGTTGATGATAGCAACCTTCAACAACTACCAGGAGTTGGTAGACCGTGCTCTTATGATTGAAGGCAAGCAGCAGCAAATTGAGAACCACAAGAGGAAGTATGGACAAGAGAAGTACAATTCTAGAGCTCGGCAGAAGCCACGTTTTACCCCTAGATCGGGAGGCCATTTTCAGCATACCCATGGAGGAGGTAGCTCTCACAATCACAACGGCACCAAGAATGGTAATGGTAATGAAGGAAGCAACGGCCAGAACCGTACCAACCCATCAACCCCAGCCAAGAAAGACCTGAGCCAAGTCACTTGCTTTAAGTGCCAAAAGACCGGACATTATGCCAATGAATGTCCTGAAGGCCAGAATGGCAATGGAAGCTCTGGGAAGAAGCCGAACCCTTTCAAAAGGGGACAGGTGAACCATGTTAACGTGGAGGAGGTTGAAGAGCAGCCAGATGCAGTCATCGGTAAGTTTTTGGTTAAGTCATTTACTGTAAGTGCATCTAGTGCCACCCCTAGTTGGTTTTGGAGTATTGACGACAAACCTAGTTGAGGGACTAATGTGTTTGTGAGAATTGCAGGATAACACAGGTAGAAGTCCCTCATTGATTCGGTTTTCCTACCAGAGATGACCCCTAAAAATGTATGAAGACATTGATGTCAAAGGTGGTATGTGAAGATATTCACATTGAAGAGAAGACATCGCATGAAGCCTATGGAGCTCGAAGACTCAGATCTTTCGTAGTTCTTTTTCTTCTTTATTGAGTCATAGGAACCACCGTACTGTTAAGTGGGGTCCAAGAGAAATAGTCAGAATGACTGAAGTGATGCTTAACCAAAACCTATGTCTTCGAGTGAAGACTATGAGAGCAAATCTTGTCCAGAGTCGGACAAGTCAGTAGCCCAAGTAAAGTTGTCGTGTGTGTTTGAAATCTGAGTGTTGGAACACATGTCAGTTCCTTAGTGACCCAGGGTCATTTCGGACAAATCAGGTCGGGTTGCCTAGTGGCTATAAATAGCCCACCCCCTACAACCATAAACGGTTGGCTGCTCAGAGTTAGAGTACGGCTTTTGTCGTTTGAGAGCAACCCACCTCGAAGCCTTTGAGAGAGAATTCCTTGCGAGGATAAAGCCCTAACCACCCAGAGCCAAAGAGTGTTAGGCATCACTTAAGTCTTCCTGTCTGTGTGATCTAAAGACTTATTACACTTGAGGACTATGAATCCTCCAACCGGTTAGGCGTCGCGTTCTGAGCATCCAAGAGTCATTGTGGATCGCCAGTGAACGAAGTCTGCGAAGGTTTGGGAGTCTACCTTGAAGACTTACCAGAGTGATTGGGTGAGGTCTGTGTGACCTTAGCTCAAGGGGAATACGGTGAGGACTGGGTGTCCTGAGCTGCGTGTTCAGGACTGGGTGTCCGGGACTGTGTGTCCTCAGGTTTAAATACCTAGCCGCCCTAACCAGACGTATAGTTGTCACAGCAACTGGAACTGGTCCAACAAATCATTGTCTTCAACGAGTCACTGGTTTCATCCTTCCCTTCCCTTTACTTACTGTTGGTCCTTGTGAAGTCATTGTATGATTGCACTATCTTTTGTCTTCATGGAGTGACTGCTTGTTCTGATTGGCTTCATAATATCTTCCTACCTGATCCTTACTACCTAGCTGCTATTAGTCATTGTGCTTTCACTTTATTGAATACTTGACTACGGTTTGCCTAGTGTAGTCTACCTTCCGCTGCATGGTAATAGGTTTATTTCTATCATTTGTCTTCGAAACTTCCACGTTTTGAAGACTGTCATAAAAATCGCCTATTCACCCCCCCCCTCTAGTCGATATAACGCACTTTCAATTGGTATCAGAGCAAGGTACTCCCTTGTTCTATGTGATTCGGTTTAACCACCTGGAGTTTTAGCTATGTCGACTGCAGGGATAATTAAAGTCTCCGATGCGTGCCCCGTCTTCGATGGAACTGAATATCCCTACTGGAAGAATAAGATGCGCATGCATCTTGAAGCCATTGACGTCGACCTATGGTATGTCGTCCAGAACGGCGTTCCCAAGGCTGGAGAAGGTGTCACTGCTGCTGACGTCAAGAAGTTCGTTCAACTGGACTCTACTGCCAAGAATATCATCTGTGGTCATCTGACCAAAGGACAGTATGGCCGCGTGAGTGCTTTGGAAACATCTAAGCTAGTCTGGGACTGGCTCTCCAAGGTCAATGAAGGCGTCTCAACCCAGAGAGATCAGAGAATCAGTGTCCTTCGCAACGTCTTCAACCGCTTCAAGAGAAATGACAATGAGAATGTCCAGCTCACGTTTGATCAACTCACTGACATCACAAATGAGCTTCAAGCCCTCGGCGCTACTGAGATCACCAAGCATGAAGTCGTCAAGACACTCCTGAGATCACTTGACAGTTCGTTTGACACCCTAGCCCTGATGATTCAAGAACGTCCTGATTTCAAGACACTCGATCCATCTGACATACTTGAGAGGCTCAACACACATGAGTTTCAGCTTTCTGAGAAAAGAGATATCTACGGTCCCAACTATGGGCGAAAGCTGTCTCCTCATCTGAAGAAGAATCACACAGCAGTTCTGATGATCCTGAAGACATTGGAAAGGAGCTTGCTATGCTTGTGAAGAAGTTCCAAAAATTCACCAAGAAGAAAGGCTTCAGAAAGTCTTCACGATCAAGCTCAAGGAATGATGAAGCTTCTGCTCATGACTACAAGAAGAAAACATGCCACAAGTGCAAGAAACCTGGCCACTACATCTCTGAGTGTCCGCAGTGGGACATTGAGAACAAGAAGAAAAAGAAGAGCAAGGAGTATGATTCTGATGACAAGAAAAAGAAGAAATACTCAGAGTCTTCTTCCAAGTCCTCCTCAAAGTCTTCATCACACAAGAAGAGCTCATCTGGCAAGGCACGTGCGTTTGTTGGCAAGGAAATGGATTCAGAGGAGGAGTCCGCTTCTGAGGAGGCGGAGGTTGAGTCCGAGGAGGAGTCCGATTCTGGCGTTGCGAGTCTGGCTACAGCATACGTTGCCAAGTCCATCTTCAACACTGAAGACAATGACTCCATCACCGACATTGATGCAAATGACAAGGACTACTCCGCTCCTGCCTACTGCTTCATGGCACGCGGTGCCAAGGTAAACACATGCAGTACTCACTATCAAACATCTAGTGACGATGACTCTGATTGTGGTTCCAAACCCAGCTACAAAACACTCACTAAAATTGCAACTAAACAACAGAAAACCATGGAACACATTCAAAAACTGTTAGACAAAAGTGATGATCTGTTAGACGCTGAAATGACTCGATCTCAGTCCTTAATTGAAGACATAAAAAATCTTCACGTTAAGTATGAGGAACTTGAAAGTCATCATGAAACGCTCTCAACAGCTCATGAAAGGCTTTCCTATGATTATCTTCAAAGGAAGCAAGATCTTGTGAAATTGAGAGCGGCTCATGAAGATCTTCAAAAAGAAAACGAGTCGCTTCGCGCCGAACAGATCAGTTCAGCTCAGGAAGGATTTGAACCACCATGTCTTAAATGCATTGAGCGTGATAATGCTACTTCTGTTGCGAATGTTCTACTGCTGCTACTATTGCAATGTCTTCAACTGTTGATGTGGGAACTAACCCCTCTGCTGAGGATACCACTGCTATTGCTGATGAGAATGCTAGGTTGAAGACATTGCTTGAAACAGGGATGTACAAAAGTCTCAAAGGGCATCAGACATTATGTTATGTCCTCAAAAGGCAGATCCTGAACCGAAACCCTAGGAAAGAGGGTGTTGGGTTCGTAAGGAAAATGAATGCTGATGGCTCTTACTGGAAACCTGAGCAGTACCCCAAAACCACATGGGTTGCTGCAAAGGAACCTTCAGCAGATCCATCCACTATATCTGGCTTCACTTGTGCTAACCCCATTGTCATTGATGAATCCTTTGATGCAAACTATAAATTGTTTAAGAATCAGAATGGTAAAGTGTTTGCCAGGTATATTGGTACTAACTGCAGGAATGGACCGTCTATGAAGAAGATCTGGGTGCCCAAAAAGTGTTTGGAGAATCTTCCTGTGAATGTCATCATGACACCACAGGTGAAGAAGACAAACCCCAGACCACAGGCTTCATACGGTCCAAAGGCTTCATACAGACAGAGGACTCACTGGAGTCAAACTAACGCAAATGTTTTGCAGGGAAGCCATACTCAGGCCTATGAATATGAGCGCGGTTCATCAAACCGCCATGTTCATAAGACCAAGAACTATTCTGCTTATTCTTATGAATACTATTGTCCTCCTGCAAGACTTTTCAATAGGGCTGCAAAGCCAAAGTTCTCAAATGCTGCACTTAGACTCATTGCTTCGAAGCCACCCTTGAAGATGTGGGTGGCTAAGAAAGCTTAACTCTCTTTTGCAGGGAAGGGTCTCCAGCAGAAAACCAAAATCGTCTGATGCTATTGCTGGGGACCTTAAACATCTTGTAGGGCGCAAGATCAGATGCCCAAATGGTCTTATTATGTACTTCGTTCCTGAATCGCTTGCTACTCGCCCTATCAGTCCAAATCTCGATCTAAGCTTTCATAACCCTCTGGTTCGTCAAATGTTTTTGCTTCACAATTCTCTTCGTGAAGCCTATCCCCCTAACTGCACTGTAGGGTACGACACCAGCGGCTTCAGAATGGATTATTGATAGTGGGTGTACCAATCACATGACTGGCAAGAGAAGCCTTCTTATGGACTCAACCTTACGTCCATCCGACAAGAGTCACATCACATTTGCTGGCACTGGTAAAAGTAAGGTATTGGGTCTAGGTAGAGTTGCCATCTCAAAGGATCAACACATGGATAAAGTCATGCTTGTTGAATCCCTTGGTTTCAACTTAATGTCTGTCTCAATGCTTTGCGATTTAAACATGATCGTGATGTTTGGAAAATATCGTTGCCTTGTTCTAATGGAATCTGACAAGTCTCTAGTGTTTGAAGGGTATAGGAAAGATGATTTGTACGTGGTAGATTTCTCAGCAGGACCACAACTTGCCGTATGTCTTCTGGCAAAAGCTTCAGAATGCTGGCTCTGGCATCGGAGGCTAGGGCATGCTGGCATGAGGAACCTCCACACCCTTGCAAAGAAGAAGCATGTCATATGCATCGAGGGCGTCAAGTTCAAGAAAGATCACTTATGCGGTGCCTGTGAAGCAGGAAAGATGACGAGGGCAAAGCATCCCTCGAAGACAATCATGACAACAACTCGACCCTTCGAACTGCTCCACATGGATCTTTTCGGTCCCACTCATTACTCAACTCTTACTACTACTGCTTGTCTCTATGGCTTTGTCATTGTTGATGATTATTCTAGATATACTTGGGTGCACATAATCCTCTACAAGACTGAAGTGCGGGATGTCTTCAGACGCTTCGCCAATCGAGCAATGAACAACTATGGCGCCAAGATAAAGCACATCAGAAGTGACAATGGCACTGAATTCAAGAACACTGGCCTTGATACATATCTTGATACTTTGGGCATCACACATGAATTCTCAGCTCCGTATACGCCACATCAGAATGGCGTCGTCGAACGCAAGAACAGAACACTCATTGAGATGGCCCGAACGATGCTTGATGAATACAAGACTCCAAGAAAATTCTGGCCTGAAGCCATTGATACTGCATGCCATACAATCAATTGTGTTTATCTTCACAAGCTTTTGAACAAGACATCTTATGAGCTCCTTACTGGCAAGAAGCCAAATGTCAGTTACTTCAGAGTATTTGGCGCCAGGTGCTGGATCAAGGATCCACATCACACTTCAAAATTTGCACCAAAAGCACATGAGCGTTTTATGCTTGGATATGGAAAGGATTCACACTCCTACAGAGTCTTCAATCTCTTTCATTATAAAGTGGTTGAAACAGTCGATGTGCGGTTCAATGAGACTAACGGTTCACAAAGAGAGCAACTGCCAAATGTGCTAGATGAAGTTCCATCCAGTGAATCAATCAAACTTATGGGCACTGGATAAATCATACCCTCTGAAGCTCAACCTGAAGAGGAACTTATCATCTCCGCACCTGGTCAACCTGAAGACAATGCTCAGCCTAAAGACAATCCCTCTAACAATGACAATGATCAGCAAGAACAAAATCTTCGCCCTGTACATCCTCGTGTTGCAAATGAAGTGCAGATTGAGAGAATAATTGATAGCATCAATGCACCCGGTCCGCTCACTCGTTCAAGGGCAACACAGCTAGCAAATTTCTATGGGCACTTCGCATTCGTCTCAATAACAGAACCCAAGAAAGTTGAAGAAGCCTTCATGGAACCTGAATGGATTCAAGCTATGAAGAAGAGCTTCAATAGTTTAAGCTGAATAATATATGGGAACTGGTTAAGCGTCCTGATCCTCGGAAGCACAATATAATAGGCACCAAATGGATATTCCGCAACAAGCAAGATGAGCATGGTCAAGTTGTCAGAAACAAAGCTCGTCTCGTTGCTCAAGGATATACTCAAGTGGAAGGGATTGACTTCGATGAAACATTTGCTCCCGTGGCTCGACTTGAAGCCATACGCATACTGCTGGCCTATGCAAATCATCATAACATACTTCTATATCAAATGGATGTGAAGAGCGCATTTCTCAATGGCAAGATTGAAGAAGAAGTGTATGTTGCACAACCGCCTGGCTTTGAAGATCCAAAACATCCTGACATGGTATACAAGCTCAATAAGGCACTGTATGGCCTCAAACAAGCCCCTCGGGCTTGGTATGACACACTCAAACACTTCCTGAAGAGCAAAGGCTTCACACCTAGTTCCCTCGACCCACTCTCTTCATGAAGACATATGATGGTGAACTGTTTGTGTGCCAAATATATGTGGATGACATTATCTTCGGCTGCACCAATCAGAAATACAGTGAAGAATTTGGATATATGATGCAAGAGCAATACCAGATGTCCATGATGGGAGAGCTGAAGTTCTTCCTTGGTCTTCAAATATGACAGCAACGCAACGGCATCTTTATATCTCAAGAGAAGTATCTCAAAGATTGCCTGAAGAAGTTTGGTATGCAAGACTGCAAAGGCTTCACGACGCCAATGCCAGCCAAACATCATCTGGGTCCCGACGACAATGGTAAAGAGTTTGATCAAAAGGTATACCGCTCCATGATTGGTTCTTTACTTTATCTATGTGCATCTAGGCCAGATATTATGCTTAGTGTTTGCATGTGTACTCGATTCCAAGCGGCACCAAAGGAATCGCATCACTTAGTTGTGAAGCGAATTCTTCAATATTTGGCTTACACCCCACCTCTAGGATTATGGTATCCAAAGGGCTCAGAGTTTGATCTAGTTGGATTCTCAGATGCTGATTATGCTGGTGACATGGTGGATCGCAAGTCTACATCAGGCACACGTCATTTTCTGGGACGATCACTTGTATGTTGGTCTTCAAAGAAGTAGAACTGTGTATCTCTCTCCACTACTGAATCTGAATACATTGCTGCTGGATCTTGCTGCGCTCAGCTTCTGTGGATGAAGCAAACACTCAAAGACTATGGCATTCATCTGAAGCAAGTGCCACTCTACTGCGACAACGAAAGCGCCATCAAGATTGCCAACAACCCAGTTCAGCACTCAAAGACAAAGCACATTGAGATTCGTCATCACTTTCTCAGAGATCATGTTGTGAAGGAAGATATTGATATAATACACGTCAACACTGAAGAGCAATTGGCAGATATCTTCACCAAGCCCTTGGATGAGAAGAGATTTTGCAAGTTACGGTGTGAGCTAAATATCTTGGAATCCTCAAATGTCCTGTGATCAGGCACACATCCTAACACTTATGCATATTGATGACTTAGATGTGCAACACACGAAGTAAAGTATATCTTCAATCTATGAAGACATGCATTCTAAGTGTGAATACATTAATGAGGAATTTGACTTCGGAGCGCCACGATAATTGTGCGCCGTGTCTAGGTCTAATACTTCCTATACGGTGGGTAACGCCACCACCAAATGTTCTGTTTGAAGTGTTTCACTCATGGCGTTACATTTGCTATGTCTTCACATTTGGTCTGGGGGGACTGTGGAGGGGGGTGCTGTTTGAAGATACGCCGCAGGTACTAATTTTTTTAGTAATGGTGGGTGGAGATGGTGGTGGACGAGGGAGGGCGACGATTCAAATGCCTCGACTACTGCAATTTTACTATAAGGTCGGTAATGGAGGAGTGTGGGCAACGATTGAAGTACGGCGGCTACTAAAATTTGGGTAAAGGAATCGATGCGGGACGGGAGTGCCCAAGATCATGCACGGTCCAATAACAATATGCATGTATGATAATAAGGAAAAGTGGCGCAGATCCGCCGATTTTTGCAACGCTCAAGGCGGGTAGTTTGTTTTTTATATTTCTAGCTAGCTGGTCTACCGCACACGGTTCGTCCTAATTTCCAAATAAAGTTACCCGCCTTTAGCTTGCACAGGTGGTGGTTTTACAGCGCACTTGCATCACACATGGTTAAGCCAGTAGCTCCACTCTTTGCTCGCGCTTGCACGGTCGTGGTGATTTCAGCGCACTTGCATCGCACACGGTTGAGCCAGTACCTCCACCCTTTTCTCGCGATTGCACGGTCGTGGTGATTTCAGCGCACTTGCATCGCACACGGTTGAGCCAGTACCTCCACCTTAATCTGCTTACACTTGCGCGGTCGTGGAGATTCACATTGCACATATATCGCACACGGTTAAGATATTATACCCAGTGTCCGTTGAGGGTCATCAGAATATTTGCATCAAAAAATAAGTTAGAGAGGGTCAAAAGACAACAACAGCAGCATGTGGCCCAAATATATATGACTAAAAAGGGTGGTCTGTGATGTTCCAAATTCCAATGCACAAGTTTGACCCCGCGGGCCCACGGTTGGGCGCGTCATTGAAGATCGATGAGAGGGGACAGAAGTCAAGAACCACCTGGAAATGGCCAAACATATGTACGAATATTGGGGATGTTTAAAACTTTAAATACACAATGCATAACTTTGGTGGCACCTGCCTCGCAAACCCGAAAGCACCCTAACAACCACCTAGCTAGGATATATATGATGACATAATGTCGTACCTAGCTAGGATGCTTGGCCCACCACATCCCACTTTGTTTCAGCGGCGCAGATGCACGTAATGATCGATACTTTGGTCATTCATGCATGTCGCCATGACCTACCATAAGACGGACCAATGAATCTTTCGTTTGGTCAAATGACAGTTGTTGTTGTCGATAAACCGCTTGGGCCAATAGATTGAACCGTCATAAAAATCGCACGAGAGGGACCACAAAACCAGCACCTCTTTCATGCAGCCCAAAATGATGTACGTTGGGAAGGGGTGATGTGTGTTTTCAATATAGAATAATGTACAATTTAGATGTGGTGCCTACCTGTCGATACAGACAACAACCATGAAGGCAAGGTAGTTAAGGACGAGATACGTACGCAGGGTTTGATGTAGGTCGAACCCAGCAATCCGAGCATCTGGGAGGGAATCCGGACAACGCATGAGCTCGACCTTTGGTTGACCGACATTTGACGATGACCGGCCCTAACACGAACCAGGAGGAATCCATTCATGGCCTAACACATAACCCTCATTATCGGTCAGAGGGATGATATATATACACTCGGGGAGCCCACAAACATCCGTGTCGTCACAAAACACCGCACAAGGGAGACATGGTCGATCAGAAGACCCCGTATACACTGCATGCGACCCGAAAATATATATGGGTATGATGGTGTATGATGTTTTTAAATCCCAAATGCACAAATTCGATGGGCCACGCCAACTACATTACAAACCGAACACCGTACCCGACTCCAAGCCTGGTTCAATACCTATGATGTCAGTTTCCCAACTTTGAGGCGGCGGCAGCGGGGGTGGCGTGGGGGGCGGGGGGGTCGTCCCACGCATGCACTCAAACTTTATTTTGTCTAGCATGGGGCACATCTATATATATCTATACATCTATACACCTATATAGTGTGCGAATAACTATGAAAGTTGCTCATTGGCTGAAGCCAATCCGATAGCACAGAGATGGCAAATCCGAGCACTACTGGCTGTTGGATATCATCTACATTCCACCAGATTCTGCCACATGTACAATCTATAAGACTCCATGGTTGAATTTAAGCATAACGCACAAACCTCAAAACACAAGCACTTCTCCTTTGTTCTCTAGAATCTTCCATATCTTAATTGCCCAAACCTTTTTTCGAAATGAATTGTCACTTTTTGTTTTTACCTTTACAATGCACAATTCCATGAATCTTAAAATAGTTTTTTTATAAAACTAATTGATTTTGGATGAGATGAACTATAAGAATTAAACGAACATCTACATCATGCATATCTGGGAGAAGAGGCGGGAAACCGATGAGAGGAGTGGCGAGAAACGGTACCCTGTTTTGAATGAAAACCTAGTAGAGAAGGAAGTGTGAGCTACACGATGCATGCGCATAGTGGTTACCCATGTACTGCATGTGCTATCGAAAGGGCTTAGGGTTGCCATTCAATCTGGGAGCATCCAACGGTGCACACGTACAATCCGTGGGGTTTGGGTTCTGGCCAGTCAGAACACAGGACTCAGATCGCGCATGCAGCGGGGGGGAATCATACGGAAACCAACATTCAATGGAATCCGATGAAAACCACGAGAAAAAAGATGTTTTGAAGTTTCAAAAGAAATTCAAAAAAAATGGAGGATGTTAAGAGGATGATGTTTTATTGCCACACAAAATTTCAAGTTGAAACACATTACGAGATGTGAGCTATGAAAAAGACAAAATCAGTGTTGAATAGTGTCGAATAGTAATGTCACTATTCAGGACGGAATTTGTCTTTTTCATAGCTCACATCTCGTAATGTTCTTCAACTTGAAATTTTGTGTCACAATAAAACATCACCTTCTTAACATTCCACATTTTTTTCAGATTTTAACGAAACTTTAAATATGGTTTCCACGAAGATTTCATTGAATATCGGCTTTCGTGACTGAACCGTGTGCTATTTGAAAACATTTCGTGAGAAGAATCTCGGTTTTTAAATCCCTGTAAATCAAAACTAATGAAAAGTGCATTATATCGACTAGAGGGGGGTGAATAGGCGATTTTTATGAAATTCTTCACTAAGGAATTTGCCGGTGAGGAAATTCCTTAGCGAAGAACTACTAGCAGCGGAATAAGTACTCAAAAGTAAACATAACAGAATACAAGCATAGTCATCATGATGAAATGAAGACAGGCACAGAGTACAGGAAGCGTAAGCACAGGATAACATAGGATGAAGACAAACAGACTGAAGAAATTGAACTGAGGAAATTGAGAAAGTCTTCAGTCAAAGTCTTCAAACACAGATATGAACAGGCACACAACACAGCTATGAGGAAATGAAAGAGTTGAGGAAATAGAACCAGTAAGCTTAATGAAGACAATGATTTGGTAGACCAGTTCCAACTGCTGTCTCAGTTGTACGTCTGGTTAGAACGGCTGAGTATTTAAACTCGAGGACACACAGTCCCGGACACCCAGTCCTAAACACGCAGCTCAGGACACCCAGTCCTCACCGTATTCTCCTTAAGCTAAGGTCACACAGACCTCGCCTAATCACTCATGGTAAGTCTTCAGGCGACTTCCAAACCTTCACAAACTTGGTCACTCGGCGATCCACAATTCCTCTTGGATGCTCTAGACCATGACGCCTAACCATCTGGAAGAAGCACAGTCTTCAAAGGTAACAAGCGTCGGATCCACGCAGGATCAATCTCTTCAGTGATGCTCAATCACTTGGGGTTTGTAGGTGTTTGGGTTTTGGGTTTTTCCTCACTCGATGATTTTCACTCAAAGTCCTCAGAGGATGGGTTGCTCTCAAATGACAAGTGTCAGTTTCTCTCAGAGCAGCCAGCCAGCTAGTGGTTGTAGGGGGGCGGCTATTTATGCCTAGGGCACAGCCCGACATGATAAGACATAAATGCCCTTCAATGATATGACCGTTAGATGGATAGATATTTTGGGACAGCTGGCGCATAGCACAGAAACGGTCGGAATTTTGAGTAGAAAAATCCTCAGGGCTATCATGTTCCTCACTGTGTAGGCAATCCGCACTGGTGAATTCCTAACTCCTCAGTCAGAACAAATTCCTCAGAGACCAGAAGAACTTCGTCTCTGTCACTGAAGAATATGACTGGACTGTATGAGATTTCCAATGGCTTCACTCGAAGGGATTGGTAGGTGTAGGATTTTGAGTTGAGCATCACATGGAAATTTTTCCTTAGTATTTCCTCGACCCCCTTTAACAGTACGATGTTTCCTATGACTCAAGAAAGAGAAAATGAAACTACGAAAACAAAAGTCTTCACGCTTCATGTTCCTCGAATCAATACCAAGTCTTCAAGGTCACACCAATTTCTTCACTTTCAAAGTCTTCAGAAAGTCTTCAGAAATCCAAAGTCTTCAGTCAAAGAACTTCATTTTTAGAGGTCGACTTTCGCTATAAATATCAAACTCCACATAGACTTATAGACTTGTGTACACTCACAAACGCATTAGTCCCTTAACCTATAAGTCTTCAATACACCAAAATCACTAAGGGGCACTAGATGCACTTACAATCTCCCCCTTTTTGGTGATTGATGACAATATAGGTTAAATTTGCAACGGGGATAAACATATGAAGTGTAAATATTGATATTGAGGAATTTGATTGCAAGATATAGAAGAACTCCCCCTGAAGATGTGCATAGTGAGGAATTTGCTTTTGAAGCAATGCACACTTGACGAGTTAAATCATGGAGATCTCCCCCTATATCTTGTAATTCATACACGCATTTGACATATCACAATGAAGAATTTGAAATGCATGATGAAATATGGTGACTGGTGTAATTCAGCATGCGTGCATTAGCATAGATGTGGAATAAGCATGCAGAAAAACATATCAAAAGTATTAGAGCACCATCAGGTTTAAGTTTACAACTCGATCCAATAAAGTCTCAGAAGAATGAGAGTTGTAACTTAACGAAAAACGCCCATCAAGAAAGACCCGCTTGAAGACTAACTCAAAATTCTCCCCCTTTGTCATCAAATGACCAAAAGGATCGAATATGAGGACTAACGCCCCTAAAGAATATCAAGTTGATGAAGGAGCGCCAGCGTTGTTGGGGTTGTTTATTGTAGTACGGCCTGCCGCAGTGTCGTCCAAGTCTTCATTCTCATCAGTGTCGCGCGATGAAGAAAATGAGCTGGCCACCAGAGAAGGAACCTTGACCTTCTTGAATTTCTTTGGTGGAGGTGCAGACCAGTCAAAATCTTCCTTGAGACCCATTTTCTTCAGATCGTCTTCACCATAAAGATGTGATAATATTGCCCAGGTGCGACCGAAGACTTGATGGAGGTAGTAATGGTTTTTCTTCACTGCATTGTGTGTAGCGGTCATGTTGTGAAGAAATGAACCAAACTGACGCTTAACCCATTTGTGATTTCGATCCACCTTCTGGTGAAGACTAAGCAGAAGTTCACGGTCAGTCATCACGCGCGGAGCAGTGGCTTGAGGAGTGGACTTGGGTGCATTGGCAGAGTCATGTGTGGCAGAGTCATCATTGGTGGAATAAGAGGCAGCTTTGCGAAATTGACCATCCAATGGACGAATGCCTTCATCAATAACAGCTGGTGCCTTGCCCTTTCCATCAACTGAGGAATAGGTCCGCTTGATGACTTCAATCGGGGGCAAGTAGCTGAGGTGATTCTGAAAATCAGCTTTGTAGTTGAGTGAAGACCTTGTCCTGAGGAATCTCATAATCCAAGGTGCATAAGGCTTCAGCTCAAACGGAGACAGTGCAACATTTGCCAGAGTCCTCATGAAGAAATCGTGATAATTGACAGGAATGCCATGAACGATGTTGAATACTAGATTCTTCATGATGCCAACAATTTCCTCATCAGATGAGTCGTGGCCTTTGATAGGACTCATTGTCCTCGTAAGAATATGATAGACAGTTCTGGGCACATAAAGCAATTCCTTCACGAGGAATTTGATTCTTGGTGCCTGACCTGGCTTCAAAGGCTTCATCAGAACCTGCATGTAGTGATTTGTAAGCTCGGGTTCACTGTAGATGCAATGAGCGTCTTCAAGGGGAGGACTGAGTGGTAAGGCACGAAGCAATTCAGAAGCAATCCAGTCCAGCACCCATGAATTCACATCTTCAGAGTCTCCGGTGATGTGCATCGTTGCATAAAATTGAAGAATAAGTTCTTCATTCCAATTGCAGATGTTAGAGCAAAATTTTAACAGTCCAGCGTCGTGAAGAACAGTGAGGACTGGTGCGAAGCACGGCAGAGATTCCATATCCACGTGAGGAATATGCTCATGGTAGAAGATTTTCTCTTTGTTGAACAGCACTGAGGAATACAAATTGGCTTGACTAGCAGTCCAGAAATGCCTCTTCCTAATGCGAGCAGAGTTATATGGGTTGTAATCTTCGAAGAATATGTGCTCGCCGAAGAAATCATCAGCCTTGAACTTTTGCTTGCGTGAGAATGGATCCTTGGGCTTGGGCAGAGGAGTGTCAGTGAGTTGCATCACGACCTCAGGGATCGCAATCTCAGGTTCTTCAGGCTGAGGAATTTCCGGTTCCTCTTCAGTGGCAGTCTGCGTCTTCAGATGTTCAACAGCAGCAGTTTCTTCAGCACTAGTGGCTGGAATTTCTTCACGCACAGATGAAGTGGGGTGCGTTTCTTCAAAGCCCATTTGAACAGTTGGTGTAGGCGACTGAGGTATTTGCTGCAACGGTGTGAACATTGGAGAGTTAGGATGCTGACTTTCCCAGAATTCATCACTGATTACGGGTGTGGAGCAGCCAACGTCCACATCTTCATCTTCCATTTCTTCAACGCCAGCCTCTTCAGCTGTGAACTGAGGCATAGGCAAGGAGATGATCGGTGTTGAAGGGATTGCATCCACTTCAATTTCTTCATCAATCTGCTCTGATGAAGCAGCAGAATGATTTTCTTCATCAGATCCGCTAGGGATCTCATATTCTTCACCAAAAGGAACAAGGTCCTTTGATGGCCTGGTTGAGATGGGAACAGCATCAATGGGATTAGAAAATGAATTTGTCATAGACTTCATCTTCTTCAGAGTTGAAGAATCTGAAGTAGCTGATGCTTTCCTTTTCTTCACTGCTGCACGCTCCGCAGCCTTGGTCTTCTTCACATCTGATGCAGATGGAAGGATCGGAGTTGGGGTTGGCGCAATAGGAGCAGAGGAATTTGGCCATGACGGCATTGCTGTGGAGCTTGGCCTTGAGGGCATTGTAGGTGAAGCACTTGGCTTGCGCGCAGGCTTCTTTGACATAGCCTTCTTTGGCTTGACAGCAGAGGCCTCAGCAGAGGCAGCAGCAGCAGCAGAGTCTTCATTGAATTTCCTCACTGCTTCTCTGGCTTGCTTAGCCAACTTGGCTTGGCACTTGGTCCATTCGTCAGGATAGTCCTCACCGTGCTTGAGGCTGGTGGGATCAGCTATTTGGCCAGGTGCCAATGGAGGTCTTGGGCATGGAGGATTGAGTGTGAATTTCTTCATGTACTTGGGAGTGACATATCTGTAATCCCTCCACTCTCTAGCCCATCTCATCTCTATCTTCTGAATGCGCACCTTGCGCTCATTCTTGGTTTCCTCAGTAGGTGTGCAGTACCCAGCATATATTTCATCAGGGTTCTCAAACGATGTATTAACCTCAGGCCTCTTTCCTCCTTTCTGTGGCTTCTTACTGTCAGCCATTTTCTTCAGTTGAGGAATTTGGACAATTGAATTCTCTGAAGAAGTATGCAACTTTTCTTCAAGGAACGCTGCAAATGAGTTAAGTTGATGAGAACCTAGTGATTCAGCAGCTGACATGAGTACCTGTGAACAGAGTATAGTTGCGAGGAATTTGGAGAGGTCATATGCGTTCTCAGAAGGTTTTTCAAAAGGAACAAGTTTGAGGAATTTGACCAGATGAGTCTTGAAGAATTTCACTAAGCATTCTTTGTCTTAGGTTCCAAAGTTTTATAGATCGAACATCCACACAATTGAGGAATCTTAAAGAAAAATGATGCTTAGAGAAACGAATCAAGAACAGATGACTTGTGAGGTCTTTTAGTGTGTGAAGATATGAAGAAAAAAAACACCTTTGAAGATTTTGTAGAGAATCATTCGAATCAATGAGGGCCGTAAAAGTAACTTTTAATTACCTTGGATGAAGAACACGATGAATAGTGAAGAGGAGAGGTGAAGTTCTTCTGTGTAGATCTTCCACGCCCTAACTCGGCGGAGGAAGACGACTACGGCGGCGGTGGAGTGAAGATTTCCGCGGTCAGCGCGAGTACGTCGGCGACGAGGTCGAGGCAGTGAAGCTCTTCCTCACCGGCAATGATGAAGTAGCGGCGGCGCTAGGGTTTGAGAAGCTCGAGCTGGAGAGAGAGATCGAGCGGAGTAAAAGAAGTGAGGAAGGGAAGGAGGGGTATTTATAGCCACGATGAAAAACTGCTCGCCCAAAGAAATTGGATGAACGTGCCCCTGACCCTTCTCATTCGCATGACATGTGTCACCCACGTACTGAGAGGTGGAGATCGTGTGTGATCGTGGGTGAATGGATAAGTGTATCGTAGGATGCGGAACGGTTTGAGAGGCAAAGCCGAAAATTTAGATAAGATAGGTTTTAAAGTTCCGTTTGCAATTTCTTCAGCTGACAAGGACATAGTGAAGATTTTGAACGAGTTTCAAATAGAACTCACATGAAGAATTTGTGAACAGATTGGGTTGAGTATAGCATAGAGGGGAAGGGTCCGATCACATTCACTTAGCAGAAAAACCAACTTGAAGAATTAGCAATAAGTGAATGATGTAGAGGACATAAACTTATATATATATAGTGTTACTATTCATCACCTAGGGTGTAGAATAAATTATTCTTCATCCGAGGTAATCTTACGATCGCTTCCTAAATAAATTACGTTTATAATATAAATAGTTACATGCATATTGATTCAATATGTAAAATTTGGTATAAAAAAGGTTATAAGATCAGAAAAATCACATTTTATGTACGTTTTACACTATGTTCTTACATTCGTAATTTTATGTAACATAAATATTTTTTACGGCGAATACATATTTTCTTACATTCTCTTTTTATGTATAAAATAACACAAAATTTACGAAACGTAAAAATACATTGCATTGATGTCAAAATTAAGAGGGGGTGAAGAATAACTATTCCTCACCCAGGGTGACGAATAGCGCGACCCTATATATATATATATATGATAAATTGAGGAATTCCAACTTTTGGTGGTGGCGTGACCCACCATATAAGAATGATGATTTCAGACACCGCGTACAATTATCATAGGGTTCTGAGAATCAAATTCTTCGTTAATTTCTTCACACTAAGAGTGTTATTCTTCATTGATTGAAGAAAACGTTTCTTCATGTGTTGCACATCTAAGTCATCAATTTTTCATAAGTGTTAGGATGAGTGTCCTTTTCAAAGAACATTCGAAGATTCTAGGATATTTAGCTCACACCGCAACTTGCTAAATCTCTTCTCATCCAAGGGCTTTGTGAAGATATCGGCTAGCTGTTCTTCAGTCTTCACATGCTCAATAGAAATGTCGCCCTTCAACACATGATCACGAAGAAAATGATGACAAATCTGAATGTGCTTGGTCTTCGAGTGCTGAACTGGGTTGTGAGCAATCTTGATGGCACTCTCATTGTCACAGAAGAGAGGCACATTCTTCATGTTGACACCGTAGTCCTTGAGAGTTTGCTTCATCCATAGCAATTGAGCACAGCAAGAACCAGCGGCATTGTTCTCAGCTTTAGCAGTAGATAGTGATACGCAGTTCTCTTTCTTCGAGGACCAACAGACCAAAGATCGTCCGAGGAAATGACATGTACCAAATATTGACTTGCGGTCCACACGATCACTAGCATAGTCAGAGTCAGAATATCCAATGAGATCAAAAGCCGAGCCCTTGGGGTACCATAATCCAAGTGTTGGTGTGTGACCTAGATATCGAAGAATATGCTTCACAGCCTTATGGTGTGATTCCTTTGGTGTAGCTTGAAATCGGGCACACATGCAAACACTAAGAATTATATCTGGCCTAGATGCACATAAGTACAATAAAGAACCAATCATGGAGCGGTATACCTTATGATCGAAGTCAATACCATTTTCATCAGTGCACAGATGGCCATTTGTGGGCATAGGAATTTTGACGCCTTTGCAATCTTGCATGTTGTATTTCCTCGGTACATCCTTGAGGTATTTCTCCTGAGATATGAATATGCCATTGCGTTGTTGACAAATTTGAAGACCTAAGAAGAATTTCAATTCTCCCATCATAGACATTTGATATTCTTCACTCATCATATAGGCAAATTCATCACTATAACATTGGTCAGTACAGACAAAGATAATATCATCAACATATATTTGGCACACAAACAATTCACCATCATAAGATTTAGTGAAAATAGTAGGGTCGAGTGAACCAGGTTTGAAGCCTTTCTTCATGAGGAATTCCTTCAAGGTATCATACCACACCCGTGGGGCCTGCTTGAGGCCATAGAGGGCCTTGCTGAGTCTGAAGACTTTGTCAGGATTCTTTGCATCTTCAAAACCTGGGGGTTGAGCAACATATACTTCTTCCTCAAGCTTACCATTGAGGAATGCACTTTTCACATCCATTTGATATAAAGTGATATCATGATGGTTAGCATAAGCAAGTAATATGCGAATAGCCTCAAGTCTAGCAACAGGTGCAAAAGTTTCATCGAAATCAATTCCTTCAACCTGTGTGTAGCCTTGAGCTACAAGCTGTGGATTATTCCTCACCACAAGGCCATTTTCATCTTGCTTGTTGCGGTAGATCCACTTTGTGCCAATGATATTGTGCTTGCGAGGATCTGGGTGTTTGACCAGTTCCCAGACATTGTTGAGCTCGAACTGATGTAATTCTTCTTGCATGGCCTGAATCCACTCAGGCTCCAGAAATGCTTCATCCACCTTAGTGGGCTCTGTAATAGAGACAAAAGCATAGTGCCCACAAAAGTTAGATAAATGTGAAGCTTTTGAGCGTGTGAGAGGACATGGCGCTTTGATGTCATTGATGATCTTTTCAACTTGCACTTCTTTTGCAATGCGAGGATGAGCTGGTTGTCGTTGAAGAATTTGATCAGCATTTTCTTCAGCACCATTTTCTTCAGTATTTTCTTCAGGTGCATTAGCTCGACGTTCTTCATGTTCTGGAATGAATTCTTCAGCAGATTCTTCAGTAGGAATGACATCCTTAGTAGCCTTTAACTTGATAGTTTCCTCGGGTAGGTTCATCTATCACAGTAGGTAGGTGCTCTCTTTGCGAGCCATTAGTTTCATCAAACTGCACATCTACAGTTTCAACAACCTTGTGAAGAACGTTGTTGAAGACTCTGTAGGTGTGCAAGTCCTTTCCGTAACCAAGCATAAAACCTTCATGTGCTTTCGGTGCAAATTTTGAGTTGTGATGAGGATCTCTAATCCAACATTTAGCACCGAAGACTTTGAAATAACTTACATTGGGTTTCTTTTCAGTGAGGAGTTCATAGGCAATCTTCTTGAAGAATTTGTGAAGATATACTCTGTTGACGATGTGGCACGCAGTATCAATTGCCTCAGTCCAGAAACGACGAGGCGTTTTGTATTCATCAAGCATAGTGCGAGCCATCTCAGCAAGAGTCCTGTTCTTGCGCTCCACGACACCGTTCTGCTGAGGAGTATAAGGAGCAGATAACTCATGAGTAATACCAAGTTCATCAAGATAGTCATCGAGACCAGAATTCTTGAACTTAGTGCCATTGTCACTTCTGATGTGCTTGATCTTCACACCAAAGTTGGTTGAAGCCCTCGAGGAAAATCATTTGAAGACTTCCTGCACTTCATATTTGTAAGTAACAAGGTGTACCCATGTATAATGAGAGTAATCATCAACAATAACAAAGCCATATTGAGATGCTTCATTTAAAACAGCAGAATAATGATTAGGACCAAAGAGATCCATGTGAAGCAATTCAAATGGGCGAGTAGTGGTCATGATAGTCTTCGCTGGATGCTTGTCCTTTGTCATCTTCCCAGCTTCACAGGCTCCACATAGGTGATCCTTGAGGAATTTGACATTCTCGATGCCAATGACATGCTTCTTCTTCGCAAGCGTGTGCAAATTCCTCATGACTGCATGACCGAGTCGTCGATGCCAGAGCCAGCCTTCTGAAGCTTTTGCAAGTAGGCACACGGTTGGTTGTGGTCTTGTAGAGAAATCAACAATATACAGGTCTCCTCTCCTAAAGCCTTCGAAGACTTTGGAATTGTCAGCTTCCATAACCACAACACAACGGTATTTGCCAAAGACAACAACCATATCAAGATCACAAAGCATTGAGACAGACATAAGGTTGTATCCTAAGGACTCAACAAGCATGACTTTGTCCATGTGTCAATCCTTTGTGATCGCAACCTTACCTAGACCCAATACCTGACTTTTGCCTTTGTCAGCAAAGATGATATGCTTCAGATGCGACGGAGATAATGGAGCATCCATCAATAGATTCTTGTCACCAGTCATGTGATTTGTACATCCACTATCGAGGACCCACTCAGTGGCTTTGGGTTGATCATCTTACAGATGAATTAGTGCAGCTTACAAACTCATATACTTCATCAGTGAAGAATACGACATCAATTCATCAGATCAATTTCATCAAGCAACAAAACAGATAAAGTAGTGTGAGGACGTGAGAAATGAAAGTTCATTTCTTCATGGTTAGCCTGCATCCTATCAGGCATGCTCAGGTCTCCAGCAACTTCTTCAGATGATTACGTACGTCTGGAGACCTGACCCTGCAGAAGAGATTAGTTCTTTTTCTTCACCAACCACATTTGAAGGGGTGGCAAAGAGTTCATCATTCTGCGAGCTCCATACGAGAAGGATGGCATAGAAGCCAGTCCATTTCATTTCACATAAGAGGGGTTAGAATAAGCATAAGAGTAAGCAGAGAAATTCTTCGAGGACTTGTGGACATAATAATTTGAAGAATAATGCACATATCCATAATCCTTAGATCTTCCCTGCGAAATAGACGGGTTAGCACGATGATGTTCATTTGAGGACTTTGATCCTTTTGAGGAATATGATCCATGTGAGGAGTTTGGTCCGTATGACGACTTGGATCCATATGATGAATTTGATCTGGGGTTCCTATTCTTCACAGGTGGTGTCATGATGACATTCACCTGAAGATTTTCAAGGCATCTTTTGGGAACCCAGATTTTCTTCATAGGGGGACCGTTCCTGCAGTTAGTGCCAACATATCTAGCAAATACTTCACCACTCTGATTTTTGAACAGTTTGTAGTTGGAGTCAAATGACTCATCATCAGAATGAGGAGATTCACATGCATATCCAGATAGGTTAGATGGATCAACTCGAGGTCCCTTTCCAGCAACCCATGTAGTTTTGGGGTACTGCTCAGGCTTCCAATATGTACCATCAGCATTGAGTTTTCTCTCAAAAGCAATACCCTCTTTCCTAGGGTTCCTGTTGAGGATCTGCTTTTTAAGCACATCACAAAGAGTCTGATGCCCTTTGAGGCTTTTGTACATGCCTGTCATGTACAATTCCTTCAGCCCTGCATCATCAGTGATACTAGCAATATCCTCAGATGAGGAATTAGTGATAGCAGAGGCATGTGAAGAATTTGAAACATTAGCAGCATTTGAACATTCAGGTGAAGAACTGGCAGATTCACATTCAATGCATTTCAAACAAGGAGGAACAAATTCTTCCTGAGAGGCGCTGATTTGTTGAGCAAGTAATGAATCACGCTCCTTCTGAAGATCTTCATAACTCACTCTTAGCTTCTCAAGGTCTTGCTTTCTTTGAAGAAATTCATAAGAAAGCTTCTCATGATCGTATAAGAGAGTGTTATGATGACCTTGAAGATTGTCAAACCTAGTCTGAAGCCTCTGAAGATTTTCAGTCAAGGCTTTAGTGCGATCCATTTCTTCACCCAACATATCATCACTTTTTTCTAGCATGTTTTGAACCTTTTCAAGAGCCCTTTATTGTTTTACAGCAATCTTAGCAAGTTTAGAATAGCTGGGCTTAAGGTTTTTATCAGATTCATTCTCACTTGATTCAGAGGAGGTATATTTGAGTACCTTGGCACCCTTTGACATGAAGCAATAGGTGGGAGCGTAGTCATCATCGCCTTCATCAGCCTTGTTGGTGAGGTCATTTTCTTCAGTGTTGAAGATAGACTTGCTGACGAATGCAGTAGCGAGAGCTAGGCTCGCCACTCTGGATTCGGACTCCTTAGATGACTCCTCTTCCTCATTTTCTTCAGATTCAGCCTCAGAGTCCATTTCCTTGCCAATGAATGCCCTAGCCTTCTTGGAGATGCTATTCTTGTGATATGAAGACTTTGAGGATTTTGATGATGAAGATTTTATGGATTTCTTCTTTTTCTTCGCATCATCAGAACTGTAATCTTTGTATTTGTTCTTCTTTGATTCCTTTTCCCACTGAGGACAATCTTGAATGTAATGTCCAGGTTTCTTGCATTTGTGACAGAGCCTCCTCTTGTAGTCACTGGATGAGGAATCATTGCTCCTTGAGGGTCTTCCAAGGAGACCACGTCTTGAGAACTTTTGGAACTTCTTCACGCGCAGACCTAGATCATGGCTTAGTTCTTCAGGATCACCAAGGCTACTACTAGAGTCTTCATCTTCGGACTCAGATACCGCGTTGGCCTTCAGTGCGCGTGATCTGCCATAGCTCGAACCATAGAGATCTCTTTTTCAGCAAGTTGGAACTCATGAGTATTTAGCCTCGAGAATATCAGCGGAATCAAGTGACTTGTAATCAGCACATTCTTGTATCATCAATGCCAGAGTGTCAAATGAGGAATCAAGCGATCTCAGCAATTTCTTCACCACCTCATGGTCGGTGATATCAGTGGCACCAAGTGTTTGAAGCTCATTTGAGATGTCAGTGAGGCGATCGAAGGTTTGTTGAACATTTTCATTGTCGAGTCTTTTGAAGCGGTTGAAGAGATTGCGAAGAACATCAACTTGAGAGTCACGCTGTGTTGAGACTCCTTCATTCACTTTGGACAACATGTCCCAGATAAGCTTCGCTATCTCCAAAGCACTCACTCTGCCATATTGTCCTTTGCTCAGATGGCCACATATGATATTCTTCGCTTGAGAGTCGAGTTGCTTGAATCTCTTCACATTAGCAGCATTCAGAGAAGGTGTGACTGAGGGAACACTATTTTCCACAACATACCAGAGATCGTTATCAATTGCCTCAAGATGCATTCGCATCTTATTCTTCCAGTAGGGGTAGTCTGTCCCATTGAAGGTAGGACACCTAGCAGAGAACTTGATCATACCTGCGGTCGACATAACTAAAACTCCAGGCGGTTAAACCAAAATCACACAGAACAAGGGAGTACCTTGCTCTGATACCAATTGAAAGTGCGTTATATCGACTAGAGGGGGGTGAATAGGCGATTTTTACGAAATTCTTCACTCAGGAATTTGCCAGTGAGGAAATACCTTAGCGAAGAACTACTAGCAGCTGAATAAGTACTCAAAAGTAAACATAACAGAATACAAGCATAGTCATCATGATGAAATGAAGACAGGCACAGAGTACAGGAAGCGTAAGCACAGGATAACACAGGATGAAGACAAACAGACTGAAGAAATTGAACTGAGGAAATTGAGAAAGTCTTCAGTCAAAGTCTTCAAAAATAGATATGAACAGGCACACAACACAGTTATGAGGAAATGAAAGAGTTGAGGAAATAGAACCAGTAAGCTTGGTGAAGACAATGATTTGGTAGACTAGTTCCAACTGTTGTCTCAGTTGTACGTCTGGTTGGAGCGGCTGAGTATTTCAACTCGAGGACACACAGTCCCGGACACCCAGTCCTGAACACGCAGCTCAGGACACCCAGTCCTGAACACGCAGCTCAGGACACCCAGTCCTCACCGTATTCTCCTTGAGCTAAGGTCACACAGACCTCGCCCAATCACTCGTGGTAAGTCTTCAGGCGACTTCCAAACCTTCACAAACTTGGTCACTCAGCGATCCACAATTCCTCTTGGATGCTCTAGACCATGACACCTAACCGTCTGGAAGAAGCACAGTCTTCAAAGGTAACAAGCGTCGGATCCACGCAGGATCAATCTCTTCAGTGATGCTTAATCACTTGGGGTTTGTAGGTGTTTGGGTTTTGGGTTTTTCCTCACTCGATGATTTTCGCTCAAAGTCCTCAGAGGATGGGTTGCTCTCAAATGACAAGTGTCAGTTTCTCTCGGAGCAGCCAACCAGCTATTGGTTGTAGGGGGTGGCTATTTATAGCCTAGGAGCAGCCCGACATGATAAGACATAAATGCCCTTCAATGATATGACCGTTAGATGGATAGATATTTTGGGACAGCTGGCGCATAGCACAGCAACGGTCGGAATTTTGAGTAGCAAAATCCTCAGGGCTATCATGTTCCTCACTGTGTAGGCAATCCGCATTGGTGAATTCCTAACTCCTCAGTCAGAACAAATTCCTCAGAGACCAGAAGAACTTCGTCTCTGTCACTGAAGAATATGACTGGACTGTATGAGATTTCCAATGGCTTCACTCGAAGGGATTGGTAGGTGTAGGATTTTGAGTTGAGCATCACATGGAAATTTTTCCTTAGTATTTCCTCGACCCCCTTTAATAGTATGGTGTTTCCTATGACTCAAGAAAGAGAAAATGAAACTACGAAAACAAAAGTCTTCACGCTTCATGTTCCTCGAATGAATACCAAGTCTTCAAGGTCACACCAATTTCTTCACTTTCAAAGTCTTCAGAAAGTCTTCAGAAATCCAAAGTCTTCAGTCGAAGAACTTCATTTTTAGGGGTCGACTTTCTCTGTAAATATCAAACTCCTCATAGACTTATAGACCTATGTACACTCACAAACGCATTAGTCCCTTAACCTATAAGTCTTCAATACACCAAAATCACTAAGGGGCACTAGATGCACTTACAACTAAGCTGAAAATCATGAAACCTGCCATGTTGTCAGGACATCGCACTTATATGTCGAGGAATTTTTTTCATCCATTGTAGCGCAAGTTTTATTATAAGCCTCTTACAAACCGGAGTTTCTCTCAAAGAAGCTTCGTGGTTCCGATAGGGAAACGTGTCCCCCTTGTGGGCGAAACGTAATCACTACCTCTTTTCACCTTGTATTTTCTTCTACAGGCAACATGGAATGACAGGATATCCGTGCTGAAATTTAAATTTATTCTGGATTCGTTTGGCCTTTTTATACACTAATTGAGTTTCCTAGGCATTTAATGTCCATAATTCAAATCTGAACTACAAATACATGCTCCAGTTCACCAAAATGGATTGAAAAATTATACATGTGTCCTTGGGTGCATGTTTAGGTCCCATGCCAGGAATGGGAACGAATTACAACCGTACTGGTGTCATGGCTCGTCCTGAAACATTTCGAATCCCGGTTTTTAAGTCCCCATAAATCCTAAACTCACCAGAAAGTCATCAAAGGTGGCATGGTGTCACGTCATGGCACAGATATGTCGTGGTAAAAACATTGTCCAATCTGGGCCAAGCTTTATTACAAACCTCTTACAAAAACTGGAGCTTCTCTCAAAGAACCCTCGTGGTTTTGGTAGGGAAACATGTTCCCCTTTGGGTGAAACGTAATCATTGCCTCTTTTCGCCTTGTATTTTCTTCCACAGGCAACATGGAACGATAGGATATCCGTGCTAAAATTTAAACTTATTCACGGTTCGTTTGCCTTTTTATACACTAATTGAGTTTCCTAGGCATTTAATGTCCATAATTCATGTCTAAACAACAAATGCATGCTCCAGTTCACCAAAATGGCTAGAAAAATTATACATGTGTCATTGGGTGCATGTTTAGGTCTCATGCCAGGAATGGGAACAAATTACAACTGTACCGGTGTCTTGGCTCGTCCTCAAACATTTCGAATCTTGGTTTCTAAGTCCCCATAAATCCTAAACTCACCAGAAAGTCATCGAAGGTGGCATGGTGTCACGTCATGGCACATATATGCCGTGGTAAAAACATTGCCATTTTGGGCCAAGCTTTATTACAAACCTCTTACAAACCGGAGCCTGTCGCAAGAACCCTCGTGGTTTCAATAGGGAAACGTGTCCCCTTGTGGGCCAAATGATAATCACTCCCTCTTCTAGCCTCGTATTTCCTTCTACACGCGACACAGAACAACTGGAGATTCATGCTGAACTTTGAAATTATTCAAGGTTTATTTGACCTTTTTTATTCATTAATTGAGTTTTCTAGGCATTTAATGTCCATCATTCAAATCCGAACTACAAATACATGCTCCAGTGCACCAAAATGGCTAGAAAAAAGTACATGTTTCCTTGGGGTGCATGTTTAGGTCCCAGGGAATGAATGGAACGGATTCAACCGTCTTGCCATCCTGGCTTGGCCACAAACATTGCAAATCTCGGTTTTTAAATGTCTGTAAATCCAGAACTCACCAGGAAATCATGAAACTTCGCATGGTGTCACTACATGGTACATATAATTGTCCAATTTGGGCGAAACTATATTACAAGCCTTTTACAAACCGAAGCATATCGCAACCCTCGTGGCTCCGGTAGGGTGATGTCTACTACACAACCTTCTTCTTGTAGACGTTGTTTGGCCTCCAATTGCAGAGGTTTGTAGGACAGTAGCAAATTTCCCTCAAGTGGATGACCTAAGATTTATCAATCCATGGAAGGCATAGGATGAAGACGGTCTCTCTCAAACAACCCTGCAACCAAATAACAAAGAGTCTCTTGTGTCCCCAACACACCCAATAGAATGGTAAATTGTATAGGTGCACTAGTTCAACGAAGAGACGGTGATACAAGTGCAACAAGGATGGTAGATATGTGTTTTTGTAATCTGAAAATATAAAAACAGCAAGGTAACTAATGATAAAAATGAGCGAAAACGGTATTGCAATGCGTTGAAACAAGGCCTAGGGTTCATACTTTCACTAGTGCAAGTTCTCTCAACAATAATAACATAATTGGATCATATAACTATCCCTCAACATGCAACAAAGAGTCACTCCAAAGTCACTAATATCGGAGAACAAACGAAGAGATTATTGTAGGGTACAAAACCACCTCAAAGTTATCCTTTCTGATCAATCTATTGAAGAGTCGGTAGTAAAATAACATGAAGCTATTATTTCCGTTCAATCTATCCTAGAGTTTGTACTAGAATAACACCTTAAGATACAAATCAACCAAAACCCTAATGTCACCTGAATACTCCAATGTCACCTCAAGTATCCGTGGGTATGTTTATACGATATGCATCACACAGTCTCAGATTCATCTATTCAACCAACACAAAGAACTTCAAAGAGTGCCCCAAAGTTTCTACCGGAGAGTCAAGACGAAAACGTGTGCCAACCCCTATGCATAAGTTCGCGAGGTCATGGAACCCGCAAGTTGATCACCAAAACGTACATCAAGTAGATCATGTGAATATCCCATTGTCACCACAGATAAGCACATGCAAGACATACATCAAGTGTTCTCAAATCCTTAAAGAATCAATCCGATAAGATAACTTCAAAGGGAAAACTCAATCCATCACAAGAGAGTAGAGGGGGAGAAACATCATAAGATCCAAGTATAATAGCAAAGCTTGCGGTACATCAAGATCGTGCCGAATCAAGAACACGAGAGAGAGAGAGAGATCAAACACATAGCTAATGGTACATACCCTCAGCCCCGAGGGTGGACTACTCCCTCCTCGTCATGGAAAGCGTCGGGATGATGAATATGGTCACCGGAGAGGGATCCCCCCTCCGGCAGGGTGCCAGAACGGGTCTAGATTGGTTTTTGGTGGCTACAGAGGCTTGCGGCGGCGGAACTCCCGATCTAGGTTATGTTCTAGAAGTTTGGGTATATATAAGAGGTGTTGGAGTCTGGAACAAGTCAGGGGGGTCCCCGAGGCGGCCACGAGATAGGGGGCGCGCCCCCACCCTCATGGGTGCCTCGGGACTCTTCTGGCCCATCTCCGATACTCCGTGGGCTTCTTTTGGTCCAAAAATAATCTCCGTGAAATTTCAGGTCAATTGGACTCCGTTTGATTTTCCTTTTCTATGGTACTTAAAAACAAGAAGAAAAAAGCAAAAACTAGCACTGCGCTCTAGGTTAATAGGTTAGTCCCCAAAATCTTATAAAATAGCATATAAATGCATATAAACATCCTAGATGGATAATATAATAGCATGGAACAATCAAAAATTATAGATACGTTGGAGACGTATCAAGCATCCCCAACCTTAATTCTTGCTCGTCCTCGAGTAGGTAAATGATAAAAACAGAATTTTTGATGTGGAACGCTACCTAACATATTTATCAATGTAATTTTCTTTACTTTGGTATGAATGTTCAGATCCGAAAGATTCAAGAAAAAAATTTAATATTTACATGAAAATAATAATACTTCAAGCATACTAACAAAGCAATCATGTCTTCTCAAAATAACATGGCCAAAGAAAGCTGTCCCTACAAAATCATATAGTCTGGCTATACTCTATCTTCATCACACAAAATACTTAAATCTACGCAACCCCGATGACAAGCCAAGCAATTGTTTCACACTTTTGATGTTCTCAAACGTTTTGGTCTACTTGTCGCGGACGTGATGCCTATATACATGATCATGCCTAGATATTCTCATAATTATGCACTTTTCTATCAATTGCTCGACAGTAATTTATTCACCCACCGTAATACTTATGCTCTCTTGAAAGAAGCCACTAGTGAAATCTATGGCCCCCGGGTCTATCTTTTATCATACTAGTTGACCCGTTGCGCCAAATGGCGCAGAGACCTACTGAAGACATGTTGTCGATGAAAATAATTTCATGCTGCAAGAACCTTCAACTAAAGCATGCTATTTTTTAAACATGTTTATTACGTTGTTAAATAATAGTCTGGGAAAAGGGAAAGTTTGCATAATATGAATATGCTCAGTTTGAAAATATGGGCACTATGATGAGAGAGTAAAGTTGGCATGGTTGTATTTTTTAGCAAGTTCGGAAACATGGTTATCATGATGAGAAACCTAGCCATGCATAGTTTTCCTGCAAAAATGAGGAAAAATATAAGAAACCTAAGAAAAAAACATGTCTTTGTTGTGCATATACGAAGATATAAGGATCAGAAGGTTTTAGGATTGCCCATGTTATTTAACCCAACCCGCGATGCCTGTGGCCCGTGAGGAGCTGAATAAGAAGCGGCAGGGGGCGGAGCGAGCGAAGACTGTCTATCCCCCTCCTTTCTTTCTCGGTTCGTCGGCTGGGTAACAAATGGCACAGAGACCCACTGAATCCATGTTCGGCATGAAAAGAAACTCCATGTTTTAGTTGTTTTATTAGTAGGCAAATATATATGATAACAAATTTAACCCCCTTTAATAAAAAATAGACTTGTCATCTACAATGAGATATGCCTACACATTTTAATTTGGTAGTAGAGTCCCATTTCAAGACCATGTCATGTTGAAAAAATGTGTATTTTTCAGTAATCTCCCGTTGCGCCAAATTGCAAACAGACCCACACCATACGTGCTTTGAAAATATTCCAATTATTAGTATTGAGCAAGCACATATGGTTATTATTGTAACCACTATTCCAATTATTAGTATTGAGCAAGCACATATGGTTATTATTGTAACCACTATATAAACAAAATGAACGGGGGCTTGCATAAGGGTAACCAAAGTTCAAAAGAAAAAAAGTGTTGTATGTGTTGTTTTTCCGATGATTTGGGTCTTGGAACACCTGAATAGGCAAACACAGTATTGCAAGTAAGAAAATGTGAAACATTGCTAATAACTTGCCTCATATACATGATAGTTTTAGGTCATACAAGCAGTGGGGAAAAGAAAAGCAGTCTATATGTGATGAAGCAAGCCTAAGTCAAATAGGTAATGCCCATACAACCAAATTCATTAAAATGGATGGATTTCAGTCCTAAAACTGGAAAGTAAATATGCATAACAAAAGTGAATCGTAGAACATGGTTTATACATAGCAAGATAGTCTTCCTGTGAGTACAGCTTCCACCACACATCGCCTGTAAACAAAAGAAAAGATAACCATGAGTTATTTCTACTTATAATAGAGCAGCATCACAACAGTTCTAGTTATCCACATTGTTACATTGCATATATATAAGAGAAGTCATGCATGTACCTAGCTACAACGAATTAGCCCATAGCATTTTTCAGACTCATTTCGTGTCCTTGATTTCTCAATGCTGCTGTAATTGTAGTATCTTATCTCTGTTTTCACCGCAGATTTCATGAATCATTTTGCTTCCATAGCAGCAGGGTCTTCTGACATGGTCTCATGTAATAGCCATACGGCTATTTTATCTCCAAAAGATAATGTTGATGTATGGAAATTATATTCATCCACATCATGCCACTGTCACATTTTGCTTCGATACTCAGCCACCGGTAGGCCCGAAATGTGTAGAATAATATCCAACATCATCCTGTGAGGTATTTTCACCATCGGTGGAGCACCCTGTAGGTTTTAATGGCATGCCATAAATTTGCAGAATTTACAGGGAAGCCTAAGACATTTTAGAATTTACAGGGAAGCCTAATGGCATGTAAATTTAATTGGATTGTTGGCAGAACAATTTCTCTAAGGTACATCTTTAAAAATACATTACAGTAACCTGGCCTAAAACTTAGATTCTGTGTGACGTTGCTTTGTTCATTAGTGAACTTTTGGGATGCTTGCCTGAATAAATTGGGATTGCATAGGACCATATGTAGGCATTTCTTGAGAGCTAAAATTGATCCATAATTCCATGTCTAAGGATGCAACAATTCAGCTTAGACATCCAATCGTAGTTAGGTTAAGGTTCAGTCTATTTCATATAGCTAGCAAAAGCAAGTGGAAGGCCTCCACCCTAGGGAACTACTTGTTTGCATGTGCTCTGACTAAACTGAACAAGATACTTGTATCTCTGAAATGTACTACTCTCTTATTTTCTGCATAACAATTTTGTGACATCCATACACAAACATACCTGTAGGCCAATAACCAAGGTCGCCATAATCCGCTGACAGATGCAAATTGCATTGACACAAACAGGAGCCCACGCAAGTGCCAAAAGTAGCACGTGTGTATGGCAAAGCTTCAAGAACATCCAGTATTCCCGCTGAGAGCAGGAGCAGATCCATGTCCGAGCCTCCGTCGGTGTAATCTGGTATCCCATTCTCATCCTTGTCAGACCTTTGTCTTCCCAAAATCAAATTTGTCCTGAACCAAAACAGAAAGAATTCGATTCATTTACTTTTAGCAACATGTAACAGAAAGCCTACTGAATCTTCCTTTAGTGGAATCTGGACTTTCATCTACCCAGAAAGGAACAATTTTGCACAATCAAGAACACAGACGTCAAGGACTAATATAAATGAAGTGAGACCTTCGTTCCAAAAATAAGTGAAATTAACATGTCATACATATCTGCTCCTTAGTATAAGTAACTACTCCTACTTAATGCCCAACACTACAGTCTTAGAAAAATGAAGGGAAAAGGGATAAGTTTAGAACTGAAGTACGCTTGCAGCCCAACAGTACAGTATGTCTGAAGCCAACAATTCAATGACCCTGCATAAGAAATAATTATTGAATATTTTTTTGACCTGATGCAGGGTCATGGGGTTGTTGGTGGCTGCAAGACGGCGCAAGGTAGTTGCTCGTTGTATAAAATACACGTCAAGAAAAGTCAACCCACTCATACTTCTACAATGGCAGGGGCAAATCAAAAATGGATAGAAGAATTAGTACAATCCTAAAATCTGAAATGCAAATTGCTTCTTCAAACAACTGGGCTTATTAACCCAATTATAAACATTCACACTTGCTCAGAGATTAGATAAATCACACATGTAAGCAATATAAAGAGGCTCAGACATTAAATAAAACAGGAATGTAAGAAATATGAAGTGCAGGTTTCTGTACACCTCACACTTCTCGTTTGTAGTGCACAAGTCATCGGATGGTTCAAAGGGGGATATAATACAAAAGCAAGACAGGAATATAAGGTGCAGGTTTCTGTACACCTCACACTTATCATTTGTAGTGAACAAGTCATTGGATGGTTCAAAGGAGGATGAAATACAAAAGCAAGACAGGTTTAGGTAACACATTCAAGTGTGATTATTAATGTATCATCACACAGTACAAAATATAATTGTTGACTCGATAGCCGGACCTACCTGGCATATCAAGAACAGCCTCAAATTCTGAAGAAATGAGGCATCATCAGGGGGGTATTGAAAATATATACTTGAGCATGTGTATTTTGTTATCTTATTCGGGTAACATAGAGCCAAATGGCGCAAGGTTGGCATATCATCATTTGATGAAAGTGCAGCACTGCCGCTGTTTCCACACTAAGAATACTCATAACCTATCCCAACCTGAGTGGATATATAAATTCAGAGGGAAAAATCGCAAACTATATTGTACCGATACAGCTAGATATCAAGATTCTCAGGACACAATGTCTAAACTAAATTACCCAACAAACAGTTTGAATCATGAATAGAATATAGTTAACATAACCCCCCATGCAAACGGTCATCACGTATCAGCTAGTGAGAAAGGAGGGAACAAATCTTGATTAACAGAACAATGGAGCACCATCTTTAGAGATTGTACAAACTGTAAAACAAAACAAAAAAAGAAATCAGTCAGAGTAAAAAAACATGACTGGATATATATACAGTTGGATATCAAGATTCTCTGGAGAAATGCTTAAACTAAAATGCTAATAAAAAACGAATCATGGGCCATTCAAAAACAACTTCATATAGATATATACCCAACAAAGAGTTTGAATCATGAATATGCAACGCACATCGCTGACATGACCCACCATGCAAACGATCATCATAAATATATTTGGAACCCACAACTCAACATAAAGATGACAAAGACAAACATGTATACAAATAGCATCTGAAAACATATCAGGGAAGATAATTTTCTGGCAGAACGAAGCATGCGTATGCAACTATCTAAATATATGTGCTAAACAGCCACTAGAAACATTGCTATAGAACAGACCGGATAAAGCAATTTCCACACAGACCAATGCATGCATGTTTGCACAACCAATCAAACACATGTATAGAATAGATAGTGACAAACAATTAGTCTAGAGAGACTAACTATGCTGGAGCAAGTTGATCATGAAACTCCATACCAAGACATCTCCAGATTTTTCCAGAAATGAGAGTTCAGTAAGCTACTACCTTCATCCTCCTAACTGATTTGAGAGCAGCATTTATTAGTTTTTAGAAACATGAAAAAAATATTAGGCACATTTGAATAAACATTCAAGAGAAGGGAACTGCAAAACGAAATTCAGTAAACAGAAACGCCGCTATAGCTCATGACTAAATTGACTCTCTTTCAGCAAAAAGTAGGAAAGTGTAACCACCTTAGTAAAAAAATAGAATGAGCATGCTACCATGCCCTTGCGCAGGTTCAAGCTACATTCGAAGAAGGGACGTCTATTGAACAAAAACTGGGTCGATAGTATTTTGCAATAGCTAACTATGCAACTTTTCTCCACAAATATGACATAATTTAAATGGCAGGATCATGTTTGTTTTCCCCTTATTTTCGGTTGGATTGTAATAACTCAGCAGCAAAGAGTACACCACCGTGGTTTAGTCTACCAATCTGATTCAATTCAAGAATGGGTAGCCTATTCTCTTGTATATGTCAGCAAGCTCTTTTTTGTACTCAAGTCAAAACTAAGCATAAATACCTACTCACCTACATAAGTTGCTGTTGCACATGCCCATGTATTTGGTGCAAGTTGAGGCCTCCTTTAAGTAACATTATGACCACTCTCCATACCTACAAACACCATCAAAGTATGCAGTCAAAGCGAGGTGGAACCGTGTAAGGATTAAAGAAAGGTAAAGTGTCCGATTCATAAGCAAAGAGAGCAAGAGACCGAACTTTCAGAACATTTAGGTTTATTAGTAAGGAAATAGTGGTAACATTTTCTTAGTAATTAAGCTCAATGGAAATAAAGGTACTTTTCATGTATGACGCCCAAAAAAAGTTTAAACATCTTTTCCTTTTGCTGTACCATGACCATACCACAATGTGAGCTGCAGACAGGGAAAAGTTCAGATCCAAAATCATATCTAATAGATATGTTTGTACATTAAGGAAAAGAAAAACATTACTGGTAGCATTCTGCAAAAACACATTAAGAAATGGAGCTTTTGGACCTGTGAATTACACTGGTATTCTCAAAATACCACATCTACAATCTCACTGGTGAGAACCAGTGCAGGATTAAGAAATTATCTAAGTCTATAAGCTTATTATGAATGATGCCAGACTTATTTTTTTATTGCAAGAATCAATGCTGGCAGGCTGTTTTGTAGAGTTACTCAGCGGAAGATGCCGCAACCAATAGAAATTGGCAGTAGATTTCATCTATGCCTGCTGCTCCATCCTGCAGTAATTATTTAGAACAACAAATAAGATGATTGTCAGATTAGAGAAGGCACACTTCTTGCATAAAAAAGAGAAGGCCACACTAAAGAAGCACGTTCCTAGTATGTATCTATAAACATAGAGATGCTACTGATAAATATAACTGAACTATTTCCCACAGCAAAAGGAAAGCATGCATGTGGCTAGAAAGAATAAGCATGTAGCTAGAAAGAAAGGAAGCACACATCAAGCAGCAGAACATAGTTACAGCAAAGCAGGAGATCAAGATGCAGCAACAAAGGAGATCCTAGAACCATCTAAAATAAACGGAGATGAAGTAGTCAAACCACACGCATGACGTGGATCGGTGCACAGAGGTAAAAGAATAGTCATCCACATACAAGCAAAAGAGCAGTCCATTTACCCGACCTGGAAAGGAGAAGTAGGCTAGAAAAGGAGGAAAGACGGACGATAAGGCAAGAATGAACAACAGGCAAAATGAACTGAACGCAAAAAAAGGTTAACAAATATGCATTTCATCAAACATCTTGCAGAAAAGAAAATGGAGCGTGGTGTCACCTCAATTAATCGCCGAAGGCAGAACGGCGCGACAGTGGACGCAGGAGAGGATGTCAAGATAATCAACCTGCGCACGACGCGGACAGAAGGAAGAACACGAAATCAGCAGGGCATAGCAAAAATAAGGGTACACGACAAGATCAGGAAAGGAGAACGAATCTCAACCAGCAGTCCCGTCCAGAGTATGGACGGCATTGCAGCCGACAAGAGCACACCACTGGTGAAGGAGAGGCAATCCAATCGAAGAGAGAGAGAGAGAGAGAGAGAGAGAGAGAGAGCGCAACACAACGAGGAGGAGAAAGAGAGCAAAGCAAGAGCGGGGCCGACCTCTACTCGTTAGCAAGTCATGCCGGCCTCCTGACCCTCCCCTGCCAGCCAGCCCCCGATGCGAAGAATCCGTCGGCCCTACTATCCGGCGGCGACGTCCTGCACTGATTTAGAACCATCGCACGCAGCAGCGCGGATCCGAAAGGTGCCAAAGCAGATGACGAGCCAGCGTGCGAGGCCACGATCCGCTCCTTCCGCCTGTTGGCCTTGCTCGCGCTGATCCTTAGGAAATGCCATTGCGAGGTGGGGGGGCTGGGAGGCCGGCAGCCGGAGAGAAATCGGTGGAGTAAACGGAGCAGCAAGGAGGCGGGGCGCAGGCCGACGCCTCGCCGGTGTAGGCCGACGCTGGCCGGTCACCTTCTCCCGTCCGCTGCCGGACCTCCCTCTCCTCTCCTCTCCCCTTTCTCTCCCTCTCATCTTCCTATCTCTCTTCTAGGGTTCGTGCGGGATGAGGGGACCGGAGTGTGCACGGCGTGCGGGACGAGGGGATTGGGTTGCGTTGGGTGCGGGCGCGGCGCGCGGATGGGACAAATTCTCTGTCACCCGGGCGCCGCTTACCCAGCTAATACAGACACGAGACGAGCCCATCAATCATTGGGCAGAAAAATGAACCGTGGGGTGAAGATAATTTAATCGCAAGTCCAACGGCTCAGGCGCGTCAGAAAGTCAGATCGAACGATCGACGAAGCTCCAATCGGGGGAGCCTTGTGGAGGTGAGTTGGCTAGCTTCATTATAGTTTTAAATAAGTTTCCAATCTATTTTACTTTGCAATCTTTACTTTTAATCTATATCATAAAAATACCAAAAATATTATTTTATTATCTCTATCAGATCTCATTCTCGTAAGTGACCGTGAAGAGATTGGCAACCCCTTTATCGCGTTTGTTGCGAGGTTCTTATTTGTTTGTGTAGATATGAGGGACTTGCGTGTAGTCTCCTACTGGATTAATACCTTGGTTCTCAAAAACTGAGGGAAATACTTGCGCTACTTTGCTGCATCACCCTTTCCTCTTTAAGGGAAAACCAAAGCAGTGCTCAAGAGGTAGCAAGAAGGATTTCTGGCGCCGTTGCCGGGAAGGCTTACACCAAGTCAAGTCAAGATTCGATCTCCCGCCAACGTGCGATTTCTGGCGCCGTTGCTGGGGAGATCTACACACAAGTCAAGACATACCAAGTACCCATCACAAACTCTTATCCCTTACATTACATTATTTGTCATTTGTCTCTCGTTTTCCTCTCCCCCACTTTACCTTTGCCGTTTTATTCGCCCTCTTTTTCTGTTCGGCTCTTTTTTTGCTCGCTTCTTGTCTGCTTGTGTGTTGGATTGTTTGTCACGATGGCTCAAGATAATACTAAATTGTGTGATTTTTACAATACCAACAATAATGATTTTATTAGCACTCCGATTGCTCCTCTTACCGATGGTGAATCTTGTGAGATTAATACTACTTTGCTGAATCTTATCATGAAAGATCCGTTTTCCGGCCTTCCTAGTGAAGATGCCGCTACCCATCTAAATAGCTTTGTTGATTTGTGTGATATGCAAAAGAAGAAAGATGTGGATAATGATATTGTTAAATTTAAGCTATTTCCGTTTTCGCTTAGAGATCGTGCTAAAACTTGGTTTTCGTCTTTGCCTAAAAATAGTATTGATTCTTGGAACAAGTGCAAAGATGCTTTTATATCTAAGTATTTTCCTCCCGCTAAGAACATATCCCTTAGAAACGATATTACGAATTTTAAGCAACTTGATCATGAGCATGTTGCACAAGCATGGGAGAGGATGAAATTAATGATTCGCAATTGCCCTACTCATGGTTTGAATTTGTGGATGATCATACAAATTTTTTATGCTGGATTGAATTTTGCTTCTAGAAATTTTTTAGATTCGACCGCGGGAGGCACTTTTATGGAAATCACTTTAGGAGAAGCTACCAAACTCCTAGATAATATTATGGTTAATTATTCTCAATGGCACACCGAAAGATCTACTAGTAAAAAGGTTCATGCTATAGAAGAAATTAATGTTTTGAGTGGAAAGATTGATGAAATTATGAAATTGTTTGCTAATAAGAGTGTTTCTTCTGATCCTAATGATATGCCTTTGTCTACTTTGATTGAGAATAATAATGAATCTATGGATGTGCATTCTGTTGGTAGGAACAATTTTGGCAACAACACTTATAGAGGAAACTTTAATCCTAGGCCGTTTCCTAGTAATTCCTCTAATAATTATGGTAATTCCTACAACAATTCTTATGGAAATTTTAATAAGATGCCCTCTGATTTTGAGACTATTATTAAAGAATTTATTAGTTCGCAAAAGAGTTTCAATGCTTTGATTGAAGAAAAATTGTCTAAGATTGATGAGTTGGCTAGGAACGTGGATAGAATTTCTCTTGATGTTGATTCTTTGAAACTTAGATCTATTCCACCTAAGCATGATATCAATGAGTCTCTTAAAGAAATGAGAATTTCCATTGATGAGTGCAAAGAAAGAACCGCTAGGATGCGTGTTAAAAAATCACTTTATAAAAGTGTGTTCTTCTAGTTTTGATGATAATAAGGATGAAGATCTAAAAGTGATTGATGTGTCTCCTATTAAATCTTTGTTTTTCAATATGAATCTTGATAATGATGGGACTGGAGATGAGTCAACTTTAGTTAGAAGGGGTCCCAATGATTCGGAGTTTTTAGATCTTGATGCAAAAATTGGTAAAAGTGGGATTGGAGAGGTCAAAACTTTACATAGCAATGAACCCACTATTTTGGATCACAAGGAATTTAATTATGATAATTGCTCTTTGATAGATTGTATTTCCCTGTTGCAATCCGCACAATCCGTGCTAAATTCTCCGCATGCTTATAGTCAAAATAAAGCTTCTACCAAACGTATCGTTGATGCTTTAATGTAATCTTATGAAGAAAAGCTTGAATTAGAAGTTTCTACCCCTAGAAAACTTCATGATGAGTGGGAACCTACTATTAAAATTAAAATTAAAGATAATGAATGCTATGCTTTATGTGATTTGGGTGCTAGCGTTTCCATGATTTCAAAAACTTTGTGTGATGTGTTAGGTTTCCGTGAATTTGATGATTGTTCTTTAAATTTGCACCTCGCGGATTTCACTATTAAGAAATTTATGGAAAGGATTAATGATGTTCTTATTGTTGCAAATAGGAATTATGTGCCCATAGATTTCATTGTTCTTCATATTGATTGCAATCCTACATGTCCCATTATTCTTGGTAGACCTTTCCTTAAAACTATTGGTGCAATTATTGATATGAAAGAAGGGAATATTAAATTCCAATTTCCGTTAAGGAAAGTCATGGAACAATTTCCTAGAAAGAAAATTAAATTACCTTATGAATCTATTATGAGATCCACTTATGGATTGCATACCAAAGATGATAATACTTAGATCTATTCTTGCTTTTATGCCTAGCTAGGGGCGTTAAATGATAGCGCTTGTTGCGCGACGACCCAATTTTATTTTTGTTTCTTGCTTTTTGATTCTGTTTATTCAGAAATAATTCATCTATACTCTGTTTAGATGTGGTTTTATGCTTTTAATTAGTGTTTGTGCCAAGTAGAACATTTGGGAAGACTTGGGGGAAGTTTTTGTGATCTTGCTGTAAAAAACAGAAACTTTAACGCTCATGAGATTTGCTGCCATTTTTTACTGGAGAGCGATATTAGGTTGATTCTTTTTGCAGATGATTAATATACAAGTTCCTCAAGTCCAACAATTTATTTGAGAATTTTTGGGCTTATAGAAGTATTCGAAACCTAAAGATTACTACATACTGTTCTGTTTTTGACAGATTCTGTTTTTCCTGTGTTGTTTGCTTATTTTGATGAATCTATGGCTAGTATGGGAGGGTATGAACCATAGAGAAGTTCGAATACAATAGGTTTAACACCAATATAAATAAATAATGAGTTCATTATAGTACCTTAAGTGGTGGTTTGTTTTCTTATACTAACGGAGCTCATGAGATTTTCTGTTGAGTTTTGTGTTGTGAAGTTTTCAAGTTTTGGGTAAAGATTTGATGGATTATGGAATAAGGTGTGGCAAGAGTCTAAGCTTGGGGATGCCCAAGGCACCCCAAGGTAAAAATCAAAGATAACCAAAAACCTAAGCTTGGGGATGCCCCGGAAGGCATCCCCTATTTCATCGTCTTTCATCGGTAACTTTACTTGCGGCTATATTTATATTCACCACTTGATATGTGTTTTGCTTGGAGCGTCTTCTATGATTTGAGTCTTTGTTTTTATTTTACCACAATCATCCTTGCTGTACACACCTTTTGGGAGAGACACACTTGAATCAGAATTTATTAGAATACTCTATGTGCTTCGCTTATATCTTTTGAGCTAGATAATTTTGCTCTAGTGCTTCACTTATATCTTTTAGAGCACGTTGTTGGTTTTATTTTATAGAAATTATTGATCTCTCATGCTTCACTTATATTATTTTGAGAGTCCTCTAGAACAACATGGTAATTTGCCTTGGTTATAAAATTAGTCCTAATATGATAGGCATTCAAGAAGGGAATAATAAAAACTATCTTAAAAAGTGCATTGAATACTATGAGAAGTTTCATACTTGATGATTGTTTTGAGATATGAAGATGGTAATATTAGAGTCATGCTAGTCGAGTAGTTGTGAGTTTGATGAATACTTGTGTTAAAGTTTGTGATTCCCGTAGCATGCACGTATGGTGAACCGTTATGTGATGAAGTCGGAGCATGATTTATTTATTGATTGTCTTCGTTATGAGTGGCGGTCGGGGACGAGCGATGGTCTTTTCCTACCAATCTATCCCCTAGGATCATGCGCTTAGTACTTTGTTTCGATAACTAAGATATTTTTGCAATAAGTATGTGAGTTCTTTATGACTAATGTTGAGTCCATGGATTATACACACGCTCACCCTTCCACCATTGCTAGCCTCTCTCGTACCGCGCAACTTCCGCCGGTACCGTAAACCCACCATATACCTTCCTCAAAACAGCCACCATACCTACCTATTATGGCATTTCCATAGCCATTCCGAGATATATTGCCACGCAACTTACCACCGTTCCATTTGTTATGACACGCTTCATCATTGTCATATTGCTTTGCATGATCATATAGTTGACATCGTATTTGTGGAAAAGTCACCTTTATAATTCTTTCATACATGTCACTCATGAGTCATTGCACATCCCTGTACACCGCCGGAGGCATTCACATAGAGTCATATTTTGTTCTAAGTATCCAGTTGTAATTTTTTGAGTTGTAAGTAAATAAAAGTGTGATGATCATCATTATTAGAACATTGTCCCATGTGAGGAAAGGATGATGGAGACTATGATTCCCCCACAAGTCGGGATGAGACTCCGGATGAAAAAAAAGATAAAATCCATAAAAAAGAGAAGGCCCAAAAAAAGAAGAAAAAAGAGAGAAAAAGAGAGAAGGGACAATTTTACTATCCTTTTACCACATTTGTGCTTGAAAGTAGCACCATGATCTTCCTGATAGAGAGTCTCTTATGTTGTCACTTTCATATACTAGTGGGAATTTTACAATATAGAACTTGGCTTGTATATTCCAATGATGGGTTTCTTCAAAATGCCTTAGGTCTTCGTGAGCAGGCGAGCTGGATGCACACCCACTTAGTTCTTTTGTTGAGCTTTCATACACTTATAGCTCTAGTGCATCCGTTGCATGAAAATCCCTACTCACTCACATTGATATCTATTGATGTGCATCTCCATAGACCATTAATACGCCTAGTTGATGTGAGACTATCTTCTCCTTTTTGTCTTCTCCACAACCATCGTTCTATTCCACCTATGGTGCTATGTCCATGGCTCACGCTCATATATTGCGTGAAGATTGAAAAAGCTTGAGAACATCAAAAGTATGAAACAATTGCTTGCCTTGTCATCGGGGTTGTGCATGATTTAAATATTTTATGTGGTGAAGATGGAGCATAGCTAGACTATATGATTTTGTAGGGATAACTTTCTTTGGCCATGTTATTTTGAGAAGACATGATTGCTTTATTAGTATGCTTGAAGTATTATTATTTTTATGTCAATATTAAAATTTTGTCTTGAATCTTTCGGATATGAACATTCATGCCACAATAAAGAAAATTACATTGAGAATTATGCTAGGTAGCATTCCACATAAAAAAAATTCTGTTTTTATCATTTCCTACTCGAGGACGAGCAGGAATTAAGCTTGGGGATGCTTGATACGTCTCCAACGTATCTATAATTTTTGATTGTTCCATGCTATTATATTACTTGTTTTGGATGTTTAATGGGTTTTATTATACACTTTTATATTATTTTTGGGACTAACCTACTAACCCAAGGCCCAGTGCAAATTGCTGTTTTTTGCCTATTTTAGTGTTTCGCAGAAAAGTAATATCAAACAGAATCCAAACGGAATGAAACTTCGGGAGAGTTATTTTTGGAACAAACATGATCCAGGGGACTTGGAGTAGACGTAAAGAAAGAAGCAAGGCGGCCACGAGGTAGGGAGGCGCGCTTGCCCCCGTGGGCGCGCCCCCACCCTCGTGGGCCCCTCGCAGCTCAACCGACCTACTTCTTCCTCCTATATATATCCATACACCCCGAAAACATCTAGGAGCACCACGAAACCCTATTTCCACCGCCACAATCTTCTGTACCCAAGAGATCCTATATTGGGGCCTTTTCCAGAGCTCCGCCGGAGGGGGAATCAATCACGGAGGGCTTCTACATCAACACCATAGCCTATCCGATGATGTGTAAATAGTTTACCACAGACCTTCGGGTCCATAGTTATCAGCTAGATGGATTCTTCTCTCTCTTTGGATCTCAATACAAAGTTCTCCTCGATCTTCTTGGAGATCTATTCGATGTAATTCTTTTTGTGGTGTGTTTGTTGAGATCCGATGAATTGTGGGTTTATGATCAAGTTTATCTATGAACAATATTTGATTCTTCTTTGAAATCTTTTATGCATGATTTGTTATCTTTGCAAGTTTCTTCGAATTATTAGTTTGGTTTGGCCTACTAGATTGATCTTTCCTGCAATGGGAGAAGTGCTTAGTTTTGGGTTCAATCTTGCGGTGTCCTTTCCCAGTGACAGCAGGGGCAGCAAGGGACGTATTGTATTGTTGCCATCGAGGATAAAAATATGGAGTTTATATCATATTGCTTGAGTTTATCCCCCTACATCATGTCATCTTGCCTAATGCATTACTCTGTTCTTATGAACTTAATAATCTAGATGCATGCTGGATAGCGGTCGATGTGTGGAGTAATAGTAGTAGACGCAGAATCGTTTCGGTCTACTTGTCGCGGACGTGAAGCCTATATACATGATCATGCCTAGATATTCTCATAAATATGCACTTTTCTATCAATTGCTCGAGAGTAATTTGTTCACCCACCGTAATACTTATGCTATCTTGAGAGAAGCCACTGGTGAAACCTATGGCCCCCGGGTCTATCTTTTATCATATAAGTTTCTAATCTATTTTACTTTCAATCTAAATCATAAAAATACCAAAAATATTATCTTATTATCTCTATCAGATCTCACTCTCGTAAGTGATCGTGAAGGGATTGACAACCCCTTTATCGCGTTGGTTGCGAGGTTCTTATTTATTTGTGTAGGTACGAGGGACTTGCATGTAGTCTCCTACTGGATTGATACCTTGGTTCTCAAAAACTGAGGAAAATACTTACGCTACTTTGTTGCATCACCCTTACCTCTTTAATGGAAAACCAACGCAGTGCTCAAGAGGTAGAAAAGCTCAAAAAGAAACTAAGTGGGTGTGCATCAAACTCGCTTGCTCACAAAGACCTAGAGCATTTTGAGGAAGCCCATCATTGAAATATACAAGCCAAGTTCTATAATGAAAGATTCCCAATAGTATATGAAAGTGACAACATAGGAGACTCTCTATCATGAAGATCGTGGTGCTACTTTGAAGCAGAAGTGTGGTAAAAGGATAGTAGCATTGCCCCTTCTCTCTTTTTCTCTAATTTTTTTGTTTTTGTTTTTTTGGGCCTTCTCTTTTTTATAGCCTCTTTTTTATAGCCTCTTTTTTTATTTTTCATCCAGAGTCTCATCCAGACTTGTGGGGGAATCATAGTCTCCATCATCCTTTCCTCACATGGGACAATGCTCAAATAATGATGATGTTGGGTTTCGTAGTAATTTCAAAAAAATTCCTATGCACACGCAAGATCATGTGATGCATAGCAACGAGAGGGGAGAGTGCTGTCTACGTACCCACACAGACCGACTGCGGAAGCGTTGACACAACGTAGAGGAAGTAGTCGTACGTCTTCACGATCCAACCGATCAAGCACCGAAACTACGGCACCTCCGAGTTCGAGCACACGTTCAGCTCGATGACGATCCCCGGACTCCGATCCAGCAAAGTGTCGGGGAAGAGTTCCGTCAGCACGACGGTGTGGTGACGATCTTGATGTACTACAGCAGCAGGGCTTCGCCTAAACTCCGCTACAGTATTATCGAGGACTATGGTGGCTGGGGGCACCGCACACGGCTAAGGAATAGATCACGTGGATCAACTTGTGTGTTTCTGGGGTGCCTCTGCCTTAGTATATAAAGGACTAGAGGGGGGAGGCTGGCCGGCCATAGGAGGCGCGCCAGGAGAGTCCTACTCCCTCTGGGAGTAGGATCCCCCCCCCAATCCTAGTTGGAATAGGATTCCTTGAGGGGGGAAAGAGAGAGAGGGGGGCCGGCCACCTCTCCTAGTCCTAATAGGACTAGGGGAAGGGGGGAGGCGCGCGGTCACCTTGGGCTGCCCCTTTCTCCTTTCCACTAAGGCCCATCAAGGCCCATATGGTTCCCGGGGGGTTCCGGTAACCTCCCAGTACTCCGGTAAAATCCCAATTTCACCCGGAACACTTCCGATATCCAAACATAGGCTTCCAATATATCAATCTTTATGTCTCGACCATTTCGAGACTCCTCGTCATGTCCGTGATCACATCCGGGACTCCGAACAACCTTCGGTACATCAAAATGCATAAACTCATAATATAACTGTCATCGTAACCTTAAGCGTGCGGACCCTACGGGTTCGAGAACAATGTAGACATGACCGAGACACGTCTCCGGTCAATAACCAATAGCGGGACCTGGATGCCCATATTGGCTCCTACATATTCTACGAAGATCTTTATCGGTCAGACCACACAACAACATACGTTGTTCCCTTTGTCATCGGTATGTTACTTGCCCGAGATTCGATCGTCAGTATTCCAATACCTAGTTCAATCTCGTTACCGGCAAGTCTCTTTACTCGTTATGTAATACATCATCCCGCAACTAACTCATTTAGTTGCAATGCTTGCAAGGCTTAAGTGATGTGCATTACCGAGAGGGCCCAGAGATACCTCTCCGACAATCGGAGTGACAAATCCTAATCTCGAAATACGCCAACCCAACATCTACCTTTGGAGACACCTGTAATGCTCCTTTATAATCACCCAGTTACGTTGTGACGTTTGGTAGCACCCAAAGTGTTCCTCCGGCAAACGGGAGTTGCATAATCTCATAGTCATAGGAACATGTATAAGTCATGAAGAAAGCAATAGCAACACACTAAACGATCGGGTGCTAAGCTAATGGAATGGGTCATGTCAATCAGATCATTCAACTAATGATGTGACCTCGTTAATCAAATAACAACACTTTGTTCATGGTTAGGAAACATAACCATCTTTGATTAACGAGCTAGTCAAGTAGAGGCATACTAGTGACACTCTGGTTGTCTATGTATTCACACATGTATTATGTTTCCGGTTAACACAATTCTAGCATGAATAATAAACATTCATCATGAAATAAGGAAATAAATAATAACTTTATTATTGCCTCTGGGGCATATTTCCTTCAGTCTCCCACTTGCACTAGAGTCAATAATCTAGATCACATCACCATGTGATTAACATCGATAGTTCACATCATCATGTGATTAACACCCATAGTTCACATCGTCATGTGACCAACACCCAAAGGGTTTACTAGATTCTGTAATCTAGTTCACATCGCTATGTGATTAACACCCAAAGAGTACTAAGGTGTGATCATGTTTTGCTTGTGAGAGAATCTCAGTCAACGGGCCTGCCAAATTCAGATCCGTATGTGAAGGAAATATGCCCTAGAGGCAATAATAAAGTTATTATTTATTTCCTTATAATCATGATAAATTTTTATTATTCATGCTAGAATTGTATTAACCGGAAACATAATACATGTGTGAATACATAGACAAACAAAGTGTCACTACTATGCCTCTACTTGACTAGCTCGTTAATCAAAGATGGTTATGTTTCCTAACCATGAACAAAGTGTTGTTATTTGATTAACGAGGTCACATCATTAGTTGAATGATCTGATTGACATGACCCATTCCATTAGCTTAGCACCCGATCGTTTAGTGTGTTGCTATTGCTTTCTTCATGACTTATACATGTTCCTATGACTATGAGATTATGCAACTCCCGTTTGCCGGAGGAACACTTTGGGTGCTACCAAACGTCACAACGTAACTGGGTGATTATAAAGGAGCATTACAGGTGTCTCCAAAGGTAGATGTTGGGTTGGCGTATTTCGAGATTAGGATTTGTCACTCCGATTGTCGGAGAGGTATCTCTGGGCCCTCTCGGTAATGCACATCACTTAAGCCTTGCAAGCATTGCAACTAAATGAGTTAGTTGCGGGATGATGTATTACATAACGAGTAAAGAGACTTGCCGGTAACGAGATTGAACTAGGTATTGGAATACTGACGATCGAATCTCGGGCAAGTAACATACCGATGACAAAGGGAACAACGTATGTTGTTGTGTGGTCTGACCGATAAAGATCTTCGTAGAATATGTAGGAGCCAATATGGGCATCCAGGTCCCGCTATTGGTTATTGACCGGAGACGTGTCTCGGTCATGTCTACATTGTTCTCGAACCCGTAGGGTCCGCACGCTTAAGGTTACGATGACAGTTATATTATGAGTTTATGCATTTTGATGTACCGAAGGTTGTTCGGAGTCCCGGATGTGATCACGGACATGACGAGGAGTCTCGAAATGGTCGAGACATAAAGATTGATATATTGGAAGCCTATGTTTGGATATCGGAAGTGTTCCGGGTGAAATCGGGATTTTACCGGAGTACTGGGAGGTTACCGGAACCCCCCGGGAACCATATGGGCCTTGATGGGCCTTAGTGGAAAGGAGAAAGGGGCAGCCCAAGGTGACCGCGCGCCTCCCCCCTTCCCCTAGTCCTATTAGGACTAGGAGAGGTGGCCGGCCCCCCTCTCTCTCTTTCCCCCCTCAAGGAATCCTATTCCAACTAGGATTGGGGGGGGGATCCTACTCCCAGAGGGAGTAGGACTCTCCTGGCGCGCCTCCTATGGCCGGCCAGCCTCCCCCCTCTAGTCCTTTATATACTAAGGCAGAGGCACCCCAGAAACACACAAGTTGATCCACGTGATCTATTCCTTAGCCGTGTGCGGTGCCCCCTACCACCATAGTCCTTGATAATACTGTAGCGGAGTTTAGGCGAAGCCCTGCTGCTGTAGTGCATCAAGATCATCACCACGCTCGTGCTGACGGAACTCTTCCCCAACGCTTTGCTGGATCGGAGTCCGGGGATCGTCATCGAGCTGAACGTGTGCTCGAACTCGGAGGTGCCGTAGTTTCGGTGCTTGATCGGTTGGATCGTGAAGACGTACGACTACTTCCTCTACGTTGTGTCAGCGCTTCCGCAGTCGGTCTGCGTGGGTACGTAGACAACACTCTCCTCTCTCGTTGCGATACATCACATGATCTTGCGTGTGCGTAGGAATTTTTTTGAAATTACTACGAAACCCAACAGTGGCATCAGAGCCTAGGTTATTTATGTTGATGTTATATGCACGAGTAGAACACAAGTGAGTTGTGGGCGATATAAGTCATACTGACTACCAGCATGTCATACTTTGGTTCGGCGGCATTGTTGGACGAGACGACCCGGACCAACCTTACGCGTACGCTTACGCGAGACCGGTTCCCCTGACGTGCTTTGCACATAGGTGGCTTGCGGGCGACTGTCTCTCCAACTTTAATTGAACCGAGTATGGCTACGCCCGGTCCTTGCGAAGGTTAAAACGGAGTCTATTTGACAAACTATCATTGTGGTTTTGATGCGTAGGTGAGATTGGTTCTTGCTTAAGCCCGTAGCAGCCACGTAAAAATTGCAACAACAAAGTAGAGGACGTCTAACTTGTTTTTGCAGGGCATGTTGTGATGTGATATGGTCAAGACATGATGCTGAATTTTATTGTATGAGATGATCATGTTTTGTAACCGAGTTATCGGCAACTGGCAGAAGCCTTATGGTTGTCGTTTTATTGTATGCAATGAAATCGCGATGTAATGCTTTACTTTATTACTAAGCGGTAGTGATAGTCGTGGAAGCATAAGCTTGGCGAGACGACAACGATGCTACGATGGAGATCAAGGTGTCACGCCGGTGACGATGGTGATCACGACGGTGCTTCGGAGATGGAGATCACAAGCACAAGATGATGATGGCCATATCATATCACTTATATTGATTGCATGTGATGTTTATCCTTTTTATGCATCTTATCTTGCTTTGATTGACGGTAGCATTATAAGATGATCTCTCACTAAATTATCAAGAAGTGTTCTCCCTGAGTATGCACCGTTGCAAAAGTTCTTCGTGCTGAGACACCACGTGATGATCGGGTGTGATAGGTTCTACGTTCAAATACAACGGGTGCAAAACAGTTGCACACGCAGAATACTCAGGTTATACTTGACGAGCCAAGCATATACAGATATGGCCTCGGAACACGAAGACCAAAAGGTCGAGCGTGAATCATATAGTAGATATGATCAACATAACGATGTTCACCATTGAAAACTACTCCATCTCACGTGATGATCGGTTATGGTTTAGTTGATTTGGATCACGTAATCACTTAGAGGATTAGAGGGATGTCTATCTAAGTGGGAGTTCTTTAATTAACTTGATTAAATGAACTTAAATTTATCATGAAACTTAGTACCTGATTAGTATCTTGCGTATGTTTGATTGTAGATAGATGGCTCGTGCTGTTGTTCCGTTGAATTTTAATGCGTTCCTTGAGAAAGCAAAGTTGAAAGATGATGGTAGCAATTACACGGACTGGGTCCGTAACTTGAGGATTATCCTCATTGCTGCACAGAAGAATTATGTCCTGGAAGCACCGCTGGGTGCCAGGCCTGCTGCAGGAGCAACGCCAGATGTTATGAACGTCTGGCAGAGCAAAGCTGATGACTACTCGATAGTTCAGTGTGCCATGCTTTACGGCTTAGAATCGGGACTTCAACGACGTTTTGAACGTCATGGAGCATATGAGATGTTTCAGGAGTTGAAGTTAATATTTCAAGCAAATGCCCGGATTGAGAGATATGAAGTCTCCAATAAATTCTATAGCTGCAAGATGGAGGAGAACAGTTCTGTCAGTGAGCATATACTCAAAATGTCTGGGTATAATAATCACTTGATTCAATTGGGAGTTAATCTTCCAGATGATAGCGTCATTGACAGAATTCTTCAATCACTGCCACCAAGCTACAAGAGCTTCGTGATGAACTATAATATGCAAGGGATGAACAAGACTATTCCCGAGCTCTTCGCGATGCTGAAAGCTGCGGAGGTAGAAATCAAGAAGGAGCATCAAGGGTTGATGGTCAACAAGACCACTAGTTTCAAGAAAAAGGGCAAAGGGAAGAAGAAGGGGAACTTCAAAAAGAACGGCAAGCAAGTTGCTGCTCAAGAGAAGAAACCCAAACCTGGACCTAAGCCTGAAACTGAGTGCTTCTATTGCAAGCAGACTGGTCACTGGAAGCGGAACTGCCCCAAGTATTTGGCGGATAAGAAGGATGGCAAGGTGAACAAAGGTATATGTGATATACATGTTATTGATGTGTACCTTACTAATGCTCGCAGTAGCACCTGGGTATTTGATACTGGTTCTGTTGCTAATATTTGCAACTCGAAACAGGGACTACGGATCAAGCGAAGATTGGTTAAGGACGAGGTGACGATGCGCGTGGGAAACGGTTCCAAAGTCGATGTGATCGCAGTCGGCACACTACCTCTACATCTACCTTCGGGATTAATATTAGACCTGAATAATTGTTATTTGGTGCCAGCGTTGAGCATGAACATTATATCTGGATCTTGTTTGATGTGAGACGGTTATTCATTTAAATCAGAGAATAATGGTTGTTCTATTTATATGAGTAATATCTTTTATGGTCATGCACCTTTGAAAAGTGGTCTATTTTTGATGAATCTCGATAGTAGTGATACACATATTCATAATGTTGAAACCAAAAGATGCAGAGTTGATAATGAAAGTGCAACTTATTTGTGGCACTGTCGTTTAGGTCATATCGGTGTAAAGCGCATGAAGAAACTCCATACTGATGGACTTTTGGAACCACTTGATTATGAATCACTTGGTACTTGCGAACCGTGCCTCATGGGCAAGATGACTAAAACACCGTTCTCCGGTACTATGGAGAGAGCAACAGATTTGTTGGAGATCATACATACCGATGTATGTGGTCCGATGAATATTGAGGCTCGTGGCGGATATCGTTATTTTCTCACCTTCACAGATGACTTAAGCAGATATGGGTATATCTACTTAATGAAACATAAGTCTGAAACATTTGAAAAGTTCAAAGAATTTCAGAGTGAAGTTGAAAATCATCGTAACAAGAAAATAAAGTTTCTACGATCTGATCGTGGAGGAGAATATTTGAGTTACGAGTTTGGTGTACATTTGAAAAATTGTGGAATAGTTTCGCAACTCATGCCACCCGGAACACCACAGCGTAATGGTGTGTCCGAATGTCGTAATTGTACTTTACTAGATATGGTGCGATCTATGATGTCTCTTACTGATTTACCGCTATCGTTTTGGGGATACGCTCTAGAGACGGCCGCATTCACGTTAAATAGGGCACCATCAAAATCCGTTGAGACGACGCCTTATGAACTGTGGTTTGGCAAGAAACCAAAGTTGTCGTTTCTGAAAGTTTGGGGCTGCGATGCTTATGTGAAAAAGCTTCAACCTGATAAGCTCGAACCCAAATCGGAGAAATGTGTCTTCATAGGATATCCAAAGGAAACTATTGGATACACCTTCTATCACAAATCCGAAGGCAAGACTTTTGTTGCTAAATTCGGAAACTTTCTGGAGAAGGAGTTTCTCTCGAAAGAAGTGAGTGGGAGGAAAGTAGAACTTGACGAGGTAACTGTACCTACTCCCTTATTGGAAAGTAGTACATCACAGAAAACTGTTTCTATGACACCTACACCAGTTAGTGAGGAAGCTAATGATGATGATCATGAAACTTCAGAACAAGATACTACTGAACCTCGTAGATCAACCAGAGTAAGATCCGCACCAGAGTGGTACGGTAATCCCGTTCTGGAAGTCATGCTACTAGATCATGATGAACCTACGAACTATGAAGAAGCGATGGTGAGCCCAGATTCCGCAAAGTGGCTTGAAGCCATGAAATCTGAGATGGGATCCATGTATGAGAACAAAGTGTGGACTTTGGTTGACTTGCCCGATGATCGGCAAGCAATTGAGAATAAATGGATCTTCAAGAAGAAGACTGACGCTGACGGTAATATTACTGTCTACAAAGCTCGACTTGTCGCAAAAGGTTTTCGGCAAGTTCAAGGGATTGACTACGATGAGACCTTCTCACCCGTAGCGATGCTTAAGTCTGTCCGAATCATGTTAGCAATTGCCGCATTTTATGATTATGAAATTTGGCAGATGGATGTCAAAACTGCATTCCTGAATGGATTTCTGGAAGAAGAGTTGTATATGATGCAACCAGAAGGTTTTGTCGATCCAAAGGGAGCTAACAAAGTGTGCAAGCTCCAGCGATCCATTTATGGACTGGTGCAAGCCTCTCGGAGTTGGAATAAACGTTTTGATAGTGTGATCAAAGCATTTGGTTTTATACAGACTTTTGGAGAAGCCTGTATTTACAAGAAAGTGAGTGGGAGCTCTATAGCATTTCTGATATTATATGTGGATGACATATTGTTAATTGGAAATGATATAGAATTTTTGGATAGCATAAAGGGATACTTGAATAAGAGTTTTTCAATGAAAGACCTCGGTGAAGCTGCTTACATATTAGGCATTAAGATCTATAGAGATAGATCAAGATGCTTAATTGGACTTTCACAAACAACATACCTTGACAAAATTTTGAAGAAGTTCAAAATGGATCAAGCAAAGAAAGGATTCTTGCCTGTGTTACAAGGTGTGAAATTGAGTAAGACTCAATGCCCGACCACTGCAGAAGATAGAGAGAATATGAAAGATGTTCCCTATGCATCAGCGATAGGATCTATCATGTATGCAATGCTGTGTACCAGACCTGATGTGTGCCTTGCTATAAGTCTAGCAGGGAGGTACCAAAGTAATCCAGGAGTGGATCACTGGACAGCGGTCAAGAACATCCTGAAATACCTGAAAAGGACTAAGGATATGCTTCTCGTATATGGAGGTGACAAAGAGCTCGTCGTAAAAGGTTACGTTGATGCAAGCTTTGACACTGATCCGGACGATTCTAAATCGCAAACCGGATACGTGTTTACATTAAACGGTGGAGCTGTCAGTTGGTGCAGTTCTAAACAAAGCGTTGTAGCGGGATCTACATGTGAAGCGGAGTACATAGCTGCTTCGGAAGCAGCGAACGAAGGAGTCTGGATGAAGGAGTTCATATCCGATCTAGGTGTCATACCTAGTGCATCGGGTCCAATGAAAATCTTTTGTGACAATACTGGTGCAATTGCCTTGGCAAAGGAATCCAAATTTCACAAGAGAACCAAGCACATCAAGAGACGCTTCAATTCCATCCGGGATCTAGTCCAGGTGGGAGACATAGAGATTTGCAAGATACATACGGATCTGAATATTGCAGACCCATTGACTAAGCCTCTTCCACGAGCAAAACATGATCAGCACCAAGGCTCCATGGGTGTTAGAATCATTACAGTGTGATCTAGATTATTGACTCTAGTGCAAGTGGGAGACTGAAGGAAATATGCCCTAGAGGCAATAATAAAGTTATTATTTATTTCCTTATAATCATGATAAATGTTTATTATTCATGCTAGAATTGTATTAACCGGAAACATAATACATGTGTGAATACATAGACAAACAAAGTGTCACTACTATGCCTCTACTTGACTAGCTCGTTAATCAAAGATGGTTATGTTTCCTAACCATGAACAATGAGTTGTTATTTGATTAACGAGGTCACATCATTAGTTGAATGATCTGATTGACATGACCCATTCCATTAGCTTAGCACCCGATCGTTTAGTGTGTTGCTATTGCTTTCTTCATGACTTATACATGTTCCTATGACTATGAGATTATGCAACTCCCGTTTGCCGGAGGAACACTTTGGGTGCTACCAAACGTCACAACGTAACTGGGTGATTATAAAGGAGCATTACAGGTGTCTCCAAAGGTAGATGTTGGGTTGGCGTATTTCGAGATTAGGATTTGTCACTCCGATTGTCGGAGAGGTATCTCTGGGCCCTCTCGGTAATGCACATCACTTAAGCCTTGCAAGCATTGCAACTAAATGAGTTAGTTGCGGGATGATGTATTACAGAACGAGTAAAGAGACTTGCCGGTAACGAGATTGAACTAGGTATTGGAATACCGACGATCGAATCTCGGGCAAGTAACATACCGATGACAAAGGGAACAACGTATGTTGTTGTGCGGTCTGACCGATAAAGATCTTCGTAGAATATGTAGGAGCCAATATGGGCATCCAGGTCCCGCTATTGGTTATTGACCGGAGACGTGTCTCGGTCATGTCTAATTGTCCTCGAACCCGTAGGGTCGGCACGCTTAAGGTTACGATGACAGTTATATTATGAGTTTATGCATTTTGATGTACCGAAGGTTGTTCGGAGTCCCGGATGTGATCACGGACATGACGAGGAGTCTCGAAATGGTCGAGACATAAAGATTGATATATTGGAAGCCTATGTTTGGATATCGGAAGTGTTCTGGGTGAAATCGGGATTTTACCAGAGTACCGGGAGGTTACCGGAACCCCCCGGGAACCATATGGGCCTTGATGGGCCTTAGTGGAAAGGAGAAAGGGGCAGCCCAAGGTGGCCGCGCGCCTCCCCCCTTCCCCTAGTCCTATTAGGACTAGGAGAGGTGGCCGGCCCCCCTCTCTCTCTTTCCCCCCTCAAGGAATCCTATTCCAACTAGGATTGGGGGGGGAATCCTACTCCCAGAGGGAGTAGGACTCTCCTGGTGCGCCTCCTATGGCCGGCCAGCCTCCCCCCTCTAGTCCTTTATATACTGAGGCAGAGGCACCCCAGAAACACACAAGTTGATCCACGTGATCTATTCCTTAGCCGTGTGCGGTGCCCCCTACCACCATAGTCCTCGATAATACTGTAGCGGAGTTTAGGCGAAGCCCTGCTGCTGTAGTGCATCAAGATCGTCACCACGCCGTCGTGCTGACGGAACTCTTCCCCGACGCTTTGCTGGATCGGAGTCCGGGGATCGTCATCGAGCTGAACGTGTGCTCGAACTCAGAGGTGTCGTAGTTTCGGTGCTTGATCGGTTGGATCGTGAAGATGTACGACTACTTCCTCTATGTTGTGTCAGCGCTTCCGCAGTCGGTCTGCGTGGGTACGTAGACAACACTCTCCTCTCTCGTTGCGATACATCACATGATCTTGCGTGTGCGTAGGAATTTTTTTGAAATTACTACGAAACCCAACAGTATGTATTTTGCAAAATTCTATGTCTACAATGCTCTGCACGGAGCTACTCTAGCTAATTGCTCCCACTTTCAATATGTATCCAGATTGAGACTTAGAATCATCTGGATCAGTGTCAAAAATTTGCATCGACGTAACCGTTTATGACGAACCCTTTTGTCACGTCCATAATCGAGAAACATATCCTTATTTTACTAAGGATAATTCTGACCGCTATCCAGTGATCTACTCCTAGATCACTATTGTACTCCCTTGCCAAATCAGTGCAGGGTATACAATAGATCTGGTATACAGCATGACATACTTTATAGAACCTATGGCCAAGGCATAGGGAATGACTTTCATTCTCTTTCTATCTTCTGCCGTGGTCGGGCTTTGAGTCTTACTCAACTTCACACCTTGTAATACAGGCAAGAACTCTTTCTTTGACCGCTCCATTTTGAACTACTTCAAAATCTTGTCAAGGTATGTACTCATTGAAAAAACTTATCAAACGTCTTGATCTATCTCTATAGATCTTGAAGCTCAATATGTAAGCAGCTTCACCGAAGTCTTTCTTTGAAAAATTCCTTTCAAACACTCCTTTATGCTTTATAGAATAATTCTACATTATTTCCGATCAACAATATGTCAATCACATATACTTATCAGAAATGTTGTAGTGCTCCCACTCACTTTTCTTGTAAATACAGGCTTCACCGCAAGTCTGTATAAAACTATATGCTTTGATCAACTCATCAAAGCGTATATTCCAACTCCGAGATGCTTGCACCAGTCCATAGATGGATCGTTGGAGCTTGCACATTTTGTTAGCACCTTTCGAATTTGACAAAACCTTCTAGTTGCATCGTATACAACTCTTCTTTATTAAATCCATTAAGGAATTCAGTTTTGTTTATCCATTTGCCAGATTTCATAAAATGCGGCAATTGCTAACATGATTCGGACAGACTTTAAGCATAGATACGAGTGAGAATCTCTCATCGTAGTCAACACCTTGAACTTGTTGAAAACCTTTTGGCGACAATTCTAGCTTTGTAGATAGTAACACTACTATCAGCGTCTGTCTTTCTCTTGAAGATCCATTTATTTTCTATGGCTTGCCGATCATCGGGCAAATCCATCAAAGTCCATACTTTGTTTTCATACATGGACCATATCTCAGATTTCATGGCCTCAAACCATTTTGCGGAATCTGGGCTCATCATCGCTTCCTCGTAGTTCGCAAGTTCGTCATGGTCTAGTAACATGACTTCCAGAACAGGATTACCGTACCACTCTGGTGCGGATCTCACTCTGGTTTACCTACGAGATTCGGTAGTAACTTGATCTGAAGTTTCATGATCATCATCATTAGCTTCCTCACTAATTGGTGTAGGAGTCACATGAACAAATTTCTGTGATGAACTACTTTCCAATAAAGGAGAAGGTACAATTACCTTATCAAGTTTTCTACTTTCCTCCCACTCACTTCTTTCAAGAGAAACTCCTTCTCTAGAAAGTTTCCGAATTTAGCAACAAAAGTCTTGCCTTCGGATCTGTGATAGAAGGTGTATCCAATAGTTTCCTTTGGATATCCTATGAAGACACATTTCTCCGATTTGGGTTCGAGCTTATCAGGTTGAAACTTTTTCACATAAGCATCGCAGCCCCAAACTTTCATAAACGACAACTTTGGTTTCTTGCCAAACCACAGTTCATAAGGCGTCGTCTCAACGGATTTTGATGGTGCCCTATTTAACGTGAATGCAGCTGTCTCTAATGCATAACCCCAAAACGATAGTGGTAGATCGGTAAGATACATCATAGATTGCACTATATCCAATAAAGTACGGTTATGACGTTCGGACACACCATTACATTGTGGTGTTCCAGGTAGCATGAGTAGTGAAACTATTTCACATTGTTTTTAACTGAAGGCCAAACTCGTAACTCAAATACTCTTCTCTACGATCAGATCGTAGAAACTTTATTTTCTTGTTACGATGATTTTTCACTTCACTCTGAAATTCTTTGAACTTTTCAAATGTTTCAGACTTATGTTTCATCAAGTAGATATACTCATATCTGCTCAAATCATCTGTGAAGATCAGAAAATAATGATACTTGTCGCGAGCCTCAATATTCATCGGACCACATACATCAGTATGTATGATATCCAACAAATCTTGTTGCTCGCTCCATTGTTCCGAAGAACAGAGTCTTAGTCATCTTGCCCATGAGGCATGGTTCGCAAGCATCAACTGATTCATAATCAAGTGATTCCAAAAGCCCATCAGCATGGAGTTTCTTCATGCGCTTTACACCAATATGACCTAAACGGCAGTGCTACAAATAAGTTGCACTATCATTATTAACTTTGCATCTTTTGGTTTCAATATTATGATTATGTGTATCACTACGATCGAGATCCAACGAACTATTTTCATTGGGTGTGTAACCATATAAGGTTTTATTCATGTAAACAGAACAACAATTTATTCTCTTACTTAAATGAATAACCCTATCACAATAAACATGATCAAATCATATTCATGCTTAACGCAAACACCAAATAACACTTATTCAGATTCAACACTAATCCCGAAAGTATAGGGAGTGTGCGATGATGATCATATCAATCTTGGAACCACTTCCAACACACATCGTCACTTCACCCTTAACTAGTCTCTGTTTATTCTGCAACTCCCGTTTCGAGTTACTAATCTTAGCAACTGAACTAGTATCAAATACTGAGGGTTTGCTATAAACACTAGTAAAGTACACATCAATAACATGTATATCAAATATACTTATGTTCACTTTGCCATCCTTCTTATCCGCCAATCACTTGGGGTAGTTCCGCTTCCAGTGACCAGTCCCTTTGCAGTAGAAGCACTTAGTCTCAGGCTTAGGACCAGACTTGGGCTTCTTCACTTGAGCAGCAACTTGCTTCCCGTTCTTCTTGAAGTTCCCCTTCTTCTCTTTGCCCTTTTATTGAAACTAGTGGTCTTGTCTACCATCAACACTTGATGCTCTTTCTTGATTTCTACCTTCATCGATTTCATCATCATGAAAAGCTCGGGAGTCGTTTTCGTCATCCCTTGCATACTATAGTTCATCACGAAGTTCTACTAACTTGGTGATGGTGACTAGAGAATTCTGTCAATCACTATCTTATCTGGAAGATTAACTCCCACTTGATTCAAGCGATTGTAGTACCCAGACAATCTGGGCACATGCTCACTAGTTGAGCGATTCTCCTCCATCTTTTAGCTATAGAACTTGTTAGAGACTTCATATCTCTCAACTCGGGTATTTGCTTGAAATATTAACTTCAACTCCTGGAACATCTCATATGGTCCATGACGTTCAAAACGTCTTTTGAAGTCCCGATTCTAAGCCGTTAAGCATGGTGCACTAAACTATTAAGTAGTCATCATATTGAGTAGCCAAACATTCATAACGTCTGCATCTGCTCCTGCAATAGGTCCGTCACCTAGCGGTGCATCAAGGACATAATTCTTCTGTGCAACAATGAGGATAAACCTCAGATCACGGATCCAATCCGCATCATTGCTACTAACATCTTTCAACACAATTTTCTCTAGGAACATATCAAAATAAACATATGAAAGCAACAACGCGAGTTATTGATCTACAACATAGATATGCTAATACTACCAGGACTAAGTTCATGATAAATTTAAGTTCAATTAATCATATTACTTAAGAACTCCCACTTAGATAGACATTCCTCTAATCTTCTAAGTGATTACGTGATCCAAATCAACTAAACCATAACCGATCATCACGTGAGATGGAGTAGTTTTCAATGGTGAACATCGTTATGTTGATCATATCTACTATATGATTCACGCTCGACCTTTCGGTCTCCGTGTTCCAAGGCCATATCTGCATATGCTAGGCTCATCAAGTTTAGCCTGAGTATTCTGCGTGTGCAAAACTGGCTTGCACCCGTTGTAGATGGACGTAGAGCTTATCACACCCGATCATCACGTGGTGTCTGGGCACGACGAACTTTGGCAACGGTGCATACTCAGGGAGAACACTTCTTGATAATTTAGTGAGAGATCATCTTATAATGCTACCGTCAATCAAAGCAAGATAAGATGCATAAAAGGATAAACATCTCATGCAATCAATATAAGTGATATGATATGGCCATCATCATCTTGTGCTTGTGATCTCCATCTCCGAAGCACCGTTATGATCACCATCGTCACCGACGCGACACCTTGATCTCCATCGTAGCATCGTTGTCGTCTCGTCAATCTTATGCTTCCACGACTATCACTACCGTTTAGTAATAAAGTAAAGCGTTACATCGCGATTGCATTGCATACAATAAAGCGACAACCATATGGCTCCTGCCAGCTGCCGATAACTCGGTTACAAAACATGATCATCTAATACAATAAAATTCAGCATCATGTCTTGACCATATCACATCACAACATGCCCTGCAAAAACAGGTTAGACGTCCTCTACTTTGTTGTTGCAAGTTTTACGTGGCTGCTACGGGCTTAAGCAAGAACCAATCTCACCTACGCATCAAAACAACAACGATAGTTTGTCAAATAGACTCTGTTTTAACCTTCGCAAGGACCAGGCGTAGACATACTTGGTTCAACTAAAGTTGGAGAGACAGTCGCCCGCAAGCCACCTATGTGCAAAGCACGTCGGGGGAACCGGTCTCGCGTAAGCGTACGCGTAATGTTGGTCCGGGTCGTCTCGTCCAACAATGCCGCCGAACCAAAGTATGACATGCTGGTAGGCAGTATGACTTATATCGCCCACAACTCACTTGTGTTCTACTCGTGCATATAACATCAACATAAATAACCTAGGCTCGGATGCCACTGTTGGGTTTCGTAGTAATTTCAAAATTTTTCCTACGCACACGCAAGATCATGTGATGCATAGCAATGAGAGGGGAGAGTGCTGTCTACATACCCACGCAGACCGACTACGGAAGCATTGACACAACGTAGAGGAAGTAGTCGTACGTCTTCACGATCCAACCGATCAAGCACCGAAACTACGGCACCTCCGAGTTCGAGCACACGTTCAGCTCGATGACGATCCCCGGACTCCGATCCAGCAAAGTGTCGGGGAAGAGTTCCGTCAGCACGACGGCGTGGTGACGATCTTGATGTACTACAGCAGCAGGGCTTCGCCTAAACTCCGCTACAGTATTATCGAGGACTATGGTGGCTGGGGGCACCGCACACGGCTAAGGAATAGATCACGTGCATCAACTTGTGTTTCTTGATCTGTCTTTGGTGCTAGCCCTGCCCCTCTATTTATATGTTGAGCCCTGGGGTCGAAACTTGGAGTAAAAGCCTCCACAAAGTCGGTTTCACCCGAAAGGCAAGAGTCCTTCTCGGACTCCAGGGCCAGACGCCAGGGTTCCCGGCGTCTGGACCCAGACGCCAGGGACCCTGGCGTCTGGGCCCTGGACTCCGCAAAACTTCCTTTTGCGCTTTCCAAAAACCTTGTGGGCTTTCCCCTTTGGCCCAAATAAAGTGTTCTCGTACCTAAACATTTCGGGAAACATCCGGAACCCCTTCCGGTGATTTCCGGAACCCTTCCGGTGACCAAACACTATTATCATATATATCAAACTTTATCTCCGGACCATTCCGGAGTTCCTCGTCATGTCCGTGATCCCATCTCGGACTCCGAACAACATTCGGTACATCAAAATGCATAAAACTCATAACAACTGTCATCGTAACCTTAAGCGTGCGGACCCTACGGGTTCGAGAACAATGTAGACATGACCGAGACACGTCTCCGGTCAATAACCAATAGCGGGACCTGGATGCCCATATTGGCTCCTACATATTCTACGAAGATCTTTATCGGTCAGACCGCATAATAACATACGTTGTTCCCTTTGTCATCGGTATGTTACTTGCCCGAGATTCGATCGTCGGTATCCAATACCTAGTTCAATCTCGTTACCGACAAGTCTCTTTACTCGTTCCGTAATACATCATCTCACAACTAACATATTAGTTGTAATGCTTGCAAGGCTTATGTGATGTGCATTACCGAGAGGGCCCAGAGATACCTCTCCGACAATCGGAGTGACAAATCCTAATCTCGAAATACACCAACCCAACATGTACCTTTGGAGACACCTGTAATGCTCCTTTATAATCACCCAGTTATGTTGTGACGTTTGGTAGCACCCAAAGTGTTCCTCCGGCAAACGGGAGTTGCATAATCTCATAGTCATAGGAACATGTATAAGTCATGAAGAAAGCAATAGCAACATACTAAACGATCGGGTGCTAAGCTAATGGAATGGGTCATGTCAATCAGATCATTCAACTAATGATGTGACCTCGTTAATCAAATAACAACACTTTGTTCATGGTTAGGAAACATAACCATCTTTGATTAACGAGCTAGTCAAGTAGAGCCATACTAGTGACACTCTGGTTGTCTATGTATTCACACATGTATTATGTTTCCGGTTAACACAATTCTAGCATGAATAATAAACATTCATCATGAAATAAGGAAATAAATAATAACTTTATTATTGCCTCTAGGGCATATTTCCTTCAGATGACCATCACACCCTTATTTGCTTACAACTCAAAAATTACAACTCGATACTTAGAACAAAATATTACTCTATGTGAATGCCTCCGGCGGTGTACCGGGATGTGCAATGAATCAAGAGTGACTTGTATGAAAGAATTACGAATGGTGGCTTTGCCACAAAGACGATGTCAACTACATGATCATGCAAAGCAATATGACAATGATGGAGCGTGTCATAATAAATGGAACGGTGGAAAGTTGCATGGCAATATATATCGGAATGGCTATGGAAATGCCATAATAGGTAGGTATGGTGGCTGTTTTGAAGAAGGTATATGGTGGGTGTACGATACCAGCGAAAGGTGCGTGGTATTAGAGAGGCTAGCAATGGTGGAAGGGTGAGAGTGCATATAATCCATGGACTCAACATTAGTCATAAACAACTCACATACTTATTGCAAAAATCTATCAGTTTTCAAAACGAAGTACTACATGCATGCTCCTAGGGGATAGATTGGTAGGAAAAGACCATCGCTCGTCCCCGACCGCTACTCATAAGGAAGACAATCAATAAATAAATCATGCTCCGACTTCATCACATAACGGTTCACCATACATGCATGCTACGGGAATCACAATCTTTAACACAAGTATCTCTCAAATTCACAACTACTCAGCTAGCATGACTCTAATATCACCATCGTCATATATCAAAACAATCATCAAGTATCAAACTTCTCATAGTATTGAATGCACTCTATATGAAAGTTTTTATTATACCCCTCTTGAATGCCCATCATAGTAGGACTAATTTTATAACCCAAGCAAATTACCATGCTGTTCTAAAGACTCTCAAAATAATATAAGTGAAGCATGAGAGTTCATCTATTTCTTCAAAATAAAACCACCGTCGTGCTCTAAAAAGATATAAGTGAAGCACTAGAGCAAATGACAAACTACTCCAAAAGATATAAGTGAAGATCAATGAGTAGTCGAATAATTATGCAACTATGTGAAGACTCTCTAACATTTAAGAATTTCATATCTTGGTATATTATTAAAGAAGCAAGCAAAACAAAAGAAAATAAAATGATGCTCCAAGCAAAACACATATCATGTGATGAATAAAAATATAGTTCTAAGTAAAGTTACCGATGAACGAAGACGAAAGAGGGGGTGCCATCCGGGGCATCCCCAAGCTTGGGCTCTTGTTTGTCCTTGAATACTACCTTGGGGTGCCTTGGGCATCCCCAATCTTAGGCTCTTGCCGCTCCTTATTCCATAGTCCATCGAATCTTTACCCAAAACTTGAAAACTTCACAACACAAAACTTAACAGAAAACTCGTAAGCTCTGTTAGTATAAGAAAATAAATCTCCACTTACGTACTATTGTGAACTCATTCTAAATTCATATTGGTGTAATATATACTGTATTCCAACTTCTCTATGGTTCATACCTACTCATAGATTCATCAAAATAAGCAAACAACACAATGAAAACAGAATCTGTCAGAAACAGAACAGTCTGTAGTAATCTGTATCATTCGAATACTTCTGTCACTCCAAAAATTCTGAAATAAATTTGTGGACCTGAGGAATTTGTCTATTAATCATTTACAAAATGAATCAACCTAAACTCACTCTCCAGTAAAAAAATGGCAGCTAATCTCGTGAGCGCAAATGTTTCTAATTTTTACAGAAAGATCGCAAAGACTTCACCCAAGTCTTCCCAAAGGTTCTATATAGCACAAACACTAATTAAAACATAAAACCACATCTAAACAGAGGCTAGATGAATTATTTATTACTAAACAGGAGCAAAAAGCAAAGAACAAAAATTAAATTGGGTTGCCTCCCAACAACCGCTATCATTTAACGCCCCTAGCTAGGTATGATGATTTCAATGATGCTCACATAAAAGATAAGAATTGAAACATAAAGAGAGCATCATGAAGAATATGACTAGCACATTTAAGTCTAACCCATTTCCTATGCATAGGGATTTTGTGAGCAAACAACTTGTGGGAACAAGAATCAACTTGCATAGGAAGGTAAAGCAAGCAAATCTTCAAGATTTTCAACACATAGAGAGGAAACTTGATATTATTGAAATTCCTACAAGCATATGTTCCTCCCTCATAATAATTACACGTAGGAGCATAAGAAAAATCAACAATATAGCTATCACAAAACATATTCTTAACACGATCCACATGTATGCAAAGTTGACACTCTTCCAAAATTGTGGGATTAACGTTAACTAAAGCCATGACCTCTCCAAACCCACTTTCATCAATATAATCATCAGAAATAGGAGGCATGCTATCATCGAAATAAATTTTCTCATCAAAACTTGGGGGACTAAAAGTATCATCTTCATCAAACATAGAATCCTCAAGCTTGTGACTTTGCATATCATTAAAATCATGAATATTCAAAGAACTCATACTAACAACATTGCGATTATGCTCGTCATTCAAATATTTAGTGCCAAACATTGTAATACATTCTTCTTCGAGCACTTTGGCACAATTATCAGAATCCTTATTTTCATGAAAGACATTAAAAAGATGAAGCATATGAGGCAACCTTAGTTATATTTTTGTAGTTTTCTTTTATAGACTAAACTAGTGATAAAACAAGAAACTAAAAGATTCGATTGCAAGATCTAAAGATATACCTCCAAGCGCTAACCTCCCCGGCAACGGCACCAGAAAAGAGCTTGATGTCTACTACACAACCTTCTTCTTGTAGACGTTGTTGGGCCTCCAAGTGCAGAGGTTTGTAGGACAGTAGCAAATTTCCCTCAAGTGGATGACCTAAGTGTTGGGGAACGTAGTAATTTCAAAAAATTTCCTACGCACACACAAGATCATGGTGATGCATAGCAACGAGAGGGGAGATTGTGATCTACGTACCCTTGTAGACCGACAGCGGAAGCGTTAGCACAACGCGGTTGATGTAGTCGTACGTCTTCACGGCCCGACCGATCAAGCACCGAAACTACGGCACCTCCGAGTTTTAGCACACGTTCAGCTCGATGACGATCCCCGGACTCCGATCCAGCAAAGTGTCGGGGAAGAGTTCCGTCAGCACGACGGCGTGGTGACGATCTTGATGTTCTACTGTCGCAGGGCTTCGCCTAAGCACCGCTACAATATTATCGAGGATTATGGTGGAAGTGGGCACCGCACACGGCTAAGAATATGATCACGTGGATCAACTTGTGTCTATGGGGTGCCCCCTGCCCCCGTATATAAAGAAGCAAGGGGGAGGCCGGCCGGCCCTTGTGGGCGCGCCAAGGAGGAGTAGGATTCCTACTCCTAGTTGGAGTAGGTTTCCACCTTTCCTAGTCCAACTAGGAGAAGGGGGGAAAAGGGGGGAAGAGGGGAAGGAAGGGAGAGAGGGGCCGCGCCCCAAATCCCTTGTCCAATTCGGACTGGGCTTGGGAGGGGCGCGCGCCACCTCCTGGTCCTTCCCACTAAGGCCGATTAAGGCCCATTGCTTCTTCCTCGTATTCCCGTAACTCCCCGGTACCTCCGAAAATACCCGAATCACTCGGAACCTTTCCGATGTCCGAATATAGTCGTCCAATATATCGATATTTACGTCTCGACCATTTCGAGACTCCTCGTCATGTCCCCGATCTCATCCGGGACTCCGAACTCCTTCGGTACATCAAAACTCATAAACTCATAATATAACTGCCATCGAAACCTTAAGCGTGCGGACCCTACGGGTTCGAGAACAATGTAGACATGACCAAGACACGTCTCCGGTCAATAACCAATAGCGGAACCTGGATGCTCATATTGGCTCCTACATATTCTACGAAGATCTTTATCGGTCAGACCGCATAACAACATACGTTGTTCCCTTTGTCATCGGTATGTTACTTGCCCGAGATTCGATTGTCGGTATCTCAATACCTAGTTCAATCTCGTTACCGGCAAGTCTCTTTACTCGTTCCGTAATACATCATCTCGCAACTAACTCATTAGTTGCAATGCTTGCAAGGCTTAGGTGATGTGCATTACCGAGAGGGCCCAGAGATACCTCTCCGACAATCGGAGTGAGAAATCCTAATCTCGAAATACGCCAACCCAACATGTACCTTTGGAGACACCTGTAGAGCTCCTTTATAATCACCCAGTTACGTTGTGATGTTTGGTAGCACACAAAGTGTTCCTCCGGTAAACGGGAGTTGCATAATCTCATAGTCATAGGAACATGTATAAGTCATGAAGAAAGCAATAGCAACATACTAAACGATCGAGTGCTAAGCTAACGGAATGGGTCAAGTCAATCACATCATTCTCCTAATGATGTGATCCCGTTAATCAAATAACAACTCTTTGTCTATGGTTAGGAAACATAACCATCTCTGATTAACGAGCTAGTCAAGTAGAGGCATACTAGTGACACTCTGTTTGTCTATGTATTCACACATGTATTATGTTTCCGGTTAATACAATTCTAGCATGAATAATAAACATTTATCATGAAATAAGGAAATAAATAATAACTTTATTATTGCCTCTAGGGCATATTTCCTTCAGTCTCCCACTTGCACTAGAGTCAATAATCTAGTTCACATCGCCATGTGATCTAACATCAATAGTTCACATCTTTATGTGGTTAACACCCATAGTTCACATCGATATGTGACCAATACCCAAAGGGTTTACTAGAGTCAGTAATGTAGTTCACATTGCTATGTGATTAACACCCAAAGAGTACTAAGGTGTGATCATGTTTTGCCTGTGAGAGAAGTTTAGTCAACGGGTCTGCCATATTCAGATCCGTAAGTATTTTGCAATTTTCTATGTCTACAATGCTCTGCACGGAGCTACTTTAGCTAATTGCTCCCACATTCAATATGTATCCAGATGAAGACTAAGAGTCATCCGGATCAGTGCCAAAACTTGTATCGACGTAACCCTTTTACGACGAACCTTTTGTCACCTCCATAATCGAGAAACATATCCTTATTCCACCAAGGATAATTTTTGACCGCTGTCCAGTGATCTACTCCTAGGTCACTATTGTACTCCCTTGCCAAAACTAGTGTAGGGTATACAATTGGTCTGGTAAACAGCATGGCATACTTTATAGAACCTATGGCCAAGGCATAGGGAATGATTTTCATTCCCATTCTATTTTCTGCCGTGGTCGGGCTTTGAGTCTTACTCAACTTCACACCTTGTAACACAGGCAAGAATTCTTTCTTTGACTCATCCATTTTGAACTACTTCAAAATCTTGTCAAGGTATGTACTCATTGAAAAAACTTATCAAGCGTCTTGATCTATCTCTATAGATCTTGATGCTCAATATGTAAGCAGCTTCACCGAGGTCTTTCTTTGAAAAACTTCTTTCAAAACACTCCTTTATGCTTTGCAGAATAATTCTACATTATTTCCGATCAACAATATGTCATTCACATATACTTATCAGAAATGTTGTAGTGCTCCCACTCACTTTCTTGTAAATACAGGCTTCACCGCAAGTCTGTATAAAACTATATGCTTTGATCAACTTATCAAAACGTATATTCCAACTCTGAGATGCTTGCACCAGTCCATAGATGGATCGCTGGAGCTTGCATATTTTGTTAGCACCTTTAGGATTGACAAAACCTTCTGATTGCATCATATACAACTCTTCTTTAAATCCATCAAGGAATGTAGTTTTGTTTATCCATTTGCCAGATTTCATAAAAATGCGGCAATTGCTAACATGATTTGGACAGACTTAAGCATCGCTACGAGTGAGAAAATTTCATCGTAATCAACACCTTGAACTTTGTCAAAAACCTTTTTCGACAAGTCTAGCTTTGTAGATAGTAATACTACTATCAGCGTCCGTCTTCCTCTTGAAGATCCATTTATTTTCTATGGCTTGCCGATCATCGGGCAAATCCATCAAAGTCCATACTTTGTTCTCATACATGTTCTCATACATGGATCATATCTCAGATTTCATGGCCTCAAACCATTTCGCGGAATCTGGGCTCATCATCGATTCCTCATAGTTCGCAAGTTCATCATGGTCTAGTAACATGACTTCCAGAACAGGATTACCGTACTACTCTGGTGCAGATCTCACTCTGGTTTACCTACGAGATTCGGTAGTAACTTGATCTGAAGTTACATGATCATCATCATTAGCTTCCTCACTAATTGGTGTAGTAGTCACAAGAACAGATTTCCGTGATGAACTACTTTCCAATAAGGGAGAAGGTACAGTTACCTCGTCAAGTTCTACTTTCCTCCCACTCACTTCTTTCGAGAGAAAATCCTCTAGAAAGTTTCCGAATTTAGCAACAAAAGTCTTGCCTTTCGGATCTATGATAGAAGGTGTATCCAATAGTTTCCTTTGGATATCCTATGAAGACACATTTCTCCGATTTGGGTTTGAGCTTATCAGGTTGAAGTTTTTTTCACATAAGCATCGCAACCTCAAACTTTAAGGAACGACAGCTTAGGTTTCTTGTCAAACCATAGTTCATACGGTGTCGTCTTAACGGATTTATATGGTGCCCTATTTAACGTGAATGCAGCTGTCTCTAATGCATAATCCCAAAACGATAGTGGTAGATTGGTAAGAGACATCATAGTTCGCACCATATCTAATAAAGTACGGTTATGACGTTCGGACACACCATTATGCTGTGGTGTTCCAGGTGGCGTGAGTAGTGAAACTATTTCACATTGTTTTTAACTGAAGGCCAAACTCGTAACTCAAATATTTTACTTCTACGATCATATCGTAGAAACTTTTTATTTTTGTTACGATGATTCTCCACTTCACTCTGAAATTCTTTGAACTTTTCAAATGTTTCAGACTTGTGTTTCATCAAGTAGATATACCCATATCTGCTCAAATCATCTGTGAAGGTCAGAAAATAACGATACCTGCCGTGAGCCTCAACACTCATCGGATCACATACATCAGTATGTATTATTTCCAATAAGTCAGTTGCTTGCTCCATTGTTCCGGAGAACGGAGTCTTAGTCATCTTGCCCATAAGGCATGGTTCGCAAGCATCAAGTGATTCATAATCAAGTGATTCCAAAATCCCATCAGCATGGAGTTTCTTCATGCGCTTTACACCAATATGACCTAAACGCCAGTGCCACAAATAAGTTGCACTATCATTATTAACTTTGCATCTTTTGTCTTCAATATTATGAATATGTGTATCACTACGATCGAGATCCAATGAACCATTTTCATTGGGTGTGTAACCATATAAGGTTTTATTCATATAAACAGAAGAACAATTATTCTCTAACTTAAATGAATAACCGTATTGCAATAAACATGATCAAATCATATTCATGCTCAACGCAAACACCAAATAACACTTATTTAGGTTCAACACTAATCCTGAAAGTATAGGGAGTGTGCGACGATGATCATATCAATCTTGGAACTACTTCCAACACACATCGTCACTTCACCCTTAACTAGTTTCTGTTCATTCTGCAACTCCCGTTTCGAGTTACTACTCTTAGCAACTGAACCAGTATCAAATACCGAGGGGTTGCTACGAACACTAGTAAAATACACATTAATAATCTGTATATCAAATATACCTTTGTTCACTTTGCCATCCTTCTTATCTGCCAAATACTTGGGGCAGTTCCGCTTTCAGTGACCAGTCCCTTTGCAGTAGAAGCACTTAGTCTCAGGCTTAGGACCAGACTTGGGCTTCTTCACTTGAGCAGCAACTTGCTTCCTGTTCTTCTTGAAGTTCCCCTTCTTCTCTTTGCCCTTTTATTGAAACTAGTGGTCTTGTCTACCATCAACACTTGATGCTCTTTCTTGATTTCTACCTTCATCGATTTCATCATCATGAAAAGCTCGGGAGTCGTTTTCGTCATCCCTTGCATACTATAGTTCATCACGAAGTTCTACTAACTTGGTGATGGTGACTAGAGAATTTTGTCAATCACTATCTTATCTGGAAGATTAACTCCCACTTGATTCAAGCGATTGTAGTACCCAGACAATCTGAGCACATGCTCACTTGGTGAGCGATTCTCCTCCATCTTTTGGCTATAGAACTTGTTGGAGACTTCATATCTCTCAACTCGGGTATTTGCTTGAAATATTAACTTCAACTCCTGGAACATCTCATATGGTCCATGACGTTCAAAACGTCTTTTGAAGTCCCGATTCTAAGCCGTTAAGCATGGTGCACTAAACTATTAAGTAGTCATCATATTGAGCTAGCCAAACGTTTATAACATCTACATCTGCTCCTGCAATAGGTCTGTCACCTAGCGGTGCATCAAGGACATAATTCTTCTGTGCAGCAATGAGGATAAACCTCAGATCACGGATCCAATCCGCATCATTGCTACTAACATCTTTCAACACAATTTTCTCTAGGAACATATCAAAATAAACACAGGGAAGCAACAATGCGAACTATTGATCTACAACATGATTTGCAAAATACTACCAGGACTAAGTTCATGATAAATTTAAGTTCAATTAATCATATTACTTAAGAACTCCCACTTAGATAGACATCCCTCTAATCCTCTAAGTGATCACGTGATCCAAATCAACTAAACCATGTCCGATCATCACGTGAGATGGAGTAGTTTCATTGGTGAACATCACTATGTTGATCATATCTACTATATGATTCACGCTCGACCTTTCGGTCTCCGTGTTCCGAGGCCATATCTGTATATGCTTGGCTCGTCAAGTATAACCTGAGTATTCCGCGTGTGCAACTGTTTTGCACCAGTTGTATTTGAACGTAGAGCCTATCACACCCGATCATCACGTGGTGTCTCAGCACGAAGAACTTTCGCAACGGTGCATACTCAGGGAGAACACTTCTTGATAATTAGTGAGAGATCATCTTATAATGCTACCGTCAATCAAAGCAAGATAAGATGCATAAAAGATAAACATCACATGCAATCAATATAAGTGATATGATATGGCCATCATCATCTTGTGCTTGTGATCTCCATCTTCGAAGCACCGTCGTGATCACCATCGTCACCGGCGCGACACCTTGATCACCATCGTAGCATCGTTGTCGTCTCGCCAATCTTATGCTTCCACGACTATCGCTACCGCTTAGTGATAAAGTAAAGCATTACAGCGCGATTGCATTGCATACAATAAAGCGACAACCATATGGCTCCTACCAGTTGCCGATAACTTGGTTAGAAAACATGATCATCTCATACAATAAAATTTAGCATCATGTCTTGACCATATCACATCACAACATACCCTGCAAAAACAAGTTAGACGTCCTCTACTTTGTTGTTGCAAGTTTTACGTGGCTGCTACGGGTTTAAGCAAGAACCAATCTTACCCACGCATCAAAACCACAACGATAGTTTATCAAGTTGGTGCTGTTTTAACCTTCGCAAGGACCGGGCGTAGCCACACTCGGTTCAACTAAAGTTGGAGAAACTGTCACCCGCTAGCCACCTTTGTGCAAAGCACGTCGGGAGAACCGGTCTCGCGTAAGCGTACGCGTAATGTCGGTCCGGGCTGCTTCGTCCAACAATACCGCCGAACCAAAGTATGACATGCTGGTAAGCAGTATGACTTATATCGCCCACAACTCACTTGTGTTCTACTGGTGCATATAACATCAACACATAAAACATAGGCTCGGATGCCACTATTGGGGAACGTAGTAATTTCAAAAAAATTCCTACGCACACACAAGATCATGGTGATGCATAGCAACGAGAGGGGAGATTGTAATCTACGTACCCTTGTAGACCGACAGCGGAAGCGTTAGCACAACGCGGTTGATGTAGTCGTACGTCTTCATGGCCCGACCGATCAAGCACCGAAACTACGGCACCTCCGAGTTTTAGCACACGTTCAGCTCGATGACGATCGTCGGACTCCGATCCAGCAAAGTGTCGGGGAAGAGTTCCGTCAGCACGACGGCGTGGTGACGATCTTGATGTTCTACCATCGCAGGGCTTCGCCTAAGCACCGCTACAATATTATCGAGGATTATGGTGGAAGGGGGCACCGCACACGGCTAAGAATATGATCGCGTGGATCAACTTGTGTCCATGGGGTGCCCCCTGCCCCCGTATATAAGGGAGCAAGGGGGAGGCCGGCCGGCCCTTGTGGGCGCGCCAAGGAGGAGTAGGATTCCTACTCCTAGTTGGAGTAGGTTTCCACCTTTCCTAGTCCAACTAGGAGAAGGGGGGAAAAGGGGGGAAGAGGGGAAGGAAGGGAGAGAGGGGCCGCACCCCAAATCCCTTGTCCAATTCGGACTGGGCTTGGGAGGGGCGCGCGCCACCTCCTGGTCCTTCCCACTAAGGCCCATTAAGGCCCATTGCTTCTTCCTCATATTCCCGTAACTCCCCGGTACCTCCGAAAATACCTGAATCACTCGGAACCTTTCCGATGTCCGAATATAGTCGTCCAATATATCGATCTTTACGGCTCGACCATTTCGAGACTCCTCGTCATGTCCCCGATCTCATCCGGGACTCCAAACTCCTTCGGTACATCAAAACTCATAAACTCATAATATAACTGTCATCGAAACCTTAAGCGTGCGGACCCTACGGGTTCGAGAACAATGTAGACATGATCGAGACACGTCTCCAGTCAATAACCAATAGCGGAACCTGGATGCTCATATTGGCTCCTACATATTCTACGAAGATCTTTATCGGTCAGACCGCATAACAACATACGTTGTTCCCTTTGTCATCGGTATGTTACTTGCCCGAGATTCGATCGTCGGTATCTCAATACCTAGTTCAATCTCGTTACCGGCAAGTCTCTTTACTCGTTCCGTAATACATCATCTCGCAACTAACTCATTAGTTGCAATGCTTGCAAGGCTTAGGTGATGTGCATTACCGAGAGGGCCCAGAGATACCTCTCCGACAATCAGAGTGACAAATCCTAATCTCGAAATACGCCAACCCAACATGTACCTTTGGAGACACCTGTAGAGCTCCTTTATAATCACCCAGTTACGTTGTGACGTTTGGTAGCACACAACGTGTTCCTCCGGTAAACGGGAGTTGCATAATCTCATAGTCATAGGAACATGTATAAGTCATGAAGAAAGCAATAGCAACATACTAAACGATCGAGTGCTAAGCTAACGGAATGGGTCAAGTCAATCACATCATTCTCCTAATGATGTGATCCCGTTAATCAAATAACAACTCTTTGTCCATGGTTAGGAAACATAACCATCTTTGATTAACAAGCTAGTCAAGTAGAGGCATACTAGTGACACTCTGTTTGTCTATGTATTCACACATGTATTATGTTTCCGGTTAATACAATTCTAGCACGAATAATAAACATTTATCATGAAATAAGGAAATAAATAATAACTTTATTATTGCCTCTAGGGCATATTTCCTTCACTAGGGTTTATCAATCTGTGGGAGGCGTAGGATGAAGATGGTCTCTCTCAAACAACCCTGCAACCAAATAACAAAGAGTCTCTTGTGTCCCCAACACACACAATACAATGGTAAATTGTATAGGTGCACTTGTTCGGCGAAGAGATGGTGATACAAGTGCAATATGGATGGTAGATATAGGTTTTTGTAATCTGAAAATATAAAAACAGCAAGGTAGATAATGATAAAAGTGAGGGAAAACGGTATTGCAATGCGTTGAAACAAGGCCTAGGGTTCATACTTTCACTAGTGCAAGTTCTCTCAGCAATATTAACATAATTGGATCATATAACTATCACTCAACATGAAACAAAGAGTCACTCCAAAGTCACTAATAGCGGAGAACAAACGAAGAGATTATTGTAGGGTACAAACCACCTCAAAGTTATCCTTTCTGATCGATCTATTGAAGAGTCCATAGTAAAATAACACGAAGCTATTCTTTCCATTCAATCTATCCTAGAGTTCATACTAGAATAACACCTTAAGATACAAATCAACCAAAACCCTAATGTCGATACTCCAATGTCACCCAAGTATCCATGGGTGTGATTATACGATATGCATCACACAATCTCAGATTCATCTATTCAACCAACACAAAGAACTTCAAAGAGTGCCCCAAACTTTCTACCGGAGAGTCAAGACGAAAACGTGTGTCAACCCTATGCATAAGTTCACGAGGTCACGGAACCCGCAAGTTGATCACCAAAACGTACATCAAGTAGATCAAGTGAATATCCCATTGTCACCACACATAAGCACATGCAATACATACATCAAGTGTTCTCAAATCCTTAAAGACTCAATCCAATAAGATAACTTCAAAAGGAAAAGTCAATCCATCACAAGAGATTAGAGGGGGAGAAACATCATAAGATCCAACTATAATAGCAAAGCTCGCGGGACATCAAGATCATGCCGAATCAAGAACACGAGATGATAGAGGCGAGGGTGTCCCGATCTTTCGATGAGATTATAACTATCGATTTGGTGGAGACGACTTTGACGATCCGACTACGAACGTGCATAACGTTGCGCCTTAGCAATTGTTAAACCAACTCCGAGAGGTTATTGACCACACCAGAGCACGATCAACCTGACCACGAAGGTCTATTCCTGCAAGCAATCGAAGAACAAGCAAGAATATGATTAAGCAATCTGAATATTGCGAATATGGATGAAGTATTGATAAAAGTGGGGTTTCATAAGCGGTCTTGGTCTGGTCGTTGGACACAACAAGTACACGAAGTTGCAGCGATGGCTAACCTTTAACTAAATAAAACCCAAGGAAAAAGCTACTAGATGGATCTACTTATATAGGAGCAAGGGGTGGCGGCCAAGGAGGTGTGAGGACGTCCCAAGGCAGCCTAAAACTAACCTTAGGTCATACAAGGGTCATGGGTCCAAGTGGAGGTGATGCAACACCTTTGGGCTTGTAGTTTCACTCGGATTCTGCTGCAATGTTAGATTGTTTCGTCCATAACTCAATGCTTCAGACGAATTTGAAGGTGAATCCAATTGGGTTGGAAAGAGCACGAAATCTAGTTTCCAACAAAAAAAGAATCACCCAATTCAGAGTCCGTATGAAAAAGTTGTTGTCATTTTGAGTCAGGTATGTCTGTGCAGTCCGAATATGAATCCAGAACGTGAGAGACTTGGACTCTATCTTCTATTGGCCCAAAAGTGACGTGAGAGGACTTTTTGAACAGAACCTAAACTTCTCCTTTTCCCTTATCTTCATATGTGGATTGTATAAATGTCCCATACACCTGCAATTAGACAAAACACAAAAGTGTGTGAAGTATTTTTTGTTCTGGATAACATAAATAGATTATTGAATAGTTTGCATTAGAAATCACCTGACAAATATGCATGTATGCAATATTTTTGGTCGTATCCAAGGTAGTCATGTCCTCATCATCCTCCCCTTTTTGAAAACAAAACCGTCCTCAGCGTTGCTTAATCTGAATGTGGCTAACAAAAGAGACAAGGTGTACATGTTGTATATGTATATGTCATCCATTTTAACTTCCCTTGATTTTTGCACATATGACACATGTATACATGAGTAACTTTCATAGTTCATAAAATCTAAAGCCAAAAAATTATCACAAGAAGTAGAAGGCATGAAAATATTGCAACTCAGTTTGCACATATAAGTGAAGCCCTTATTCATTTCAAAAGATTGGCAATGTTCATCATTAAACCATCCCAACTTTGGTGAATAAACATTACTTGCATCAAATTTACATGCTACAACATGCTTACATAAGCAAACATGCAATAAGTCATTGAACACAGAATCATCACCAAGATTGGAGGTCATATCAAAATGATTAAACATTGGTTCTTTTGCATCAACAGTTAATTCAATGGGTGCACTCAAAATTGTTGATATTTCAGTTGTTTGATCACATGACGCATTCATCACAGTAACAAGATTCTCTAAAATAGGTGGTGTGCTCAAATCAACAGGTAACTCAATACATGACGCATTCAAGTTAACTAGGCATGCATCATTCTCATGTCAAGTTATATCATCAATACCTTTACTATTACCTTGTCGCAAATATGTAGCTGATGTAGGTACGGACGTTGACAATGTACCATACTCTTGAGATGATGCCGCGCTCACAATCCGAGGTGCAACGGTGGAGGAACCAACCGGCGGTGGTGAGCATGAACTGCAATAGTAGTTGTTGTAGTCACCTAATGCATCCTCCTGGATCTGTCTCTCAAAGGTACAAGCACGAACATACATACCAGTAATGCAATGAGGAATATACTGAAATCTTGCCTGAATATCATGGTTCAAACCACCAAAAAATCTATTCATTGTATCATTCTCAGATTCTTCTATGCCACAATGATGCATATAAGATTTCAACTCTTGGTAGTAAGCATGAACAGTGTTTTTGCCTTGTTTTGATGAGGACATCAATACCATTGTTACACCCATAGCCCCTACTGTTACATATACTGGACCAATTACTAGAGCTCGCGCACGCCAATTAAATTACCAGGTACTTTCGTTTCTTGGTAATGATTCTAATGTTCATGAGATTATGATGCTGCCTAAATTGGATACATTTGTTTTGCTTACAAATGAAGGGCCTAGCTTGGAGAAGGATGAACATTGGAGCAAGAACACGCCTGGAGTTGATGGCATGCGCAAGGGGATCAAGAACGGAGTTACAAGTGATGATTTCAGGACTTTGAAGCCGCCATAAGGAGTGCATGAAGCCTTGGACGAAATATACAAGATGCCACTTCATAATATTCGTCCATAGGCTATTCTAGGTGCTGCGTCACCTTATTAATGGGCCAGGCCCATGTAATTTCGAAATACTTAAGTATAGGCTATTTTTAGAGTCCGTATGTGTGGGGAAACAAGAGTTAGGGTTGGTTTCGGACCCCACCCTCAAGGGCCACGAAATTCCCCCCTCTTCCTCCATATATACAGCCCTTAGGGAGTCGTTTAGACTTTGGGATTTGTTTAGTTAAAAGTTAGCCATTGCAACTTCGTGTACTTCATTTGTGTCCAACGACCAGACCAAGACCGCTTCCGGATCCCCACCATTATCAATGCTTCATATTTATTTGCAATATTCAGATTGCTTTATCATATTCTTGCTCGTTCTTCGATTGCTTGCAGGAATAGACCTTCGTGGTCAGGCTGACCGTGCTTCCAGCATCGTCAGTAACCTCAGGAGATTGGTTTAGCGATTGCTAAGGCGCAACATCGTGCATGTTTGTAGTCGGATCGTCAAAGTCGTCTCCACCAAATCGATAGTTATCATCTCATCGAAACATCGGGACCCTCGTCTCTATCAAGTGGTATTAGATTTCCAGGTTGCTCGGTGAGATTTTACAGTTTTTCGTAGATTAGATCGAGTCTGTTCTTCATACCTACAGTCCACGAAAAAGCCACACAAAAAAATTAGGGTTAGTTCATCATATCCGAACCAATCTGAGCCTTTGCATAATCTTTTTAGGGTTTTTGCTTTGTTGAATTTGCGGTTGCATCGTCGTGTCAAGTTGCTGGTCTTAGAGTCTAGTCTTTTAGAGTTTCGAGTTCTGGTCATAAGTTGTCACGCCGCCGCCGCACCATCATCATCGCCCATCTACCACTTTTGCTTATCCGCCACCGCTCTGAATCCATATCCATATACCACTACCATCCATATCCATATACCACCACCGCTACCATATACCACCACCGCTGCCATATACCACAACCATATATCCACCACCAATCCGAGTTCTTCTCATATTAGGTTTGTTCTTGAGGTCAATCTAAATTCCGATTCATGTTTCCTTGCCTGCGTAGGTCTCGGAAAAAAAAGTCTGGAGACCCCCGGGCAGTTTTTAGGCCAAAATTTTCACGGGCAATTTTTTTTCCCTATCCTATTTTTAGACTTTTCTGAGTCTTTTGAGCCACATGCCATCATAGTGATTTTTTGTCGCACTTTTTCGTCGTCGCTCCCCTGATGTCCGAAAAAAAAAGTGAAAAAAAAAATTTCGTGCCCATCCTATCAGTTTGACGAGGGAAGAGTTTTGAGACACTCGCCATTATAGTGATTTTTCGCAAAAAAAAAGAGGAGCGCAAAAAAAAAAGGAGCACAAAAAAAAAGAGGAGCGCAAAAAAAAGGGAGCGCAAAAAAAAAGAGAGCGAAAAAAAGAGAGTTCCAGAGTGTGCTTTTCCCTTATTTACGTGCAGCGCCGTGATTTTGTTAGTGTTCTAGGCTCGCGTCTCTAGCACGGTCTAGCCTAGGACCAGCACAGTACCGTCGTTGAGCGTTTATTCAACTTTGCATCTCTGAATTGATTATTGCTGACCCTTTTTGCTACCATACTATAAGCCTTCCCAGCTCCACATACATCTACGTCGTGCGTTTGACTCTCCCTAGCAATCGCTCTATCCAAGCTTTTGAGAGTTTTTGACTACAACGGTTGCCGATCACCGCCTGCTGCTGGGTAAGAATTGGTAAGAATTTGAGATTTGCTTGACGGATTTGTGACACCCGCCACCACCACCACTTGTTAGTAGTCTGTAGGATCATATTCTTGTGTGTTTCTATTGCTGCTAACCATGCCAGGATCACAAGCCGACGAGACTGACTGGGAGAACTTGACGAACAAGGAGCTTCATGATACGTTTCAGCAAATGATGAATGGACAGGTGAAAGATGTGATAAACAGATTTGAAGAGGCCATGGAGAAGATAGATGGCATGGAGAAGACGTTTGAAACAAAGCTCGATAACAAGTTTGCTGAATTGCTGTCGCGTTTTCCACCACCACCACCGGCTGCTCCTGCCGCACCTCTGCAACAACAGCAACAACACCGACTACCTCCACGTCGGGAAACAGCCCTCCGCCGAGCGAGCCGTGTCCCTCTTCAGTTGGGCCAAACTGCTGGTGCTGCTGTTGATGCTTCTGTGGCTCCTACTGCTGATGTGGAGGAGGATGCTTATGTGGGAGATTATGAGGATGAGGTTGATCAAAATCAGAACTACGTGCCACCAACAGCACATCAACCACCAGGTCGTCCACATGCAAATAATGGCAATGGTAGGGCTCACCCTCAGGTACGAGATCATGACCATCTCCCTAAACTAAAATTGAATATTCCACCATTTGAGGGTAGATATGTTCCTGATATATATCTTACTTGGGAGTTAGAAACTGAACAACGATTTACATGTTTACAATATCCCGAGGAGAGACGTGTTCCTGCTGCTGTTTGTGCTTTCACTAGTTTTGCATGTGTTTGGTGGTCTGAGCATTTTAGATTATATCCTATTCCGGCTACTTGGGCTGCTTTGAAAACTGCTATGCGTACTCGTTGGGTTCCACCATATTATCAACGTGAATTACTTCAAAAATTGCAGCGCTTAAGACAGGGAAAAAATTCTGTAGAAGAATATTATCAGGATTTACAAACTGGCATGATTAGATGTGGTATTGTTGAGGAGAATGAAGCTATGCTTGCACGTTTTATGGGTGGATTAAATAGAGAGATTTAGGCGATTCTAGAGTATAAGGAGTATACTAATATCACTCGTTTATTCCATCTTGCTTGTAAAGCTGAACGTGAAGTGCAGGATCGACAGGCATTGGCGCGGACTAACTTTTCTGCAGGTCAACCTTCATCATGGACACCACGTGCATCATCTACTTCCACACGTTCTGCTACACCGGCGCCTCCGTCGGCTGCCACCTCCAACCGTGATACAATAAAGCAGGCACAATCACCACTATCTGCCAAGAGCACACCTTCTGGGCCTGCAAAGAGCTCTTCTTCATCCATGGCATCAACAGGGCAAACACATGATATTATTTGTCGACGTTGCAAGGGTGGAGGTCATTATGCGAGAGAATGCCCATCTAAGCGTGTGATGATTGTTACTGAGGATGGTGGGTATGAGTCCGCTAGTGACTATGATGAGGAGACTTTGGCTCTTATTACACGTGACGAACACGGTGGAGACGATTCTGATCATGAGACGCAATACATGGCTCCTGAAGATGCTGACAGGTATGAATGTTTAGTTGCTCAACGTGTTTTGAGTGTGCAGGTTACACAAGCTGAGCAAAATCAGAGGCATAATTTGTTCCATACAAAGGGAGTTGTGAAGGAATGTTCTGTTCGCGTGCTCATAGATGGAGGGAGATGCAATAACTTGGCTAGCATGGAGATGGTGGAGAAGCTATCTCTCACCACAAGACCACATCCACATCCTTACTACATCCAATGGTTCAACAACAGCGGCAAGGTTAAGGTAACACGTACTGTTCGTGTGCATTTTAGTATCTCTACATATGCTGATTATGTTGATTGTGATGTGGTACCTATGCAAGCATGTTCCTTATTACTTGGTAGACCATGGCAATTTGATAAAAATTCTGTACACCATGGTAGAAACAATCAGTATACTCTTGTTCATAACGATAAAAATATTACTTTGCTTCCTATGACTCCTGATTCCATTTTGAAAGATGATATTAATAGAGCTAATAAAGCAAAACAGGAGACAAATCAGAGTGAAAATCAGATTGTGGCAAAAGAATTTGAGCACCAAATGAAGCCTAATAATAAACCATCTACTGTTGTTTATGAAATTAAATTGAAAAGTGCATGTTTACTTGCCACCAAATCTGATATTGATGAGCTAGATTTCAGCAAATCTATTTGCCATGCTTTTGTGTGCAAAGAGGCATTATTTTCATTCGAGGACGTGCCTTCCTCTTTGCCCCCTGCTGTCACTAACATTTTGCAGGAGTTCGCTGACGTCTTTCCACAAGACGTGCCACCGGGATTACCACCTATTCGAGGGATTGAGCATCAAATTGACTTAATTCCCGGTGCTTCGCTACCCAACCGTGCACCATACCGTACCAATCCAGAGGAGACGAAGGAGATTATGCGTCAAGTACAAGAACTGCTCGACAAAGGTTATATACGCGAATCCCTTAGTCCTTGTGCTGTTCCTATCATTTTAGTGCCGAAAAAGGATGGTACGTCGCGTATGTGCGTTGATTGTAGAGGCATTAATAATATTACTATTCGTTATCGTCATCCTATTCCTAGGCTAGATGATATGCTTGATGAATTGAGTGGCTCTACAATATTCTCCAAAGTTGATTTGCGTAGTGGATACCATCAAATTCGTATGAAATTGGGTGATGAATGGTAAACAACATTTAAAACTAAGTTTGGATTATATGAGTGGTTAGTCATGCCTTTTGGGTTAACTAATGCACCTAGTACTTTCATGAGGTTAATGAACGAAGTTTTACGTGCTTTCATTGGACGATTTGTGGTAGTTTACTTTGATGACATATTGATTTATAGCAAATCTTTGGAGGAACATTTGGAACATTTATGTGCTGTTTTTATTGCTCTACGTGATGCACGTTTGTTTGGAAACCTTGGAAAGTGCACCTTTTGCACCGACCGAGTATCTTTTCTTGGCTATGTTGTTACTCCACAGGGAATTGAAGTTGATAAAGCCAAGATTGAAGCTATTGAGAGTTGGCCGCAGCCCAAAACGGTCACACAAGTGAGGAGTTTCCTTGGCCTCGCTGGTTTCTATAGGCGTTTTGTGAGAGATTTCAGCACCATTGCTGCACCTCTCAACGAGCTTACAAAGAAGGATGTGCCTTTTGTTTGGGGTACCGCACAGGAAGAAGCCTTCACGGTATTGAAAGATAAGTTGACACATGCTCCTTTACTCCAACTTCCTAATTTCAATAAGACTTTTGAGCTTGAATGTGATGCTAGTGGAATTGGATTAGGAGGTGTGTTATTACAAGATGGAAAACCTGTTGCATACTTTTCTGAAAAATTGAGTGGGCCTAGTCTGAACTATTCTACTTATGATAAAGAATTATATGCTCTTGTTCGGACCTTAGAAACATGGCAACATTATTTATGGCCCAAGGAATTTGTTATACATTCTGATCATGAATCTTTGAAACACAATAAAAGTCAAGAAAAACTGAACCGTAGACATGCTAAATGGGTTGAATTCATTGAGACTTTCCCTTATGTCATTAAACACAAGAAGGGTAAAGAAAATGTTATTGCTGATGCCTTGTCTCGTCGTTATACTATGCTTTCACAACTTGAATTTAGAATATTTGGTTTGGAGACCATCAAAGATCAATATGTTCATGATGCTGAATTTAAAGATGTATTGCAAAATTGTAAGGAAGGGAGAACTTGGAACAAGTTCGTTCTTAACGATGGATTTGTGTTTCGTGCTAACAAGCTATGCATTCCAGCTAGCTCCGTTCGTCTTTTGTTGTTGCAGGAGGCGCATGGAGGAGGATTAATGGGACACTTTGGCATCAAGAAGACGGAGGATATACTTGCTACACATTTCTTTTGGCCAAAGATGAGACGGGATGTTGAGCGTTTTGTTGCTCGCTGCACTACATGTCAAAGAGCTAAGTCACGACTCAATCCTCATGGTTTATATATGCCTTTGCCAGTACCTAGTGTTCCTTGGGAGGATATATCTATGGACTTTGTTTTAGGTTTACCTCGAACAAAGAAGGGGAGGGATAGCATATTTGTTGTTGTGGATAGGTTCTCGAAAATGGCACACTTTATACCATGTCATAAAAGCGATGATGCTATTAATGCTGCTAATTTGTTCTTTCGTGAAATTATTGGCTTACATGGTGTGCCAAATACTATTGTTTCAGATCGTGATACTAAATTTCTTAGCCACTTTTGGAGATGTTTATGGACTAAGTTGGGGACTAAGCTGCTTTTTAGTACTACTTGTCACCCCCAAACTGATGGACAAACTGAAGTAGTCAATAGAACATTGTCTACTATGCTTAGGGCTGTTTTGAAGAATAACAAGAAAATGTGGGAAGAATGCTTGCCTCATATTGAATTTGCTTATAATCGCTCATTGCATTCTACTACTAAGATGTGCCCTTTTGAAATTGTGTATGGTTTCCTACCTCGTGCACCTATTGATTTGTTGCCTCTTCCATCTTCAGAGAAGGTTAATTTTGATGCTAAAGAACGTTCTGAATTGATTTTAAAAATGCATGAGTTAACTAAGGAAAACATTGAGCGTATGAATGCTAAATATAAACTTGCTGGAGATAAGGGTAGAAAACATGTTGTGTTTGCGCCTGGAGATCTTGTTTGGTTACATTTGCGTAAAGATAGATTTCCTAATCTGCGCAAATCAAAGCTAATGCCACGTGCTGATGGTCCTTTTAAGGTGTTAGAGAAAATAAATGATAATGCATATAAACTTGAGCTACCTGTAGATTTTGGGGTTAGTCCCACTTTTAACATTGCAGATTTGAAGCCTTATTTGGGTGAGGAAGATGCGCTTCCGTCGAGGACGACTTCATTTCAAGAAGGGGAGGATGATGAGGACATCAATACCATTGTTACACCCATAGCCCCTACTGTTACATATACTGGACCAATTACTAGAGCTCGCGCACGCCAATTAAATTACCAGGTACTTTCGTTTCTTGGTAATGATTCTAATGTTCATGAGATTATGATGCTGCCTAAATTGGATACATTTGTTTTGCTTACAAATGAAGGGCCTAGCTTGGAGAAGGATGAACATTGGAGCAAGAACACGCCTGGAGTTGATGGCATGCGCAAGGGGATCAAGAACGGAGTTACAAGTGATGATTTCAGGACTTTGAAGCCGCCATAAGGAGTGCATGAAGCCTTGGACGAAATATACAAGATGCCACTTCATAATATTCGTCCATAGGCTATTCTAGGTGCTGCGTCACCTTATTAATGGGCCAGGCCCATGTAATTTCGAAATACTTAAGTATAGGCTATTTTTAGAGTCCGTATGTGTGGGGAAACAAGAGTTAGGGTTGGTTTCGGACCCCACCCTCAAGGGCCACGAAATTCCCCCCTCTTCCTCCATATATACAGCCCTTAGGGCGTCGTTTAGACTTTGGGATTTGTTTAGTTAAAAGTTAGCCATTGCAACTTCGTGTACTTCGTTTGTGTCCAACGACCAGACCAAGACCGCTTCCGGATCCCCACCATTATCAATACTTCATATTTATTTGCAATATTCAGATTGCTTTATCATATTCTTGCTCGTTCTTCGATTGCTTGCAGGAATAGACCTTCGTGGTCAGGCTGACCGTGCTTCCAGCATCGTCAGTAACCTCAGGAGATTGGTTTAGCGATTGCCAAGGCGCAACGTCGTGCACGTTTGTAGTCGGATCGTCAAAGTCGTCTCCATCAAATCGATAGTTATCATCTCATCGAAACATTGGGACCCTCGTCTCTATCATGTTTATATTGTTCAAATTTGCGAAGCAATTCACGACGATTGTAAGGAGGGAAAAAATGTTGTCTCACTACAGCTTTCAAAACTTTCCAAGTTGTGGGTTGGTTATCAATGTTTTTCTTACAATGTACACTCCACCAAACAGAAGCAAAACCAGTAAATGCTCTAGTGGCTGCTCGCACTCGCTCAAGTTCAAAAAAGTCATGGTGATGAAAAACTTGTTGTACTTCAAGCTTCCAAGCTAGATAAGTAGTAGGATTAAATCTACCCTCAAATGACGGTAAAAAGATAACCTGACCATGTGCTTGTGTGTGTTGTCCCAACTCTCGTGATGGTGAAGATGTGTTCATCGTCCAAGAACTTCTATCTTCGGAACCTGACATGATTAGTAGAAACAAGAAACAGAATTCAAGAATAATGTTCCTATGAACTACTAGGGTGTGGTGGTAAAGCGCTCACAGTAAAGCAAATATCAATATCTTACAAGTTCTTACCAAGCAGCAGGTGGTGACAGGCAACCAGCGGTGTCAAATAACTCTGAAGATTGTGTAAAGCGATTGCCAGGGGAACGTACGTATACACGGTGTAGAAATATGTGGAGCTAGGTTGGCTATATATGGTAGCAAAAGATTAGCAATAATCGATTCGAAGATGCAATGTTGAATAAATGTTCAACGACGGTACTATGCTGATCCTAGGCTAGACCGGACTCGAGACGCGAGCCTAGAACACTAATGAGGTCACGATGTAGCACAAATAGCATCAATGAAGGATACTAAGTAGCTCTGGACAGCAAGATATAAGTGAAGATCACAACGGCAGTAAAGATAATGATGAAAAACAACTGCCAAGCAGGAGATACAACAACTCTCTCTCTCCAACTTTCCTCTGGAAAAGTTTGAGCCAATTTTCTGATTACTATTTTTTCAAGAATGGTATTGCCTCATGCTTTCAAACACAAAAGGAATCACTCAATTCCGAGTTGATATAAGGAGTCAAAAAATTCTAAAACTGGCGTGAAAAACTGGAATAAGCTGTGTTCGTGAACTTCGGAGGGCAAAAAGACCTATTTAGAAGCCGATTTTGAGGTGCCAAATATTAAACATGCTTCTGCAACTATTTAGATGTGGCTCGTCGCTAGCTTTTATTTGAGTACTCGCGGAGCCAAATCGGACTTCGTATGAGGAAGTTATGCATGTTTTACTGAACAGTGCACAAAACAGAATTCAACTACGAGATTGACTCTAGATAGATCCGAATTTTGTTTTTTTTTTCTTCTCTCTTTTTTTCCTCACACTTTTTTCTTTTTCTTTCTCTTTTTTTTCTCTGACTTCTTTTCTTTTTCTCTCTCTTTTTTTCTCTGTCTTTTTTTCTCTCCCTCTTTCCAAGACAAACTAGATAAGATGCAGATTGGATCAAGCGAAGATGTGAACGACCTCAACTATGATTGTGACAATGAACTATGGGTAGCACGTGGTGGAAATTGCTGGATGGTGTGGTGGACAGCAGAAGGGATAATGATGCAGCGACGACGTGACTAATGTGAACAGAACTCGAAACTCTAAACGAACTAGACACTAAGACCAGCAACTCGACACGACGATGCAACCGATAATTCAATAATGCAAACAATGAAAAGAAAATTGCAAAGGCTCAGACTGGCTTGGACAAAAGGAAGAATAGATCTAACTTTTTTGTGGCTTTTTCTTGCACAATAGGTAAGAAAATAAATCTAATCTAGGGGAAACTGGAAATTCTCACCGAGCAACCTGAAAACTGATACCACTTGATAGAGGCGAGGGTGTCCCAATCTTTCGATGAGATGATAACTATCGATTTGGTGGAGACGACTTTGACGATCCGACTACGAACGTGCATGACGTTGCGCCTTAGCAATCGTTAAACCAACTCCGAGAGGTTATTGACCACACCAGAGCACGATCAACCTGACCACGAAGGTCTATTCCTGCAAGCAATCGAAGAACAAGCAAGAATATGATTAAGCAATCTGAATATTGCGAATATGGATGAAGTATTGATAAAAGTGGGGTTTCATAAGCGGTCTTGGTCTGGGCGTTGGACACAAATGAAGTACACGAAGTTGCAGCGATGGCTAACTTTTAACTAAATAAAACCCAAAGAAAAAGCTACTAGATGGATCTACTTATATAGGAGCAAGGGGTGGCGGCCAAGGAGGTGGGAGGACGTCCCAAGGAAGCCTAAAACTAACCCTAGGTCGTACAAGGCTCATGAGCCCAAGTGGAGGTGATGCAACACCTTTGGGCTTATAGTTTGACTCGGATTCTGCTGCAACGTCAGATTGTTTCGTCCATAACTCAACGCTTCGGAAGAATTTGAAGGTGAATCTAATTGGGTTGGAAAGAGCACGAAATCTAATTTCCAACAAAAAAAGAATCACCCAATTCGGAGTCCGTATGAAAAAGTTGTTGCCGTTTTGAGTCAGGTATGTCTGTGCAGTCCGAATCTAAATCCAGAACGTGAGAGACATGGACTCTATCTTCTCTTGGCCCAAAAGTGACGTGAGAGGACTTTTTGAACAGAACCTAAACTTCTCCTTTTCCCTTATCTTCATATGTGGATTGTACAAATGTCCCATACACCTGCAATTAGACAAAACACGAAAGTGTTTGAAGTATTTTTGTTCTGGATAACATAAATAGATTATTGAATAGTTTGCATTAGAAATCACCTAACAAATATGCATGTATGCAATATTTTGGTCGTATCCAAGGTAGTCATGTCCTCATCACGAGAGAGTGAGAGAGATCAAACACATAGCTATTGGTACATACCCTCATCCCCGAGGGTGGACTACTCACTCCTCGTCATGGAGAGTGCCGGGATGATGAAGATGGCCATCAGAGAGGGATCCCCCCTCCGGCAGGGTGTCGGAACGGGTCTAGATTGGGTTTCGGTGGCTACAGAGGCTTGCGGCGGCGGAACTCCCGATCTAGGTTATGTTCTGGAAGTTTGGGTATACATAAAAGGTGTTGGAGCCGGGGACAAGTCAGGGGGTCCCCGAGGCGGCCACGAGATAGGGGGCGCACCCAGGGGGTAGGGCGCGCCCCCACCCTCGTGGGTGCCTCGGGACTCTTCTGCCCATCTCCATACTCTGTGGGCTTCTTCTGGTCCAAAAACAATCTCCGTGAAATTTCAGGTCAATTGGACTCCGTTTGATTTTCCTTTTCTACTATACTTAAAAACAAGAAAAAAACAAAAACTGGCACTGGGCTCTAGGTTAATAGGTTAGTCCCTAAAATCATATAAAATATGATATAAATGCATATCAAACATCCTAGATGGATAATATAATAGCATGGAACAATAAAAAATTATAGATACGTTGGAGTCGTATCATAGGGAAACATGCCCCTCTTGTGGGCGAAACGATAATCGATGCCTCTTCTCGCCTTGAACTTTGATTTCTACAGGCAACATAGAATAACAGGAGTGTCGAGTTGAAATTTGAAACTGTTCAATGTTCGTTTGGCCTATATATATATTACTAAGTAGTAATTACTAAGTTTTCTATGCATTTAATGTAGTCCATAATTCAAATTTGAACTACAACCACATGCTCCAGTGAAGCAAAATGGGTGGGAAATCATACATGTGTCATTGGGTGCATGTTTAGGTCTCATTTAAGGAATGAGAATGAATTACAAACTTGCCGTCGTCCTGAAACAATGAGAATCTCGGTTTTTAAATACCAGTAAGTCAAAAAGTCACCCAAAAAACATGAAACTTGGCATGGTTTCATGACATGGCACGTATATGCCGTGGTAAAAAAATCGTCCAGTTTGAGAAAAGGCGCACACATTAGTAGCCAATGAAGTGCTTTTTGTAACAAAAAGCTGACACATTAATATCGCAAACGGTTGTATTATATTAACCGTGTCGAAATTTAACCATACTCGGTGGCATGCGTGTAGCTGTTTGATTAGATAGGACGAGCGCGAGAAGTCCGCTGTGCTAGCTCGACGGGAGGCGTGCGAGCAGTCCGCCGCGCAGGCTCGACGGGACGCATGCATCTTGTCCACCTCGCAGGCTCGACGGGACATGTGCGAGCAGCAAGGCCGCCCATGCTCACCGGGAAGCGAGCTCTTTGACCTCAATGCACCAGCCGACGCCCGCCTCGCTCACAACTTCTCCATTAATGGGTTGATTAAAGCACCTGGATGGAGGGTGTTTGCTTGTGATCCCATGGCAGCATTTTCTTTGTTCTTATTTTCAACTCGTATTCCGCCCTAATTTAAATTTCCACATAGGGGAATGAACAATATGACAACAAATAAAATGGCAATGGATAATACGACGACAAATTTACAATGGCACAGATAATAATTTAAATTACCACATAGAGCAGCTGTGGATCTTTTGCACGGTGGATGGCAAACTGCTCATCACACCTCCTCTACAATATGTCGATTGTGCTCCCAAGGACTGTGACGCCAATATCGCTGCCGATGGGCCATGCTGCCTACACCGGCCGATGAAGCTCTTGCTCCCCGACCTGCTCCAACTCGTTCTCCTCGCTGAAGATGTAACGCAGGTAGGCGTTGACGTTGAAGCTTTGGTCGTTTCCTGGCATGCTTGGAATAACTAATGGTAGATGGGTGAGGACTAGATCTTCGCAGAGTGTCGCGGTGGTGCGTTGCCGCCTGGGTTATATGCAGCAAGCCGTTAGCTGGTGGCGGGAAACCAGTGAGGGAATAGGTGTGGATTTTACAATTCACCCATGTGGAGCGCGGGGAGACTAAGTGGATCACACACACAACCCGAATACCGTATCCGGTTCCACGTGTTATTTATCACACAAGTGTTAACATAAGGAAATGCATGTGTAACTTACTAATCATCGCACACGGGTACTTGTAGACGCATCGTGTGCGATACTCCTAGCCACCGCAAGCAACTAGTTTGCATTTTTCAAAGTTCTTTGTACAGACAAAATCGCACACGAACTAACTATATTAACCGTGTGTGTTGTAAATTCTCATCGCAAACAGTTCATCCGAGTCGGCTGTTTGCCACGTATCACACACATCTTGTTAAGTTGAACCGTTTATGTTGCGTTCACTAATCGAAAACAGTTCTTCCGAGTGAACCGTATGCCCTATATCACACACACCTTGATCTGGCTAACCGTTTATGTTGCACTCCCTAATAGCAAATGATTCATCGGAGCGGACTGTATGTCGTATATCGCACACACATTGATATGGCTGCCTGTTTTTGTTGTTTTGCCTCATCGCAAACAGTTCGAGCGGGTTAGCCGTGTGCCCTACATCGCACACGCAACTAAAATCTGAACCGTGTTTGATGCGTCCTCCATCGCAAATGTTTTGCACCTTTTTTGATGGTTATTTTACACCACCATTTGCGATTATGGCATCGCAGACAGTTTCGTCAAAGGGTCTCTGATCGTAGTGTCGCGTTAGCAGCATCCTGCAGCAGTGGGAGTTTCGCCCGTCGGCTTGGTCGCGGTGGTGTGAATGGACCACAGGACGGACTGGAGCTCGTCAAGCCAACCCCTGTCGTAGGCCTCGAGCTTCTTCTTGAAGGTTCTTTCCTTGAGGCCCCTTAGGACCTCCGCATTGGCGTGCTCGGCCTAGCCATTGCTCTTGGGGTGTGCAACTAAGGCGTAGGATATAGCCGAGCCGGCTGGGATGGTGCGGACGGCCTCTACTTCTGCCCACATGGTGAACTTGTTGACGGCGATGTAGAGGTAGCGATAGCCCCCGGGCGCTCGAGGGAACAGGCCCAGGATGTCCAGCCCCAACCCGCAAAACGGCCATGAAAGTGGGATGGTCTAGAGACCCTGAGCGGGCTGGTGGATCTGCTTGGCATGGAATTGGCGGGCTTCATAGGATCTTACGAGCTCGGTGGCATCATCGAGCACCGTGGGCTAGTAGAATCCACTATGGAACACCTTTCCCACGAGCGTGCGCAATGAAGAATGATGCCCGCAGTCCTCTCCATGTATGTCGGCCAGCAGCCCGCGTCCCTGCTCCCTGGAGATGCACCGCAGAGAGACGTCGTTCAACCATTTTTGATAGAGCTCACAGTCCGTGATGCAGTACGCGGTGGCCTGGTGACCTACCCGCTCTGCGTCTTCCTCCTTCTCTGGCAAGGTGCCTCGAAGCAGGTACGCCTTGATCTCCTCGGTCCAGCTGAGGGAGTCCTGGATTAGGGGGTCCTCGGATAGCCGGACTATATCCTTTGGCCGGACTGTTGGGCTATGAAGATACAAGATTGAAGACTTCGTCCCGTGTCCGGGTGGGACTCTCCTTTGCGTGGAAGGCAAGCTTGGTAATTCGGATATGTAGATCTCCTCCCTTGTAACCGACTATGTGTAACCCTAGCCCCCTCCGGTGTCTATATAAACCGAAGGGTTTAGTCCGTAGGACAAGAACAACAATCATAATCATAGGCTAGCTTCTAGGGTTTAGCCTCTACGATCTCGTGGTAGATCAACTCTTGCAATACTCATATCATCAAGATCAATCAAGCAGGAAGTACGATATTACCTCCATCGAGAGGGCCCGTACCTGGGTAAACATTGTGTCCCCCGCCTCCTGTTACCATCCGCCATAGACGCACAGTTCGGGATCCCCTACCCGAGATCCACCGGTTTTGACACCGACACCAGCACCCCTCCTGAGGCTCGAGTGCAAGGATCAGGTGGGCTCCCAAGGTCGGGCCGCAAGTAGGGGCACCCAAGAGTGGTGCTGGGGGGAGCTCCTCCTGGGGCGATGCTGGCCCCACAGTGGATGGGGCTGCCGACGGTTTGAAGAGTCACTCCTCAAAGATGCCAGGCTCCTCAGGCAGGCACCGAGATGCCCTCTTGGCAATGTCATCTCCTCCTTGTTCGTGCCGCGTGGCACGTGCTGCAATTCCAGGCCCAATAATTGTTTCTCGATTTTGCGGACCTCCTCAAGGTAGGCCCCCATGTGCTCGTCCTTCGGCTTGTATGCTCTGTTGGAGAAGTTGACGAGGAGGTGGAAGTCGCCTTGATGGTGAGGCGCCTCACTCCCAAAGCTGCCGCGGCCTTGAGACCAGCGATCAGGCCTTCATACTCCATGATGTGTTTGAGACCTTCTCACCCTGCTGGAAGCAGAGACACACGGCATAGTAGAGCCTGTCATGGGTGGGCGAGATGAGCATGGCTCCAGCCCCCGCGCCCTGATACGTGAACACGCCATCGAAGTACATGACCATCCATCTGGTGCCTCATCTGCAGGCAGGAGAGAATGATTCTCTCACACCTCACGGCTGGGGACGTCAGTCCATTCTACCATGAAATTTGCGAGCGCCGCGCCCTTAATGACTCTGGTTGTGCTGAATTCCAGCTGGAATGCTTACAACTCTATGTTCCACTCTGCGACCCTTCCCGCGGCATTGGGGCTCCGGACGACCCTCTCCAGTGGGTAAGCTGAGACAACCTTGATGGGTTGGCCTTGGAAGTAGTGACGTAGCTTTCGGGAGGCGACGAGGAGCATGCGCATGAGTTTTTGCGGCATGGGGTAGCATGGTCGCGGATCGCATAACACCGTGCGGACGAAGTACACCGGGTGCTCGACGGAGGCGGAAGCGTCAACGGGGTATTGTCCCTCCTGGGGCTGAGGGACCTCAGGAGCTTTGTCGTCTTTAGGAGCCATTCCGTCGGGAGGATTGGCCGAGCTTCCAGGGGCGTTGTTGGCTGGTGGGGCGGCCGGGGCCTCAGGAGCGCCATCCTGAGACTGCGATGCCTCATCTGGGGTGAGGTGCTTCATTGCAAGCCCTTGGTCAGGCATTCCTCCCTCATCGCCAACAGCGCCATGCTAGCAGAGTGAGGCGTGGCGGCCAGGTAGAGCACCAAGGGCTCAAGGGGACGGGGTGCTACCATCACCGGTAGGCTGGCGAGTAACCTCTTGAGGTCTTGGAATGCCGCGTCAGCCTCTGGAGTCCATTCGAATGGTCCTTTCTTTTCATCAGCTTGAAGAACAGGAGGGCATGTTCCCCCAGCTTGGAGATGAAGCACCCGAGCAAGGTCACACAGCCTGCCAGCTTCTACATCTCTTTGAGGGTTTGTGGCAGGCACATCCTTTCTATTGCCTTGACCTTCTCCAGGTTCCTCGATCCCCCTGTGCGACACCAGAATGCCCAGCAGCTTGCCGGAGGGGACGCCAAACACACATTTTTCTGGATTGAGTCAGAGATCCACCTTGTGCAGGCTAGCAAATATTTCCTCCAGGTCTTCAATAAGGGTCCTTGCCTCTTGAGACTTCACAACTATGTCATCAATGTAGGCCTCGGTGTTCCTTCCGAGCTGCTGGCCTAGAGCGATGTGTATCAGCCACTGGAAGGTTTCTCCGGCATTACGCACCCCAAACGGCATGCAGGTGTAGCAATGCACCCCACATGGGGCCAGAAAGGCCATCTTCTCCACATCCTGCACCGCCATCTTGATTTGGTGATAACCCGAGAAGGCGTCCAAAAAGCATAGCAGGTCGCACTCGGCGGTGGAGTCGACGATCTGATTGATGCGTGGAAGCGGGAAGGGGTCTTGAGGGCAAGCCTTATTGAGGTTGGTAAAGTCAATGCACATGCGCTACTTCCCGCCTTTCTTGTGGACAATAACCAGTTTTCTAGCCATTTTGGGTACCGCACCTCCCGAATGACACCAGCTTCTTGCAGCTTGCGGGTCTCTTGGATGATGAATGACTACTTATCTATGGATTGCCGCCGCGCCTTCTATTTCACCGGGAGCATGTTCGGGCATACCCTCAGGTGATGCTCGATTATTCCCCTCGAGATCCCAACCAGATCATTGGGCTCCCATGCGAACACATCCTTGTTCGTGCGCAAGAAGCTGACCAACGCCTCTTCTTTGTCTAGAGGGAGGCCGGCGCCTATGGTGAAGGTGTTGCCCGATGCCCCGTCTTTGTCAACCAGCACCTGCTTCGTCTCGGCATGATCTTGAGAGAACAATTGCATCTTCTTTGCTGGCGCAGCCCCTGAAGCCTCCGGGGATCCTTCCTCACTCGATCGTGCGGCCGTCATGGCCATAAAGGTGAGCTTGAGGACCAACAACGCATCCTTGGTGTCCCCTGCCATAGTGAGGACGCCGCTGCTTCCCGGCTTCTTCATGAGATTGTAGGCAGGGTGAGTTTCTGCCATGAACTTGGCCAGGGCCGGGTACCCGAGAATGGTGTTGTACGGGAGGCCGATGCGGGTGATGTCGAAGTCAATAAGCTCGATGCGGTAGTTTTCACGGGTGCCGAAGGTGATGGGGAGGCGGATCTGCCCCAGGGGGGCAGGTGGAGCCTGGTGGGGTGGAGCCGGCCATGGGGCACATGAAGCAAGCCGAATGCTTCCACAGAAAGCACACTGAGGCCGGCTCCACCGTCGATGAGGGTCCTTGTAACCGCCATGTTGCAGATGGTGGGGGTACAGTGCATTGGGAGCGTGCCGACGCCCACGGTGGTCAAGGGGTGGTCCCTCGAGTCGAAGGTGATGTCGGCCTTAGGTGCCACCTAGCCCAGATGAGCTCCCTGCTATACGAGGGCGGCACCGACCTGGCGAAGGAATTGCTTGACTTGGCGATCCAAGGGCGGCGCCCTAGAACTGCCAAGTAGGGCTGCGACGGCATGGGGCGCCAGTGCCGCGAAGCGCGCGATGAAAAGGCCGGGCAGCTCCTCCTAGGAGGCCACTAAAGACTCTAGCAAGCTGAGAAGCCAGACGCGCTGTGCGCCTGCGAGGGCCATGGGAAGCCAATTTGCCATAACCTTGTCGTCGTCGTCGGTTGCCAAAACAGCCTCCTCATATCCTCAGAGAAATCCTGTCGGGTCCGCCGCGCCGTCGTATCGGGGTGGCATCTCCGGCTTGAACTTGGGTGGCCACTACACCCACCACAGGGCAGGGGTGAAAGCTCGGAGGCTCGTGCCTCGACCGAACGCACACGTCGGTCTGGCCGATGGAGTAGTGCCCGCCATGAGAGTCGAGCAGTGGAGCGCAACAGACAGAGAGGCGGATCTTTGACGCACTCCTACATGGCATGCCAAATGTCGGATTTTGGGCTGCGCGGACCCTTGATAGATTTGAACTCTGGGGTGCGTGCGAAGGACTCAACCTCCCAGTCTGCCTACTCACCAATCTCATGGCCTAGCTCGATGAATAAGAAGGAAATGTGACACAACAGTTTTTCCAGGTTCGGGCCACCTTGCGGTGTAAAACCCTACTCCTACTTTGTGGTGGATTGGCCTCGAAATGGGCTGAGGATGAACTAGTACAGTGGAAGAACAACATCGGAAGGTGTGCTATTGATCTAGTGAGCTGGTGGGGATGGAATCGATCTGATCCCCTCTATGGTGGTGGCTAAGCTATATTTATAGTGGCCTTGGTCCTCTTCCCAAATGAAGGCGGGAAGGGATCCCACAATGGCCAAATTCTAAGGGAGACAACCAGTACATCTTATCCTGACAAAAGTAGTATTTGCCTGCAAAGCTTCTGGTCATGACGCCGTGGTGGGCTCGGCGATGACCTCCGTCCTGCCGTCCTGGCAATCTTGGTCTTGCTGCACGGGAATGGAAACCTTTGGCTGATTCCTCGGGACTCCGCACCTGCACTTGCCTCCGTAGCACCAAAGAGGAAATTGTTGTCCTGCGCCCGGTGGTGCCCGCCTGGCCTTGGTCGTCATGGCTCACGTCATCTGAACCTCACGAGGTGAGGCTTGCATATAGATATCCGCTCCTCAGGAGCTAGCCTGAGGATGCCGCTCCTTCCGGAGGTCTTGGTCTCGTCCGCCTCGCGAGGCTCGGCCCCACGCGAGGGTCTTGAGTTGTTGATGCTGAAGATGAGCCATACCAGGCCGTCGATGGAGCCACACCTTGGGCCGCATGCAGGCAACTCTGGGTACCCCCGTTCCCAGAATGCCGACAATGATGCTTGTCAAGATTCTGATGAAGACTTATAAGCAGCTCACGGTCAGTCATGACATGCGGCGCTTCTGGTGAAAACGATGGCCTTGAGGCTTTTATTGTAGTCTCTTGGCTAGCAGATTGATCAGCTATGGAGCTGGAAATAGGTTGATGAAATTGTCCATCAAGGGGACGAATTACTTCATAGATAATACTCCTGCCTTTTCCAGGAACTGTGGACAGTGTGCTTTGAAGAATTTCAACTTCAGGCATATAGCTCAGGTGGTTCTGACGATCAGCCTTGTAGCGGATTAAAGACTAGGATCTGATGAATCTTATAATCCATGGTGCGTACGGCTTCAATTCTAATGGAGATTGAGCAACAGTGACCAAAGTCCTTAGGAAGAAATCATGAATGCTGATTTGAGTGCCATGTATGATGTGGAACAACAAGTTCTTCATGACTCCCACAACTTCTTCAGTGTTGGAATTGTGGCCTTTGATCGGACTGAGGGTCTTTGCCAGAATGTGATACACAGTCCTCGGCACATATAGCAAATCCTTCACTAGGAAGGTCATCCATGGAGCATTTCCTTCAACCGTAGGCTTCATTAGCACTTGCATCACGTGATTAGGAAGCTCAGGTTCTTCATAAATTTTTTGGCTCCTTCTCGTGCACGAATCACCCGTAGAAAGTAATTCGAGAACGAAGAGAAGAGGTGGAGGCACCGACGTAGGTACTCTTTGCCTCTTTCCCTAATACTCACGCACGGGTACACGGTGAGCTGATTTATGTACGAAGAGGCAGCTTACGTGATAATTTGTCGAGTGTAGTAGTTGTTCATGGGAACCACGCATAAACGAATCAAAGTTTGACCATGACGCGGTGGTGCATTATTTATAAATTAAGTTATTCTACTCGATGGCACGTACACAACATTATTTTCTCAATGGAACGTGAATTGTGCACGCACTGAATCACGGAGCACGGGATGGTAGCCATGGACATGGCCCGCCCTTTTTGGATACTACACTACTTTGATGTGTCCCGTCAACTCGCAAACAAGAAGAAACTTTGCTTACTACGAACTCTCCCTCGCTCACGTGCACACGGTGGCTCGTAGGATGAGGAGAAGCTTTTGCTTTATGATAGTGCAGTTATACAAGCGGTGGACATGCAGCAGTTCATTCGGTGTCAGATTGCCAGAAGTATATACACTGGTGCGTCTCGGTGCTATACAAACAGTTTTTAACCTCTTTCCGCGACGGCATTTGGGACCGTCCCAAGTGAGTGTGTGCGATAGGGTGTCCTTCCCACGCGACCCAGAAATCGTTGGGGATATGGAGCAGTGATCCAAAGGCCTTCCAAAATGTAATCGTGTGCGATGCAACACACACTAATTTATTTTGCATGTGTGGTATCGGTGATTAAGCGTTTCTAATGATGCAGTGAAACCATACGGTCTGTCATAATGAACCGTTTGGGAAACAGTATGTAAGGCAGACGGGCCAACATATGAACTGTGTGCGATTTGTTCCCCATCGCACACGAGTTTTCTGTGTAACCCGTCTGCCATGCTAGACGCCATCACACATGTTTGCCAACAATTACCGTCTGCGATAATGTTCTAGCACACACGGCTTGGGAGCGCCTTCGCACACATACAAGTGCTGCAAACCATTTGTGATTTGTTGGGTATCGCCGACGGTTGCCGCAAGAGTGACGTGTGCTTTTCGTTTGGGATCCCACACGTTTCCTGAAAAAATTACGACTTGGATTGTATTTTGCATTGGGCACGGTTTACTCCCACTTCTCGTGTGCGATAACACGATATCACAAACGGTTCCGGAGACCCAACGCACACATAGTAGCGCTGCAAATCATTTGCGATCTGATGTGTATCACCAACGGTTCCGCTATGATTGACGTATGCTTTCCGATGTGGATCACAATTGCCAGGTTAAAACAAAAATATCCCATTTTGAATTGGCACACAAAAAGAAAATTCGCCACAACATTCAATTGAACAAATAGTGTCCACAGGAAGAACAATCACAGATTTCACAACAATTGCAATTGAACATATGATAGTGTTAGGACCCCGATTCCAAGTCACATCGATCTAGCTGGTAACACCTCATATCACTTTGCGGCCTCACGCACGGTATCCCACGGGTGTCGCCTTACCATGGCCCGGGACCGTTTGCGCCTTTTGGCTCACGTATATGATAGTGTCGCTAGAAACATATGACAGAGAACCCGGGCCGACATGGCTAGTCGTGAACCCAAAGCGGCACAGACCTATGGAGACAGGCATACATGAATCACATCGAGCATGTCGGTCATCAGCGAGTGATTCCGGGATGTAGCACTGGGCTAACAGGACTCCGGGGAACCCAGGCTGTAGCAGGCTAGGCAGGACTCCGGATGTCACCGCGTGACATTTCCCTGAAAGGACGGACATAGGAACGACGTGAAACACATGCCGGCCAGTCAAGTGTCCTGAGCAGTAGTGCTGGGCTAGCAGGACTCCGGTGAACCGGGCTATAGCGGACTACTATGGCTCGAGGAACACTAGACTACATTTCCCCATAAGAAAGGCTGCCAAGGATAAACAACTAGATTGTCGGATCCCACTCATACCAAGCATTTCAATCATACACACAATATGCCTGATATGAGTACATACAACATGGCATCACAACAAAACTCTACAACTCAAGTACTTTATTTAAAGGCTCTAGAGAGCCATACATAACATGTTCATACAAATAGGGGTCACATGACCCGACACTCAAATCATACAACCATACAAGCACAAGCGGAAGCAACTAGTCTGAGTACAGACACTAGAAAGAAACAAGGATTCTCGAAGCCTGTCTATCTACATAGGGCCCTCCATGGCCAGGATCACCACCTGGGTGCCTAGTCACTCGTCGACGTCAAGGTCTACGTAGAACCCATCGAAGGGGGCGATGTTGTCGTCTGAAAACAGTAATTAAGCAAACATGAGTACAAAGGTACTCAGCAAGTCTTACAACAGAACCTACTATACATGCTCATTCTCAAGAAGGTGGTGGGGTTATTGCAGCAAGCCAGCTTTGACTCTTGGCTAAGCTATCCTATGGAACTCCACTAGTAAAATAGTTTTCACACACGAGTCCACTACTCACCAACACAATACTCCACCGGGGATCCTCTCTCGTCATCCTACGAGAGGGCCATCCTCGGTACTCACACTTATCTTGAGTCTTTTAGTAGTATCCATTAACTTGTCTATGAACTGTATAGGCAACCAAGTAGTCCTTTACCGCAGACGCGGCTATTCGAATAGATGATGTTAACCCTGCAGGGGTATACTTCTTCATACACGCTTTCACCACTTACCGCCATTTACACGACATGTACTCGGCAAACTTCAAGCGGAAGCCCGGCGAGGGTGTCGGCCACGGCCTACCTAAACACTTAAGTCTCTAGTCCAGGTTTATCGCCTATCCAGGTTCCATCCGTAGGGAGTCCGGCCGAGGTTTCCACATACGGCCCCGAACGATGTGAACAGGGTCCCGAGACGCCAAACGGGCGCCCGGCATACCCGGCCACGGTGTATCTACCGCAACATAGCCCACCCCTAGGGTCAGCGCTACGCACGGCCGCCAACACATAACCTACAAACACCAGAAACTATTTGCAACTCCTGGACAGAGTACTAGGGTGATTAAGAAGCCGAGAGGGTCCATTGGTTTCGGGCCCAATGTACGGTAGTAACTGCATCTTAAATCACACATACAGATCTCAGTTCTTATGGACGGTCTCAATGAAACAACCCACCATGTACTCCTACATGGCCTCTCATCGATACCTTTACCAAAACATGTTCAACACATCCCTCACATTACCGACATAAACATTTCACTCTAGCCCATCACCCAGATGAACCAGACCTGACACAACTCTAAGCATAGCAGGCATAGCAAGGTAGGAATCACATACATGGCTCAATCAACTCCTACACATGCTAGTGGGTTTCATCTAGTTACTGTGGCAATGAAAGGTCATGTAGAGGATAAGGATTCAACTACCGTAGCACACAGCAGTTTGAATCGCGTTGTCTTAATGCAGTAAACAAGAGCAGAAGCGAGAACATGGGTTTGTATCGGAATGATCAATGGGTTGCTTGCCTGTTGTAGAGGTAGTAGGGTACTGCCCTTCAGACGGATACTTGGGGTTATCCTCGGAGGCAGAACCTACCACGAAAGACACACCAAACATAATCAACACATGGCAATATGCAACAATATGATGCATGCTATGACATGGCAAGATGAAAGTGTCTTGGCCTAATGCAAGCTAAAACAGAAGGGGATGAACTCATTTGAATCAAAGATTCAAATGTTAGCTCATTAAACATGGCCTTATTAGTGCATTACCTTATTCTGCTTAAACAGCAAGGTTAACTTGTTTTGTCATGCATGAAACCATTACAGATGGATAGATTGAATTTTTCTGATCATTTTTCATATATAAATCTTTGCATTTGGAGCTATGGTTGATTTTCTATGATTTTTAGAAGTTTTGGCTATTTTCTGGAATTTCCTATTAAAGAATAAATCCAGTAATTGAATTAATGCGTCAGCATGACATAGGTGTGACATCAGCAGGTCAACTGGGTCGGCCAGGTCAAACCTAACTGGTGGGCCCTGTCTGTCAGTGTCAGAACTAATTAACAGAATTATGTTAGTGCTAATTGACTATCAGTGGGGCCTGGGCCCACATGTCGGTGACTAAACTAATTAAAATTAGTTAAAACTAATCTTAAACTGATTAGCAGACTGGCCCCACCTGTCATAGATTCAGGGGGGTCTACCTGGGCCCACACGGGGGTCAAACAGGGTCAACTCGCCGGCGGCTTGACGTTGGCAACGACAGACGCGGCGGAGGGGCTCGAGTTTGCGTCTCCGGCGAACAAATCGACGGCGGAGAGCAGCTACGTGACGCGGGGAGCGAGCCGCGTCGTTTGGTGGAGAAAGTGGAGCTCGGGGAGGCCAGGAACGACGCCGGTGACGACCTTGGCGGTCGCCGGAGTTCGGGCGAGGATGAACCCGAAGCTACGGGGCACGGCGAGGCACGGGGAGTGGTGCGTTAGGCTCCTAGGAACGTGGTGAGTGTGGTGACGCACTCGGAATCGAGCTTACGTGCCTGTGGCCACGGCGGCGACATGGCCGGCAGAGCCGAGCTCTCGGCCGTGATGGCCAACGGGGTTAGAGGGCAGCTTGAGCGACGTGGCTAGGGGGAGGAGAGAGAGAAGCTCACGATGAGTGTAGCGGGCGTCGAAGCGGGCTCGGGGAAGCTTGGGAGGCGGCAAAACGTCGAAGACGATCTCCGGTGACCGACGAGGGGAACGACAGTGGTGGCGGCGTTGCAGCGCGTCCGAGGCCTCGTGGCTCGTCGAGGAGGTCGAGGGAGATGTTGCGGAGCTCGTGGGCACGGTGGGGTGACACGGGGACGACGGTGGCTGCGGCTACATCGGCAAGACGAGGGCGGATGCGTTGGCAGGAAGATGGGGAGAGAGTCAGAGAGGGGGAGAGGCCACGGGGAGAGTGGGAAGAAAGAGGGGGATACGTGGGGGTCGGCGTGGCACTCGTAGACGCCTCCAGGGCATCGGCGGAAGCAGGAGGTGGCCGGCGTGTGGCCGCGGGCGCCGGCCACGCGCTCCTCGTCCTCCTGGCGAGAGGAGGAGGACGACTGGCAAGAGCCAGTCGACTGGGCCGAGCCAGGTGGGCTGGTGGGCTGCGCCTGGTAAGTTTCTCTCTCTCTCTCTCCTTTTTTTCTATTTTTCTGATTTATTTATTATTTCTATAACTTCAGGGCTTTATTAAAAATACCAGGGCATTACCATAAATCATAAAATTAATCATGGCCACTGCTTAGAATATATCCAACAACAAACATTTTAGTTTATGATTATTTGAGCATTTAAAATATTTTATATCATTTAAATGCCCAAATGAAAATACCATAAGGATTAATCCAATGACCTTTGATGTCCTATAAAAATGTGCACCATTTTTGTCAAAGGTTTTAACCCAAAACAAAAAGGGTGGGCTTTTTAGAAGGGCATTTCAGGTTCATTGGTAAAGTTTTTAGTAAACCCTAGTTGTTCCAGGGGGGTGCTGGGGGTTCTGTCATCCCCATTTCAAATTTGAAAGGAATTTAAACATGATGCACACTCTAATGCTTGAACTAACTAGGGTGTGACAACTCACCCCCACTCAAAAGAATCTCGTCCTGAGATTTAGGATCCTCCGGAAAGAAGGTGGGGTACTCGAGTCGAAGACGATCCTCCCTTTCCCAAGTGGCTTCTTTCTCGGAATGGTGTGACCATTGAACCTTGAGAAACTTGATATTATGACGTCGAGTGGTACACTCGGCTTGATCAAGGATACGAACGAGATATTCCCAATATGGGAGGTTATCTTGTAGATCAAGCGTTTCGTGGTCCACTCCACGGATAGGATCTGCGAAGCAACGCCTGAGTTGAGATACTGGAAGACATCGTGAACTTTGGAAAGATGCGAAGGTAGTTCCAATTGGTAGGCAACTACTCCTCGTTTGGCAAGAATGCGAAAGGGTCCGATGTAACGAGGAGCCAATTTGCCTTTGATACCGAAACGATGGGTTCCCTTTAACGGAGTAACCCGAAGGTAAGCCTTCTCGCCGACTTCATAAGTCATGAGTTTATGTCTACGATCATATTGGCTCTTTTGACGAGATTGGGCTGTTTTCAATTTCTCACGAATAACGCGAACCTGCTCTTCTGCTTCCTGAATCATATCCGGGCCAAAGAGTTGTCTTTCCACGGTTTCTGACCAGTTAAGAGGCGTTCGGCATTTTCGTCCATAGAGAACTTCGAAAGGAGCCTTGCCCAAGCTAACTTGATAACTATTGTTGTAAGCAAACTCCACGAATGGAAGGCATTTCTCCCAACCCATTCCGAACGAGATGACAGAGGTTCGGAGCATATCTTCCAAAATTTGATTGACTCATTCTACTTGACCACTTGATTGAGGATGGAAGGCGGTGCTAAAAGAGAGACGAGTTCCCATAGCATTTTGGAAACTTTCCCAAAATCGAGAGGTGAAGAGACTCCCACGGTCTGAGTTAATTTCCAATGGAACACCCTGAGGAGACACTATTCGGGAGATGTACAAGTCAGCTAGCTGGCCAGCGGTGATACTCTCACGAACAGGTAGGAAATGGGCTACCTTGGAAAGACGGTCGATCACGACGAAGATGGCATTATTCCCTCTCTTGGTCCTGGGAAACCCAGTGATGAAATCCATACTAATTTTATCCCATTTCCACTCGGGAATAGCCAAAGGTTGAAGGGTGCCAGTAGGCCGTTGATGCTTTGCTTTAACACGACGACAAACGTCGCAATTAGCAATGTATTGAGTGATTTCTCTCTTCATCCTAGTCCACCAAAACCTCTGGCGTAGGTCTTGATACATTTTAGTACTGCTGGGATGAATGGTGAGAGGGGATTCATGAGCTTCCTTAAGGATCAGCCGCCTCAGGTTTCGTGCCTTGGGAACCACTAAGCGGTTTCCAAAGTATACGACACCTTGATCATCAACGGAGAAACAATTCGTGACTCATTTCTTAATGTTTCTCTTAATATGGGAGATTCCTGGATCTACCTTTTGTGCCTTGATGATCTGATCCGTAAGGGTAGGTTTGGCCACCAGGGTGGATAGGAATCCTCGAGGAACAATGTGAAGATTAAGCTTACGAAATTCCTCATGGAGAAGTGGTTGACTTTGTTATAACATCAGGTTGTTACAATAGGATTTACGACTTAGCGCATCAGCCATGACATTGGCCTTGCCCGGGGTGTAAGTTATTCCTAAGTCGTAATCCGAGATCAACTCGACCCAACGTCTTTGCCTGAGATTCAAATTTGGTTGGGTGAAGATATATTTCAAACTTTGGTGATCGGTGAAGATCTCGCAACGATTACCAAGGAGGTAATGTCGCCAAGTTTTGAGTGCATGGACTACAGCTGCAAGCTCCAGATCATGTGTGGGATAGTTCTCCTCATGTGGGTGTAATTGCCATGAAGCATAGGCAATTACCTGACGATCCTGCATGAGTATGCAACCTAGTCCTTGTCGCGAGGTGTCGCAATAAATAATAAAGTCCTTGGAGAAATCTGGTGGTACCAGTACGGGAGCAGATGTCAGGCGTCTTTTCAGTTCCTGAAAGCTGAACTCGCACTGCGGGGTCCACTCGAACTTTTTATCTTTCTTGAGGAGTTCAGTTAGAGGTTTAGCAACCTTGGAGAAATTCTCGATGAAGCAGCGGCAATAGCTCGCTAAGCCAAGGAAGCTCCGAACTTGCTTGACCGTCTCAAGTGGAGTCCAATCAAGGACGGCTTAAACTCGCTCGGGATTGACAGCAATACCCTTACCAGAGATTACATGGCCTAGATAGGTCACTTCTGGCAACCAAAATTCACACTTGGAGAATTTGGCATAAAGGCGATGCTCTCGAAGTTTCATCAATACCAGCCTTAGATGTTCGGCATGTTCCTCTTCATTCTTGGAGTAGATGAGTATGTCATCGAGGTATACTACGATGAATTTATCCAAATACTCCATGAAGACCGAGTTCATTAACCGAGAGAAGGTAGCGGGGGCATTGGTTAAACCAAAGGACATAATGGTGTACTCGTATTGGCCATAACGAGTAACAAAGGCCGTTTTGGGAATGTCCCCGTTTCTGATTTTGATTTGGTGGTAGCCCAACCTCAAATCCATCTTGGAAAAGACTGAGGACCCAGCGAGCTGATCATACAGATCGTTGATCCTGGGAAGCGGATACTTGTTCTTGATAGTGACCAGGTTGACAGGTCGGTAATCTACAACCATTCGATCCGTTCCATCCTTCTTCTTGACGAAGAGGACGGGGCAAGCCCAAGGAGAGGAACTAGGACGGATGAAACCCTTTTTCAAGGACTCATCAAGTTGGTTCTTAAGCTCGGCTAGTTCTAAGGGTGCCATCTTGTAGGGTCTTCTAGAAATTGGAACGGTTCCTGGAACAAGGTCTATCACAAACTCGACATCCCTGTCAGGTGGAACACCTGGCAGTTCTTCTGGAAAGACATCCGGAAAGTCTCGGACTGCCGGAACATCCTCAAGGTCTAGAAGGGGGTTGGCATTTAGGGAGTAAAGCTGGCGCTTGGCCACTCGAGTTAAGACATCGACTGTCTTGCCTGATGGGTGAGTAAGTTGAACGGTTCTAGTGGCACAATCAATCTTAGCATAATGAGCTGACATCCAGTCCATACCCGAAATGATGTTTATGTCCGAGGACTTGAGATAAGGATGCAAGGAAGTCAAGTCTATCGACAAGAATTTCGTTCCCATGGCTTACTCTAGAAGTTTTCCATCTAGAGCCAGGGGTTTGAATTTCCATGGTAGAGGGCATGTCACAGAATGTCGTGTTATGCAATCGAGCATATTTCTCGGATATGAATGTATGAGATGCTCCAGTATCGAAAAGAACAGATGCCAGATGGCACTTAACAAGGAGCGTACCAAGGACGACATTAGGATCCTCATGAGCCTCCTCGGCTGAAACATAGTTGACATGGCCACGTGTAGTAGTTGTTGGGGAACGTAGTAATTTTAAAAAATTTCCTATGCACACACAAGATCATGGTGATGCATAGCAACGAGAGGGGAGAGTGTGATCTACGTACCCTTGTAGATCGACAATGGAAGCGTTTGGTTGATGTAGTCGTATGTCTCCACGGCCCGACCGATCAAGCACCGAAACTACGACACCTCCGAGTTCTAGCACACGTTCAGCTCGATGACGACCCCCGGACTCCGATCCAGCAAAGTGTCGGGGAAGAGTTCCGTCAGCACGACGGCGTGGTGACGATCTTGATGTACTACCGTCGTAGGGCTTCGCCTAAGCACCGCTACAATGTTATCGAGGACTATGGTGGAAGGGGGCGCCGCACACGGCTAAGAATATGATCACGTGGATCAACTTGTGTGTCTATGGGGTGCCCCCTGCCCCCGTATATAAAGGAGTGGAGGAGGGGAGGGCCGGCCCTCTCTATGGCGCGTCTAGGGGAGTCCTACTCCCACCGGGAGTAGGATTCCCCTTTCCTAGTCCAACTAGGAGTCCTTCCATGTAGTAGGAGTAGGAAACAAGGAAGGGGCGCAGCCCCTCCCCCTAGTCCAATTCGGACTAGGCCTTGGGGGGGGGGGGCGCGGCCTGCCCTAGGCAGCCCCTCTCTCTTTCCCGTATGGCCCAATAAGGCCCAATACTTCTCCCGGCGAATTCCCGTAACTCTCCAGTACTCCGAAAAATACTCGAATCACTCGGAACCTTTCCGATGTCCGAATATAGTCGTCCAATATATCGATTTTTACGTCTCGACCATTTCGAGACTCCTCGTCATGTCCCCGATCTCATCTGGGACTCCGAACTCCTTCGGTACATCAAAACTCATAAACTCATAATATAACTGTCATCGAAACCTTAAGCGTGCGGACCCTACGGGTTCGAGAACAATGTAGACATGACCGAGACACGTCTCCGGTCAATAACCAATAGCGGGACCTGGATGCCCATATTGGCTCCTACATATTCTACGAAGATCTTTATCGGTCAGACTGCATAACAATATACGTTGTTCCCTTTGTCATCGGTATGTTACTTGCCCGAGATTCGATCATCGGTATCTCAATACCTAGTTCAATCTCGTTACCGGCAAGTCTCTTTACTCATTCCGTAATACATCATCTCACAACTAACTCATTAGTTGCAATGCTTGCAAGGCTTATGTGATGTGCATTACCGAGAGGGCCCAGAGATACCTCTCCGACAATCGGAGTGACAAATCCTAATCTCGAAATACGCCAACCCAACATGTACCTTTGGAGACACCTGTAGAGCTCCTTTATAATCACCCAGTTACGTTGTGACGTTTGGTAGCACACAAAGTGTTCCTCCGGCAAACGGGAGTTGCATAATCTCATAGTCATAGGAACATGTATAAGTCATGAAGAAAGCAATAGCAACATACTAAACGATCGGGTGCTAAGCTAATGGAATGGGTCATGTCAATCACATCATTCTCCTAATGATGTGATCCCGTTAATCAAATAACAACTCTTTTGTTTATGGTTAGGAAACATAACCATCTTCGATTAACGAGCTAGTCAAGTAGAGGCATACTAGTGACACTTTGTTTGTCTATGTATTCACACAAGTATTATGTTTCTGGTTAATACAATTCTAGCATGAATAATAAACATTTATCATGATATAAGGAAATAAATAATAACTTTATTATTGCCTCTAGGGCATATTTCCTTCAGTCTCCCACTTGCACTAGAGTCAATAATCTAGTTCACATCGCCATGTGATTTAACAGCAATAGTTCACATCACCATGTGATTAACACCCATAGTTCACATCGATATGTGATCAACACCCAAAGGGTTTACTAGAGTCAGTAATCTAGTTCACATCGCTATGTGATTAACACCCAAAGAGTACTAAGGTGTGATCATGTTTTGCTTGTGAGATAATTTTAGTCAACGGGTCTGTCACATTCAGATCCGTAAGTATTTTGCGAATTTCTATGTCAACAATGCTCTGCACAGAGCTACTCTAGCTTATTGCTCCCACTTTCAATATGTATCTAGATCGAGACTTAGAGTCATCCAGATCTGTGTCAAAACTTGCATCGACGTAACTTTTTACGATGAACCTTTTTGTCACCTCCATAATTGAGAAATATTTCCTTATTCCACTAAGGATAATTTTGACCGCTGTCCAGTGATCTACTCTTAGATCACTATTGTACTCCCTTGCTTAACACAGTGTAGGGTATACAATAGATCTGGTACACATCATGGCATACTTTATAGAACCTATGGCCAAGGCATAGGGAATGATTTTCATTCTCATTCTATTTTCTGTTGTGGTCGGGCTTTGAGTCTTACTCAATTTCACACCTTGCAACACAGGCAAGAACTCTTTCTTTGACTGTTCCATTTTGAACTACTTCAAAATCTTGTCAAGGTATGTACTCATTGAAAACCTTATCAAGCGTCTTGATCTATCTCTATAGATCTTGATGCTCAATATGTAAGCAGCTTTACCGAGGTCTTTCTTTGAAAAACTCCTTCCAAATATTCCTTTATGCTTTCCAGAAAATTATACATTATTTCCGATCAACAATATGTTGTTCACATATACTTATCAGAAATGTTGTAGTGCTCCCACTCACTTTCTTGTAAATACAGGCTTCACCGTAAGTCTGTATAAAACTGTATGCTTTGATCAACTTATCAAAGCGTATATTCCAACTCCGAGATGCTTGCACCAGTCCATAGATGGATCGTTGGAGCTTGCATATTTTGTTAACACCTTTAGGATTGACAAACCCTTCTGGTTGTATCATATACAACTCTTCTTTAATAAATCCATTAAGGAATGCAGTTTTGTTTATCCATTTGCCGGATTTCATAAAATGCAGCAATTGCTAACATGATTCGGACAGACTTAAGCATAGATACAAGTGAGAAACTCTCATCGTAGTCAACACCTTGAACTTGTCGAAAACCTTTTTGCAACAATTCTAGCTTTGTAGATAGTAACACTACTATCAGCGTCCGTCTTTCTCTTGAAGATCCATTTATTTTCTATGGCTTGCCGATCATCGGGCAAATCCATCAAAGTCCATACTTTGTTCTCATACATGGATCATATCTCAGATTTCATGGCCTCAAACCATTTCGCGGAATCTGGGCTCATCATCGCTTCCTCATAGTTCACAAGTTCGTCATGGTCAAGTAACATGACCTCCAGAATAGGATTACCGTACCACTCTGGTGCGGATCTCACTCTGATTTACCTACGAGATTCGATAGTAACTTGATCTGAAGTTACATGATCATCATCATTAGCTTCCTCACTAATTGGTGTAGTAGTCACAGGAACAGATTTCTGTGATGAACTACTTTCCAATAAGGGAGCATGTACAGTTACCTCATCAAGTTCTCTACTTTCCTCCCACTCACTTCTTTCGAGAGAAACTCCTTCTCTAGAAAGGATCCATTCTTAGCAACGAATGTCTTGCCTTCGGATCTGTGATAGAAGGTGTACCCAACTGTATCCTTTGGGTATCCTATGAAGACATATTTCTCCGATTTGAGTTTGAGCTTATCGAGATGAAACTTTTTCACATAAGCATCGCAACTCCAAACTTTAAGAAACGACAGCTTAGGTTTCTTGTCAAACCATAGTTCACACGGTGTCGTCTCAACGGATTTAGATGGTGCCCTATTTAACGTGAATGCAGCTGTCTCTAATGCATAACCCCAAAACGATAGTGGTAGATCGGTAAGAGACATCATAGATCGCACTATATCTAATAAAGTATGGTTATGACGTTCGGACACACCATTACACTATGGTGTTCCAGGTGGCGTGAGTAGTGAAACTATTTCACATTGTTTTAATTGAAGGCCAAACTCGTAACTCAAATATTTTATCTCTGCGATCATATCGTAGAAACTTTTATTTTTTTGTCATGATGATTTTCCACTTCACTTTGAAATTCTTTGAACTTTTCAAATGTTTCAGACTTATGTTTCATCAAGTAGATATACCCATATCTGCTCAAATCATCTGTGAAGATTAGAAAATAATGATACCTGCCACGAGCCTATTCGTCGGACCACATACATCAGTATGTATGATTTCCAACAAATCTGTCGCTCGCTCCATTGTTCCGAAGAATGGAGTCTTAGTCATCTTTGCCCATGAGGCATGGTTCATAAGCATCAACTGATTCATAATCAAGTGATTCCAAAATCCCATCAGCATGGAGTTTCTTCATGTGCTTTACACCAATATGACCTAAACGGCAGTGCCACAAATAAGTTGCACTATCATTATTAACTTTGCATCTTTTGGTGTCAATATTATGATTATGTGTATCACTACGATCGAGATCCAACGAACTATTTTCATTGGGTGTGTAACCATATAAGGTTTTATTCATGTAAACAGAACAACAATTTATTCTCTTACTTAAATGAATAACCGTATTACAATAAACATGATCAAATCATATTCATGCTCAACGCAAAACACCAAATAACACTTATTCAGGTTCAACACTAGTCCCGAAAGTATAGGGAGTGTGCGATGATGATCATATCAATCTTGGAACCACTTCCAAAACACATCGTCACTTCACCCTTAACTAGTCTCTGTTTATTCTGCAACTCCCGTTTCGAGTTACTAATCTTAGCAACTGAACTAGTCTCAAACACTGAGGGGTTGCTATAAACACTAGTAAAGTACACATCAATAACATGTATATCAAATATACTTATGTTCACTTTGCCATCGTTCTTATCTGCCAATCACTTGGGGTAGTTCCGCTTCCAGTGACCAGTCCCTTTGCAGTAGAAACACTTAGTCTCAGGCTTAGGACCAGACTTGGGCTTCTTCACTTGAGCAGCAACTTGCTTGCTGTTCTTCTTGAAGTTCCCCTTCTTCCCTCTGCCCTTTGCTTGGGAATCGTTTCCGTTATCCCTTGCATATCATAGTTCATCACGAAGTTCTACTAACTTGGTGATGGTGACTAGAGAATTCTGTCAATCACTATCTTATCTGGAAGATTAACTCCCACTTGATTCAAGCGATTGTAGTACTCAGACAATCTGAGCACATACTCACTAGTTGAGCGATTCTCCTCCATCTTTTAGCTATAGAACTTGTTGGAGACTTCATATCTCTCAACTCGGGTATTTGCTTGAAATATTAACTTCAACTCATGGAACATCTCATATGCTCCATGACGTTCAAAACGTCTTTGAAGTCCCGATTCTAAGCCATTAAGCATGGTGCACTAAACTATCAAGTAGTCATCATATTGAGCTAGCCAAACGTTCATAACGTCTGCATCTGCTCCTGCAATAGATCCATCACCTAGCGGTGCATCAAGGACATAATTCTTCTGTGCAGCAATGAGGATAAACCTCAGATCACGGATCCAATCCGCATCATTGCTACTAACATCTTTCAACACAATTTTCTCTAGGAACATATCAAAATAAACACAGGGAAGCAACAACGCGAGCTATTGATCTACAACATGATTTGCAAAATACTACCAGGACTAAGTTCATGATAAATTTAAGTTCAATTAATCATATTACTTAAGAACTCCCACTTAGATAGACATCCCTCTAATCCTCTAAGTGATTGCGTGATCCAAATCAACTAAACCATGTCCGATCATCACGTGAGATGGAGTAGTTTCATTGGTGAACATCACTATGTTGATCATATCTACTATATGATTCACGCTCGACCTTTCGGTCTCCGTGTTCCGAGGCCATATCTGTATATGCTTGGCTCGTCAAGTATAACCTGAGTATTCCGCGTGTGCAATTGTTTTGCACCCGTTGTATTTGAACGTAGAGCCTATCACACTCGATCATCACGTGGTGTCTCAGCACGAAGAACTTTCGCAACGGTGCATACTCAGGGAGAACACTTCTTGATAATTAGTGAGAGATCATCTTATAATGCTACCGTCAATCAAAGCAAGATAAGATGCATAAAAGATAAACATCACATGCAATCAATATAAGTGATATGATATGGCCATCATCATCTTGTGCTTGTGATCTCCATCTCCGAAGCACCGTCGTGATCACCATCGTCACCGGCGCGACACCTTGATCTCCATCGTAGCATCGTTGTCGTCTCGCCAAGCTTGTGCTTCCACGACTATCGCTACCGCTTAGTGATAAAGTAAAGCATTACAACGCGATTGCATTGCATACAATAAAGCGACAATCATATGGCTCCTGCCAGTTGCCGATACCTCGGTTACAAAACATGATCATCTCATACAATAAAATTTAGCATCATGTCTTGGCCATATAACATCACAACATGCCCTGCAAAAACAAGTTAGACGTCCTCTACTTTGTTGTTGCAAGTTTTACGTGGCTGCTACGGGCTTAAGCAAGAACCAATCTTACCTACGCATCAAAACCACAACGATAGTTTGTCAAGTTGGTGCTGTTTTAACCTTCGCAAGGACCGGGCGTAGCCATACTCGGTTCAACTAAAGTTGGAGAAACTGTCACCCGCAAGCCACCAATGTGCAAAGCACGTCGGGAGAACCGGTCTCGCGTAAGCGTACGCGTAATGTCGGCCCGGGCCGCTTCGTCCAACAATACCGCCGAACCAAAGTATGACATGTTGGTAAGCAGTATGACTTATATCGCCCACAACTCACTTGTGTTCTACTCGTGCATATAACATCAACACATAAAACCTAGGCTCGGATGCCACTGTTGGGGAACGTAGTAATTTCAAAAAATTTCCTGCGCACACGCAAGATCATGGTGATGCATAGCAACGAGAGGGGATAGTGTGATCTACGTACCCTTGTAGATCGACAACGGAAGCGTTTGTTGATGTAGTCGTATGTCTCCACGGCCCGACAGATCAAGCACCGAAACTACGACACCTCCGAGTTCTAGCACACGTTCAGCTCGATGACGATCCGCGGACTCCGATCCAGCAAAATGTCGGGGAAGAGTTCCGTCAGCACGACGGCGTGGTGACGATCTTGATGTACTACCATCGCAGGGCTTCGCCTAAGCACCGCTACAATGTTATCGAGGACTATGGTGGAAGGGGGCGCCGCACACGGCTAAGAATATGATCACGTGGATCAACTTGTGTGTCTATGGGGTGCCCCCTGCCCCCGTATATAAAGGAGTGGAGGAGGGGAGGGCCGGCCCTCTCTATGGTGCGCCTAGGGGAGTCCTACTCCCACCGGGAGTAGGATTGCCCTTTCCTAGTCCAACTAGGAGTCCTTCCATGTAGTAGGAGTAGGAAACAAGGAAGGGGCGCAGCCCCTCCCCCTAGTCCAATTCGGACTAGGCCTTCGGGGGGCGCGCGGCCTGCCCTAGGCAGCCCCTCTCTCTTTCCCGTATGGCCCAATAAGGCCCAATACTTCTCCCGGCGAATTCCCGTAACTCTCTGGTACTCCGAAAAATACTCGAATCACTCGGAACCTTTCCGATGTCCGAATATAGTCGTCCAATATATCGATTTTTATGTCTCGACCATTTCGAGACTCCTCGTCATGTCCCCGATCTCATCCGGGACTCCGAACTCCTTCGGTACATCAAAACTCATAAACTCATAATATAACTGTCTTGAAACCTTAAGCGTGCGGACCCTACGGGTTCGAGAATAATGTAGACATGACCGAGACACGTCTCCGGTCATTAACCAATAGCGGGACCTGGATGCCCATATTGGCTCCTACATATTCTACGAAGATCTTTATCGGTCAGACCGCATAACAACATACGTTGTTCCCTTTGTCATCGGTATGTTACTTGCCCGAGATTCGATCGTCGGTATCTCAATACCTAGTTCAATCTCGTTACCGGCAAGTCTCTTTACTCGTTCCATAATACATCATCTCACAACTAACTCATTAGTTGCAATGCTTGCAAGGCTTATGTGATGTGCATTACTGAGAGGGCCCAGAGATACCTCTCCGACAATCGGAGTGACAAATCCTAATCTCGAAATACGCCAACCCAACATGTACCTTTGGAGACACCTGTAGAGCTCCTTTATAATCACCCAGTTACGTTGTGAAGTTGGGTAGCACACAAAGTGTTCCTCCGGCAAACGGGAGTTGCATAATCTCATAGTCATAGGAACATGTATAAGTCATGAAGAAAGCAATAGCAACATACTAAACGATCGGGTGCTAAGCTAATGGAATGGGTCATGTCAATCACATCATTCTCCTAATGATGTGATCCCGTTAATCAAATAACAACTCTTTTGTTTATGGTTAGGAAACATAACCATCTTCGATTAACGAGCTAGTCAAGTAGAGGCATACTAGTGACACTTTGTTTGTCTATGTATTCACACAAGTATTATGTTTCCGGTTAATACAATTCTAGCATGAATAATAAACATTTATCATGATATAAGGAAATAAATAATAACTTTATTATTGCCTCTAGGGCATATTTCCTTCAGTAGTGACCGGCTTGGCGTAGAATGTCTTTCCCGCTAGCTTACCACGGCCAATGGACTTTCCAGTTTGGTTGGGGTTGTTGTTCTGGGGACACTCTCGGCTATTGTGACCCGGCTCTGCACACTTGAAACACGTCACCACACTGGAACGGGGAGCAACGTTAGCAGCGGGGCCACCATAGGGCTTGGGCAGTGCAAACTACTCGTTGGGACAAGGCGCCTCAAAGGATGGCCTCGGGATGAACCTGGGTGGCAGTGCCGTGCTTGGGATCCACACCCGGCGCTTCTGAGCTCCAGAGCCGGATGAAGAGCCAAAATCACGTGAGTGCTTGCGTGAAACGTCATAATCAGTCTGGCCTGTCTCAGCGCTGATGGCTTTATTGACCAACTTCTGAAAGGAGGTGCACTCGTGCAGACGAAGATCGCGGCGAAGCTCAGGGCTGAGTCCCTTGTGGAACCTTGCCTGCTTCTTAGCGTCGGTAGATACTTCTTCAGGAGCATAACGTGCCAGATTCCCAAACTCACGGCTATATGCATCCACAGTCAGTCTTCCTTGGGTGAAATTGCAGAACTCCTCCCTCTTGCGATCCATGAGACCTTCCGGAATGTGATGCTCACGAAAGCCTCACTGAATTCAGCCCAAGTAGTAATTTGGCCGACCGGGCGCATAGCTTCGAAGTTTTCCCACCAGAGGCTAGCAGGGCCTTCGAGATGGTAGGCAGCGTAAGTAACCTTATCAGCTTCGGCTACATTGGTAGAACGTAGCTTGTGGGTGATGCTGCAAAGCCAGTCATCCGCGTCGAGGGGCTCGACGGAATGGTTAAACTTTGGTGGGTACAGCTTGATAAAGTCATTGATTGACACCAAGTCATTTCGCGGATGGCGTGCAGTGTTCTGCTCAATCCGTTCTAGCAGGCGGTTAGTCTCACGCTTGTTTCTTTCCGCCTCCAGCATCACTTCGGCCAGAGAGGGCAGGTGAGGCAGATTTTCACCCCTAGCTGCACTGGCTTCCCCCTGCTCCGGGGCAGCAGGGTTGCTGCGGATGTTGACCATCCTAGGAGAAAACAAGGAAACGGTTTAGATAAGGATGGCTCAAACTTAGCAAGGAAGTGCAGAATGTAATGGATAACACGGAATGCAGAGATGTTCATCTGTATGTCATGGTAATATAAAACTGCCATATATATACCAACAGTCATACACATCATACATAGTTTAGTACAAGCCCAGGCTACAGTACAACTATGATGAAAGACGTTACATCTCATCAGAGACATTCCAAGCTCCTATACACTATTTGTCTACACCTCCGGAATTGATTACACACAAAGTCATATTCCACAAGTCACGCAGGTCAGTGGAGATACAACTATTACAATACTAGTGATACTACTACTAACTCAGACAGCTCCGTAGTAGTCCTCATAGAAGTCACCTCCATAGCCTGGAAGTTCAACATGATCATCTGGGAACAGACAGTCCTGAGGAGCTTGTGGACCAAAGGGGCTAGGATGAGGTCTTGGACCAACAAACGGTGGCCTGCGGGGACCACGGGGTGGGGTGATGCCTCCCACATCACGCCAATCCACCATGTCTGGCAGAGCAGATCTCATAGGATATAGATCCCTTGTATCCATACATCCAGCTTGCACCGCAGGTGCAAACCGAGTCAATGTGGCCCAATGATCAGCACGGGTATTGAAAAGCTCCAGCCTCAAGGCATGATTCTCTCGGTCCTTATCTTCAAGCATCTCGGCACTGGTACGAGTTAATGAGTCCTCCTGAGTGGAGTCAGCATAGATAGCCTGAAGATACCCTTGCGCTCCTGGAAGTGAAGCTGGCATGTAACGGAAGTCGGTGTTCCGAAGCAGGCCAGTCCGAACTCGCATGATGGTCATCATGGAATAGGCAGCATCCTGCACAGCCATCTCAACAGTAACCCCGAGTCCATAGGAACAGTGAAGGGGCTCGGTAGATCCAGGATAAGAAGGAAATATCATGACGGTGCAGAAATATTGGCTTTGATTAAAGTCTCGGAATTGCTCTTCGACGGTGTATTCGGGATACCAACGGTAACCCGTATCGATCATTACCCGGACTACCATAGCAGTATGACCGGGCACATCGAGGCACCGGGTCAGGCGAACCACTTGGTTTCGAACACGGTTGGCCATCTGAAAGCACAACCACAATGCAAAGACATTAGAATTTCTAGGGAAAATTGGACAGCATAACAGCTGTAAATGCTCAGAAAAAGATTTGAGACATCCACAACAGTTTGCAATACCACTCAACAACATCATATCAAGGTTCTAATTCAATTAGCAACATACTAAAAATAGTAGAAACTGTACTGAGGCTTGTAACAACAATCCTATAAGCTACTACGGATTAGTAACACGTGAACCTGATAGAAGAAGAGAGCCTAGTCCTTAACCCACATTGACTGAGAAGAGAATGACTCAGATCAGAGGACATAAGGTAAAGGAGTAGAAGAGCCTTACATTCCCTTCCACAATCAATTCCCCTACATATAACTAAAGCATTTCTAGACTCGACATGGACCAGTTTGGCTCAACAAACCTACAGGCAGTCCGGCTCTGATGCCAACACTGTCAGGACCCCGATTCCAAGTCACATCGATCTAGCCGGTAACACCTCATATCACTTTGCGGCCTCACGCATGGTATCCCACGGGTGTCGCCTTACCATGGCCCGGGACCGTTTGTGCCTTTTGGCTCACGTATATGATAGTGTCACTAGCATCCATATGATAGAGAACCCGGGCCGACATGGCTAGTCGTGAACCCAAAGTGGCACAAACCTATGGAGACAGGCATACATGAATCACATCGAGCATGTCGGTCATCAGCGAGTGATTCTGGGCTGTAGCACTGGGCTAACAGGACTCCGGGGAACCCGGGCTGTAGCAGGCTAGGCAGGACTCCGGATGTCACCGCGTGACATTTCCCCGAAGGGACAGACATAGGAACGACGTGAAACACATGCCGGCCAGTCAAGTGTCTTGAGCAGTAGTGCTGGGCTAGCAGGACTCCGGTGAACCGGGCTGTAGCGGACTACTATGGCTCGAGGAACACTAGACTACATTTCCCCATAAGAAAGGCTGCCAAGGATAAACAACTAGATTGTCGGATCCCACTCATACCAAGCATTTCAATCATACACACAATATGCCCGATATGAGTACATACAACATGGCATCACAACAAAACTCTACAACTCAAGTACTTTATTTAAAGGCTCCAGAGAGCCATACATAACATGTTCATACAGATAGGGGTCACATGACCCGACACTCAAATCATACAATCATACAAGCACAAGCGGAAGCAACTAGTCTGAGTACAAACACTAGAAAGAAAGAAGGCTTCTCGAAGACTGTCTATCTACATAGGGCCCTCCATGGCCAGGATCACCACCTGGGTGGCTAGTCACTCATCGACGTCAAGGTCTACGTAGAACCCATCGGAGGGGGCGGTGTTGTCATCTGAAAACAGTAATTAAGCAAACATGAGTACAAAGGTACTCAGCAAGTCTTACAACAGAACCTACTATACATGCTCATTCTCAAGAAGGTGGTGGGGTTATTGCAGCAAGCCAGCTTTGACTCTTGGCTAAGCTATCCTACGGAACTCCACTAGTGAAATAGTTTTCGCACACGAGTCCACTACTCACCAACACAATACTCCACTGGGGATCCTCTCTCATCATCCTACGAGAGGGCCATCCTCGGTACTCACACTTATCTTGAGTCTTTTAGTAGTATCCATTAACTTGTCTATGAACTGTATAGGCAACCAAGTAGTCCTTTACCGCGGACGCGGCTATTCGAATAGATGATGTTAACCCTGCAGGGGTATACTTCTTCATACACGCTTTCACCACTTACCGCCGTTTACACGACATGTACTCAGCAACCTTCAAGCGGAAGCCCGACGAGGGTGTCGGCCACGGCCTACCTAAACCCTTAAGTCTCTAGTCCAGGTTTATCGCCTATCCAGGTTCCATCCGTAGGGAGTCCGGCTGAGGTTTCCACATACGGCCCCGAACGATGTGAATAGGGTCCCGAGACGCCAAACGGGAGCCCGGCATACCCGGCCACGGTGTATCTACCGCAACATAGCCCACCCCTAGGGTCAGCGCTACACACGGCCGCCAACACATAACCTACAAACACCAGAAACTATTTGCAACTCCTGGACAGAGTACTAGGGTGATTAAGAAGCCGAGAGGGTCCATTGGTTTCCGACCCAATGTACGGTAGTAACTGCATCTTAAATCACACATACAGATCTCAGTTCTTATGGACGGTCTCAATGAAATAACCCACCATGTACTCCTACATGGCCTCTCATCGATACCTTTACCAAAACATGTTCAACACATCCCTCACATTATCGACATAAACATTTCACTCTAGCCCATCACCCAGATGAACCAGACCTGACACAACTCTAAGCATAGCAGGCATAGCAAGGTAGGAATCACATACATGGCTCAATCAACTCCTACACATGCTAGTGGGTTTCATCTAGTTACTGTGGCAATGACAGGTCATGTAGAGGATAAGGGTTCAACTACCGTAGCACACAGCAGTTTGAATCGCGTTGTCTTAATGCAGTAAACAAGAGCAGAAGCGAGAACATGGGTTTGTATCGGAATGATCAATGGGTTGCTTGCCTGTTGTAGAGGTAGTAGGGTACTGCCCTTCAGACGGATACTCGGGGTTATCCTCGGAGGCAGAACCTACCATGAAAGACACACCGAACATAATCAACACATGGCAATATGCAAAAATATGATGCATGCTATGACATGGCAATATGAAAGTGTCTTGGCCTAATGCAAGCTAAAACAGAAGGGGATGAACTCATTTGAATCAAAGATTCAAATGTTAGCTCATTAAACATGGCCTTATTAGTGCATTACCTTATTCTGCTTAAACAGCAAGGTTAACTTGTTTTTTCATGCATGAAACCATTGCAAATGGATAGACTGAATTTTTCTGATCATTTTTCATATATAAATCTTTGCATTTGGAGCTATGGTTGATTTTCTATGATTTTTAGAAGTTTTGGTTATGACAGACTGCTGCGCTGTAGGAGCAGAGGCATCGGACTGCTGACCATGTGTTGAAGCTATGTTGGGTTTCTGCGCAGGTGGTGCCAACTTGTCGGTGTGTTTAGGAGGCCGTGCTAACATGTTGGTTTGCTAAGCAGGAAGTGCTGACACATTGGTATGCTGATCACGCGACTACGGACCAACAGACTGATGAGAAGTTGGTTCTGGACCTACAAATTGCTTAGCAGTCTGTTCCACCAGGTTGGTCTGCTAGGCATGTGCTGCAGCTGGGTCCCCCCCCCCCGCTGCTTCAGCGGCTGGCATCTGAACCGGTGGTGCGTCTTCAGCAGTTGTAGGCCTTTCCACTGGCTGCTCTGGGGTAGAGGATGACATGGCATGTATGCCACAAAGTCGGGCCAGATGATCACAAGTTGATGCATCAGCCCGTGAGAGCTGTTGTGGCAAGGAGAGTGTCGGTGTCAAAACCGGCGGACCTCGGGTAGGGGGTCCCGAACTGTGCGTCTAAGGCAGATGGTAACAGGAGGCAGGGGACACGATGTTTTACCCAGGTTCGGGCTCTCCTGATGGAGGTAAAACCCTACATCCTGCTTGATTATTCTTGATAATATGAGTAGTACAAGAGTTAATCTACCACGAGATCGGAGAGGCTAAACCCTAGAAGCTAGCCTATGGTATGATTGTATGTTGCCCTACGGACTAAGACCCTCCGATTTATATAGACACCGGAGGGGGCTAGGGTTACACAAGGTCGGTTACAAAGGAGGAGATATACATATCCGTATTGCCTAGCTTGCCTTCCATGCCAAGTAGAGTCCCATCCGGACACGGGACGAAGTCTTCAATCTTGTAGTCCAACAGTCTGGCCAAAGGATATAGTCCGTCTGTCCGGAGACCCCCTAATCCAGGACTCCCTCAGTAGCCCCCGAACCAGGCTTCAATGACGTCAAGTCCAACACGCAGTATTGTCTTCGGCATTGCAAGGCGGGTTCTTCTCCAAATTTTGAATGTTTGTCAAGTAGTGTCCGACACCATAAATGTTGGACTTCTTGGCTTCTGTGCCCAATAAGGGCTATCTTCCATGCGTCGAATGAATACGAGGAGCCAGGGCATTTTTACATTCGCCCCCCTAGCCAGATAAATAAATTGTCTATTAAAGGGATGGGGATTCTTAGATCCAATCCATACCATCCTCCCTGAGCGAGAATCCATCGGAGCGCGCTTCGGAAAAATCCACTCCAGCATGGCCGACCTCCGTAGCTCCTCCTCCCGCCCCCGTAGCCCTAAGCCCGGTGATTGGGAGAGGTGTTTTGTCCCACACAGTTGATTAGTCGAACTGCAGACCAAGGGATTTCTCCCTCCAGCGTATATGGTCACCCGTCCGAGCCGGGCTCGCCACCTACAATAGCGGGGAGCAAGCGGAGAGCTTCCCCAGCCCCTCTACGGGGGAGCGGGTATGCCTTGTTCCTTACTTATTAAGGGGACTCGGATTTCCAATTCATCCGCTCCTCCGCGGGCTCCTGGAGTTTTACGGCCTCCAACTGCATAATTTCACCCCTGCTTCCATATTACACATTGCCGGCTATGTTACCCTCTGCGAGTTATTCCTGGGCTGCGAGGGTCCTTTCGAGCTGTGGAAAAGGTTATTTTGCCTCGTCCCCCGCACACAGAAGGGGTCACTTTATCAAGTGGGCGGAGCCAAAATATGGCGCATCGCCGAAACCGGATACCTGTCCGGTACTCCGAAGAAGACGTCCGAAGACTGGCCTTCGAAATGGTTTTATATGGAGGACGTCCCCCTTCCGGACCCTGTTTGGTGGGGTCTTCCTGAGTTCAACAATGCTCCTCTGAAGAAACGTCGAAGTTGGCGCCCACGGAGCCCCCATGAGGAAGACAACGGAGAAGTCCTTTACCCGATGAACCGGATTAAAGCGTTGGCTCAATCAGGATTGACAGTAATCTAGGTTATGTCAATATGCATAATGCGGGGAGTGCAGCCACTTCAATATCGAGGGCACCCCTTGTGGTGTTTTAACGGGGAAGATGATGCCACCCGTTGCGGGTGTAAGGGTCCGGAAAACGCTGCTACTTTAGCAAAAATTCGGTCCGAGTTGTTCAAGGGAGAGGAAGAGGAGTTCATCCGCATCAAGCCACGGGATGGATTCTCCATGTACAACCCTCCAAGCTGGGTGAGTTATATCTCCTTACTCCCATTCTTCCCGCATTCTTTGTCGTAGGTACTTACCTTGCCATTTTGCGGCAGGAACTGCGGAAAGCCATAAGGGAGGTCAACAGCCCATCTCCGCAACCAGAGGACCCTGACCGGGCCCTCGGTCCCGGACTCGAAGAAGATCTGAACATATTTGTGGAGCTGATAGACTGGCAGTTCTATCAATTAAGCTGTGATGACGCCATGGTGGCCATTATGGCCGACTATCCCGGACTGCTTCCTGTGTCGCACGTAAGAAAAACCAAAAATCCCAACTCCAAAAACTAGGATCCCCTTTTAGACACTTCACCTACCATATACATATGGTTTTTTTACAGGGAAGGCATTCGGGACGCCGTGCCAAACCCGTAGCAACTCGCCAACAAGAGGCACCGAGGCTGGGCAGGGCAAAAAGGAAGGCGGCCAGGACGGAGACGCCGGTGCAAAGGTATGACAAAAACCCCGCTCCGTGGTTGTCTTCTTTCTCAAAATGTAATGACGTCCATGTTTCTTTAACAGAAAAAACGCTCGCCGGAATATGTTCGGTGAGGCTGCCGATCATGCTTCCACTAGTCGGGCTCAAGGACCAGACATAGAGGCGGAAGCCGACATGGGGCGGACGCCGGATACTCCCCCTACAAAGGATGCAGATAGACTATCCTCTACAAATTCAGAAGTGGAGAGCGCCATGAATCATAGGCGTCGCCGAGCCGTACTCTGTGACGCTTGCTTCTCCCCAGAGGCATTTAATGCCTTCAATTCTGGAGACGCGTACCTCCGTGCTGCTCAAAATGGCCTAGCCAGAGCCACGGACCAGTATGTATGGGATGTACGGGTAAACAAATCTGAATATTATATGTATCAGTAGCCCCTGAGACTTGAAACAGTTAGCATAACTGATTTAAGGATGATCTATTGTGCCGGTTCTTACAGAGAAGAATACTCGACTGTCACAGGAGCTAGAGGAATGCAAGACCCAACTTCGGGCCGTCGTTGCCGCATTGAAGGAACCCCAAAAGTCCCCAGCTGGTAACATTTGTTTCAAAGAATGATAGGTACCATATAGCGTGCGGCGTGGCTGCAGATCTAACAATAGCTATTGCAGATGAATCCAGAGAGAATCCGTAGGACCAGCATGTCGTATGACAGCTGGCGAGCGCATGCTGACTGAGGTCAGGCGGGAGAAAAACAATCTCCAAGATGCCAATACCAAGCTGAGCGTGGAACTGAAAGATGTTCGAGCCGAGCTTGCGGACTCCGAGAAGGAGAATAAGCGGCTTCGACGCGGCATTTTCAGTAAGTGCTTGACCGAACTCTTAAAAAGGGGACGGCGGAGAAGCCGGCTAACAGAGTTATGTCTACAGGTATGCTGACGGGTCATCCCGCGGAGGAGATGCCCGGGTCTGCGGGTGATCTTCTATTCGAGCTCTCACAACTACACGAACAAGTTCGGCAGGTGATGCAAGGTATTGCCCAGGCCTTGTGGCCATCAGTCTCCCTGCCAGAAGGCATTGGAGAGCTTGCGGAGAAGCTCAAGGGAGCACGGCGGCGCTTCCGATTATGGAAGATATCAGCCTGCCGTCAAGGTGCCAGGGAAGCCTGGGCCATGGTGAAGACGCGGTATACCAAGGCTGACCCAAACCACATGGCTGAGGTCGGACCTGTGGGGCCCGATGGGAAAGAGATCCCCATTAGCTTAGTCTATGTGCAAGTAGAATTAGCCGCAAAGTATTCCCAACAGGATTGTAGGCTAGACCGCCTGTTGGATGGTATAGAAGAGGAATTTAGTCAGTCTACCTGACTATGTAATTAAAGTGACATGTATAATGCCTTCTAGCCGGATTGTAAATCATTTTTCATGGTGGACCTTTTCGCTTCAACCTCGGGACCCGATAGTCTGGAGTGTGTCTGAATACCCGCTCAGTTATATAAGAACCGGGGTATGTGTGGAAACTAGGCGTAGGGGTCATTAGCGCTTGAACACACAAGTACCCAACTAGTTAAGTTATGTTACATGGGTAGTAAGAAACATCTTCCAGCGAGAATAGTTCCGTTAGGGGTTCCTTTCCCTGGGTACGCATGCCCTAAATTGCATGTCCGGACTGCGAGCGGAGACGCTGGCAAAAACATCTGGGGGCATATATGGAAAATAAATAAAAATCATCTTTTGTCCACCGACCGAATATTCCCTTAAGAACGCTAGCTTTCGGCTTCACCCAGTCTGAGGTACACATCCGGCTGACCCGGCAGTAACAATCGCAGGGGTGCTCCCCTTATGCCCTAGCCGAATTAACGGGAACTTAGGACATAAATACAAGAGCCAGACAACCCAGCTTGGCCAAAACTTAAGTCATATCGATACATATAATGGCGAAGAAAAGGTACATGCGGAAGAATAACACATGTGCGGGGCATGAAGCCCAGATAGATAATTAAGCTTCTGTGTAAGAAACCCCAGGTATAATGAGCGCGGTTAGCGCGTCTATAGTGTGCAAGCGAGGCACAAGTTGGACCTTGAAGGCCTTGAGAAAAAATAAAAGAAAGAAAGAGAAAAAAGACATATAATGTATATGCAAAAAATGGACAGAGGAATGAGACGAACATAGAGTCCGGCGCTAGGCGTAGAATCTTCGGAGCCTGGCTGCGTTCCATGGGTTCGGCTCAAGTCGATTATTCGATGCATCCCGCAGACGGTACGCTCCACCGGTCAGAACTTGGTCCATGATGAAGGGACCTTCCCATTTGGGCTCGAGCTTGGTCTTTTTCTTCTCTGGCAAGTGTAGAACTAACTCGCCAACGTTATAAGTTTTGGCCCGTACTTCTCTGCTTTGGTATCTGCGAGCCTGTTGCTGATAGAATGCGGAACGGGCTTTTGCCATGTCGCGCTCCTCCTCCAGGGTGTCCAGACTGTCCTGCCGATCGAGCTCGACTTCTCTTTCTTCGTACATGCGCACTCGAGGTGAATCATGAATTATGTCGCAGGGCAGAACTACCTCTGCGCCGTACACCATAAAGAAGGGTGTATATCTGGTAGTACGATTCGGCGTGGTCCGCAGCCCCCAGAGTACGGAGTCGAGCTCCTCTACCCAGTGCGTGTTAGACTCCTTTAAGGACCACACTAATCTGGGTTTAATGCCGCTCATGATAAGACCATTTGCTCGCTTAACTTGGCCGTTGGTTTGTGGGTGATAGACGGAAGCATAATCGAGCTTGATGCCCATGTTGCTGCACCAGAGTTTTACCTCGTCGGCCGTGAAGTTCGTGCCGTTGTCAGCGATGATGCTGTGGGGGACGCCATAATGGTGTACAACCCCGGATATGAAGTCTATCACCGGTCCGGATTCGGCTGTTTTAACAGGTTTGGCTTCTATCCATTTGGTGAATTTATCCACCATGACCAGTAAGTATTTTTTCTTATGGATTCCCCCTTTAAGGGGTCCAACCATGTCAAGCCCCCTAACCGCAAAGGGCCAAGTAATGGGGATTGTTTAGAGGGCGGTGGGTGGCATGTGGCTTTGGTTTGCAAAAAGCTGGCAACCGACGCAGCATTGGACCAAGTCATGTGCGTCTGCCCGGGCCGTCGGCCAATAAAAACCTCTATGGAAGGCCTTGCTTACAAGGGCCCGGGCTGTGGCATGGTGGCCGCCGAGTCTGGCGTGAATTTCTGCCAAAAGCTTCCGCCCTTCCTCTTCGGAGATGCACCTTTGAAGGACTCCTGTAGTGCTTTTTTTATACAGCTCTCCCTCATGGACCCTGTAGGCTTTAGATCGCCGTACTATGCAACGTGCCTCATTTTGGTCCTCGAGAAGTTCCTGCCTAGTTTGGTAGGCCAGGAATGGTTCTGTCCACGGGGCAATGATGGCCATTATTACATGGGCTAAAGGTGTTATTTCGGTGGCAGAGCCTCCGATTATGTCAGAGTGTTTGGTATCGGGCATTTTGGCCGGGTCCGGACTCTTGTTACCGGTGTCCCCTTCCCATACCACGGATGGCTTAAACAACCTCTCCAAAAGGATGTTCGGGGGACCGCATCGCGTTTTGCGCCGATGCGGGCGAGGATATCCGCCGCCTGATTGTTTTCCCGAGCCACATGGTGAAATTCGAGCCCCTCGAACTGAGATGACATCTTCAGGATGGCGTTTTGATAGGCCGCCATCTTCGGATCCTTGGCATCGAAGTATCCATTTATTTGGGATATTGCGAGGTTCGAATCCTCATGCACCTCGAGGCGTTGAATGCCTATGGAAACTGCCATCCAAAGACCATGTAACAGGGCTTCGTATTCGGCTGCGTTGTTGGAGTCTGTATACAGTATCTGCAGTACATATTGAACTGTATCTCCGGTTGGGGATGTCAGGACGACGCCAGCCCCCAGACCAGCCAGCATTTTGGAGCCGTCGAAGTGCATGATCCAATTGGAGTATGCGCCGTATTATTTAGGGAGTTCGGCTTCCGTCCATTCGACGACAAAGTCGGCCAATACTTGCGATTTAATGGCTCACTGAGGTTTGTATGTTATGTCGAACGGGAGGAGCTCAATGGCCCATTTGGCAATCCGGCCCGTGGTGTCGCGGTTGTTTATAATATCATTAAGTGGCACTTCCAAGGATACTGCAATCGAACACTCTTGAAAGTAGTGTCGCAGCTTTCGGGATGCCATGAATACCGCATAGGCTATCTTTTGATAATGTGGGTACCGTGATTTGCATGGAGTGAGGACAGTGGATACATAATATACCGGCTTTTGAAGAGGGAATTTATGTCCGTCCGCTTCTCGTTCGTCGACGAGCATTGCGCTTACAACCTGATGAGTTTCCGCAATGTACAACAACATTGGTTCGCCGGTGTTTGGCGCGGCCAGGATTGGGTTGGTTGCCAGTATGGATTTTATTTCTTCCAATCCGGCTGTGGCAGCGTCCGTCCACTCGAAGTGTTCGGTGCGCTGAAGGAGGTGATAAAGGGGTAATGCCTTTTCTCCTAAGCGGGAGATAAAGCGGCTTAGAGCCGCCACACATCCAGTTAATTTCTGGATTTGTTTGAGGTCCGTTGGGATAGCCAACTGTGACAGAGCTCGGATTTTGGCCGGATTAGCTTCAATTCCTCTACTGGAGACAATGAAGCCCAGGAGCTTTCCGGCTGGTACGCCAAAAACGCATTTTTCTGGATTGAGCTTGATGTCGTATGTTCGGAGGTTGTTGAATGTGAGCCTCAAGTCGTCTATTAGAGAGTTGACATGTTTGGTTTTAATGACCACATCATCTACGTATGCCTCTACTGTTTTGCCGATCTGTTTCTCCAGACATGTCTGAATCATGCGCTGATATGTTGCGCCGGCGTTTTTGAGCCCAAAAGGCATTGTGTTGAAACAGAAGGGGCCATATGGTGTGATAAATGCCGTTGCGGCTTGGTTGGACTCCGCCATCTTGATTTGGTGGTAGCCGGAGTATGCGTCAAGGAAACACAATGACTCGTGTCCTGCGGTAGCATCGATAATTTGATCAATGCGGGGGAGGGGGAAAGGATCCTTTGGGCAAGCCTTGTTGAGGTCCTTGAAGTCGACACATAGGCGCCAGGATTTGTCCTTCTTTGGTACCATCACCAGGTTTGCTAGCCAGTCCGGGTGTTTTATTTCTCTAATGAATCCGGCCTCCAATAACTTGGCTAGTTCCTCTCCCATAGCTTGTCTCTTAGGTTCAGGGAAACGCCGAAGAGTCTGCTTGACCGTCTTGAATCCCTTTAGGATATTGAGGCTGTGCTCGGCCAGCCTGTGTGGTATTCCTGGCATGTCCGAGGGGTGCCAGGCGAATATGTCCCAATTCTCGCGCAGGAACTCTCGTAGTGCGGCGTCCACGACGGGGTTTAACTGTGCCCTGATGGAGGCTGTTTTTGTAGAGTCCGTTGGGTGGACTTGGAATTTGACTATTTCATCCGCTAGTTTAAAAGAGGTGGACTTGGATCTCTTGTCAAGTATCACGTCGTCCCTGTCCACTATGGAGCATAGCGCAGTTAATTCCTCGGCCGAAAGGGCTTCGGATAATGCCTCGAGGGCCAATGCGGCCGTTTTGTTTTCGGTGCGGAGTGATGTGTCCGGATCACTAGCGAGAGTGATGATTTCGTTGGGCCTGGGCATTTTGAGCTTCATGTACCCATAATGGGGTATGGCTTGGAAGATCGTGAACGCCTCCCATCCTAAAAGGGCGTGGTATCCACTACTGAACGGGGCCACTTGGAATGTAATTTCTTCGGACCTATAGTTCTCCGGCGTGCCGAATACCATATCTAGTGTGATTTTCCCAGCACAGCGTGCTTCCCGACTGGGGATGATTCCTCTGAAGGTTGTGCTGCTTTGCTCAATGCGGTTCCTGTCTATTTCCATTTTTTGAAGAGTTTCCTCATAGATGAGGTTCAATCCACTGCCGCTGTCCATGAGTACTTTTGTGAGTCTAAAGCCGTCCACAATTGGACTGAGGACCAGTGCAGCTGGTGCTCGGGCTGTTCGGAATTTAGGTTCGTCACTGGCATTGAAGGTAATAGCCGTCTCACTCCATGGATTCATTGCTGCCACGTGGCAGATTTCGTCGAGGCTGTAGAGTGTTCGCTTGCGCCTATTATTTGATGTGAAGGTTTCAAAGACTATTAATACCATATTGTTATCCACGGGATGGTGCTCTGTGGCATTTGGGATGAGAAGATCCTCACCACTTTTGGCCATCTGCCGGAGTATCCAACATTCTCTAAGGCTGTGTGTTGGTATGGTATCCGCTATACTATGAATTTTGCAGGGTCCGTTAAGCCATCCCTCCAACACGGTTCCATGCCCTGTAGAGGGTTTTTGTTTCTTTGTAACTAACTCGAGTGTCTTATGATAGTGCACCCGGACGCTTTCCATCGCACTGGGTGTATATTCTGAGCCGGATTGTCCCAAAATTTCGTTTTAGTTTTCCAGGCGCTTTCCATCGCACAATACTTTCGTACTATGGACGCCAAGTCAGTGAAGCGTGATATGTCACGACGACTTAAGGCGTTAAGGATTACCTTGTCTGTGCAATTATTGCAGAAGAATGAGACCGCGTCTTCCTCGCGACAGTCCTTAACTTTGTTCATCACAAGGAGGAATCTAGCCCAATAATGATGTACTGTTTCATGGGGCTCTTGCCTGATGTGGGAAAGATCGTTTATGTCTGGGTGGGTGGGTGGATTTGAGTCCGAACCCCTACCCGATCTGAGACCCAGGGGCCGAGGAGTTTCCAATCTTGGAAGTTCGGAATTCGGAGTGTTGCCCAATAAGTCTGGCCCGCTGCCTGACTCTAGGTTCAGGGCTTGGGTGATGTCCTCCCGTAAACGGGTATCCGGCTCGGAGAGCTCAGGAACCCGGACATAGTTAGTCCTCAAGATAGAGGAAAAATCACCGCATTGTTCCTCCGCCAACGCAATATGATGGGTGACCGGTGGAGAGTTAATCTCCCTTTGATCAGGTTTAAGCCCAATCTGGTCATAGTCTGTAGTGACTCCCAAGGTGGCGATACGATCCAAGAGCTCGTTTAGGGAAGAGAGCTCCATTGGATCCATCTGCTCGGCGAATTTCGAGCCGACGTGGAGGCTGTTTTTGATGACCCGAGAGGTCATTGTCGGTGCAGCAGCCGAACGGGCGGTCATGATGAAACTGCCAAGCCGGAGAGTTTGGCCGATAGCCAGGGCTCCCCCGGCGGTAATGTTGTTTTTAACAATGAGACGAGGCATCCTTCCTTACGGCGACGACATAGTGGAACTCTCAATGAAAGCACCAATGTCGGTGTCAAGACCGGCGGATCTCGGGTAGGGGGTCCCGAACTGTGCATCTAAGGCAGATGGTAACAGGAGGTAGGGGACACGATGTCTTGCCCAGGTTCGGGCCCTCCTGATGAAGGTAAAACCCTACGTCATGTTTGATTATTCTTGATTATATGAGTAGTACAAGAGTTGATCTACCACGAGATCGGAGAGGCTAAACCCTAGAAGCTAGCCTATGGTATGATTGTATGTTGCCCTACGGACTAAAACCCTCCAGTTTATATAGACACCGGAGGGGGCTAGGGTTACACAAGGTCGGTTACAAAGGAGGAGATATACATATCCGTATTGCCTAGCTTGCCTTCCACGCCAAGTAGAGTCCCATCCGGACACGGGACGAAGTCTTCAATCTTGTGTCTTCATAGTCCAACAGTCCGGCCAAAGGATATAGTCCGGCTATCCGGAGACCCCCTAATCCAGGACTCCCTCAGAGAGCGTCGCCGGTTGAGGGGCGACAATGGTTGCTCTTGGCGGGGCTGCAGGGATCTCATCGATGAACTCTTTTTCCTTTCATGGCCACTAGATGTAATGTAACAGTGTTTCTCCCAAGGTCCTTTGCTCATCAAAGTCTCCTAGGGCATTCTTCATGGCAAATTCATTGAATCCAGGCTTTACTTCAGTCACGTAGCATTTCACATAGCCCGACTTCAATGACACATTGTCCAAGAAGAGGCCATCTTCAAAGAAGGGTGGGCAAACCCAGTCTGTTGCACATTTTATTGTACCTTCATAATGTGTAAGCACGCCCTTCAGTCTGTCTTTCATTCCAGATAGATCAGATATAGCATCATCACGAGAAGCTGTAGTCTCAGTGTCGTTGGGGTCAGCTGATGCACAACTACTCTTGTGCAGCGTTGTCGCGCAATAAGCAACATCCTCCATGCCCGCCTCCCCTCCCATCTGCTGGCTATCTGTTAGTGTGAGAGTCTTCTGCATCATCATTGACTCCTGAATATCCTTTTGAACAGCCGGATAAATCTCCTTCCTCAACCTTTCACACAATGCATTTTGCTTCATTTCACTGCTCGCTTTTTTCATGCTGAGCCTCTCTTCTTTGCTAAGTGTGAAAGCCCTATTGTGCGGGACATTAACACCTATACACCTTGCACGACCACGAGGCTCTTTTGTTTCCAGAGCCATGGACAGAATGTCACATGGCCCTGAGTTCCTGTAGAACCTTCCAGGGATCTTGGAAGCCTCTAACATCACTTCATACAGTTTGGCATCACATGCGTTTTCAAAGTAACAAGTTCCATCATCACGCCTCTTTCCACGTGCTCGCAAGTAGTCTCTTGTGCGTTCGTCCCTGATTTCATAAAAGGCCAGATTCCCACCCGTCGCTATTGCTTCTTTGTCCTCCTGTTCCCATATCAGTTTCATGTCGTAATATCCTGCCACACCAATATGGTGGGGGTGTATGTTCTTCTTCTGAAGTTCCGATTGCTTGAAACTCTTCTCAGCAAACTCTTTAGTTGCCCTGACCCTTTTGAATTCTGCCTAGTCTGCCTTTGTAATTTGGGGGTATGCGGGGATTAGGTCCTTGCCTTCACTCAAGTACTTCTTGTATAGCACGTGCTTCTAGTTTCTCCAAGCATCCCTAGCCTTCTTCAGTGCAGCGTGTTCCACCTGCATTCTCCACTGCTCTGGAACGTTGAAGTGATCCATGATCTCCCGGACTATCCTTCGCCGTGTTTCTGTGTCAGCCTTCTGAAACCCCGGTAGATTAATGTTGGGCCTTGCCCTGCCAACAAATCCACACACACTCCTGAACCTCATGCGTTCTTTATCTGGTTTAGTTGGAGCCCAAGACTTTAAATCAATCTTGGTTACTTCATATACACCTTTAGGCTGGTGTGTCAGCTTCCTTGGAGCATTCCTCCGTGTCCTGACCGGAAGGGTAATTGCTGCAGCTGTATCCCGTCCAAGACTACTTGATCCCTCACAATCTGCTGAAGACCTAGGGTTGTCGGAATTAGATGAAGATACATGGCCTGAAGCATGAGTGCTGTCGCTGCTACTCGGCATCTATAGAGAACACATGCGAAACTCAGGAAAGGAGGATAAGCATAAAACTAACAACTTGGTATCAAGCTTTCTAAGCATGCCATGCAATAATTTAGAAAATGTACGGCTAATTTGCTAAGTTTGTGTGACTCGGGTGCCCGTGATATGTAAATAGGCAGTAACTTATTAAAACAAATGCAACTCATATGTAGTAAGGAAGCTAGATAATGAACATATACCTGCTCTCCGTTATTTCATAGCCAATTTGGGAACATACGGATCGAAATTGGAAGAGGGATTGTGAGGAAATATGCCTCACCGCGATGGGGAGCAGTAACTAACAGGCTTCTTAATGCAAACCCGAACGGACCACATGAGAGGCAAGGGTTACTGCATCAATATGCTCGAGGGTGGCTAGCGAGCAAACGAAGACGGTGAGGCGCTGGCCGCTGCGTGTTGGAAACGGCAATGCAGGTAGGCTTGACGTCGAAGAGCAGGCACACGGCCGGGGTGAGGACGGCGGCGCCGAAGAGGGTTCTGCTGTGGATCTGGGGGAGGGGGGAGCTGGCGAAGGAGATTGGGTGTACTAGTTGAGTGAAATGTGGGCGGACGGTGTGGGGTGTTGGGGACTCCGGGTGTTGGCGGCCTAGGTGAAAAGGGTGAAAAATATCCCCGGTCGCCTGTAAGCGCTCGTGTGCACAAACAGAATAATTTCAATTGAACTGAAGACATACTAATTTTGAAATGAAGACATGAGTTCATCATTTCGCCTCCAAATTTTTCCCATGTAAACCAATCACAAATTTACCACGGGTTTGATTTGCTGGCGCATTTCAAGTCTCGTGTGCTATATGTAAGACTTTTTTGGCATTTACCGTGCATGTTGGCATATAAATCAATTCCCAGCCGGACTGCATTTCCCGTCGAAAGGGATGAGGATTGCCATCCGATCTGGGAGCTATTTGAAAACATTTACATGTGCTGTCGAAAAGGATGAGGATCACCGTTCGATCTAGGAGAATCCAAAGGTGCAAATGTATGATCCGTGGGGTTTGGGTTCTGGCCAATCAGAACGCACGACTCAGATCGCGTGCATGGCAGAGGGGCCGAAGGTGCATCGGCCACGCCTTAGTGGACACATGGCTTTCGTGAGTGAACCGTGTGCTCTTTGTAAACATTTACATTACGTAACATCATATTTTTGTTCGAATGAAAACATGAGTTCATCGTTTCGCCTCCAATTTTTTTCCACGGTAAGAAATCACGAGTATAGTGGAGAGTGTCATATACTAGTATCATGAATATATAGTATATATGATACTAGTGTATGGTACTACCTTTAATTAATTATAGCGCATAGTATAATACATAGAGTATAGTATCATATATAGATCATATTTATTGCCATGCATGACACAAATTAGCATCACATTTAACATGATACGGTATGTACCTATATGTTACTCTAACCCTCTTTATATATAGTTAATTCTTTGCCACATCTGCGTACTTGTTATTTCCGAGTGCATGACATCATCGGCTATGATACCACCACTATGGCCAGCCTTATATAGTGGGGAGTATCATATACTATATATATATATATATAGTATCATGCATATGATACTAGTGGATGATACTACCAGCGACGGAGGCAGGAATCATAAATTTATGATCTTGAGGGGGCCCGATTAAGGAAACATAACAAAAAGTTTATTGTTCATGCCCAAAATACAAAGAAGTGACTAATGTTGGGGAGGATCAGGGCCCCTGATGCCCCCACCCACGTGCCTCCGCCACTGGATACTACGTACGTACCTTCATAGTGCATATATATAGTATCATAGAGTAGTATATATCATAGATGAATGTATTTATGGCCATGCATGACACAAAGTAGTATAGCATTTATTATATATATATGTTATGGTATCTACATATGTTCCTACTTCTTTGCCACATCGTCATATTTGCTATTACCGAGTGCATGATACCGGCTATGATACCCCCACTATGGCCATCCTAAGGCTGGTCGTAATATGGGAGTATCAAGCGGTATCATGCATGCCAACTAGAATTTTTGGATGATGTAGCACACAGTTAAATGAGGAAAGAGATGGTGTGGTATCATATCATGATACCATATCATATTAAATGTTGTACTACTTTGTGTCATGCATGTGAATTAATAAGGCAACCTAAGATACTCCCTCATTTCCGGTTTATAGGGCTCAATTCAAAAATCTCACCAACCAAGGTAGATGGTGAGTGGTGGAATACTTTTTGTATTTTGCAAAAACACCCAACTAATGCTCTTTTTTCCTCAAAAAATTATGTTTACCAATGTATTAATTGCAATACATGCATGCATAAACTACATGCATTGGTCATTTATCTCTTAATACTTGCATGCAATGATTTAATGCACATTGGAATCTAAACATGTGATGGGAAACGATCAAATTGAGCCTTATAAAATGGAAATATTAAAATTTTGAGATAAGCCCTATAAACCGGAAAGGAGGGAGTACTAACTTATGATACTATGCATGCGCGCATTACGGAGGTATTACCGATCATATACTAGTATCATGCATATATACTGCCTCCTTTCCCGTTTATAGGCTTATCTTAAAATTTTAGTTTTTCCATTTTATAAGGCCCAATTTGGTTGTTCCCCATCACATGTTCAGATTCCAAGGTGCATTATATCATTGGATGCAAGTATTAAGAGAAAGTTGACCAATGCATGTACTTTATGCATGCATGTATTGCAATTAATATATTGGAAAACATAATTTTTTCAGAAAACAAAAGCATTAATTGGGTGTTTTTGCAAACTACAAAAAGTATTCGACCACTCACCATCTACCTTGGTTGGTGAGATTTTTGAATTGAGCCCTATAAAAGGCTGGTTGTAATGGGGAGTATCATATACTAGTATTGTCGTGGAGTTGTGACGGCAGATGTCCTAGTGTGAGGACTTAGTCATGGAGCCATCGCAGCGTAGTTAGCTTAAAGGGGTTAAAGTGGATAAAGGACGCAAGGAATTATACGGGTTCGGCCCCTTACGGTGAAGGTAAAGCCTACTCTAGTTATGATGGGATCGCTAGGGTTTCCATGACCAGGGAGCGAATCCGCTTTGCCTGGCTCTTGAGTTGGTGTTTCTTGTCCTTGAACCATCGTCGGGTCGTCCCTTTATATACATAGGTTGACACCCGGCGGTCTACAGAATCCCGGCCGGCTCATAAACGTGTCCAGCTCGGTTTCTATCCTTTCCTATCTTACAATACAAGTTACACGCCTTATGGCGGTTTATGTCTACGAGCCCTAATCCGCCTTTGGGCCCTGGGCTTTTAGACCTTTCATATTAAAGCGCCATACTCCTTGTATTCATAGGCTTCAATATAAATAACTCCTTATGGGTATAACCCAGCCCCTCCTGGGCGGTTTATAATCAGTAGTTATATCTCCAACATTAGGCCCCAGATTGATTTGAACCTGTTCATGTCAATCTTCAACACTTTAGAAAAGCTTCCTCTTCAGTACCTTCGACTAAACCTTGTAATCCGCCATGACGTCATCTTCCAGGATTATAATATACCGCCATGATGTCACTTGTTCATTAAAAAACCAACCCTTAGGTATAAATATTTTCCTTTTCCTGACATGCGGTAGATCTGAAATTCTAATGTAAAACTGTGAAACTTGTTCTTCTTCACTTAGTCATTTTCGGCTTCAGATCCATACTCTGATTCCCCATGCAGGCGGTTTATCTTTTTAGAAAATAACTTGCCATATACCATTAGTACCCTTGTAAACTGCCACTCACTTTATCCTTTATACTAGCATTAACCTCCGGTTTAACAATTTTTGCATGCTGGAAAACCTTTTGTCTATTAACCTGCAACGCTTTATGCTTGTCAACCACGAATCTTAAACCGGCACAAACCTTCCTTCAGGTTGTCTAAGAAATGGCCAAGACCTTCTATGCTTGTAACTGGGTTCCCTCCCGGATTAAGGAAGAAGATATGAAAGGATGTGTTGTCACTGGAGCTTTACCAAAGCAGAGTGAAATCCACTGGCGAGCCCCCGGTCCGGAAAATCCTCCTACACCCAAGGACGGCAAGATAGTTGTGTTTTTTGATCATCTGATCCGTGGTTTCAAGCCTCCCGGGTCAAAAAATTTCCGTGATGTGCTTGCTAGCTTCCAGATCCACCCTCAAGATATTGGACCTAACTCGATATCCAATATTTGTAATTTTCAAGTGTTTTGCGAGGCTTACCTGCAAGAAGAAACGACTGTTGAACTGTTCAGGGACATTTTCTACTTAAACCGCCGCACTGAATTTGTAGATGGGCCCAATACTGAACTTGGCGGCGTTTCAATTCAAAAAAAGGAAAGATGTCAGCTTCCCTCACACCAAGCATCACAGTCATCCTAAGGATTGGAACCAGACTTGGTTCAATATCAAAGATACTTCCCCTAAAGATGAGAATCCTCTGCCAGGTTATCGTCCTCACCGGCTTACCAACACACATCTATTTCCGCAAAGGTTGAATGCCAAGGAACAGGCTAAATACGCACCACAACTCGCCAAGCTCAGAGCCTTTATGGCTAATGGTTTAACAGGAGTTGACTTTGTTCGTTGCTAGATATCTTGGATTATTTTTCCTTTAAGCCGTCACCCCGGTTTAATGTGCGAGTACACAGGGAACTCAAAAGATCCTCAACGCCGCACTGACATTCAGTTGACTGATGCTGAAGTCACTAAAGCTGTCAAAAAGATATTGGATGAATCGGTGGCCGTTGGCAGCAAAACAGGGCTAAGTCCCTTCTGCGTTTTGAATAAACGGCCAGCTGCAAGAATTGCCTAACTCGTGTTTATACCTAATATTCTTAACTATTTTTTATAACCTTTATCAATCTTTGGCACGGTGATGATCTGTTCTGGAAGAAGAAACCTCAGGATAAACCGGCAAAGACGCCTCGCCCCAAGACTAAGGTTACTAAAAGACCTGCCAAGAAGAAGACTGTTGAACCCTCCAATTTAAACGTTGATGAAGAGCTGGATAATCCGGGATCTGAGGTAGAACTTGATTCTCTTGGCTCTTTTTTCATACACCTCATTGACAATGACTATTATCAGGATGACACCGAAGCCAGCCATGCTAATGACGTAGAGGTAATTATTCTTTCCTCCGGTTCGGATCATCTACCAACACAGAAAACTCGTCAAGCAATCCGGAAAATAAGATTTTCTCATCCTCTAGCTCACTTGGACCCAAACTTTCTTTTGAAGAAGGAGCAACACGAAGTTCACTGCACAACCCGGCATAGCTGCCAAGTAGTTACTTCAGCCGGTTTACCGAACACGCCAACCCGGAAACATCGATCAGATGTGTCATATATTTCTGATACTTCTTATCCCAAGGCGGGTTATTTCAGGCAACCTCTTAATCCGTCTGACTCAAACTATTAGGGAACACGTCATTCGTCATCCGGCGAGTCAATGGCCACACAACTCCCTCCTCTCAAGACTGTTTCTGTGTGAGCACTTTTAGACTTAACTCTTGATGCTTTATACTAGTTTGCTATGCTAACCTTTACGTCTGTTGCTTTCAGGACCAAGGCCAGAGCCAGGAAAAAGGCCAAGCTGAATACACCAACTGATGATAACCCGGCATCTGAACTAGAGAAAACCCCTGAACCACTGGATCAAAACACTGATGCTATCTTAGATGATTCAGCACCTCAAGTTCAGGATACTTTTGTTGAACCGGTGGAGATAGATCCAACGAGCCAGGCTGCTGAACCGCCAAGCTCGGCCAGAGCTGCAAACGAACTGCCAAGCCCAGCCAAAACAGCTGATGAACCGCCAAATCCAGCGGCTGCAGACCAATCGGATGATTTCATTGTCACTGGCATCGGCCACACCACCCCTAGCAATCCTATCGCTTTATCAAAGCATAGTGCCAAGGAAGAGTTTTCTGCTATGGATAAGGGCAAGTGGAAAACAGATTCCAGCTATGCCCACCTCAATGCCCAAGAGATTCACTCCGGCTTCTTGAACCGCCTGTATACCAGCCGCGACTATGAAGCCTGTTTAGTAGGTCTGATGAAGGAGCGATATGAGGTAAACACTGTTAACTCTTCATAATTTTTTCTCTTGTTCAATTTCTAATATCAACTCCAGCAGCCCTCAAGGGTCGGTTTATGATATCAACATGAACCAGGACTTTTTAATACTTCAACGTTGCCTACGTAGCCCCCAAGGGCCGGTTTATCATTACATGATGAACCGGGACTTTAAAATATGAATCTTGCAATTTTTGCTTGTGTAGTCCCCAGGGATCGGTTTATACCTTTAGGATGAATCGATACCTTTCTGTCAGAAATCTTCTAAAACGCTTGATAATCATCTGTGTAAACCGATTGATGAAGAAAAAACCATACTTGTGTCTTGAGAAAATATACATTAGCCCCCAAGTGCCAAGTGTATAACTTGTTATGTGCTTGGGACTTGAAAATGTTAGTTGATAAAAGCATTATGCATTAGCCCCCAAGTGCCAAGTGTATAACCTGGTATGTGCTCAGGACTTCAAATATGCACTACTAACTCCTTTCTTGTCACTTGCAGGCCGATCTGAGCCAAAAAAGAATCTCAAATCGCCGACCTTCTAGAAAACATTAAGTCCCAGCAGGAAGAAACTTCCAAAGCTAAAGAGGAGCTGACTAGTGCTTTAACAGCCATGGAACAACTGAAAGAAGGCTTTAAAAGCGAACAGGCTGGATGGGATGCTAAAAAAGCAATTCTGCTAAAGCGGGCGGAGGACGCTGAAACAGCTCTTAAACCGGTAGCAGAGGAATTGTCTAGCTTGAAGCGGCAAATCAATGCCATGACCACTGCTGTGTTTGGTAAGTACCCTTATGATAAGCTTCAACATGTATTATCCCATAAACTGCCGGGGTTTATCGATATGTTCAATGATGCAGGATCTCGCATTACCCACCTGGGCTCAGATATCCAGAAGAAGCTGAAGGCTGCCTATACACTTATAGAGCAGTTATATACCAGGGCACAACGGATCATTTGCACTGCCGCTCATAACATACTGGTACCCGAACCTTATCAAGGAAACACTAGAAAAGTTGTCAATGATGCGTGCCCAGTTGGACGAGTTAAAAGGATCAGCTGCAATAGCAGGTGCTCTGACTGCACTAATCCGGGCTAAGGCCTAGATACCAGATCTTGACTCGGCTGACATAGGACGCGGCTATCCGAGCATAAAGGAACACGGGTCAACGTTTGATAATGACGATCTTCGAGCTTTGACAAAGGAGATGCACCCATTAGCGAGCAAATTGGCCGAAGAAACAGATATTTCACACTATCAGCTGGTTTATGATGCTGAGAACAAACGTCTTCTTGCGCTAACTCATGATGTGGAAGATCTTATCCCGCCAATCCGTAAGCATACTTATGCCCCTGACGTTGACCCCTCCACCCTTATAAGCGACGAGGCTGTATTCAGGGCCCTAACTAGAATCGACTGGACCACCATTGACTTCCAGCCGTTGGGTGGAGAGGAGGAGGGTGAACTGGCGCAGGATGAACCGCATCCGTCAAGTCAGCCTGGCGAAGAATCATGATCCGGAGGCCGGTTTAATCTTCTGCACACTGCAATCTTTGCTAAAAAAGACAATTAACCTTTTGGGCATCAAAGACGCCTAAAACACTTGGTCTCTATGCCATCATGCATATTCACTTCTGCATGATACTGTTAATCCGTTATGATTATCTGATGTCTACTTATGATCGTTTAGCATCTCTATTTGACCTGTTTCTGCATATAACAAGTTTGAATTGTCCTGGCGGTTTATCGCCGGACGGGGCATAATGCCCAACATATAATCCAGGTTTATAACCAGGCTGTATTGAATGATAATCAAATACGAAATATATCATACCTGTGATATTGAATCACATCATTGGCTCACCAACTTCCTGTAGTAAAGGTGATAATCCAAATCTTGAGTACTGATAACTCCTCCCTGTTTCGCCGGTTTATAATAAAGCCAGACTGGGTTGTAATAAACACCGGTTTATTCGTGTATCATACTGGCGACTTGTAGTCAAAGCTAGACCAGGTCAATCAACACCAGTTTATATCTGATTGTATACTGATGATTTATAATCGACAGCGAAGCCAGATCAATAGATACCAGCAATATTCTCAATTTGTTCGGCCGACTTATAGTCAACAGCCAGGCCGAGTCAATAATCACCGGTTTAGTATAAAACTCATCAAAAGAAATATCAAAAAGAAAGATTTCAGAAGAAAATATATAAAAAGGCCGAGGCTTTTCATGGGCTGCCAGGCCACTGAGTCAACCATTTTACAAAGCCTTTATAAGATGGACCTGACATCAACCAATCGTCATTTTAACTAAGACAAGTTTAGGGTCTTTATAAGATTGACTTGTCAAACGTTCGACGGGTCTACCAGGATTACCTGGACGGAGTGGCTTACTTAAAAAAGACAGGATAACCCAGGGTTTTAGGTGAATACACCTGGCTTCCAAGCCTGACTTTTATAGCCTATTACAAGGTTATAGACTCTTGGTTCTTTTAGAAGCAAAGAGCCCCCTAGTAATATTTTGAGCTGTGCTCAATGGGTGCCTATGTTTGAGTTGTGCTTTGCAACAGACTCTCTTCGGCACCTTTTTACCTTGGGTGGCAAGCCCCCAAGTGTTTTTTATGTGTGGCTTGTTAGCCAGATAAATGGGTAATTAGAACTCCGCTTTATAAACAGAAGCCCCCATGTAATCGAAAACCTTTCAAGGAATAACAGCAGAGGCCCCGCTTTAACAATGATGCCAGTTTATTATATTGATATAATATATACATTGTCAATAATATGTACATAAGAGGAGCCTATGACTCAAGTGTAGTAAGGCCGAAGATGAGCTATATTCAACGGCCGGTGGGTCTCCTCCTCCGCTTTACGTGAGTCTTTCTGCTCTCGAACATCAATAAGGTAGTATGACCCGTTGTGCAGATTCTTGCTGACCACGAAGGGTCCTTCCCAAGGCGGGGATAACTTTTGCATATCAGTCTGATCCTGGATGACCCGGAGCACCAGATCCCCTTCTTGAAACGTTCTGGTTTTAACCCGACGATTGTTTTAACGACGCAGATCTTGCTGGTAAATCGCCGAACGCGCTGCTGCTATATCATGCTCCTCATCTAACAGGTCAAGGGCTTCCTGACGTGCCTTCTCATTGTCAGCTTCAACATAAGCCGCCACACGGGGTGAGTCATGATGGATGTCACTAGGGAGAACCGCCTCTGCTCTGTAAACCATGAAGAAAGGTGTATAACCCGTAGATCTGTTGGGTGTGGTATTGATACTCCATAACACAGAAGGTAACTCCTCCACCCAACAACCCGGCGTCCGCTTTAAAGGAACCATAAGCCGGGGCTTGATGCCTCTTAGGATCTCTTGATTGGCTCTCTCCGCTTGACCATTAGATTGAGGGTGAGCCACTGATGACACGTCAAGCCGGATGTGCTCACGTTGACAAAATTCTTCCATAGCACCCTTGGATAGATTAGTACCATTATCTGTTATGATGATGTGTAGAAACCCAAACCGGAAAATCACCTTCTTGATCAATTGAACCGCCGTGGCCGCATCACACTTACTGACTGGCTCTGCCTCCACCCACTTAGTGAACTTATCAACTGCCACCAGAAGGTGGGTCTTCTTATCCTTGGACCTTTTAAAGGGCCCAACCATATCCAACCCCCAAGATGCAAATGGCCAAGTGATTGGAATCATCCTCAATTCTTGAGCCGGAACATGAGCGCGGCGTGCAAACTTCTGACAACCATCACACCTTTTTACCAAGTCCTCAACATCAACATGAGCCGTCAACCAATAAAAGCCGTGACAAAAAGCCTTAGCTACCAAGGATTTTGAACCGGTGTGGTGACCACAATCTCCTTCGTGGATCTCACACAAAATCTCACAGCCTTCTTCAGGAGACAAACAACGCTGAAATGCCCCTGTTACACTGCAATGATGCAATTCCCCATTGATAATGGTCATTGACTTGGATTGCTGGATTATCTGCCTGGCCAAAGTTTCGTCCTCCGGTAACTCGCCCCGGTTCATATACGCCAAATATGGGACCATCCAATCCAGGATAACATGAAGAGCTGCCACTAACTGAGCCTGTAGGTCAGGAACAGCCAAATCCTCCTCCGTAGGTAGCTTGACTGACGGGTTATGCAAAACATCCAGAAAAACATTGGGTGGAACCGGTTTACGTTGGGAACTCAAATGTCTTAAAGCGTCCGCCGCTTCATTCTTTCGCCGGTCCACATGGTCAACTTGATAACCCTTGAAATGACCTGCAACAATATCTACTTCTCGACGATATGTTGCCATGAGTGGGTCCTTGGAATCCCAAGTACCAGATACTTGCTGAGCCACCAGGTCTGAGTCACCAAAGCACTTAACCCGGCTTAGATTCATCTCCTTAGCCATTCGAAGACCATGGAGTAAAGCCTCATATTCAGCTGCATTGTTAGTGCAAGGGAACATTAAATGGAGAACATAACAAAACATATCACCTCATGGGGAAGTTAACACGACTCCAACCCCCGAGCCCTCTAATTGCCTGGAGCCATCAAAATGAATAGTCCAATAAGTATGATCCGGCTTTTCTTATGGTGCCTGTAACTCTGTCCAGTCATTGATAAAATCCACAAGCGCTTGGGACTTGATCGTCGTGCGAGGCATATATTTTAATCCGTGAGGCCCAAGTTCAATAGCCCACTTAGCAACTCGGCCAATTGCCTCCCTGTTCTGGATTATATCTCCCAAAGGGGCATAACTGACAACTGTGATGGGATGACCTTGAAAATACTGCTTGAGCTTCTGGCTTGCCATAAAAACTCCATACACTAGCTTCTGCCAATGAGGGTACCACTGCTTAGACTCAATAAGTACGTCACTGATATAATAAACCGACCGTTGAACCGGATACTCCTTCCCAGCTTCCTTACGCTCCACCACAATGGTCACACTGACAGCCCGGGAATTAGATGCCACATACAACAACAACGGCTCTTTATCGACCGGAGCAGGAAGAACAGGTGGCTCGGCTAACTGCTTCTTCACATCCTCAAACGCCGCATTAGCAGCATCACTCCAGACAAAATTGTCTGTCTTCTTCATCATCTAATATAGAGGGATTGCTTTCTCTCCTAAACGGCTGATAAACCGGCTCAATGCTGCCATATGGCCCGCCAGACGCTGAACATCGTTGATACATGCCGGTTTATCCATAGACTTAATAGCCTTGATCTTTTCCGGATTAGCTTCAATACCCCTGTTAGACACTAGAAAAAACAAGAGCTTTCCTACCGAAACACGAAAAACACACTTGGCTGGATTAAGCATCATCTTATAGACCCGAAGATTATCAAAGGTTTCCTTGAAGTCAGCTATCAACGTCACCTCCTTTCTGGACTTCACCACAATATCATCCACATAAGCATGAATATTGCGCCCAATCTGGTCATGATGACAATTCTGCACACAACGCTGATAAGTCGCCTGGGCACTCTTAAGCCCAAAAGGCATAGGTACATAGCAGAAGGCTCCAAAGGGAGTTATAAAAGTTGTCTTCTCCTGATCCTTAACTGCCATTTTAATCTGATGGTAACCAGAATAAGCATCCAGAAAGCTCAAACGCTCACAGCCCTCCATAGCATCAATGATTTGATCAATACGAGGGAGAGCAAAGGGATCAGCTAGACAAGCCTTGTTCAAATCTGTGTAGTCCACACACATCCGCCAAGTGCCGTTCTTCTTAAGCACGTACACCGGGTTAGCTAACTACTCAAGGTGAAAAACCTCCACAATAGACCCTGCTGCCAAGAGCCGGGCTACCTCCTCACCATTAGCCTTACACCTTTCTTCATTGAAGCGACAGAGAAACTGCCTGACCGGTTTAAACTTAGGATCAATATTAAGAGTGTGCTCAGCGAGTTCCCTCGCTACACCTGGCATGTTAGAAGGTTTCCATGCAAAGATGTCCCGGTTCTCATGGATGAACTCGATGAGCGCGCCTTCCTATTTCGGATCCAAGTTAGCGCTGATGCTAAACTGCTTGGATGAATCACCAGGAACAAAATCAACTAACTTGGTTTCCTCAGCCAATTTAAACTTCAATGCCGAATCATGCTATGTAGTTGGTTTTTTCAAAGAAGTCATGTCTGCCGGATCAACATTGTCTTGGTAGAACTTCAATTCCTTTGTTGCACAAACCAACTCAGCATAAGCCGCATCACCTTCCTCACATTCCAAAGCAATCCGACGACTCCCATGCACCGTGATGGTCCCTTTATGTCCCAGCATCTTGAGCTGCAGATAAACATAACAGGGCCTTGCCATGAACTTAGCATAAGCCGGTCGTCCAAACAGAGCATGATATGGGCTCTTGATTTTCACCACTTCAAACGTCAATGTCCAAAAGCAACCTCTAGAGCTATCTTACCGACTGGATACACGGATTTACCAGGTACCACACCATGGAAAATAGTGTTAGATGGTTTAAGATTTTTATCTGTCAATCCCATGCGACGAAAGGTTTCATAATAAAGGATATTGATACTACTCCCTCCATCAATGAGCACCTTGGCAAATTTGTATCCTCCAACCTGAGGCGCCACCACCAATGCCAGATGACCCGGATTATCAACCCGGGGTGGATGATCCTCTCGACTCCACAAAATGGGTTGTTCAGACCAGCGTAGATAATGGGGCACTGCTGGTTCAACAGAGTTTACTGCCCTTCTATGAAGTGTCTGATCGCGTTTGCATAAGCTAGTGATGAAGACGTGATACTGCCCACTATTCAACTGCTTTGGATTGCTTTGATAACCCGATTGCTGCTGCTGCTGACTCCCCTGATGATTATGACCACCCTGGCTGCCTTGATTGCCATGTCCGCTTCGGTTGCCTGGAAATCCTGAACCGAAACTGCCTCCACCATAACCCGGCCCATGAGAACCACCTCCTGAACCGGCGGGAGGTCGATGATTGTATCGGAAAAGATCCAAGTTTTTGAGCTCCTGCATTATAAAACAAAAATTCGAAAGGTGAGTGGCTGGTCTCTCTTGTGTCCCGTGCCTTGGATAAGGCTGGTTTAACAAGCGCTCCAGATTGATACCTGACCCTCCATTGCATGGGGGTGGTTTACCCCTACGCCACTGATTATTATTTTGCGTGTTCGTGTTAGCCACAAAATCCAAACTGTTATCCACTGTACGCTTACATTGTTTCCATGACCCACAGGATTATGCTGCTGACCCTTGTTACTGCCACTCTTCTTTCCCTTCCCCGGCTTTTCATCATCAGACTCGGGGGCCTTGGTACTATCAGAGTTGGCATACTTAACCAGAGCTGCCATAAGCGTTCCCATGTCATTGCAGTGACGCTTGAGCCGTCCCAATTTCAGCTTCAAAGGCATGAACCGGCAATTGCCCTCCAACGGTAAGACTGCTGTATCTGCATTAATGCGGTCCGATGAATGCAAGATTTCCAACACCCGGCGCACCCAACGAGTTGTCGATTCACCTTCTTCTTGGACACAGACGGCTAAGTCTATAATTGACATGGGCTGCTTGCATGTGTCCTTGAAATTATGGATAAACCGAGCCTTTAACGCAGCCCACGACCCAATGGAGTTAGCTGGCAAACTTTTTAGCCAAGTGCGAGTTGTTCCTTCCAACATCATGGTGAAGTATTTAGCACCAGCCACATCATCCACATCCAGCATCTCCATTGCCCTCCCGTAGCTTTTGATCCATGTCTCGGGGGGTAAACCGGCACTGTAATTGGGCACTTTGCGGGGACCTTTGAAATCCTTGGGCAGCCATACATTATGTAGAGCCGGGACGAGACACGGCACCCCCAAAGAGCTGGAGGTAACTCCTGGCTCCACCGAAGTTGTTGGACGAACCGGAGTAAGCTGACGGGCCGTGTACTGCGCTGCTAACACGGCTTCTCGATGCGCTCTGCCTTGATCCACCAAATCCTGAGCATTAGCACCACCTGCCTGATTATGCCCTCAGGCGGGTTACGGTCTCGCGCACTGCTTGACACGCTCGGTTAATCAAAGTGCCTGCTGTAACTCCGGCTTGGGTGGGGAGTGGAATGAATTCTCTCGCGGCTGTGTGAATACGCTTGTTGCTGTGTCAAAGCTGTCTGAAGGAGCTCCCTAGCCCATCGCATCTCAACCGCTACGGGGGACTCACCTTCGAATGGGAGGGCTGCCAATCGTGAAGCAGCGGCGACTATGTTATCCAGGGGGTTGGAGTAATGACCCAGATGCGTTGACAGGCGCTGGGACGGGATATTCTGACTAGGCGGATCCACAGTGCGCTGCTGAACTGGCACCCCCGTTCCAGGTGCTTCTACCCGTTTTACTACTGGCTGATTGCTGGTTCCCGCTCCTGGCGTCTTAAAGATGTTCCTTGGCTCATAAACCGGAGGTAGGTGGGACCGGTACGTTCTCCTCATTACATCATTTGATGCGTTCTGATCCAGCATAAGCCGATAAGACTGTGCATCTAACTCGGCCCACTCCGCAACCATCCTGGTGTACTCGGCTGCCAGATCTGCCTTGGCTTGAGCTATCTGATCCTTTACTTTCGCGACTTCTGCGTTATGCTGATCCTGATTCACCATGTTAACATCAGCCGCTAGCAGTGTTGCAAAGCGTCGAACAAATCGGACAAAACTTGAGCCGGCGGTGGAGCAGGGCCTCCCGCCCCAGTTGCTGTCGCTGCTGCTGAACCGGAGATCATTGCTGCTGCGGTTGAAGAATGATGCGCTGACTGTGTACCGGCCATGAAGATCGCAACTCGGCTCGATGGATCAAGGGGGTCTGGAATACTGTCGCCACCGGAATAGCCCCCAAACCGGCCATCTTGCAGTTGGTACAATGACTCGTTCTCTCTAGTAGATGACTCGTCATCAGAGTAAACGACGGTTTCACCACCAGATACCGATCTATCCTCAGATTCCACTCCGTGGATGACTCCCACGAAGGCACACTTCATGGCAGGCTGAACCCGGGCGGATCTCGCACGCTGAGCCGTTTCGACGATGTTGGTGCAGATGTCCGACTCAGGGCCCGGTTCGTCGATGTTGCCAATGAAGACGTGAATACCACCGAAGGGGACCCGATATCCATACTCAATTGAACCGGCCTCAGGGCCCCTGCCTTCATCGTCGATGTAGAGCTTGCCGCGACGACACTTGGTCATCTGGCCCACAACGTATCCCTTGAGCCCTTCAAAGCTGCCCACTAAGAACTTGAAACCATCGTGCGATAGTCCTACGGTGGGCGCCAACTGTTGTGGAGTTGTCACGGCAGATGTCCTAGTGTGAGGACTTAGTCGTAGAGCCAACGCATCGTAGTTAGCTTAAAGGGGTTAAAGAGGACAAAGTACGCAAGGAATTATACTGGTTCGGCCCCTTACGGTGAAGGTAAAGCCTACTCCAGTTATGATGGGATTGCTAGGGTTTCGATGACCAGAGAGCGAATCCTCTTTGCCTGGCTCTCGAGTTGTTGTTTCTTGTCCTTGAACCGTCGCCGGGTCGTCCCTTTATATACACAGGTTGACACCCGGCAGTTTACAGAATCCCGGCCGGCTCATAAATGTGTCCGGCTCGGTTTCTATCCTTTCCTATCTTACAATACAAGTTACACGCCTTATGGCGGTTTATGTCTACGGGCCCTAATCTGCCTTTGTGCCCTGGGCTTTTAGACCTTTCATATTGAAGTGCCATACTCCTTGTCTTCATGGGCTTCAATATACATAACTCCTTATGGGTATAACCCGGCCCCTCCTGGGCGGTTTATACTCAGTAGTTATACCTCCAACAAGTATCATGCATATGATATATACTAGTGTATGATACTACTTCCGTAATGCATAGTATTATAAGTTAGTATCTTAGGTTGTCTTATTAATTGTCATGCATCACACAAAGTAATACAACATTTAATATGACATGGTATCATGATATGATACCACATCCTCTCTTTCCTCATTTAATTGTGTGCCACATCATCTAGAAAGTCTAGTTGGCATGCATGATACCGCTTATGATACTACCATTGCATCCAGCCTAATCCGGAAAGGAGGGAGTAATACTAGCTAGTCTATGATATACTAGCTACCTCACTAAGAGCATGATTAATAATACAGCCAAGGGTCAGCTATAAGAAGTTGCCATGTCATATACAACCAACCTCTTAGCAGGCATGTACAATAATAAGTTTTAAATATATACTAGTTTATCAATAGTTGGCCCACCTTACATCCGCACAAAGTGTCTTGGGTATTATGTTGCAGCTGGCTCTACTAACCAAGAGCCCGCTTCTCTTCTCTCTCCTCTTCTCTTTCCTCCAACTAAAGCACATATATATTATTCTATTCCTTATAGCCTACCTAGACTACCCATAGTGGGAGTAACATATATAGGTAGTAACATCACATGTATCTAGATAAAATAGATGATGTGGCAAGCAATAAATGAAGAAAGAGAGGAAAGTGGTAAGATAGCTCAAGGCAAGATGAGGCTATAGCCTAATAAATGAAGTGTTGCATGTTACTACACATATGTTACTCCCCACTATAGAGGTAGTAAAATAGACTAGTAAAGTTCTATGTTACTACCCATTACGGCTAGTCTTATGTCACACTATTGTACTTGGTCTAATGCATAGTATCATAGAGTAGCTAGTATCATATGTAGTACTTTATTTATATTGTCATGCATGACACAAAGTAGCATAGCATTTATTATGATACAGTTTCATGATATGATACTTAAACCTCTGTTTCTTCATTTAATTAATTCTATGACAGCTCATCAAAATTGCCTAGTTGGCATGCATGAAGCAACACCAACAACATGCATTGTGCGTCTAGTAATCCATCACAGTCGTAGTTGCTGCATGCGCAACTCGGGTTGCAGTTGCAGGTGAGCATAGTGACACTGCATGGCCATCCATCAATAGTGGCTGGTATGAGGATGACATCGCCATGTGCATCCTATTTGTATATAAATAACATGAATGAAGAGTATAAACATGTTTACGTACAACCTGAGTGGATTGATCTAGTGGTCATCAGACATGTAGTGTCATGCAAAGCTTCATTTATTAGGCTATAGAGTCAATTTTTTTGTATGCGTGTGATGCTACTCATAGAATGAGTAACTAGCTAAGTTTACTCAATTTACCTATCTCCTCATTAACTAATTGCCACATAGGTGAATTTGTTGTGTTGGACCCGATGTTACTCTTGAAGTTACTGCCACTATGGTTAGTCCTAGGCCTTGTTTGGTTCAACCTCCTCCTAAGGGGTATGGAGAGGAATGGATGGGATTTGGCTTGTACATGATTTAATCCCCCACAACCCCTGTTAATCCCCGTTAAAATCCCTTGAACCGCACATGCCCTTAAGGTTAAAAATGACCGGGATTACAGAGGACATGGTACAAACTTCAGGGATTTAAAGGAGAGGGTTTGTTTTCGACTATCTCTACAACCACAAGGTTTATAAATCAGACTTCACTCCCCCCTCACGCACATGCATGAGTACACACACGGTGCAGCGCATTTGCACACGAAAGGGCAAGTAACATGACAATTTGAGACACCTAGTTGTCCACTAAATGTGGGGTCTGGGACCAAATGTTAGCCATACTAATTGAGACCTGAACGCGGTGGCACAGTTATTGACTGAGTTTGTTTTTACTGGTATGTCAAATGAAAATATGGCTCGACACGTATTCAATTCAAAATGATCACTACAGGGAGAAAAGCAATTACTACTCCACTTCGGGACTTAGTTGCTAGGATTGCTCTCTTCTTCTCACTCTCTCACCCTCTCCAGATCTAAAGAAGATGGTGGTGCCCATTCTCTTTGTATCTCTCTCTCACCCTCTCCAGATCTAAAGAAGATGGCGGTGCCCATTATCTTTCTCTCTCTCTCTCTTCTCTCGGGTTGTCATAGATCCAGTCGGATCCCTTCCGCTGGTGGTCGCCGGTGGCGAGGGCGGAAGCCGACATGCCGTCTTCTCTGACCTGGCGCTAGCATGGGAGGTCCTCCGCACCCTTGCACCCCGTTGTTGTGTTGGTAGATCCTGCTGTCTGCCTCGCCTCATCCCGCGGACCAGAGGTATAAGTTCGTTTAGAACCAGCCTTGTTTTAATGGTCAAGCTCCCCACGTTGCTGCATCCCTTTTTACATCAAGTAAGGATTTTTCCCCACGTCGATGCATCTTGAATGTGGATATTCTTCTAGTATTACAAAGCCCCCCATGTAGCTAGCTCTGTTGGCTTGTTGAACACTCAAACACCGCCTAAATTTTTACTATTAGAGGAAAAAAGGTACTATAGATACTAGCTAACAAACCGATCTCTTGGATGGAAAAGGAAATAAAGATGCTGGCCTAACCGGTCTCTTTGTAGAAAAGGGACAGAAAGTGGGAGTGTTGCATCGACAATGCTACCGAGAATGAGCACGTCTAGATTTCCTGTGGTCACATAGGAAAGGTCACTGATGAGAAAAAAATGCACAAATACAAACATGCCATGCATGTTTGCTGCACTCGGCAACACCTCTGCATCACCACTTTATGCCTAGGTGGATGTAAAACATGCTTGTGCCTCGCCAGTTCCTATGCCCTTACTAGTGTTGTTAATCTAACATCATGGGTAAAATGAAACAATGCCACTGTTATTGTGATGGCGTTGTTAGGTAATGATGCTATCAATCTATTGCCATTAACAAACTGAATCAATGCCACCACCGTTTTATGAAATGCTTCTGTCTTGCTTTATTTCTCATAAGGAGTGTTTTGGGCCGTTACACTAAAATCTGACACCGATAACATAGCTGCTTCTCCGTGGAACTGCACAAAATTTAATTGCACAATGGTTGACACAACTATGTGTTTCTCTTTTTCTGTATCACCCTTTGTTAGAACGATCATTCCTATTAACCATGCACGCACGTACTAATCAAGTGCTACTCTCAATATGTCATCATAGAATAATAATGGAATTGTTATGCATGTTAATGTAGGCCCCAGGCAATCTAGTTCAAGTGTTGATTTGATGTGATGGCACATCTTAGTTAATGGCAATTTTTTATACTATCCATGTAATGCCATTGATAACATATGAGATGTTGTTGTTAATCATATGCCGCTGCAAAAAAAGACACTGCTTAAATAACCCTATGACATATTTGTTCAAATAGGGCTATCTATCTCCATATGGTGTCTATTTGTGCTAACGGAAGCACAACCTCAATTTTAGTGGAACCTGCTGTCAGCACACCTCACGGTGCTCCATGTATTCCTACATTCATAGCTAGGTAGAATGACCAACGCAAAATGGAATAAGCTTATTCGTACGTTGACTTGCTGTAACAGCCTGGATTTTGGCCCTTTTCTTTTTCTTTTTGAATTATTGGTTTTTGCTCTGTTTTTCTTTTTGGAGTGGTTCTATGGCCTTGTCACCTGGGAAATCATCTTCATTTACTCTCCCAAGTGGCTCATATTTCTCAAAACCTTGCCAAGATCATGTCACTTCACTCCTTGACCAAATCCTAAAATCTTCTTCTCAGGAATATTCCTTTTTCTATTAAAGGAATAATCCTATCTGCCCTAGATGTGAAGCAACGTATATTTCTGTCCATCCAAAAATTCCCAATTAATTCTCATAATTTATTTGGGTCATATATTGCTCAAATATGCCCAAACTTTCCTGTCCTAGCCCAAGAATAACCCCCCAATAATTAATCTTCATTTTTGTCAAGTGTGCGTTTTTGTGAAGGAAGTGCCACCTATCCTTTCCTGATTGCTCCCAAACCTTTTGGGCATGTTCTTATGTCCAAATAATTTCCTCATGCCAAAATTCTATTTTATTTGCCTAGCCCATATCCCTCAATGAATTTTCAAACTCTCTGCCAGACAGAAGGCACTGTGAAGGAAGTAGTAACTAGGAGTACCCAAATGAGTTGAAATTTTGCATGCCTCTTCATGTGCTCATATATTTATCCTCCTCCAAAGTTCATATCCATCTCTTGAACTATGTGAGCACAAGACCAAATCTTTGATTCTGGCAATATTTTCAGGTTGTGAAGCAAGTGCATTTTATATTGCTTCATTAATTCTGAGAAAATACCAGATTGTTCTTCAACCCAAATAACTTCTCTTCACCAAATTTGGCACCATTTCACCTAGCCAATATTTCTCTAGAATGTTTGCAAGTTTCTGGTCAGCAAGGATGTTTGGGAAGCAAGTACCATTTTGGTAAATCCAATTGGTATGAAACTTATACAACATCTTTATATGATCAAATAATGAAGCAGTGCCAAACTTGAGCTCAAGTGCCCACACCATTTGAGTGCATCATCCAAATCTCATTTCTGGAGCATTTTGGTCAGTTGCAATGCAACTATGATTTATATTGATCCACTTCTTCTCCAAGTTACCAGGATGAAAGTCCTTCTTTACCTCAACCTCGCAGACAACTCCATTGGATCCAAAACCCTTCCTGTTGATTACTAGTGCTCACCCAAGTTTACAGCAGTAAACTTCAGAGGGTTCTCACCGTTTAACCAGATCACTTTTAATCGATCTACCACCACGGTTGCAACCTCCCCTGGATGGACTACGCCCTAGACAATGTTTGCCCACCCTTGGCATCTTCTCCTCGCTAGTCTGCATGGTGACCACCGACTTGGCATGCAGTGCGTGCGTCTAGAATGGTTTCTTGCTCGGGCCCCTCCTCTGCTCGGTGTCTCAGCAAGCACGAGCATGTCCCACTGTTTTACCGCGTCGTCGCCGTCCTCCTGGACCTCTTTCCCCCTCCGTAAAACCCCTCGCCGACGCTCACCGACGCTCGCCCACGGGTGCACTACGGCCGACCGGTCAGTGGTGGCGCCGTGGCTTCTTCGTCTTCTTGTCCCCGAGCTCCGCTCGTCTCCGTGGCCTCTGCGGCTCGTCCGCACCCCCTCGTCGCATTCCCACGCCTCCCCGTGATCACTGGCGTTCGCTAGAGCCTCGGTCGGACGTGCCCGGCGACACCCGAGCCCGTGCCCCTCGCTCCCGCCTATATAAGGCCACCCCGAGGCCCTCCCGAGCTAATCAGCCTCCTCACAAACCTCCCAGCTCCCTCCCCAACCTCTCCATTGAGCTCGAACGGCCCTCCTGCTCCACCATCACCGCCATGGCCGCCACGGCCACGCTCCCCGATTGGCTCAAGCCCGAGCCCCTCTCCCACTTCCTCCTCCACCAGAGCACCTACCAGATCATGGCTGAGCTCCCTCACCGTTCCCCTCCTCTGCCAGAGCCCCGTAGCATCGAGTTCGATGGTGCCCGAAGCTCCTGTCCGCCGTGGCCGAGGCCCTGCCTCCTCCAGCTCTCGTCGGTGCACGTGAAGAGCCTAGGCGGATGCGTCTCCCCATGCTGGTCACTCCGGTGGCCGGGGCGTCGCCTGAGTCGACCCGAGCTGCCCAGACGAGCATCAGCCACTCCGTGTTGACCCAGCCCGGTGGTGACGTGGATAAGTGGACGGCCCCACCCGTAAGCCTCACATCTTTGACCATCGCCCCGGGCCCGCCCCTTGCTGACGTGGTTAAGTGGAAACACATTCCACTGAATACGTCTTCCTGAAGAGATAGCGTATTCTGGCTCTATTCTAGAGCGGAATACGTTTACGCTGCAGAGAGGCGTACCCTTAGAAGTGTGCTTTCATTTTTTCTGTCCAGGCCCAGTTTGTAAAGTTTTTTCTTACAGATGGGTCCCAAGTAGAAAAACCCTTATATCTTTTTGCTCGCAACTCCAAATGAGGTGAATCCAAAGCCCACGTCTTTGTTTTATCTAGCCCTTTTTGTTGGTAACATTTTCATGATGTTTTGACATTTTGAAAATGACCATTTTGCCCCTGCTCTTATTCAGCCCCCTCCGAGAGAGTATGTTTTCAGGCGATCCTTTCTGCGAGTTTCTCGCACCTTGTCCCGGTGATTTCATCCACCCCAGGCAAGCCACACCCTCCATTTGCATGATTGCAATGCAGTGACATGGTTTAGATTATTTGAACTTGTTTAAAATATTGCTTTAGCTACATGCCCTTGTGCATGGCAATTTCTCGGAGTTGTATTTTTATCTTGTTATTGCCATGATGTTGCTTGGAGTTCTAGGACTTATATTTTGCAGCTTATGTGGTTGACATGTTGCCATTGGATTATTAGTGGCTTATGTTATGATTATTTTCATGGCGGTGTTGGATATGATATTTTGGATTATTACTTTGGATGTCATGCTGCCTTTGGATTATTAGTGGTTAGTATGATTATTTTCATGATGATACCTGTTATTATATTTTGGGAGTATTACTTTGGATGTCATGCTGCCTTTGGATTATTAGTGGTTAGTATGATTATTTTCATGATGGTACATGTTATTATATTTGGGAGTATTACTTTGGATGTCATGCTGCCTTTGGATTATTAGTGGTTAGTATGATTATTTTCATGATGGTGCCTGTTATTATATTTGGGAGTATTACTTTGGATGTCATGCTGCCTTTGGATTATTAGTGGTTAGTATGATTATTTTCATGATGGTACCTGTTATTATATTTGGGAGTATTACTTTGGATATCATGCTGCCTTTGGATTATTAGTGGTTAGTATGATTATTTTCATGATGCTAGTTGATGTTCTGTTGCTTGGAGTATTATTTTCGGTAATGATGTTTACATGTGGATCTTAGCCGAATAGCTTTATTCTTGTTATTGGAGTAGTAGGAGTATTGTTTTCAGATTCATCATGAAAGTAGTATTGTGCTACCCTTGGAGTATTTTGAGATGATGAGATTATGTTTGGATTATTTGTTGGATATTGTTATGACTTGGATTATAGTTGATATTGGAGTATCGGTTACCACAGTTATATTTTTGGGGATAAATTCCGTCATTAAGTTGGTCAGGTGCCGCCAAATCAAACTTTTTCAGTGCAACCCCATTTGCCTTTGTGGGAAGGCCTTAATGCGAGCTATTGTCGTGACCTCTTGTCGGTGCCTACAACTAGGGAAGGTTATGGGCGTGCTTACCCTGATCAGGTAGGCAGACATAACCTTGTGTGCTCGTTGATGAGATTATGGTATCGAGTCCCCAAGTGGGAGTGTACCCGAGTGGGAGTGTTTTGACCACGACGGTGGTCAGGGTGTCTTTGGTAGACACAGGGCCACCCAGGACCTGCCCGTTGGGGATTTGGGTCGGAGTGGCCGGGAGAGCGTCATGGCAGTAGATCGGTTTCGTCGGAATGCCGTTGGTCCACCCGAATGGGATGCTGAGGCCATGGGTTCCATGGTGTGGGTACAGCGTGCTACCTCTGCAGAGTGTATTAATCTATCGATAGTCGTGTCCTCGGTCATGGGCATGGGTTCATATTAGGTCCCACCGTTCGATCAACACTCACATGACGGAATGACTTATAGGTGATTCATATGTTGATATGTTGAGCAGTACAGATTGGCAGGATGTTGATGATGATGTTGGAGACCAAGTTTTGGTCGTGGTTGTGATCGCCGGAAAGATCACAGTTTGAGACCAAGTGTTGGTCATGGTAGTGATCGCCGGAAAGATCACCATATGGTTTTGATCATGAGTTGATCGGGATGGTATATTGCTTGGCCGGTTAGCCAAGAGAGATATGGTTATGGAGATTTGAGATGGTGATTTATCAGCATTGTATTAGTTCATCTCATGCTTAGTAGTTGCTTCATCATGGTAGTTGTTAATTAATTAACCTTTTAATGCTATGTTATTGTCTTGCCTTGATGTTTATGGTTGTTGTGAGCTTGCAAGTACATTCAATGTACTGACCTGGCGTGTCATGCCAGATTGCAGGTGATGCCGTGATTGCTTGATTGCTTGTCATGGTTTTCATTCATGCGAGCTAGATCGTGTCCCAGCCAGATTCCCTCCGGAATGGAGTTCACCACCTTCGTCGTTGTTCCACTGCTATAAGTTTTCCGCTGCTAAGAGTGGTTCCGCTGCTAGCATAGAGCAAGTGTAGTATCGCAGGCGTAGTGTCGCCATGCTGATGTGATCATTGTAACATCAGACCCGTGTAATTATTATTTTTGTAATAAGAGCTAATTTGTTCTATGTCAAGCAGTGCTATATTCCAGAGACTTCTCCTCGATCTCTAGGCTGGAATATGGGGCGTTCCGGTTTCTCTGAGCCGGGGTGCCACAGGCTTGGTATCAGAGCAGGTCTGGCTGTAGGACACCCTAGTCAGCGCGAGTGGTAGAAACTGGTAGAAATCGGTAGTTTAGAGGTGGTCTTGTTTGTCGCATTTGGTTGTTGCATTTGTTTGTTGCATAGCATGCATGTAGCCTTATTATTTTGTTACTAACAGTTTAATCTGATGAGTGTAGGTGGCATCGGTCCGCATCCACTACAGCTCAGCCTTTACATTTCTCCAGTTTTCTTTTCTTGCTCATTCTTCGGTGTTTGGCGTCATTTATGTCCCAACAGAGTGATGCCAAGTGATCCTGACACTGTTTGCAAAAATGGTGCTCAGGTATCGCGCCGAATTATTTCCTTCAGCCCCACCTTTTGTTTCGGTGGTAGACATGCTTCTATCACGGATCGTCCTTTTTCTTGTCATTTTGGCAACCCTTAATGATCGTAGTTATCAAGAAAGGGCAATGTCAGCAGCCTCAGTATTTCCCCACTATCCTATTTCTTGGACGGGTACAGATCTTTTCCCGTCCGCTTGATAATAATGTCGTTGCGACCTTCGTGTCCCACTAGATGATTACCGAATGCATCCTCGCCTCTGAGCTAGTCCAGGTTGCTACCTGGCTAAGCTAGCACTTGGTGTAGCACCGTTTACACCAACTGTTCCACACATTTATTCGTCCTCGTGCACAACGTCACAGCATGCTAGATCGTAGAACTAGAGATCCCGCGAGATTTGTGTGCTTAAGTAGGCATGCATATTGTGTGACTAGTAGTAATATGTGACATTGATTGTGTGTAAATTAATTGTTGTTGTGTTTTTTTGTTTAGTTGAGTTTTCTTTTGCTTCTTTCTTTTGGGCCCCGGTGTTACATTATTTTTCCCCTATAAAGAGTTGCTCATCAACTGACACCGGACTCGAAGAAGTAATAAGTATTTGAAATATTTGGAAGAAGCTCAGCTAAACATTATGGCCTTCTCGGTCAACCGCATGATATAAGGAATATCTGCTCAGAATACCAATTGTGTCTTGGATTGATTATCCGCATCAATTCTACAGCAGTAATGATCCAGCCAGCAGAAAGACAAGTCAGATGCAAGACCAACAGTATATTTTTTAGTCAAAGGTATGGAGCATAGGCAAAGTCTTGGCTCAACAATAAATGATACTTGAAATATGTTATACTCCAAGAGAAAGTCAGGATGTGATATGCTCAAGGAAGACAGTCAAACAAATTTTCCCATGCAAATGATCAGCCACAAAATATGATGGACGTGTGCATGGATTTCAGTCTGCATATCAGTATGAAGTTTTGGATATAAGAAACCCAACATTTTTCCACACGCTATCGGAAGAAATTTATGAGGAAAGGCTCCTCAAAATTTTTCCTCAACATGATATGTGAACTATTTCCGGTCCACGGTACCCGGTCTTTCTCAACAAGATACCTCGATAAAAGCTTCTGACAGACGGGAAATGAATTTTTCTCAACAAGCAAACCCGAGGAGAAGCTTCTCAAGTACGGAAACCCGGCTTCTCCTGCACACTACTCAGGTCAAGCTTCATGTGTAAGCTATCAAGGCTTCTTCTGCATGCTACACATGCAAAAGCTTCGAGCAGAAGCTAATGATCCTTCCTCGGCAAGCTACACAAATGGCTTTTCTCTGCAGATCAAGGATCAGATTTGCAATAAGTTTGTCAGAGATATACCTAAGAAAGGTACGGATCTAACAACCTCGTGAGCCATGCAAATGAAGATAAGCAGAGATACATCTCATGAATTACAAGGATCGACAAGATCAGGAGATGACATCACGAAATCAACAGTCATCAAGGTCATTATTCATGCACCAGACAAGGTGATATATAAACTCTTGTCACCTTCTTGTATGATTGGCCTCAGCAATGAGCTCCGTACAGCTACAAACCTCGAGTACATGCCATATATGTGCAGACACATGTCAGAAAAACAAGCACAAGGAATAATGTCAAAAACATTAATCACATCCATGGTCATACGAAGAATCAAGGACATGTGTGGCCAAGTTATTTCAGCAAGGTATCCTAACAAAGAGAATCATGACCATTAAAAGGTGAGACTGACAACAAAGGTATGATGTATTTTGCATGACCATCAGGGTCCGGATACCCAAACCAGTTCGAGGCCATAATTCCATATGGATCCACAAAGACATATACCTTCAGCAGCCTACTCTATTTACAAGGCTTTGCATATCCCGATGACCTGCTTGACATGGTTAGTGTGGAATATCCAAGTCTGTTCTGTCAGATCCAAGATTCCTTTGCAACATCAACGGTTTGACCTCAACGACAGAGTTAAAACATATCACAGTGTGTTACCAAAAATGGGTATACCGACAAAATGAGAAATTCAAAAGCTGAATAATCAGCTCAGACCCGGTATACTCGCCGACGGAATCAAGTACACGGTCAGTCTGTTAGGAAAAGCATTTGTCCATCAGCCCTTGTCGGGCAAGGTCTCAAGATATAAATATTTGAGGTATGACATAGCTATAACTCCATGCACTGTTATATTGCTCACGACAGAAGGCAGTCAAATCTATGGTGTATGCCACATGCTCGAGCCAAAGGAAATAAATCAAGATAAATCAGTGCACCTATGAGCAGTCAGATCCCGTTAGAAGATGGCCATGATTAATTCTAAGCATTTAATGAACCCAGAAGGCTTGCAACAACCCCATGATAGAAATAAAAAGGTTTTCATGACCAAAAAGAAATTTATGATCAGATCCGTCAGACATCACCCCAGATATGAGAAAATCAACGTCAGCAAAAGGATTTGGTATATGAGCAAAGACCCCTTGAAATTTGGGAAAAGCCACCCAGAGCAAGGTAAGTTGACCATCTGAAATTCTTGGGGGAACAATAGATAAAGGAAAAAGGATATCCGAGTTGGAACCGGTATCCTCAAGTCATACTTGTTCCCAGAGCAACTAAATCTCGAGGACAAGATTTCTTTAATGGGGTAAGAGTTGTAACAGCCTGGATTTTGGCCCTTTTCTTTTTCTTTTTGAATTATTGGTTTTTGTTCTGTTTTTCTTTTTGGAGTGGTTCTGTGGCCTTGTCACCTGGGTATTCCAGCGATTGCTTGTTTTTCTTTTGGACCGCCACCCAGGCTCAAAGGGATCATGAGATTATTCATGCTAGAAATTTCCGTGTGCAGCCAGAAGCTACTATGGGCTCTAGCATAGTTGACTAAGTTGTGCAAACTCTTACAGTGGTAGACTAGCAGATGTAGGGGAAAGTAGGTGTAACGGTCTACCCGATCGTAAGGTGCTAGCGCTACTGAAAGACTATGTCTCGGTCATCCGTTTCTCAAACACCATGTAGTGCGAGAACCCCAACGGAGGAGATCGAGTCTTGTGGGGAAAAGTGCGCAAACCTCTGCAGAGTGTATAAACTAATCATGATTAGTCGTGTCCCCGGTTATGGACATCTTGAGTATCTAGTACTTGGATTATCATGTGAATCTCATCATGTTACTCTAAATTAATATTGTTGGGTTTATTGATGTTTCTTAATTGGGATTGAGGATGCTGTCAACCATTCTCAATGTTTAACAACCACCATGATAGTTAAATAAAATTTATTCCTTTGCAGTAGGGAAAAATTGGCTTTACACAAAACTGTAACCATATAGCTTTCCACCAGCCAAATATGCATATAGTATAGTCTTATTCCTTCATTGCTCTCTATGTGTTACATTGCCAGCATATTCCATGTGCTGACCTGTTCGTGCTGCAATGTTCATGTTGCAGATTTTTCAGACGACGAGTAAGGTGCTTTTAGGTCGTGGTTCTATACTCAGTGATGCCGTCGGAGTTGATGGACTCACTTATCTTCCAAGCCTTCCGCTGTTATCCTTATTAGATGGCCTTAAGCCATATTTATTGTAATAATTTCTATTTTGAGACACTCGATGTAATAAGTGTGTGATTGCTACTCTGTTATAAATCCTTCAAGTACTGTGTGGTGTTAGCATTACTGATCCAGGGATGACACCGGAGCACAGAGATTGGACCATCTGAGGTCTGGTCGCTACAAGATGGTATAAGAGCACACGCTGACTATAGGACACGACCACTAAGCTAAAGCCCTAGATCACTACTCACTCTTCTCATTCTGACTTCTCATCTTTTCTACTCTTTTAGGATGGCGGATGCAAGGAACAAGTTCACACAGCGGATGAAGATACACCCTTTGGACGTCACTTGAAGGAAGTCACTAGATACCTGACCATAGGAGTACCAAGCTTCACCGGGACTTACAACGCCACTTTACCTGAAGAAGTGCGTTGGATGATTCAAGGTCAAGTTCCAGGAAGGACGTTCATGCTAGTCACTGAGCCCACAGAGTTTTCCTTTGATGCACCAACATGGAGTCTAGGAAAGAGCATGGTAGCTCACATCGCCATGGGACACATTGGAGAAGTTTACCGCAATGATCTCAAGGATACTATCTACCAGATTTGTGGGCGCCGAGATGAGCACTGGGAGATGGTCAGCACCAGGAAGGATAGATCAGTTGCAGCTTTTATCCAGGAGTTAAACCAGCACATTCGACGTCAGGAGAACCAGATGTGCGCCGACATGATAGATCTGAGAAGGCAAGGACAAGAATCAAGGAACCGGAGGAAGAACTCAAGGCTACACGTGAAGATTATGAAGAGGAAATCGAAGTACTAGTGGAGAAGAATGACAATATGATCAAGAAGATTGGAATATTTATGGGAGGCCCTACACTAGTAGAAGAAGACAAAGAACCCAAGGAGATTTGCCCGGAAGACTACATCATCATCGACGACACCAACTTGGATCCAGATGATAACGATGATGACTATGAAGCTAGAGCAGATATCATGGAGTCTGCAACCGAAGAATATTTCTAGTAGACCACCCCATCAGTACTAGTAGTCCACCATGTAAACATAGTAGTCCAAGCACTTTGCGATAGTTAGATTGATTGTATGCCCTTGTTTGATTGAATGAAGTGAATTGTTTGCTTTTGCCTCATGTGCATATGGGTAGTGTTTTCTCTATAGGCCCCTCTCTATTCTTAAATCTCATCTTCTCTAAACCCTCAGATGCCTCCGAGACGTGACCCCGGATTTACCTTCCCACCGGAGCTCACCAAGTTGATCTAGCAGCAGAACACATTGATGCGGTTGCTAGTCCAGAATCAGAATCAGGGGAACAACAACAACCCACCACCACCACCACATGTTGATCACTGAGACCGTTTTCTTAGGCTGAATCTGCCGGTGTTTTCCAGTAGCACCAAGCCGATAGTAGCAGATGATTGGCTCCGCAAGACAGCAAGGGAGTTGACCACGGCAGGATGCACAGATGCGGAAAAGGTGAAGTTTGCCGCACATTAGCTTGAAGGACCCGCAGCATCATGGTGGGAGAATTTCACCGCCACTTTCCCAATCGACACTATCACATGGGACCAGTTTCAGCAGGCTTTCCATACTGCCCATGTTTCAGCAGGAGCTATGGCCATGAAGAGGCGAGAGTTTCGCAACTTGCGCCAAGGAGGACAGACAGTTGGCCAGTATGTGGAGGACTTTAGTAAGTTAGCACGTTATGCCCCGGATGACCTTGCTACGGATGCAGCTAAGCAGGAGAAGTTTCTGGAAGAACTGAATGATGAGTTGAGCATGCAGTTGATGGTAGCATCCTTCAACAACTACCAGGAGTTGGTAGACCGTGCTCTCATGATTGAAGGGAAGCAGCAGCAGATTGAGAACCGCAAGAGGAAGTATGGACAAGGGAAGTACAATTCTGGAGCTCAGCAGAAGCCACGTTTTACCCCTAGACCGGGAGGACATTTTCAGCATACCCATGGAGGAGGTAGCTCGCACAATCATAATGGCACCAAGAATGGTAATGGGAATGGAGGAAGCAACGGCCAGAACCGTACCAACCCATCAACCCCAGCCAAGAGAGACCTGAGCCAAGTCACTTGCTTTAAGTGCCAGAAGACCGGACATTATGCCAATGAATGTCCTGAATCCCAGAATGGAAATGGCAATGGAAGCTCTGGGAAGAAGCCAAACCCTTTCAACAGGGGATAGGTGAACCATGTTAACGTGGAGGAGGTTGAAGAGCAGCCGGATGCAGTAATCGGTAAGTTTTTGGTTAAGTCATTACTGCACTCGTTCTTTTCGATACCGGTGCATCACATTCATACATATCAAGGGGATTTGTGGATAAGTATAACCTGCCCACCAAAGTTCTTAGAACACCTATGTTAGTAAGCTCATGAGGAGCGGAGTATATGGCTAGTAAGGGATGTTTTCAAGTGCCATTGAGTATAGGTAGGCATGTGTTTCCCTCGGATTTGATCATTTTGGAATCACAAGGTTTGGATGTAATTCTGGATATGGATTGGCTGTCGATGTATGGAGGAAACATCGATTGTGCCAGTTAGTCAATTTTGCTTACCACCCCAGAAGGGAGAAGGATCAAGTATGTATCCCGGCATGTGCCTAAGAGGACTCAAGTAAATTCGTTAACAGGAGTTGTGCAGGAGGAAGTACCAGTAGTGAAGGATTTCCCTGATGTATTTCCAGAAGAGTTGCCACGCATGCCACCGAATAGAGATATTGTGTATTTGATTGAGCTTTTGCGAGGCACAGGGCCAATATCTAAGAGACCATATAGGATGCCCGCAAAGGATTTGGTGGAGATTAAGAAGCAGATTAAGGAGTTGCTGGATAAAGGTTATATTCTCCCAAGTTCTTTGCCTTGGGGATCACCAGTACTTCTAGTGGAGAAGAAGGATGGATCATTAAGGATGGTTGTTGATTATCCAGGATTGAATGAAGTAACCATCAAGAAAAAGTACCCACTACCGATGATCAATGATCTGTTTGATAGATTGCAAGGAGCTACGGTATTTTCCAAGATCGATCTGTGATCCGGATACCATCAGTTGAAGATTCAAGAACAGGATATACCCAAGACGGCTTTTACCACCAGGTATGGGCTGTACGAGTATAGCATTATGTCATTTGGTCTGACTAACGCACCTGCATATTTTATGAACATGATGAACAAGGTGTTTCTGGAGTTTTTGGATAAGTTCGTCGTAGTGTTCATTGATGATATCCTGGTTTACTCGAAGAATGAAGAGGAGCATAAGGAGCATTTGCGTTTGGTACTTGGGAAGCTCAGAGAACATCAGTTATATGCCAAGTTTAGCAAATGTGAGTTTTGGTTGAAGGAAGTTGGATTCCTCGGACACGTTATATCTGGAGAGGGTATAGCAGTAGATCCCACCAAGGTTGACACTGTGACAAATTGGGAAGCCCCAACAACAGTTGGAGAGATCCGGAGTTTTCTTGGACTCACAGGATACTACCAGAGATTTATTGAAAATTTCTCGAAGATTGCGAAGCCTATGACGGAGTTGTTGAAGAAGGATACCAAGTTCATATGGATTGAGGAATGGGAGGCCAGTTTCCAGGAGTTGAAGAAACGTTTGGTTACATCACCTGTGTTGATTTTGCCAGATCAGACCAAGGATTATGAGTTGTATTGTGACACTTCACGTCGAGGACTTGGAGTAGTGCTTATGCAGGAAGGAACAGTTGTTTCATATGCCTCACGACAGCTCAAGCCTCATGAGTTGAATTATCCTACGCATGATTTGGAGTTAGCAGCCGTAGTGCATGCATTGAAAACCTGGAGACACTTCCTCATTGGAAACCATTGTGAGGTATATACGGATCACAAGAGTTTGAAGTATATTTTCACACAGAAGGAGTTGAACCTCAGACAAAGGAGATGGTTGGAGCTCATCAAGGATTATGATATGAGATTGCGTTATCACCCCGGAAAGGCTAACGTAGTAGCCGATGTGCTGAGCCGTAAGAGCCATATCAACACCCTAATGACAGGAGATTTACCAAGGGAGTTAGCCGAAAATCTTTGTGAGCTATGTTTGGAGATAGTCCCGAGAGGCTATGTAGCAGCATTGGAGATTCAGTCTACTTTGATGGATAAGATCAGAGAAGCTCAAAGGACTGACAAGGAGATCGCTTCTATTAAGGAGAAAATAAGCAAAGGAAAAGCTAAAGGATTTCGTGAGGATGAGCACGATACCTTATGGTTTGAAGACTGTGTTTATGTGCTTAATGACCCAGATATCAGGAAGTTGATTCTGCAAGAGGCCCATGATTCACCATATTTGATTCACCCAGGAAATACCAAGATGTATTTGGATTTGAAGGATACTTTCTGGTGGACCGGAATGTAGAAGGATATTGCAGAGTATGTAGCAGTTTGTGATGTATGTCAGAGAGTAAAAGAAGAGCATCAGAAGCCAGCAGTATTGCTACAGCCATTGCTGATACCCGAATGGAAGTGGGATAAGCTAGGCATGGATTTTATTACAGGATTGCCCAGAACTCGTTCAGGCTATGACTCGATTTGGGTTGTAGTCGATTGTTTGACAAAGGTAGCTCATTTCATTCCAGTGAAGACTACCTATACTAGTGCTAAGTTGGCAAAGATATACATGACCAGGATCGTATGTCTGCATGGAGTTCCAAGGAGCATTGTATCAGATAGAGGAACCCAATTTACCTCAAAGTTCTGGAATCAGTTGCATGAAACTTTTGGTACCAGGCTAGAGTTCAGTACAGCTTTCCATCCGCAGACAGATGGACATACCGAGAGAGTCAATCAGATTTTGGAGGATATGCTGAGAGCTTGTGCGGTAGATTACGGATCTAGTTGGGACGATAATTTGCCATATGCAAAGTTCTCTTACAACAACAGTTATCAATCCAGTTTGAAGATGGCCCCTTTCGAAGCCTTGTACGGAAGGAGGTGCAGGACCCCATTGTCATGGGATGAAGTTGGAGACCGCCAGCTGTTTGGACCAGATCTGATTAAGGAGTCTGAACAGAGAGTAAAATTGATTCGCGATAGGCTCAAGGTAGCCCAATCCAGGCAGAAGAGCTACGGAGATTCTAAACACAATGAGACAGTTTACGAAGTTGGAGACCGAGTTTATCTTCGAGTATCTCCACTTCGAGGAGTTAAGCGCTTTGGAGTTAAGGGAAAGTTAGCGCCACGTTTTGTAGGACCATACAAGGTTTTGGAATGTATGGGAGAAGTAGCCTATAAGTTAGAATTGCCTGAAGGATTGTCAGAGTTCACGACGTGTTCCACGTTTCCCAGTTGAAGAAGTGCCACGCCGAGATGGCTGATATACCACTGAGAGACACAATACCGTTGGAAGCGATTCAGTTGGACAGTGATTTGACCTATGAGGAGAAACCAGTCAAGATTCTTGAATATGCCAGCCGAGTCACCCGCAGCAAGATTATAAAGTTTTGCAAAGTTCAGTGGAGCCACCACACGGAGGATGAAGCCACCTGGGAGCGAGAGGAAGATTTGCTGAAGGACCACCCTCACCTATTTTCTAGCCAACCCGAATCTCGAGGGCGAGATTCATCTTAAGGGGGGGGGGGTAGGTTTGTAACATCCCAAATTTTCAATTTGGAATGTTATACAATAGATCATCATTGCATATCATATTTTATTGCATTTTGGTTGATCCTAGAAATTTCACGCAACTCAAGGACCCTCGGAGAGAGTTGGGGATTTCGTTATTTTCATATTTGAGTTTTCTCAAATTTTGAAAATAGGATCATTTGATTTTATTCATTTTATCTTCAATTATTTCTATTATAAAAGTATGAGAGAGAGAATAAAATGACTTTACCAAAATAAATAAATATTGAGGATTTAATAATAAAATCAAATAAGATTTTATTTTGGTTTTATTTGCTATTTTATTTGAATTTAGGAAAAATGCGCGTTTTTCAAAATTGCATTTAGGCCCCAAATAAATGTTCATCCTGTGCGGCTTGATTTTAGAAGCCGGGGAAAATTTATTTCGGGATTTTTGGAGTCCGTTTAGTATTCCTTTTGTTTTTTTATGAGCATAATTATTTAAAAAAAAAGTCCGAACCGACTTTGGGCCGTAACCGGCCAGGACTCCGCCTGGCCGGGGCTTTATATAGCCGCCGCCCCGGGCTGCCCCAACCCCAGCCAAGCCGCCGCCGCCTGCCGCCACGCCACCGCCCCGCCGCCGCCGGAGTTCGCCGCCGACGAGGTCGAGCCGCCCCGGTTTTTTTAGAAACGTTAGGTTTTCACCGTTTTTTCGGTTTTTTTTCAGATTCGATTTTTTAGATAGATCGGTTTTTTTCTTGGTTTAGTTATTTAGTGAGAGTTCGCTCGTTCATTCGTTTTAGAGAACGTGTTCATCATTTAGATCCAGATAACAAATGTTCGTTTGTTAATCTGTTCGTCGCTTTTCTTTTTCTCGGATTAAATCCACGATTTTTCTGATCGCAATTCCTGACCCGATTTTCGTTCTAGTATAACTTTTCGCTCGTTTATCGGAATCAGGCGATTCAAGCGCCTGGAGTTTCGTCTCGAAATCCTCTTTCCATTTAACCAACTCAAACAAGTTTTTGCCTCTGTAAAAATTGCCCTAGATCCAGAATAGTAAACGAAGCCTGTTTTTTTTGCCGTTTGTCTTTCGTTGCTTCGTTCGATTTGGTTCTTTTTGCCAACCGGAGTTCTTAAGTTGAACTTTCTGGTTAGATCTCTTATTTGAGTTTTACCAGTGCATTAGTTGAGTACTTATTGTATGCTTGTTTGTTTGCGATAGAGTACCCGGAGTGTGCCGCTTGCTACTTCGAATCGCTAGGTTTCACAGATCATCAGCAAGGCAGGTAACACTTTGACCATACTTCCTTTTACCCAGTTTTTATTACATTAGATCAATCCTCACACATTGCAAGTTTAGGATCTAATTAAATTGTGGGTTTTGGGAAGTAGTTGAGGTAGTACCTATCACCTGTTTTATTATCAAACCCTTGGGAGTTACTTCTACGTTTGCTTTTATGCCATGCTATGCTAGTAGTCGTGGATTGGGTGAGTGAAATCCATGACAGATGTGAGTTTGTTAAATTAATGGTTTATCTAAGGTGGCAACTTAAATACACATCTGGGTGGAATAAGGCACCTGGGTATTCCAGCGATTGCCTATTTTTCTTTTGGACCGCCACCCAGGCTCAAAGGGATCATGAGATTATTCATGCTAGAAACTTCCGTGTGCAGCCACAAGCTACTATGGGCTCTAGCATAGTTGACTAAGTTGTGCGAACTCTTACAGTGGTAGACTAGCAGATGTAGGGGAAAGTAGGTGTAACGGTCTACCCGATCGTAAGGTGCTAGCGCTACTGAAAGACTATGTCTCGGTCATCCGTTTCTCAAACACCATGTAGTGCGAGAACCCCAACGGAGGAGATCGAGTCTTGTGGGGAAAAGTGCGCAAACCTCTGCAGAGTGTATAAACTAATCATGATTAGCCGTGTCCCCGGTTATGGACATCTTGAGTATCTAGTACTTGGATTATCATGTGAATCTCATCATGTTACTCTAAATTAATATTGTTGGGTTTATTGATGTTTCTTAATTGGGATTGAGGATGCTGTCAACCATTCTCAATGTTTAACAACCACCATGATAGTTAAATAAAATTTCTTCCTTTGCAGTAGGGAAAAATTGGCTTTACGCAAGACTGTAACCATAGAGCTTTCCACCAGCCAAATATGCATATAGTATAGTCTTATTTCTTCATTGCTCTCTATGTGTTACATTGCCAGCATATTTCATGTGCTGACCCGTTCGGGCTGCAACGTTCATGTTGCAGATTTTTCAGACGACGAGCAAGGTGCTTTTAGGTCATGGTTCTATACTCAGTGATGCTGTTGGAGTTGATGGACTCACTTATCTTCCAAGCCTTCTGCTGTTATCGTTATTAGATGGCCTTAAGCCATATTTATTGTAATAAGTTCTATTTTGAGACACTCGATGTAATAAGTGTGTGATTGCTACTCTGTTATAAATCCTTCAAGTACTGTGTGGTGTCAGTATTACTGATCCAGGGATGACACCAGAGCACAAAGATTGGACCGTTTGAGGTCTGGTCGCTACACCAAGAGAGATATGGTTATGGAGATCTGAGATGGTGATTTATCAGCATTGTATTAGTTCGTCTCATGCTTAGTAGTTGCTTCATCATGGTAGTTGTTAATTAATTAACCTATTAATGCTAAGTTATTGTCTTGCCTTGATGTTTATGGTTGTTGTGAGCTTGCAAGTACATTCAATGTACTGACCTGGCGTGTCATGCCAGATTGTAGGTGATGCCGTGATTGCTTGATTGCTTGTCGTGGTTTCCGTTCGTGCAAGCTAGATCGTGTCCCAGCCAGAGTCCCTGCGGAATGTAGTTCACCACCTTCATCGTTGTTCCGCTGCTAGAAGTTTTCTGCTGCTACGAGTTGTTCGTCTGCTAGCATAGAGCAAGTGTAGTATCACAGGCATAGTGTCGCCATGCTGATGTGATCATTGTAACATCAGACTCGTGTAATTATTATTTTTGTAATAAGAGCAGATTTGTTCTATGTCAAGCAGTGCCGTATTCCAGAGACTTCTCCTCGATCTCTGGGATGGAATACGGGGCGTTCCGGTTTCTCTGAGCCGGGGTGCCACACTTGCTGATTGCAGTGTGGAACGAGCCTGTCATGTGTGGAGGATCAAACAAGCACTGCGGCCGCGCTGTCAACACAAGATAAAGAGAGACCGAGTCATTAATGGCCTCACCGGCAAGTAGGGGTTGTGCAAACATCAGTGCAATATTTTAGTGGAACTGCACAAAAAAGATATTGGGGTTAGTCGGACAAATTTTCTATAGCCACACGGAAGGAGTTGCGCTCATTGAGTGCATATAATTTCCTCCGTCCTATCATAGGAGAACCCAAGGTGTAAATCAACTAACCACCTATAATACTATGCATAATCTTCCGCACGTAGGTCCGTATCCCCTTCGTCTAGATGATCGTGTTTTGTCATGCTGAGCTATTGATATGTGCTACTGTTTGACAACACCGTTTAAGTACATTGCTTTCCTATCTTTTCACGTTCAGGACAATGAAGATGATTTTAGTGGAACTGCACAAAATGGTCCGATGTTGAGTGATTTATATTGCCTCCTCTGTTTGCTGCAATGTGCCAGCGTAAATTGCAAGATGTGCCATCGTGTAACACCCCGGATGTAACGTTCCATAATTGTAACTCCAACTCTTGCCATTTCTGCCTATGTGATATGATATTCCCTCCCTTGGTTGGGTTGTTGTCTTCGTTTTGCATTTTTTTCATGTCATGCATTTCATCTTATGTCATCATGTGCATCTCATTTGCATTCGTCTTCATCTCATGCATCCGGTCATTTTGCCCATTGTCCGTTTCACGATCTGACACTCCACATGCACCCGTTGCACCCCTCAAATCTCTTTTCATGACCGGGAGAACAATGTTCTCGGAATGGGTCGAGATTTGTCGAGTGGCCTTGGTACATCACCGGTAGGCCGCCTGTCAAATTTATTTCCATTTGGAGGTCGTTTGATGCCCCAATGGTTAACTGTGTAACTGTAAAAGCCCCTCTCTTGTTGCAGCCCAACACCCCTCCAAAACAGCACACTAGCCCATCTAAACCCCCTGCATGCTCTCCGTCATTGGATCACGATCGTGTGGGCGAAAACCGCACCTCATTTGGACTCTCCTAGCTCCCCTACCTATATATATGCAGTCCCCCTTCCAAATTCGTAGATAAAACCCTAACCTCATCCACTCGCACCGCCGGACAAAACCTCCGCCGCCGGACGTGTCCGCCGGACGCATCGCCCCGGCCAACCGGGGGGGCAACGTGTCACCCCGCCGTCGCTTGGAGCCAGTCACCGCGCGCCACGTTAGCCCGGGCACCACGTTAGCGCGCGCCACGTTAGCCCTACTTTGCCGCCGACCCGTGCATTCCCGCTCGGCCCTGGTTGGGCCCTCCCCGGCCCGCTCACTCCGCTGTCGCCTGTCGCGACTCCGTCGCCCGTCTCCGCCGCCGCCGACCATCGCCCGCGGTGCCCTTCGCCGCCTTGCGCCGCCACCACCCCGCAGCCCGCTCCACCGCCACCGGCCGCAGCTCCGCCGCCCAAAGCCACCCTTCGCCGGCGCCCCGCTCCTTCCGTCGTGGGAGCTCGCCCGCGCCTCCCCGCCGCCTCGTCGGAGAACGCGCCCTCACCGAAGTCGTCGCCGGTCCGGATCCACCCGAAGGTGGATCAGATCCACCAAGTCAGCAAACCAAACGCCTGTCCTCGACCCAGATATCCTCATCCCGCACCGCTCCGTCCCGTCAACTTTCGCGAGGTGGTTTTCTCTCCAAGTCCTGGAACTCTAACATTTTGTGGCCCTCTTTGACATGTCATATCTCCATGCATTTAGCTCCGATTTCCGCATATGATATATCAAAATGGTTGTCTCATGATACACTTCATGTTAGTGTCATTTGAATGCATGTTACTGTCCATATTGATGCCCTAACCTTCGTTTCAGAAGTGCTATAGGATCTTGTATGCTGGAATTCAACATAACCTGCTGATTTGTCATTTTCATTGCATTTTATGTGTGCATCCTATGGGCATGATGTCTATAAGTTTTTGGAGCACCTGCATGCCATCTTTACAGTGGCGCAAGCCTTGTATTTTTCTGAGCTCTTCGGTGACTACCACAAGCATGCAAAGTAGGCTTCATGATGTTGCTGATTTCAGACACTTAGTGATTTTGCTAAGTCCTTTTCCTGTTACATTTGGATGCTATGTAAACTTGTTGCTACCAGTAGATCCGTGCATATTTTGAGGTATTTCAGTAAGAGTGTTTTGAAGATATGGTTATGCTCTATCCATTCATGCCTCTGGTTGCAATTATGAAGTACTGTATCTTGTCATTACCATGCTCTACGTTTGCTAAATCTTGTTGCTGGCAGATTATTAACATGAGATTCAGTTTTGCCATGTGTTTTGCTAGTGATCCATTCACCCTATGAACTTGCTCTTGCCATTCTTGGATTCATGAATACGACTACTTACTGTTGGTTACCTTGTGAAGCTATGAAATGCTTTGTGGTGAGTGGCATGAGCTTGCAAAATTGCTATCATTAATCTGTTTCTGCCATGCTCGGTTTTTTCTTCTAAGTCTGAAACTGATCATATCTTTTGCCATTTTTGCATGGGTGCTACCATATTTTACATGAATCTTTGGTTAAAGTTCAGTAAGGGAGTTTTGTTCTGTGCCTGTAGTACTAGCATGTGATGCCTTTGTTTGCCATGATATGTTCCTGGAGCATGTTGTTTGCTAGCTCTAAACAATGCTTCCTGATGTTGCTAATGATATGTTTAATATTTTCTAGTAGGAGCTTGTATCATTTGCATTTTTGCCATGCTATTTTAGGATTGTTATAGTGAGTTCTAGCAGGAGCTTAGTGTTCATTATTTGTAGAGCTTCACCTTTAATTTATGGTCATGTGCTTTGTTGTTATGTTGGAGTGCTATAGCATAGTTTCTTGTTGCATTCTAAGTGCTATGATGCTGTTAAGCGCATATTTGCATCATTCTTGTTTTGCTTGTCATTTGCAAACCGCGCATCAGTTTCCAGTGATTCTTATATCGATTTCGACTGAAATCACCCCATCTTTCCAATGGCACACTTGTTTTGCCAATTTGATGCCTTGATCTTCTTTTCTATCTGGAGTACCCATATGCATTGCACATCATATATTGCATTCCATGTCATGTCTTGCATCATGTTGCTTGTGCCTTGCACCATGATTGATTGTTGTTTCGTTGCATGTGTTCTTGCCTTGGGTAGAGCCAGGAGATGAGTTCGTGAACGCGGCACCTGTTGAGTATGCTAATGAGGAGCAAGCTTTCGACAACTCTGAGAACTTTGCAAGCAAGATGATCATTACCCTCGATATCACTTCTATCTTTGCTTGCTAGTTGTTCGTTCTATTGCTATGTCGCGCTACCTACCACTTGTTTATCATGCCTCCCATATTGCCATGTCAAGCCTCTAACCCACCTTCCTAGCAAACCGTTGTTTGGCTAAGTTACCGCTTTTGCTCAGCCCCTCTTATAGCGTTGCTAGTTGCAGGTGCCTCACAGGTTGTTCCATGTGGGAACATGGATAGGTTGGGATATCGCAATATCTCTTATTTAATTAATGCATCTATATACTTGGAAAAGGTTGGAAGGCTTGGCCTTTTGCTTGGTGTTTTGTTCCACTCTTGTCGCCTTAGTGTCTGTCATACCGGTGTTATGTTCCTTGATTTTGTGTTCCTTATGCGGCTGGGGTTATGGGGGCCCCTTGACAGTTCGCTTTGGAATCAAACTCCTCCAGCAAGGCCCAACCTTGGCTTTAACATTTTCCTAACAACAACCTAAACTTTTACCTAGGGAGTTGCAATCCCGAGGGTCATCTCTATTTAACCCCCCCGAGCTAGTGCTCCTCTGAGTGTTGGTCCGAACCGGGCTACCTGCGGGGCCACCTCGGGGAAACTCGAGGTTGGTTTTACTCGTAGCTTATCCCATCCGGTATGCCCTGAGAACGAGATATGTGCAGCTCCTATCGAGATTTGTCAGCGCATCGAGCGGTCTTGTTGGTCTTATTTTGCCATTGTCTAAATGTCTTGTAACCGGGAGAAGGAATATCCTTCGTTGTTCGTGAGAGCTTGTGATGGGCTAAGTTGGGACACCCTTGCAGGGTATAAACTTTCGAGAGCCGTGCCCGCGGTTATGTGGCTGATGGGATTTGTTAATATCCGGTTGTAGAGAACTTGACACTTGACTTAATTAAAATGCATCAACCGCATGTGTAGCCATGATGGTCTATTTGGCGGAGTCTGGGAAGTGAACACGGTTTGGGTTTAGTTTGAACGTAAGTAGTTCAGGATCACTTCTAGCTTCACAACCGTTGCTTAGCTTCTCATCTTACTCTTACATTCGTATGTTAGACACCTTATTTGCTTAGCGCTTGATTCAACTCCACCTCATTACCTCATCCTACCCATAAGCTTAAATAGTCTTGATCTCGCGGCTTTTGAGATTGCTGAGTCCTCGTGACTCACAGATACTACCAAAACAGTTGTAGGTGCCGATGATACTAGTGGAGGTGATTCTACCAAACTCAAGTGGGAGTTCGACGAGGACCTTGGTCGTTACTACATGTATTTTCCCGATGATCAGTAGTGGTGCCCAGTTGGAACGATCGAAGATCTAGCAGTTGGGTTTATCTTCTTTTCATTTGGTTTGTCCGTAGCCGGACTAGGAGTGTACTCTGATGATGTATGAATTTATATGATATTGTGTGACGTGGTGATTGTAAGCCAACTCTATTTATCCCTTTCTTGTTCATTACATGGGATTATGTGAAGATGACCCTTCTTGCGACAAAACCACAATGCAGTTATGCCTCTAAGTCGTGCCTCTACACATGGGAGATATAGCCGCATCGTGGGCGTTACAAGTTGGTAATCAGAGCCATCCCCGACATAGGAGCCCCCTACTTGATCGAATCCCTGACATTGTTGAGTCTAGAACAAAAATGTTTTGAGTCTTAGGATTATATATAATGGAGAGTAGGATTCTTTTTACTGCTCAGTCCCTTCGTCACTCTGGTGAGGCCTCCTGACATAGATGCTTTGACTTTCCTCTCCTCAAATTTCATGATTTTTTAGGATCACACAGGTATCTTGGAATCGTTCTGATATTCTTGTGACGAGAACATTGTTCTTGGTGCCTCCTGACATTTAGGGGTTGTGGCAGTGTCCCGGGGAGTTGAGCTCCGAGGTGTTGTCATCACAATTTTATCTTTGCAGTTCTGGAATACCTGAGTTCGCCGACATTGAAAATCTCTTTTATGCAGCTAGTGGTGGGATAACCTCGACGCCACCTAGTACTGGGGCAGGAGTTCGGGAGTAATGCCATAGCTCGTATAACGGATGCTTTGCGAAGGTTGACGTACACGATTTCTGGAGTTTTCTTGGTTATATGTTGACGGATGGATACAGTTGGAGCATAGAGCTTGTTAGTTGTGTGATATATATTGTGCCCCCTGTATCCCCAACACCAGATTGCATAACCAGAATGTTTCTGGAGTTTAATAGGTGGGAATTCAAGTATCTCTTAGTATTTCTTCCCATAGATATTTGGTTTTTGATTGGGTAATCCTTACCACTTATTTGTTCCAGTCATACCTCGTTGTTTCATTCATCAACCTTTATCTAAGTGGCTTCTCACCTTAATGGTCGTGTATTGTTAACTATGGAATTCATTCATTCAATATTGTTTATTGTGAAGACTATATGTTGCAATTTCTATCCTTTTGATTCAGCTTGTCTATATGTCTATCATGGTTCTAGCGGATGTCACCCTCTTCAGGATGGCACCTCCAACGCGTCTGAATCCGCAACACAATGATGGGGAACAGGCAAAGCCTCCACCTCCACCTCCACCTCCGCCTCCAGAGGCATGGCAAGCTGTCATGGCAGCCACTAATGCCAATACCCAGATGCTTTTGCAACTTTTGCAAGAGTGCAACCAAGGTCAAGGCAACCAAGGAAATCAAGGTCAAGGTCAATTCAACAATCAGCCTCAGTTTGCTACCCTCAACCAGTAACTTGCAAATCAGCCAAAGTTTTTCAGCAACTGTGTCGAGGCAACGGATGCCGATGATTGGCTCATGGAAATCAGCAAGCATTTTGAATATAGCAATGTCAGGCCTAAGGATTATGTCAAGTTCGCTTCTTTTCAGCTCAAGGACCAAGCAGCCGATTGGTATCAGCAATACAAAGATTCCAGAGGAGGCCGAGTGATTACCTAGGATGATTTCTGCCGAGATTTCAAAGCTCACCACATTCCTACAAGTGTTGCTGAGAGCAAGCGTGAGCAATTCTGCAGTCTCAAGCAAGGCAGCATGTTCGTGTACCAATGCAACATTCAGTTTCTGAAACTTGCTCGCTTCACAAGGCAGGACTTTCCTGATGAAAAGAGCATGATCTATCACTTCAGGGGTGGCCTCAGAGAAGATCTACAGTTAGCTCTCGTGCTTCTTGAGCCTACTAAGTTTGATCAATTCTATAACATGGCCCTCAAGCAAGAAGGTGCTCAGCTCAAGTGTGAGGCTTCAAAGAAGAGAATCAGGGATGCAGTTCAGTCTTCTTCTTCCTCACAAGTGGCAGCTAAGCAACAGAAGTTCTGGCTTCCTCCGCCTCCTCCGTTTTGTCAGCCCTACCAGTAGAAGAACAGAGGTGGCAATGGGTCTTCCCACTCACCCAACCCAGGCTATGAGAACAAGTCTCAGAATCAAGCTCTAAAGACAAGTGCTCCTCCTTCTTATCATCGTCTGCTCTTAGTAGTTACTTGCAACAAGTGTTAGCAGAAAGGCCACTATGCAAACAAGTGCTTCAACAAAAGGCGCCTTCCGCCTCCTCCTCCTCCTGTGAGGTCTTCAAGCAATGCAGTGGTCAAGCATAATCCCAAGTCATCAAGGGTGAACATGATCAATACAGATCAAGCAGAGGATTCTTCAGAAGTGATCGCTGGTAATCTTCCAGTTAATGATATTCCTACAAAAATCTTATTTGATACTGGTGCATCACATTCTTTCATGTCATATCCATTTGCATCGAAGCACAATTTTGATACAGAGGTATTACCTAGAGCATTGCAAGTTGTTTCTCCGGCTAAGCATTTGAGCTCTAGCATGTTGGTTCCGAATGTCGGTATCAAGATTGGCAACTATAAATTTCTGTCTTCTCCTATGGTTCTTGGCGACTCTAATATTGATCTAATTCTCGGGATGGATTGGCTTTCTAAGCACAAGGTTCAACATGATTGTGCTGCCAGTGAGATTCAATTGACACACTCTTCTAAGGATGTGATCATCTATGCCGCTCGGGATGAAACCATTCGGTTGTTCTCTCTCAATGAGAAGGGTGAGTTAGACGTTATTTCTCAGATTCCAGTCGTTTGTGAGTACCAAGATGTCTTTCCAGAAGAGCTTCCGGGAATGCCTCCTCACTGGCTAGTTGAATTTGTTATTGATCTTGAGCCTGGTACTAAACCTGTTTTCAAGCGTCCATACAAGCTTGGACCAAAGGAGCTGAAGGAATTGCATAAACAACTCGATGAACAAGAGCGTCTGGGTCTGATCAAACCGAGTTCATCTCTGTGGGGTTGTGGTATTCTTTGCGTCGATTACCGTCCATTGAACAAGAAGACAATCAAGAACAAGTACCCACTTCCCAACATCAATGAGCTATTCGAGCAACTTCAAGGTCAAAGGTGTTCTCCAAGCTTGACCTCCGCATGGGTTATCATCAGATTCACATTCGTGAACAAGATATCCCCAAGACAGCATTCAGAACAAGCTTTGGTTCTTATGAATATACCGTCATATCTTTCGGCCTTGTCAATTCTCCTCCAACATTATCTCGAATTATGAACTTCATCTTCAACCCCTACACAAATGAATTCGTCCTGGTCTATCTCGATGATATCTTAGTCTTCTCCAAGAATAAGAAGGATCATGCCAAGCATTTGCGACTGGTACTCGACAAGCTCAGAGAGTATCAATTCTACGGCAAGTTTTACAGATGTGAGTTTTGGCTTGATGAAGTTCTTTACCTTGGCCACATCATCTACGCCAAGGGCATTGCTATTAATTGGGAGAAGGTTTCTGCAATAGTGAATTGGGAGCCTCCTCAGAATGTCAAGCAGCTCCACAGTTTCCTTGGGCTTGCAAGCTATTGCCGAAGATTCGTTGAGAATTTCTCAAAGATTGCAAATCCTTTTGCCAACCTCCTCCAGAAGCATGCCAAGTATGTCTGGACTCCCGAGTGTGACGTTGCTTTCAACACTCTCAAAGAGAACCTAGTCTCAGCTCTTGTCTTAACTCCTCCTGATGAATCCAAGTCATTCGAAGTTTTCTGTGATGCCTCATCGCAAGGTCTCTATGCCATGTTAATGCAAGAGGAGAAAGTTCTGTCCTATACCTCTCGTCAGTTGAAGCCCAATGAAAGGAACTACCCCACTCACGATCTTGAGTTGGCAGCAGTTGTCCATCCATTAATAACATGGAGACATCTCTTCTTGGGAAGGCAAGTGGACATTTTCACCGATCACAAGAGCCTCAAATATATCTTCACTCAACCCAACCTCAACCTCAGGCAAAGTCGTTGGGTCAAAATGATTCAAGAGTACAATCCGAGTATTGAATATACTCCAGGCAAGGCCAATGTAATTGCAGATGCTTTGAGTAGGAAGGCTTATTGCAACAGCTTAATTCTCAAGCCATTCCAACCGGATCTTTGTGAAGCTTTCTGCAAGCTCAACATCCAAGTCATTCCTCAAGGCTTTCTTCCCAACCTTCAAGTCACTCCTACTTTGTAAGATCAAATTCTGAGGCACAACTCCTTGATACCATGGTGAAGAAGGTGAAACACGGTATTGCCAAGGTCTTACCCAAGTACAAGTGCTATCGCATTGATGACAGAGACACTTTATTCTTTGAGGACCGGATTGTGGTTCCTAAAGGTGATCTAAGGAAGGTCATAACAAATGAAGCGCACAATTCTGTTCTTTCCATTCATCCAGGCAGTTCGAAGATGTACCATGACCTCAAGCAGTCGTATTGGTGGACTCGAATGAAGCAAGAAATTCCTCAATTCGTGAATGAATGTGATGTCTGCCAAAGGGTGAAAGCAGAACACCAATGACCAGCTGGTCTCCTCTAACCTCTTGCTATTCCAGAATGGAAGTTTGATCATATCGAAATGGGCTTTGTCACTGCTTTTCCCAAGTCCAAGCGTGGGAGTGATTCTATTTTCATTGTCATTGAAAAGCTTACAAAAGTGGCTCATTTCCTTCCAATCAAAGAATCTATCATAACAGCTCAGTTGGCAGAGCTATACACCTCTAGAATTGTCTCGTTGCATGGTATGCTGCAATTGATCTCTTCAGACCGCGGAAGCATTTTCACTTCTAAGTTCTAGGACTCCTTCCAGAAGGCCATGAGCACCAACATTCGCTTCAACACAACTTTCCATCCTCAAACAAGTGGCCAAGTCAAGCGAGTCAATCAAATCCTCGAAGACATGCTCAGGGATTGTGTCATCTCTTTCCGTATGAAGTGAGAAGATTATCTCCCATATGCCGAGTTCTCCTTCAACAACAGCTTCCAAGCAAGTGCGGGCAAGGCCCCATTTGAAATTATATATGGCAGAAAGTGCCGTACTCCTCTCAATTACTCCGAGACTGGTGAACACGAACTTCTTGGCAATGACTTGATCACAGAAGCTGAAGAAATGTGTAGAGTCATCCGTGAAAATCTCAAAGCCGGGAAATCGTGTCAGAAGAGTTACTATGATAGCAAGCACCGTGACTTGGCTTTCAAGATCAGAAACCATGTCTACCTCCGCGTCTCTCCAATGAAAGGCACTCAACGCTTCGGTATCAAAGGGAAGCTTGCACCAAGATACATGGGTCCTTTCAAGATCATTGGCAAAATAGGCGACCTTGCCTATCAACTCAAGCTTCCGTCCAACTTCGCAAATGTGCACGATGTGTTTCATGTGTCACAGCTTCGTAAGTGCTTCAAGACACCTAAGCGCACTATCAACTTCGAAGAGATTGATCTCCAAGAAGATTTTTCTTATCATGAGCATCCCATTGCTATTCTTAAAGAGAACGAGCTCAAAACTCACAACAATTCAATCAAATTCCTGAAAGTTAAGTGGTCTCACCATTCCGACCGAGAAGCCACCATGGAGCGTGAGGATCACCTCCGTTCCGAATATCCTGAGTTCTTTCAGTCCTAGATCTCGGGACGAGATCCTCTTGTAGTGGTGGAGTGTTGTAACACCCCGGATTTAACTTTCCATAATTGTAACTCCAACTCTTGCCACTTCCGGCTATGTGATATGATATTCCTTCCGTGGTTGGGGTTTTGTCTTTGTTTTGCATTTTGTTCATGTCATGCATTTCATCTTATGTCATCATGTGGATCTCATTTGCATTCGTATTCGTCTCATGCATCCGGTCATTTTCCCCGTTGTCGTTTCGCGATCTGACACTCCCACATGCACCCGTTGCACCCCTCAAATCTCTTTTCATGAGCAGGAGAACAACATTCTCAGAATGGGTCGAGATTTGTCGAGTGGCCTTGGTACATCACTGGTAGGCCGCCTGTCAAATTTAACCGGGTAACCGTAAAAGCCCCTCTCTTATTGCAGCCCAACACCCCTCTAAAACAGCCCACTAGCCCACTAGCCCATCTAAACCCCCTCCATGCTCTCTGTCGTTGGATCATGATCGTGTGGGCGAAAACCGCACCTCATTTGGACTCTCCTAGCTGCCCTACCTATATATATGCACCCCTTCCAATTTCGCAGATAAAACCCTAACCTCATCCACTCGCGCCGCCGGACAAAACCTCCGCCGGCGGACTTGTCCGTCGGACGTGTCGCCCCGGCCAACCGGGGGGCGACACGTCACCCCGCCGCCACCTGGAGCCAGTCGCTGCGCACCACGTCAGCCCGGGCGTGCCCCACTTCACCGCCGACCCGCGCGGGCCCGCTCGGCCCGGGTTGGGCCCTCCCCGGCCCGCTCGCTCCGCCGCCGCCTCCAGCGACTCCGCCACCCATCTCCGCCATGACCGGCTGGCGTCGATCACCACTCGTGCCGTCTTTTGCCACCGTGCGCCGCCACCACCGCGCCGCCCCGCGCCGCGCTTCAACCCCGCCCGCCCCACCGCCACCGGCCGCACCTCCGCCGCCCGAAGCCACCCTTCACCGGCGCCCCACTCCTTCCACCACCGGAGCTCGACCGCGCCTACCCGCCGCCTCACCGGAGAACACGCCCTCCTCGGAGTCGTCGCCGGTCCGAATCCACCCGAAGGTCGATCAGATCCACCAAGTCAGCAAACAAAACACGTTTCCCCGACCCAGATATCCTTGTCCCGCACTGCTCCGTCCCGTTGACTTCCGCGAGGTGGTTTTTTCTCCAAGTCATGGAATTCTAACATTTTCTGGCCCTCTTTGACATGTCATATCTCCATGCATGTAGCTCTGATTTGCGCATATGATATATCAAAATGTTCGTCTCGTGATGCTCTTCATGTTAGTGTCATTATATGATGCATGTCACTGTCCATATTGATGGCCTAACCTTCATTGCAAAAGTGTTATATGATGTTGTCAGCTGGAAGTCAACATAACTTGCAGATTTTTCATTTTCATTGCATTTTGTGTGTGCATCCTATGAGCATGATGTCTATATGTTTTTGGAGCATCTCCATGCCATCTTTACAGCGGCGCAAGCCTTGTATTTTTGTGAGATCTGTGGTGACTAGCACAGGCATGCAAAATAGGCTTCGTGATGTTGCTGATTTCAGACACTTTGGAATAAAACTCCTCTAGCAAGGCCGAACCTTGGTTTTAACATTTGCCTAAAAACAACCTAAACTTTTCCCTAGGGAGTTGCAAACCCGAGGGTCATTTTTAGTTAACTCCCCCCGGGCCAGTGCTCCTCTGAGTGTTGGTCTGAACCGGGCACCCTGCGGGGCCACCTCGGGGAAACTCGAGGGTTGGTTTTACTCTTAGCTTGTCCCTTCTGGTATGCCCTGAGAACGAGATACGTGCAGCTCCTATCGGGATTTGTCGGCACATCGGACGGTCTTGTTGGTCTTGTTTTGCCATTGTTGAAATGTCTTGTAACCGGGATTCCGAGACTGATTGGGGCTTTCCGGGAGAAGGAATATCATTCGTTGATCGTGAGAGCTAGTGATGAGCTAAGTTGGGACACCCCTGCAGGGTATAAACTTTCGAGAGTCATGCCCACGGTTATGTGGCAGATGGGATTGTGTTAATATCCGGCTGTAGAGAACTTGACACTTGACTTCATTAAAATGCATCAACCGCGTATGTAGCCGTGATGGTCTTTTCGGCGAAGTCCGGGAAGTGAACACGGTTTGGGTTATGTTTGAACGTAAGTAGTTTAGGATCACTTCTAGCTTCATGACCGTTGCGTAGTTTCTCATCTTACTCTTATATTCGTATGTTCGACACCTTATTTACTTAGCGCTTGCTGCAACTCCACCTCATTACCTCATCCTACCCATAAGCTTAAATAGTCTTGATCTCGCAGGTTTTGAGATTGCTGAGTCCTCGTGACTCACAGATACTACCAAAATAGTTGCAGGTGCCGATGATACCAGTGCAGGTGATGCTATCGAACTCAAGTGGGAGTTCGACGAGGACCTTGGTCATTACTATGTGCCTTTTCCTGATGATCAGTAGTGGTGCCCAGTTGGGACGATCGGGGATCTAGAAGTTGGGTTTATCTTCTTATCATTTGGTTTGTCCATAACCGGACTATGAGTGTACTCTGATGATGTATGAATTTATATGATATTGTGTGACGTGGCGATTGTAAGCCAACTCTATTTATCCCTTTCTTGTTCATTACATGGGATTGTGTGAAGACGACCCTTCTTACGACAAAACCACAATGCGGTTTTGTCTCTAAGTCGTGCCTCGACACGTGGGAGATATAGCCGCATCGTGGGCGTTACACATCAACCTAGTTGTGGAGTTGCCAACATGCTCAAAGTGCATGCAACATTGAGAAGAAAGAAGCATGCCCAGGAAATTAATCCGTGCATAGGGAGGCCCTTTGCTCAGAGAAGCATCAATAGTTTTTTCTTTATTTCTACACCTTCTCACAATTTTGTCTAGGTTATAGTCTTGTGAATCATTTAGATGCGTAAACATGCTGAACCTAAGTGCGTGTGAATGTTAGCTAGTAGGCATACTGTGTCTTGTGAAGCTTAGTTTAGTGTGAATGTTGACTAGCGTGTCAACCTTTACAATATATGTTGTGGGCATGTTATTTGACCCCTCATTTTGCTGCGCGACGACCACACTGCAAAAAAAGACATATATGTGACATTTTGGGCCAAACGAAAAAAATTTGTCATGCTTACGACACTTCTATGATGATAATTGTGACAAAACCTAGTATCATCATAGATGTGGTGGGCTCCTACTTCTATGACAAAAAATCATGACAAAAAATGGGTTTATTGTCCTGGGCGGGCCGGAGACATAGCTGCATGACATTCTTTGGGCCGTCCATGACGGAAAAAACCATGGTAGAAGCGAGGGAGAGGAAAATATCGGGGAGTTCCCGGTTACGGTGGGTGGTCGGGGCCGAGCGATCCATGGAGGTTTGCGCATTTCTCTCGTACATGTATGCGCTTGTGCGTGGGGCATTGGGCTCTGACTGAACCCGACCGAGGCATTCGCTTACTGAACCTGAGCGATTGCAGAAGCTACGTTATTGAACCCGAGCGATCGATCCCTTGGCTATTAACTAAACCCGAGCTATTCCTTCGCTACTGCTGCTAACTGAAGCCGATCGAACCTGTTGCCTATTGATGAATAGTGAGCATTGTTGGGGGTTGGATGAACAATTCCCGGTGGGGGTTGGATGAACAGGACACCGTGGTAGGAGAGGACGTTGCCGCTGGATGAACAGGACCACGATCAAGCCGGTTGGGGGTGGATGAACAGGACCCCGTGGAGGGCTGGTTGAACAGTAGCCAGTGGAGGCTGGATGAACAGGACCGCTGGTTGAATAGTAGTCGGTGGAGGCAGGATGAAAAGGAGCCCGTGGATGAGTAGTAGCTGGTGGAGGCAGGAGGGAGACACCATGGATGAACAGTCCTAGGTGGAGGCTGGAGGAGGTCGACAGTGGATGAACAATAGCCCGTGGAGGCTGGAGCGAGGTAGTAGAGGTGGATGAATAGTAGCCCATGGAGTAGTAGGGGCGGGGAGGCCTCTGCAGCAGCACAGCCGGCCATGGGAGGCAGGAGTACGCAGTGGTTTGGACGGCTGGAGCAATAAAATCAGAGGTTGAAGAAGCAGGACGACCATTGGATGTTAACAACCCAACGGTCATTCGTGATAGAATCTTTGTTGATTAAGTTGACAAAGCACTGCGTACGCATGAACTTAGTAGGGCCACAAGTCAGCCTCCAAATCTGGTGGGCCCAGCTATCATGGGGAGCACTCGTTATTTTTCTCTTAATAAGGAGGCACTTCCTTCAGTGCCAAGATATAGCTGGTGGGTCCCAGCTGTCATTGGGAGGATTCATTCTTTTTGGCATAATAAGGAGATACTTGCTTGCGTGCGGACATGGACCATGTGGGTCCCAACTATCAGCCTCTCCATGTACATGCCTCTTCTGATGTTGTCGTTTGTTGACAATGTTGACAACGCCGTCCCGAGAACACCAGCGCGATGGACGACGGTGAGACCCGGGAAGGGAATGACCCGGAGGCGGCGAAGCCACAATAGTGGAGGGATGTGTGTCAGTAGAAGGATGCCTTGGCCAGCGGTGGGAGTAGTAGGGGGGTCAGGCCTGCGCGGTAGCACAACCGGCTATTGGAGGCGGCAGCAGGGGGTCCCGCCTGCGCTGGATCTGGCGGCTGGAGCAAGAAGATCAGAGATTGAAGAAGCATGACGGCTGTTGGATTGACATCCAACGGTTACGTCTACTAGAATCGTTTGTTGACGTATATAATAAGTAAAAAAATCTTGCATACACGTCAACTTAATACGCAAACAAGTCAGACCATTCCCTATTTTTGTAACATCCCAAATTTTCAATTTGGAATGTTATACACTAGATCATCATTGCATATCATATTTTGTTGCATTCTGGTTGATCCTAGAAATTGTACACAACTGAAGGACCCTTGGAGAGAATTGGGGATTTCATTATTTTCATATTTGAGTTTTCTCAAATTTTGAAAATAGGATCATTTGATTTTATTTATTTTATCTTCAATTATTTCTATTACAAAAATATGAGAGAGGGAATAAAATGACTTTCCCAAAATAAAGAAATATCAAGGATTTAATAAAAAAATCAAATAGGATTTTTATTTGGTTTTATTTGCTATTTTATTTGTATTAGGGAAAAATACGCGTTTTTCAAAATTGCATTTAGGCCCCAAATAAATGTTCATCCTGTGCGGCTTGATTTTAGAAGCCGGAAAAAATTTATTTCGGGATTTTTGGAGTCCGTTTAGTATTTATTTTGTTTTTTTTCTGAGCGTAATTATTTAAAATAAGAGTCTGAACCGACCTTGGGCCATAACCGGCCAGGACTCCGCCTCGCCGGGCCTTCAAATAGCGCCCCGAGGCCCCAAGGCCAGCCCAAGCCGCGCCCCGCCCCGAAACCCTAACCCTAGGCTGCGCCACCGCCGCCGCCCCTGCCGCCGCCCGCCACCTCGCCGCCCGTGCCGCGCCGCTCGCGCCGCCGCCGGACCACCGCCGCGCCGCCTTTCCGGATCGCCGGATCCGCTACCACCGAAAGTAGTTTTTCGCCGCCGGTTTTTTTAGAAAAACCGATCAGTTTTCCGTCAGTTTTGTTTGGTTTTTTTCTTTTTGGTTTTTTAAATAGATCGGTTTTTCCGGTTTATTTAATTAGCGAGCATTCGCCCGTTCGTTCATTTTAACGAACGTTGGTCGTTTTTCTTTTTCTCGGATTAAATCCGCGATTTTTCTGATCGCGATTCCTGATCCGATTTTCGTTTTAGTCTAACTTTTTGCTTGTTTCTCGGAATCAGGCGATTCAAGCGCCCGGAGTTTCGTCTCGAAACCCTCTTTCCTTTTAACCATCTCAAATAAGTTTTTGCCATTGTAAAAATTTCCCTAGATCCAGAATAGTAAACGAAGCCTGTTTCTTTTGCCGTTTGTCTTTCGTTGCTTCGTTCGATTTGATTCTTTTTGCCAACCGGAGTTCTTAAGTTGAACTTTCTGGTTAGATCTCTTATTTGAGTTTTACCTGTGCATTAGTTGAGTACTTATTGTATGCTTGTTTGTTTGCGATAGAGTACCCGGAGTGCGCCGCTTGCTACTTCGAATCGCTAGGTTTCTCGGATCATCAGCAAGGCAAGTAACACTTTGATCATGCTTTCCCACTACCCAGTTTTATTGCATTAGATCAATCCTCACACATTGCACGACTATGATTTAATTAAATTGTGGGTTTGGGAAGTAGTTGAGGTAGTACCTATTACCTGTTATTATCAAACCTTTGGGAGTTACTTCTACGTTTGCTTATTATGCCATGCTATGCTAGTAGACGTGGATTGGGTGAGTGTATCCATGACTGATGTGAGATTGCTAAATTAATGGTTTATCTAAGGTGGCAACTTAAATACACATCTGGGTGGATTGAGGCACCTGGGTATTCCAGCGATTGCCTGTTTTCTTTTGGACCGCCACCCAGGCTCAAAGGGATCATGAGATTATTCATGCTAGAAAATTCCGTGTGCAGCCACAAGCTATTATGGGCTCTAGCATAGTTGATTAAGTTGTGCAAACTCTTACAGTGGTAGACAAGTAGATGTAGGGGAAAGTAGGTGTAACGGTCTACCCGATCGTAAGGTGCTAGCGCTTCTGAAATACTATGTCTCGGTCATCCGTTTCTCAAACACCATGTAGTGCGAGAATCCCAACGGAGGAGATCGAGTCTTGTGGGGAAAAGTGTGCAAACCTCTACAGAGTGTATAAACTAATCATGATTAGCCGTGTCCCTGGTTATGGACATCTTGAGTATCTAGTACCTGGATTATCATGTGAATCTCAACATGTTACTCTAAAATTAATTTTGTTGGGTTTTGTTTAATGATGATGCTTAATTGGGATTGAGAATGCTGTCAACCATTCTCAATGTTTAACAACTACCATGATAGTTAAATAAAATTTATTCCTTTGCAGTAGGGAAACATTGGCTTTACGCAAAACTCTAACGATAGAGCTTTCCACCAGCCAAATATGCACATAGAATAGCCTATTTCATTCCATTACTCTCTTTTGAGACACTCGGTGTAATAAGTGTGTGATTGCTACTCTGTTATAAATCCTCCGAGTACTATGTGGTGTCAGCATTACTGATCCAGAGATGACACCTGAGCACAGAGATCAGACTGTTTGAGGTCTGGTCGCTACAGAGATGGTATCAGAGCACATGTTGACTGTAGGACACGACCACTAAGCTAAAGACCTAGAACACTATTCACTCTCTTCTCTTTCTGACTTCTCATCTTTTCTATTCTTTAGGATGGCGGATGCAAGGAACAAGTTCACGCAACCGGATGAAAATACACCCTTTGGACGTCACTTGAAGGAAGTCACTAGATACCTGAACATAGGAGTAACAAGCTTCACTGGAACCTACAACGCCACTTTACCTGAAGAAGAGCGCTGGACGATTCAAGTTTAAGTTCCAGGAAGGACGTTCATGCCAGTCACTGAGCCCATAGAGTTTTCTTTTGATGCACCAACTTGGAGTCTAGGAAAGAGCATGGCAGCTCACATCGCCATGGGACGCATTGGAGAAGTCTACCACAATGATCTCAAGGATACTATCTACCAGATTTGTGGGCGCCGAGATGAGCACTGGGAGATGATCAGCACGAGGAAGGATATATCAATTGCAGCTTTTATTCAGGAGTTAAACCAGCACATTCGACGTCAGGAGAACCAGATGTGCACCGACATGATAGATCTGAAGAAGGCGAGGATAAGAATCAAGGAACTGGAGGAAGAACTCAAGGCTACACGTGAAGATTATGAAGAGGAAATCAAAGTATTAGTGGAGAAGAATGGCGATCTGATCAAGAAGATTGGAATATTTATGGAAGGCCCTACACCAGTACAAGAAGACGAAGAACCCAAGGAGATTCGCCCGGAAGACTACATCATCATCGACGACACCGACTCGGATCCAGATGATAGCGATGATGACTATGTTGATGAAGCTAGAGAAGATATCATGGAGTCTGCAACCGAAGAATATTTTTAGTAGACCACCAAATCAGTAGTAGTAGTCCACCATGTAAATATAGTAGTTCGAGCACTTTTGCGATAGTTAGATCGATTGTATGCCCTTGTTTGATTGATTAAATAAAGTGAATTGTTTGCTTTTGCCTCATGTGCATATGGGTAGTGTTTTCCCTTTAGACCCCCTCTACTCTTAAATCTCATATTTTCTAAAACCCTCAGATGCCTCCGAGACGTGACCCCGGATTTACCTTCCCACCGGAGCTCACCCAGTTGATCCAGCAGCAGAACACATTGATGCAGTTGCTAGTCCAGAATCAGAATCAGGGGAACAACAACAACAACCCACCACCACCACCACCTATTGATCACTTAGCCCATTTTCTTAGGCTGAATCCGCCGGTGTTTTCCAGTAGCACCGAGCCGATAGTAGCAAATGATTGGCTCCGCAAGACAGCTAGAGAGTTGACCACAACAGGATGCATGGATCCGGAAAAGGTGAAGTTTGCCGCACATCAGCTTGAAGGACCCGCAGCATCATGGTAGGAGAATTTCACAGCCACTTTCCCTGTCGACACCGTCACGTGGGACCAGTTTCAGCAGGCTTTTCGAACTGCCCATGTTTCAGTAGGAGCTATGGCCATGAAGAAGCGAGAGTTTCGCAACTTGCGCCAAGGAGGACGGACAGTTGGCTAGTATGTGGAGGACTTTAGTAAATTAGCATGTTATGCCCCAGATGATGTTGCTACGGATGCAGCTAAGCAGGAGAAGTTTCTAGAAGGACTGAATGATGAGTTGAGCATGCAGTTGATGGTAGCAACCTTCAACAATTACCAGGAGTTGGTAGATGGTGCTCTCATGATTGAAGGAAAGCAGCAGCAGATTGAGAATCGCAAGAGGAAGTATGGACAAGGGAAGCACAATTCAGGAGCTCAGCAGAAGCCATGTTTTACCCCTAGACCAGGAGGACATTTTTAGCATACCCATGGAGGAGGTAGCTCGCACAATCATAATGGCACCAAGAATGGTAATGGGAATGGAGGAAGCAACGGCCAGAACCGCACCAACCCATCGACCCCAGCCAAGAGAGACCTGAGCCAAGTCACTTGTTTTAAGTGCCAGAAGACCGCACATTATGCTAATGAATGTCCTGAATCACAGAATGGTAATGGCAATGGAAGCTCGAGGAAGAAGCCGAACCCTTTCAACAGGGGACAGGTGAACCACGTTAACGCGGAGGAGGTTGAAGAGCAGTCGGATGCAGTAATCGGTAAGTTTTTGGTTAAGTCATTTACTGCACTCGTTCTTTTTGATACTGGTGCATCGCATTCATACATATCAAGGGGATTTGTGGATAAGTATAACCTGCACACCAAAGTTCTTAGAACACCTATGTTAGTAAGCTCACCAGGAGCGGAGTATATGGCTAGACAAGGATGTTCTCAAGTGCCATTAAGTATAGGTAGGCATTTGTTTCCCTCAGATTTGATAATATTGGAATCACAAGGTTTGGATGTAATTCTGGGTATGGATTGGTTGTCGATGTATGGAGGAAACATCGATTGTGCCAGTAAGTCGATCTTGCTTACCACCCCAGAAGGGAGAAGGATCAAGTATGTATCCCGGCATGTGCCGAAGAGGACTCAAGTAAATTGTTTAACAGGAGTTGTGCAGGAGGAAGTACCAGTAGTGAAGGATTTCCCCGATGTATTTCTAGAAGAATTGCCAGGCATGCCACCGGATAGAGATATTGAGTTTTTGATTGAGCTTTTTCCAGGCACAGGGCCAATATCATAGAGACCATATAGGATGGCCGCAAAGGATTTGGTGGAGATTAAGAAGCAGATTAAGGAGTTACTAGATAAAGGATATATTCGCCCAAGTTCTTCGCCTTGGGGATCTCCAATACTTCTAGTGGAGACGAAGGATGGATCTTTAAGGATGGTTGTTGATTATCGAGGATTGAATGAAGTAATCATCAAGAACAAGTACCCACTACCAATGATCAATGATCTGTTTGATCGATTGCAAGGAGCTAAGGTATTTTCCAAGATCGATCTGCGATCAGGATACCATCAGTTGAATATTCGAGAACAGGATATACCTAAGACGGCTTTTACCACCAGGTATGGGCTGTACGAGTATACCGTTATGTCATTTGGTCTGACTAACGCACCTGCATATTTTATGAACATGATGAACAAAGTGTTTATGGAGTTCTTGGATAAGTTTGTCGTAGTGTTCATTGATGATATTCTGGTTTACTCGAAAAATGAAGAGGAGCATAAGGAGCATTTGTGTTTGGTACTCGGAAAGCTCAGAGAACATCAATTATATGCCAACTTTAGCAAATGTGAGTTTTGGTTGAAAGAAGTTGGATTTCTCGGACACGTTATATCCGGAGAAGGTATAGCAGTAGATCCCACCAAAGTTGATACTGTGACCAATTGGAAAGCCCCAACAACAGTTGGAGAGATACGGAGTTTTCTTAGACTCGCAGGATACTACCGGAGGTTTATTGAGAATTTCTCAAAGATTGTGAAGCCTATGACGGAGTTGTTGAAGAAGGATACCAAGTACAAATGGACTGAGGAATGTGAGGCTAGTTTCTAGGAGTTGAAGAAATGTTTGGTTACCTCACCAGTGTTGATTTTACCGGATCAGACCAAGGATTATGAGGTGTATTGTGACGCTTCATGTCGAGGACTTGGAGCGGTGCTTATGCAGGAAGGAAGAGTTGTTTCATATGCCTCACGACAGCTTAAGCCCCATGAGTTGAATTATGCTACGCATGATTTGGAGTTAGCAGCCGTAATGCATGCATTGAAGACTTGGAGACCTTTTCTGATTGGAAACCATTGGGAGGTGTACACGAATCACAAGAGTTTGAAGTATGTTTTCACACAGAAGGAGTTGAACCTTAGACAAAGGAGATGGTTGGAGCTCATCAAGGATTATGATATGAAATTGCATTATCACCCCAGAAAGGCTAACGTAGTAGCTGACGCGTTGAGCCATAAGAGCCATGTCAATACCCTAATGACGGAAGATTTACCAAGGGAGTTAGCCAAAAATCTTCGAGAGCTATGTTTGGAAATAGTTCCAAGAGGCTATGTAGCAGCATTGGAGATTCAGTCTACTTTGATGGATAAGATCAAAGAAGCTCAAAAGACTGACAAGGATATTGCTTCTATTAAGGAGAAAATGAGCAAAGGAAAAGCTAAGGGATTTCGTGAGGATGAGCACGATACCTTATGTTTGAAGACGGTGTCTATGTACCAAATGATTCGGAGATCAGGAAGTTAATTTTACAAGAGGCCCATGATTCACCGTATTCGACTCACCCAGGAAATACCAAGATGTATTTGGATTTGAAGGATATTTTCTGGTGGACTGGAATGAAGAAGGATATTGCGGAATATGTAGCAGTTCGTGATGTATGTCAGAGAGTAAAGGCAGAGCATCAGAAGCCAGCCGGATTGCTACAGCCATTGCCGATACCCGAATGGAAGTGGGATAAGCTAGGCATGGATTTTATTACAGGATTGCCCAGAACACGTTTAGGCTATGACTCGATATGGGTTGTAGTCGATCGTTTGACAAAGGTAGCTCATTTCATTCCAGTGAAGACTACCTATACCAGTGCAAAGTTGGCAAAGATATACATGACTAGAATCATTTGTCTGCATGGAGTTCCAAGGAGCATAGTATCAGATAGAGGAACCCAATTTACCTCAAAGTTCTGGAATCAGTTGCATGAAACTTTGGGTACCAGACTGGAGTTTAGCACAGCTTTCCATCCGCAGACAGATGGACAGACCGAGAGAGTCAATCAGATTTTGGAGGATATGCTAAGAGCTTGTGCGCTAGATTACGGATCTAGCTGGGACAAGAATTTGCGGTATGCAGTGTTCTCTTACAACAACAGCTATCAATCCAGTTTGAAGATGGCCCCTTTCGAAGCCTTGTGCGGAAGGAGGTGCAGGACCCCATTGTCTTGGGATGAAGTTGGAGACCGCCAGTTGTTTGGACCGGATCTGATAAAGGAGTCTGAATATAAAGTGAAATTGATTCGCGATAGGCTCAAGGTAGCTCAATCCAGGCAGAAGAGTTATGCAGATTCTAAACGCAAGGAGACAGTTCACGAAGTCGGAGACCGAGTTTATCTTCGAGGATCACCACTTCGAGGAGTTAAGCGCTTTGGAGTTAAGGGAAAGTTAGCGCCACGTTTTGTAGGCCCATACAAAGTTTTGTAGCGTATGGGAGAAGTAGCCTATAAGTTGGAATTGCCCGAAGGATTGTCAAGAGTTCACGACGTGTTCCACGTATCCCAGTTGAAGAAGTGCCACGCAGAGATGGCTAATATACCGCTGAGAGATACAGTACCACTGGAAGCAATTCAGTTGGATAGTGATTTGACCTATGAGGAGAAACCAGTTAAGATTCTAGAGTATGCTTGTCGAGTCACCCGCAGCAAGGTTATCAAGTTTTGCAAGGTTCAGTGGAGCCACCACACGGAGGATGAAACCACCTGGGAACGAGAGGAAGATTTGCTGAAGGACCACCCTCACCTATTTTCTAGCCAACCCGAATCTCGAGGGCGAGATTCATCTTAAGGGGGGTAGGTTTGTAACATCCCAAATTTTCAATTTTGAATGTTATACACTAGATCATCATTGCATATCATATTTTGTTGCATTCTGGTTAATCCTAGAAATTCTACGCAACTCAAGGACCCTTGGAGAGAGTTGGGGATTTCGTTATTTTCATATTTGAGTATTCTCAAATTTTGAAAATAGGATCATTTGATTTTATTTATTTTATCTTCAATTATTTATATTACAAAAATATGAGAGAGGGAATAAAATGACTTTCCCAAAGTAAAGAAATATTGAGGATTTAGTAAAAAAATCAAATAGGATTTTTATTTGGTTTTATTTGCTATTTTATTTTTATTAGGGAAAAATGCGCGTTTTTCAAAATTGCATTTAGGCCCCAAATAAATGTTCATCCTGTGCGGCATGATTTTAGAAGCCGGGCAAAATTTATTTCGGGATTTTTGGAGTCCGTTTAGTATTCCTTTTGTTTTTTTCTGAGCGTAATTATTTTAAAAAAAGAGAGTCCGAACCGGCCTTGGGCCGTAACCGGCCAGGACTCCGCCTGGCCGGGCCTTCAAATAGCGCCCCGAGGCCCCGAGGCCAGCCCAAGCCACGCCGCGCCCCGAAACCCTAACCCTAGGCCATGCCGCCGCCGCCGCCCGCCGCCTCGCCGCAGCCGCGCCGCTCGCCGCCGCCGCCGGACCGCTGGATCCGCCGCCGCCATTTTTTTAGAAAAACCGATCGGTTTTCCGTCAGTTTTGTTTGGTTTTTTTAGTTTCGGTTTTTTTAAATAGATCGGTTTTTTTGGTTTATTTAATGAGCGAGCGTTCGCCCGTTCGTTCGTTTTAACGAGCGTTCGTCGTTTTTCTTTTTCTTGGATTAAATCCGCGATTTTTCTGATCGCGATTCCTGATCCGATTTTTGTTTTAGTCTAACTTTTCGCTCGTTTATCGGAATCAGGCGATTCAAGCGCCTGGAGTTTCGTCTCAAAACCCTCTTTCTGTTTAATCAACTCAAACAAGTTTTTGCCACTGTAAAAATTTCCCTAGATCTAGAATATTAAACGAAGCCTGTTTCTTTTGCCGTTTGTCTTTCGTTGCTTCGTTCGATTTGATTCTTTTTGCCAACCGGAGTTCTTAAGTTGAACTTTCTGGTTAGATCTCTTATTTGAGTTTTACCTATGCATTAGTTGAGTAGTTATTGTATGCTTGTTTGTTTGCGATAGAGTACCCGGAGTGCGCCGCTTGCTACTTTGAATCGCTAGGTTTCCCGGATCATCAGCAAGGCAAGTAACACTTTGATCATGCTTTCCCACTACCAAGTTTTATTGCATTAGATCAATCCTCACACATTGCATGATTAGGATCTAATTAAATTGTGGGTTTGGGAAGTAGTTGAGGTAGTACCCATTACCTGTTATTATCAAACCTTTGGGAGTTACTTCTACGTTTGCTTATTGTGCAATGCTATGCTAGTAGACGTGGATTGGGTGAGTGTATCCATGACAGATGTGAGATTGTTAAATTAATGGTTTATCTAAGGTGGCAACTTAAATACACATCTGGGTGGATTGAGGCACCTGGGTATTCCAGAGATTGCCTGTTTTCTTTTGGACCGCCCCCCAGGCTCAAATGGAGCATGAGATTATTCATGCTAGAAACTTCCATGTGCAGCCACAAGCTATTATGGGCTCTAGCATAGTTGATTAAGTTGTGCGAACTCTTACAGTGGTAGACTAGCAGATGTAGGGGAAAGTAGGTGTAACGGTCTACCCGATCATAAGGTGCTAGCGCTTCTGAAAGACTATGTCTCGGTCATCCGTTTCTCAAACACCATGTAGTGCGAGAATCCCAACGGAGGAGATCGAGTCTTGTGGGGAAAAGTGCGCAAACCTCTACAGAGTGTATAAACTAATCATGATTAGCCGTGTCCCCGGTTATGGACATCTTGAGTATCTAGTACCTAGATTATCATGTGAATCTCAACATGTTACTCTAAAATTAATTTTGTTGGGTTTTATTTAATGATGATGCTTAATTGGGATTGAGAATGATGTCAACCATTCTCAGTGTTTAACAACTACCATGATAGTTAAATAAAATTTATTCCTTTGTAGTAGGGAAAAATTGGCTTTACGCAAAACTGTAACCATAGAGCTTTCCACCAGCCAAATATGCATATAGAATAGCCTATTTCATTCCATTACTCTCTATGTGTTACTTTGCCAGCATATTCCATGTGCTGACCCGTTTCGGGCTGCAACGTTAATGTTGCATACTTTTCAGACGACGATTAAGGTGCTTTTAGGTCGTGGTTCTATACTCAGTGATGCCGTTGGAGTTGATGGACTCACTTATCTTCCAAGCCTTCCGCTGTTATTGTTATTAGATTGCCTTAAGCCATATTTATTGTAATAAGTTCTCTTTTGAGACACTCGATGTAATAAGTGTGTGATTGCTACTCTGTTATTAATCCTTCAAGTACTGTGTGGTGTCAGCATTACTGATCCAGGGATGACACCTGAGCACAAAGATTGGACCGTTTGAAGTCTGGTCGCTACAATTTTTTAATAATTTACAACTCATTGCAACTTCTTATGCAATTTATTGCAGTCCATTTTTTTGTTGGCCGGGGCCATGGTTAAAAATTTAAACAAAATTTCTCATATTTCTATGGGGTCCAAACTATTTTTAATACTGAATATATATTTAAATTAGGTTAATGCCTAGTGAAATTGGAATATGAAAATGTGAAAAAATTCAGAAATTTAAAAGTAATTGCCAATTTGTCATAGGTTTTTATGTTACAGCCCATTCCATATCACTTTCAAGATTTGCTATCACCTTGAAAGAGTTGCAGCCCATCAGGGTGTAGAAATATAAGTAGGCCCAGATTGGGTATTCTTTAGAAAAAATAAACTTGGCTCATTTCCACAAAGAAATATTGCTGGGCTAGACGGGCCACAGCTTAGTTGGAACCCTGCTCCATCTCAACAATAATAATAAAAAAATATTGCTCGAGCAGCTACGTCCTAGGTGTCAGCTGATCTTGTGTTGTTCTCTTGTCTATGGACTATATACGCTGACAATCTCGTGGGACCCAGATGTCAGTAAACCACTATGAGGAAGCATTTTCTTTTTCTATACGCTGACAATGAAGTATATAACAAAAAATGAGGAACTTCCTTGCGTACGGCCATGGACATGGTGGGCCCCTAATGTCATCCTCTCCATGTACAGTCCTCTCCTGATTCCTCTTGTTTATTGACCATGTTGACAACATGAGAGGGCAGCGCCACGGCGAGCGCACCAAAGTGTGCGGAGGACAACGGCGAGGCCTCGGACGCCGACATTAATGATTTAGGAGAGGGTGGGGGGCGATGCGTGCGCTGAGGCACAACCAACCGTGGGAGGCGGAAGCAGGCGGCCCCGCCGAAGCTGGTTTCATTTTGGCGGCTGGAGGAAGATAGGACTGAAGAAACAGAACAGACTGTAAAAGCAGCAGGAGTACTTAACTACCTTAACTGAAATGAGCAGGGGCACTTAACAACCATAGCTGAAAGTAGTATGAGTACCTATACTGGTTCAACCGTACAAACCATGCCTCGAACAGTGCTACTTTGCCTACAGTTAACCAAGGATGAGGCCACCAAGCCCCTGGACAAGGCCCAGGCGCCACCCCGCACATCAACAACCTTCTGAAAAGCGGCTTCATCTTGCAATGTGGTCAATAAAGAGGATATTCGCTTTAGAGCCACGGAAAGGGATGAGCATAACCTTCTGTCCTATTCTCCAAGATGGACAGGCCTTCATTATTTGAGACCACCCATGAATAAGTATCTTTTCACCTCCAAGGGGAATGGAGTAGGTCGACATAAATATCATGTTGTGACCAAGCGCAAGTCTGACCCAACCATGGTCAGGCATCTATATAGGAACAATAGAACTGGGCAATTTCTGTTTCAAGAAGATCACAACTGTAAAACTGTGTACAAGCAAGAGTTAATGAACAACATATATAACAAAAAACAACTCGTACCATAAGTTTCCCGTCATAGTTGGACCTGTTCATTGTGTGCAGCTGTGGCACACATATCCCACGTGGCCTTCCACCATGGAAACACCACACAAGGACCTCAGGACGATCAATAAAGTGCAGGAACTTGTCGATGTCGTCCTAATCAACTTCAGTGTCATGAGTAGCAGTCAAGTTCTCATAGAATAACAAACGAGTAGCATGCTTAACTTTCAAAATAACCTACACGTGCTACCAATTATAAGAAATATTAGTTAGAAGTAGCATCTTCGTGAGAGAAGGGAATCACAAATCATTGCTACTTCTAAAGTTAAATTGTGATTAGTTAGACAGAATAGGTGGATTAATAAGTAGTAGAGGCAACAAGCAATAACCAGATACAAAACTAACATGGATGAACTACTGCAACGATGTTGGGGTGGAAGATCAAAGTGAAGAGGAGACCAGGTTCTGCAATTTCCATCAACATTTGTGCACCAACTTTAAGTCTGTAACACTTGAGAAAGTTTATCCAAGTTCAGCCATAAAAAAAGCAGCGATTTTCTTGGTTCATGAACCCAACTCGGAACTTATATCCATGGCTTGTCTTCAACGTGACCATTAAACCGGTGTATTTAGGTATGTTGTAATGCCCTGAGACCGATGTGCCAGGTGTCCTCCGGTTATTCGCTGTTGTTGCCTTGTCGTTGCTTGCGTGTCATGCATTTCATATCATGTCATCATGTGCATCGCATTTGCATACATGTTCGTCTCATGCATCTGAGCATTTTCCCCGTTGTCCGTTTTGCAATCTGGCGCTCCTATGTGCTCCAGTGTCCCTTTCTACCTCTTTTCGTGTGCGGGTGTTAAACGTTTTCGGATTGGGGCGACTCTTGTCATGCGGCCTTGGTTTACTACCGATAGACCACCTGTCAAGTTTCGTGCCATTTGGACTTCGTTTGATACTCCAACGGTTAACCGAGGGACCGAAAAGGCCTCGTGTGTGTTGCAGCCCACCACCCCTCCAAAGTGGCCCAAAACCCACCTAAACCTCCTCCATCACCTAGGCCGTTCGATCATGATTGCGTGGCCACAAACCGCACCTCATTTGGACTCTCCTAGCTCCCTCTACCTATATATATGTGCTCCCTCCCGAAATTCACGGACGAAACCCTAAAAATCCCTCCCCTCGCGCCGCCGGACGCGTCCTCACCGCGCCGGACAATGTCCGCTGCCACCGCCACATCACTCCGGCGAATGAGGCGTCGCCACGTCACCCCGCCGCCACTACGAGCCAACCAGCTCACGCCACCTCACCGCCCTCTCTCTCCTCCCAGCGCGGGCCCGAGGAGACACGCCGCCACGCGAGCGCCTTCCCTGCGCACCGCCTCCAACCACCGCCCCGCCGTCCGTTCGCCGGCGCCGCCACGCCACCATCGCCGGCCTCCTCGCCTCACTTGCGCACCACCAACCCAGCGCGCCGCCGCCCCGCGACGACGTCCCCGGCCGCGCCGCGCCTCGCCTCCTCTCCGCGCGACGCCGCTCCGCTCGCCGCCCGGGCTCGTCGTCGCTGGATCCGGGGGCGCCATGCCCGGATCCGCCCGTCCCTGCTCGCCGTCGTCTGCCGGAGTCCAGCGAACCCCGACTGCGCTGCCTGCGTCCCTGCGCCGACTCGCGCTCGCATGGGCCTCCCTGCGGCCCATCTCCTCCTGCCACCTGGGCTGTGCAGTGCGCCAGAACCGGCCCAGCTCCAGATCCGGCCCGTGTGGTCAACGTGAGCACCCATGTTTTTTTTCCGAGATTTGGCTAAGTCCCAGTTATTTTATACATTTTTCATGTCATCATAACTCTGCACTTGTGGCTCCGATTTGTGCGTGTAGCATATCAAAACGTTCGCCTCGACGAGTACATCATTTCATCTCATTGTATCATTTTCATTTGAACTCATCTTGATGCCCGAAATGCTGTTGGAAGAGGGCTATGTGATAATAGTTTTAGATCTGTTTCAGCAAATGCACTTTTGTCATTTTTGCCATGATTAATGTGTGCATGATATGATCCTGAGCTCTACATGTGTTTTGAAGAATGCCATGCTATATTTACAGGGGTGTATGCCATGTATTTCATGTTGTTTTTATGCCATATGTTCATGTTGTTTCCTAGTGATCCATGCCTCTTTTGAGCATGATTAGTAAGGATGTTTTGTAGATAATGTTGTGCTCTATCCATCCATGTCTTTGTTTGCAATTATGGAGCACCCTAGCTTGAGTCCATCGAGCTCGAAGTTTGCTATAAAATGTTCCTGGCAGACTGTTAACATGTTCAGCAATTTTGCCGAGCTTTTTGTTGTTGATCCGTGCATGCTATGATGTTGTTCTTACCATGTCTAGCTTCTATGCCATGTCTATTTGATGGGTGTATGCTTAGTTTGTCATGCAATGCTTCGTAGTGAGTGCATCGAGCTCGTAAACATGCCTACTCGTTAACTGTTTTGCCATGCTCCAGTTTTTCACTAAGTCTGAACCTGTTTATGTTTTTGCTATGTTCACATGCTTGCAATTGTATTCTCTGATCCCTTTTGGCTCATGGTCACTAAGGGACTTTTGTTATATGCTTAGAGTAGCTTCATGCCATGCCTTGCTTTTCCATGATATGTTCATGTAGCATGTAGTTATCGTGCTTTAAACATTGCTTCCTGATGATAAATTCCTGATATGCTGTTAATTCCACTAAGTCTGAAACCTGTTATCATTTGCACTTTTGCCATGCTTGTTTGAACTTGCTATTGAGTGAATTAGCCGTAGCTCAGTGTTCATCTTTCATCAAGCTTTATGAGTGGATCCCTGCCATGCATTTTTTTGTCATGCTAGAGTGTTGTAGCATGTTGTTCTTGATGCATTTAGAAGGCTACTTGCTGATTATCGCAGACCGGTGCCATATTTGTTTTGCTTGCCATTTCCAAACCGTGCTTACGATTCCGGTGATCTTTATATCGATTTCGACCGAAATCAACTCCTCTTTCTAGTGGCACTCTTGGATTTCCAAGTTGAGGCTAGATTAAATCATTCCTTTCCAAATCATGCATATGCACCGCATACCGCATCCCGCATATCATGCCACGTTCATGTGTTGGTTGTTTACTATGTTGTGTGCTTCTTTCCGGTGTTGCTTCTTCAGGTTGGTTTCGGTAACGTCGCGTTTGTGAGGACCCGTTCAACTACGTCCGTTTGTCTTCTTCATGGACTTGTTCTTCTTCCTTGCGGGATTTCACGCAAGATGACCATACCCTCGAAATCACTTCTATCTTTGCTTGCTAGATGCTCGCTCTTTTGCTGTGCCTATGTTGCGATACCTACCACTTGCTTATCATGCCTCCCATATTGTTAAGCCAAGCCTCTAACCCACCTTTTCCTAGCAAACCGTTGTTTGGCTATGTTACCACTTTGCTCAGCCCCTCTTATAGCATTGTTAGTTGCAGGTGAAGATTGGAGTTGTTCCATGTTGGAACATGGATATTTTGTTGGGATATCACAATATGTCTTATTTAATTAATGCATCGATATACTTGGTAAAGGGTGGAAGGCTCGACCTTATGCCTAGTGTTTTGTTCCACTCTTGCCGCCCTAGTTTCCGTCATATCGGTGTTATGTTCCCGGATTTTGCGTTCCTTACACGGTTGGGTTATAATGGGAACCCCTTGACAGTTCGCCTTGAATAAAACTCCTCCAGCAATGCCCAACATTGGTTTTACCATTCGCCGCCTAGACTCTTTTTCCCTTGGGCTTCGCGGACTCAAGGGTCATCTTTATTTAAACCCCTGGGCCAGTGCTCCTCTGAGTGTTGGTCCACCTTGTCAGCCGCCGGTGGCCACCAGGGGCAACTCTGGGCTGGCCTACCGGAAGTTTGGACAATCCGGTGTGCCCTGAGAACGAGATATGTGCAGCTCCTATCGGGATTTGACGACACATTCGGGTGGTGTTGCTGGACTTGTTTTACCATTGTCGAGGATGTCTTGTAACCGGGATGCCGAGTCTGATTAGATTGTCTTGGGAGAAGGAATATCCTTCGTTGACCGTGAGAGCTTGTGATGGGCTAAGTTGGGACACCCCTGCAGGGATTTGAACTTTCGAAAGCCGTGCCCGCGGTTATGGGCAGATGGGAATTTGTTAATGTCCGGTTGTAGAAAACCTAAAGTTTAACTAAATTAAAATGCATCAACCGCGTGTGTAACCGTGATGGTCTCTTTCCGGCGGAGTCCGGGAAGTGAACACGGTGTTGGAGTTATGCTTGACGTAGGTTGTTCTAGGATCACTTCTTGATCACAGTTTCTCGACCGTGCTTTGCCTTCTCTTCTCGCTCTCATTTGCGTATGTTACCCACCATATATGCTAGTCGCTTGCTACAGCTCCACCTAATACCTTTTACCCTACCTATAAGCTTAAATAGTCTTGATCGCGAGGGTGTGAAATTGCTGAGTCCCCATGACTCACAACTACTTCCAAAACCAGTTTGTAGGTGCCGATGTTAACGAGCAGGTGACGCAACCAAGCTCAAGGAGGAGCTGGGTGAAGATCTTGTCCTTTGTGTTGTTTCGTTCTAGTTGATCAGTAGTGGGGCCCAGTTGGGGTCGGTCGGGGATCTGTGTAGCATTTGGGGTAGTCTTCTTTTATTTTGGGTTCCGTAGTCGGACCTTGATTGTATCTGGATGATGTAATGCTTTATTCATGTATTGTGTGAAGTGGCGATTGTAAGCCAACTATGTATCTTTTCCCCTTAATGTATTACATGGGTTGTTGTGAAGATTACCTCACTTGCGACATTGCTTTCAATGCGGTTATGCCTCTAAGTCATGCTTCGACACGTGGGAGATATAGCCGCATCGAGGGCGTTACATATGTCATGGCCGACCATCTTGAGTACATGTGTTATGGCACAACAAGGAATGCACTATAGGAAAAATAATATGAGAACACAATGTATTCGCTATCCAAATCTAGAAATAATTTCCTCTTTGACGTCAGTGTTGACCATGGTACTTGTACCTTTTATCCAAATATAGCAATCCAAATTTGCAAATTAGTCGACAGCATGTTCAAAAAACCCCACCCTCCTGGATAAAAAAGAGGATTCTTGGAACATACTATGCGCATTTGAAAATCCTGTGTTAGGATGAGAAGGAACAAGTGTGGCGTCTTGCCGAGGGCACAAAAACCTGTAGGGTCCTCGCACTTTGGGCGCTGCAAATGAAGCACACTAGATTCAGTAGGAAGAAAAATGCATCAACGGCGGTGGCTGCCATTCTAGGATTACCCGCAACCAAGGGACTTGGATTTGTCGGGGATGGATGAAGAATTCATACCTGGTTCTCCATGAGAAAACCCTATGCAATCGCCGAAAGGGGGTTTTCTCTGAACAAGAAGACGAGGGAGAAGGGGATTTAGGCCTAGTGAAATATTGCTGCTTCATCCGTCCAGCTTATTGCTGAAGCTGGAAAGGAGGTTTTTTTTTGTGATTTGACAGCTCATTAGGCATTACTGCGGTGCTACGACCAGGGTGAGTCTACCGTGTAGTTGTGCAATCTAACTTGGTGCATGGCACATGGACCCCGTTGCCGGATGCCCCACATATCAGCGAAAGGAAGTAGAAAGGCAGGAGTAACTAGTTACACATAAATATTTTTTTGATAGAGAGATACTACCTCTGTAAAGAAATATAAAAATCTTTTATATCAAAACTTTATACATAAGAAAAATCTAGGGGAATATATATAACATAATATGGGGGTTCAGCTGAGAATGTAATACTCAAACAGGCTCACAGTTCTGGACTTTGGGCCACGGGCCGGTGGGCCTGCATGTTTGGGGGCCCATGTGTTTTAACTCAGCGCATTTCATATTGCAAGCGATAGGTACGACAGTACTTTTAGATGCGGTCGCAAGGCGACATAAAATTGAATAAAGCACGGTAGTTGTTAGAATGAAATCGAACGACAGTTCCTAACCAGCAATCAGAGTTGCAATTCTATGAATGATATCCTACGTGATAAATAATACTGTCATACTACTTATACACACATGATACTTGTTTCACCATGCCATATTATTACATCAAAATCTCTCGGAGGATAGATCATTCCGGCGGGTGCGTGCTGCAACTGAAGAATTTCAATGTGGATTTGGACCAGCTCTCCTTGCAGAGAAAAGTTCGATTTTGACATCATCCCCTACCGCAAGATTTGATTTAGATTTGAACCTTGACCATCCTTTAGCATCAATCATCATGCGACCATCCTTTGTACTTATGGTAGATTGAGTAGGTTCATTCACACCAATGCTGTGCATGGCAAGAGAAACATGGCCACGGTCACCCGGATTGTTGAACGACTCCCTCGTTGCTCTAGTATTTCTCTATTCGCAAACAAGAATACATACACAAACAGTTAGATCAACATAGTGAATCATGTGAAACAACATGGAAAGAAAAAAGAACAAAGCACTTGGGCAGAGATGTCAGTTTTTGTAAGGACTTTGGTATATGCAGTGCAAACTGCAGCCCCGTCTGTTGCTGGTACAATTGTTGGTTCCATTGCCGCTGCACAAGCCAGAACAGATGCAAGTGCAACTACAAGTGTTGGTGCAGGTGTGGGAGCCATTGCTGGTGCCCATGCCGGTGCGACTAGTAGTGTCGCCGCTGCTATCGAAGATGGTGCTCCTTGTGGAGCTGGCGCCGGTGTCAATGTCCTATCCTCTGGTAGAATATATATAACATTGTTGAAGGTGGTACCGATGTGCGAGACAGCAGCGATCGTTTCTTGTCTACTATGATCAGCTTTCTAACTTGAGTAACCTCCATGACCTTGTTCCAGTCTTTTTCTTCATTTCTTTTAAACGCGAGAAGCACTAATTGTGGCGTGTTTGTTAAACCAAACTATAGTTCATCATAGGTCTTCAGATTGTACTCAGACAACAGACTGATCCAATTGTGTCCAGTAATATAAGTGATGGACAGTGCCTTCGTTACTAACACAACATAAGAAGTGAAACCTACAAAAATAACCATCGTAGAGCAAACCAAACAGTTTATTCTGTGATGAATGTCACATGGCAAAACCAACATCGTAAAACTGCAGCAAAATAAGAAAACATTACATTAAATCAATAAGATTTACTTGATGTGACACGAGTGAATCCTTACTAGGAAATCACTATGTTCAAGTTCTAAGCAGAAGATTGATCGTCCAATTACGCGTGGAATGCAGGGCCCCCTCTTAATCCCACAAGCAGGACAGTCGAAAGGTCGTGATAAATCATGTGGACCGAACATCCATGTGACTAAAAATCCTGGTGGGTGCGATAAACCCTGCAATGCATACAGATATTGGAGTGTAACCATAATTGATAAACCCTCCTCACAGAAAATATGATCTGGATACTTCAAAATATACAGATAGAATTGAGTGGACATAAATTAACATAGAGTGTTCTTAGGACTCACCACACAACAAAAACGGCCGTACTAAACAATATAGGGTTCACACACAGAAATCAAGTACTGAACAATAGTACTTAGTACAGACAGGCAAAGTTGCACTGATTAAACTATGCATACTATTTCTTGCCCCGCATAACTGACTAGGCAATGCACTTCGTGAGATATGTCTACCAGCACCATCACCATCTCGTCAACCATGGAGGACCTAACAAATTTGTCTTTCGGCTCATAAACATGACGATGAAGACAGTCCGCGATTTGTCGGGAAGCTTTACAAGAACCACACCCTTCGTAATCGAAGGCAGAACCAGGAAATTGTTGTGGTGAAGTACACCCTCGAGAACACGCTTGACAACAATGCTACAGGAAAACACTAGTTCACCACACGTGGCGACAAGGACACAACAGCTGGATAGTTTACCAGTAGAACTCATCCTCAGGTCTTCCAGTTCACATGGCATGACTTTGAGAACTTCATCTCCACCGCGGACCTGGTTCTAATTCAAACAGAAACCAAATATTTTATTAGTACCTCCGTTCAGAAATATAAGATGATTTTCGATATTTTACTCCATATAAGATTACATATACGCACACAAATGAGTGAACAAAGACACTAGAACATGTCTTCAAAGGCATGAGAGCAGAGGGATTACTTGCATTATCCGTATCACAAGTTACTCAGGCTAATATACTATCTTCAAAGGTAGCATTGAAGTTCGTAAAGTAGTTGAAAGTAATCTATAAGAAATCAGTGTCAACCTCTCGCATGTTTTGGTCAAAAGAGGAATTTAGAACTGTCATTGGGCACACAAAAGTCACATGCAAGATCACCTAGAAAGTTGTAATACTAGTACTAGTACTGCGTGTTAGATGAAAAAACATGATCAATATCAAGAAAAAGATCGTCAAGAAAAGATATTACCTGGACTTGCTTAATGAGGGATCCCAGAGAGGGGGCCCTGGACAGGGCCATGGCCTTGAGCATGTCTGCGGTAGTCTCGGCAGGGTGCTTGCGCTTCTTCGTACCCTGAGCCTCGATGATTTTGGCCAGAGCCATAGACATCACTTCGGCCGATGCTCCAGGGTCCATCAAGAAACTGTCAAATAGAAATAAAATAAAAGAAACCATAATCACAAACCGAAAAGAAGAACGGAGTGGGAGTTATAGGATCGGTCTCGGGGTTGCACTACCGGGCCTTGGCCAGAATCAACACCATTGATGCACTCACCTTTCCTTCTTTGGGAGAGAGGAACAATGGCAGAAGTAGGTCGGGGTTTTCTTGAAGAAATGAGCAACACGATGAGGGAGAAGCGATTTGGGGTTTTCTTCAAGAGAGGAAGCTAAGGGAGAAGAGTGAAATGATGGTTGCTTCGTCCGTCCAACTTACTGCTGGAAAGGTGGGGGTTTTGTTATTTGATGGCTCAATGGGCATTAATGCGGCGGTTCGATCGGGGTAGTCTACCGTGCAGTTGGGCACTCTAGTACGGAGTAATTTAGTGCATGGCTGGTGGACCCCGATGTTGGTTGTCCCACATGTTGGCGAAAGTGAGTAGCAAGGTTCTCGACGACCATCGAGGAGGATCCGCATGGTAGAGTCTGTCCACTATTTCTAAAGAAAAAATGATTACAGCAAGCATTTCCACTCTTACGACGGAGGGGTGCGAAACACGACAACCACTTGAACTTACACAGTGCTCCTACAACTAGGCATGTGTAGTGGTTCATATGTCAGTACTACATAATCTTGTTGGTAGTGTAGTAAGATATGACGATAACAAATGATGTTGTGCGCATGTCAACTATATGAAAAGTAATGTAACATACCCTTTTTTTGACTGTCCAGTCGAGAATGAACGGTGAGATCAATGTTAACAGAACTAGGTCTACAACATACAAGGAGTATGGTGCTACAGTACTCCACGAAACATGAACCATATGAAGCACGAACCAGTGTTAGGCAGGGTGTATGAAGGATACATGGGATGGGACCAAAAGTTCCCTTCTCGACCCACTTTTGGGTGTTTGGCAGAGTGCATGAAGGTGCATGAGTCCACACTAGTAGGTTAACACAAATACACTAGGAGCATGCATGAAGAGGGGTGTTGGGATGAGCATGCATGAAAAGGGAATAGCTATATTGATATGAGAATGCAACCAATCATACCCACACGCTTTGTGCTACAGTGACTAATCTACACCGTCTGAGTTTGATCCAACGGTCATGTTGCACCGAGACATGGACATGCCCATGCAGAGGACGCCTAAACAACACCGAAGACCCTCTACTTCTCAAGGCACACGACGTTGGTGATGCAGGGTGCCACCGCCCGCACAGCCCGCTCTCGATCGACGGGAGCCTGCTCGTCAAAGACTGTGTCCAATGGCATGAATGGATTCCAGTGACTGAGCCCTGAGAGGATTTGCTTGGCAACGGCGACAGTAGCCCGCAACCCCTCCTTGTCCAACTCCGCCCGCACCATCGCGCGGTGACGTCTCAGCTCCTCGGAGATATAGGTGAAGAAGGAGACTAGGTCAGGAAGCCGCAGCTCGTTGAAGTCGACGGGGTGGTCGAACGGGTTTAGCATGATGCCCGGCATGGTCGCGCTGGCATGACGGTAGGCATCGCGCAACCGCAACACATGCGTGAAAACATGGTCCACCAAGTGGTGGAGGCGATCCTGGACCTCGTCACGATCGGCCCGCTCGTGCTCCAGTCGGCTCGCCTGACCGCCTATCGTATCTCCCGCTTTCGGCAGCAACGCTGCCGATGCCTCGAGCATCTTTGTGGTGGACGCCTGCCGCTTTTGAAGCTCCATGAACTCCCGCACATAAAGGAGGAGCATGTCACTCCTCTCCTCCTTGACCTCACGGAGCTCCATGTCCTTGGCCCTGAGCTCCGCATCCTTGGCATGGAGATCCTATGTCAGGCGCCTCACCTCAGACTCCGTGATCTGGTGCGCTGCCATGGTACCAGGTAGAATCAATGGGGAGGGGAAGCAAAGGGCGTGAAATGGCTGAAAGGCAATGCAATCTACGGGAAGGCAGAGGTAGCCAGCTGAGGAGCGGGGTGAATCTTTTGGTTTTCACCATGGGAAAACACCAGTTGACAACTTTTCACATCAGGGAGCAGTGGGTTTTACAGGCGGAGTCATCATGACTAGTTGCGGTCGCACCTGCTCCTGTCAATCAAAAAAAAATATAAATCCTGTCGCGCCTGCCACACCCAAAGACCATAGCAATGCCGTAGTGGATATTTAAATTTACCTGCCGGCAAGGAGATAAAAAAAGGGGTGAAAAAACAAATGTGGCAGCGGCCTAGCTAATTGGTCGCACTAGCCCAACAAGCTAGCCACTGTGCTTCACTCATGTACTCGACGGGAAAGGTGGTCTTTCATGATTTGACGAATCATTTACTTGCTTCAGCGCTACGACTGAGGAGGACCCAAAAAACACGTGGTAGGGCGTCCCTGTATCGGCAAGGAAGAAAATATGCATGCACCACCCGGGAGGACCGAGAAACCGTGCGGTAGAGTGTGCCACGTCTCGGCACAGAGGAAAAATGTGCATGTACAAATATACTGTATCAGACGTACTACCTATGGTTCGACCTCGGGATCCAGCTAGTCGGTCAAAAACACCCCACTAGCCACACAGCTTCATCATGCTAATGTGGCAGAGAGGATAGGTGTGGTTAGCTCCGTCTCGACCAGCCACAACGTCTCTTGTTCTAGGCGATTCTTCTATTTCCAAGCTTTTTTTAAATTATGATAACACCACGGAAAGCTCGCGCCGCTCTTCTTGTGTGCCCATGCGTCTAAAGGTTAATTAGACGATGGAGAGGAGAGAGAGATCGCAGACATGGGACCCACCAGTAAGTGAGTCAACGATCATGCACGTGTTGAAGTGCCACTCCCTCTACTCTACTCAACGTAATAATGTATAAAATCAAGTTATGGGACAAAGCCAACAACCGTTGTTGTTTTCAGGCTATCGACATACGCTTTGTAGTCCAGGTTGCCAGTTCGAATCTGAGAAGTCTTTGTGGTTGTAAGCAGTGGTTGAACTCTTTGTGGTTGTAAACATTCGAACCACCAAGGAGTTGTTGGATCACAGATCCAACGGCTCCTAGGAGCTTATATCACCAGAGCATCTAAGGTGTGGTAGCACATGATATTCTTACATACAGGAGAATATGAGGTCCTTCTTCATCTTAGATGCTATGGTGATATGAGCTTCGAGGTCGTTGGATATGGGATTCAAGGGCATCTAAGTAGTTTTTGTAAAAATTGTGTGCAATTCTCAAACTCATTAAGGTTTCCTGTAAAAATATTAAGACATCCTGTGAGCTGCTATATCTCAGATCTACAAGCTCCAAGGAACTCCTATTAGCATATAGGGGAGGGGGGTGCACAACCAATCGGTGTTTGGGAGGGTGGGGACAATTTTTAAAAAATATAATCTAAACAATCCTAAATAGAGCTTCACAATTTTATCTAAGTTCGAGGGGTTAACCCCCGACAATCTACATAGCTCCGCCTAAGCACAACATTTGCATGTATGTGGTACTAGACTTAATATTCATGTTTCAGTTTCCTGTTCATTTTAAGTATTGAATTGAGGACCATGCCTATCTTACATTTTACCCCCTTCATTCCTAAATATTAGTCTTTTTAGAGATTTGAAATGGACTGCCACATACGGATGTATATATATATAATTTAGAGTGTGGATTCACTCATTTTGCTCCGTATGTAGTCACTTGTTGAAATCTCTAAAAGACAAATATTTACGAACAAAGAGAGTATTTTTGAATCCATGTCATACATGCATGGTTTGGAAAAATAGATGCACTATACTTACTAGATTTTTGTTGTATTCGCGTCTGTATGTGTGTGGTCATATGCTTGATATATACAAAGTTTTCTCACCACCATACCGTTCATCTTTTAAATTTGAATTTCCAATGAAAAACAAACTAGGGATACCATGAAATGTGAAATCCACGTTGAGATCACTATATCAAAAAATCACTCTAATTCAAGAACTCGTCATTAATCAATTACCGTGCCTTTTGGAATGATCAGTAATTTGGAAGGAAAATACGGGCATTGTAATACATATATATTCATTCGGCAATTTAAAAGATTCCTTTTGTATTCTGGAATTTTAGCACCCAACGGCGTACCAGGCAGACTCGGGCTCGTGTTGATCCTATAAAAAACCCGGGCACATGTCCTTCTGGTGGCATGCGTGGTACGCACATTACCCAACCCCAACCAGTCGAGCCTCTACATTTCAAGTTGAAATATCTAACGGTTACACACAATTTACCAAACTCGGTGGTACCGAATAGTTAAACTCAGTCGAACTAATTTAGTTCAAAATGTGAACGTTAGGATTTTCGGTGGGACTGACATGTCAACTCGGTGTGACCGATTTCATTAGGGTTAGGGTATAATGTAATCTTGGTGAGACCGATCACATGAACTCGGTGAGACCGATTTCTGTAATAGGCAAACAAAGAGTTGGTCAGGCAAACTCGGTGGGACCAATTGCTCATTCCAGTGGGACCAAAATGTTATGAAAAGGAAACAGAGAGTTTGCATTGCGAACTCGGTGGGACCGATCGCTCATCTCGGTTATACCAAAACGTTACGAAGGGAAACAGAGAGTTTGCAATCCCATCTCGGTGAGACCGAGATCCCTATCAGTGAGACCGAACTGCTTAGGGTTTCTGGCAGTGGCTATGTCAAATGAACTCGGTGGCGCCGGATAGATCAAATTGGTGGGGCCGAGTTTAACTTTTGGTTTGGGACATATGTGGATATGAGAAAGTGGTTGACGGCTTTTGGAGCATATAACTGAGCATTTTGAACAAGCAAGCCATTAAGCAACAACTCATTTTTCCTTTTAATAGTATTGGATTTTCCTATGGACTCAATGTGATCTTGGATCACTAAAAAGAAAATGTAGAGTCTTGAGCTTGAGCCAATATGTGTGCTTAGCATTTTGAGGGGTCCACATCTCTAGTCCATGCCATGCCTATCATTGAACTTTCTGAAATGATCATCTCGAAAGAGTATTAGTTCAATGAGCCATATGTTGTTAAGAATGACCAAAACAACCCAGGGATTAGTTGCACTTTGAATCTCCCCCTTTTTGGTAATTGATGTCAACATGTAGATCAAAGCTTTGACAAATAATAATAAGAGTGAAATATATTGTCGCTTTGAGAAGTATGTGATAAGCAAGAGCTCCCCCTAAATTTGTGCATTATTTAAAATTTTCTTTTGAATGCAAATACACAATCGATTAGGATCATGGGTTACTCTTCCATGTCACATTCATCTTGGTGGAGCGCTCTCAAAATGATAGTAAAAGAAATATGCACTCATCACCAAGGCAAAGTGAATGATCATACATGAGAGATAAATAATATCGTCATCCAAGCACAAGCATTAAAGTGTGATATGGTCGAACATGACCATACAAGTATCTCACACACACATAAAGTATCATCCAGGCAAGCAAACAAATAAGTATCAAAGAAGTAGCAAAAGAGACAAAAAGAAGCAAGTCTCTCTCTCTGGAAGCCTATGATCTATACACTTTCTCCCCCTTTGGCAACAAGTTACCAAAATTCTTTTAAATGCGTAGTGCTATGCGGCTCTCTAGGCTTGATCTTTGGGAGGATGCGTGGAGAGGACTCCAATGACAAATACATCTGTTGAGGTTGTTGGAGCTGGAGGAGTTGCAACCGGAGGGGCTACTGAAGCTATGGCTGGAGGTGCTGACATAGTAGCTCTTGTGTCTGTCACAGGCACTGCTGCAGATCTCTATGCCCTAGGCACTCACTGAAAAGCGTTAGTAGTAGCTTTCCCTTTCCTTTCTTTAGCTTCTTCTTGGAGCTGCTCAACGGCTGTTTGCATTTCTGTCACCTTCAAGTCAAGATCATAGAACTTTGTCTCAATGATCCTCTCAAGACTCTCTTCATTCTGAGTCAGGGTGGCCAATCCTTTCTCAATCCTCGGAGTGGCTTGAATAAGATATCCAAGTTGATCTTGCTTTGACTTGAGGAAGACTTGTGAAGCCTCTTCAGCACTTGGCATCATTGCTGCCTTCTTAGCTTTTGCTTTCTCCCTCTTCTCTTGAGTCTCCACAGATGTGGGATCATCAGCATCCATGACAACGGTGTTGTCCACAAAGTCGGGCCTCAAGGGAAGGTGTTCTTTATCCAACAAGTATGTGCATGTGCCCATCTTGGAGTTGATGAGCATCTGGATGTGTGGAGCATACCCACATGATCTCTTCTGGTCTGCAGTTGTCCTCTTGATTGTCTCAACAATCAAACTCATCACCTTGAACTTCTGGGGAACATAAAACAACTAAAGCAAATTGATGGAGTGTCCTCTGATCATCCTGTGATCTCCTGATTTGGGCAACAAGGTGTGCCTCAAGATGGTGCTAATAGTGGCTAGTCCAGACAACCAATAATATACAGAGCCTAGCTTGTGATTCTCCAAGGCTTTGTCAGGAATTTCCTTTTACATGTTAGCCATGGTGTTGTGATCTTTCTTTCTCTTTGCATAGACATCTATGTCATCCTCAAGCTCTGCAGGGGCATTTATCAGCTTGGCCCATTCAGCAACTGTTGATTGGTACCTTGTACCTTCAAACATCCATACAATTCTTCTATCAGGATAGAAATGAGATGTAGAGTAGAATTGCATAATGAGCTCATCATTCCACTTGGTCAATTTCTGACCCCAAACTACTCCATTGAGTCTGAAGCTTGCATGCTCTCCTGAGAAGTGGTCTTCATTGTTGTCGATGTATTTCCAGTCAACCCACTTCATGTCACATACTATGGGTTTCTCGTCCAAAAGAATTTTCTCATAGAAGTCCTGCCGCTCCTTGGTGTGAAACCTATAGTCCACGGCAGTCCTTCTCCTCACAGCATATGGATCTGATTATCTCTACAATCTGAGACTAGCATCCTTTCTGGATTTCATGTTTTCTGCCACTGGATGATTGTCATCATGGTCAGGGATCTTTGGCTTTAGCTTCCTGAGCAATTGGGCTTCATCATCTTCTTCTTCAACTTCAGGCACTATGGCCATGTTCTTCTCAGCAGCTGGTATATTTCTTGTGCTTCTCTTGGGGACAGACTTGGTAGCGTGAACAGTAGCTTTGGGGGCAGTCTTGGGGTTTGAAGGAGCAGCCCCAGACTTGATGGCATCGCCCATCAGCTTTTGTGCTTTAGGTGTTGGTGCAACATCCTCTTCTTCCTCTTCCCCCTCATCAGACTGAATCATCATTGCGGGTTTGCCTATAACTCTGGCCATAGTTTTCTTGTCCCTATCGTTCCTCTTCTTGCCCTCACCAGCAACCTCTCCAATAATTGATTTGGAGGTTTCAAGAGTTGAGGCTTTGGCTTTTGAAGTGGGCACTCTCTTGGCAGGAACCTTCTTGTGCATACCAGGCTTTATTGACAAAATTGTGCCAAATTCCATCTTGACAACATTCTTTTTGGAGCTATCCTCCTCCTCCTCAGCACCAATATAGTCCTCATCCTCTGAATCAGCATTTCTCTTTCTCCTCTACCTAGTAGCAGCTTTGGGCAAGTTGCTAGGAGTACTTCTGCTGCCTTCGTCATAACTGCCAGAGGGACTAGTGCCCTCACTCAGATTTACCTGCTCCTCAGACTTGTTCTGGCTATCACTTTGATCTGACATGGTCGACACTGCAAACCGAAAGCTGACCCTGTGAATAGTTATAGATGAGATAGAGTGGATGAGCACCACAAAGTGCAGAGGTTTTGCAAAACGAATGAGTCAAAAACTTAGTTTTTGTTTTCCACAGAAAGCATTTCATAGTGACCGATTTGTTAAACTCGGTGACACTGAAGCAACTTTGGAGTTTAACTAGTGGAACCGGTCAGACCAAGACACAGTTCGGTGACTCTAAGATTTCTAGGGTTTCACTGAGAGTTGAACTCGGTCACACCGATTTTCATGTTTCGGTCAGATCGAAAGTTACAAGTGCAATGGCCTAAGCCAAATTGGTGAGACCGATTTCCATAGCTCGGTCGTTCCGAGATGAGTTCGGCAGAAACCTAACCCTAAATTTTTGAATCAAAACTAATCTAAAGGAAGTTTTTGCTGGATAGGATGATCTCATACATGGTAAGAAACATGGCATTGACTTTGTACTAAGAATCGAAGCAAAGAATTGCACAAAGGATCGAACTCATACCCTAACTTGGCGATGAGCTCACTACAATGGCAACAACGGTGAAGATTTCCATTGACGGTGATGGAGACTAGCGGCGAGAGGTCACTGGCAACGAGAGGATGATCTAGAGACCTAAGTCGGCAGGGTAGGACACACGCGGGTGAAATGGTTTCGGAGAAATTTCGAAAATTTCACCCGTCGGTATATATATATCTTGAAACCATCGGTGTGACCGAGTGGAACAACTCGGTGGCACTGAGATGCAGAATCGCAAGTGGTTAGTGCAAGTCGGTATGACCGAATGGTTCTTATCAGTTGCACCATGATTAAAAACCTAGATCAACTTAGTGAACTCGGTATGACCGAAAATGATGAATCGGTCAGACCGAAATGCATAGAGAGTGTTTGGAAGTTTAAGTCTATGACGAATCGGTGACTCTGAGTTATCCTCACCTAGAGGGTTCGAATCTGACTTGATCAAACTTCGTGATGTTTCATGAATAGAGTTTGAGACAAGAAAAGCATAGATAGCTAGAGGAGGTTCTCAGGCATTCTTGTCCATCCATTTGGCAAAAGAAGAAGAGCCAAACAATCAAAGCAACAAATGGATGTCCTCGAATGGGAAAAATATGTAATGAACATGCTCACACAATAAAATGGCAAATGAAATATGTGGCAAAGCATGAGCGAACACTCTAGCATCTATCAAGCAATTGGCGATGACTAGGTTATCTATATATGAGTATATTGACTTAGGAGACAAATGAGAACATTTGATTGTAGGTCATACTCATCGTTTAAGCGCAAGTGGGGTTACCACTTTTACATAAAGCATTGGTGTGCCCACACCTTTAGAGTTGCTTTAGCTCAACTCTTAGAGTGAAGCTCCCCCTAGATGTGATATCCCCCCTAAGAGGGATGAACTAACCTTGGGTTTTGTCGATGATGACTTCATGTAGATGTTGAAGGCGTGGATGCTCAATGTTGATGTAGATCATTTGGAGCAATCCATTGGGGTGAGTTGCACTTTCAATACCTACATGGGTTAGTCCCACAAGGAACAAGCAAGGATATCCATACACATAGAGTGAAATACACACAAGATGATGTCCATGAACACATTAGGTTACCTTGTCCCTTGTCTTACCAACAAGAGAGTTTGTCATTCCTTGAACTAGTGCAAGATGTGGAAGTTGTTTGCACTTGTTCTTGCCAAAATGATATGAGTGAAGTATGTTGGCAAAGTCACCCTCAAGAACTCTCTAGTTCTTCTTCTTCTTCAGGATCCACATCAACTTGATGGGAATCCTTTGAGTTGTAGTCATACTTGATGAAGTTGAACTTGATGTAGTCTTGGGAACCCACTTGACCAAGGCCTTGGGAGCTTCTTCAAATCCATCAATCTCCTATTGAAGCTTGTCCTTGCCTTTCTGCTTGTGGTCCTGTGGTGGAAGATCGTCTGGAGCTTGTGTTCCCTTGAAAGAACTAGGATCATACTTCTCTTGTTGAGGAACAATCTTCGTCTTGGGGTATTGATCTTCTTCCCACTCAACTCCATTGGCATTGAACTTCCGTTCAAAACCAACACCTTGATTCTTCTGGTGCCTTCCTTAATTGCGTACAATTTCCTCAAATTGTTTATTTCCGGCAAGGCTTTTGTAAACAGCTTTCTCTATAATTCCCTTCAGTAAGCTATTTTCTAACTCAAGTGTAACTTGGCTAAGAGAATCATTAGTGGAATCAAGAGAACTACTAGAAGCAACAAAATTGGATTTAACATGATTATTGTTACTACTAGAAGAAGAATCTTTCTTACCCTTGTTACTATATTTTACTGGTGGCATATAAATAGACAAGAGTAAATGCTTGGTGATGTAAGAAGTTTTCTTATGAAGATCATCATTGATTGCTTTTAAGAACCCACGCTCTTGCTCTAGATTGAGCTTTTCAAAGCATAGCTTCTCATGAGTCTTCAAAATCTCTCGATGATCTTCCAAGGTAGTTTCATGGGCTAACTTAAGAGTGTTTAGTTCTTTAGTTAGACCCCCAATCTCCTTCTTATCATCGTCATTCGTCTTATCTTGATTAGAATGATTAATAGCAAGTTCATCATAGTTTTCATCACTAGAGTTGTCAACAAGTAAATCATCATCACCTAGCAAATCATCTTCATCACTATTGAAATCAACATACTCGGGGTGTGATACCTTTGGGCCTTTAGCCATGAAGCATCTTCCAATTCCTTCATTTGGTGAGTCAAATATGTCATAGGAGTTGGTTGACACAAGTGCTAGACCGACAACACCTTCATCTTGAGTATATTCTGAGTCGGGGTGTTAACTTCTCTCGGAATGATGGTCGAAGTCAGAGCCAGATACCCATTCACCAACATGAGCTTGATGTCTTCGTTTTGTGTATCTCCTTGATGACTTGTCCTTCCTCTATGAAACCTTGCTTTTGCGAGAGGTTCTTGGTTCATAATGATCATCTCTACCCCTTCTCTCTCTTGGAGGTGATTCTTTTCTTCTTTTGTAGGGAGTCGTACACTCATTGGAGTAGTGTCCGGGTCTTCCACAATTGTGGCAATTATGCTCATGACTAGAAGATCTTTTATCATTGTAGGACCTTGACTTGGAACTTCTTTCTTTGCTTCTACTCTTGTAGAACTTGTTGAAGGTCGATGTGGTGCTCTGGGGATGAGGTGATAGAGGCAAAGGTGTCCCGATGTTTCGATGAGATGGTGGCTATCGTTTTCTGTGGGAGCCGACCTTGACGATCCGACTACGAACGTGCGAGACGTCGCGCCTTAGCAATCGCTAAACCAACTTCCGAGGGGTTATTGACCACGCCGGAGCACGATCAACCTGACCACGAGGGCCTGTTTCCTGCGAGCAAACAAAGAACAAGCAAGAAACTGAGATTGCAATCTGGATATTGCGAATATAAGATGAAAGCTTTATTGATCAAGGTGGGGTTCTGTGACGTCTTGGTCTGGTCGTTGGACACAAACGAAGTACGCGAAGTTGCAGCTATGGCAAACTTTTAATCTAAACAAAACCCAAAGTCTAAACGACGCCCTAAGGGCTGTATATATGGAGGAAGAGAGGGGAATTTCGTGGCCCTTGAGGGTGGGGTCCGAAACCAACCCTAACTCTTGTTTCCCCACATATACGGACTCTAAAAATAGCCTATACTTAAGTATTTCGAAATTACTTGGGCCTGGCCCATTAATAAGGTGACGCAGCACCTAGAATAGCCTATGGACGAATATTATGAAGTGGCATCTTGTATATTTCGTCCATGGCTTCATGCACTCCTTATGGCGGCTTCAAAGTCCTGAAATCATCACTTGTAACTCCGTTCTTGATCCCCTTGCGCATGCCATCAACTTCATGCGTGTTCTTGCTCCAATGTTCATCCTTCTCCAAGCTAGGCCCTTCATTTGAAAGCAAAACAAATGTATCCAATTTAGGCAGCATCATAATCTCATGAACATTAGAATCATTACCAAGAAACGAAAGTACCTGGTAATTTAATTGGCGTGCGCGAGCTCTAGTAATTGGTCCAATATATGTAACAGTAGGGGCTGTGGGTGTAACAATGGTATTGATGTCCTCATCATCCTCCCCTTCTTGAAATAAAGTCGTCCTCGACGGAAGCTCATCTTCCTCACCCAAATAAGGCTTCAAATCTGCAATATTAAAAGTGGGACTAACCCCAAAATCTGCAGGTAGCTCAAGTTTATATGCATTATCATTTATTTTCTCTAAAACCTTAAAAGGACCATCAGCACGTGGCATTAGCTTTGATTTGCGCAGATTAGGAAATCTATCTTTACGCAAATGTAACCAAACAAGATCTCCAGGTGCAAACACAACATGTTTTCTACCCTTATCTCCAGCAAGTTTATATTTAGCATTCATACGCTCAATGTTTTCCTTAGTTAACTCATGCATTTTTAAAATCAATTCAGAACGTTCTTTAGCATCAAAATTAACCTTCTCCGAAGATGGAATAGGCAACAAATCAATAGGTGCACGAGGTAGGAAACCATACACAATTTCAAAAGGGCACATCTTAGTAGTAGAATGCAATGAACGATTATAAGCAAATTCAATATGAGGCAAGCATTCTTCCCACATTTTCTTGTTATTCTTCAAAACAGCCCTAAGCATAGTAGACAATGTTCTATTGACTACTTCAGTTTGTCCATCAGTTTGGGGGTGACAAGTAGTACTAAAAAGCAGCTTAGTCCCCAACTTAGCCCATAAACATCTCCAAAAGTGGCTAAGAAATTTAGTATCACGATCTGAAACAATAGTATTTGGCACACCATGTAAGCGAATAATTTCACGAAAGAACAAATCAGCAACATTAACAGCATCATCGCTTTTATGACATGGTATAAAGTGTGCCATTTTCGAGAACCTATCCACGACAACAAATATGCTATCCCTCCCCTTCTTTGTTCTAGGTAAACCTAAAACAAAGTCCATAGATATATCCTCCCAAGGAACACTAGGTACAGGCAAAGGCATATATAAACCATGAGGATTGAGTCGTGACTTAGCTCTTTGACATGTAGTGCAGCGAGCAACAAAACGCTCAACATCCCGTCTCATCTTTGGCCAAAAGAAATGTGTAGCAAGTATATCCTCCGTCTTCTTGACGCCAAAGTGTCCCATTAATCCTCCTCCATGCGCCTCCTGCAACAACAAAACACGAACGGAGCTAGCTAGAATGCATAGCTTGTTAGCACGAAACACAAATCCATCGTTAAGAACGAACTTGTTCCAAGTTCTCCCTTCCTTACAATTCTGCAATACATCTTTAAATTCAGCATCATTAACATATTGATCCTTGATGGTCTCCAAACCAAATATTTTAAAGTCAAGTTGTGAAAGCATAGTATAACGACGAGACAAGGCATCAGCAATAACATTTTCTTTACCCTTCTTGTGTTTAATCACATAAGGGAAAGTCTCAATGAATTCAACCCATTTAGCATGTTGACGGTTCAGTTTTGCTTGACTTTTAATGTGTTTCAAAGATTCATGATCAGAATGTATAACAAATTCCTTGGGCCATAAATAATGTTGCCATGTTTCTAAGGTCCGAACAAGAGCATATAATTCTTTATCATAAGTAGAATAGTTCAGACTAGGCCCACTCAATTTTTCAGAAAAGTATGCAACAGGTTTTCCATCTTGTAATAACACACCTCCTAATCCAATTCCACTAGCATCACATTCAAGCTCAAAAGTCTTATTGAAATTAGGAAGTTGGAGTAAAGGAGCATGTGTCAACTTATCTTTCAATACCGTGAAGGCTTCTTCCTGTGCGGTACCCCAAACAAAAGGTACATCCTTCTTTGTAAGCTCGTTGAGAGGTGCAGCAATGGTGCTGAAATCTCTCACAAAACGCCTATAGAAACCAGCGAGGCCAAGGAAACTCCTCACTTGTGTGACCGTTTTGGGCTGCGGCCAACTCTCAATAGCTTCAATCTTGGCTTTATCAACTTCAATTCCCTGTGGAGTAACAACATAGCCAAGAAAAGATACTCGGTCGGTGCAAAAGGTGCACTTTCCAAGGTGACCAAACAAACGTGCATCACATAGAGCAATAAAAACAGCACGTAAATGTTCCAAATGTTCCTCCAAAGATTTGCTATAAATCAATATGTCATCAAAGTAAACTACCACAAATCGTCCAATGAAAGCACGTAAAACTTCGTTCATTAACCTCATGAAAGTACTAGGTGCATTAGTTAACCCAAAATGCATGACTAACCACTCATATAATCCAAACTTAGTTTTAAATGCTGTTTTCCATTCATCTCCCAATTTCATACGAATTTGATGGTAACCACTACGCAAATCAACTTTGGAGAATATTGTAGAGCCACTCAATTCATCAAGCATATCATCTAGCCTAGGAATAGGATGACGATAACGAATAGTAATATTATTAATGCCTCTACAATCAACGCACATACGCGACGTACCATCCTTTTTCGGCACTAAAATGATAGGAACAACACAAGGACTAAGGGATTCGCGTATATAACCTTTGTCGAGCAGTTCTTGTACTTGACGCATAATCTCCTTCGTCTCCTCTGGATTGGTACGGTATGGTGCCCGGTTGGGTAATGATGCACCGGGAATTAAGTCAATTTGATGCTCAATCCCGCGAATAGGTGGTAATCCCGGTGGCACGTCTTGTGGAAAGACGTCGGCGAACTCCTGCAAAATGTTAGTGACAGCAGGAGGCAAAGAGGAAGGCACGTCCTCGAATGAAAATAATGCCTCTTTGCACACAAAAGCATAGCAAACAGATTTGCTAAAATCTAGATCATCAATATCAGATTTGGTGGCAAGTAAACATGCACTTTTCAATTTAATTTCAGAAGCAACACTAGATTGTTTATTATTATTATTAGGCTGCATTTGTTGCTCAAATTCTTTTGCCACAATCTGATTTTCACTCTTAGTTTTCTCCTGTTTTGCTTTATTAGCTCTATTAATATCATCTTTCAAAATGGAATCAGGAGTCATAGGAAGCAAAGTAATATTTTTATCCTTATGAACAAGAGTATACTGATTGTTTCTACCATGGTGAATAGAATTTTTATCAAATTGCCATGGTCTACCAAGTAATAAGGAACATGCTTGCATCGGTACCACATCACAATCAACATAATCAGCATATGTAGAGATACTAAAATGCACACGAACAGTACGTGTTACCTTAACCTTGCCGCTGTTGTTGAACCATTGGATGTAGTAAGGATGTGGATGTGGTCTTGTGGTGAGAGATAGCTTCTCCACCATCTCGATGCTAGCCAAGTTGTTGCAACTCCCTCCATCTATGATCATGCGAACAGAACGTTCTTTCACAACTCCCTTTGTATGGAACAAATTATGCCTCTGATTTTGCTCAGCTTGTGTAACCTGCACACTCAAAACACGTTGAGCAACTAAACAGTCATACCTGTCAGCATCTTCAGGAGCCATGTATTGCGTCTCATGATCAGAATCGTCTCCACCGTGTTCGTCACGTGTAATAAGAGCCAAAGTCTCCTCATCATAGTCACTAGCGGACTCATACCCACCATCCTCAGTAACAATCATCACACGCTTAGATGGGCATTCTCTCGCATAATGACCTCCACCCTTGCAACGTCGACAAATAATATCATGTGTTTGCCCTGTTGATGCCATGGATGAAGAAGAGCTCTTTGCAGGCCCAGAAGGTGTGCTCTTGGCAGATAGTGGTGATTGTGCCTGCTTTATTGTATCACGGTTGGAGGTGGCAGCCGACGGAGGCGCCGGTGAAGCAGAACGTGTGGAAGTAGAGGATGCACGTGGTGTCCATGAAGAAGGTCGACCTGCAGAAAAGTTAGTCCGCGCCAATGCCTGTCGGTCCTGCACTTCACGTTCAGCTTTACAAGCAAGATGGAATAAACGAGTGATATTAGTATACTCCTTATACTCTAGAATCGTCTGAATCTCTCTATTTAATCCACCCATAAAACGTGCAAGCATAGCTTCATTCTCCTCAACAATACCACATCTAATCATGCCATTTTGTAATTCCTGATAATATTCTTCTACAGAATTTTTTCCCTGTCTTAAGCGCTGCAATTTTTGAAGTAATTCACATTGATAATATGGTGGAACCCAACGAGTACGCATAGCAGTTTTCAAAGCAGCCCAAGTAGCAGGAATGGGATATAATCTACAATGCTCAGACCACCAAACACATGCAAAACTAGTGAATGCACAAACAGCAGCAGGAACACGTCTCTCCTCGGGATATTGTAAACATGTAAATCGTTGTTCAGTTTCTAACTCCCAAGTAAGATATATATCAGGAACATATCTACCCTCAAATGGTGGAATATTCAATTTTAGTTTAGGGAGATGGTCATGATCTCGTACCTGAGGGTGAGCCCTACCATTGGCATTATTTGCATGTGGACGACCTGATGGTTGCTGTGCTGGTGGTGGCACGTAGTTCTGATTTTGATCAACCTCATCCTCGTAATCGCCAGCAAAATCATCCTCCTCCGCATCAGCAGCAGGAGCCATAGAAGGAGCAACAGCAGCACCAACAGTTTGGCCAGGTGCAAGAGGGAGACGGCTCGCTCGGCGGAGGGCTGTTTCACGATGTGTAGGTAGTCGTCGTTGTTGTTGTTGTAGAGGTGCGTTAGGTGCAGCCGGTGGTGGTGGTGGAAGACGCGCGAGCAATTCATTAAACCTGTTATCGAGCTTTGTTTCGAACGTCTTCTCCATGTCATCTATCTTCTCCATGGCCTCTTCAAATCTGTTTAGCACATCCTGCACCTGTCCATTCATCATTTGCTGAAATTTATCATGCAACTCCTGATTCGTCATGTTCTCCCAGTCAGTCTCGTCGGCTTGTGATCCTGCCATGGTTAGCAACAATAGAAAACACACAAGAATATGATCCTACAGAAAACTAACAAGAGGTGGTGGTGGCGGGTGTCACAAATCCGTCAAGCAAATCTCAAATTCTTACCAGTTCTTACCCAGCAGCAGGCGGTGATCGGCAACCGTTGTAGTCAAAACTCTCAAAAGCTTGGATAGAGCGATTGCCAGGGAGAGTCAAACGCACGACGTAGAGGTATGTGGAGCTGGGAATGCTTATAGTATGGTAGCAAAAAGGGTCAGCAATAATCAATTCAGAGATGCAAAGTTGAATAAACGCTCAACGACGGTACTGTGCTGGTCCTAGACTAGACCGTGCTAGAGACGCGAGCCTAGAACACTAACAAAATCACGGCGCTGCACGTAAATAAGGGAAAAGCACACTCTGGAACTTTTTTTTTCGCTTTTTTTTGCGCTCCTCTTTTTTTTGCGAAAAATTACTATAATGGCGAGTGTCTCAAAACTCTTCCCTCGTCAAACTGATAGGATGGGCACGAAAATTTTTTTTTTTCACTTTTTTTTTGGAAATCAGGGCAGCGACGACGAAAAAGTGCGACAAAAAATCACTATGATGGCACGTGGCTCAAAAGACTCAGAAAAACCTAAAAATAGGATAGGGAAAAATATTTTTGCCCGTGAAAATTTTGGCCTAAAAACTGCCCGGGGGTCTCCAGACTCTTTTTTTTTCCGAGACCTACGCAGGCAAGGAAACACGAATCGGAATTGAGATTGATCTCAAGAACAAACCTAATATGGGAAGAACTCGGATTGGTGGTGGATATATGGTTACAGATTGGTGGTGGTATATGGATACAGATTGGTGGTGGTATATGGATACGGATTGGTGGTGGTATATGGATACGGATTCAGAACGGTGGCGGATAAGCAATGGTGGTAGATGGGCGATGATGATGGTGCGGCGGCGGCGTGACAACTTATGACCAGAACTCGAAACTCTAAAAGACTAGACTCTAAGACCAGCAACTAGACACGACGATGCAACCGCAAATTCAACAAAGCAAAAACCCTAAAAAGATTATGCAAAGGCTCAGATTGGTTCGGATATGATGAACTAACCCTAATTTTTTTTGTGGCTTTTTCGTGGACTGTAGGTATGAAGAACAGACTCGATCTAATCTACGAAAAACTGTAAAAATCTCACCGAGCAACCTGGAAATCTGATACCACTTGATAGAGGCAAAGGTGTCCCGATGTTTCGATGAGATGGTGGCTATCGTTTTCTGTGGGAGTCGACCTTGACGATTCGACTACGAACGTGCGAGACGTCGCGCCTTAGCAATCGCTAAACCAACTTCCGAGGGGTTATTGACCACGCCGGAGCACGATCAACCTGACCACGAGGGCCTGTTTCCTGCGAGCAAACGAAGAACAAGCAAGAAACTGAGATTGCAATCTGGATATTGCGAATATAAGATGAAAGCTTTATTGATCAAGGTGGGGTTCTGTGACGTCTTGGTCTGGTCGTTGGACACAAACGAAGTACGCGAAGTTGCAGCTATGGCGAACTTTTAATCTAAACAAAACCCAAAGTCTAAACGACGCCCTAAGGGCTGTATATATGGAGGAAGAGAGGGGAATTTCGTGGCCCTTGAGGGTGGGGTCCGAAACCAACCCTAACTCTTGTTTCCCCACATATACAGACTCTAAAAATAGCCTATACTTAAGTATTTCGAAATTACATGGGCCTGGCCCATTAATGAGGTGACGCAGCACCTAGAATAGCCTATGGACGAATATTATGAAGTGGCATCTTGTATATTTCGTCCATGGCTTCATGCACTCCTTATGGCGGCTTCAAAGTCCTGAAATCATCACTTGTAACTCCGTTCTTGATCCCCTTGCACATGCCATCAACTTCATGCGTGTTCTTGCTCCAATGTTCATCCTTCTCCAAGCTAGGCCCTTCATTTGAAAGCAAAACAAATGTATCCAATTTAGGCAGCATCATAATCTCATGAACATTAGAATCATTACCAAGAAACGAAAGTACCTGGTAATTTAATTGGCGTGCGCGAGCTCTAGTAATTGGTCCAGTATATGTAACAGTAGGGGCTGTGGGTGTAAAAATGGTATTGATGTCCTCATCATGAGGTCGATGCGGTGCTCAATGCCTCGTAGTGGAGGTAGTCCCGGAGGTAGCTCATCGGGGAAAACATCTTGAAATTCCTGCAAAAGAGAAGAGAACACTAGAGGAAGAGTGTGAGAAGTGTTAGTTTGTGGTGCATTGTCCTTGCACACGAGGACGTAGTGTAGGACCCTAGATGGGTTCTCACACACTTCTCTCATCTCATGTTTGGTGGCAAATAGAACTAGGTTCTTGTTTTCGCTCATCGTGGAGGCACTCAATTTGGGCTTGTGGCGCTCACTCTCTTTTTGGTGGCTCACTCTCTCACCATTCTCTCCACGATGGGTGGCTTGCTTATCGGCGATCACTTGGCTTAGAGACATAGGTCATAACACAAAATCCTTCCCTTGCATCTTGAAGCTATAGTGGTTTGTACGCCCATTGTGGACGACTCCTCTATCAAATTTCCATGGCCGTCCAAGGAGAATATGACAAACGGTCATTGGGATGACGTCGCACTCCATGGTGTCTTCGTAGGCGCCGATCTTGAAGGAGACTTGCACTCGGTTCTCGACTTGGATGGTAGCGGAGTCACTAAGCCATTGCACTTTATATGGATGTGGATGCTTCATCTTGGGCAATTGGAGCATGGAGCAAAGTTCTTCACTTGTGAGATTGTGACAACTCCCTCCATCGATGATGACCTTGACGGATCGTCCATTGATGCCGGCCTTGGTGTGGAATATGTGGCATCGTTGGTCTTCTTCTTGGTAATGTTGTAGAGTCAAGACTTTGGAGACAACAAGTGTGGGACTTGAGTCTTCATCACAAAAAAACTGTTCTTCTTCATTGTTCACTTGGCGGTGCATGGCGACTTGCTCAAGGGCTTCCATTTCTCCTTCGCTCATTAAATCATAAGTGCCATCATCATTGAAGATCATGGTGCGCTTGTCAGTGCACTCATAGGACTTGTGGCCTCGGCCGCCGCAAGTGAAACACTTGAGGGAACTCGTCTTGACGGTCTCATCGGTAGGGGTTGATGATGATGAAGCTCTCGATTTGAAGTTACTCGTATTAGGATTGCTCATAGTTGTTGAAGCTTTCTTGGACGTTGACTTGTCGATGTTGGAAGTAGAAGGTCTTGTAGTCGGTGTTGGAGTCGTTGAAGCTTGGTTATTGGAGAAACCGTAGGACTTGGATGAGAACTTGGCATACTTGAAATCATCTTGCACTTGGTTTTCCGCTTTGGTAGCTTGGTGCACGAGCTCGATGAGATTGGAGTATGGTTGGAAGTCGGCGATCTTGATAGGATGATTGAGTCCATTCAAGAAACGTGCCATTGTTTTCTCATCATCTTCCGTCACATTGTCTCTTATCATTGCAATCTCCATCTCCTTGTGGTATTCTTCAACGCTCTTGGTTCCTTGCTTGAGTTGTTGGAGTTTCTTGAAGAGGTCGCGGTTGTAGTAGGTAGGTACGAAGCATGCTCTCATGACATCCTTCATTTGTGCCCAAGTAGTGATGGGTGGTTCAACTCTTGCCTCGCGGCGCTCTATGATTTGTTCCCAACAAATGAGGACATAGTCTTGGAACTCAAGGGATGCCATCGTGATCTTCTTCTCTTCTTCATAATTGTGCAAACGGAAGATCTTGTCAACTTTCAATGCCCATGAAAGGTATTCTTCGGGATCGTTGCTTCCGTTGAACTTGGGCATGGTGAACTTGAGCTTGCCGTAGCATTGTTCTTCATTATGTTGGGGTCGGGGATGATGACGCCCATGTTGTAGATGATTGTTCAACTCGTGGTGTTCTTGACGCGGAGGGTTGTCAACCTCGTGTTGCTCTTGTCGCGGAGGATTCCCATTGTCTTCATGCTCCTGAAGAACTTGATGGTCTTGGCGAGCTTGTGGAGGAGCACGTCGAGCTCGAGAAGGAACGAGACGATGCATGCAAGCTTGAAATCATCGTTCGTGAATTTCTTCGCGAAGTGCTTCCGCTTCTTCACGGGCTTGTCGGCCTCGGTCGGCAACGGCTTGACTCGCATCGCGTAGAGCTTGTTGCGCCTCAAGTGCTTGAGCGTCATGGAGTTATTGTTCTTGACGTTGAGCCTTGGCATCTTGTGCAAGTTGGTGGAGATGCGCACGTTCTTCCTCTTCATGTTGGCGTTGTTGTTGCCGTTCACGAGCTAGCGCAAAGGCTTCTTCGGCTTGACGTCGTCGGCGCCCTTGAGAGTCGGTGTCTCGAAGTGGATTGAGGTTTGCTTGACGGTCGGTGCGTGCGGCTCGACGAAGAGTGTTCAGTGTCGGTGTACTTGAGCCGGAGAGGGTAAAGTCGGAATGGCGACTTGAACGGCTCCTTCTTGAAGTGGAAGAAGAGCGGTTGAGCAACAAAGCGCGAATCTCGTCCATCCTTGCGTCATTCTCTTGCTTGTGATCGTCGAGCTTGTTGTCGAAGTAGTCCCTTGTACGTTGCTCGGAAAGTCGCAAGTCGGTGGCAAGGTTGTCGATGCGTTCACTCATAGCTTGTTGCTCTTGATGCAAAGCACGTTGTGCACGAAAGAGGTGACTCTTGGTGACGAAGGAGTTCATGTCGTCGTCTTGCTTCATGAAGAGTGGGTTGGTAGAAGTACTTGGCCTATCCATCATTCCAAGACAAATGTGAGTGGTAGAAAGAGAAGAACGAATACCAAATGTACCTTGACCGAAGTTGAAAGTGAATCGATGATCACTCCAATGTAGGACAAGGAAATAGCCCAATTGGTATGAATTCTCGTCGGTTTCTCACACCTACACAAGTAAAAGCTTATGGTGGAGCTTAGTTAGGATGGTGGCACAATTTTTAATGTGAATGTAAGTAAGATTCAATAATGTTGGAAAAGATTCGCAAGATGCAATGTAACAAGTAGACCAAGCATATACGGTACACGGAAACACACCCGCAAAAATATAAGTGGGGTTGTGCAACCAAGGGTGAGCCAAAATGTGGAATCCACAAAAATGCTCTTGTTGCACAACACTAGAGAGATGCTAGCACGATTGCACGATAGGCGGATACAAGAACTTGTGCACAACCTACTTAGCAAAAATGCAACAACTTCTATCCCAAATATGTTCTATGCAAGGTGTTGCTATGATATGATCCAAGATGATCGAGTATGACAATCTTAATGTTGTATGATGCTATGGTTCTTGCTTAAAAGCTCTTTGCTTATCTTTCCTCTTTGCTTAAAAGCTTGGTTGGCTCTTTGATGTTTGAGCTCTTTTCTCATGCGATGCTTGATTAACCAAGATAGCAAGTGAGTATGCGATGACAACTTTGTGACACAAGAGATGATAACAATATAGGGAACAATGATGTATGTATGTATGCTATGGGAAGTATGATCACTAATGTGCACAAGTCTCGTTGCCAGCAATACTCAATGGCTAGTCTCGATGGGTAAGCAACGCAAATGAGTAAGGCTAAGGTGGCTATCAATGTAATGGCAAGAGTGATATGACCAATACCAAGATGAGGTTACCGGTCTTGCTTCCGATATGGTGTCAAAATGGTGGCACGAATACCAAGTCATAGTCGAGGTGGTCGTTGTTGATGACGCGTCTGTGGCAAAGATGAGTGGCGGTGATGTCAATGTCGAACCATACCTAGATAGCCGAAACACAAAAGGATACAGTACCGCAACTCAAATTCTCAAAACCAAGTGCGAGCAAAATCATCGGAGTAGGTAGCGGGTAAGTGGTGGTATGGGATATTGGCAATGTTTGTGGAAAGTCGGTGGTGGTGTAGCGGATGATGTGGTGGAAGGAGCGGTCGTCCGGAAGTGGACGGATGTCCGGTCGCCGGATGTCCGGTACAGTGACGGTCGTCTGATGCTTCCTGGGTCGCCGGACGTCCGGTAAAGTGATGGTCGTCCGGTGGGTCGGGGTCAACGCGAAATTTCAGATCCGGGAGGCGGTTTTGGGCGGAATATGGGGATTTTGGGAGGGATTTCGAGGTGGAGATGGTGGGGGGAAGGCTAGATCCACTTGCAACACAACAAATTCACGGATCAAAACCAACAAAACATCATCAAAACTCACAAAACACAAGAAAATTTTTGGGGCTATTTTTGTGGGGATTTTCGAATTAGGACGAAAAACAACAAAATCAAGCTAGAAAAAGAAGAGGGGGCTCCGAAATCGTGATCAACCTTGCTCTAGATACCAAGATGATGTAGGGTAGAGACCCTAATCGCCCGATCTTTCACGAAAGGAGCAGATCCCGGGGAAATCACGAAGAACACGATGAAGAACGGAAGGAAAACACAAGAGGAAATCACTAAACCGACATGAATAAGTCACACATGGGCTAGATCCTCAAGTAAATAGGTAGAGATACACGAATCCACGGACAACTAAGGACGATACACGGTAACTGGTTCTTCTCCGTGAGGAGGTCTTGATGGGGCCGCCCAAGAGGGGGTCTTGATGATCTTCTCCAAAAGGAGGTCTTGAATCCACTTGGGGGGTCTTCTCCGGTGGAGGATCGAATCTCCGAGGAGAAGGTAACCAAGTGGATGAGCAAAGCTCTCTCACATATCTGAGCTAAACATTTGCTAACCCTAGCTAGGATGAATGGGGGGTCTATTTATAGTCTAAGTGCAAAAGGGGGCGAAGTGAAGGGGTACATGGGCCTCGGGCCCGAACATTGTGCGCAGACAGGTACCGGACGTCCGCTGGGGACTGGTCGTCCGGTGTCTCAGGAGCTGCCGGACGTCCGGTATCCTCCGGTCGTCCGCTGGTTCCGGTCTGTGATGGGGGTGCCGGATGTCCGGAGGGTCCGGACTTCCGCTGATGTTGGCTCGGGTGCTGTCGCGCCGGTCGTCCGGTCGGGGCCGGACGTCCGCTCATTGGCCTCGGGTGCAGGGGCACCGATCGTCCGGTCCGGACTGGACGTCCGCTCGCTGGCGCTCGGCTGATGCTTCAGGCGTTGGACGTCCGGTCCCGGCCGGTCGTCCGGTGGCTGGGACTTTTCCTTCAGCCCTCCTTCTCCTCCGTCTTCTCGTCCATCTTCCTCTTCTTCTTGTCCTTGCTCCTTAGCTTCTCCATGGTACCTGAGTATGCACAAAGTGTCCATATGAGGTAGTAGCCATGCTTCATGTGCATCGAAGTGGAATTGTGAGAGCAGAGATGTCACCTCGGTTTCAAGAGCTCTTGCATGTGATCGAGTCATGGGTCCACTAGGCACTTGATGAGACGATGGTAGGTCCATGGGGATGACCATGGGATGCTCCGCATCAAGTGCCCTCATGTATTTTCCTTTCTTAAGCAAAGAACGTGGGGGAGGGCGCGACGCTTCAGAAAGTTATCGTTTCACATTAACTGCTACAGTCCCACTACCCCACGATCTGCGTTAAATGCATGAAGTGGACGTTGGATTGACTGATTATCATGACAAAGTGCTGCACGCGCAGGAGTCCCTCGCCACGTGTTTGAAAGAGCTAGTTATCGACGAGAAGGGGGTAGAATAGGTGATTTTTATGAAAGACTTCAATACACGAGGTCTTTTGAAGCCAAACCAATAATAGAACCTATATGATATGTAGCGGAAGATGAACTACACTAGACAGGCCATAGTCAAGTAAGTAATGTAGAGAAAGAACGAACACTAATAGCAGCTAGGTAGTGCGGATTGGAATGGAAGACATTATGAAGCCAAAATCGTAATTGTATTCACACAGTGAAGTCAGACATATCAGACAAACAAGCAATGACTTCACAAAGAAAAACTTAAATGTAAAGAAGATAGAGGATAGAACCAGTAGCTTGATGAAGACAAAGGATTTGGTAGACCAGTTCCAGTTGCTGTGACAACTGTACGTCTGGTTAGGGAGGCTGAGATTGAACACAGAAGACTGTGTTTTCACCTTTTCCCCTTGAGCTAAGGACACCTATTCCTCGCCCAATCACTCTAGTAAGTCTTCAAGGTAGACTTCCAAACCTTCACAGACTCCATTCACTGGCGATCTACAATGACTCTTGGATCCTCATAAGGTGACCCCTAACTGGCTGGAGGATGCACAGTCCTCAAGTGTAACAAGTCTTCAGGTCATGCAGACAGAAAGACTTTAGTGATGCCTAACACTCTTTGGCTCTGGGTGCTTTGGGCTTTGTCCTCGCAAGGTTCTCTCTGTCAAGGGCTTCGGAGGTGGGTTTCTCTCAAACGACAAAAGCCGTGCACTAACTCTGAGCAGCCACCAATTTATATTGTAGGGGTGGGCTATTTATAGCCAGGAGGCAACCCGGCATGATATGTCCCAAATGACCCTAGGTCACTAAGGAACCGACACATGTCCAATGGTCGGATTTCAAACACACCTGGCAGTTTGGCTTGGGCTACAAGCAAAGCTGACTCATCAAACTGTGGATAAGATTTGCTCTCGTTGTCTTCACTCGAAGACATAGGATTTTGTTTGTGCATCACATCAGTCATCTGACTTTGTTCACTTGGACCCCAGTTAACAGTACGGTGGTTCCTATGACTCAATAAGGAAGAAAAGGAAACTACGAAAGAAACTATGTCTTTGCACTCCATAATCTTCAAGTGAATGTCTTCACAGGTCATTATCTTCAAGTGAATGTCTTCACGAACCACCATTCTCTTCAATGTCTTCATATATTTTTAGGGGTCATCACTAGTAGGTAAACTGAATTAATGAGAGACTACTACCTATGTTATCCTGCAATTCTTACGAACACATTAGTCCCTCAACCATGCTTGTCCTCAATAATCCAAAACCTAATAGGGGTGGCACTAGATGCACTTACAATCTCCCTCTTTGTCGCGGGAAACCACGGCCACCTATGGGGCCAGAGGGCCCCTTGCTGGTTCAGCAAGGGGAACGTCGCATTGCACAAAGAGCAGACGAGCGTGGGGCAGCACGACAGGGATCACATGAGCAATTCACCCAGGTTTAGGCCGCCGTGAGACGTAAAACCCTACTGCTGCTTTGTTGGATTGATGGTCGAAGAGTGGTGGTGGAGCGTAGTACACTTGCCCGGCAGGGGCGGCAGTGGCTACGCGCGTATGGGGGTGTGAGTTATCCAACCTTCTAACCCTTTCTACGGTTGCCATGGTCCTCCTTTTATAGATTAAGGAGTCACCAGAATGGCAAATTAGTCATTCTACACTAATAAGATAGCAAAAGTGCTATCATACCTAACTCTGCAGGCTGATTGGGCACATTAAATGCACCGCTCAACGTCACGTCATTGGGAGCCTGACAAGCCTTGTCGGGCTATCTCACCAGCTCCACGCCTGCTTTCTTGACACGTCGCAGGATGGGTGAGGGAGTCCTGGATTAGGAGGTCCATGGGCGTCCGGGCTCTGTAACGTGGGCCGGACTAGTGGGTCGTGAAGATACAAGATAGAAGGCTTTCCCCGTATCCGGATGGGACTCTCCTTGGCGTGGAAGGCAAGCTTGGTGTTCGGATATGAAGATTCCTTTCTCTGTAAACCGACATTGTACAAACCCTAGCCCCCTTCGGTATCTATATAAACTGGAGGGTTTAGTCCGTAGAGGCAGTCATAACCAGACAGACTAGACATCTAGGGTTTAGCCATTACGATCTCGTGGTAGATCAACTCTTGTAACCCCTATACTCCTCAAAGTCAATCAAGCAGGACGTAGGGTTTTATCTCCATCAAGAGGGCCCAAACCTGGGTAAATATCCTTTTCCCTGCCTCATGTTACCTTGGATCCTTAGATGCACAGTTCAGGACCCCCTACCCGAGATCTGCCAGTTTTGACACCAACATTGGTGCTTTCATTGAGAGTTCCTCTCTGCTGCCGACAAAGGATTCGATGGCTCTTTCGATCAATAATGATGCTGTTTCGGGGGAGATTTTCCCCCCGGGCCAAACTTTCGTAGTCGGCAGCTTCGCGCCGCCTGCCAACTCAATTGGCCACCTCGAACAGATCGACAGCTACGCCCCTGGTCATCATATTAGTTTCAGGAACTTAAACTATGTTGCTGATATCCGAGGAGATTTGATCTTAGAGGAGTTCACGGCCCCAATTAACGCTCTGGCCTTAGATCCAGAGGAGGCCGACAGGTCCGAAAACGGGAGTCTAGAGCCTGCCGGACTCTCCGCACTTATGGAGCTTCCTGCCGGAGAAGCACCAGACACTCTGCCGGACTCTAGGTCCGAACTCTCGAGGTCTGTTTCAAGCCGGCGCCGCCAGGAGACTCCGACTCCCGACAGCCCCATGGACTCTCGTTTCTTTGTCCAACCCTCACCTTTAAACGAGGCACTGGACTTAATGCGACCACTCTCTATTACGGAAGGATCGCTTCTGAACTACGCCCAACCCAGACAAGGGGCTGAGAGCGGGGTTTTGCGTCCCACCCACCACCCATATCATAGCCACTGCCGAAGTTTTAACCGACATGTTGGATTACGCCTCTGAAGACATCGACGGTATGGACGACGATGCCGGAGACGAAAAAGGCCAAAACCCTGCGTTCACTGGATGATGAACGACCACCTCCACATATGACATATACATGGTGGACACACCTAAAGAGGATGGCCACACCGGCAAGGAGAATCCAGTTGAGGACAAGCCTGCCGAAGCCCCTCCGAAGCATCGACATCAGCGGCGCCGCTCAAAATCGCGTCGCGACAAAGACGGAAATACTGGCACCGAAGACAATAATACTCCGGAGAATGGTGAAGACCCTGAAGCCCCTATAGAGCCAACATCCGAAAAGGATGATTGGGAGGATGGGCAGGTAAACCCCGACGATCTTGTCGAGAACGAGGGTGTAACACCCCGGATGTAATTTACCTTATATGTATCCCAACTCTTGCCGTTTCCGGCACTAAGTTATTTTATTTTCCTCGGGTTCGGGTTTTTGTCTCCGTGTGTTGTTGCCTTTGTCATGCATCTCATATCATGTCATCATGTGCATTGCATTTGCATATGTGTTCGTCTCATGCATCCGAGCATTTTCCCCGTTGTCCGTTTTGCATTCCGGCGCTCCTATCTCCTCGGTGCCCCTTTCTACCTCTTTTCGTGTGTGGGGGTTAAACATTTCCGGATTGTACCGAGACTTGCCATGCGGCCTTGGTTTACTACCGGTAGACCGCCTGTCAAGTTTCGTGTCATTTGGACTTCGTTTGATACTCCAACGGTTAACCGAGGGACCGAAAAGGCCTCGTGAGTGTTGCAGCCCAACACCCTTCCATTTTGGCCCAAAACCCACCAAAACCCTCACCATCATCTAAAGCGTTCGATCAAGATCGCGTGTCCGAAAACCGTGTTCAATTTGGAGCCTCCTAGCTCCCTCTACCTATAAATATGTGCATCTCCCTAAAAAATCCGGATCCCTAACCCTAGCCTCTTCCTCCTCCTGTCGCCGGACACGTCCACATGGGGCCGGACACGTCCACTCACCGCTGCCCGACGAATCGCAGGCCGCCACGTGGTGAGCCAGCCGCCACCACCGCCTCCCGCGCCGCCGGCCCGCCGAGGCCCGGGGCAGGCTCCCGCGGCCCGAGTCTCCCCGCGCGCCGGCGGGCCTCTGCCCGCCGCCACCCGCGTCGTCCGCCGCTTCCCGTCGCCGGCCGGAGCCGAGCTCCACCGCGACCGAGTCACCGCGCCCGCCGGCCGCCCCGAGCCGCCGCGGCCTCCTCCCCGCCGGCGCCTGGCGCCTCTCCTCGCCGACCCGCACCGCCGAGCTCCGGCGCCGCCCTCTGTCGACCCGGCCTCCCCGTCCATCCTCGCCGGCGCCACGTCGTCCTCCCGCTCCGGCCACCTCATCCCACAACTCCGGCAAGCTACTCCTGCCAACCTCGGGAACTGTGTCCCCAGATCCAGATCCATTTTTCGCGACGGTTGACTTTTATCCCCAGAAACCCTAGTTTTTTTTGCGATTTTCATCATGTCGTATCTCTGCATCCGTTGCTCCGATTTGCACGCGTAGCATATCAAAATATTCGTCTCAAAGAGTACATCATTTCATCTCATTGCATGATTTTCATTTGAGCTCATCTAGAGGCCCGAAATGCTGTTGGAAGAGGGTTATATGATAAAATTGTCAGATCTGTTTAGTCAAATAGATATTTTTCATTTTTTCCATGATTAATGTGTGCATGATATGCTCTTGAGCTCTACATTAGTTTTGTTATATGACATGCCATCTTTACAGATTTGTGTACCATGTATTTTTGTGATATGTGTGGTGACTAGCACAAGCTTGCAAAGTAGTGCAATCGGTAATGCTGATTTCAGGGACTTAGAATTTCACTAAGTCCTTGATCTCCTTTTGTCGTTATGCCATATGTTCATGTTGTTTCCTAGTGATCCGAGCCTCTTTTGAGGATGATCAGTAAGGATGATTTGTTAACATGGTGGTGCTCTATCCATCCATGTCTTTGTTTGCAATTATGGAGCATCCTAGCTTGAGTAAATCGAGCTCTAATTTTGTTATTTCGTGAATCCTGGCAGATTGTTGACTTGTTAGTGATTTTGTCGAGGATGTTGCTATTGATCCGTGCATGCTATGTTGCTGTTCTTGCCATGTCTAGCTTTTATGCCATGTATTATTCATTGGTGTATGCTTAGTTTGTCATGCCATGCTCTGTAGCGAGTGCATCGAGCTCATAAACATGCCTACTCGTTAACTGATTTTCATGCTCCAGTTTTTCTCCATGTCTGAGATCTGTTTATGTTTTTTCCATGTTCACATGCTTGCAATTGTATTTTCTGATCCCTTGATTTCCATGCTTGCAATGAGTAGCTTCATTCCATGCCTTGATTTCCATGTTAAGTTCCTGTATCATGTAGTTTTCATGCTCTAAAGTGTGCTACCTGATTTTAAATTCCAGACTTGTGTTAATTTCACAAAGTCTGAAACCTGTTATCATTTGCACTTTTGCCATGCTTGTTTGAATCTGTTAATGGATGAATTGGCCGTAGCTCAGTGTTCATCTTTTCTCAAGCATCATGAGTGGATCCCTGCCATGTATTTTGTTGTCATGTTTGAGTGCTTTAGCATAATTATGTTGATGCTTTTAGATGGCTACTTGCTGATTATCGCAGACCGGTGCCATATACTTGGTAAAGGGTGGAAGACTCGGCCTTTTGCCTAGTGTTTTGTTCCACTCTTGCCACATTAGTTTCTGTCATATCGGTGTTATGTTCCCGGATTTTAAGTTCCTTACGCGGTTGGGTTATAATGGGAACCCCTTGACAGTTCGCCTTGAATAAAACTCCTCCAGCAATGCCCAACCTTGGTTTTACCATTTGCCACCTAGCCTCTTTTTCCCTTGGGTTTTCGGAGCCCAAGGGTCATCTTTATTTAAACCCCCCCGGGCCAGTGCTCCTCTGAGTGTTGGTCCAAACTAGAGCCCCTTGCAGCGCCACCTCGGGGAAACTCGAGGGCTGGTTTTAGTTGTACAGATTGCTTATCCGAGTGTGCCTTGAGAACGATATATGTGCAGCTCCTATCGGGATTTGTCGGCGCATTCAGGCGGTGTTGCTGGACTTGTTTTACCATTGTCGAGGCTGTCTTGTAAAACCGGGATGCCAAGTCTGATCGGAATGTCTCGGGGGAAGGAATATCCTTTGTTGACCGTGAGAGCTTGTGATGGGCTAAGTTGGGACACCCCTGCAGGGATTTAAACTTTCAAAAGCCGTCCTCGCGGTTATGGGCAGATGGGAATTTGTTAATGTCCGGTTGTAGATAACATGAAACTTAACTTAATTAAAATGAATCAACCGCGTGTATAAGCGTGATGGTCTCTTCTCGGCGGAGTCCGGGAAGTGAACACGGTGTTGGAGTAATGCTTGACGTGGGTTGTTTTTGGATCACTTCTTGATCATATCATAGTTCTTCGTTCGTGCTTTGGCTTCTCTTCTCGCTCTCTTTTGCGAATAGGTTAGCCACCATATATGCTAGTCGCTTGATGCAGCTCCACATATTACCTTGGCTTACCTATAAGCTTAAATAGTCTTGATCGCGAGGGTGCGAGATTGCTGAGTCCCCGTGACTCACAATTTACTTCCAAAACCAGATGCAGGGACCGATGTTACCGTTCCAGACGATGCGCTTGAGCTCAAGTGGGAGTTCGATGAAGACCCTCGTCGTTACTATGTGTCTTTCCCAGATGATCAGTAGTGGGGCCTAGTTGAGACGATCGGGGACCATGTCGCATGTTGGGGTTGATCTTTATGTTGGTACCGTAGTCGGACCATGAGTGTATTGGATGATTGTAATGTTATTCATGTATTTGTGTGACGTGGCGAGTGTAAGCCAACTATGTATCCTTTCCCCTTTTATATATTTACATGGGTTGTTGTGAAGATTACCTTACTTGCGACATTGCTTTCAATGCGGTTATGCTTCTAAGTCGTGCTTCGACACGTAGGAGATATAGCCGCATCGAGGGCGTTACAAGTTGGTAATCAGAGCCTTCCCCGACCTTAGGAGCCCCCTGATTGATCGAATCGTTGGCGTTGTTGAGTCTAGAAAAATGTTTTGAGTCATTTAGGAATTATATATCGGAGAGTGTAGGAATTCTTTTTAATCCCCAGTCCCTTCAACGCTCTGGTAAGGCATCCTGACGTAGAGTTTTGACTCTTCTCTTCTCAAATTTCACAAAAAAAATTTAGGATCACGCGGGTATCTTGGAATCGTTCCGATCGATTTGTGACGAGAACATTGTTCTTGGTGCCTCCTGTCATTTAGGGGTTGTGGCAGTGTCCCGGGGAGTTGAGCTCCGAGGTGTTGTCGTCACAATTTTATCGTTGAGATTCTGGAATATCTGAGTTTTGCCGACATCGAAAATCTCTTTTATGCAGTTGTTGGTGAGATAACCTGGACGCCACCCATTACTGGGGCGGGAGTTCGGGAGTATTGCCATAACTTGTATAACGGATGCTTTTCGAAGGTTGAGGTAAATGATTTCCGAAGTTTTTCTCGGTTATGTGTTGAAGGATGGATACAACTGGATGTAGGATTTGCTAGATTTGGGTGAGATATTATGCTTCCCCTGTATCCCCAACACCTGATTGCATAACCGGAAAGGTTCGGGAGTTTCATAGGTGGGAATTCTTGTAGCTCTAGTTCTTCTTCCGCGGATATTTGGTTTGGGATTGGGTAATCCTCACCAAGTATTCTTCTTGTTCCGTACCTTGTTGTTTTTTTCTTCTTCCTCAATTCTAAGTGGCTTCTCAATTTATGGATATGTGACCGTTTCAATTGGAATGCATTCGTTCATTTTGTTCGGATGTGTAGACTATATGTTGCAATTTCAACCCGTTTGATTCAGCTTCAATATTTGTCTGTCAATGTGCTAATGGATGTCAACCTCTTCAGGATGGCTCCTCCAACGCCACGACTCCGAATCCTAATCCGCCACCACCACCTCCACCTCCGGAGGCATGGCAAGCTATGATGGCCGCTACCAATGCAAACACGCAGCTGATCATGCAACTTCTTCAAGAGCGCAACCAAGGGAGCCAGGGCCAGGGCAACAATCAGAATCACTTTGCTACACTCAACCAGTTCCTTGCTAACCAGCCAAAGACCTTCAGCAATTGTGTTGAGTCAACTGACGCTGATGATTGGCTCGTGGACATATGCAAGCATTTCGAGTGCAGTAACTTCAGGCCTGAGGATTTTGTCAAGTTCGCTTCCTTCCAACTCAAAGACCAAGCTGCAAAATGGTTTCAGCAGTACAAAGATTCCAGAGGAGGCCATGTGATTACCTGGGATGAATTCCATCAAGACATCAAAGCTCATCATATTCCTCAGAGCGTGGTTGAAAGCAAGCGTGAGGAATTCCGCAACCTGAAGCAAGGCTCGATGTCTGTTTAGGAGTACAACAAGATGTTTCAGAAGCTCACCCGTTTTGCTAAGCAGGACGTCCCTGACGAGAAGAGCATGATATACCAGTTTAGGGGTGGTCTCAGAGAAGAAATCCAGCTAGCTCTCGTTCTCTTTGAGCCCAAGAGGTATGATGAGTTTTACAACATGGCAATGAAGCAAGAGACTGCTCAACTGAAGTGCGATGCTTCCAAGAAGCGAGTCAGAGATGCTACTCCTTCTTCCTCAACTCAAGTGGCTAAGCAGCAGAAGTATTGGCTTCCTCCTCCTCCGTTTCGTCAGCCTTATCAGCAGAAGAGCAAAGGTGGCAGTGGATCTTCCCACCCACCCAACCCTGGCTTTCAGAACAAGACTTCGTCTCAAGCTCCAAGATCAAGTGCTCCGTATCACCGTCTGCTTTCAGAGGTCACGTGCAACAAGTGCCAACAGAAGGGTCACTATGCCAACAAATGCTTCAATCAGAGGCGTCTCCCTCCTCCTCTCGTGAGATCAGCAAGTACAGCTGTGGTCAAGCATAACCCAAAGCACGCCAAGGTCAACTTGATGAATGCAGCTCAGGCAGAGGACTCGTCACATGTCATCATGGGTAACCTTCCTGTTAACGATATTCCTGCAAGAGTTCTTTTTGACACTGGTGCATCGCATTGTTTCATCTCGAGACCTTTTGCATCTAAGCATGATTTTGTTACTCAAGTGTTGCCGAAACCGTTGGCTATTGTCTCTCCGGCCCATCAAATGACATCTCGAGTATGCGTTCTAGATGTTTCAATCACATTGGGTGACTATAAGTTCTTGTCTTCTCCAAATGTTCTTGGTGACTCGCATATTGATCTTCTTCTCGGAATGGATTGGCTTTCTAAGCACAAGGCTCATCTTGATTGTGCTGCCAGGCAGATTCAATTGACTCATTCGACTGAGGATGTAATTGTCTTTGCCGCTCGTGATGATACCATCCGTCTGTTTTCACTCAATGAGAAGGGTGAACTGGATGCCATCTCTCAAATTCTAGTCGTTTGCGAATACCAAGACATCTTTCCAAAAGAGCTTCCAGGAATGCCTCCGCACCGGCCAGTTGAATTCGTCATCGATCTTGAGCCTGGCACAGAACCTGTTTGCAAACGTCCTTACAAGCTTGGACCTGAAGAGTTGAAAGAGCTGAAGAAGCAACTCGATATTCAAGAGCGAATGGGTCTCATCTGACCTAGTTCTTCTCCGTGGGGTTGTGGAGTTCTTTTTGTGAAGAAGAAGGAAGGAACAGACCGACTCTGTGTTGACTACCGTCCATTGAACAAGAAGACTATAAAGAACAAGTACCCACTTCCCAACATCAACAAGCTATTTGAACAACTCAAAGGTGCTCAAGTATTCTCCAAGCTTGATCTTCGTACGGGCTATCACCAGATTCGAATCCGTGAGCAAGATATTCCCAAGACGGCTTTCAGAACAAGCTATGGTTCATATGAATACACTGTCATGTCTTTTGGCCTCGTCAACGCTCCGCCGACTTTCTCTCGCATGATGAACTTCATCTTCAACGCCTACACAAATGACTTCGTCTTGGTCTACCTCGATGACATTCTGGTCTTTTCCAAGAACAAGGAAGATCATGCCAAGCACTTGCGTTTGGTGCTTGATAAGCTCAGAGAACATTAGTTCTACGCCAAGTTCTCAAAGTGCGAGTTTTGGCTCGATGAGGTTCTCTACCTTGGGCACATCATCTCTGCCAAGGGCATAGCAGTGAATCCTGAGAAGGTGTCTACAATTGTGAATTGGGAACCACCTCAGAACGTGAAGCAACTCCGCAGCTTCCTTGGTCTCGCAAGCTATTGTTGAAGGTTCGTTGAGAACTTTTCAAAGATCGCGAAGCCTCTTTCAAACCTTCTCCAGAAGCACGTCAAGTACGTCTGGTCTCTGGAATGTGACATCGCTTTCAACACTTTGAAAGAGAAATTAGTCACTGCTCCAATTCTGACACCTCCTGATGAATCCAAACCGTTTGAGGTCTTCTGCGATGCCTCTCTTCAAGGTCTTGGTGCAGTGTTGATGCAAGAGAAGAAAGTTTTGGCTTATACCTCTCGCCAGTAGAAGCCCAACGAGAAGAACTACCCCACTCATGACCTTGAGTTGGCGGCAGTTGTGCATGCTCTTTTGACTTGGAGACATCTCTTATTGGGAAGAAAAGTGGACATCTTCACTGACCATAAGAGTCTCAAGTACATCTTCACTCAGCCTAATCTCAACCTCAGGCAGACTTGTTGGGTCGAAATGATTCAAGAGTATAATCCGAGTATCAAATATACTCCAGGCAAGGCCAATGTGATTGATGACGCATTGAGCAGGAAGGCTTACTGCAACAGTCTGATTCTCAAGCCCTACCAACCCGAGATTTGTGAAGCTTTTCGCAAACTCAATTTGCAAGTTGTTCCTCAAGGTTTCCTTGCCAACCTTCAAGTCTCTCCTACTTTGGAAGATCAGATTCGCGAGGCTCAACTTCTTGATGCTATGGTGAAGAAGGTGAAGATTGGGATTGCCAAGAGTCAACCCAAGTACAAGTGCTATCGCCTTGATGACAAGGATACTCTCTTCTTCGAGGATCGCATTGTTGTGCCTAAATGTGACCTTCGTAAAGTCATTATGAATGAGGCTCACAATTCACTCCTCTCTATCCACCCTAGGAGTATGAAGATGTACTAGGACCTCAAGCAGGCTTATTGGTGGACTCGAATGAAGCGCGAGATTGCTCAGTTCGTGAATGAATGTGATGTCTGCAGAAGAGTGAAGGCAGAACACCAACGACCAGCTGGTCTCCTCCAACCTCTTGCCATTCCAGAATGGAAGTTTTACCACGTTGAGATGGACTTCGTGACGGGATTTCCAAAGTCCAAGCGTGGCAATGATGCTATATTCGTTGTCATCGAAAAACTCACTAAAGTGGCTCATTTCCTGCCTATCAAAGAGTCTATCACTGCAGCTCAATTGGCGGAGCTTTATACCTCTCGGATTGTCTCTCTGCACGGCATTCCACAGTTGATCTCTTCAGACCGTGGCAACATCTTTACCTCCAAGTTTTGGGATTCTTTTCAGAAGGCCATGGGCACCAACATCCGTTTCAGCACAACTTTTCATCCTCAAACTAGCGGTCAAGTCGAGCGTGTCAATCAGATTCTCGAAGATATGCTCAGGGCTTGCGTTATCTCCTTCGGTATGAAGTGGGAAGATTGTCTTCCATATGCCGAGTTCTCCTACAACAACAGCTTTCAAGCGAGTTCGGGCAAGGCCCCATTTGAAATTCTCTATGGCAGGAAGTGCCGTACTCCTCTTAACTGGTCAGAGAACGGTGAACGTCAACTTCTTGGAAATTACTTGATCATAGAGGCAGAGGATATGTGCAAAGTCATTCGTGATAACCCCAAAGCAGCGCAATCGCGCCAGAAGAGCTACTATGATAGTAAGCATCGTGATTTGACTTTCGAGATCGGAGACCATGTTTACCTCCGCGTCTCTCCAATGAAAGGTACTCGTCGCTTCGGTATCAAAGAGAAGCTTGCCCCTAGATACGTGGGCCCTTTCAAGATCGTCAGCAAGAGAGGCGATCTCGCCTATCAACTCGAGCTTCCTTCAAACTTTGCAAACGTGCACGACGTGTTCCATGTCTCTCAGCTCCGCAAGTGCTTCAAGACCCCTGACCGCACCGTCAACTTCGAAGACATTGATCTCCAAGAAGACCTTTCTTATCGTGAGCACCCAGTTGCTATTCTTGAAGAGACTGAACGCAAGACTCGCAATAAGTCAATCAAATTCCTCAAAGTCAAGTGGTCACACCATTCCGACCGTGAAGCCACCTGGGAACGCGGGGATCACCTCCATTCTGAGTACCCAGCGTTTTTCCAGTCCTAGATCTTGGGACGAGATCCTTTCGTAGTGGTGGAGTGTTGTAACACCCCGGATGTAATTTACCTTATATGTATCCCAACTCTTGCCATTTCCGGCACTAAGTTATTTTATTTTCCTCGGGTTCAGGTTTTTGTCTCTGTGTGTTGTTGCCTTTGTCATGCATCTCATATCATGTCGTCATATGCATTGCATTTGCATACGTGTTCGTCTCATACATCCGAGCATTTTCCCCGTTGTCCGTTTTGCATTCCGGCGCTCCTATCTCCTCCGGTGCCCCTTTCTACCTGTTTTCGTGTGTGGGGGTTAAACATTTCTGGATTGGACCGAGACTTGCCATGCGGCCTTGGTTTACTACCGGTAGACCGCCTGTCAAGTTTCGTGTCATTTGGACTTCGTTTGATACTCCAATGGTTAACCGAGGGACCGAAAAGGCCTCGTGAGTGTTGCAGCCCAACACCCTTCCATTTTGGCCCAAAACCCACCTAAACCCTCTCCATCATCTAAAGCGTTCGATCACGATCGCGTGGCCGAAAACCGTGCTCAATTTGGAGCCTCCTAGCTCCCTCTACATATAAATATGTGCATCTCCTCGAAAAAATCCGCATCCCTAACCCTAGCGTCTTCCTCCTCCCGCCGCGGGACACGTCCGCATCAGGCCAGACACGTCCTCTCGCTGCCGCCCGACGAATCGCAGGCCGCCACGTGGTGAGCCAGCCGCCACCACCGCCTCCCGCACCGCCGGCCCGCCGTGGCTCGGGGCAGGCCCCCGCAACCTGAGTCGCCCCGCGCGCCGACGCACCTCGGCCCGCCGCCACCCGAGTCGTCCGCCGCTTCCCGTCGCCGGCCGGAGCCGAGCTCCGCCGCGGCCGAGTCTCCCCGCCCGCCGGCCGCCTCGAGCCGCCGCGTCCTCCTCCCCGCTGGCGCCCGGCGCCTCTCCTTGCCAACCCGCGCCCCAAGCTCCGGCGCCGCCCTCCGTCGACCCGGCCTCCCCGTCCATCCTCGCCGGCGCCACGTCGTCCTCCCGCTCCGGCCACCTCATCCCGCAACTCCGGCAAGCTACTCCGGCCAACCTCGGGAAGCATGTCCCCAGATCCAAATTCAGTTTTCGCGAGGGTTGACTTTTATCCCCAGAAACCCTAGTTTTTTTGCGATTTTCATCATGTCGTATCTCTGTATCCGTAGCTCCGATTTGCACGTGTAGCATATCAAAACATTCGTCTCAAAGAGTACATCATTTCGTCTCATTGCATCATTTTCATTTGAGCTCATCTTGATGCCCGAAATGCTGTTGTAAGAGGGCTATATGATAAAATTGTCAGACCTGTTTCATCAAATAGATATTTGTCATTTTTGCCATGATTAATGTGTCCATGATATGCTCCTGAGCTCTACATGAGTTTTGTTATATGCCATGCCATCTTTACAGAGGTGCTTACCATGTATTTTTGTGATATGTGTGGTGACTAGCACAAGCTTGCAAAGTAGTGCAATCGGTAATGCTGATTTCAGGGACTTAAGAATTTCACTAAGTCCTTGATCTCTTTTTGTCGTTATGCCATATGTTCATGTTGTTTCCTAGTCATCCGTGCCTCTTTTGAGGATGATCAGTAAGGATGATTTGTTAACATGGTGGTGCTCTATCCATCCGTTTCTTTGTTTGCAATTATGGAGCACCCTAGCTTGAGTCAATCAAGCTCTATTTTTGCTATTTCGTGAGTCCTGACAGATTGTTGACTTGTTAGCGATTTTGCCGAGGATGTTGCTATTGATCCGTGCATGCTATGTTGTTGTTCTTGCCATGTATAGCTTATATGCCATGTATTCTTGATGGGTGTATGCTTAGTTTGTCATGCCATGCTCTGTAGCGAGTGCATCGAGCTCGTAAACATGCCTACTCGTTAACTGATTTGCATGCTCCAGTTTTTCTCCAAGTCTGAGATCTGTTTATGTTTTTGCCATGTTCACATGCTTGCAATTGTATTTTCTGATCCCTTTTCACTCAAGGTCACTAAGGGACTTTTTTTAAGTGCTTTGAGTATCTTCATTCCATGCCTTGATTTGCCATGTTAATTTCCTGTAGCATGTAGTTTTCGTGCTCTAAAGTGTGCTACCTGATGTTAAATTCCAGACTTGTGTTAATTTCACAAAGTCTGAAACCTGTTATCATTTGTACTTTTGCCATGCTTGTTTGAATCTGTTAATGGATGAATTGGCCGTAGCTCAGTGTTCATCTTTTGTCAAGCATCATGAGTGGATCCCTGCCATGTATTTTGTTGTCATGTTTGAGTGCTTTAGCATAATTATCTTGATGCTTTTAAATGGCTACTTGCTGATTATCGCAGACCGGTGCCATATTTGTTTTGCTTGCCATTTCCAAACCGTGCATCCGGTTCCGGTGATCTTTATATCGATTTCAACCGAAATCACCTCACCTTTCCAGTGGCAATCTTGCATTTCCAAGTTGAGGCCAGGTTCAATAATTCCTTGTCAAATCTTGCATATGCATCACATAACGCATCCCGCATAGCATACCATGTTTGCATCATGTTGTTTGAGCATTGCATGTGGTTGATTGTGTTACTTTTGCTTGTTTGTCTTGTTTGGGTAGAGACGGGAGACGAGTTCGCGAACGAGGATCCCGTTGAGTTCGCTTACAAGGATCCAGTCAACTCTGACAACTTTGCAGGCAAGATGATCATACCCTCGAAATCACTTCTATCTTTGCTTGCTAGATGCTCGCTCTTTTGCTATGCCTATGCTACGATGCCTACCACTTGCTTATCATGCCTCCCAAATTGCCATGTCAAACCTCTAACCCACCATGTCCTAGCAAACCGTTGATTGGCTATGTTACCGCTTTGCTCAGCCCCTCTTATAGCGTTGCTAGTTGCAGGTGAAGATTGGAGTTCGTTCCTTGTTGGAACATTGTTTATTGTTGGGATATCACCATATTATCTTGTTATCTTAATGCACCTATATACTTGGTAAAGGGTGGAAGGCTCGGCCTTTTGCCTAGTGTTTTGTTCCACTCTTGCCGCCCTAGTTTCTGTCATATCGGTGTTATGTTCCCGGATTGTAAGTTCCTTGCGCGGTTGGGTTATAATGGGAACCCCTTGACAGTTCGCCTTGAATAAAACTCCTCCAGCAATGCCCAACCTTGGTTTTACCATTTGCCACCTAGCCTCTTTTTCCCTTGGGTCTCCGGAGCCCAAGGGTCATCTTTATTTAACCCCCCCCCGGGCCAGTGCTCCTCTGAGTGTTGGTCCAAACTAGAGCCCCTTGCAACGCCACCTCGGGGAAACTCGAGGGCTGGTTTTAGTTGTACAGATTGCTTATCCGACTGTGCCCTGAGAACGAGATATGTGCAGCTCCTATCAGGATTTGTCGGCACATTCGGGCGGTGTTGCTGGACTTGTTTTACCATTGTCGAGGATGTCTTGTAAAACCGGGATGCCGAGTCTGATCGGAATGTCTCGGGAGAAGGAATATCCTTCGTTGACCATGAGAGCTTGTGATGGGCTAAGTTGGGACACCCCTGCAGGGATTTGAACTTTCGAAAGCCGTGCCCGCAGTTATGGGCAGATGGGAATTTGTTAATGTCCGGTTGTAGATAACATTAAACTTAACTTAATTAAAATGAATCAACCGCGTGTGTAACCGTGATGGTCTCTTCTCGGCGGAGTCCGGGAAGTGAACACGGTGTTGGAGTAATGCTTGACGTGGGTTGTTTTTGGATCACTTCTTGATCATATCATAGTTCTTCGTTCGTGCTTTGCCTTCTCTTCTCGCTCTCTTTTGCGAATAGGTTAGCCACCATATATGCTAGTCGCTTTATGCAGCTCCACATATTACCTTGGCTTACCTATAAGCTTAAATAGTCTTGATCGCGAGGGTGCGAGATTGCTGAGTCCCCGCGACTCATAGTTTACTTCCAAAACCAGATGCAGGGACCGACGTTACCGTTCCAGACGATGCGCTTGAGCTCAAGTGGGAGTTCGATGAAGACCCTCGTCGTTACTATGTGTCTTTCCCAGATGATCAGTAGTGGGGCCTAGTTGAGACGATCGGGGACCATGTCGCATGTTGGGGTTGATCTTTATGTTGGTACCGTAGTCGGACCATGAGTGTATTGGATGATTGTAATGTTATTCATGTATTTGTGTGACGTGGCGAGTGTAAGCCAACTATGTATCATTTCCCCTTTTATATATTTACATGGGTTGTTGTGAAGATTACCTTACTTGCGACATTTCTTTCAATGCGGTTATGCCTCTAAGTCGTGCTTCGACACGTAGGAGATATAGCCGCATCGAGGGCGTTACAGAGGGCTCGGAGGATAGTAACTACCTACCAACCTCCGAAGAAGATGTGAGCCTCGGTGACGAAGATTTCATCGTGCTAGAGGAACCCCTCGAACAAGAGCGCTTTAAGCACCGGCTAATCGCCACCGCAAGAAGCCTTAAAAAGAAGCAGCAATAGCTTTAAGCTGATCAGGACTTACTCAATGACAGATGGACTAGCGTCTTGGCAGCCGAGGAATACGACCTCGAACGCCCAGCAAAGAGCTACCCGAAGTGCAAGCTGCTACCCCAATTCTCCAATGGGACCCTACAACCCATACCACCAATGCGTGACGCCGCCGACAGACATAACCGACCGTCATGTGGCCGAGACAGAGTGGCAACTTAAGTCGAGCACCAGCCCGCACCACCTCGTAATGAAATCAGGGAACAACTGCTCCAGAATATACATACGACCTATGAAAGGACCTGGACAATAGAGCCGGTCAAACCAGATCAATTGATGGATCAAGGGGACGTTCCCTAGCGCGAGAGGACAGCCGTTAGGCCTGGCGCGACATGCACTACGTCGCTCGGCCCGAAAATCGCATATGGACTTCATCCGAACTGCGTCGTGACATTGCCCGATACAGAGGCGCCGCAGAACCACTATGCTTCACCGATGAGGTAATGGAGCACCCGTTTTCAGAAGGGTTTAAACCCGTAATCATCGACTCATACGACGGCATTACGGACCCTGCAGTATGGATTGAAGATTTTCTTCTCCACATACACATGGCTCGCGGTGACGACCTACATGCCATCAAATATCTTCCCTTGAAACTTAAGGGACTAGCGTGACACTGGTTAAACAGCCTCCCAAAAAATTCTATTGGCAGCTGGGAAGATTTGGAAGATGCCTTTAGAGACAAATTCCAAGGTACCTATGTACCACCCCCGGATGCCGATGACCTCAGTCACATAGTCCAGAAACCCGGAGAGTCAGCCTGAAAAGTCTAGACAAGGTTCATAATTAAAAATAACCAAATTGATGATTGTCCTGACGCCGAAGCCCTCACGGCCTTTAAACATAGCGTCCGTGATGAGTGGCTCGCCCGACACCTCGGCCAAGAAAAGCCAAAGTCCATGGCAGCCCTTACCGCACTAATGACCCACTTTTGTGTGGGAGAAGACAGCTGGCTTGCACGCAGAGTCAATAGCATGAGCAACCCCGGCATCTCTAAAGCCAGGGATGGAAATGGCAAACCACGACGCAACAAGCACAAGCATCGAATCAATAATGAAAACACCAAAGACACAACGGTCAACGCTAGATTCAGCGGATCTAAATACGGTCAATGGAAGAAGCCATTCAAAGGAAACAGAGATGGTCCATATAGCTTGGACAGGATACTCGATCGGCCTTGCCAGATCCATGTCACCCCTGATAAGCCTGCCAATCATACCAACAGAAACTGTTGGGTCCTTAAGAATGCCGGCAAGCTTAAGGCCGAACATAAATGGAAAGGGCCGCCCAGCAAGGACGACGATGAAGAGCCTCGCCCACCGAACACGGGGGGACAGAAGAAATCCCCCCCGCCCCCCGAGGTAAAAATGGTGAATATGATATATATGTCACACATATCCCAAGTGGGAGCGCTAGCGCATGTTAAGGGACGTCTATGCCGTCGAGTCGGTCGCCCCAAAATTCAACCCATGGTCGGCTTTTACGATCACCTCCGATCAAAAGGACCACCCAATCAGTATCCGTCATGGAGGTTCGGCAGCTCTGGTCCTTGATCCAATCATCGACGGATTCCACCTTACGTGAGTCCTCATGGACGGTGGCAGCGATCTCAACCTGCTTTATCAGGACACTATCCGCAAAATGGGCATCGATTCTTCAATAATCAAGCCCACTAAAACTACCTTTAAAGGAGTAATACCTGGTGTAGATGCCCGCTGTACGGGCTCAGTAACATTGGAAGTCGTCCTCGGTTCGCCGGACAACTTCTGAAGTGAAGACTTGATCTTCGATATCGTCCCCTTCCGCAGTGGATATCACAGATTGCTCGAATGAACCGCTTTCGCCTGTTTTAACACGGTCCCACACTACGCTTATTTAAAGCTCAAGATGACCGGCCCACATGGCGTCATTACAATCAATGGAAACATGGAACGCTCCCTCCGTACTGAGGAGCATACTGCGGCCATCATGGCCGAAGTACGGAGCGGCCTGGTCAAGCCACACTCCTCATCGGCCGCCAAGCTGCCGACCTTCATTAAAAAAGACCGGTCAGTTCCGCCTGCTGACAGCTCGATAAATCCAGAGCTAGACTAGCAGTTTTGGCTTCACCGGTCGCCGCACACATCCGCGAACTGCATACCGCACGTGCATAATTATGCACTTAAAATACCTTGGGCATCGGCGGAGGCACAATACGAATAGGCCCATAGTATGGTTCGACCCTATATGGCCTTCCCCTTTTCCTTAATTATTTTTTCTCTTTCCACAGTTGGCTAAAACATATTTATCCTACGGACTTACAAGGACTCTTTTCGAGCCCGGTATCGTATAAATAACCGAAGACCATTCCTCTTAAGGAACCCCTCTCTTTAAGGCAAAAGCGGCGCAGACATGCGGCAGGAGGTCCAAAGAATTTTGTAGACCAAAACTTTATTCAAGAACCTGTATATAGCTTTTCCCGTTCTCCTTAGACCCTTGGCATATAAAATGCCTTTGGAGATTATGGTGCCCTCTGTAAGATCACATTTTGACGTATCAGTCAGATTTCAGAGAAAACAATTTTTATTCGGCATCGCCTTTATTCATAGACTGTATACTGTCTCCTCAGTTGTCTCACTCACCTCAGCACAAAATTGCCAGGGGCTCTATATGGCCACACATGTGTCGCCAAACAAAAGCCCGAATAGCTTTATAGCACAATTCGGCGTCCCGAGCTTGGTATTATATGCATTGGCTCCGAATCATGTCTTTGGTCAATAGTTGGGTGCCCGGCTCATATGGTTGCTACCTTACGTTTCGTTTGTTCGGCTAAGTTAGTAAAGGGAGAAATACTGCGAATGTGTTTCTGGTTCATCCGGTTAAGCACCTCAGAAGAGAAAGCCGAAAACTAACTGTCATGATGCGGCGAGAGCTGGTTATCCACTCGGCAACTTATTAAAATATTTAGCGATTGTTTCCGTATTAGACGAAGGACCGCTTTTCCAGTCACATACGTAATGCATCCACATCCGGACAGCCGCATACATACCAGGGGCTATCCTATAGCCCCATTGTCAAACTCCTATGGCTAAGTGAGAGTGTTAAAGCCACATAGTCCAATTGCCTGGTTCGCCGCACTGACACCTCCTTCACAGACCAAGACGTTGGGTCAAGTGTGATCATGTGCTATTCCGAACACCCCTGTAGTATCTACGTGGGGGCTGAAGCCGACGACTGGAAAACTCTTAGGAATACAAAAAGGCCATACAACAGGGAAGAACTTTCAGACAAAGGCACAAATATATTACAAAGCCTTCATATATTTACATACTAATAAAGCACCGAGTGCTTCTAGTCGTCCGTTAGACATTTTGTGAAAAAACCCTTCGTTTTTTGTAAATAAACCCGCGATACATGTTTAAGTCACTCCCCAACCATTTTTTCAATTTTTCAGAAACCCCCTGACGTTTTACATAATAAACCCGCCGTCCATATTTAAGTCAACCGAATTGTGTTTTTCTTTTTTAACAGAAAACCCCCTAACTTTTCGATTAATCAACCCGCAGATTATCTAAAACAATATTATCAATATCTTTAAAACCATAACTCCGATTTTAACATGTTATATATGAAACTAGATTAGAAAAATGTATAGAATCTAAATATTATGCTATTTTTAGCTATTAAATATTTCTAAAATATTATTTTAATGTAAACTTAATCTATAATGTACGTCTGTTTTTATTTTTTACCGGTGAAGAGGAAGAAAACATCGATGACCATGCATGTACACCTGCGTAAAACCTTCTGGGAAAAAAACAACATATTTCTCATTTTATTTTGACTGAGTGTGCGCGAGAGAGAGAGACGCCTTAGTACTGACCACATTCAAACGTGCTTTCATTGTGAGAGCACTCACACCACTATCGACAACACAAATGTGATGCCATGTGAAAATAAAGGACGTGAACACATTAGGGTCTTGAGTCATGGCTACTGGTTTAAGAGCATGTGTTATTCTTTCTCCCATTGCAACGCACAGGCTCTTCTGCTATCTACCCAAATAATAAAGCAAATAGTGCTTCTGGTCGTCTGTTCAAATAATTGCCCCCAAATTAGCGATAAATTACCCGCTATGCCACACGTAAGTTAAGAAAATGATTCGGTTTCTATTTCCAAAGGCGGCGCCGTGAAGAGTGGCTTTATATCTGTGATGCCCTATCTATAACACAAGTGCACAATCGGTGTGGTGGCTCAAGGCTGTTGCTGCCACCCTGCAGACCAGGGTTCGACACTACTAATACTGATTTCATGGGCCGACCTACCGGGTGTGACGCTCCTGTTTTTTTTTCATTTTGTATTTTCTTTTCTTTTCTCATTTCTTTTTAGTTTTTTCTTCTTTGAATTAATTAGAAAATTCCAAATTATAAAAAGTTTCCAATTATAAAAAAATATTAGAGAAATTATATAATGTGAGTGAATTAAAAAAAACTTTGGGAAACCATAAAAATTTTGTTGTTTCAAAAAATGTTGGTGATTTTACGAAATTGTTCACAAATTACAAAAAATCACAATTTGGAAACACATGTCGGGAAGAAAAATCATGTTCATGATTTTCAAAAACATATTCGTCAATCTAGAAAAAAATGTCCATGAAATTTTAGAAAATATTCAAAAAATCAAATGTCTTTTGCGAAAATTAAAATTCATCCCCCAATTCTAAAAAGTCATCAATTGGAAAAATGTTAGCTGAGTCAAAAAATATTCATGAATTCAAAAGCTATTCATGCATTTCAATAAATGTTTCTCTAAACAAAACAAATGTTCGTGATTTTTTAAAGATGTCCTAATTTATAAAGGATTTTTGTCGATTTGAAAAACTATTCGTCGATTCAGAAGTATTTTATGTCTAGGATTTTATTAGTTTTTGGAAAGTATTTATATGTCTAGGCATTGAGAGTAGTTCATGGTCGATGTGATTTGTTTTGAAGTATTTAAATATTTCATTGTGCTAGACAATGGCAAGTGTGTCGTGCAGTGATAAGCTCATTCCTAGGGATTTACCACGTGCATTACGATCACATGGACATTGTGTGGCAACATGGTGAGCCACCGTGTTAAAATAGACGACACTCATATGTCCGGATATTAAGTCATACTTATTTGGCTAGCATGCATTTTTTGTCTCCCGTTGCAACGCACGGGCCCTTAGGGGGATTCACTACCAACATCATTAAAAATCTTTGATCTATTTCTTTTTTTTCATAAATTTGATGTCTCGTGTTCTTTGCTCTCTTGCATCATTTATTCTTAATTATCAATCTGTAAAACTGATGACATATTGGTGCAATTTTCCAGAACTTGAATTATTTTATTTTGGGTCTATAAATTTTATGATTTTTTGTTGTTCACCCGTTGCAACACACGGGCACTTTTGCTAGTATAATAAAAAGTCCGGACAATTTGGGTACATTTATTAGATCATAATGTCTTTTGAGCATTTTACAGATGTGGGGTTCCGGCAAACCCTTAAGGTCCGAACACTTGGGTGCGCGCGAAGTCTTTTCCTCCCACCGATCGACGCCCTAACTTGCTAAGATCTCCCGGATGAACTCGAAGAACTCGCAACACCGAAAGACACAAGATTTATACTGGTTCGGGCCACCGTTGTGGTGTAATACCCTACTCCAGTGTGGTGGTGGTGGATTGCCTCTCGGGCTGATGATGAACAATACAATTGGAAGAACAGCCTCCTGAGGTTGAGGTGTTCTTGTGCTTGGCAAACTTGTGTGGGTGAGAGTGATCTAAGATGTCCTCCCTGCCCATGGTGGTGGCTAGTACTACTTATAGAGGCCCTGGTCCTCTTCCCAAATCTTGAGCGGGAAGGGAGCCAACAATGGCGGGCAAATTTGAAGGGGGATAGCTAGTACAAGCTATCCTAACAAAAGTGGTCTTCGCCTGCCAAAGGCTCTGGTGGTGACGCTGTCTTGGGCTCCACGATGACCTTTGTCTTGCCGTCCTTCTGGTCTTGGTCCGGTTGCACCAAAATGGTAACCTTTGCCTGATGCCTTGGTACTCCTCGCCTACGCTGGTTTCCTTTCCACCAAAGAGGAAACAAGGACGCTGCGCGCGCTGGCGCCCACCGGGCGCCCGTCTGGCGTCGATCGTCATGGCTCACGTCACGAGAGCCTCGTGAGGTTCGCCTCGCCTTGATATCTCCACTCCTCGTGAGCCTGTCTGACTAGGCCGCTCCAGAGGAGGCTTCGTGTCGTCCGCCTTGCTAGGCTTGGCCCCTCGCGAGGGTCTTGGATGCCTTGTTGATGAAGATGGGCCATATGGCCTGTTGGCTTAGCCACGCAGCGGGTCGCAGGCAGGCAAGTCTGGGGACCCCCGTTCCCAGAACGCCAACAGTAACCCCCGGGCGCAAGGTGCGCTCGGGCTTGGCTTCACGGTGAAGCCAAGGGCCAAGTACGGAGCACCGCGGGCCACAAAAGCCTGCGGCCTCGGTTGACGCATGGCGGCTGATTGGACATGGGCGTCTCCACTTCCCCACGCTGCCTCGACAACTACACGACTTGACGAGTCCCTATGACATGCAAGGAAAACCATCATTACCTGCGGTCGTGGGAGGTGCCGATTGGCCTTCCCTCGCAATAAATGGGGAGGGGGGCGGAGCCCCCGTTGCCCATCTCTTCCTTGCTTGCTTGCTTCTTCCTCCTCACTCCACTGCTAGCTTCTTTTCCCTCGCTTCGTTGCTAGCACCAATGGCGCCTATCAGAAGGTTGTCCGCCGAAGAAAAGGGGAAGGCCCCCCGAGATGTCCCGGAGCAACTTCCGCCGAAGAAGTGGTCGATCCATCGCCGTGAAGAAGCGGCGATGCAGGTGATGACGAGGCCTTGGTGTGAGCGGCCTCCCCCAGGGAATACGATACCCCTGTATGCCCAAGCTGAGGACTCAGGAAGGCGGAGCGACGAGCTGCGCCGCCGGCGCCATGCCGAGGGTCGCCGCTCCGCGGCGACGTGCGCCGTCACCCCAGGAATCCACGCCGCGGACTCCTCGCGCGAGCTGGTGCTGTGGGAGCCAATCCCCCTATGCTCTTGGATCCGCTTCCCGCGGTTCTTCTCTGACGTGATGCCGCCGAGGGGGCCTCTAGAGCTCTGGTAGCAGCGTGCCGACTGCGGTGCTCCGGCGACGGGAGCGGAGATCGAAGCGGTCCCCACTGGCAAGATCTTCATGACTCGCGGCTGGGGCGAGATCGCGCGGGTCTGCCACGCGAGGGGTGCCCTCGCGATCCATCTTGAATACGACGGCGTCTCCACGCTCTTCATCAAGGTCTTCGATGCGGAGGGCCTCCGCCTGGAGTGCTGCTCTGCTCGCGACCACTCCTGCAGCAGCAGCCCATGGGAGTCCAGCAGCTCTCTTGAGCTCTACGAGACTCCGAAGACGAGCGACGACAGATTCGTTCCCCCGAGCTCTCTCCATGCTCGGAGTAGTGCTGCCGTGTCCGGCCGTCGCCACCGCTGACCTGGATGGGGTTGGCGCGGGCCTCCCATGTCCCACTGTTGATGATGGCGTCTTCCACGGGGGGGGGGGGGTGTAGATAGGGTCCTCCTTAGCTTTAGCTTTTGTTTCCTGCGAAGAATCACGAAGCTCCCCATGGGGGCATGTAAGGGTCTGTAATGTATTTTGTGCTTATCTTCCCTGTTATGAAGATTTGATGAACGCACGTCCTGTTAAGGCTCGGTCCCCCTTTCTTTCCTTGCGATATCTTGTTGCTCTACGCCGACAGGTCCCGGTCCCCAGGTAGGCTATAGCCGTCGCTGTTATGCCAGGTCGCGTGCCATGGTCAAGGCCAGGAGATGTGCGGCCCGAGGTCCAATAAGAGCCCCTGAGGCGCGATGCTCAGGAGGTCCCCGTTAGCGCTCAAGCGGCCATGGTAAGAGAAGAAAGGGAGTTGACGTGGCCGCAATAGGATTACGGCTAGGTGTGAGTATCCATAAGGCCCAGATATTTAGCCGATCCGAGGGAGAGACTTACCTTGTGAACTTCGTGGCGATTCCTGACGTTGCGCTGGGGCTGCGCGCCAAATTGTGCGGCATAGCCAGGCCGGCCCATACAAGTTTCCCTCCTCCCATGCTCTCCTTAGTGCTCTGCGTCCTCAGGTCCCGGCCCTCGAGCGAACTTAGCCGCCACTGGTATGCCAGGTCGCGATGACGTGGTCAAGGCCAGGGGGTGAGGGCTGGAGAGCCAGTAAGAGCTCCTGAGTCGCGATGCTCAGGAGCCCCCCTTTTAACGCGCAAGCGAATTGCACGAGAGAAAAGGAGACTCACGGTGCTGCCTCCTATCCTCCCCGCGGGGTCCCTATGAACAGGCACAAGAAGAACATGGTTTGCCATTATAGCCGTCAGCCTGCCGCTGGTTGGTCCGGATGAAGTGAAGGTACTGAAGGCCTGGTGAGGTGACGTGCACGGGCCGTGCCGCGAGCTAGAGCTCAACCGCTAAGATTTGTCGACGTGGCAGGGACGGACCCATGCACCAGCGCTGTGCCTATGAGGAGGCCCCGTGGGAGGCGATGATCGAGCAGGTGATAACCGTAGGCAGGTTAAGCAGGGAAGGCAAATTAGCTTGGGTAAATGTAGGAAGATACATGCCACTAGGTCCGGCCCCAGCGGCTTGGGGATGATGCAGCCTAAGGGGCGCCCCCAGCTAGGTAACCTAAAGACATAAGCAAATGGGATATATGCCATAGGGACGGACCCACACGGCCTGGGAATAATGCAGCCCAAGGGGCGCTCCCAGCTTAACGGGCTTGGAAGATGCCACCTGGTTGTGTAGACGAAGCAGAGTTGGTGCAGCTGAAGGCGTGCGTCGAAGAAAGGACTCCTCATGAGCGACCGGAGCCCTGAGCCTCGGGAGGCTCTGAGGGCTCAGGAGGCTCCCTGAAGACCGTCTCCATTCCCTCCAGGATGACGCGGTACCTGGCCTCTTGAGCCGCCAGGTCGCGCCGCATGGCGTGCTGAGAGGCCGACGCCACGCTCGGCAAGCCGAGGGGCGTGCGAATGTAGTTGTGTGGCGGGCCCTCGCAACGACCCACACACGAAGGCCAGAAGCGCTCCTGAGACGCGTCCCTATTGAGCCCTGGGACATTGATGCAGACACGCAGCTCAGCACCCTCGCCTGGGTGGTGAGCCGCGCATGGCTCTTGCGTCTTGCAGTTCCTGTGTGGTCTTGGCGTTGAACTCCTGAGTGGTGGCCACCCCTTGCCCTGCATCCTCCTAAGGAAAACGTGCCGCATGGCACACCTCCAAGTGCGCGCCCAAGCACCTCCCTCGTGAGGTTGGCAAGGCCTGAGAGCCCCCGAGCCCTGCCCGAGGAGGGCGCTGGGCGTGCCTTCCTATGCGATGGAGGGAGGCGCCCCTGGGACGGATGCTGATCCTGACGAGGCTCCCGCCGCGACTCCATCCTCCTGAGGTCCCATGCGGCGCAGCTGCTTCTTCTTGGGGATGGCCTCCGGAGGTCCCTCACTTCTGCTGTCGGGGTCGTTGATTGCTGCAGCTTGGAAGGCGCGCTCGAGGGAGCACACCGCATCCCTTTCTTCACACGGGACCATGATGACCCCACCACTTCCAGGCATCTTGAGGACGTTGTAGCCGTGGTGGGTGACCGCCATGAACTTTGCCAGGGCCGGATACCCGAGGATGGCGTTGTACGGCAGACGGATGTGTGCGATGTCGAAGTCGATATGCTCGGTGCGGTAGTTGTCACGTATGCTGAAGGTAACGGGCAGGTGGACCTACCCTATCGGCGTGGTGGAGCTGTCGGTTACTCCTGAGAAAGGTTTTGTAGGCTGGAGCTGATCTTATGGAACTTGGAGGTTGTTGAAGTTGTCGACGGATAGGACGTTGAGCCCTGCACCGCTATCGATGAGGGTCTTGGTAATCTTCACATTGATGATGACTGGGAACACAACATCGGGAGGACGCCGGCAGTGGCCGCTGACGTGAGCTGATCTGCCGAGTCGAAAGTGATGGCGCACTGGGAACACTTGCAAGGGCGCACGGCCTCAAGCTTGCGGAGCACCGCGTTCACCTCGCGAGCGAACCGTTTGAAGATGTGCTGAGAGGCTGGGGCCTGGGTGCCGCCCAAGATGCACGTGATTGCACGCAGCTCCTGGAAGCCCCCAGCCCCCTTATCCTGATGATGGTCGTCGTCCCTTCTTGGTGGCGGTAGTGGAGGAAGACCGGTGTTGCCTTGGGGGCGATTCTCACGAGGCTGGTCCCTCCAGGGCCCCTCGCGAGGATGCTCCTGCCAGCAGTCCTCACGAGGCCTGTCGCACCATTCCTCTTAAGGAACCCCTCTCTTTAAGGCGAAAGCGGCGCAGACGTGCGGCAGGAGGTCCAAAGAATTTTGTAGACCAAAACTTTATTCTAGAACCTGTATATAGCTTTTCCCCTTCTCCTTAGACCCTTGCCATATAAAATGCCTTTGGAGATTATGGTGCCCTCTGTAAGATCACATTTTGACATATCAATCAGATTTCAGTGAAAACAATTTTTATTCGGTATTGCCTTTATTCATAGACTGTATACTGTCTCCTCAGTTGTCTCACTCACCTCGGCAAAAATTGCCAGGGGCTCTATATGGCCACACATGTGTCGCCAAACAAAAGCCCGAATAGCTTTATAGCACAATTCGTCGTCCCGAGCTTGGTATTATATGCATTGGCTCCGAATCATGTCTTTGGTCAATAGTTGGGTGCCCGGCTCCTATGTTTGCTACCTTACGTTCCGCGATTGTTTCTGTATTACACGACGGACTGCTTTTCCGGTCACATACATAATGCATCCACATCCGGACAGCCGCATACATACCAGGGGCTATTCTCTAGCCCCATCGTCAAACTCCTATGGCTAAGTGAGAGTGGTAAAGCCACATAGTCCAATTGCCTGGTTCGCCGCACTGACACCTCCTTCACGGACCAAGACGTTGGGTCAAGTGTGATCATGTGCTATTCCGAACACCCCCGTAGTATCTACGTGGGGGCTGAAGCCGACGACTGGAAAACTCTCAGGAATACAAAAAGGCCGTACAAGAGGGAAGAACTTTCAGACAAAGGCACAAATATATTACAAAGCCTTCATATATTTACCTACTAATAAAGCACCGAGTGCTTCTGGTCGTCCGTTGGACATTTTGCGAAAACCCCCTCTGTTTTTTGTAAATAAACTCGCGATACATGTTTAAGTCACTCCCCAACCATTTTTTTCAATTTTTCAGAAACCCCCTGACGTTTTACGTAATCAACCCACCGTCCATATTTAAGTCAATCGAATTGTGTTTTTCTTTTTTAACAGAAAACCCCCAAATTTTCGATTAATCAACCCGCAGATTATCTAAAACAATATTATCAATATCTTTTAAACCATAACTCCGATTTTAACATGTTATATATGAAACTAGATTAGAAAAATGTATAGAATCTAAATATTATGCTATTTTTAGCTATTAAATATTTCTAAAATATTATTTTAATGTAAACTTAATCTATAATGTACGTCTGTTTTTCTTTTTTACCGGTGAAGAGGAAAAAACATCGATGCCACGCATGTACACCTGCGTAAATCCTTGCGGGAAACAACAACATATTTCTCATTTTATTTTGACTGAGTGTGCGCGAGAGAGAGAGACGCCTTAGGACTGACCACATTCAAACGTGCTTTCATTGTGAGAGCACTCACACCACTATCGACAACACAAATGTGATGCCATGTGAAAATAAAGGACATGAACACATTAGGGTCTTGAGTCATGGCTAATGGTTTAAGAGCATGTGTTATTCTCTCTCCCGTTGCAATGCACGGGCTCTTATGCTATCTACCCTAATAATAAAGCAAATAGTGCTTCTGGTCGTCTGTTCAAATAATTGCCCCCAAATTAGCGATAAATTACCTGCTATGCCACCCGTAAGTTAAGAAAACGATTCGGTTTCTATTTCCAAAGGCGCCGCCATGAAGAGTGGCTTTATATCTGTGATGCCCTATCTATAACACAAGTGCACAACCGGTGTGGTGGCTACAGGCTGTTGCTGCCACCCTGCAGACCAGGGTTCGACACTACTAATACTGATTTCATGGGCCGGCCTACCGGGTGTGACGCTCCTAGTTTTTTTTCATTTTGTCTTTTCTTTTCATTTCTCATTTATTTTTAGTTTTTTCTTCTTTGAATTAATTAGACAATTCCAAATTATAAGAAGTTTCCAATTATAACAAAATATTAGAGAAATTAAAAAATGTGAGTGAATTAAAAAAAACTTTGGGAAACCATGAAAATTTTGTTGTTTCAAAAAATGTTGGTGATTTTACAAAATTGTTTGCAAATTACAAAAAATCACAATCTGGAAACACATGTCGGGAAGAAAAATCATGTTCACGATTTTCAAAAAAATTATTGTGTATTCAAAACATATTTGTCAATCTAGAAAAAAATGTCCATGAAATTTTAGAAAATATTCAAAAAATCAAATGCCTTTTGCGAAAATTAAAATTCATCCCCCAATTTTAAAAAGTCATCAATTGAAAAAATGTTAGCTGAGTCAAAAAATATTCATGAATTCAAAAGCTATTCATGCATTTCAACAAATGTTTCTCTAAACAAAACAAATGTTCGTGATTTTTTAAAGATGTCCTAATTTATAAAAGATTTTTGTCGATTTGAAAAACTGTTCGTCGATTCAGAAGTATTTTATGTCTAGGATTTTATTAGTTTTTGGAAAGTATTTATATGTCTAGGCATTGAGAGTAGTTCGTGGTCGATGTGATTTGTTTTGAAGTATTTAAATATTTCATTGCGCGAGACAATGGCAAGTGTGTCGTGCAGTGATAAGCTCATTGCCTAGGGATTTACCATGTGCATTACGATCACATGGACATTGTGTGGCAACATGGTGAGCCGCTGTGTTAAAATAGACGACACTCATATGTCCCGATATTAAGTCATACTTATTTGGCTAGCATGCATTTTTTGTCTCCCGTTGCGACGCACGGGCCCTTAGGGGGATTCACTACCAACATCATTAAAAATCTTTGATCTATTTCTTTTTTTTCATAAATTTGATGTCTCGTGTTCTTTGCTCTCTTGCATCATTTATTCTTAATTATCAATCTGTAAAACTGATGACATATTGGTGCAATTTTCCAGAACTTGAATTATTTTATTTTGGGTCTATAAATTTTATGATTTTTTGTTGTTCACCCGTTGCAACACACGGGCACTTTTGCTAGTATAATAAAAAGTCCGGACAATTTGGGTACATTTATTAGATCATAATGTCTTTTGAGCATTTTACAGATGTGGGGTTCCGGCAAACCCTTAAGGTCCGAACACTTGGGTGCGCGCGAAGTCTTTTCCTCCCACCGATCGACGCCCTAACTTGCTAAGATCTCCCGGATGAACTCGAAGAACTCGCAACACCGAAAGACACAAGATTTATACTGGTTCGGGCCACCGTTGTGGTGTAATACCCTACTCCAGTGTGGTGGTGGTGGATTGCCTCTCGGGCTGATGATGAACAATACAATTGGAAGAACAGCCTCCTGAGGTTGAGGTGTTCTTGTGCTTGGCTAACTTGTGTGGGTGAGAGTGATCTAAGATGTCCTCCCTGCCTATGGTGGTGGCTAGTCCTACTTATAGAGGCCCTGGTCCTCTTCCCAAATCTTGAGCAGGAAGGGAGCCAACAATGGCGGGCAAATTTGAAGGGGGATAGCTAGTACAAGCTATCCTAATAAAAGTGGTCTTCGCCTGCCAAAGGCTCTGGTGGTGACGTTGTCTTGGGCTCCACGATGACCTTCATCTTGCCGTCCTTCTGGTCTTGGTCTGGTTGCACAAAAATGGCAACCTTTGCCTGATGCCTTGGTACTCCTCACCTGCACTGGTTTCGTTTGCACCAAAGAGGAAACAAGGACGCTGCACGCACTGGCACCCACCTGGCGCCCGTCTGGCGTCGATCGTCATGGCTCATGTCACGAGAGCCTCGTGAGGTACGCCTCACCTTGATATCTCCACTCCTCGTGAGCTTGTCTGACTAGGCCGCTCCAGAGGAGGCTTCGTGTCGTCCGCCTCGCGAGGCTTGGCCCCTCGCGAAGGTCTTGGATGCCTTGTTGATGAAGATGGGCCATACGGCGTGCTAGCTTAGCCACGCAGCGGGTCGCAGGCAGGCAAGTCTGGGGACCCCCGTTCCCAGAACACCAACAGTAACCCCCGGGTGCAAGGTGCGCTCGGGCTTGGCTTCATGGCGAAGCCAAGGGCCAAGTACGGAGCACCACGGGCCCCAAAAGCCTGCGGCCTCGGTTGACGCGTGGCGGCTGATTGGACATGGGCGTCTCCACTTTGCCACGCTGCCTCGGCAACTACACAACTTGACAAGTCCCTGCGACATGCAAGGAAAACCATCATTACCTGCGGTCGTGGGAGGTGCCGGTTGGCCTTCTCTTGCAATAAATGGGGAGGGGGGCGGAGCCCCCATTGCCCATCTCTTCCTTGCTTGCTTGCTTCTTCCTCCTCGCTCCATTGCTAGCTTCTTTTCCCTCACTTCGTTGCTAGCACCAATGGCGCCTATCAGAAGGTTCTCCGCCGAAGAAAAGGGGAAGGCCCCCCCGTGATGTCCCGGAGCTAATTCCGCCGAAGAAGTGGTCAATCCATCACCGTGAAGAAGCAGCGATGCAGGTGGTGACGAGGCCTTGGTGTGAGCGGCCTCCCCCAGGGAATACGCTACTCCTGTATGCCCAAGCTGAGGACTCAGGAAGGCGGAGCGACGAGCAGCGCCACCGCGCCGTGCCGAGGGTCGCCGCGCCGCGGCGACGCGCACTGTCGCCCTAGGAATCCACGCTGCGGACTCCTCGCGCGAGCTGGTGCTTTGGCCGCCGATCCCCCCATGCTCTTGGATCTGCTTCCCGCGGTTTTTCTCCGACGTGATGCCGCCGAGGGGGCCTCTCGAGCTCTGGTTGCAGCACGCCGACTGCGGCGCTCCGGCAACGGGAGCGGAGATCGAAGCGGTCCCCACCGGTAAGATCTTCATGACTCGCGGCTGGGACGATATCGCGCGGGTCTGCTGCGCGAGGGGTGCCCTCGTGATCCATCTTGAATACGAGGGCGTCTCCACGCTCTTCTTCAAGGTCTTCGATGCCAAGGGCCTCCGCTTGGAGTGCTGCTCCGGAGAGGAGCGCGAGGCTGATGCAAGCTCTGCTCGCGACCACTGATGCAGCAGCAGCCCTTGGGTGTCCAGCAGCTCTCCTGAGCTCTACGAGACTCCGGAGACGAGCGACAACAGCTTCGTGCCCCCGAGCTCTCTCCAGGCTTGGAGCAGTGCTGCCGTGTTCGGCCGTCGTCGCCGCTGATCTGGATGGGGTTGGCGCGGGCCTCCCGTGGCCCACTGTTGATGATGGCTTCTTCCACGGGGGGGGGGGGGTGTAGATAGGGTCCTCCTTAGTTTTAGCTTTTGTTTCCTGCGAAGAATCACGAAGCTCCCCATGGGGGCATGTAAGGGTCTGTAATGTATTTTGTGCTTATCTTCCCTGTTATGAAGATTTGATGAACGCACGTCCCGTTAAGGCTCGGTCCCCCCTTTCTTTCCATGCGATAGCTTGTTGCTCTATGCCGATAGGTCCCGGTCCCCAGGCAGGCTATAGCCGTCGCTGTTATGCCAGGTCACGTGCCATGGTCAAGGCCAGGAGGTGTGCGGCCCGAGGTCCAGTAAGAGCCCCTGAGGCGCGATGCTCAGGAGGCCCCCCTTAGCGCTCAAGCGGCCATGGTAAGAGAAGAAAGGGAGTTGACGTGGCCGCAACAGGATTGCGGCAAGGTGTGAGTATCCATAAGGCCCAGATATTTAGCCGATCTGAGGGAGAGACTTATGTTGTGAACTTCATGGCGATTCCTGACGTTGCGCTGGGGCTGCGCGCCAACTTGTGCGGCATAGCCAGGCCGGCCCATACAAGTTTCCCTCCTCCCATGCTCTCCTTAGTGCTCTGCGTCCTCAGGTCCCGGCCCTAGAGCGAACTTAGCCGCCACTGGTATGCCAGGTCGCGATGACGTGGTCAAGGCCAGGGGGTGAGGGCTGGAGAGCCAGTAAGAGCTCCTGAGTCGCGATGCTCAGGAGCCCCCCTTTTAACGCGCAAGCGAATTGCACGAGAGAAAAGGAGACTCGCGGTGCTGCCTGCTATCCTCCCCGCGGGGTCCCTATGAATAGGCACAAGAAGAACATGGTTTGCCGTTATAGCCGTCAGCCTGCCGCTGGTTGGTCCGGATGAAGTGAAGGCACTGAAGGCCTGGTGAGGTGACGTGCACGGGGCATGCCGCGAGCTAGAGCTCAACCGCTCAGATTTGTCGACGTGGCAGGGACGGACCCATGCACCAGCGTCGTGCCTATTAGGAGGCCCCGTGGGAGGCAACGATCGAGCAGGTGATAACCGTAGGCAGGTTAAGCAGGGAAGGCAAATTAGCTTGGGTAAATGTAGGAAGATACATGCCACTGGGTCCGGCCCCAGCGGCTTGGGGATGATGCAGCCCGAGGGGCGCCCCCAGCTAGGTAAGCTAAATACATAAGCAAATGGGATACATGCCATAGGGACGGAGCCACACGGCCTGGGAATAATGCAGCCCAAGGGGCGCTCCCAGCTTAACGGGCTTGGAAGATGTCACCTGGTTGTGTAGATGAAGCAGAGTTGGTGCAGCTAAAGGCGTGCGTCGAAGAAAGGACTCCTCATGAGCCAACAGAGCCCTGAGCCTCGAGAGGCTCTGAGGGCTCAGGAGGCTCCCTGAAGACCGTCTCCATTCCCTCCAGGACGACGCGGTACCTGGCCTCTTGAGCCGCCAGGTCGCGCCTCATGGCGCGCTGAGAGGCCGACGCCACGCTCGGCAAGCCGAGGGGCATGCGAATGTAGCTGTGTGGTGGGCCCTCGCAACGACCCACACGCGAAGGCCAGAAGCACTCCTTAGACGCAGCCCTGTTGAGCCCTGGGTCGTTGATGCAGACACGCAGCTCAGCACCCTCGCCTAGGTGGTGAGCAGCGCCCTATGAGCGGCTGTCGCCGTGCATGGCTCTTGCGTCTTGCAGTTCCTATGTGGTCTTGGCTTTGAACTCCTGAGTGGTGGCCACCCCTTGCCCTGCATCCTCCTAAGGAAAACGTGCCGCATGGCACGCCTCCAAGTGGTGCCCAAGCGCCTCACTCGTGAGGTTGGCAAGGCCTGAGGCCCTCCAGAAGAGAGCCCCAGAGCCCTGCCCGAGGAGGGCGATGGGCGTGCCTTCCTATGCGATGGAGGGAGGCGCCCCTGGGACGGACGCTGATGAAGCTATGTACCTAGGGTAGGGTCATGGACCTGTCCTAACTACCCTACCCAAGGACATCTCTAGAAGAAATCACCTTTCAATCGACTTGGATGTGTTCCACTCGACAGACTCGAAGACACTCGACCAAGAAGCAATCACTCGACGGCCAGGAGACCTAAAGTCACTCCGCACGCTAACGATCGGTCATTAAGTAGCTTTTATGGTTATCATAGCACTTTATTAGGGGCATTACCAGTAACGCCCGACCTTAATGTATTTGAAACCCTGCATAACGGAGGGCCGGAGGGGTCTGGCGGACTCTATATAAGCCACCCCCTCCTCAGCGTAGAGGGTTCGCACCCCTGTAATTCATACACACATAATCCAGTCGACCGCCTCCGGGCTCCGAGATGTAGGGCTATTACTTCCTCCGAGAAGGGCCTAAACTCGTAAACCTCGTGTGCTTACAACTACTCCATAGCTAAGATCTTGCCTCTCCATACCTACCCCCCTACATTACTGTCAGACTTAGAACCACGACAATTGGCGTCCACCTTGGGGCCGGTGTCTTAGCGATTTGTTGGAGGAGTTGCGATCTTTTCCGACCCAAATCATCATGTTTTTTGGTGGAGTTTTGGTGGAGGGCCGCGAGATCCATCTCGGCGCGCTCACGTTCATCGCCGACGACTCCGCTTGGCTTTAGGAGGCTCCGCTCGACGTGGACGCACTCCCTGTCCGCGGGGCAACGCACTTTTGAGCGTGCGTCCGCGGCATCCTCTTGCGGCAACCGTCGACCCATTATCGGTCGGCACCTATGTTGTCCTCCCTCCCTTTTCCCGCCGGTGCAAGCGCTCCGGTCGGTCAAGACTTCAGCGGTGGGTGAGACACATGGTGGCACGCCAGTCAGCCACCCCTCAAGTCGCGGTGATCGAGCCCGACGAATCCCTCTACGGCATGTTCGACTGGCTCCGCAGAGACCGCATCCAAGTGCGACAGCAGCGATCCGGCGGCGGAGGTTCTGATGGTCGATGGACCGCGCAGTCCTCCCGGTTTTCCCCGCACCGACGGAGGCGCAGGTGGAGGCGACCCTTCGCATCCCCATGAGGAATATCTCCCTGAGCCTCTCACATCGCTACAGAGAGAAGAACTTCGTCGCCGGAACATGGATGCACTGCACACTCCTATCAAAGGAGAAACCCCCGAGGCTCGTGCCTTGGAGGACGCGTGCCTGGCAAACTTGGCTGAGCGCACTCGACTAGAGAACCTCCAGCGAGAACTTGACGAGCGTGCGCGACAACGGATTCCAGAATCCAGTCGACGTCAGCTCTTTCCGCCCCCGCAGGTATATCGAACTCCGATTCAGAATTTAGCAGCTGCAGCTCGTATAGCAGAGTCGATTCAACCTTTCCAGTCAGAGGCTGGCAGAGGCTTGCTGCAGATCAGAGCATTACTCCGGGCAGCAGGAGACCAGAATTCCACTGTTTCTCAGTCGCGGAACAGGATTCATAGTAGATCCATTGCTGCAGACACAGTCCAGTCGGCTCATAGCCCAAGATCGCCCCCGAGGTGTGAGGGACGTGGGGACCGGTGTGATCAGTACGGGAACCGTGAGCAGTATGATCACCGATTCGATCGTGATGATCGACGTCGAGTGCCTACCCCTCCCCCGAGGAGTGGATCGTATGTGCCTCGACAACAAGATGACAGGCGCCCTCATAGTGTTGGGCGAAGGATTCCAGTCGACCCCAGGGAACCAGGCTTTGATGCGAGATCCATTCTCGTTCAAGGTTTGGTCGACAGGAACAGAGCTCACCGAGAAGGTCACGACAGAGATGCACCTACCAGCAACAGAGTACATGTTTCAGGGCCAGAGTGCTTTAGTAGAGCCATCAGGGCCGCTGTGATTCCTCCCAACTTCAGGTTGGCGACTAGAGTGAGTAAGTTCACTGGTGAGTCCAAGCCTGATACTTGGCTTGAAGACTACCGAGTGGCTGTCCAGATTAGCGGTGGCAATGATGAAGTGGCCATGAAGCACCTGCCTCTCATGTTGGAGGGCTCGGCCAGAGCGTGGCTGAATCAGTTAGCACCCAGCAACATTTACACTTGGGAAGATCTCGCCTGAGTGTTTGTCACCACATTTGAAGGAACATGCAAGCGGCCGGCAGGGCTGACGGAACTGCGGTCTTGCGTGCAGAAGCCGAATGAAACTTTGAGGGATTACATCCAGAGATGGATCACGTTACATCACATTGTAGAGAATGTGCCTGATCACCAAGCAGTCTGTGCCTTCAAAGAAGGCGTCAAGTACAGAGAACTGAATCTGAAATTCGGTCGAACCGGAGACATGTCCCTGAATCGGATGATGGAGATTGCCACCAAGTACGCTAATGGTGAAGATGAGGATCGATACCGGAGTGGCAAGCACAAGTCAGTCGCCCAAGAAACTGGAGGAGGAAATTCCAATCGGAAACAGAAGCGGAAAGCCGAGCCAGTTGCTCCTGGGAAGCCTTGGTTGTAACTCAAGGAAAGTTTAAGGGGAAACCCAAAGGGCCTTGGAGCCCCAAGGAAGTTAAAGACCAAGACGGAAATGATGTGTTGGATTTGCCATGTCACATCCACACCAAGAAAGATGAAGAGGGTAAGCTCATTTACCCGAAACATACCACTCGACAGTGTCGGCTCTTGATCCAGCAGTTCCAGGGAAAACAGCCCAAACATAAGGAAAAGGAGTCGGACAAAGTTGAGGACAAGGAGGACAATGATGATGGATACCCCCAGGTCAATTCCACCTTGATGATTTTTGCTGATGTTGAAAGCAAAAGTCGACTGAAAGTTATCAACCGTGAGGTGAATATGGTTGCTCCGGCGACACCCATTTATCTGAAGTGGTCTCAGACTGCTATCACATTCGACCCGTCCGATCACCCAACGCACATTGCCACCCCTGGGAGGCAAGCTTTGGTGGTCGACCGAGCTGTTGAAGGCACTCGACTGACCAAAGTCTTGATGGATGGTGGTAGTGGTTTGAACATACTGTATGCTGAGACGTTGAAAGGGATGGGCATTCCGATGTCCAGACTCAGTACCAGCAACATGAGTTTCCATGGAGTCATTCCTGGGAAGAAGGCTGAGTCACTCGGCCAAATTGCTCTTGATGTGGTTTTCGGTGATTCCAAGAATTACCGCAAAGAAAAGTTGACGTTCGAAGTTGTGGATTTCCAGAGTGCTTATCACGCTATTTTGGGCAGGCCAGCTTATGCACGCTTCATGGCTCGACCATGTTATGTGTATCTTAAATTGAAGATGCCTGGTCCCAAAGGTGTGATCACTGTTACGGGCAATCGGAAGAAAGCAGAAGAGTGTTTTCAGAAAGGCTCAAAGATTGCTGATGCTCAGATGGCAGTGGTGGAGCTGCAGGAGTACCAGAAGACTGTAGACCTGAGTGATTTGTTGCGAGCCAAGAAGCCCGCTACAGAATCAGCTTTTCAGTCGTCTGGTGAAACGAAGCCGGTTCACATTCACCCGACCGATCCCAGTGCTGCTCCGACTCATATCTCAACAACACTCGACTCCAAATAGGAAGAAGCGCTCATCCAGTTCCTCCGTGAGAACTGGGACATCTTCGCATGGAAGCCTTCTGACATGCCGGGTGTTCCCAGGGGGCTGGCTGAGCACCGCCTACGAGTCGACTCAAAAGTGAAACCTGTCAAACAACATCTCCGACGGTCCGCCATCCAGAAGAGAAAGGCTATTGGTGAGGAGGTGGCTCGGCTCTTAGCAGCGGAGTTCATCCGAGAGATTTACCACTCCGAGTGGCTCGCCAACGTTGTCATGGTCCCCAAGAAGGACAAGTCACTTTGCATGTGCATTGACTTTAAACATATCAATCGGTCCTACCCGAAAGATCATTTTCCTCTCCCCCGCATCGACCAGATAGTCGAATCAACTGCGGGATGTGAATGACTGTCTTTTTTAGACGCCTATTCCGGGTACCATCAGATCCGTCTGTATGGACCTGACGAGATCAAAACAGCTTTCATCACTCCATTCGGGTGCTTCTGTTATGTTACCATGCCATTCGGCCTCAAGAATGCCGGAGCCACATTCATGAGAATGATTCAGAAGTGTTTGCTCACTCAAATCAGTCGGAATGTGGAAGCATACATGGATGATATTGTGGTCAATTCACGGAAGGGTTCCGACCTACTGACTTACCTTGCTGAAACCTTTACCAACCTCAAGAGGTATGATATCAAGCTTAATCCATCAAAGTGCACATTCGGAGTTCCTGGCGGAAAGTTACTCGGTTTTCTCGTTTCCGAACGGGGAATCGACGCCAATCCAGAAAAAGTCGGTACTATACTCCGAATGAAAAGTCCTGTGCGAGTGCATGACGTCCAGAAGCTTACTGGTTGCTTGGCCGCTTTAAGTCGATTCATCTCTCATCTCGGTGAAAAGGCATTGCCTCTTTACCGATTGATGAAGAAGTCAGACAAGTTTGAGTGGACTCCTGAAGCTGATGCAGCGTTTGTAGAGCTCAAAGCTCTGCTCTCCACCCAGCCAGTGCTTGCTGCCCCAATCAGCAAAGAGCCTTTGCTGCTTTACATCGCAGCCACAGGACAAGTCGTCAGTATGGTACTTACGGTCGAGCGGGAAGAAGAAGGAAAAGCCTTCAAAGTTCAGCACCCAGTATATTATATTTCTGAAGTTTTGACCCCGTCGAAGCAAAGATATCCTCATTATCAGAAGCTTGTATATGGGATTTATATGACCACAAAGAAGGTTGCTCACTACTTCTCTGATCATTCCATTACAGTCGTCAGTGACGCTCCATTGTTAGAGATCCTGCACAGCAGAGATGCAACTGGTCGAGTGGCAAAATGGGCGATTGACCTCCTTCCTCTAGATATCAAGTCTGAGGCAAAGAAAGCTATCAAGTCCCAAGCAATAGCAGATTTCGTCGCTGAGTGGATTGAGCAACAACTGCCGACTCAGGTTCACCCGGAGCATTGGACCATGTTCTTCGACGGTTCCAAAATGCTGAATGGTTCCGGTGCCGGAGTAGTATTGGTCTCCCCCCGAGGAGATAAGCTCAGATATGTTCTTCAAATCCACTTTGATTCCTCGAATAAAGAAGCAGAATACGAAGCACTTTTATATGGTTTGCGCATGGCCATTTCACTCGGCGTCCGTCGCCTCATGGTCTATGGCGACTCGGATTTGGTGGTTAATCAAGTGATGAAAGAGTGGGACGTCAGAAGTCCGGCCATGACTGGTTATTGCAATGCAGTGAGAAAGCTGGAGAAGAAATTCGAGGGGTTAGAACTTCATCACATACCCCGACTGAAAAATCAAGCAGCTGATGATTTGGAGAACATAGGTTCCAAAAGAGAAGCCATTCCCAGCAATGTGTTTTTGGAACACATCCACACACCATCAGTTCAGGAGGATCCCTTCACTAAAGAAGCCCCGCAGCCAAAAAGTGCCACGGATCCGATTGAAGTTGAAGTTCCAGCTGTGGTCGACCTGGTCATGGAAGTTTTGGTCATCACTCCCAACTGGACAGTACCGTACATCACGTACATCCTAAGGAAAGAACTCCCAGAGGACGAAGAAGAGGCTCGACAGATCATCCGTCGATCCAAGGCCTTTACAGTCATAAAGGGACAATTGTATAGAGAAAGCGCGACTGGAGTCAGTCAGAAGTGTATAACACCAGAAGAAGGTCAGATAATCCTTGATGATATCCACTCGGGGACCTGTGGTCATCATGTGTCCTCTCGGACCATTGTGGCTAAAGCATACCGAGCGGGATTCTACTGGCCAAGAGCGAATGAAATGGCGAAAGAGATAGTTGACAAATGTGAAGGATGTCAGTTTTACTCCAATATGTCGCACAAGCCCGCGTTAGCCTTGAAAACCATTCCACTCGTCTGGCCCTTCGCTGTTTGGGGACTGTACATGGTTGGACCACTGAGAACGGGCAGGGGCGGCTTCACTCATGTGCTAGTAGCAGTCGACAAGTTCACCAAATGGATTGAAGCTAAGCCTATCAAGAATCTTGATGCTTGCACTGCTATTAGTTTCATCAGAGAGTTGATATTCAGATATGGAGTTCCGCACAGCATCATGACTGACAATGGGTCAAACTTCGATTCCGACAAATTCAGAGCCTTTTGCGCCTCTCAGGGCACACGAGTCGAGTACGCTTCGGTCGCTCACCCCCAGTCGAATGGCCAAGCGGAAAGAGCAAACGGCTTAATTCTCAAAGGACTGAAACCCCGACTGATGCGCGATCTCAAGCTCGCAGCAGGTGCATGGGTCGACGAGCTTCCATCAGTTCTTTGGGGATTGAGGACAACCCCGAACCGATCGACTAGAAGAACCCCATTCTTTCTGGTCTACGGAGCCGAAGCAGTTTTGCCGAGTGACCTGCTTCACAACGCACCCCGAGTCGAGCTCTACTCCGAAGATGAAGTAGAACAAGCCCAGCAGGACGCAGTCGACTTCCTGGAAGAAGAAAGAGAAATGACACCCTCTAGGACGTCCTCTAAATAGCGCTCCGGCGTGCAGTGGTTCTTGCCTCCGGGAGGGCCCTCGACAGCCACTTCGGCAGCCTTCATCTTCGCCCAGTGCATCTTAACGCGAATGAAGGCCATCTGTGCACCTTCTATGCACATAGACCACTTGATTGCATTGATTCGGGGCACTACATCGACGAGTCGCCGCGCCAGGCCGAAATAGCTGCTCAGAATGGGTTTGGCTGGCCATAGCTGGCCTATGACGTCCTTCATGGCCACTCCGGACATCTTATGCACCTCGGCCCATTGCGCCATTTGATTGTTCAGCAACGCTAGGTGCTCCCACGCCGCGAACTGTGACAAAAACAGCTTCTCCGTCGCATGCCCCTCCCGAGACTCGAAGAATTGCGCGGCGTCGGCGGCACTCTTCGAAAGATCCGCAAAAGCTTCTCGAGAACTGCACAGTCGATTAAGCAAGGCATATCTCTGATCGCCAAACTTAGTCTATAAAAGAAAGGGCTTACCAGCCACTATCTGTCCAGCCTGCCGGATCTCCTTGTGAGCCGCCCTAGATTCGGATTGTGCCTCTTTGGCCTCCTGAGGGGCCTTGGCAAGCTCGATCACCTTGGCTTTATTCTCCTCCTCGAGGGACTTGCACTTGTGGGCGGTGTCCTTGAGCTCTTGCTCTACTACAGATACCTGGTCCTCGACCTGGCGCCGGGTGGCCTATTCGGCCTTCAAATATGCAGCCGCTTTAGTAGCAGCTGCATTGCTCACTCTCGTCTGCTCCTTGTCCTGGGCAAGTTCACCCCTGAGGGTTTCGACCACAGCAGCACCATCTATAATTTCACACATAACAAATCCAAGTTTCAACTTGGCATTCACACATTCATATAGGCACAAATGGGAGGTTTGTAGCATACCTTGTGCCTCGTCGAGCCGCTTGTTAACAAGCACGATGTCCTCATGGGCCTGCTTCAGTTGCTATTTCAGTTCGGAAACCTCCATGGCCTGGGCGGTTGCCGCTTACGGTGAAGCCTGTTTCTCCAGCCAAATAAGTATGCTATTTCCTACATATATATATATATAGATCCTCTGTTTGCCCTTCTTCCTAGGCCGACCAGAGTCTCAGGGGCTACTATCCATATACAGGCATATTTTCCATAGGAAAGTGGCTAAAGACATTACATCGCATACCTCGAAACCTGTTAGCAGGCTCGTAAAGGCTTCATGCAGCCTGCTTTTAGCAGATTGAATCTTCTCAGCCAATGTACCCATTAAGGTACGGTGCTCCTCCAAGACGGACGCACTTCCCAGTCCGTCCCTCAGCATATTCGGCGCCTCCGGATCCATAGAGGTCACCACAAGATTAGGTGCTCCCCCCTCCCTTGAAGGTGGGCCCCTCACTCGACTCCGGATCCGTCTCTGGAGCAGTATTCGGCTGGAGGCCGAACAATCCAAGGCCCCCATCCCCGGTCTTCATGGGGGTCGCGTCACCCGTGTCCTAAACGACCGAGGTATTACCCTCGGTTGTCGTTTTGATGGTCTCCCGCACCTCTTGGTGATCCAGAGAAATCCTCTGTGATGACACCTCGATGTCATCCGCCCTAGGGGGCAAGGAAACTTGCGGAGGCGTTTCGCTCTCCATCATCTCTGCTGGCAAATCCCCTGACGAGGAGGATTGTTGAGGGAGATCGCGAACTGGACTGAAACACATGATTTAATGATTATTCCCACAATTCATAAAGGAGCGGATATATGTAAAGTGTCCTCAGGAACTTACGATTCGGCAAGGGGCTTGGTCTGTGGGCGAGGCTTGGGGATATCCTTGATGTCTGAATCCGAGTCATCCGAAAGGGATAACTTTCCCCTTTTGGACGGCCTCGCCTCCGGGTCAGTGGAGGCTGCCCTGTTTTCCCTTCGAGAGGAGGGTTATCTTCTTCTTCCTCCTCCTCGTCCTCATTTTTGTCTCCCTTGTGAGAGGAGGGAGCCTCGGTCCCTTCGGACATAGCATCCGAGGTACCTTCGTGGTGGAGGCCATTTTCGGCCTCCTTGTTCTTCTTGTTCTTATCCTTCTTTACCGGCACCTGGTATGGTGCCAGGACCAGCATCCTCATTAGGAGGGAATCGGCTGAGCCTTCGGGAAGAGGGACCAGACACCTGATCCGCTCCACCTTCTTCGTCCAGACCTATTTAAAGGATGGAATGGTTAGTATATCCCCTGTATTAACAAACCAAGCTATAGGCGAAAGCTTAGCCCTTACCGAGGGGATGGTTGCAGTCAAGGCCAACATCTTCGGACATATCCGGCCATGACTTTTGAGATTTAAAGAGCAATTTCCAGATCTCTTTGTGCATCGTGTCAAAGAATTATTGCAGAGTTCACATACCTTCTGGATTAAACTCACATAAATGGAGGGGTCGTCGCTCGCAGGGAAGGGTTCGGACGATAAGCATCACCTGAATCACGTCTGTGAGGCGGGTGTTCTTCTCAAAGATACTTTTGATGCGCTTTTGCAGCATCAGCACCTCATCAGTCGATCCCCAGTCTGGACCCTTGGTGGTCCATGAAGCGAGTCGCAGAGGGGGTCCGGATGTGAATGCAGGAATGGCCTCCCACTTGGTGCCACGGGGTTTAGTGATATAAATCCACTCCTGCTGCAATGTCTTGACGGTATCCACAAAGGCCCCTTTAGGCCAGATAGCATGAGGAAGCTTGCTCACCATGTCTCCGCCGCAGTCCGCGTGCTCCCCACCGACCACCTTCGGCTTCACGTTGAAGGCCTTGAGCCACAGGCCGAAGTGTGGGGGGATGCGGAGAAACATCTCGCACATGACGATGAACGCTGAGAAATGGAGGAAGGAGTTTGGGGCTAGATCATCAAAATCTAGCCCATAGTAGAATATGTGGGCACGAACAAAGGGTTGAAGGGAAACCCTAACCCGCGGAGGAAGTGGGGGATGAACACAACCCTTTTGCTAGGCTGTAGAGTAGGGATGACTTGCCCCTTGGTCGGTAGCCTGTGAGCGATTTCTGCAGTTAAGTACCTTGCCTCCTGAAGTCCCTAGATATCCCTCTTCATCACGGAAGAGGCCACCCCCTTACCTTGTGAACCGGATCAGGACATGGTCGGAGAGCGTGGGGGCAATGGAGAAGGACTGAGACTTGGGCACTGGAGCTCAAAGATGGGAAGGCTAAGAAAGAAGAAGGCGTGGGGTAAAAGATGTGTCCTTATCCCTTTATAAAGGCAACGAATGTCTAGTGACCACACAAGCCTTAAAATTTGCCTATTCCCAAGGGGTCGACAGGATGGAACGGTTGGATTACCCAAACCCTCATTCATGAAAATCCCGCAATAAGGGGACGCGATCTTTGCTTTGACAAGATGTGTCGTTGGGAGTTGCATCTCGAAACATGAAACATGTGGCTGAAAAAACGGTACAAAATAATAATGTGGTCGGGATTTAATGCCTCGCCAAAAAATTTGTCAGAAGACATGACCTATTTTTTTTCTTAAGTATTTTGCCTTTGTGGTTCAGGGTTATGACTATTGTACAAAGCCGGATATAGTTTTCTTGGACGAGCTACTTTGGAGTATTCGATGGAGGAACCCGCCTTGCAATGCCGAAGACAATCTGTGGGCCGGACACATCGTCATTGAATCCTGGTTCAGGGGCTACTAAGGGAGTCCAGGATTAGGGGGTCCCCAGGCGTCCGGGCTATGTGACTTGGGTCGGACTAGTGGGCCGTGAAGATACTAGATAGAAGGCTTCCCCCGTGTCCGTATGGGACTCTCCTTGGCGTGGAAGGCAAGCTTGGTGTTTGGATATGAAGATTCCTTTCTCTGTAAACCGACATTTTATAAACCCTAACCCCCTCCAGTATCTATATAAACCGGAGGGTTTAGTCCGTAGAGGCAGTCATAATCATACAGGATAGACATCTAGGGTTTAGCCATTACGGTCTCGTGGTAGCTCAACTCTTGTAACCCCTATACTCATCAACGTTAATCAAGAAGGACATAGGGTTTTATCTCCATCAAGAGGTCACGACCCTAGGTAAACATCATGTAGGCATCTCCTGTAGAAAGAGGCCACCATGTGGGGAATGGCTACCAATTAGTCACCTTGCGGGTAAAGACCGCACTGATTGATGATGTGGGTCGTGGCGGAGTTGTTGGGTGAGGTGGTTCTGCGTTCGCGAGTCCCGGCAGGACCTGCCAGGACATCTTGGACGTATTCTTCCGGGGGTGGCCCTGTCCTTCCCGAGATCGCCTGCCCGGCAAGGGAGGCTTTTCTTCTGGGGGTGTCTTGCTTCACTGGCCTGATCTTGTCACTCTTGATCTGCATGTTGGTCCTCCGAAGTTCTTGGTTCCTTGCACTCTGGCTTGGGTAGGTGCCTTGATCTCATTCCCGTGCCTATGCACAGTGTGAGCAACAGACCCAGGGTTTGTTGCTTCGAGAGAAGCCCCAAGGCCTGCCCCAAACGCGCTGCTGACCATCGTCGGGTTAGGGCCACATGAGAGGGTGCTGAAGAGGCTGGTCTCTTGAGGTCTTGTTTGATTCTTCATTAATCTTTGGTCCAGGGAAGTTTCCGGTTTCCCCGCGCGTCGTGCACAATGCTGTGGAAGAACTTTGATCGTGGCCTAGAGATTCTCCTTACCCCATGATCAATGGGCATGAACCGCCATCCCACTTGCCTCCCGTATTGCACGCACCTATCACGTGTTCTACATGCATTGGGTGTGGTAGGTGGTGGATGCGGAGGGCGCAGGGAGGAGCGCCATGGCTGAAAATTGGGTGCCGATGGTTGGAGCAGAGGGTCGGCCTTGATTTTTAGAGCCACAAAGGGTGCAGCGAGGCCACATTGCAGGAGCGGGGCGGTTATTTCCTGAGTGAGGAGCCAGCCCCCGGCCTCGCCCTCCTATAAGGAGGGGCTGGGGCAGTGCCTCTTCCGCACACACTTCTTCTCCTCCTTCCCCGCAATCCTTCCCTTCTAGCCATGGTGAGGGCGCGAGGGCGCGGTGGTGCCCCAGCAGAGGTGAGGAGGGCTTCTACTCAACAACACATCCCTCCTCCAGATCTTGCGGCGGTGGAACCCGCTATGAGAGGTGGAGGGAGAGGGCGGGGCCGATGTCGCCGTGGCTCTCGAGGAAGAGGAGGACGGGGTGGTTTAGCCGCGCTCCCACCGACGGCCCTCCCACCGATAGAAGGCCATGTCCAGAATCATCCTCGAGAGTTCATCATCAGGCTGTACAAGCCCCCGTGTGGTCATCTTTGCCTCCCAATTCCATTCACGCGGGAAATGGAGCTTGAACAACCACGCTCTCTGAAGTTGCACATGAGGGGCTGCAGGAATGGCGGCATGTGGGTGGATGTCGATTTCCCAGCTCCTCGTGTCATGTACCTCTGCCGTGGCTAGAAGACTTTTGCTCGTGCCCATAGCTTCTTGGAGGGGCACATTCTCCAGTTCAAATTAATGGATAATGGCATGCTCTCCGTCAAGATCTTCGGGCACTCAGGAGGTTTCTTAGGGTGCTGTGCAGGGAGCTTGACCAACGACGAAACTCCTCCTCGAGCGAAAGCAATGAGGAGGACAGTGACGTTGATCATGATGATGATTTTGTCCTCGCTGCTGACCTTCTCCAAGCCATGGTCAACGATGCTTTTGCTCGACGTTTGATAGACCTGCCGATCCCATGCAATCGCGGTAGTGATTTCCCGATGGTGCAATACTCGGACGACACAATTCTGGTGATGTCAGCCTGCCCTGATCAAGCTGCCCGCATGAAAACCATCTTAGAGGACTATGTTGCATCGGTTGGCTTGAAAATCAACTTTCACAAGTCCATGCTGATTCCTATCAACATTGACCCACAGCGTGCTACGGAGTTGGCGCAAGTTTTTGGCTGTTCAGTTGGCTCGCTCCAGTTCACACACCTGGGCCCCCCATGGGCACGACGAGGCCAACATTGCTGGAGCTCATGCCACTTTTGCATGGAGTGGAAAGGAAGATGTCCATAGGACTGTCTCTGATGTCGTCAGGGGCCAAACTCACTTTGGTCAATTCAATTGTGACGTCGATGCTAATGTATGCCATGTGCATGATTAAAGTGCACCCTAAAGTGATTGAACACCTTGATAAGCTACGCAGATGCTATCTCTGGGCTAAGAACTCTGAGGATGGAGTCAAAAATAACTCGTTGGCAGCCTGGGAGCTAGTTTGTAGACCTAAAAGTAAAGGTGGACTCGGGATCATTGACATCAAAACCCAGAATGTGGCCCTCCTTTGGAAAGACCTTTTTAAGTTCTATAACCACGATGACGTGCCCTGGGTGACCTTGATCTGGGATACTTACTATGCGGACAAGATTTCACATGCAATGGATCTAGTTGGCTCCTTCGGGTGGCGTGACATAATGCATCTTAGTGACGTGTTTCGTGGGATCACCAGTGTCACCCTGGGAGACGGATCATCCTCCCTGTTTTGGAAGGACACCTGGTTTGTCGGTGATCATGACGTCCCCATCATGGAGCTCTTCCCCAGGGCTTTCTCGTTCTTCTTGGATGAAGATGCTTCCGTTGTTGATATTCTTAAATCCACTGGTCCGAGCGTACTATTTCACCTGCCTCTGTCGGCTCAAGCTAGAGAGGAAGTTACAGAGATCCAACATGGCTCAATGCATGTTATCCTGGAGAGAGACTGCAATGACACCTGGGAGTGTACACTTGGTGGGGCCTTCTCCTCCAAGAAATTCTATGACTACTGTTTCAGAGAGATGGTTGCTAATGATGCCTTCGGTTGGCTTTGGAAGGTAAAAACCCCAATCAAATTCAAATTGTTCGGGTGGCTTCTGCTGGTTGACCTCTTAAACACCAGAAACATGTTGAGACGCAGATATTACATTGTAACAGGCAATAACTACGCCTGCATGCTATGCCAGAACCCCCCTGAGGAAGCCATCGAACATCTCTTCTTCACTTGCCCATTCAGCCAGCGTTGTTGGGATAAAGTTGGCATGCTTTGGCCGGCCTTGGTAGCAGGATCTCTCTGTTACACGGGGGCAGAGAGAATTGGCGGCAACCTTTGTTCATGGACATTTTCTTGATGGCCGCGTGGAGCTTGTGGAACGTGAGGAATAATGTATACTTTAGAGGGATCCCTCACTCCTTTGGCTCGTGGCTGAGTAGGTGATAACCCACAAGTATAGGGGATCGCAACAGCTTTCGAGGGTAGAGTATTCAACCCAAATTTATTGATTCGACACAAGGGGAGCCAAGTAATATTCTCAAGTATTAGCAGCTGAGTTGTCAATTCAACCACACCTGGAAACTTAGTATCTGCAGCAAAGTGTTTAGTAGCAAAGTAATATGATAGTTATGGTAACGGTAACAAAAGAGTAATGAAAGCAAAGTAATATGTTTGGTATTTTGTAGTGATTGTAACAATAGCAACGGGAAAGTAAATAAGCGTAAACCAGTATATGGAAAGCTCGTAGGCATCGGATCAATGATGGATAATTATGCCGGATACGGTTCATCATGTAACAGTCATAACATAGGGTGACATAGAACTAGCTCCAATTCGTCAATGTAATGTAGGCATGTATTCCGAATATAGTCATACGTGCTTATGGAAAAGAACTTGCATGACATCTTTTGTCCTACCCTCCCGTGGCACCGGGGTCCTAATGGAAACTAAGGGATATTAAGGTCTCCTTTTAATAGAGAACCGGAACAAAGCATTAGCACATAGTGAATACATGAACTCCTCAAACTACGGTCATCACCGGTAAGTATCCCGATTATTGTCACTTCGGGGTTAACGGATCATAACACATAATAGGTGACTATAGACTTGCAACATAGGATCTAGAACTCTCATATATTGATGAAAACATAATAGGTTCAGATCTGAAATCATGGCACTCGGGCCCTAGTGACAAGCATTAAGCATAGCAAATTCATAGCAACATCAATCTCAGAACATAGTGGATACTAGGGATGAAACCCTAACAAAAGTAACTCGATTACATGATAGATCCCATCCAACCCATCACCTTCCAGCAAGCCTATGATGGAATTACTCACGCACGACGATGAGCATCATGAAATTGGTGATGGAGGATGGTTGATGACGACGACGGCGACGAACCCCCCTCTCCGGATCCCCGAACGGACTCCAGATCAGCCCTCCCGAGAGGTTTTAGGGCTTGGCGGCGGCTCCGTATCGTAAAACGCGATGATTTATTCTCTCCTATTTTTTTTCTCCCCGAAAGCAGTTATATAGAGTTGGAGTTAGAGTTAGGAGGTCTCTAGGGGCCCATGAGGTAGGGGGCGTGCCCTAGGGGGGGTCGCCCCCACCCTCGTGGCAAGGGTGTGGGCCACCTGGTCTTCATCTTTGGCGAGGATTTTTTATTATTTATTGTAAGATATTCCGTGGAGTTTCAGGTCATTCCGAGAACTTTTGTTTTCTGCACATAAAACAACATCATGGCAATTCTGCTGAAAACAGCGTTAGTCCGGGTTAGTTCCATTCCAATCATACAAGTTAGAGTCCAAAACAAGGGCAAAAGTGTTTGGAAAAGTAGATACGACGGAGACGTATCAACTCCCGCAAGCTTAAACCCTTGCTTGTCCTCAAGCAATTCAGTTGACAAACTGAAAGAAATAAAGAAAAACTTTTACAAACTCTGTTTGCTCTTGTTGTTATAAATATGTCAAGCTAGCATTCAAGTTTTCAGCAAAGATTATAACTAACCATATTTGCAATAATTCTCAGGTCTCATGATTACCCATATCAATAGCATAATCAACTAGCAAGCCATAATAATAAATCTTAGATGACAACACTTTCTCAAAACAATCATAATATGATATAACAGGATGGTATCTCGCTACGCCTTTCTGAGACCGCAAAACATAATTGCAGAGCACCTTTAAAGATCAAGGATTGACTAGACATTGTAATTCATGGTAAAAGAGATCCAATCATAGTCACACCCAATGTAAACTAACAATAATGAATGCAAATGACAGCGGTGCTCTCCAACTGGTGCTTTTCAATAAGAGGGTGATGACTCAACATAAAAGTAAATAGATAGGCCCTTCACAGAGGGAAGCATGGATTTGTAGAGGTGCCAGAGCTCGGTTTTGAAATAGAGGTGAATAACATTTTGAGCAGTATACTTTCATTGTCAACATAACAACCAAGAGATGGCGATATCTTCCATGCTACACACATTATAGGCGGTTCCCAAACAGAATGGTAAAGTTTATACTCCCCCTCCACCAACAAACATCAATCCATGGCTTGCTTGAAACAACGAGTGCCTCCAACATACATCAGGTCCCAGGGGGAGTTTTGTCTTGCAGTTATTTTGATTTAGTTTGCACAAAGCATGGGACTGGGCATCCCGGTGACCAGCCATTTTCTCGTGAGTGAGGAGCGGAGTCCACTCCTCTTGAGAATAACCAGCCTAACATGGAAGATACAGACAACCCTAGTTGATACATGAGCTATTCGAGCATACAAAACAGGATGATTATTTGAAGGTTTAGAGTTTGGCACATACAAATTTACTTGGAACGACAGGTAGATACCGCATATAAGAACATATAGTGGACTCATCCGGAATAACTTTGGGGTTTAAGGGATTGGATGCACAAGCAGTATTCCCTCTTAGTACAGGTGAAGGCTAGCAAAAGACTGGGAAGCGACCAACTAGAGGGCGACAACAGCCATGTACATGCATTAAAATTAATAAACATTGCATGCAAGCATGAGTAGGATATAATCCACCATGAACATAAATATCGTGAAGGCTATGTTGATTTGTTTCAACTACATGCGTGAACATGTGCCAAGTCAAGTCACTTAAATCATTCAGAGGAGGATACCACCCTATCATACCACATCATAACCATTTTAATAGCATGTTGGCACGCAAGGTAAACCATTATCACTCATAGCTAATCAAGCATGGCACAAGCAACTATGATCTCTAATTGTCATTGCAAACATGTTTATTCATAACAAGCTGAATCAAGAACGATGAACTCATCATATTTACAAAAACAAAAGAGGTCGAGTTCATACCAGCTTTTCTCATCTCAGTCAGTCCATCATATATCATCATAATTGCCTTTCACTTGCATGACCGAACGATGTGAATAATAATAAGAGTGCATGTGCATTGGACTAAGCTGGAATCTGCGAGCATTCAATAAATAGGAGAAGACAAAGCAATATGGGCTCTTGGTTAAATCAACAATAAAGCATATAAGAGCCATTTCAACAATTTAATCATGGTCTTCTCCTACTGACCCCCAAATAAAAGAAATAAAACTATTTACACGGGAAAGCTCCCAACAAGCAAAAGAAGAACAGGAAATCTTTCTGGGTTTTCTTTCTAATTACTACTACAAGCATGGAAAGTAAACTACTACTATTTTTTTGGCTTTTCTTAAGGTTTATTAAACACACAAGAAGAAAGCATACAAGAAAATAAACTAGCATGGATGATACAATGAAAAAGTATGAGCACCGACATCTAACAATGAGTGTGTGTGAACATAAATGTAATGTCGGTGAGAAATACGTACTCCCCCCAAGCTTAGGATTTTGGCCTAAGTTGGTCTATGGCCACGGTTGGCCTGGCTGATATCCATAATAATAGTTGGGGTCGTACTGCGATGAGGAAGAAGAAGGCTCCGATTGCCACTGGCTGGCAATCATCTCCGGATTCCGCTGATAGTTAGACTGTCGTGAAGGATCAAATTGTGGTTCCGGTTCTGGCTCCTCGGCTGGTGTAGGGTTCTGGTAGGCGTGGATAGCCGTCAACGGAACAAGGTACGTGCCTACAGTCAAATCAAACAAAGAAGGAGCAGGCAACGTAATAGTCTCAGGATGATGTTTATTAAAGAACAATTGATATTTAAGCTCTCCTGCCCTATTCTTAACAATAAAATCATGTGCCACCATACTTTTATAATCTAAATAAACTCGAGGCAGCACTTTTTCTTCCTTCTAAGCATGCCTACTAGGTATGTTAAAATGTGCAGCTAGGCGTGTAGCATAGATGCCTCCAAAGATGGGACCCTTAGTACGGTTCATACTTAACCGTCTAGCAATAATGCCGCCCATACTAAAAGTGTTATCACTGTATAAACCTTGGAGCAAAATAATAATATTAGGGATACTAAGGTTTCCACAGTTTCCGCGACCAATTAAGCAACGACTAGCAAATAATGCAAAGTAACGTAAGACAGGAAAATGTATGCTAGTGATTCGTGCATCGAAAACCTTCCTAGTTTCCCCTACAGTGATAGTATTAATAAAACTCTCCACATCATCATGATGGGGTTCTTCTATCTTGCCCTCAAAAGGCACTAAACAAATCCAACAAAAATCATAAAGTGACATCTCCTTATGCTCATCATATAATTGAAACTCCACCATAGGTGGTGAGTCCCTAGAATGAAAATGAAAGTTTTGCAGAAAGGTATTTGTGAGTAAGAGATACTGATCGCATCGGTCATGGAGGAAAGCAGTGAGGCCTGCATTATGAGCCAACTCATGAAAATCTTCATAAATCCCGGTCCTCGGAAGGCCATTCACACGCCCGAACCTCCGCGGTGCGCAGCAAATTATACTTAGGCTTCGGTGCCTTTTCCTTCGAGCTTTGGCTCGATGAGCCCCTCAATAATCTCCTCATCATTTTCTGAAAAATTCTGAAATTTTTAGTAACTTCAAAATAAAAGTAAACCAAACTCAATAATATTGATAGAAACTACTCCTACAAGTGCTTAGAGCCTATATCATGCATCAAGACTACTTTTGACCATATAAATTTGACATGCAAGCTCAAGAACAGGGTCACCTAAGCAGCAAAAATTTGCAATGAATAAAGCACTAGAACAAAAACTAATTGGACCAATGGAGGAGTCACATACCAAGGAACAATCTCGCCAAGCAGTTTTGTAAGAGGTGCTTTCAGCAAGGAGATCGAAAATGACAGCAAAGGGGGCTGGAACTCATGCTTGAGTTGGTTTTTCATGTTTGTGGGAGGAAGAAGATGAGGATGGGTGCAGGAATAAGTGGAGGAGGGCCACCATGGGCCCACGAGGCAGGGGGCGCGCCCTAGGGGGGTGGGCACGCCCTCCACCCTCGTGGCAAGGTGATTGGCCCCCCTGGTGTGTTCTTTGTTCCATAAATCCTCAAATATTCTATAAAAATCATATTTAATTTTCAAGGCATTTGGAGAACTTTTATTTTCGAGGTATTTTTATATTGCACGAATAATCAGATAACAGACAGAAAATTACTTATTTTTACTTTATTTAATATAAATAACAGAAAGTAAAAGTGGGGTACAGAAGGTTGTGCTTCTAGTTTCATCCATCTCATGCTCATCAAAAGGAATCCACTAATAAGGTTGATCAAGTCTTGTTAACAAACTCATTCCGATTAACATGAAACTGGAGAAATTTTGAATAACACTAGGTTACCTCAACGGGGATATGCACATCCCCAATAATAAGTATATCATATTTCTTCTTGACAGTAGGAAGAGGAAATTCAAAACCTCCAAATATAATCGATGTAATTTTTCCGATAGAATTGATACTATGAACTTGAGGTTGTTTCCTCAGAAAGTGTACCGTATGCTCATTACCATTAACATGAAAAGTGACATTGCCTTTGTTGCAATCAATAACAGCCCCTGCAGTATTAAGAAAAGGTCTTCCAAGAATAATAGACATACTATAGTCCTCGGGAATATCAAGAATAACAAAGTCCGTTAAAATAGTAACATTTGCAACCACAATAGGCACGTCCTCACAAATACTGACAGGTATAGCAGTTGATTTATCAGCCATTTGCAAAGATTTTTCAGTAGGTGTCAACTTATTCAAGTCAAGTCTACGATATAAAGAGAGAGGCATAACACTAACACCAGCTCCAAGATCACATAAAGCAGTTTTAACATAGTTTCTTTTCATGGAGCATGGTATAGTAGGTACTCCTGGATCTCCAAGTTTCTTTGGTATTCCACCCTTAAAAGTATAATTAGCAAGCATGGTGGAAATTTCAGCTTCTGGTATCTTTGTTTTATTTGTAACAATATCTTTCATGTACTTAGCATAAGGATTCATTTTGAGCATATCATTCAATCGCATACGCAAAAATATAGGTCTAATCATTTCAGCAAAGCTCTCAAAATCGTCATCATCCTTTTTCTTGGATGGTTTGAGAGGAAAATGCATGGGTTTCTGAGCCCAAGGCTGTCTTTCTTTACCATGTTTCCTAGCAACAAAGTCTTATCATAACGTTGATTCTTTGATTGTGGGTTATCAATATCAACAACAGGTTCAATTTCTACATCATTATCATTACTAGGTTGAGCATCATTATGAACATCATGATTGACATTTTCCTTAGATTCATGTTCATTGCCAGATTGGGTTTCAGCATGAGACATAGACATACCATTTGGATTATCAGGTGGTTCAGCAATAGGTTCACTAGAAGTTTGCATAGTTCTATCATTTTTCTTTTTCTTCCTTTTAGAAGAACTAGGTGCATCAATATTATTTCTCTGAGAATCTTGCTCAATTCTCTTAGGGTGGCCTTCAAGATACAAAGGTTCCTGAGTCATTCTACCAGTTCTAGTAGCCACTTTAACAGAATAATCATTTTTCTTACTATTCATCTCATTGAGCAATTCTTTTTGAGCTGTAAGTACTTGTTCAACTTGTGTGGTAACCATAGAAGCATGTTTGCTAACAAGTTTAAGTTCACCTCTAATATTAGCCATATAGTCACCCAAGTATTTAATCATATCAGCATCTTGTTTTAATTGTCTACCAAAATAAGCATTGAAGTCTTCTTGCTTAAACATAAAATTATCAAACTCATCCAAGCATTGACTAGCAATTTTAGCAGGAGGGATTTTAGATTTATCATATCTATAGAGAGAATTTACCTTTACTACCTGTGTTGGGTTATCGGGGTCTAGAGGTTCTTCAATAAATAAAGGATTAAGATCATATGTTTCTTCAATAGGCGGCAAATTAATAACATGTATTTCTTCAATAGGAGGTAAATTCTTAACATCTTCAGCTTTAATACTTTTTTCTTTCATAGATTTCTTTGCCTCTTGCATATCTTCGGGACTGAGAAATATAACACCTCTCTTCTTCAGAGTTGGTTTAAGAATAGGATCATTAATTGGAGCAGGAGCTAGCTCAGGAGGTGCCCAATTATTTTCATTTGTCAACATATTATTCAATAAGATTTCAGCTTCATCCGGTGTTCTTTCCCTGAAAAGAGAACCAGCACAACTATCCAAGTAATCTCTGGAAGCATCGGTTAGTCCATTGTAAAAGATATCAAGTATTTCATTTTTCTAAAGAGGTTGATCAGGCAAAGCATTAAGTAACTTGAGAAGCCTCCCCCAAGCTTGTGGGAGACTCTCTTCTTTAATTTGCACAAAGTTGTATATTTCCTTTAAAGCAGCTAGTTTCTTATGAGCAGGGAAATATTTAGCAGAGAAGTAGTAAATCATATCCTGGGGACTACGAACACAACCAGGATCAAGAGAATTAAACCATATCTTAGCATCACCCTTTAATGAGAACGGAAATATTTTAAGGATATAAAAGTAGCGAGATCTCTCATCATTAGTGAACAGGGTGGCTATATCATTTAATTTAGTAAGATGTGCCACAACAGTTTCAGATTCATAGCCATGAAAAGGATCAGATTCAACCAAAGTAATTATATCAGGATCAACAGAGAATTCATAATCCTTATCAGTAACATAGATAGGTGAAGTGGAAAAAGCAGGATCAGGTCTCATCCTAGCATTTAGAGATTTCTTATTCCATTTAGCTAATAACCTTTTGTTTTCATATCTATCTTTGCAAGCTAAAATAGCTAAAGAAGCTTCTTGATCAAATAAATAACCCTCAGGAATAACAAGTGATTCTTCATCATCACTTTCATCATCATAATCAGATTCAATATTTTCAATCTCTCTAGCCCTAGCAAGTCATTCCTCGAGAAAATCACAAAGTGGCACAGTAGTATCAAGCATAGAAGTAGTTTCATCATAAGTATCATGTATAGCAGAAGTAGCATCATCAATAACATGCGACATATCAGAACGAATAGCAGAAACAGGGTTAGGTGATGCAAGCTTACTCATAACAGAAGGTGAATCAAGCGCAGAGCTAGATGGCAATTCCTTACCACCCCTCGTAGTTGAGGATAAATTGTTGTCTTAGCGTCTTTCAAATTCTTCATATTGTCCAGCAGATATAAATCCCAAGTGACTCAAAGAATAGAGCTATGCTCCCCAGCAATGGCACCAAAAATTAGTCTTGATAACCCGCAAGTATATGGGGATCGCAAGAGCTTTCGAGGGTAGAGTATTCAACCCAAATTTACTGATTCGACACAAGGGGAGCCAAAGAATATTCTCAAGTATTAGCAGCTGAGTTGTCAATTCAACCACACCTGGAAACTTAGTATCTGCAGCAAAGTGTTTAGTAGCAAAGTAATATGATAGTGATGGTAACGGTAACAAAAGAGTAATGAAAGCAAAGTAATGTTTTTGGTATTTTGTAGTGATTGTAACAATAGCAACGGGAAAGTAAATAAGCGTAAACCAGTATATGGAAAGCTCGTAGGCATCGGATCAATGATGGATAATTATGCCAGATGTGGTTCATCATGTAACAGTCATAACATAGGGTGACACAGAACTAGCTCCAATTCGTCAATGTAATGTAGGCATGTATTCCGAATATAGTCATACGTGCTTATGGAAAAGAACTTGCATGACATCTTTTGTCCTACCCTCCCGTGGCAGTGGGGTCCTAATGGAAACTAAGGGATATTAAAGCCTCCTTTTAATAGAGAACCGGAACAAAGCATTAGTACATAGTGAATACATGAACTCCTCAAACTACGGTCATCACCGGTAAGTATCCGATTATTGTCACTTTGGGGTTAACGGATCATAACACGTAATAAGTGACTATAGACTTGCAAGATAGGATCAAGAACTCTCATATATTGATGAAAACATAATAGGTTCAGATCTGAAATCATGGCACTCGGGCCCTAGTGACAAGCATTAAGCATAGCAAAGTCATAGCAACATCAATCTCAGAAGATAGTGGATACTAGGGATCAAACCCTAACAAAACTAACTCGATTACATGATAAATCCCATCCAACCACCTTGCCACGAGGGTGGAGGGCGCGCCCACCCCCCTAGGGCGCGCCCCCACCCTCGTTGCAAGGGTGTGGGCCCCCTGGTCTTCATCTTTGGCGAGGATTTTTTATTATTTATTGTAAGATATTCCGTCGAGTTTCAGGTCATTCCGAGAACTTTTGATTTCTGCACATAAAACAACATCATGGCAATTCTGCTGAAAACAGCGTCAGTCCTGGTTAGTTCCATTCACATCATACAAGTTAGAGTCCAAAACAAGGGCAAAAGTGTTTGGAAAAGTAGATACGATGGAGACGTATCAGTAGGTTCAAAAATCTTTTGGGACTCCTGATACACAATTGTAGGGAAGAGCGTCGGCCTTTCCTAGTTACCTACATACAAAGCTTGTGATACTTATTTAGTTTGATATTGTAGGCCTTGGCCGGGGGGCCATTAAAAACCCACTTGTAACATTGATGTAATTGGTTCGTTGTGAGTAATAGAAAGTCAGTGGGAGCCTCTCCCATTGTCTTTTACGATAAAATAATGTTGATGACGACGGTAGGGGGCGGGAGGGCACCGACTCCAACTCCAGCTGAGCACCGCCCGCACCATCCTCATCAAGCGGCAGCACCATCATCTGCATTTGCATCTCCTCCCCTGCAATGTGATTTGCCGGGGAGTTGGATGCAGAGGTGGGGATGGTGCTCCATGGCTCCTCCAGCAGTCTTCCAGTTGGACCCCGGTAGGCTTCCTCTCGGGCTGCAGCTCCGTTAGCCCTGCCGCGTCCTGCTGGCCCCGGTGGCGGTAGTTGATGGGTCGCCTCCGCCCTGCTCTCCATCGATGCATTCCCCGGTGCTCCCTTCGTCCGGTCGGGCTACCTCTCCTGGAGCCCGATGGGGGTGGGCTGGGGTTATGCCCATGCAGTCCTTTTGCCCTCCTCGCCTTCGATGGCAGTGCCTAGGAGGAGAGGGACAAGAAAGGGCATTATAGGGCACTTATCTTTTTTCAATCTTAAATCTATAGGCACATGCCAAATTTTAATTCAAATAATGTAATCTCTCGAGTCCGTGTCTGTGTTCTGTAATGCTTGTACTTTTATTCTGCATATTAATGAATAAGATGAACCTTGCCAGGAACTCGTGCATGTGTATGTCCATGCAGAGGTGGGATGCCACTTTAGTGTAAATAAACGAGTTTTCCCTGGCAGGCTATCCTGCTGGTACCCTTTTGTCTGCCGAAGAACTGTGCCTACCGGGCAAAATACAAAGGGACTAAACCCCCCCCCCCCGCCAGTTTCGTTTGACCAGAGGCCACTGCGACCATTTTGACTGAAGAAACGTTCAAGTCAATAATGGGAGCACCTAAGTCCCAAAAGAGTGGCGAGGTTTTCTCATTCACAAGTTATATCTTGCATAACACAACTGGACAAGAGGTAGAACTTTTTTGTTTGGCTTGCTGGGGATCGCAGTGCCGGGCTGTAACACCCACGATGCGGCTATATCTCCCACGTGTCGGGGCACGACTTAGAGGCATAACCGCATGGTAGGCATGTCACAAGTGGGGTAATCTTTACACATCCCATGTACTGAATAAGAAAGGGATAAAGAGTTGGCTTACGATCGCCACTTCACACAATACATAAATATAGCATTACATCATTCATAATACAATCAAGGTCCAGCTACAGAACCAAAATAAAAGAAGACTACCCCAAATGCTAGATCCCCGATCACCCCAACTGGGCTCCTCTACTGATCGTCCGGAAAGGAAAACAAAACAACGAACAAGATCTTCATCGAGCTCCCAGTTGATCTCGGTTGCGTCACCTGCACTGGTATCATTGGCACTTGCAACTGTTTGGAAGTATCTGTGAGTCACGAGGACTCAGCAATCTCACACCCGCGAGATCAAGACTATTTAAGCTGCTGGGTAGGAAAAGGGTGGTGAGGTGGAGCTGCAGCAAGCACTAGCATATATGGTGGCTAACATATGCAAATAAGAGCGAGAAGAGAAGCAACGCAACGGTCGTGAACTAGAAGTGATCAAGAAGTGATCCTGAAACTACTTACGTTCAAGCATAACTCCAAAATCGTGTTCACTTCCCGGACTCCGCCGAAAAGAGACAATCACGGCTACACACGCGGTTGATGCATTTTAATTAAGTCAAGTGTCAAGTTCTCTACAACCGGACATTAAGAAATTCCCATCTGCCCATAACCGCGGGCACGGCTTTCGAAAGTTCAAACCCTACAGGGGTGTCCCAACTTAGCCCATCACAAGCTCTCACGGTCAATGAAGGATATTCCTTCTCCCGTGAAGGCCCGATCAGTATCGGAATCCCGGTTACAAGGCATTTAGACAATGGTAAAAAAAGATAGCAAAGCCGCCCGATGTTCTGACAATCCCGATAGGAGCTGCACATATCTCATTCTCAGGGCAACACTGGATAGGTCAAGCTACGAAACCAGCCCTCGAGTTGCCCCGAGGTGACCCCGCAGGCTGCCCGGTTCGTACCAACACTTAGACAAGCACTGGCCCGGGGGCGTTAAAATAAATATGACCCTTGGGTTGGCCGACCCAAGGGAAGGGTAAAAGGTTGTTAGGAAAATGTAAAACCAAGGTTGGGTCTTGTTGGAGGAGTTTTATTCAAAGCGAACTGTCAAGAGGTTCCCATAACACCCAACTGTGTAAGGAACGCAAAATCAAGGAACATAACACCGGTATGACGGAAACTAGGGCGGTAAGAGTGGAACAAAACACCAGGCATAAGGCCGAGCCTTCCACCCTTTACCAAGTATATAGATGCATTAATTAACATAATAGACATTGTGATATCCCAACATAACCATGTTCCAACATGGAACAAACTTCAACTTCACGTGCAACTAGCAACGCTATAAGAGTGGCTGAGCAAAGCGGTAACATAGCCAAACAACAGTTTGCTAGGAAAAGGTGGGTTAGAGGCTTGACATGGCAATATGGGAGGCATGATATAGCAAGTGGTAGGTATCGCGACATAGAAATAGAGCGAGCAACTAGCAAGCAAAGATAGAAGTGATTTCGAGGGTATGGTCATCTTGCCTGAGATCCGCAAGGAAGAAGAACGAGTCCGTGAAGAAGACAAACGGACGGAGTCAAACGGATCCTCACAACTCCGGAACGAAACCGAAGCTAATGAGAGAAGCAACCCGGAAAGAAGCAAGCAACATAGTAAACAACCATCATATAAACATGGCATGATGCACAATCAAGTATGATTCATGTCCGGTTTAAATAGGCATGGCATGGCAAAGTGCACAAACAACACTACAAGTTAAGTGGGGCTCAATATGCAACGAGTTGCATATTGATGAAACACCACATCAATTATTTAATTCTCTCCCATTTAAACTACTCAACAAAACTAAATGTTGTTTAAACATGGCAAGAGGTGGAGCATAAGTAAACTAAACATTTAGGCAAGTTTAAATGAGGCCGGAAATAACAAACAACAATTCCAGTAAATCCCCATATGCATTTAGCAATTTAATGCAAACAACAATTTTAAACATTTTAAATGTTATTATCATGATGCGAATGACATGTGCAAGTTTATGCAAATTTTATGAAAAAGTTGACATGAGCATGATATGAAGCATTTTTTCATTCTGGCGGAAAACGAAAGGGGTACCACGGCAACGACAATGGAAATGGTGCCACGACAACATTCCGGTTCCGGTTGCTCATGGAGATACCGGTGCAAAGGAAGTGTGGAGGCAGCATGCAAAAGATGGTGGGGTGATCCTGGTAACCGGGTCCCCACGGGTTAGCGGCAAACGAGGAGGACCGAGCAAGTGACAACTTGGACACGGTGCAAACATAGGGTGCAACTCATACATGACAGAACATGCATTCGTTCTGCGGGTCATCGTCTCGGCGGTTATACCTTCAAAGCGTGCAATTGGGATAGTTATCGTTCTATGCAAAGTAGAGGAAGTAGACATTCTCGGGACGTTCGTAGTGGGGTGATCCCGGTAAGCGTAGAAGGGAGAGGGGAACTAGGAATGCCGGAGAAGGGACTCACCAGCGGGCGAGGCGCAAGGGTCGAAGACGGGACACGCGCAGCAGGGAGCTCAGCGGCCGGAGCTGATGGTTAGCGCGGCCGCAGGGTCACCGGCACGAGGGCTCGGCGACGCTCCTGTTGTCTCTCATGACGAAGAATGGGGGACCACGGGCACGCGAGGAGGCACTGCCTCGTGGCTGTGGACGCGAGCAAGGGGGAGGCTCAGAACTCCGACTACGGCGGAGGTGCAGGAGAGGGCCGGCGGAGGTCATGGACAAAGCAGCAGGGCGGAGGCGCCGTGCTCCGGGTCGCCAAAGTCCAGCAGGGCCGCGGCGGCGGTCCCTGGTGAGGGAGCCGAACGGAGGCGGGGCTAGGCGCAGGGAGATGGCGGCTCTGGCCAGTCGTCTAGGTCGCGGAGGAAGAAGATCCAGTGGGGCACGAGGGTACAGGGCGGCGGCCTCTGGGCGATCGAGCAGAACGGCACGGGAACGAGAGGGAGATGGAGATGGGATCGAGCCAAAGGCTCTGGCAGCGCGAGAGAGAGAAGGTGAGGGAGAGAGCAAGGTGTAGGATCGAAAGTATGTCTAGAGGGGGGGTGATTAGACTACTTGACCAAATAAAAACGTAACCTTTTCCCAATTTTAGTTCTTGGCGGATTTTAGCTATTTTAGGACAAGTCAAGCAATCATCACACAATTCAAGCAAGCATGCAAAGAGTATATTGGCAGCGGAAAGTAAAGCATGCAACTTGCAAGAATATAAAGGGAAGGGTTTGGAGAATTCAAACGCTATTGGAGACACGAATGTTTTTCCCGTGGTTCGGATAGGTGGTGCTATCCTACATCCACGTTGATGGATACTTCAACCCACGAAGGGTAACGGTTGCGCAAGTCCACACAGGGCTCCACCCAAGGGCAACGGTTGCGCGAGTCCACGAAGGGCTCCACCCACGAAGGGTCCACGAAGAAGCAACCACCCACAAAGGGTCCACGAAGAAGCAACCTTGTCTATCCCACCATGGCCATCGCCCACGAAGGACTTGCCTCACTAGCGGCAGATCTTCACGAAGTAGGCGATCTCCTTGCCCTTACAAACTCCTTGGTTCAACTCCACAATCTTGTCGGAGGCTCCCAAGTGACACCTAGCCAATCTAGGAGACACCACTCTCCAAGAAGTAACAAATGGTGTGTAGGTAATGAACTCCTTGCTCTTGTGCTTCAAATGATAGTCTCCCCAACACTCAACTCTCTCTCATAGGATTTGGATTTGGTGGAAAGAAGATTTGAGTGGAAAGCAACTTGGGAAGGCTAGAGATCAAGATTCATATGGTAGGAATGGAATGTCTTGATCTCAACACATGAGTAGGTGGTTCTCTCTCAGAACAAATGAGTTGGAATGATGTGTGTGTTCTGATGGCTCTCTCACTAAATGAGAAATAGGTGGAGGGGTATATATAGCCTCCACACAAAATCCAACCGTTACACAGTTTTCCAATCTCGGTGGGACCGAATCAGAAAACTCGGTCTGACCGAAATAGTAAACCTAGTGACCGTTAGGAATTTCGGTGGGACTGACATGCAACTCGGTAGGACCGATTCGGTTAGGGTTTTGGGCATAATGTAATCTCGGTGAGACCGATTACACAAACTCGGTGAGACCGAATTTGGTAATTAGCTAACCAGAGAGTTGGTCAGGCAAACTCGGTGGGACCGATTTGCTCTTTCGGTGAGACCGAGTGGAACTGGGTGAGACCGAAAAGTTACAAAGGGGAAACACTGAGTTTACATTGCAATCTCGGTGGGACCGATTCACTCTTTCGGTGGGACCGAAAAGTTATGAAAGGGAAACAGAGAGTTTGCAACCCCATCTCGGTGGGATCGAGATCCTTATCGGTAGAACCGAATTGCTAGGGTTTGGCAGTGGCTAATGACAGGTGAAACTCGGTGGCGCCGGATAGGAAGAATCGGTAGGACCGAGTTTGGCTTAGAGTTTAGGTCATATGTGGATATGGGAAAGTAGTTGAGGGTTTTGGAGCATATCACTAAGCACATGAAGCAAGAGGCTCATTAAGCAACACCTCATCCCTCCTTAATAGTATTGGCTTTTCCTATGGACTCAATGTGATCTTGGATCACTAAAATATAAAATGAAGAGTCTTGAGCTTTTGAGCTTGAGCCAATCCTTTGTCCTTAGCATTTTGAGGGTTCCACTTTCATATCCATGCCATGCCAATCATTGAGCTTTCCTGAAATAATCATCTTGGAATAGCATTAGCTCAATGAGCTATATGTTGTTATGAATTACCAAAACCACCTAGGGATAGTTGCACTTTCAATCTCCCCCTTTTTGGTAATTGATGACAACATATAGATCAAAGCTTCGACAAATGATAATAAGCATGAAATATATCGTCGCTTTGAGAAGTATGTGATAAGTAAGAGCTCCCCCTAAATTTGTGCATATTTAAAATTTGCTTTGGACTGCAAATGCACAAAGAGTTAGAGTCATGGGTTACTCTTCCATGTCACATACATCTTGGTGGAGCGCTCAAAATGATAAGAATGATAAGAATGAAATACATGCACTCATCACCAAGAATAGTGAATGATCACAAACGATAGATAGAATGATAATATTTAAGCAAGCATTAAGCAAACATTAAGTGTAGCTTATGATCAAACATATGATCATCGATGTCTCACAGGCATGAGGACGTAGTATCTCACACACAAGCAAACAAAGTTCGAAAAACCACCAAATAAAGCAAGAGAGAAAAGCAACACACTCTCTCTCTCGAAGCCTATGATCTATACATCTTCTCCCCCTTTGGCAACAAGTTACCAAAAAGTTCCTAGAAAATGCATAGTGCTAAGTCGTCGCTCAGGCTTGATCTTCAGGTGGTGGTGGAGTTCGGATCACTCCAAGGACGAAGGCTTCTGTAGATGTTGAAGTAGTCGCTGGAGTTGGAGCTGAAGTAGATGCTGGAGCTGAGGCTGTAGCTGGTGCTGAGGTGGTGGCTCTGGTGTCAGCAATTGGCACGGCAGACGACCTCGGGCCTCGTGGCACTCTAGAAAAAGCATGAGTCGTGGTGCTACCTCTCCTCTCATTCATGTCCTCCTGGAGCTGCTCCACTGCAGACTGAACTTCTGTTACCTTGATGTCCAAGTCATACAACCTCTGTTCCATGATCCTCTCTAAACTCGCCTGGTTCTGAGTCAGGGTGGCTATACTCTGCTCAATCCGCAGGGTGGACGCAATCAAGTAACTGAGCGGCTCTTGTTTGGACTTCAAGAAATAGTCAGATGCCTCCGCTTGAGTAGGCATCCTGGCAGCTTTTTCCTTCTTCGCCTTCTCCTTCTTTGCAAATGCTTGGGCAGATGATGGCTCGTTCTCAGTCATAACAACTTCATTGTCCTCGAAATCTGGATGGATGGGCAGGTGTTCCTTATCCAACAAATATACGCCCGTGCCCATCTTGGAGTTGATGAGCTCCTGAATCTGAGGGGCATATCCACAGCTCCTCTTCTGATCTGCCGCAGTCCTTTTGATCGTTTCCACTATAAGGCTCATAACTTTGAATTTTTGAGGCACATCAAAAACATGAAGCAAATTGATCGCGTGACCTCTGATCATCTTGTGATCTCCAGACTTGGGCAGAAGGGTGTGCCTAAGGATCCAGTTGATCGTAGGCAATCCTGATAGCAGATAATGCACTGAGCCAAACTTGAATGTGTCAAGAGCTTCATTGGGAATTTCCTTGTACATATTTGACATGGAGTTATGATCCATCTTCTTCTTGGCGTAAATGTCCAAGTCATCTGCTTGTTCCTCTGGGGCATTGATCAACTTCGCCCATTCCTCAACAGTGGATTGGTACCTTGTACCCTCTGACATCCATGTGATCCTTCCATCCGGGTAGAAGTGTGCTGTGGAGTAGAATTGCATGATTAGCTCCTCATTCCATTTTGTGAGCTTCTGCCCAACAAAGTCTACAACTCCACTCGCACTAAAGCTGTCATACACTCCGGGGTAGTACTCTTCATGTTCCTTCATGTAGGTCCAGTCGACCCATCTCATGTCACAAAACGATTGGCTTCTTGTGAAGCAAAACAGTTTCATAGAAATCTTGCTGCTCCTTGGTGTGAAATCTGTAGTCCACGGCAGTCCTTCTCCTAGAAGCATACGGATCTGCTTCTCTCCACTTCCTCAGCCCTGAATCTCTCCTGAGCTTCATATCCTCAGCCACAGGATGAGCATCATTGTGGTCTGGGATCTTGGGCTTGAGCTTCCGAAGGACACTCTCTTCCTCTTCTTCAGTAGCTTCAGGCACTGGGGCCTTGTTCTTTTCTGCAGCAGGTATACTCCTTGTGTTTCTCTTTGGTGTTGTCTTAGGCTTAGATGCAGCCTTGGGTGCTTCCTTGGGCTTGGATGCAGCTGTTCCTGACCTTATGGCATCTCCCGTAAGTTTGGCTGCCTTGGGCGCTGGTGCAGCTGCCTCTTCTTCCTCCTCCTCTTCTACCATGATGGAGGCCTTCCCAAGCACTTTAGCCACAGTCTTCTTCACTCTCTCTTTCCTTTTCTTGCCCTCAGCTACAACGGGCTCAATGGGAGCAGGCTTCTCAGTGGAGGCTCTAGCCTTTGACATGGGTTGCCTGCCTGCTGGCCTCTTGATTTTCAGGCCTGGCTTTGAGCCTTGAGCTGGCTCAGCTCTCTTGGAAGTGGCCTCTTCCTCTGCCACATAGTCCTCATCTTCAGAATCTGAGGTTTTCTTCTTCCTTTGACGTGTGGCAGCCTTAGGCAGATTGCTGGGGGTGCTCCTGCTGCCATCATCTGAAGAACTTGGGGGGCTAGTGCCCTCACTCAATTGCACTTGCTGCTCTGACAAGTTTTGGCTGTCACTCTGGTCTGACATGTTGCAAACTGACTGCTGACCCTGTGAATAGATTATAGAGGAGATAGAGTGGATAAGCATCATAAAAAGCAGAGATTTTTGCAAAAAGAATGATCCAAAAACTTAGTTTTAGTTTCCCACTGAAATCATCTCGGATCTACCGATTTTCAAACTCGGTGATACCGAAGCAGTTTTGGAACCTAAACTAGTGAACTCGGTAGGACCGAGTCACAGTTTGGTGGCACCGAGACTGCTAGGGTTTCACTGGGTTCAAAAATCGGTCACACCGATAGTAATTCTCGTTCAGACCGAGTTTTACTTGTGCAATGGCATTAGCCAAATCGGTGGGACCGAGTTTTTCAACTCGGTGGGTCCGAGATGGTTTCGGCGGAAACCTAAACCTAGAATTTTCGAATCAAACCTAATCTATGAGCGTTTTGACTGGATAGAAGTTTATCAAACATGGCCAGAAACAATGTGATCACAATGTGCTAGGAATCAGATTGAGGAATAGCACAAAGATCAAGTCCATACCCTAGTTCGGCAGGGACTTGCTACGGCGGCAACGGCGGGGCAGAAATCCCGTTGACGGCGACGGAGACCAGCGACTGGAGGCTGCTGGCGGCGAGAAGATGATCCGGAGACCTCGGGGGCAGAGCAGGCTATCGCGCGGGCGAAGGGGTTCAGAGAAATTTCCAAATTTTGCCCGTGACTATATATAGCCCGACCCTGTCGGTGTGACCGAGTTGAACAACTCGGTGGCACCGAGATCCATAACTGCGTGCAGTTACTGAAACTCGGTGAGACCGAAAGGTTCAAATCAGTTGCACCGAGATTGAAAACTTAGATCAACTTAATGATCTCGGTAGGACCGAAAGTGGAGTATCGGTCAGACCGAGAATCATAAAGAGGTTTTGGAAGTTTAAGTCTATGACGAATCGGGGACTCCGAGCGCTCCTCACACAGAGTGGTTCGAATCTGACTTGATCAAATTTTGTGATGCAGCATGAATAGAGTTTGAGACAAGAAAAGCATAGATAGCTAGAGGAGGTTCTTAGGAATTCTTGTCCATCCACTTGGCAAAAGAAGATAAAGCCAAACAATCAAAACAACAAGTGGATGTCCTTGAATGAGTAAAATATGCAATCAGCATGCTCTCACAATAAGATGGCAAATGAAATATGTGGCAAGGCATGCACAACCAATTCTAGCATCTATCAAGCAATTTGCGATGACTAGGTCATCTATATATGAGTATATTGACTTAGGAGTCAAGTGAGAACACTTGATCGTAGGTCATACTCATCGTTTAAGCTCAAGTGGGGTTACCACTTTTACATAAAGCATTGTTTTGTTCACATCTTTAGAGTTGCTTTAGCTCAAGTCTTAGAGTAAATCTCCCCCTAGATGTGATATCCCCCCTAAGAGGGATGAACTAACCTTGGGTTTTGTCGATGATGACTTCATGTAGACATTGAAGATGTGGATGCTCAATGTTGATGTAGATCTCTTGGAGCTATCCATTTGAGTGAATTGCACTTTCAATACCTACATGGGTTAGTCCCACAAGGAACAAACAAGGATATCCATAGACATAGAGTGATGCACACAAAAGATGATGTCCATGAAAACTTTTAGGTTACCTTGTCCCTTGTCTTACCAACAAGAGGGTTTGTGACTCCTTGAACTAGTGCAAGATGTGGAAGTTGATTGCACTTGTTCTTGCCAAAATGATAAGAGTGAAGTATGTTGGCGGAGTCACCCTCAAGAACTCTCTAGTTCTTCTTCTTTTGGATCCACATCATCTTGATGGGAATCCTTGGAGTTGTAGTCATACTTGATGAGGTGGAACTTGAAGAAGTATTGGGAATCCACTTGACTAAGGTCTTAGGAGCTTCTTCAAATGCATCAATTTCCTCTTGAAGCTTGTCCTTGCCTTTTTGCTCGTAGTCTTGTGGTGGAAGATCATCTTGAGCTTGTGTCCCCTTGAAAGAAGTATACTTCTCTTGTTGAGGGACAAACTTTGTCTTGGGGTATTGATCTTCCTCCCATTCAACTCCATTGGCATTGAACTTTCGTTCAAAACCAATACCTTGATTCTTCCGGTGCATTCCTTGCTTGCGCACAATTTCCTCGAATTGCTTACTCCCGGCAAGGCTTTTGTACACTCCTTTCTCTATAATTCCCTTCAATAAGCTATTTTCTTGATCAAGTGTAACTTGGCTAAGAGAATCATTAGTGGAATCAAGAGAACTACTAGAAGCAACAATATTGGATTTAGCATGATCATTGTTACTACTAGCGGAAGAATCTTTCTTGTTAGATTTGACTTGAGGCATGTAAGTGGATAAGAGTAAATGCTTGGCAATGTAAGAAGAACTTTTCTTGCGGAGATCATCATTGATTGCCTTTAAGAACCCATGCTCTTGCTCAAGATTGATCTTTTCAAAGCGTAGTTCCTCATGAGCTCTTAAAAGTTCTTGATGATCTTCGAAGATAGTGTCATGAGATAACTTAAGAGTTTTTAGTTCTTTAGTTAGAGCCTCAATTTCTCCTTATCATTGTCATTCATTTTATCTTGATTAGCATGATTAATTGGTCTTTCATCATAGTATTCATCACTAGAGTTGTCACCAAGCAAATCATCACCTAACAAGTCATCTTCATCACTATTGAAATGAACATACTCGGGGTGTGTTACCTTAGGACCTTTGGTCATGAAGCATCTCCCAATTCCTTCATTTTGTGAGTCAAATATGTTGTAGGAGTTGGTTGACACAAGTGCTAGACCGGCAACACCTTCATCATGAGTATCTTCGGAGTCGGAGTGATAACTTCTCTCGGAGTGGCTGTCGGAGTCGGAGCCGGATACCCATTCACCAACATGAGCTTGATGTCTTCGTCTTGTGTAGCTCCTTGATGTTTTTTCCTTCCTTTCCGAATCCTTGCTTCTCCGTGAGTATCTTCGTTCATAACGATCATCTCTACTCCTTCTCTCTCTTGGTGGTGATCCTTTGCTTCTTCTTTTTGGAGAATCTTCTCTTCTCTTGTAGGGAGCCGTACACTCATTGGAGTAGTGTCCGGGTCTTCCACAATTGTAACAGTTTCGCTCTCGACTAGAAGATCTTTTGTCATTGTAGGACCTTGACTTGGAGCTTCTATATTTGCTTCTACTCTTGTAGAACTTGTTGAAGTTCTTCACCATTAATCTCAATTCTTCATTGAAGTCTTGTTTCTCACTTGATGATGTAGGGGCTTCACATGAGGCTTTATAGGCAACACTTGACTTGTTGTGAAGTTCCTCTTTATCCTTAAGTGACATCTCATGAGCAACAATTCTTCCAATCACCTCCGTTGGCTTGAGATCTTTGTAATTGGGCATCATTTGGATCAATGTGCACACGGTATCATATTTTCCATCCAAGGCTCTTAGGATCTTCTTGATGATGAATTTATCGGTCATCTCTTCACTTCCTAAGCCGGCAATCTCATTTGTGATGAGAGCAAGCCTAGAGTACATTTCAGCGACACCTTCACCATCCTTCATCTTGAACTTGTCAAGTTGGCTTTGAAGCACATCCAACTTGGATTCCTTGACGGAGTCGGTACCTTCGTGCATATCAATCAAAGTGTCCCAAATTTCCTTTGCATTCTCAAGGCGGCTGATTTTGTTGAATTCTTCGGGGCATAATCAGTTGAAGAGAATATCACAAGCTTGAGCATTGTATTGCAACATCTTCAACTCATCCGCGGTAGCTTCACGGTTTGGTTCTCTCCCATCAAAGAAGTTACCTAGCAAACCAACACACACAATAGCCCAAACAGCGGGGTTATGTCCAAGAATATGCATTTTCATTTTATGCTTCCAACTAGCAAAATTAGTACCATCAAAGTAAGGACCTCTACGGTGATAATTTCCCTCGCTAGACGCCATACTCTCCTAGGTTGTGAAACCAAGGCTATGACCACCAAAAGCTATGGAGATCAGCAAATGGAGAGCAAAGCTCTGATACCACTTGTAGGATCGAAAGTATGTCTAGAGGGGGGTGATTAGACTACTTGACCAAATAAAAACTTAACCTTTTCCCAATTTTAGTTCTTGGAAGATTTTAGCTATTTTAGGACAAGTCAAGCAATCATCACACAATTCAAGCAAGCATGCAAAGAGTATATTGGCAGCGGAAAGTAAAGCATGCAACTTACAAGAATATAAAGGGAAGGGTTTGGAGAATTCAAACGCTATTGGAGACACAGATGTTTTTCCCGTGGTTCGGATAGGTGGTGCTATCCTACATCCACGTTGATGGAGACTTCAACCCACGAAGGGTAACGGTTGCGCGAGTCCACACAGGGCTCCACCCAAGGGCAACGGTTGCGCGAGTCCACGAAGGGCTCCACCCACGAAGGGTCCACGAAGAAGCAACCACCCACAAAGGGTCCACGAAGAAGCAACCTTGTCTATCCCACCATGGCCATCGCCCACGAAGGACTTGCCTCACTAGCGGTAGATCTTCACGAAGTAGGCGATCTCCTTGCCCTTACAAACTCCTTGGTTCAACTCCACAATCTTGTCGGAGGCTCCCAAGTGACACCTAGCCAATCTAGGAGACACCACTCTCCAAGAAGTAACAAATGGTGTGTAGGTAATGAACTCCTTGCTCTTGTGCTTCAAATGATAGTCTCCCCAACACTCAACTCTCTCTCATAGGATTTGGATTTGGTGGAAAGAAGATTTGAGTGGAAAGCAACTTGGGAAGGCTAGAGATCAAGATTCATATGGTAGGAATGGAATGTCTTGATCTCAACACATGAGTAGGTGGTTCTCTCTCAGAACAAATGAGTTGGAATGATGTGTGTGTTCTGATGGCTCTCTCACTAAATGAGAAAGAGGTGGAGGGGTATATATAGCCTCCACACAAAATCCAACCGTTACACAGTTTTCCAATCTCGGTGGGACCGAATCAGAAAACTCGGTCTGACCGAAATAGTAAACCTAGTGACCGTTAGGAATTTCGGTGGGACTGACATGCAACTCGGTAGGACCGATTCGGTTAGGGTTTTGGGCATAACGTAATCTCGGTGAGAACGATTACACAAACTCAGTGAGACCGAATTTGGTAATTAGCTAACCAGAGAGTTGGTCAGGCAAACTCGGTGGGACCGATTTGCTCTTTCGGTGAGACCGAGTGGAACTCGGTTAAGCAACACCTCATCCCTCCTTAATAGTATTGGCTTTTCCTATGGACTCAATGTGATCTTGGATTACTAAAATATAAAATGAAGAGTCTTGAGCTTTTGAGCTTGAGCCAATCCTTTGTCCTTAGCATTTTGAGGGTTCCACTTTCATATCCATGCCATGCCAATCATTGAGGTTTCCTGAAATAATCATCTTGGAATAGCATTAGCTCAATGAGCTATATGTTGTTATGAATTACCAAAACCACCTAGGGATAGTTGCACTTTCACAAGGGTTCGGTCGGGCCTTAGGGGTTCGCTAGGGTTAGAGCCGGTTGGGCTGTGGGAAGCCTTGGGCCAAATGGGCCGCAGGAGGCCCAAGTGACATGGCTGGGCTCTCTCTCTCTCTCTCTCTTCTTATTTTCTTCATTATTTCCTGATTAACAAATATACCGATAAATAAGAAATGTAGAGAGAGATAGGAGAATAATTTGAGCAGGGCGCCAATTTTCTTAGACTCATAAAAAGGAGCTTGATCCAAGAAAAATACATTTGGCACCATTTGGAAGGATTGCATTCGAACACATTTGAATGTGATTCAAATAAGTTTGAATTATGAAAAAAATGGAGAGTCCAAAAATGTTCGGAATTTTTGTGGAGATCGGGAAAGCGATGAAAGAAAATATGGGCAAAGTTTGGGGACCAAACTTGAAGCGGGAAAAGGCATGTGATTATTTGCAGGTGTGTTTATGGGTGATTCCTAAGATGGAATTTTTAATATAGCTCCCTAATATCGGGAGGATATGTTATAAAGAGAATCACCATGTGAATTCCCTCGGTTTAAATGGACTGAAAATCCATACGGTTTATTTATTTGAGTTGCAAAGATTAATGACATGATGGCATGATGACATGATGCAATGCAAAAATAAAAGAGCAAGCACAAATGAAACACACGGCGATCACGAATATATGGAAGTCTTCTGAAGCGTCAGTCTCGGGGCGTCACACGGGCCATCTCCTCAACTGCCTGTCGAATCCAAGTTCACGGCAGGAACCTGTAGCATTATTCAGATGAGAATGAATGCATGATGCGATCCTCTCTATATGCATATGCAAATGCTCATGAAATGCTTATGGAGTGCTCTTGGAACTCTCATGCATGTGTGCAACTTGGTCGGGGCCCCCCCACATCGCTTCGTTTATTTTATCTTGCTCAGGGCCATCGCCCTGGCTTTGTACAAGGGATTACATACAGCTGAGGCAAGGCCTGTACAAAAGGGTGGCTATCGGGCAGGGCCCGACAGCCGCGCCTTATAGGTAGAACTTACGGAGATGCTCAATATTCCATGAGTTTTAAAACTGGGTGCCTTCTCCGGTCTCTAGACGGACTGCACCAGGTCTGGTGACTCGTACTACCCAGTAACACTACTGGAATCAGCTTCTTTCCCATCTGCCATGGAGGACGGCAAATGCATCCATGCTGGATGGCAAAATCGTTTGGCGTCAGCTAGAGGACGACAAACTGTCCGTCTGAATGAGTGCCGGCAAAGGATTGTGACGTCCGCTGGCTGTGGCCAGCAGACGGCAAAGTTCATGGACGGTAGTGGGGTGGGATGAGAGCCGTTAGGGGGTTAAGGGCGCTCTTTGCCGTCTGCTGATAGACGACAAAGAGCTCTGCTCGACCAGCACTGAGAAGCTGCCACGTGGCCAGCTATGCCGTCCGCCAGCTGACGGCAAAGAGGCTTGAATCTTTCCCGTCTGCTGGCAGACGACATAGCTGCCCTGTTTGCCAATCCTATTTGGTCATTTTGCCCTCTGCCAGCAGACGGCAAAGATTCGTTCTTTGTCGTCCGCTGGCAGATGGCAAAGTGACCAAATAGGCAGCCAGTGTTCCCAGTTTCTACAGGTAGCTGCATTGGTCCTCTTTGCCTTCCGCTAGCAGACGGCAAGGAGGCTATATATCCCCTAATTTTATTTGAATCCATTTAATTTGACAGGATTTCACACACAGATATACATGCATACATATCCAGCATATCCAACAACATATAACAGCATGTCCAACAACATATTCATCAAATCCCACATATATATCTTACAACATAGTTCAAGAAAGTCCAACATATCCATATATACATACATAACCAGAAACAAGTTTCCAACAACATATCCATATATACATACATATCGAAACAAGTTTTCATAAACAACAAGGAAACACCAGAAGAATAGTGCACTCCATGAATCCAAGCTTCCTCATGTAAAGCAAATCTGCAAATTGGGAAAGATGACAGTTATAAGAAAAAGAAGAAGAAGACTAGCTAGAAGAAAAGGAAGAGGAGGAAAAGAAGAAGAATAATGTATCTTCTCTTTCTTTCTCTCCTCTCCTATTATTTATCTTCTTCTTTTCTAACTAATGTAGGCAAAAATGCCATTTTTGGGCTAAGGTAGGTAAAAATGCTAAGTGTGTAGGTCAATTTAAAGCTAAGCTAGGTAAATAGGTCATTTTGGAGCTAACATAGGTTAAAGGGATCATATTGGAGCTAACCTAGCTAAACTTGGTCATTTTTGAGCTAACCTAGCTAATTATGCCATTTTGACCTAACTAAGCTTATTGTGTCATTTTAGAGGACAACAAGCTAAGTATATGACATTTATGAAGTTAGCAAGGTTATTATGCCATTTACAAATAAAAGCAAGTAACAGGAGGAAAAGAAGAAGAAGAAGAAGAAGAAGAAAAATAAGAAGAAGAAGAAGCTCTTCTTCTCTTTCTTCTTCTTCTTTTCTTCCTATTCCTTCTTTCCTTCCTCTTCCTTGATTTTCTTCATCTTATTATGTCATTTGTGGACTAAATAGGCTAGATTATGTCAAAAATGGACTAAAACAGGCTAAATAAGAAGAAAAATACCGCTATCATGGAGGTGTACAAATGGTCGGGGCTGCGCTAGTAGCAGACGGAGGTGAAGGACCGGTCGGGGTTCCGCCATTGGCAGACGCTGAAGGATTGGTCTATGCTTGTCGGGAGCCATGCTGCACCAAATATCATTTCCAATAATATGTCGTTAGCATCATGCAAACTGAAATGTGAGTACTAGTAACTAACAACCATTCAAATCAAACTCGCCGTGGTCGCCGGAGCAATCTAGGGCATCGGCGGTGGGGCTGACCTTTTTTCTCGCACATGGTTTGCACATTTGGTTCTCACGAGTCAGTCATATTAGTTAGTAATGCGAACATTACATGCACGATTGGGCTAATATGCACGAGAAACGTACCACGATGAGCTCGTATAGGGCCCGGTTAGACGCCTCGTTCTGGTTCCTCTCCTCCTCCAACAGCTTAGCCGTCCTCTCCTCCATCTCCATCTCCCTCTGCCTCTCTGCCGCCTCCCTTTTTGCCTTCTCCAAAAATGCCTGGGTGTTCGATCTCTCTTTCTCAACCAATGCCTACAACACACCACTCCTCGTTAGCATTGTGATCATCGACGGAGGCACACACAATGTAATGGATGAAATGTGAGAGAGTCCGTATAATTAACTGCCATGGCGAGCTCCGCGAGCCCTGCACGAGGCATTATCTCAGGATCAGGGCTACTCTAGCGCTTCTTGATTTGCGGGAGAGTCCTAGGACAACGTATCAGTCCATCACCAATGGCTATGGAGCCATGCACTACAAAAAAAGACACATCCGTGACATTTTGGGCCGAACGAATTTTTTTCTGTCATACATATGACACTTCTATGACGATAATTGTGACAAAACCCGGTATCATCATAGATGTGGTGGGCTCCTACTTCTATGACAAAAAATCATGACAGAAAATGGGCTTTTCGTCCTGGGCGGGCCGGAGATGCAGCTGCATGACATTCTTTGGGCCGTCCATGACGGAAATAACCGTGGTAGAAGAGAGGGCGAGGAAAATTTCGGGGAGTTCCTGGTTACGGTGGGAGGTCGGGGGCCGAGCGATGCGTGCTTCTCTCGTACACGTACGCGCGTGTGTGCGAGACGTTGGCTCTAACTGAACCCGAGCGAGGCGTTGGGCTCTAACTGAACCCGAGCGATTGCACTGCAGGTTACGCGTTACTGAACCCGAGTGATCGATCGATGGCTGTTAACTGAACCCGATCGAGCGATTCCTTCGCTACTGCTGCTAACTGAAGCCGATCGATGTTGCCTCTGGATGAATAGTGAGCATTGCGGGGGGGGGGGGGGGGGGTGGGGGTTGGATGAACAGTTCCCTATGGGGGTGGATGAACAGGACACCGTGGTGTTGCCTCTGGATGAACAGGACCCCGATCGATTGAGCCGGTTGGGGATGGATGAACAGGACCCCGTGGAGGGCTGGATAAACAGGACCACCCCGTGGAGGGCAGGATGAACAGTAGATGGTGGAGGGCAGGATGAATAGTAGCCTGTGGAGGGGCGGTTGAACAGGAGCCCGTGGAGAGGGCTGGTTGAACAGTAGCCGGTGGGGTAGCGCCCGGTGGAGGCTGGACGAACATGAGCCCATGGATGAACAGTCGCAGGTGGAGGCTGGAGGAGGTCAACGGTGGATGAACAGTAGCTCGTGGAGGCTAGAGGGGGTCGACGGTGGAGATGAACAGTATCCCGTGGAGTCCCGTTTTGCGGTACACCACACCCCTCCCGATGAACAGGACCCCCGTTTCGACCGTAGCGCTCCAACACAAGTCCGTTTCATCCGTTTTGCGGTACGCCACACCCCTCCCGGTCAACAGGACCCCCGTTTCGACCGTAGGAAGTCCGTTTCCTCCGTTTTGCGGTACGCCAGACCCCTCCCGATGAACAGGATCCTATTTTGAACGTGGCCGGTCGAACACAAGGCCGTTTCCTCCGTTCTGCGGTACGCCATGCCTCGTTTCCGTCGCCTATTCCGTCCAAGCCCTCGCGATGAACATGACGCATTCTGTTGCCTCCCCATGAACATGATGCATTCCGTTGCCTCCCCATGAACACGACGATGATGTTGTTTCTCCATTCCGACCCAGCCATGTACACGAGCCCTGGCCGTACGTATGCGCGAGTAGGCGTTCGAGACCCCGCCCATATGTACACATACGTGGCCGTATTTTCTTTCTTGCACCCTGGCCGCCTCTACTATGACACGTGCGCGCCTCTACATCCACCAGTATATATGTACGTACACGTTCGCGACCAGAATGACAACGCTATGTACGCTTCGACCAGGTGGGTCCCGACTGTCAGGCACTTCCTTGCATGCGAAGATCTAGCTGGTGGGTCCCAGCAGTCAGGGGGCGAAATACGGTGTCCCATCCGGTGGGTCCGCGCTGTCAGGTGGAGGAATAATTATTTTGCATGTAATAAGGAGGCACTTCCTTGCTCCGGCCTCTCCACGTACAGTCCACGTCCGATGGAAGCCGTTCCTTGACCACGTTGACCACGCCGTGCCGAGAGCACCAGGACGGTGGACGACGGCGAGGCCTAGGAATGGGACGACGCAGAGCCGGGGAAGACGCGGCAGTGGATGCCCACGCGTAGAGGAGTATGAGGGTTCACTGGTTCGCTGCGGTGTGAGGCTGCCGTCGCTGCAGAATAACAGGGGGTGTGGGTGAGTAGAGGGATGGCCTGGCCAGCGATGGGAGTAGTAGGGGGCGGTGAGGCCTCCGCCGCATCATAGCCGGCCACGGGAGGCAGGAGCACGAAGCACAACCGATGCTGGTTTGGGCGGCTGGAGCAAGAAGACCAGAGGTTGAAGAAGCACTAAGGCCATTGGATGGACATCGTACGGTCACTGGAGCTAGAATCGTGCATATTGACTAAGTTGACAATGCCCTCCGTCCCCGTCAACTTAGTAGGCCCACAAGTCAGCCAGCCACTATACTGGGTCCCAGCTAACAGGGGGAGTATTCATTTTTTTGTGCATAATAAGAAGGCACTTCCTTGCGTGCAAAGATATAGCTGGTGGGTCTGAGCTGTCAGCGGCGGTAACGTCTTTTTCGCGAAATACAGAGGCCCTTTCGGTGGGTCCCTGATGTCAGGTGGAGGAATCATTATTTTGCATGTAATAAGGAGGCATTTCCTTGCGTGCGGCCGTGGACCCAGCTGTCGGCCTCTCCATGTAAAGTCCACTTCAGATGCATGTCAGTCGTTGACCACGTTGACCAGGCCATGCTGAGAGCACCAGGGCGGTGGACGACGGCGAGGCCTAGGAAGGGAACGACACGGAGGCAGGAAAGACTCGGCAGTTGTTTCCCACGCGGAGGGGAGTACGACTGTACAAGGGTTTACTGGTTCGTCTGCCGTCGCCGGAGAATAACAATAGTTGTGGGTGAGTAGAGGGATGGCTAGGCCAGCGATGGGAGTACGGTGGGGCGGTGAGGCCTGCGCGGCAGTAGAGCCAGCCACGGGGAGGAGGGAGCAGGCAGTCCTGCCGGCACCTGTTTGAGGAGCTGGAGCAGGAAGAGCAGAGATTGAAGAAGCACGACGGCCGTTGGATGGCCATCCAACAGTCACTGCTTGTGCGTCAACCTTTTTTTAGGAAAGCCTCAAATCTGTGGAAAACAGCATACAGCCCATCTGTCATTATTTCTAATAATTTACAGCCCATTTGCTAATTATTAAGGTTTTTTTGGAGCCCATATTCTTTTTATTAGCATTACAACCCATATTGTGGCCACGGTTAAAAAATTATATGAAATTGTGCATATTTCGGTGCGGTCCGAACTGTTTTTAATCCCGAAATTTCAACTCACATATAAACTGATTTTAAAAATAAATGTATATCAATATAATCCAACAAATTCTCCATGCATAAAAATTAATGTAATTTCAAATCTTGAAATGAAAAAAAAGATATTTGAAACTAATTGCCGGTTTGATGTGTTTTAAAAATGTACAGCCCATTTCTCATTACTGATGGGCCATTTTCTCGGCCAGCCGAATGAAAGCTCTCCTCGTCTTGAAAGATTTGCAGCCCAACAAGCCTGACAAAGTGACTTACTTGGCAAATCACAAAAATACTGGGCTATGGCCGTGGACCCAGCTGTCAGCCTCTCCATGTACAGTACTCTTCCAATGGAATGTCGTTGACCACGTTGACCACACCGCGCCGAGAGCACCAAGGCGGTGGACGACGGCGAGGCCTAGGAAGGGGACGACGCGGAGCCGGGGAAGACGGGGCAGTGGATGCCCACGCGGAGAGGAGTACGAGGGTTCATTGGTTCGGCTACGGTGTGAGGCTGCCGTCGCCGCAGGGCCTGGCTAGCGGTGGGAGTAGTAGGGGGCGATGAGGCCTCATCGGCAGCACAGCCGGCCACTGGAAGCTGGAGCAGGCGGTCTCCCCGGCGTTGGTTTGGGCGGCTGGTGCAAGAAGAGCAGCGATTGAAGAAGCAGCAGGACCGTTCGATTCAAATCCAACGGTTATTACTGCTAGAATCGTTTGTTGACTAAGTTGACAAGCCCTGCGTACGCGAAACTTAGTAGGCCCACAGGTCAGCCTCCCAACCGGTGCGCCCTAGATGTCAATGGGAGGAATCATTTTTTTTGCATAATAAGGAGGCAGTTGATTGCGTGCGGCCAGGCCAGCGGAGGGAGTAGGGTGGGCCGGGGAAGCCTGCGCGGCATCACAGCGGGCCACAAGAGGATGGAGCAGCCAGTCCCCCCGGCGCTAGTTTAGGTGGCTGGAGCAGGAAGATCAGAGATTGAAGAAGCACGTTGGCCGTTGGATGGACATCCAACACTAACTGCTGCTAGAATCGTGTGTTCACTGACAAAGCCTTGCGTAAACAAGTCAGCCTCGAAATCTGTGGCGTGTACAGCCCATTTGCTATTATTTTTATAATTTTTACTCATTTTCTAATTCATATGGAATTTATTGCAGCCCGTTTTCCATTTTTAGAATTGCTGGCCATTTTCTGGTCAATACCAGGGTCAAAAAATTAACTAAATATGTCGGAAATTTTGAAAATTCGCAAATTTTTGTTGGGGAACGAATTATTCTTAATCCAAAAACAAATAGCCATACTAAAACAAATTTAAAAATAAATTAGTACTATGTCATGTTAAATCCAATGAAATACGTATAAGATATCAGTGAAGAACTAAAACAACAAAAGAAACTTATATCCCATTTGCTATAAATTTTTTGGAATTTTCAACCCCTTTTGGTATTACTTTTAACAGAAATTGACCATACTCTTAAGCCAGGCCGGAATGCATCCCTCCTCATCTTGAAAGATTTGCAGCCCAGTAATTCGGAGAAAACAAATAGGCCTAGCTTGGGTATTCTTCAAAAAGAAATATTGGGCTACCTATTTTCCCAAAGAACTGGTGCATGAGCATTTAGCTTTATTTATTTATTTATTTATTTACTTATTTATGTTTAGGGGACCATGAGCATGTACCTGGGCCGGATTCATGTGAGAGCCTCCCTTCCAGTTAATTATGGGCTTCTCTATTGGGCCTTCATCAGTGGGCTGCATGTTATCAACAAGTGGAAAATGTGTTCCGAGTTTCAAAAAAAATGTGTTCCATATGATAAATAGTATGCGCTAGGTACGGTATGGGGCACTAAAGGATCGAACCGTGCAACGACTTCCAAAACATTGTGTTTGTCGTTCTAACAACACATTTATTCAACCAACGGACGAAATATGCTACTGATTGTACATTAAAAACAGCAGCAGCAGCAACCAGGGCTGGGGTGCAACAGAAGCATTAAGCAGGCCAGAAGAATGAAGATGCAGCTCTCTCTTCCAAACCAAACATCAGCCATCATTACAAAAGGGCTACCAAAAAAGAACAAGTGTACGCATCAAACTAAATAAAGATCCTACTACACCAAGTGTACGCATCTAACTAACTGGCTCAGTTAGACGTTACTATTTATTTTTTTCAAAATGGAGGCAAAAGAATTGCCTCGTCGATTAATTAAGAAGAAGAGAATTTCTTGGTTAATCTATGGAAGACCGGGCTAAAACAGAAGATGTTACTATTTATTAAGCTGCAGTGGAGTCGCAGATGGAGAGGAGTGGGAAACTTCACTGGTTCGGGTGCTCGTCAGCACAGCCGCGGTGCCGCCCACGGGAGACAGGAGCAAGAACAGAGGTTGAAGAAGGAGCACGGCTGTTGGATTAACATCCAACGGTCCAGCTGCTAGAATCATTTGTTGATTAAGTTGACAAAGCCGTGCGTACATGTCCGCTTAGTAGGCCCAGAAGTCAGTCACCAAATCTGACGGGTCCCAGCTGTCAACGGGATGAATATTTTTTTCACAAAACAAGGAGGCACTTCCTTCCGTGCGAAGATACAGCCGGTGGGTCCCAGTTGTCAGGTGGAGGAAACATTTTTTTCAGCTTAATAAGGAGGAACTTTCCTTGCGTGCGACCATGGACCTCATGGGCCCCAGCCGTCAGGCTCTCCACGTAAAGTCCTCTTCCGATGACTCTCGTTTGTTGACCACGCCGCACCGAACGTAGTGAGGCCGTGGACAATGGCGAGGCCCCGGACGGGAATGACCCGGAGATGGGAAAACGCGGCAGTGGAGTCGCAGATTGAGAGGAGGAGAAGGGTTATAACTGGTTCTGTTGCGGTGTGGGGCTGTAGTCTGTGGAGAATAACAGGAGGTGTCGAGGGGTGGAGGGATAGCCTGGCCGGCGATGGGGTAGCGCTTCGCAGCGATGCGTGCTAAGCAGAGCCGCTAGCCGCCGGAGGCCGGACCAGGCTGTCCCGGCGACGCTGGAGGAAGAAGACGAGAGATTGAAGGTGCATGCCGGCCGTTGGATATAAATCCAATGGTTGTGGATGACACAATCATTTGTTGACCAAATTGACAACGCCCTGCATAGGCTTCGACCTATTGCACCACATGTCAGCTTGCAAAAATGTGGCGTATATTTAACCCATGTTTTCTAGAATGTACAGTCCATTTGCTGGTCTGGGTGAACAAATAATTTCGCGTCAATCAGGACCATTTATATTTTCTAAGAAATCCCAGCCCATTTGCACTTCCTTGAAATACACGTATTAGGTGGGCTCGTTATATATACTCCCTCCATCCGGAAATACTTGTCATCAAAATGGATGAAAGGGATGTATCTAGATGTATTTTAGTTTCAGATACATCCCTTTTTGTCCATTTTGATGACAAGTATTTTCGGACGGAGGGAGTATAATGTTATGTTAGAAGGAGCAATTAATATCAAAGAATAAACCGGAGAGGCACATTATATATATATATATATATATATATATAATTAATAAATTAGCGAGTTATTGCTCAAAATAAAAATGAGCGCGTTATTATTAAATTGGTCCTTAAAATCTTCGCAAGCTTTTGTACGCAATCACCAGGATTTTCCTTGCCTGTGATCAAAAACAACCAGGATTTTCCTTGCCAACTTCCGTTAAACATTTACTTTTATAAGTTGGGATGTTTTTATAATGTATATATAAGTCCCTATAAAATATACGATAATAGTAATAATATAAACATATATAATGTGGTTAGAAGGGAAAACATAAATTTTATACAGCATTACTTTTATAAGAGACCCGCGTTTTATACCCCACGGTAGGCATACTAACAAGTTCACACACAAATACAACAGAAAAGGTAAACATTCATATCAAACTCAGGTTCACAGGACACGTCCATATCCATAGCCAACATTCACAATCAACAACTCAAAAGATTCATATATACACAAGCTCAGCATATCTATGCATCCAAATGATTGATAGATCACACAACAATATTCATATATAATTTACATCCGCGAGGAGATCCGACCGGAGTTTCGCTCACAGCCCCAAACGATGTGTGTAGGGTTCCCAAGACACCAAACGAGCGTCCGGTACACCGTGCCACGGTGTATCTACCGCATCATAGCCCACCCCTAGGGTCAGCGCTACACACGGCCGCCAACTATCCTACAAACACCAGAAACTAGTTGCAACTCCTGGACAGAGATCAAGGCGGTTAATAAGTCGAGAGAGTTAATTAAGGATCCCAATGTGTGGTAGTAGCTGTTCATGGATCACAAACGCAGAACTCAGTTCATGAGGACGGCTTCAATGAGACAACCCACCATGTACTCCTACATGGCCTCTCACCGCTACCTTTACCAAATCGTGTTCACACACTTAGCTCACACAGTAGGACATGTTCATCACCATTCCAATTCATTCCCGATGAATCAGACCCGACTCAACTCTAAGCAGTAGCAGGCATGACAAACAAGCATGAATGAGTAGGCACATCAGGGCTCAAACAACTCCTACTCATGCTAGTGGGTTTCATCTATTTACTGTGGCAATGACAGGTCATGCAGAGGAAAAGGGGTTCAGCTACCACTGCATGTAACAGTTGAATCGATGTTGTCCTAATGCAGTAAAAGAGAGCAGGAGCGAGAGAGTGGGATTGTATCGGAATGAACAAGGGGGGTTTTGCTTGCCTGGCACTTCTGAAGATGATATAGCTCTTCATCGGTGTCACCGAACTCATCATCGGAACATACGTCTACCGAGGGGGAACAACCACCGGCAAACACCGAAAGAACACAATCAAGGCAATGCATAATATGATGCATGATCATGACATTTCAATATGCTGTGATTTGAGCTAACGGAGCTAAGAACAGAAGGGTTTGAGTTGGTTCGAACCAAAGGTTCAAATTCAAATTCAAACTAAGAACTTATAAGGTGCATTATCATGTTTTGATCTAAACAACAAGGTTAAGTTGCTTAAACATGCATGAAACCAGTACAGATGGATAGATTGGATTTTTCTGATCATTTTTCATATATAATTTATTTGATTTGGAGCTACGGTTGATTTACTATGAATTTTAGAAGTTTTAACTATTTTCTGGAATTTTCTGAATTATTTAAAAATCCAGAAAATCACTTACTGCGTCAGCATGACGTCAGCAGGTCAACTGGGTCGGCCAGGTCAAACATGACCTGTGGGACCCATACGTCAGTGTCTCAAGCTGGTTTGGCTGGATGACAGGTGGGACCAGTCAACGTTGACTTGACCAAAGTCAAAGCTGACACGTGGGGCCACCGTGATTAAGTTATATCTAAGCAGGAATAAACCGGGGTTAATTAGTGCGTGGGGCCCATATGTCAGTGAGCTAGTGGGTTAGTTAGCCCTGTCATTAGAGCTAATGACGGGTCCACGTCAGCGGCCGCTGGGGTTAGTCGCCGGTGACCTCACAGCGCGGCGGCGGCTCGCCGGACGGGCGATTCCGGCCATGATGGCTCGTGCTCTTAGGCTCTACGGAACCAGCGCGACGAGGCACTTCAGGTCATGGCCGTGCCTGGTCGTGGGGTGGTCCGTGGCGACGACAACCACGACGACGGCGGGGGCCAGAGCTACGGGCGCGTTCCGGCACGGGTCTGGAGTGCGAAATCGAGCAAGAGGAAGGAGAAGAAATAGAGGGGAGCTCACGGCAGGTCGACGGGCGTGCTCCGCGGGCTCGCGGGAAGAAGAACGGCGATGGGGCGTTGCCAGCGATCTCGGACGGCCGGGGTGGAAGACGACGTCGATGGCGGTGATTCGATGTGCCCCGGGTTGCGTGGCTCGGCGAGGACGATGCAGGCGTCGAGGCGGAGCACTAGAGCACAACCGTTGGGCGGGGGAGGGCTGGTGGCCGCGGTGGATGGTGTTGGCAGCGATGAGCTCCGCTCGGTCGTGAGAAATAGAGAGAGCAGAGAGGGGAGTGAGGTCCAGGGAGAGGAGGGGAAAGCGAGAGGGAGCGTTGGGAGTCTCCGTGGCACGTCTGGAGGGGTCGGGGTCGTGCGGCTGAAGCAGCAGGTGGCAAGGCGTCGTCGGCGCGCTCGCCACGCACCTGTCTGTCCTCCTGGTATGAGGAAGAAGACCACTCAGCCCCTGGTGGGCTGGGCCTCTTCTGCCAGGTAAGGCCCAGGTGAGGTTTCTGTCTTTTCATAATTTCTGTTCTGTTTTCTATTTTGTTTTTTGTGTTCTAATTTAGTTCAGGCACTAAACTATTTTTTAGCTTCTGAAAATAATCATGTGGCTATGTATAGTATATTCAGAGCCACCCACCAATTTTCAGAATTATTGGATTAGTAAAATAATTATTATGAATATAATCCAATTCAAATACTATAGGATTTAACTCAAAGGCCCAAGATAAATACTTTTGAACCTCCAAAAATATTGGTTTGAATTTTATTCTTGCCAATATTTTCCAAAGCTAAAAAGGAACATTTCCTTGGAAACATTTGAAGCAATTTTTAATGTTGATCATTTTTAGAAATGATTTCTGAGGCTCTCCAATTCCCCAATTCAAATTTAAAAGAAATTTAGACATGATGCATGGATGCAAGAAAAATCAAGCAAGGGCTGATCTGGGGCTGTGATAGCTAGATTGTTCCAGAGACTTATTCCTTTTTTAATTGCTGAGCAATGAGGTTGCGAGACATAATGATGTGGAGAGAGGTGCCGGTATCTTTTGTAAAATTACCATAGTTTGCTTTCTATCCTCAGATATAGATCATACGGTTTGTATTACAAGATGGCAGGCACACCATCACCACCAACTCGTTTTTTTATAAGGGTACAGATGATAAGTTTGCTGACTACTAAAGTAAAGTGGAATTTGTCCGTGTTATGCAAGTAAATAAAGGTGATTGTTTATCATACGGGTAAGGTTGGATGAAGGGTGGTAGGAACAAATGCTCCCCCTAGAGCATGTGTGTGTGAGATGGAGTCTTAGTGTGTGTGGGGTGTGTGTGTGTGTTTGTGTGAGAGAGAGAGAGGAGAGAGAGAGATGGGTCTTAGTTTGTGTGTGTGAGAGAGAGAGGGAGAGAGATGGAGTCTTAGTGTGTGTGGGGGGGGCGTGCGTGCTTGCGTGTGTGTGTGTGTGTGTGTTTGTGTGTGTGAGAGAGAGATGGAGTCCTAGTGTGTGTGTTGGGGGGTGCGTGCGTGTGTATGTGTGTGTGTGTGTCGTGGGGTCCTGTATGGCGGATGTAATTTAAGTGTGCATGGTTTTCATCATAGAGAGGTGATGTGTATGGCAGAGGCCACCAACGATGGGGTGCGAGAGAGAAAATGCACGTACAGCGGGAAGAGAAGGTGTGTGCGCGTGAGAGGAGTCGACTTCGAGAGAATGTGTTTGTTCGAGAGACACCAAGGAAGACTACTATACATCGATGGTGCATGTAGGCGGGAATTAAACTAAGGGATGGTCTTATTGGTTTCGAGGATATAGGGGAAGAGTGAGAGGCGGGGGAGGGGGGTAGCTAGAAGGAGATTGTTAAGTGTGAGTGTGTGTTTTACCCATCCAGGCGGAAGGTATGTGCACAAAAGAGGAGAACGATTCAATGTGGCGTTAGGATTGAGGGTAACTAACTACGTATTGAGACATAGAGACCTTGAACGTGCATGTGTGAGAGGTATACATGTATACGTGGGATGTGTGTGTGTGCGCGCGTGCATGATCGAGATAAATGAAAGAAGACATAAGTCATAAGATCAACGACATGGAAGAGACGGATCGGTATGACAATATGCATGCATGTGAGAATGCATGAAAGAAGTCCCGACAATTGAGCATGTGTTTTTTTCTTTAAGAGCTAGTGGCGTGGGCTGGAGCATGCATCTATGGCGAGCAGAGGGAGTGAGGCGCAACGATTGTGCAAAAGAGACCAACCTATAAATGCATATGTATGGAGAGACATATATAGTGTGGGTGATAGGAAGCAAGACTCCGTGCGAGAAAGAAATGTTGACGGAGAAACTACATATAGATATAGAGATGGAGATGCTAGCTAGAGGGACATCCGCTAGTTTGGGTGTTGGAGATGACCGTCGGGTGGTTCAAAGGGTGAAGTTATATATGTGTGTGAGAGGGCACTTGACTGCATGTAGAGAGAAACATATGTAGTGTGCACGATAGGAATCAAGAGTGAGGGCGAGAAAGAAGGTTGATGGAGAAACAGATAAATAGAAAGATAAAGATGCTAGCTAGTGTGCGTTAGAGATAGGAGTCGAGTGGATCAGAAGGCTGGGTTATGTGTGTGGGTGTGAGAGAGATAGAGAGAGGGTGCGTGCAAGTCACATACAAACAGATATCAGAGAGAAATGAGATCCAGAGAGACGGAGTTTTGTGTCTGCGAGAGAGAAAGATATTCACAACGGGAGTGATAGCTAGAGAGACATACGAGGGAATGCAAGATATATCTAGGGAGAGAAGGTGTGTGTGAGCGACATACAAGACAACAATGGAGAAATATGAGACCCTGGGAGACATAGTTTGTGTTTCTGTGTGAGAAAGAGATATTGAAGAGGAAGAGTCATAGGTTCTCATATCTAAGGAGCGAAAGCCATCTCTGTATGAGGGGTGTGCGAGTGGCACACATGGGAATAGTAGAGAGAAATGAGACCCCGGGAGACAAAGTTTTGTGTTTGTGTGAGAGAAAGAGATTCCACATGAAGAATCATAGTTAGAGACACATAGCAGGGAGCGAGATATACTTAGAGAGAGATAGAGTGATGAAGGTCGAGGGAGAGAGTACCGTCAGTGTGTTACAAAGATAAAAGATCATTGTCGACATACAGGTAGCATGAGAGATACCTGAGAGACGATGAACGCGTATAGATCTAGAGAGATAGTCCTATATAAGCATGACTGATAGCTATATGAGACGAATATCTGGATTAAAGGGGATTCAAATATTTAAACTGGAGATCACGACATCGATAATATCGTAACGCAAATTGGTGTATCAAACATGCATATTCATTTGAATTTGGGCACACGTGTAATGTTATATAGTTTATCAATATTGGTGATCCATAGATTCTTCAATTGCAAACAATGCATGGTTTATATGCAATTAATGTCTAAACGGGATTACACTATATGTTGCGTGTGTGAAACACATTATACATGTTTGAGAAGTAAAAAAACCCGCATGAAACACACATTAATTGGAGAGAGTTACCGAGGAATGCATACATTGGATTTCAACACAAAGTGGTTTCAAATATTTGAAAATCCAAATTGATGGATACAACCTTATGAATCTAAGATCATGCCATTTGTAAACCATATTCATGTATAAATGGTGTTGTGCTTTTGAAAGTATATATAAAAAATGATGTATATAGAATGTAATTCCAATTGAAAATGGATCCCGCCCGAAAAAATAGAATACAAATGGGATTTGAATTGAGTTGGCACGGTAAACGTGCACTCTGCAAAATTTGAACGAAGGGGGGAAAGTTGCAGTAACCGCCCGAAACCAAAATCCGCGAGATGGAAATCACTACTGCCTATCCCTGCCACGGAAAGCCTATATGCTGGATTTCTATAGGTTTCGATAGGGGTAGGTTTGTAATTTCACCCAAACATGACATAACTGCCTCTCACCTGGATTCATACACGGTGGGCGCCAAAACACAGTGTGTCCTCGGCTGAAATCGACTCCCTCCCCGATTCATATTCATACACGATGGGCGCCAAAAACAAACTCTCATCGGCAAATATTCGGTGTATGCGAGATTACCGTCCTATCCCCAACCGACTATTGTTGCTGTGATGTAGTAGAAATTTGAAACGGGGGCTAAGTTTGTAAATTTCCTCGCATTTGAGACAAGCGCGCCCTGAATACATGGTTCCCCCCTTCCTCTCTACCTCCCTTTTCCCCATTCGTACTCCGTGGGCGCCAAAACACCCTCTCCACTCCACCCTCCTCCGTCCGCCACCGTCCGCCACCCCATCCACCGCCGTCCTCCTCCACCATGCCGGAGCTGATACCCCGCCGCCGCCGTCCATTACAAGAGATCGACCTTTCTCATCCACGGCTTCGGACCGGGATCCTTGCATCCCGTCCTCTCGCTTCATCCCCACCGTCGTCCACCTTGCCAGCGCCGCTCCTATGACTGTCTCGTCCACCGTGCCCCATCGCCACCGTCTACCCTCCTAGATCTGCTTCCACGCCACCGACAGCCATCGCTACCACAACACCGTCAAATTCTCAGCAGATGCGTACATGGCGCCGAACCAGAGGCGGTACTCTTTCGTATCTGCTCAACTTATTTATCATAGCAAGAAAATAGATCGCCACTGCTTTACTCTGATTTCTCATCTTGGTTGTGAAGTTGCCTTTGTCCGGTTTGCACCTTCAGATCCTCCATGGCACACTCAACACCATACTCGCAATGCTTATGGTTTTCCCCTTTTATATTCCACACTAGTTAAATCACAGTAGACTAAATTTCAAAATTGGGTCAGTCGATTTTTCAGGGCTCGCCGGAGTTCGCCGGTGCGATCGAAGGGGCTCAGGTGGGGACGGTGGTTGTGGGGGCAGTGGTGGGGCCTCGTCGAACGAAGAAAACTCGATGCAGGTGGGGCGGGGGTGGGGGTGGCGGAGGAACACAAGCGGTGGGGCCGGTGGTTCGGCCGGCTGCCCGTGCGGTGGTCTGTATGGGAAGCGCAATATGTTCCTTGTCAGGAAGGGGAGCAGGGACATCTGCAGTCAACAGCTGATAGAGCTGGCCTGTACGTGATCGATAGGATTTCAATTACTAGCGGCAATACAACATCGTAATTCCCAGCCAGTTCCACTTTCCCGATTTATATATCCTGGTTATGGTGTACCCCTGTTATGTACACTATATGGTTGTTTGGTTTGTGACTAACTTTGCCAAAGATTGCCACACCTAAGGTTAGGCAAGTTTGACCAACTTAGGTGAGTGTTTGGTTCAAGCCACATCTTAGGAAAGCCACACTTGGACCCCACATGGCATACACACAAAAAGTGTGGCAAGATTCCCTTAGGCTTGCCAACTTGTGGCTCTCATTTTGATGAACTAACCTTAGTCAAATTTGGCAAAAACGTGTGGCAAAGTGTGGCAATGCTAGTCCTAAAACCAAACAGCCCCTATGATCTGCCTAGTTGTTTTGTGCTCTTGTTATCATGGTTTGGCAATAAACTCTCTATACAATATATTATGAACCTATCATCTGCCAGCTATCCTTACTTCAGGACCCTATTTTTTTGTGTACTTGTGCCAGATTATATAAATGCACGCACCATATTACAGCACACATGAGCTCTCTCGTCAGAATCCAGTGATAGCACACAAGTGTTTACAGGGGCGCCCCTATATTAGAATATCATCTGCATTACAAAGATAATCTCACAACTATTTATGTTTTCATGGTTCTCAGATATTATATGCAATTACAGTGAATATCAAATCCACGCATCAGAAGAATATTGTGGAACACTACAATGACTTACAAAATTGGCAGCAAGGCATTGAGTGCCATTCTGGAAGCAATGAAACCCGTACGCTCCCCTCCTGTTGATTCTTGTTCAGAATATCATCCTAATGACTATTCTAACCTCGAGGAGTCAAAGGCAGATGGCCTGTCCTGTTCATCCATCAAGGTGCCTGTTCTAATTTGGCAAGGTTTTATTGATTGCGCGTATCTTGCATTTCTTCTACTTTGTTGCACCGCCATCTGCTTAGTTTACTCATCATATATGTCGGGATGCCATGCCCATCCATTATCAATACATATTCCATCTGTCATCATACCATGTTTTTCCACTCAAATGTTGTTCTTGTGCATCAGACATCAAAAAGGAAGAGGGTGATTGCCGAACCTGAAGGAGCACCAGCAAAGTCCTTGAAAAACATGCTGGTGCCGGAGAAATCAGACAACACCCCACTTATATTGGCTGTACAACCAGTGACACAAAACGTAGGACCGACTCCAGCAGACTGTACCCATACTTCACTGGCCACACCACTAGCCCCACCACACAGGACCTGCACTCCAGCAAAAGGTATACCGATTTCATTTGCCATAGCACCAGCTGTACCATAGAAAAATCCCACTCCAACAAAAAGTACAGCAAGTCCACCGGCCGAAGACCTACCCAACTGCAGAGACGGCCAATTCCTGCAGATTGAAACCCCATTCCATTTATTCCCAGTTTAAAAGACAATGCTTTCAATGTTGTTAGGGACTACGTGCATATATTCCCATCATGGGAAGATTATTGTGAAGACAAACACCATTTTCACATCTTCCTGTCCAACTTACGTGTAAGTGCTATTATTCATGGTTATTATTTTCCTGTTTTCTGCTGATCGAACACATCAATGATTTACATTACATTGTTGTAACTAGGCGAGGGTTAATCTGGATAGTCATGACGAGAAAAGCTTGCTTGTGCTTTTCAAGGAAGCATTGCAGCAGTATCGGTGTTACCTGAGGAAATTACACTTTGATGGCAAGTCTATAAACGAATTTCCGGTGAAGTCTCCTGTGCTAAATTTAGAAGACATTGAATGGAAAAACCTTGTAATGCACTGGTCTCGTTCCCAGGATGAGGTACTGTCTATGAAATCACATGAAAATTTGAACTTCTACTTTTCCGCATGTGCCTTACGGATCTTTTTTGCAGGAAATCTGCTCGAAGAAGAATTCTGGTTTGACAAGAACTACAGGATATCGCAAATATGCTGCCCGCTGCTTTGCTCTTGTTAGTACCTGTTGTCCTGTTTCACTGTACTTGCATACATACCTGGTTCATTATGTGACAGCAGTATGCATGATAGCTTGCTTATCAATTGTTCGCTCCAAATTATCTGATCTGTATGAATGGTTACATTAGTGTAGAATATATCCAATGCCAATGTTTTTTTAGCTCTGCATTGTTCTTGTAAGTATATGTTGTCCTTTATCAGTGTACTTATAATGACAGGTAGTTGTTCATGTGCCATCACTCTGCAGCTTATTTTCCTTTGCCCTCCATTTTCTACACATCAGATCTATATTTACTCTTACCATAAGGTTGGTACTGAAGAAGTTTAGCTGTGCATTGCTCTTGGCTGTACCTTTTGCCCGTATCGCTGCACTTACATTTATAGCTACTTGGTTATGTAGCATCACTCTTCATTTTATCTTAAATATTCTCCATTTTTTCATATATTATCACATCTATATTTACTCTTAACAAAATGTAGAATAAAGGCAATGCTTTTGAAGAAGATTCTATGGTAAAATTCTTGAATTGCCCCCCCCCCATCAGCATGGACAAGGCCTTTATAGAGCCTGTCTTCACCAATAATGTAAGTTTGTCCATCTCAAGCCTTCAAACTTTGTTGTATATATTTGGTTGGGCATGACTAGAATAGCTGTTTATTTTTGGTGTTTGCATCAAATTGCTTGTTTAAAGTTTATTATATGTAGTTCATAAACAAAAGTTTGTCTTTTCTCAATTTATGTTTTCAGTTGTACAACCAAGTTCCTTCTTCATACCATGTAAATTAAACTATACAGAGCAAGTGATCTTCTTTTGCACTGCATGTATGCTTCTGTTCTTCATCCGTAATCCAGTGGTGTGGTGAACCTACCCACTACAGCACAATGTCATATTCTGCAATGTCTTAACTATGAACAATTTCATATCATTCTACTATTATTTAAACCATCTCTTTATTTGCCAATCTGAAATGGTATAAATTGACAGCACAATAACCATTGATACTTATGAATTCTTGATCTGTAATCCAGTGGTGTCATGAAGCTGCCAACTCCTTCACAATGTCATTTCCTGCCATGTCTTGACCTGAACAATACCATATTGTGTTAATGCAAATTTAAAGTGTGTCACTTTATTCATCAGTAAGAAATGTGATGAATTGTCAGCACTGATACTTTTATGTGCAAAACCTATCATATGTCTGCTTGTTTATCTTTCAGAGTGAGGAAGATATAAGTGTTGAACAAGTGCAGTCTCATCATCTTGCTCAGTTGCTTGCGCTGCAGCTCCCCAGCAGGGCTAACCTTTCCTAAACTCTATTGAAGTGCTGTCGGTTTTGTATATTATTTTGTCGGCATGTTTATTTGCACTGGTGGCGATCTTTGATGCCCAGTGTATGTAATCTGCTGCCTGCTTGTGCTTTATTAGCATAGTGGCGAACTTTGATGCCCAGTGGATGTAATATGCCGTAATTTATTTATTGTATAGTCTAGGTTTTTTCTTATTCACGATGCTGCAGTTATTTTACTGTATATATATCATGTCTTCGCAGTAAACCGGCCAAACCGTAAAATTACGGTACATAATCGGGCCGTCATGAAATCACGATGTAGGTTGGGCCTAAAACGTGCCGAACAGCTCACGGGCCGGCAGCAGCCCGAAATGAACCCCGACCCATGATTGTGCGAATCAAATCACGGGCTTTTAACTGGCCAAAAAATTGTCTCGGTCCTTGTTTGGCCCAATCAGATATCGGCTGCGAGCAGGCCGGATGCAAACCGGGCCGTAGTTAGGCCCAACTATATGACGGGCTTTTAACGGACTGAAATTAATATAGGGCCGAAATGTTAAACGGGCCCTTAACAGGGCAAAACTAATATCAGGTCGAATTACTAAGTGGGCCTTTAGCAAGTGGGCCCAAAAGCATAGTGTCTAGTTGACGGGCCGAATCTGATATGGGCCATAATTGAGCCCAAAGCCTCTTAAAGGGCCGGACCTGATCTGGGCCATAATTTGGCCCAGAACGTGGTAGGCCTTTAACGGGCCGGATCTCATATGGGCCACTATTAGGCCTGGAGCGTGGCAGGCCAATAATGGACTGGATCAAATATGGGCCGGCATTTGGCCCAAAACATGGCAGGCAGTTAATGGGCCGGCCTACTAGGGTCCTCAAAATCTTGTGGCCTACAGCTGGGCCGGCCTATTAATGTCGACGAAATCTCGTGGGCGTTTAGCTGGGCCGGCCCATTATGATCTGCAAGAATCTTGTGGCCCTTTACCTGGGCCGGCCCATTACGGCACACAAAAATCTTGTGGGCCTTTAGCTGGGCCGACCCATTATGGCCCGCAAAATCTTGTGGGCCTTTAGCTGGGCTAGCCCATTATGGTCCACAAAATCTCGTGGGCCTTTAGCTGGGCCGGCCCATTATGGTCCGCAAAATCTTGTGGGCCTTTAGTTGGGCCGGCCCATTTAAACTTGTTGGGCCGTGCCACGTGTCGACGTATCATAGGCGCCTTCTGTCCAGTAAGTGGATGACATCTGTCCCGACGATGAGCCGACACATGTTTCCTCTAGCCAATGATGATTTTACACGTGGAAAATCCCCATTGGTCGGGGCTGTTGACGGGTTATCGGATCCAAAACCCGACCCAATAGCTTAACGGCGTTCCGTTACGGTGGATGCCACGTGTCGGTCACCCTTGACGAAAGCACTTCTGTGATGCGCGATTTATCGTCATGGAATTGGACACTTCCGTGATGATAATTTTGGTAATGTCATGGAACACTTCTACGACAGCACAGGTATGACTATCTTGATTCTGTCATAAATTTGTCATGGATGTACATGCATGACAAAAAAGCGACCTACTGTGACAAACACGTATCATCATGGAAGTGTTTTTTTGTAGTGATGGGACCTCCCGCCACCAGATATCATCACCATCTCTGTATCAAAAGGGTCCTGTCTTGGGTTAAAGTCGTCCCCTTTCCTCGCCTTCCCCTCGTCTCTGTACCTCAAAACCTTGTGGTGGGAGGAGATGTTGGTGAAGCTCTCTGGATTATCTAGGTCAGACTCCGTGAATGGCTTGGCCTTCTTCTACGGGGTAGTATGGGCCATGCCATAGAGGTTGAACAGATTTGGCACAGGGTTCTTGTTGCGGTGCGCCTGAGAGAGAGGAAGAAAATATTAGCTAAGGGCTCAAGCTAGCATGAAGAATGATATTGCTATGCAAATAGGTAATTTTGGAGCTAAGTAAGGTTATTATGTCATTTTCGAGGAAAATAAGCTAAGTTTAGGTAATTTTGGAGGTAACCAAGATTATTATGCCATTTTTTTAACCAAAGTATGCTAATTACGTCATTATTGAGCTATCCAAGGTAGCTATGCTATTTTTAGCTAACTAAAGCATATTTAGGCATTCCATAGAGCTATCTAAGGTTATTATTTCATTTTAGAGCTAATTATGTCATGAATGAACTAGCTACGATTAGTTTAGGTCGTTATTGAGCTATCGAAGGTAGTTATGCCATTTTTAACTAACTAAAGCATATTAAGTCATTTTATAGAGCTATCTAAGGTTATTATGTCATTTTAGAGCTAAATATGTCTTAAATGAACTAGCTAAGATTAGTTTAGGTCAATATTTTGCTATCCTAGGTAGTTATGCCATATTTTTAACTAACTAAAGCATATTTAGTTATGTTATAGAGCTATCTAAGGTTATTATGTCATTTAAAGCTAATTATGTCATAAATGAACTATCCAAGGTAGTTATGCCATTTTTAACTAAGCATATTATGTCATTTTGGAAGGGATAAATGCCAGGATGAAGAATGAAATTGCGTGAATCATGTAGCAAACCACATAACCAGTTCTCCCCGTACTCAAACAGGTTGGAGCTCCCTTGATGGTGTGGCACACCTTCCATTTGGTCGCGCTTATCCTTGGCCCTATGGTGTTCGACTAGCCATTGGGGAGAGCACCACGCATCCACCAACGCCTCCCAATAGTCCATCTTATCCACACACCATCTCGGGGGCACCTAAGTTAGTCAAGAGAAATTTCAGCGCTATGCCTATGAATCAAATCAAGAAAACTAAGTTCAAGGCCTTAAGAATAGGTAATTACATGCATGTACTTATCCTTACTCAGAAACTTGTCGCGACACTTTGACTTGGCCCTCCTAATACCCTTCGAGGCGTAGTAGCCTCGAACGGCCTGCACCCGAGGCTCATCCCATAAGTTCTGAGTAGGCGCTTGCACTCGGTTTTGACAACCATAGACGCGGCCTCCTGCTCTCCTTCTGAAACCCTGTAGAAGGTTTGCAATCAAACCAGAAAATAATGATTAGTACAATCACTAGGTAGTGTTGATTTTTAGTTCTGTAAAGGAGAAATTACCCAAAACCAACGGAACACAATGTCAGCCACCGTCTCGCACAAGAGACCGGCGACCAGCTCCTCCGGCGGGGCCGAGGCAACCGAATACAACTCCCAGCTCAGTGCTAGCTGTGGAACCTGGCCCTCAGCAGGCAACATGACCCACCCAGGGAAATGCTGCCAGCAAAGCACACCAAGGACCTGGTTGGGCCTGCAGACACCACGGGGGTGTACCCAGCCCTGCAGTATGACAAGGCTAGCGCATTAGATATTAATTTGAAGGAACATTAAGGCAAAAGGTTAAATAATAGTAAATGCACTTACTTCAACCCATTAGGCATGATCAACCACCTCTGGTCGGGGGTGGTCAGCACGGGCGGGAGCTTTGTACAACCACACTTGTAGACCTTCTTGCCCTTCTCAACCAGCTCGTTGTCGCTGTAGCTATCAACATAAAGGGTGTCCTCGCTACCATCAGTAGGGCCACTAGCCTCCGGAGTCTCATGTGAATAAGACTCCGAGATCAGAGTCTTCTGGGACGAAGACTCCGGGACTGGAGTCTTCTGGGACGAACACTCTGGGACCGGACTCACGTGGGGCGAAGTATCGGCAACACGAGTCTGGTGGGGTGATGGACCGGCGACCCGAGTCTGGTGGGGCGAAGGATCGGTGACTGGAGGCTCATGGACCGGAGTCCGAGACGGGTCCACGTCAGACGGAGCAGTCCTGTGGTCAGGTGAATCAGTTGAGGGTGGCGATGAGGAATACTTGACATGAATAATATGTATATAATTTAAGTGTATCATCATCATCAACATAATAAAAAATTGAATACCTCACATTACAAATATTACTCTGAATCATCTATAACTCTATATATGCTCCGGGATCATTAAATGCATCATCATCACTATCAGTGACGTGCTCATCATCTTCAATAAATGCATCAACATGTGGAAGGCCTCCTTTAAGTAATTGTTCAAGCATTGAGAGGTCATCTGCAGCAGTAACTTCTTCTTGTTCCGGCTCAGGGGTGAAGTCAGATTAACTATCGTTGTCTACTTCAATGTTCTGGGGTGGAGTAGAGCAGTTCTTGAAACGTTTTTTGGAAAGGCATGCTTCTTGGAAGAATTCTCCTTCGTCATATGTATCTTGGTTAATGTGAGGTTCATAATCCTCTTCATTGGGGGGAGGTTGTCTAACACGTGGCAACACTTCATAAAGGACATCCCAACCACTGAGATTTGGATCACCTTGACAGGCCCACAGTAGATAGAAAACTTGGGTTGCCTATTGAGCCGTAATATAGACATCGGGAACATCCAAATGGGTGCTTTGTTTGATTTCGACTAGCCCTATATGTTCATGAGTCCTTCTAGTCTCCTTCCACTGAAACCAATAACATCTGAAGACTATGACGTTTGGTGTGTTTTCACCATAGAATTGAAGTTCATAAATTGCTTCAACTCTTCCATCATACTCGATATCTCCTTCGCCGATAGCAGAGACACAACAATTTGTAGACTTTTGGTCGGCCATAGATAGCTCTTTGCCATAGGTACGAAAGCGATACCCGTTGATGTCGTATTTGTCAAATGAACGGACTTTATAGTCAGAACCATTAGCTACTTGTCTCAATTCGGCATCCATAATCTATGAATTATCCTACAAGTTTAATACGAAAGGATTGTTGCATTAGTCGCAAATTGGCCAAAGAAATGAAATGGTCTAATGGAAATTACCATTTTTTGAACCAAGAGATGAAACCGGGATATTCGCCTCCTTGCTTTACCAGAAGCTCATACTCTTCGACGGAATCCTTTTGGATCACTGCTTCATACGAGAATAAGGCGACGTATCGACTGCATCAAATATCCAGGAATAAGAGCAGTTCAAAGGAACTAGAAGTTCCGAAACAATGTACCAAGATCTTACTCGATGACGGCTGCACTTCTATTAGGTTGTTGAACAGATACAGTGAAATGGTCCGCCATTCTTCAACATCCAACGATACTGGTTTCCAACCACTAGCTGGTGCGAGATTCCCTTTGAATAGGCTGAGGTTGGATCGACCCTTTTTAGGGTCGTCAACATTGTACCGAGGCTTCGGATTATGCAAATGACGACTTTTGGCTTTGTAGTGTGCTGTCACGAAGTTTGCCGCCTCCTTAGTGATGAATGCCTCGGCCATCGATGCCTCACATCTACATTTATTTTTGCATTTTGCTCGAAGCGTCTTCTGCATCCTCTCAGTTGAGTAGCACCAACAATTTTGCAAGCCCCCCCAATCTTGCCTTGGTCGGGAGATGCAAAATCAAGTGTTGCATTGGATTAAAGAAGCTTGGCGGAAAGGTCATCTCTAACTTGCACATCAACTCTGGCGCGAACTGTTCCATTTCTTCTAGGAGGCCAGGCGATAGTTCTTTCGCACAAAGAACACGGAATAAATAGCTCAGCTCTGCCAGTACTGGCCATTCATCCTCAGGGATGAAGCCACGCAACATCACTGGTATTATGCGCTCAATCCATATGTGCCAATCATGACTTTTTAGACCAAATATTTTCAATTTTTCAAGACTCGCTCCCCTCTTTAGATTTGTTGCATACCCATCGGGGAGTCAGGTGGTCGGGGTGTCGTGTCGGGGTCGGGGTGCTGTTTTGGGGTCAGGGTGTAGTGTCAGGGTCAGTGTGTTGGGGTGTGGTGTCGGGGTTAGGGTGTCGGGATCAGGGGGTCAGGGGGTTGGGGTGTTTCCTTCTCTCCTTCTTTCCTTCTCTTCTTCTTCTTCTTCTTCTTCTTCTTCTTCTTCTTCTTCTTTCCTTTACTCTTCTTCTTCTTCTTCTTTCCTTTAGTCTTCTTCTTCTTTCCTTCTCTTCTTCTTCTTCTTCTTCTTCTTCTTCTTCTTCTTCTTTTATTTCTTCCTTATTTTCCTTTTTCCTCCTTCTCCTCCTCTTCTTCTTCTTCTTCTTCTTCTTCTTCTTCTTCTTCTTCTTCTTCTTCTTCTTCTTCTTCTTCTTCTCCTCCTCTTCTTCTTCTTCTTCTTCTTCTTCTTCTTCTTCTTATTCTTCTTCTTCCCCTTCTACATATTCTTCTTTTCTTCTTCTTCTCCCCCTTCTACATATTCTTCTTTTCTTCATCTAATTTTTTTCCTCCTCCTCCTCCTCTTCTTCTTCTTCTTCTTCTTCTTCTTCTTCTTCTTCTTCTTCTTCTTCTTCTTCTTCTTCTTCTTCTTCTTCTTCTTCTCCTCCTCCTCTTCTTCTTCTTCTTCTTCTTCTTCTTCTTCTTATTCTTCTTCTTCCCCTTCTACATATTCTTCTTTTCTTCTTCTTCTCCCCCTTCTACATATTCTTCTTTTCTTCATCTAATTTTTTCATCTTTTTTCTACTTCTTTTAATTATATGACTAATTAACTAAAACCCATGCACTAGTCTAATATAATATAATCTAGCACTAAATCTAACACTAACACATATCTAGTCTAAACTAACAATTAAACAAAAAAAGAAAAAACAGAAGAAAAAAAACTCACCAGAGATGGCGTTGGCCGGGGCTTCGCAGCAGCAGGGTGGCGGTGGCAACTGTAACATCCCAAATTTTCAATTTGGAATGTTATACACTAGATCATATGCATATCATATTTTCTTGCATTTTGGTTGATCCTAGAAATTTCACGCAACTCAAGGACCCTCGGAGAGAGTTGGAGATTTCGTTATTTTCATATTTGAGAGTTCTCTCGAATTTTGAAAATAGGATCATTTGATTTATTTATTTTGTCTTCAATAATTTTTCCGGTGTCAGAATATATGAGAGAGGGAATAATATGACTTTCCCAAATTTAGGAAAATTGAAGATATAATAAATAGATCAATTTTGCTTTCCGGTGTTTATTTGCATTTTATTTGGATAGGGAAAAATGCGCGTTTTCAAAAATTGCATTTTAGGTCCGGAGAAAAGTTCATTTTGTTCGGCTCATTTTTAGGAGTCGAGGAAAATTTACTTTAGATTTTTCGGAGTTCGTTTAGATCCCTTTTTTGTTTTTTTTTCTGCGCGAGGAAACTATAAAAAAAAAGAATTGAGCAGCGCCTTGGGCCAAAGGCCCAAGCCAAGCCACCTACCGCCGCGCTCCCAGGCGCCAGGCGCCGAGCCAGGAGCCGGTCGGCCGCCGCCGCCTCTTGCTAGGACCGAATCCTTTTAGGATTCTAGGGCGCCCCCTTGTCCCCTTTTCCTTATTTCGTTTTCTTTAGTCCTACTCCGTTTATTTTCTAGATCTTTCCTACTCCTATTCCAATTCCTTGTCCTCTACCCCAAGTAAACCCCTCCCCTCCCCAATATAAATACCCAAGCACCCCCCCTCTAAACACATCAAATCAAAGCTCTCCTCCACACCGCGCCTTGCACCGCCGCCGCGCCGCATCACACCGCGCCCTGCGTCACCGCCGCCGCGCCGCCTCACCCACGACGCGCCGCCACACCACCTCACCAGCGCCGCCGCCGCACCTTGCGCTGCCGCCCCACACCCGCGCCACCGCCGCACCTTGCCCACGCCGCCGCCCTACGCCGACGCTGCCGGAGCCCCTCATCGGAGACCTCGCCAAGGTTGCCCCGCGCTACATCTATTCTTTTTCTCGGATCGTTTTCTTCTAATCGTTCCGATTCTTTTCTTCTCTAAACCGTTCCGGTTTTCTAGATCGGTTTTTCGTTCGGTTTTTCTTCTCCGAAACCCTAGATCGGATTCGTTTTCTTCTCCGATTTAGTTGCTTTGGACCGTTCGCCGGACCGTTCGTCCTAACGAACGTGATCACCGGATTCTTCTAGGTTAACGAACGTCCATTTGTTTAACCGTTCTTCTTTTTCTTTTCGTCGGATTTATTCCGCGATCGCAATCTCAGATCCGATCTTCTTTCTAGTCTTTCTTTTCGCTCGTTTATCGGAATCAGGTGATTCAAGCGCCTGGAGTTTCGTCTCGAAACCGCCGTTCCGTCTAATCAACTTGAACAAGCTTTTGCTACAGTAAAATTTTGGCCTAGATTCAACTTGCTAGAACCGAGTTATTTTCTTCCGCCGTTTGTTTTTCGTTCTTTTTTGCAACCGGAGTTCTTAAGTTGAACTACCTGGTTCGTTCTCTTGTTCGAGTTTTACCTGTGCATTAGATGAGTACTTATTGTATGCTTGTTGTTTGTCTGTGATAGATTACCCGGATTGCGCCGCTTGTTACTTCGAAAACCTTAGGACTCGCGGATCATCAGCAAGGCAAGTAACACTTTGATCATACCTTTTCTACAACCCAGTTTTATTGCATTAGATCAATCCTCACACATTGCATGATTAGGATCTAATTAAATTGTGGGATGGGAAGTAGATGAGGTAGTACCTATTACCTGTATTATTATGAAACCTTTGGGAGTTACTTCTACGTTTACTTATTATGCCATGCTATGCTAGTAGACGTGGATTGGGTGAGTGATATCCATGACAGATGTGAGATTGATAATTTTAATGGTTTATCTAATGTGGCAACTTAAACACACATCTGGGTGGATTGAGGCACCTGATGTCTATCAGGACTTGCCTGTTTTTTTTGGACCGCCACCCAGGCTCAAAGGGATCATAAGATCTTTCATGCTAGAAACTTCCGTGTGCAGCCACATGCTACTATGGGCTCTAGCATAGTTGACTAAGTTGTGCGAACTCTTACGGGGTGGACTAGCAGATGTAGGGGATGTAGGTGTACCGGTCTACCCCACATGTAAGGTGCTAGTGCTTCTGAAAGACTATGTCTCGGTCATCCGTTACTCAAACACCATGTAGTGCGAGAAAACAAACGGAGGCGATCGAGTCTTGTGGGGAAACGTGCGCAAACCTCTGCAGAGTAACAAACTAATCATGATTAGCCGTGTCCCTGGTTATGGACAACTTGAGTATCTAGTACTTGAATATCATTGTGAATCTCAACATGTTACTTCTAATTAATGTTATTGGGTTTTAATTACTTTTAATTGGGATTGAGAATGCTATCAACCATTCTCAATGTTTCACAACCACCATGATAGTAAATAAAATTTATTCCTTTGCAGTAGGGAAAAACTGGCTTTACGCAAAACTGTAACCATAGAGCTTTCCACCAGCCATATATGCATGTAGTATAGCTGTTTCATTCCATTACTCTCTATGTGTTACTTTGCCAGCATATTCCATGTGCTGACCCGTTTTCGGGCTGCAACATTAATGTTGCAGACTTTTCAGACGACGATTGAGGTGTTTAGGTCGTGGCCCTATACTCAGTGATGCCGCTGGAGTTGATGGACCCATTTATCTTCCGAGTCTTCCGCTGTTATCGATATTAGATGGCCTTCAGCCATATTTATTGTAATAAGTTCTTTTTCAGCCATCGATGTAATAAGTGTGTGATTGCAACTCTGCTATAAAACCTCGATGTACTGTGTGGTGTCAGCATTACTGATCCAGGGATGACACCGTAGCACAATAGACGTGATCCATTCGGGTCAGGTCGCTATAGAGATGGTATCAGAGCACACGCTGACTGTAGGACACGACCACTAAGTTAAAGCCATAGATCACCCTTCTCTTCTCATTTTCTAACTCCTCATCTTTTCTACTCTTTTAGGATGACGCACGCGAAGATTAAGTACGCTCAACCGGATGAAGGCACACCATTTGGATTTCACCTGAAGGAAGTCACCAAGTACCTGAACATTGGATTACCAAGCTTCACGGGAACCTTCAACGCCACTCTGCCTGAAGAGGAGCGCTGGAAGATTCAAGCTCACGTTCCGGGAAGAACATTCGCGCCAATCACGAAGCCCATAGATAGTGTTTTCAATGCACCAACCTGGAGTCTAGGAAGGAGCATGGCCGCTCATATCACCATAGGACGCATTGGAGAAGTTTATCAAGAAGACCTCAAGGACACTATCTACCAGATTTGCGGACGCCGTGATGAACAATGGGAGTTAGTCAGCACCAAGAAGGATAGATCCATTGCATCTTTCATCCAGGAGTTAAACCAGCACATTCGACGCCACGAGAACCAGATGTGCAATGATATGATAGAGTTGAAGAATGCGAAGGCAAGGATCATCGAGCTAGAAGGAGAACTAAAGTCTACACGCAAGGACTACATGGACGAGATCATAGCTCTAGCAAGGCACAATGGCGATCTTAAGCAGGAGATTGAAGAACTCAAGAGGAAGTTAGCATCCCAGGAGGAAGACGAGTACGTCGCATGTCCGGACAACTACATCATCATCGACGACACCGATTCGGATCCAAGTGAACCCGACTTTGAAGATGAAGCTGGAGTAGATATCATGGAGTCTTCCACCGGTTCAAATTTCTAGATGACCACCAGATAGTAGTAGTATTCCCCCATGTAAACACATTATAGTCGAGCACTTTTGCGATAGATAGACCATTTGTAAGCCCTTGTTTGATTGATTGAAGTGATTCTGTGTGCATTTGCTCATGTGCATATGGGTAGTGTTTTCCCTTTAGACCCCCTCTATTCTTAATTCTCGTCTTTTCTAAACCCTCAGATGCCTCCGAGACGTGACAATGGATTTCCACCGGAGCTCACTCAGTTGATCCAGCAGCAGAATCAATTGATGCAGATGTTAGTTCAGAATCAGCAGAACAACAACAACAACCCACCACCACCTGTTGACCACTTAGCCCGTTTCCTTAGGCTGAATCCGCCGGTGTTTTCCAGTAGCACCGAGCCAATAGTAGCAGACGATTGGCTCCGCAAGATAGGAAGGGAGTTGACCACTGTAGGATGCACGGATGGTGAGAAAGTGAAGTTTGCCGCACACCAGCTTGACGGACCCGCGGCAGCATGGTGGGAGAATTTCACAGCCACTTACCCAGTTGACACTGTCACATGGGATCAGTTTCAGCAAGCTTTCCGCACTGCCCATGTTTCAGCAGGAGCTATGGCCATAAAGAAGCGTGAGTTTCGCAACTTACGCCAAGGAGGAAGGACTGTTGGCCAGTATGTGGAAGAGTTTAGTAAGCTAGCCCGTTATGCCCCAGATGACGTTGCTACGGATGCAGCCAAGCAGGAGAAGTTTCTGGAAGGATTGAATGATGAACTAAGCATGCAGTTGATGGTAGCAAGTTTCAACAACTACTAGAAGTTGGTAGATCGTGCCATCATGATTGAAGGGAAGCAACAGCAGATTGAGAACCGTAAGAGGAAGTATGGACAGGGGAAGTATAACTCTGGAGCCCAGCAGAAGCCCCGTTTTACCCCTAAACCGGGATTTAAGTTTCAGCACACCCATGAAGGAGGTAGCTCGCACAACCATAATGGCCACAAGAATGGTAATGGGAATGGAGGAAGCAACGGCCAGAACCGAACAACCCCATCAACCCCAACCAAGAGAGACCTGAGTCAAGTCACCTGTTTCAAGTGTTCGAAGACCGGACATTATGCCAATGAATGTCCTGAAGGCCAGAATGGAAATGGCAATGGAAGCTCTGGGAAGAAGCCGAACCCTTTCAATAGGGGACAGGTGAACCACGTTAATGTGGAGGAGATTGAAGATCAGCCCGATGCAGTAATCGGTAAATTTTTGGTTAAGTCATTTGCTGCACTCGTTCTTTTTGATACTGGTGCATCGCATTCATACATATCAAGGGGATTTGTGGAAAAGTATAGCCTTCCCACTAGGATTCTTAAAACACCTATGCTAGTAAGTTCGCCAGGAGCAGAATACATGGCCAGACAAGGATGTTTTCAAGTACCATTGAGTATAGGAAGGCATGTATTCCCAACGGATTTAATTATTCTGGAATCCCAAGGTCTGTATGTGATTCTTGGTATGGATTGGCTGTCGATGTATGGAGGAAACATCGATTGCGCCAGTAAGACAATTTTGCTTACCACACCAGAAGGAAGAAGGATCAAGTATGTATCCCGACATGTGCCAAACAGGACACAAGTGAATTTCTTATCAGGAGTTGTGCAGGAGGAAGTACCAGTGGTAAAGGATTTTCCTGATGTATTTCCCGAGGAATTACCAGGCATGCCACCGGATAGAGACATTGAGTTTTTGATTGAGTTATTGCCAGGTACAGGCCCAATATCGAAGCGACCGTACCGGATGCCAGCAAAGGATTTGGTGGAAATTAAGAATCAGATTAAGGAGTTATTGGATAAAGGTTACATTCGCCCAAGTTCTTCACCTTGGGGATCACCCGTACTTCTAGTGGAAAAGAAGGATGGATCATTAAGGATGGTTGTAGATTATCGGGGATTGAATGAAGTAACCATCAAGAATAAGTACCCACTGCCAATGATCAACGATCTGTTTGATCGATTGCAAGGAGCTAAAGTGTTTTCCAAGATCGATTTGCGATCAGGGTACCATCAGTTGAAGATTCGAGAGCAGGACATACCTAAGACAGCATTCACCACAAGATATGGACTGTATGAGTATACCGTTATGTCATTTGGATTGACTAACGCACCTGCCTATTTTATGAACCTGATGAACAAAGTGTTTATGGAGTTTTTGGATAAGTTCATCGTAGTGTTCATTGATGACATCCTGGTTTATTCAAAGAACGAAGAGGAACATAAGGAACATTTGCGTTTGGTTTTGGAGAAACTAAGGGAACATCAGTTATATGCCAAATTCAGCAAATGTGAGTTTTGGTTGAAGGAAGTTGGATTCCTCGGACACGTTATATCCGGAGAAGGTATAGCAGTTGACCCCACAAAGGTTGAGACCGTAACCGAATGGGAAGCACCAACAACAGTTGGAGAGATCCGGAGTTTTCTTGGACTCGCAGGATACTACCGGAGATTTATTGAGAATTTCTCAAAATTTGCGAAGCCTATGACGCAGTTGTTGAAGAAGGATACTAAGTTCAAATGGACTGAGGAGTGTGAGGCTAGTTTCCAGGAGTTGAAGAAACGTTTGGTTACCTCACCGGTATTGATTTTGCCAGATCAGACCAAGGATTATGAGGTGTATTGCGACGCTTCACGTCGAGGACTTGGAGCAGTGCTTATGCAGGAAGGGAGAGTTGTTTCGTATGCATCACGACAACTGAAGCCTCATGAGTTGAATTATGCCACGCATGATTTGGAGTTAGCAGCCGTAGTGCATGCATTGAAGACGTGGAGACATTTCCTCATTGGAAATCATTGTGAGGTGTACACGGATCATAAGAGTTTGAAGTACATTTTCACTCAGAAGGAGTTGAACCTCCGACAGAGGAGATGGTTGGAGCTCATCAAGGATTATGACATGAGATTGCATTACCATCCCGGAAAGGCTAATGTAGTAGCTGACACATTGAGCCGTAAGAGCCATGTCAATACGATAATGACGGGAAGTATACCCAAGGAGTTAGCAGAAAACCTTCATGAACTAAGCTTAGAGATAGTTCCGAAAGGCTATGTAGCAGCATTGGAGATTCAATCAACATTGATGGATAAGATCAGAGAAGCTCAGAAATCTGACAAAGAGATTGCTGCTATAAAAGAGAAATTGAGCGAAGGAAAAGCAAAGGGATTTCGTGAGGATGAGCACGACACCTTATGGTTTGAGGACCGTGTTTATGTGCCCAATGACCCGGAGATCAGGAAGTTGATTTTGCAGGAGGCACATAATTCACCATATTCGATTCACCCAGGGAATACCAAGATGTATTTGGATTTGAAGGAAACATTCTGGTGGACCGGAATGAAGAAGGATATTGCAGCGTATGTAGCAGTTTGTGACGTATGTCAGAGAGTAAAAGCAGAACATCAAAAGCCAGCAGGATTGTTACAACCACTGCCGATACCCGAATGGAAGTGGGATAAGATAGGCATGGATTTTATCACAGGGCTACCTAGGACAAAAGACGGATATGACTCGATATGGGTAGTAGTTGATCGTTTGACGAAGGTAGCACATTTCATTCCAGTTAAGACCACTTACACCAGTGCTAAGTTAGCAAAGATATACATGACTAGAATCGTTTGTTTGCATGGAGTTCCGAGGAGTATTGTATCAGATAACAGTTTCGTTCCATGACAACAGTAACGAAGTTGGAGACCTTCAATTCTTTGGACCAGATTTGATTAAGGAGTCTGAACGGAAGGTTAAGTTGATTCGCGATAGGCTCAAGGTAGCCCAGTCCAGGCAGAAGAGCTATGCAGATTCTAAACGCAAGGAGACAGTTTACGAAACCGGAGACAGAGTTTACCTTCGAGTATCCCCACTTCGAGGAGTTAAGCGCTTTGGAGTTAAGGGAAAGTTAGCACCGCGTTTCGTTGGACCGTTTAAGATCGTGAAACGTATGGGAGAAGTCGCGTATAAGTTGGAATTGCCAGAAGGACTGTCAGGAGTTCATGATGTATTCCATGTTTCTCAGCTGAAGAGATGTCACGCCGAGATGGCGGAGGTACCGCTAAGAGATACAGTGCCATTAGAAGCGATTCAGTTAAAGGATGACCTAACATATGAGGAGAAGCCAGTCAAGATTCTCGATGTTGCCAGTAGAGTTACTCGCAGCAAGGTTATCAAGTTTTGCAAAGTTCAGTGGAACAACCACTCAGAAGATGAAGCCACCTGGGAGAGAGAAGAAGATTTGCTCAAAGACCACCCTCACCTATTTTCTAGCCAACCCGAATCTCGAGGGCGAGATTCATCTTAAGGGGGTAGGTTTGTAACATCCCAAATTTTCAATTTGGAATGTTATACACTAGATCATATGCATATCATATTTTCTTGCATTTTGGTTGATCCTAGAAATTTCACGCAACTCAAGGACCCTCGGAGAGAGTTGGAGATTTCGTTATTTTCATATTTGAGAGTTCTCTCGAATTTTGAAAATAGGATCATTTGATTTATTTATTTTGTCTTCAATAATTTTTCCGGTGTCAGAATATATGAGAGAGGGAATAATATGACTTTCCCAAATTTAGGAAAATTGAAGATATAATAAATAGATCAATTTTGCTTTCCGGTGTTTATTTGCATTTTATTTGGATAGGGAAAAATGCGCGTTTTCAAAAATTGCATTTTAGGTCCGGAGAAAAGTTCATTTTGTTCGGCTCATTTTTAGGAGTCGGGGAAAATTTACTTTAGATTTTTCGGAGTTCGTTTAGATCCCTTTTTTGTTTTTTTTCTGCGCGAGGAAACTATAAAAAAAAAGAATTGAGCAGCGCCTTGGGCCAAAGGCCCAAGCCAAGCCACCTACCGCCGCGCTCCCAGGCGCCAGGCGCCGAGCCAGGAGCCGGTCGGCCGCCGTCGCCTCTTGCTAGGACCGAATCCTTTTAGGATTCTAGGGCGCCCCCTTGTCCCCTTTTCCTTATTTCGTTTTCTTTAGTCCTACTCCGTTTATTTTCTAGATCTTTCCTACTCCTATTCCAATTCCTTGTCCTCTACCCCAAGTAAACCCCTCCCCTCCCCAATATAAATACCCAAGCACCCCCCCCTCTAAACACATCAAATCAAACCTCTCCTCCACACCGCGCCTTGCACCGCCGCCGCGCCGCATCACACCGCGCCCTGCGTCACCGCCGCCGCGCCGCCTCACCCACGCCGCGCCGCCACACCACCTCACCAGCGCCGCCGCCGCACCTTGCGCCGCCGCCCCACACCCGCGCCGCCGCCGCACCTTGCCCACGCCGCCGCCCTACGCCGACGCCGCCGGAGCCCCTCACCGGAGACCTCGCCAAGGTTGCCCCGCGCTACATCTATTCTTTTTCTCGGATCGTTTTCTTCTAATCGTTCCGATTCTTTTCTTCTCTAAACCGTTCCGGTTTTCTAGATCGGTTTTTCGTTCGGTTTTTCTTCTCCGAAACCCTAGATCGGATTCGTTTTCTTCTCCGATTTAGTTGCTTTGGACCGTTCGCCGGACCGCTCGTCCTAACGAACGTGATCACCGGATTCTTCTAGGTTAACGAATGTCCGTTCGTTTAACCGTTCTTCTTTTTCTTTTCGTCGGATTTATTCTGCGATCGCGATCTCAGATCCGATCTTCTTTCTAGTCTTTCTTTTCGCTTGTTTATCGGAATCAGGTGATTCAAGCGCCTGGAGTTTCGTCTCGAAACCGCCGTTCCGTCTAATCAACTTGAACAAGCTTTTGCTACAGTAAAATTTTGGCCTAGATTCAACTTGCTAGAACCGAGTTGTTTTCTTCCGCCATTTGTTTTTCGTTCTTTTTTGCAACCGGAGTTCTTAAGTTGAACTACCTGGTTCGTTCTCTTGTTCGAGTTTTACCTGTGCATTAGATGAGTACTTATTGTATGCTTGTTGTTTGTCTGCGATAGATTACCCGGATTGCGCCGCTTGTTACTTCGAAAACCTTAGGACTCGCGGATCATCAGCAAGGCAAGTAACACTTTGATCATACCTTTTCTACAACCCAGTTTTATTGCATTAGATCAATCCTCACACATTGCATGATTAGGATCTAATTAAATTGTGGGATGGGAAGTAGATGAGGTAGTACCTATTACCTGTATTATTATGAAACCTTTGGGAGTTACTTCTACGTTTACTTATTATACCATGCTATGCTAGTAGACGTGGATTGGGTGAGTGATATCCATGACAGATGTGAGATTGATAATTTTAATGGTTTATCTAAGGTGGCAACTTAAACACACATCTGGGTGGATTGAGGCACCTGATGTCTATCAGGACTTGCCTGTTTTTTTTGGACCGCCACCCAGGCTCAAAGGGATCATAAGATCTTTCATGCTAGAAACTTCCGTGTGCAGCCACATGCTACTATGGGCTCTAGCATAGTTGACTAAGTTGTGCGAACTCTTACGGGGTGGACTAGCAGATCTAGGGGATGTAGGTGTACCGGTCTACCCCACATGTAAGGTGCTAGTGCTTCTGAAAGACTATGTCTCGGTCATCCGTTTCTCAAACACCATGTAGTGCGAGAAAACAAACGGAGGCGATCGAGTCTTGTGGGGAAACGTGCGCAAACCTCTGCAGAGTAACAAACTAATCATGATTAGCCGTGTCCCCGGTTATGGACAACTTGAGTATCTAGTACTTGAATATCATTGTGAATCTCAACATGTTACTTCTAATTAATGTTATTGGGTTTTAATTACTTTTAATTGGGATTGAGAATGTTGTCAACCATTCTCAATGTTTCACAACCACCATGATAGTAAATAAAATTTATTCCTTTGCAGTAGGGAAAAACTGGCTTTACGCAAAACTGTAACCATAGAGCTTTCCACCAGCCATATATGCATGTAGTATAGCTGTTTCATTCCATTACTCTCTATGTGTTACTTTGCCAGCATATTCCATGTGCTGACCCGTTTTCGGGCTGCAACGTTAATGTTGCAGACTTTTCAGACGACGATTGAGGTGTTTAGGTCATGGCCCTATACTCAGTGATGCCGCTGGAGTTGATGGACCCATTTATCTTCCTAGTCTTCCGCTGTTATCGATATTAGATGGCCTTCAGCCATATTTATTGTAATAAGTTCTTTTTCAGCCATCGATGTAATAAGTGTGTGATTGCAACTCTGCTATAAAACCTCGATGTACTGTGTGGTGTCAGCATTACTGATCCAGGGATGACACCGTAGCACAGTATACGTGATCCATTCGGGTCAGGTCGCTACAGCAACGGGGGCCGCAGGGCTCCGGGGTGGTCGGGGCGACGGGGTGAGGGGCGAAGGGGTAAGGGGCCGGCGGCTGGTGGTGGGGTGGTGGGGCAAGGGGGGTTGCGGGTGGTCGGGGCGAGGGGCGGTGGGTGGGCGGGTGGCGGGGCAAGGGGGCGGCGGCAGGTGGTGGGGCGGCGGCGGGTGGCGGTGGTTGTCGGTGAGGAGAGGACAAAACAAAGAGAGAGAGAGAGAGAGAGAGAGAGAGAGAGAGAGAGAGGGGCGGGGTGGGCCTCGGCCGTTAGTTAGGCCAATTCTTTGTTGTCTGCTTTTTTGCTCTTTGCCGTCCGCTAGCAGACGACAAAGAGGGGGGCCGTTATGTTTTTTCTAAGTAGCTCGTTAGTGGAGACCACCTCTCTCTTTGCCGTCCGCCAGCTGACGGCAAAGATTCATTGCCGTCCGCTAGCAGATGGCAAACAATTGGCTGATGGCAAAGACCTTCTTTGCCATCAGCCAGTTCTTTGCCATCCGTTTTCTGTAAGCGAACGACAAAGACCTTCTTTGCCGTCAGCCAGCAGACGACAAAGAACTGGCAGATGGCAAATAAGCTAATTCCAGTAGTGTAAGGGTCTATCTACTTCGGCGATAACTTGTTTGTACCCCTTGGTGGAATGAACGCGCCTAAGGACAAGGTCCCCTTCCTCGAAACACCGGGCGTGAACCCTGCGGCTGTGTGATACGCCTCCGTCGTATCTACTTTTCCAAACACTTTTGCCCTTGTTTTGGACTCTAACTTGGATGATTGGAATGGAACTAACCCGGACTGATGCTGTTTTCAGCAGAATTGCCATGGTGTTATTTTTGTGCAGAAATAAAAGTTCTCGGAATGACCTGAAAATCAGCGGAGAATTGTTTTGGAATATACAAAAATACTGGAAGAAGAATCCACATGGGGGGGCCTCCACCTGTCCACGAGGGTGGGGGCGCGCCTGCCCCCCAAGGCGCGCCCCCTGCCTCGTGGCCCCCCTGATGCTCCACCAACCTCAACCTTGACTCCATATATTCACTTTCGGGTAGAAAAAAATCAGGGAGAAGGATTCATCGCGTTTTATGATACGGAGCCTCCGCCGCGCCCTAAACTCTCTCGAGAGGGCTGATCTGGAGTCCGTTCGGGGCTTCAGAGAGGGGAATCCGTCGCCATCGTCATCATAAACCATCCTACATCACTTATTTCATGATGCTCACCACCATGCGTGAGTAATTTCATCATAGGCTTGCTGGACGGTGATGGGTTGGATGAGATTTATCATGTAATCGAGTTAGTTTTGTTAGGGTTTGATCCCTAGTATCCACTATGTTCTGAGATTGATGTTGCTATGACTTTGCTATGCTTAACGTTTTCACTAGGGCCCGAGTGCCATCATTTCAGATCTGAACCTATTATGTTTTCATCAATATATGAGAGTTCTTGATCCTGTCTTGCAAGTCTATAGTCACATACTATGTGTTATGATCCGACAACCCCGAAGTGACAATAATCGGGACCACTCCCGGTGATGACCGTGGTTTGAGGAGTTCATGTATTCACTATGTGGTAATGCTTTGGTCCGGTACTCTATTAAAAGGAGGCCTTAATATCCCTTAGTTTCCAATAGGACCCCGCTGCCACGGGAGGGTAGGACAAAAGATGCCATGCAAGTTCTTTTCCATAAACACGTATGACTATATTCAGAATACATGCCTACATTACATTGATGAACTGGAGCTAGTTCTATGTCACCCTAGGTTATGACTGTTACATGATCGATCACATTCGGCATAATTCTCCATCACCGATCCAATGCATATGTTCTTTTCCTATATTGTTCTTCGCTTATTTACTTTTCCATTACTACTGTTACCATCACTATAAAACCCCAAAAAATAACTTTTGATACCGATACTTTTGCTATCGTTACCACTACTATCATATTACTTTGTTACTAAATACCTTGCTGCAGATATTAAGTTTCCAGGTGTGGTTGAATTGACAACTCAGCTGCTAATACTTGAGAATATTCTTTGGCTCCCCTTGTGTTGAATCAGTAAATTTGGGTTGAATACTCTACCCTCGAAAACTGTTGCGATCCCCTATACTTGTGGGTTATCAAGACTATTTTCTGGCGCCGTTGCCGGGGAGCATAGCTCTATTCTTTGAGTCACTTGGGATTTATATCTGCTTATCACTATGAAGAACTTGAAAGATGAAAGAACCAAGTTTTTTCCCTCAACTACGAGGGGAGGTAAGGAACTGCCATCTAGCTCTGCACTTGATTCACCTTCTGTTTTGAGTAAGCTTGCAACACCTAAACCTGTTTCTGCTATTAATTATGATATGTCGCATGTTATTGATGATGCCACTTCTTCCATGCATGATACTTATGATGAAACTACTTCTATGCTTGATACTACCGTGCCACTTGGTGAATTTCTTGACGAACAACTTGCTAGGGCTAGAGAGAATGAAATTATTGAAATTGATTATATTGATGAAAGTGATGATGAAGATTCTCCCCCTATATACGAATTACCTGTTGTTCCTGAGGGTTATGTTATGGATGAAGAAAGTGCTGGAGACTTTCTTGCTTGCAATGATAGGAGTGATCTTAAGAAACTATTAGCTAAGCTAAAACCAAAATCTCTGAATGCTAGAATGAAATATGATCCCGCTTATGCTACTTCACATATCATTGTTACTAATAAGGATTATGAATTCTCTGTCGATCCTAATATAATTACTTTGGTTGAATCTGGTCCTTTCTATGGCTATGAATCTGAAACTGTTGTGGCACATCTTACTAAATTAAATGATAAAGCTACCTTGTTCGCTAATGATGAGAAAACTCGTTACTACTATATCCTTAAATTATTTTCGTTCTCATTAGAGGGTGATGCTAAGATATGGTTTAATTCTCTTGATCCTGGTTGTGTGCATAGTCCCCAGGATATGATTTACTACTTCTCTGCTAAATATTTCCCTGCTCATAAGAAACAAGCTTCTTTAAGGGATATATATAATTTTGTCCAAATTGAAGAAGAGAGTCTCCCACAAGCTTGGGGGAGGCTTCTCCAATTACTTAATGCTTTGCTTGATCATCCTCTCAAGAAAAATGAAATACTTGATATCTTTTATAATGGACTAACCAATGCTTCCAGAGATTACCTGGATAGTTTTGCTGGTTGTGTTTTCAGGGAAAGAACTGTTGATCTAGCTGAAATTCTATTGAATAATATGTTGACTAATGAAAACAATTGTACACTTCCTAAACCCACTCCTAAGCCAACTCCAAAGAAAAGGGGTATTCTATTTCTCAGTCCTGAAGATATGCAACAGGCAAAGAAATGTTTGAAAGAAAAAGGTATTAAAGCTGAAGATGTTAAGATTTTACCTCCTATTGAAGAAATACATGGTCTTAATTTGCCGCCTACTGAAGAAATACATGGTCTTGATAACCCGACACAGGTAGTAAAGGTAAATGCTCTCTATAGATTTGACGAAGGTGATATTCCCCGTTATAAGTCTGCTAGCCAGTGCTTAGATGAGTTTGATAATTTTATGGTTAAACAAGAATATTTCAATGCTTATGTTGGTAGACAAATCAAACATAATGCTTATATGATTGAACACTTGAGTGATTATATGGCTAATGTTAAAGGTGAATTTAAACTTATTAGTAAACATGCTTCTATGGTTACCACTCAAGTAGAACAAGTACTTAAAGCTCAGAATGATTTGCTTAGTGAATTGAGTAGTAAAAATAATGACTTTTCTATTAGAGTTGCAACTAGAGGAGGTAAAGTGACTCAAGAACCTTTGTATCCTGAGGGCCACCCTAAGATAATTGAGCAAGATTCTCAGAGAGCTAATGCAGAAGCACCTAGTCCTTATAAAAGGAAGAGAAAGAAAAATGATTGGACTTTGCATGCTTCTAGTGAACCTGTTATTGACACACCTGAGAATCCCAATAATATTTGTATTTCTAATGCTGAAACACAATCTGGTAATGAACATGAACCTAGTGATAATGTCAATGATGATGTTCATGTTGATGCTCAACCTAGCAATGATAATGATGTAGAGATTGAACCTGTTGTTGATCTTGATAACCCACAATGAAAGAATCAACGTTATGATAAGAGAGACTTTGTTGCTAGGAAGCACGGTAAAGAAAGAGACCCATGGGTTTAGAAACCCATGGCTTTTCCTCGTAAGCCATCAAAGAAAAAGGATGATGAGGATTTTGAGCGCTTTGCTGAAATGATTAGACCTATATTTTTGCATATGCGTTTGACTGATATGCTTAAAATGAATCCTCATGCTAAGTACATGAAAGATATAGTTACTAATAAAAGAAAGATACCGGAAGCTGAAATTTCCACCATGCTTGCTAATTATAATTTTAAGGGTGGAATACCAAAGAAACTTGGAGATCCCTGAGTACCAACAATACCATGCTCCATTAAAAGAAACTATGTTAAAACTGCTTTATGTGATCTTGGAGCCGGTGTTAGTGTTATGCCTCTCTCTTTATATCGTAGACTTGATTTGAATAAGTTGACACCTACTTAAATATCTTTGCAAATGGCTGACAAATCAACTGCTATACCTATCGATATTTGTGAGGATGTGCTTGTTGTGGGTGCAAACGTTACTATTTTAATGGACTTTATTATTCTTGATATTCCCGAGGACGATAGTATGTCTATTATTCTTGGAAGACCCTTTTTGAATACTACAGGGGCTTTTATTGATTGCACCAAAGGCAATGTCACTTTTCATGTTAATGGTAATGAGGATACGGTACACTTTCCGAGGAAACAACCTCAAGTCCACAGTATCAATTCTATTGGAAAAATTTCAACAATTACTATTCGAGGTTTTGAATTTCCTCTTCCTACTGTCAAAAAGAAATATGATATTCTTATTGTTGGGGATGTGCATATCCTCATTGAGGTAACCTAGTGTTATTCAAAAATTCTCCGGTTCCATGTTATTCGAAATGACTTTGTTAACAAGACCTGATCAACCTTGTTAGTGGATTCCTTTTGATGAGCATGAGATGGATGAATTTAGAAAACATAACTCTCTGTACCCTCTTTTTACTTTCTGTTATTTATATTAAATAAAGCAAAAATAGTATTTTTCTGTCTGTTTCCTGAATTATCCATGCAATAAAAAATACCTGGAAAATAAAAGTTCTCCAAATGCCCTGAAAATTAAATATGATTTTTTTAGAATATTTGAGAATATCTGGCACTGAGAACACAGCAGGGGGAGCAAGCACGTGGCCACGAGGGTCCCGGGCGCGCCCACCCCCGTGGGCACGCCCCCCTGCTTCGTGGGCCAATGGTGGCTCCCCTCCACTTATTCCAGCTACCACACACTCCTTCTTCCTCCCAAAAAGATCACTACCCAGCTCAAACCCGAGTTCAAGATCATCTTGCTGCCATTTTCGATCTCCTAGCTCAAAGCTCCATTCACAAAACTGCTTTGGGGGATTGTTCTTTGGTAAGTGACTCCTCCAATGGTCCAGTTAGTTTTTGTTCTAGTGCTTTATTCATTGCAAATTTTTGCTGCTTAGGCTACCCTATTCTTGAGCTTGCATGTCAAATTTATATGGTCAAAAGTAGTTTTAATGCATGATATATCCTCTAGGCACTTGTAGGAGTAGTTGCTATCAATTTTGTTGACTTTGGTTCACTTTTATTTTGAAGTTACTAAAAATCTCAGATATTTTCAAAAAAAGATGAAGAGATGTTTGAGGGGCTCATCGAGCCGAAGCTCAAAGGATAAGCAGAGTGAGGAGGATAAGAAGCCCAAATATAATCTCCCTCGCACCGCGGAAGTTCGGCCGTGTGAATGGCCTTGTCATAATTTCTTGAGAGCAGCCGGGATTTATGATGATTTTTATGAGTTGGCTGAGAATGCAGGCCTCGCCGCCTTCCTCCATGACCAACGCGAACATTATCTCTTACTCACCAATATCTTTGTGCAAAACTTTCATTTCCATGCTAGGAGCTCACCACCTTCGGTGGAATTTTATTTATATGATGAGCATAAGGAGATGTCACTTCGTGACTTTTGTCGGATTTGTTTGATCCCTTTTGAGGGTAGTATAGTGGAACCGCATCGTGACGACGTGGAAGGGTTTATTCATACAATTGTTGTAGGGGAAACGAGGAAAGTTTCCGATGCTAGAATCACTAGCATACATTTTCCTGTTTTACGTTACTTTGCAAAATTTCCTAGTAGATGCTTAATTGGTCGCGGAAACTATGGCAACCTTAGTGCCCCCGATATTGTTATTTTGTGCCATGCCTTGTTCCGTGATGACACATTTAGTATGGACGCTATTGTTTCCAAGAGGTCAAATCTTAACCGTACTAAGGGCCCCATCTTGGGAGATATCTTTGCCTCGCGCCTCGCTGCACATTTTAACATACCTATCAGGCATTATGAGAAGGAAGAGAAGTTGATGCCTCCTGTTTTTCTAGACTATAAGAGTATGGTAGCACATGATTTTATCGTTAAGAATAAGGAAAAGATGCTTCAATACAAGCTGATTTTTGATAAAAAAAACACCCTGAGACTATCACCTTGCATGCTCCTTCCTTGTTTGACTTATCTGCAGGCAAGTACCTTGTTCCGTCGGAGGCCATTCACGCCTACCGAAACCCCATACCAGCTACAGAGCCGGCGCCGGAACCACAATTTGATCCTCACCGGCAGTCTGTTTATCAGTGGAATCCGGAAGAGATCGCCAACCAGTGCCACCAGGGGGATTCTTCTCAGTACGACCCCAACTATTACTTTGGATATCCACCAGGCCAGCCGTGGCCATAGACCAACTTGGGCCAAAATCCTAAGCTTGGGGAGTACGTATTTCTCACCGACATTACATTTATGTTCACACACTCATGCTAGTTGTCGGTGCTCATACATTTTCATTGTATCATCGATGCTAGTTTATTTTCCCTTTTTATGCTTTCTTCTTGTGCGTTTGATAAACCTTAAGAAAAAAATTAGTTGTATTTTAGTTAGTTTACTTTTCATGCCTGTAGTAGTAATTAAAAAGAAAACCCAAAAAGATTTCTTGTTCTTCCTTTTCTTGTTGGGAGCTTTCCCGTGCAAATAGTTTTATTTATTTTCTTGTTCTTTGGGGGTCAAGAGGAGAAGACCATGATTAAAACGTTGAGTGTCTCTCATATGCATTATTGTTGATCTAACGAAGAGCCCGTATTACCTTGTCTTCTCTCTTGAATTGAATGCTTGCAGATTCCAGCTTAGTCCAATGCACGTGCACTATTATTATTATCCACATCGTTCGGTCGTGCAAGTGAAAGGCAATAATGATGATTATATGATGAACTTATTGAGATGAGAAAAGCTGGTATGAACTCGACCTCTCTTGTTTTTGTAAATATGATTAGTCCATCGTTCCTGATTCCGTCTATTATGAAAGAAACATATTTTCAATGACAATTAGAGATTGTAGTTGCTTATGCCTTGCTTAATTAGCTAGGTGCTTATAATGGTTTACCTTGCGTGCCAACATGCTATTAAAATGGTTGTGATGTGGTATGATAGGGTGGTATCCTCTTTTGAACAATTCGACTCGCTTGACTTGGCACATGTTCACACATGTAGTTGAAACAAAATCAACATAGCATCTACGATATTTATGTTCATGATGCATCATATCCTACTCATGCTTGCATTCGGTGTTAATTAATTTTAATGCATGTTCATGACTGTTGTCGCTCTCTAGCTGGTCGCTTCCCAGTCTTTTTCTAGCCTTCAATTGTACTAAGCGGGAATACTGCTTGTGCATCCAATTCCATAAACCCCAAAGTTATTCCATATGAGTCCACCATACCTACCTATATACGATATCTACCTACCGTTCCAAGTAAATTTGTATGTGCCAAACTCTAAACCTTCAAATAAACATTCTGTTTTGTATGCTCGAATAGCTCATGTATCAACTAGGGCTATCTGTATCTTCCGTGCTAGGCGGGTTATTCTCAAGAGGAGTGGACTCCGCTCCTCACTCACGAGAAAATGGCTGGTCACCGGGATGCCCAATCCCATGCTTTCTGCAAATCAAATCAATATAACCGCAAACAAAACTCCCCCGGGACTCTTGTTAGTTGGAGGCACTCGTTGTTTCGAGCAAGCGATGGATTGATGCTTGTTGGTGGAGGGGGGGGGGGTATAAACTTTACCATTCTGTTTGGGAACCGCCTATAATGTGTGTAGCATGGAAGATATCGAGATCTCTCGGTTGTTATGTTGACAATGAAAGTATACCGGTCAAAATATTATTCATATCTGTTTCAAAACCGAGCTCTGGCAGCTCTACAAATCCCCTCTTCCCCTGCAAAGGGCCTACACATTTATTTTTATATGAGTCATCATCCTCTTATTAAAAACCACCAGTTGGAGAGCACCGCTGTCATTTGCATTCATTACTGTTAGTTTACATTGAGTATGACTTGACTGGATCTCTTTTACCATGAGTTACATTGTCTAGTCAGTCCTTGATCTTTAAAGGTGCTCTACATTTATATTTTGCGGTCTCAGAAAGGGCTAGCGAGATACCATCTTGTTATATCATATCATGATTGTTTTGAGAAAGTGTTGTCATCCGAGATTTATTATTATTGCTCGCTAGTTGATTATGCCATTAATATGAGTAAACATGAGACCTAAATGTTATTGTGAATATGGTTAGTTCATAATCTTTGCTGAAAATTTGAATGCCGGCTTTACATATTTACAACAACAAGAGCAAACAGAGTTTGTAAAAGTTTTTCATTATCACTTTCAGTTTATCAACTGAATTGCTTGAGGACAACCAAAGGTTTAAGCTTGGGGGAGTTGATACGTCTCCATCGTATCTACTTTTCCAAACACTTTTGCCCTTGTTTTGGACTCTAACTTGCATGATTTGAATGGAACTAACCCGGACTGATCCTATTTTCAGCAGAATTGCCATGGTGTTATTTTTGTGCAGAAATAAAAGTTCTCGGAATGACCTGAAAATCAACGGAGAATTATTTTGGAATATATAAAAAATACTGGAAGAAGAATCCACGTCAGGGGGGCCTCCACCTATCCACGAGTGTGGGGGGCGCGCCTACCCCCCTGGGCCCGCCCCCCTGCCTCGTGGGCCCCCTGACGCTCAACCGACCTCAACCTTGACTCCATAGATTCACTTTCGGGGAGGAAAAAATCAGGGAGAAGGATTCATCGCGTTTTTCGATACGGAGCCGCCGCCAATCCCTAAACTCTCTTGAGAGGGCTGATCTGGAGTCCGTTCGGGGCTCCGGAGAGGGGAATCCGTCGCCATCGTCAACGATCCTCAATCACCAATTTCATGATTCTCACCTCCGTGCGTGAGTAATTTCATCGTAGGCTTGCTGGACGGTGATGGGTTCACTAGAAAAAAATACACTTACGTGATGATACGTGTTTGTCACAGTAGGTCGCGTTTTTTGTCGTGCATGTACATCCATGACGATTTTATGACAGAATCAAGATAGTCATACCTGTGCTATCGTAGAAGTGTTCCGTGGCATTACCAAAATTATCATCACGGAAGTGTGCACTTCCATGACGATAAAATGCGCGTCATAGAAGTGCTTTCGTCAAGGGTGACCGACATGTGGCATCCACCGGAACGGAACGCCGTTAAGCTATCGGGTCGGGTTTTGGATCCGATAACCCGTTAATAGCCCCGACCAATGGGGATTTTCCACGTGTAAAATCATAATTAGCTGAAGGAAACACGTGTTGGCTCATCGTTGGGACAAATGTCATCCACTCATTGGACAGAAGGCGCCTATGATACGTCGACACGTGGCACGGCCCAACAGAGGCCCATTCCTGTGAAAAGGCCGGCCCGTTTGACTTGGTCAAAAGGTGGCGGGTCGTCCCATGGAAAGCCTGTTAACGGCATGTTCGCATATAGCCCATTTACAGCCCGCTAAACCAAGGCCCATTACGCCCTATCCGAATTAGGCCCAGTAGCGTCATGTGGGCGATCCAATATGATTCCAGCCTGTTTTCACTTCTGGCCCATGTATGGCCCATGACGTCTTTCGGCCCATATGAGGCCCTATGTAACTCTTGGCCTATTAACGGCCCGTGGTGAAACTGGCCCGTAATGAACAGTGTATCACTTTACACCCATTAACGGCCCTTGGTGAAACTGGCCCGTAATGAACAGTGTATCACTTTATACCCATTAACGGCCCGTTATTCCGTTGGGCTGTTTCCAGCCCATGTTATCTTTCGGCCTTCTCAGAGCCCATTTATTCTTGGGCGCATTTCCAGCATTCGTTTACTTACGGCCCGTTACTGTCATTTTCTGCTTGTGGGCCAAATTCAGCCCGTGGTTACAGTCAGCCCATTTGTGGTCTGTTAATACGGGGCCATTTTCATAGCGTCATCAAATACGGCCTATTAACGATGGCCCGTTTACGGCCATAATGCTTCCAGTTATTGGCCCATGTTTGGCCAATCGATCATACGTCTCGTATAAGGCCCATTGATGATATGGCCCGTAGAAGGCCCATTGTTTCTATGGCCCGTAGAAAGCCCATTGTTTCTACGGCCCGTAGAAGGCCTACTGTTTCTACGGCTCGTAGAAGGCCCACTGTTTCTATGGCCCGTAGGAGGCCCAGTGTCACTATAGTAAATATTAGCCCATGGTTATTGTGGCCTAGTTTTAAAAAATAGGTTATTGCAGCCACTAGCAAACCGCGGAAAAAGAACTGCACTGACTACAAGAAAACAAATAAACAAGACAATAAGGAAATAAATAAGCAAGCAACTTATGCTAGGCTATCACGGCTATTACACATATTACATCCACTGGGCATCAAAGTTCGCCACCAGTGCAAATATAGGGAACAAAGCAGCATATAAACGCTGCAGCAAAACAAGTCCAGAACTGAAACCACTTCAGAAGAGTTCAAGAAACAATATCCTGGGTACCCATAATGCTGGCAAGATGCTTAGCAAGCTTATTAACTTTCTCTTGTTTGGTGCTTAAATCCTCCAGCGCTTGTTATTGCACAAGAAAGGACTGGTGTTTATCAGCCATAGTAACTTGCTGTTCGAGTTACTGGCCAGTACCGCTGGCACAAGCGCTTGTAGCTAGCCAGTACCGCTGTCCTATTCAAGAACCCCCTCCAATTCAAATGGCTGATAAACAAGAAAAGAAATTGAACATACATACATTGTATGATAGACGGATGTGGTAATTCACATATATGTTGTCTAACCAAACAGGACAGCATGACACAGTTTCACATATATGATGCCTAACTAAACAGGATAGCATGACATAGTTTCAGATATATGATGGATAACTTAACAGGATATAATGGCATAATTCAACATATGATGAGTACCTAAACAGGATGACATGACACAACTACATGATGTCTTTCTAAAATAGGTTGGGATGAAATAATTCACATGCATGTTGTCTAAGTATACAGGATGGCATGATATAATTGACATAATTGATTCATATAATAAGCAGCTGGCACTCGGATGTATGATCTCTAAACTAAGCAGATAGAATTCAATATTGTGCATATGATGTCTAAACTAAGCAATGCAAGACACCATATGCATCATATGAGAAATATAAACATTGCAACTTAGAGCATACACCTCAGGTGGGATATAGGACTGGTCATCTGTCTCTGAATCCTCCTCTAAGGAGCTTCCTGTAACCATCGAGATATATGCTTCAATAGGTACCATTGCCTGCTCTGAAGACCTTGTTTTCACTCCAGATTTTTCCATAACTGGCTCAAATGGCTGATACACATGAAGAGTAGTTCAATATACACAAATTGTCGACGAATGGAATACGTAATGAAAAAAAGATGGCATGAGATAATTCACATATATGATGCCTGGCTCCATGGCGGTGCATAATTCACATATATGATAACTGGCTGAAAAACATGGCATTGCATAATTCACATATCTGATATAGAAAGCAAACAGGAGGCATTCACACAAAGCATGTCTAATCTAAGCAGATGGCATGGCAATGCAAGACACCATATGCATGATATCAGCAATATAACCCAGCCAAGTTAGAGCATGCACCTCGGGGGGGGGGGGGATATGACTAGTCATCTCTCTCTGAATCCTCCTCGGAGGAGCAATCTGTAACCAACAAGAAATCTGCATCGACAGGTAGCACTGACTGCTCAGAAGACCTTGTTTTCACTCCAGATTTTCCCATGACCGACTCAAATGGCTGATGCATAGGAAGAGTAGATGAATGTATAAACATTGTTGACAAATGGAATACATTATGGAAAAAATATGGCACGATACAATTCACATATACGATAACTGGCTAAACAGGATGGCATTGCATGATTCATGTATATGATGCCTAGCTAAAGAAGATGGCATTGCATAATTCCCATATACTCCCTCCATTCCTAAATATTTGTCTTTTTAGAGATTTCAAATGGACTACCACATATGGATGTATATAGACACATTTTAGAGTGTAGATTCACTCATTTTCTTCCGTATGTAGTCACTTGTTGAAATCTCTAAAAAGACAAATATTTAGGAATGGTGGGAGTATGATATGGAAACCAAACAGGTGGCATTCACACAAAGCAAATCTAAACTAAGCTGATGACATATAAGATGTATAATGTAAGCAATGCAAGGCGCCATATGCATGATATGACCAACATCAGCATGCCAGGTTAGAGCAAACACCTCAGGTGGTAAACAGGCGTGGTCGGCTCCTTCTGAATCTCCATCTGAACAGTTATATTCCTCTGGAATACAATCTGGAAATGCAGGAGGGGGGCACTTCGCCCACCATGGAGCGGCGTCTGCATGACATTATATTTTCACGCAACAGTCTTCTCTTTTTCTCTACATGTTCAGTACGATTGTGTACAATATCTGACATGCATAATAAAAAATAGTTAGATTTTGTAAGGCCTAAGGGGTGCATGCAAAAATCAAGACTGATGGTAGCAAACGAGTGGTTGGATCCAAAACAAATGATAGCAGGTAGATTATAGCTTCAGTTTAAAAAGATAGACAATGGATCATCTATTGTTTGTTGCCCACCCAACATGAACCACATAGAAGACACAGATGAACCAGATAGTAGACAGATACTATTCGTTGCTGGCTCGATATGACACCCATGGGCAATTCAAATCTCAAGATTGAACGATAAAGTAGTAGGTAATAATAGCCGATGTATAACGTAAGCAAACACGAAAGACTGGGGCCTCTCTTCCAGAACTATGTAGTCATGAGGTTCATCTGCTCAGAGTCTGCAGGGGGGATCTCTGCTACAGTGAATGCTTCTGTCGATGGTGCACCTCAGGTGGGGTGGATGACGGCACGGCAGGAGCAGGACATAGCACACAGAGTTTTCTTTGACACCTATATGAAAATGAAGTAAATCTGTAAGGGCTCCTTAGAATTGGAGGATTCTATAAACGCAGGGATAGGAAAAACACAGGAATAGGATAGAATGCACGTGCAAAACAGAGCATTTGGAAACATGGGATTTCAGTCAACCTGGGTGTTTGGCTCACATGAATTGGAAGAACAGAGGAATGGAGAAACAAAGTGATGTGACGAGTGTACAACCTCTTTGGCATAGCCTTGTGGACCTCAGCTTCATTGGGTTGGACGTGGAGGATGGTGATGATGCTGGTGTGACTGTCAGAGGCGGGGAAGAAGATCCGAGGCGTCTGGAAACGGCGCCGAGGGTACTGCTCCGCTGTGATGGACGGTTCCATCGTTGGAGCAGCTCCGCTAAGGTGTACGGCGACGAGGCTGAAGCATGACAAGACAGACAACGTTAATCTGAAGTGGGACCCTAATATCATCTGCAATAGATGACGTAAAATACATCACCAAAAAGTGCTAGATGTAAAACGCATCAGCCGCGCCACGGCTGCTCCGACAGATGCTGTAAGTACTATTCACTCTGAACTTAACTGAAGAAAATGAACTTCACAGTCGAAACTGAATTTTACTGTCGAAACTGATTGAACTAGTAACAGAGCATTGCAATAGATGTTTAGGGCGTTCGAGCACTAGTAGCAGAGAAGCAGTGATCCAAATCAGCAGATGCTCGAGTAGGGAACGCACTAGCAGAGAGCAAGTCATGCAGTAGCACCGCGAGCGAGTGCTAAAGAAGCAACTCCTGTAGCTGCTAGAGGTCATGCAGCAGCAGCAGTAGCGCAAGCGAGAGCAAGAGCAGAGCAGCAGCACGAACAAAAGAAGGAGCAGTGCAGCAGCGCGACCGACAACTAGAACAGAGCCGCAGCGCGAGCGAGAGCCGGAGCAGCTGCAGCTAGTGCCGTTGTGGAAGTCGCCGCCGAGGAAGCAACGACATGGGGGAGAGACGACATGGATGATGTGGCCGGCGACGGCGCCGTCGATGGAGACACGCCATGTCTGCTCGGTATCGAGCACCGGCAGCCCTGTGAGATCGAATAAAAGATAAAATGCAGCGATGAGTGCAGAACCTCCTTGGTGGCGCCGAGTTAGCCTCGGCTTCATCGGAGGAATTGGTGAGGGTGTTGCGGTTCTGGTGGGGCAGGTCAAGACGGCGCTGTGGGGATTGAGGTGGCGCGATAGACAAGGCGAACGTCGGGGCAGCTCCTTGGAGGTGGAGGACGGGGCAGCTGATCCGGCGGGACGACGAGATCGACAACAGATCCTCATCTGGTGCGGTGGATGAGGGACGGCGAGCTGTTGCCGTGGACGACGTAGTCAGGGAAGAGTCTCTGGCTGGGCGGCGGTCGGGAGGCCGACGGAGGAGTGTGGGGTTTCGCAGGTTTTGGCGGCCTTGGTGTACGAATGGGGAGGGGCGAAGGGGGAGGGGTGAGCCAAGCTTAGGGACGCGCTTGTCCGAAATGTAGGGTAAGTTACCAGCGTACCCCACCAGTTTTGACACCGCGACGTGGAACTTCATTTCCGGTTGAGGGGTAGAAGGGGGATTTCGCGTGTCTGGGCTGCGGGAGCGATTTCGGATGAGGAGGGAGTTCTCGCGCGCATCCAAATTTAGGGATAACAAGGCGCGGCGCGGGTTGAAGAAGCGGGAGTATCAAAGTAGGTGAGACAAAAGATACTCGATCTTGAAAATTTCGGGATAACAAGGTGCGGATTCCTTGTTCGGCAGAACAAACTTAACGTGTTAAAAAACAATTCATACAAGACACAAGAGAGTCATGTCCCCTTTTACTATATTGCTATAGATGCCATTGAAAAAACTACAAGAAAAATGTAAAAAACATCAGGAGAACAAGATTACCCTGCACAGTACCAAATCGATTCGCACTTCCCTCAACAAGAAAAAAAATCAATTCCCACCAAAGAAAGAGTATTGTCCCGTTTTATATGATTACAGATGCCATGATCTCGAATTTCAATTTTTGAATCCGCGTTGTATTGAATTCAAATATATCGTTAGGTGACCTTGCGGTTTATAATTGATGTAGTCGTACATTTTGATCTTCCATCATATATGAACATTTTACTCCACCATGTGAACATATATATTGTCGTCTACCAAATGGACTAAATTTGAATCAATTTTCCTTACTTGAATACGATTGTTGTCAAGTTATACAATAATTTGAATATTATCTTGATAACAAAAAACATACATATAACAGTAATCATATTTCACTATGAACTACATGTACCATACGCTCTCCAATTCAAATATTTGTATCCATTTTATGTTGAATTCAAATCATAGTACATTATTGGTCTAGGTAGCGAGATGTTGGGGATAATCTAAACCCTGTTTTCATACATATAATTTTTGGCTGAACTGAGACAAGTTTTGGTATAAGCCTCTTGCAAAATCGGAGATTCTCTCAACAAGCCTCGTGGTTCCGAGAGGGAACATGTCACCTTTGTGTGCGAAATGATATACGCTGCCTCCCCCTGATTTTATTTACAGAGGCAACATAGAACTATATGAGTGCCCTGTTAAATTTTAGAATTATTTTGGGTTCATTTGGCCTTTTTATACATTAATTGAGTTTCTGGACTTTTAATGTGCATAATCTAAATATGAATTGCATGCACATGCTCCGGTGCACCAAAGTGGGTTGAAAAATCACATGTGTGTCCCTGGTTGAATTTCTAGGTCCCATGGAAGAAATGAGAATGAAATTCAAACATCTGGGCATCATGACTCGGCCGAGAACATCGAGAAACTTTGATTTTAAATTCATGTAAATCAAACTCGCCTGGAAATCATGAAACTTGGCATGGTGTCATGTCATGGCACTAACATGCTGTGGTAAAAAATTGGGCCGATTTGGAAGCTTGTGGTTCTAAGAGGGAACGTGCCACCTTTGAGTGTGAAACGATATACGCTGCCCCCCCTTGAGTCTCTTAATAAAGACAACATAGAACTACATTAGTGCCCTGTTAAATTTTGGAATTATTCCGGGTTCGTTTGTCTTTTTTATACATTAATTGAGTTTCTGGTCATTTAATGTGCATAAGTCAAATTTGAACTACAAGCACATGCTCTCGTGCACCAAAGCTGGTTGAAAAATCACATTTGTGTCCTCGGGTGAATTTCTAGGTCCCATGCAAGAAATGAGAATAAAATTAAAACATTTGGGCATCGTGGCTCGGCCGAGAACATTGAGAAACTTGGTTTTAAAATTCTTGTAAATCCAAAACACGTCTGAAAATCATGAAACTTGGCATGGATGTCATGTCATGGTACTACCATGTTGTGGTAAAAAAATTGGCCGAATAGGAACAGATTTTGGTATAAGCTTTTGCAAACCGAAGCTTCTCTCAAGAAGGCTCGTGGTTTTGAGAGGGAACGTGCCACCTTTGAGTGTGAAACAATATACATTGTCCCCCTTGAGCTTATTTACAAAGGCAACATAGAACTACATGAGTACCCTGTTGAATTTGGAATTATTCCGGCTTCGTTTGGCCTTATTTACACATTAATTGAGCTTTTGGTCATTTAATGTGCATAATTCAAATTTGAACTACAAGCACATGCTCCCGTGCACCAAAGTTGGTTGAAAAATCACATTTGTGTCCTCGGGTGAATTTCTACTCCCTTCTTCCATCTATATAGGTTCTAATGCGTTTTTCGAGGCTAACTTTGACCAAACGTTAGAGCAATAATATATGACATGCAACTTACACAAAGCATACCTTCAATTTTGTATGTCAAAGGAGCTTCCAATAATATAATTTTCATAGTAAACATCTCATGTGCTAATAATCTTGTCAATAGTCAAAGGCTGTCTTGAAAAACACATTAGGCCCTATATAGATGGAAGGAGGGAGTAGGTCTCATGCAAAAAATGAGAATAAAATTCGAACATCTGGGCATCGTGGCTCAGTCGAGAACATTGAGAAACTTGGTTTCAAAATCATGAAACTTGGCATGGTGTCATGTCATGGTAGTACCATGCCGTGGTAAAAAAATTGGCCGAATAGGAACAAATTTTGGTATAAGCTTCTTGCAAATCGGAGCTTCTCTCAAGAAGGCTCATGGTTCTGGGAGGGAACGTGTCACCTTTGTGTGCATAATTCAGATTTGAAATACAAGCACATGTTCCAGTGCACCAAAGTTGGTTGAAAAATCACATGTGTGTCCTCGGGTAAATTTGTAGGTTCCATGCAAGAAATGGGAATGAAATTCAAAATTCCGGGCGTCGTGGCTGGGTTGGAAACATTGAGAAACTTAGTTTTTTAATTCCTGTAAATCCAAAACACGCATGAAAATAATGAAACTTGGCTTGGTGCCATGACATGGCACCAACATGCTGTGGTAAATTTGAAGTCCGATTTGCGAAGGCGCACACATTAACAATCAACAAAGTCATTTTGGAACAAGTGTTGTCACGTTACAATCGGAAACACAAGTATTATTAAAACCGTGGGCGTTCTACTTACTTGTACCATTTACGTGCCGCCACGTGTCCCCATTTTTTATTAGCTAGGATGCGCCGTGCAGGGTAGCTATTTGAGTACGAGAGGCGTGCGATCAGACCCCTACGCGTGCTTATCGGGAGGAGAGCCCTTTGACCTCCATCTGCCGTCCACCTCTCCCAAGGTCTCCATTAATGGCGCCCGAGCCTCTGTTTAATGGCGTGGCTATGTCTCACTCGACTGAGATTTAATGCTGGTCGTAATGGGAGTATCATAGGTAGTATCATGCATGCCAACTAGGCAAATTTGATGAGGTGGCATAGAATTAAATGAAGAAAGAGAGGGTTGAGTATCATATCATGATACCGTATCATATTAAATGTTGTGCTACTATGTGTCATGCATGGCAATAAATGAAATCATCTATGATACTAACATATAATACTATGCACTACGGATGTAGTATCATACACTAGTATCATATGCATGATACTAGTCTATGATACTTGCCATTACGGCCAGCCTAAGAGAGAAAAAAAGAAAATCTGACGGACCTATATAGTATCTACTTCGACTTATAGCAAGACTGATGAATATATAAGGATGATTAAATTTTTTTTGATCAAAGAAGGGCTTGCCCCTTCTGATTTTCATTACTGAAAACCACCATAATTCACAAGAAGTTCAGCACCACTCCATCCTAACACGAAGGACTAAAAGCTACCAGATTGAAATCGCAACATCCCAAGAGGCCAACAAAGGCCAAACATCCGCGCTAGAACCCAACATTTCACAAATGACGACACAATCCACATCTTAAACCAATTATTACATCAAAAGAAACCAGGAAATTAGTCTCCGCGGGGAGCGGCAATGAGCTCTTTCGTGTCCTCAAGACGCTGCTTGAGAACATCCATGAATTCCTCCACCAGCCTTTGGCGCTCATTGCGGAGCATGTCATTCTCGTCCATAAGTTTCTTCAACAAGGCACTGGTCTCCTCCTGGAAGTCTGCACTTTGGACGATCTTCTCCCTCAGCAGGTCGCGCTCGGCCCAGAGCCTCTCATTGCCCTCCCTTAGTTGCCGGATGACGCCGGTAGCCTGTTCAAACAAGGCTATCATGTCGTCCTGCAACCTCGCCAAGCCGGAGATCTGATCCATCTGGCTATGGAAGATCGCATGCATGCGCCTGTAACAGTCGTCATCTGCCCGCGAGAAATTTTCCCAGGCCATCGCGGCGCGGTGGGAAATCTCTGCTGCATTCGTGGCGCGGCGGGACATCTCTCCTGCTTCCGCGGCACGGCCGGACCAGTCTGCTGCATCGACGGCGCGGTGGGACCTCCGTGCTGCTTCAACGGCACGGTGGGACCTCTGTGCTGCTACTTCCGCGCGGTGGGACATGTTGGTTGCTCTCGCAGCGAGGCGGGACATCTCTCGTACTTCCGCTTGCATGCTCACCTCTCCCTGGTGGCAATCTCTCGACCCAGAACTCACGCTGGCCGTGGCAGACGCAAGGAAGGATGTTGAATGACTTGTTTGTTTTTGTGGATGAGGAGTTGAGGAGGAATGTGCAGTCATCTTGGCATACTAGTATTTATAACCGAGTACTAATACGCTCCTAAGTGGGAAACCGTTTAGGTTGTGATTGGTGTGAACAGGTTTGCAATTCAATATAGCGTGGAGTAATTTGGAATGTGACGAGACGCAAGCTCAAAATTTATTGACGGTTCTAGTTTTGAAGTCCGGCACTATTCCCGGATGGAGTACTTCTTTTTCTACTCCCTCCTTTCCAGTTTTATAGGGCTTATCTCAAAATTTTAGTTTTTCCATTTTATAAGGCTCAATTTGGTTGTCCCCAACACATGTTCAGATTCCAAGGTGCATTAAATCATTGCATGCAAGTATTAAGAGAAAATTGGCTAATGCATGTACTTTATGCATGCATGCATTGCAATTAATGCATTAAACCTATCTCTCGGGACTTCTTGCACGCACCATCGTGCCACCCACAAAAACTTGTACTTTGAGTTTAGTAGTACGTTCTACAGGAAGAGAAGAGGTGCACGCACGCACTCATCCTCTCACACATGCATCTATTTTTTCTCAAAAAGGAGGATGATGACCCCCGGCCTCTGCATCTGGGAGTCACACACGCAAATTATTGAAATATATCGAGTGCAGTGCTTTGATGTGTCGCGTTAACTCGTACATCAATGAGAAGTTTGATTATCCTCTCCCTCGCGGACTTAACTGCACCTGCCTTTGGCTGTATGACAGGTTGGCCACACACCTGTAGGGCCCACCTGTCATACACGCAAAGGCAGGAGCGTCCCTCCCTCGCCCATGAGCGTGGTGGTTGGCAAGACTAGGAGAAGATTTCGCTACACGCTCTCCCTCCCGCACGCGGTGGACATGCAGCAGTTCAATCTATGTCAGATGGCCAGAAGCGTATTGTAGTACTCCTCCAGTGCAGTAGTATTCCATCATTGTTCGACTTCCCGAAGAGGCGAAGAGCCAAGCGCAGCCCGGACGCTCGTGTGGAAGTTTCATGTGTATAGTAGTCTAGGATAGCGTGTACCGTGCATGTAAGCTTAAAATCGTTGGGGTTGGCTCCATGCTATGTGGCCGTCTCGAGGTTTAAAAAAAATTAAAATAGTCTTCTAGCCCTACCCGAAAACTGCCACGCGTACTGCCCGGGAAAAGCCCCGCCCTCAACTTTTAACTACGCGAAAATAGTTCGAGCTTGTTCGTTCTATATAAATACAGTACTTATTGTATGTTTATTCACCCGTGGGGTTGTTCAATGAATGGAGGGGCTGGGAGCACAAGTGAACAATACTGTAGTACTACTAGTAGTAAGTAGGAGTCATACAGTAGTCACCTTAAATAGAGAGTTTCTTTTCTTTAATGGAATGTACACAAATTGAAACGCTTGTTGTGGAGAGAAAAAAGATAATCACTACACTATATATGGTCGCAGGGGCCTGAGCGCTTGCTTTACTAGGGTTGCTCTCTTCATTCTCTCATACTCTCTAGATATAAACAAGACAGCGGTAGCGAAATTTTCTCTCTGCTCACCGCTGGTCACAGATCCGGCCGGATCCCTTCAGCCGGTGTGTGTAGAGGACTAAAAGGTCCATCATTCACGTGGTCATCGCCGGCGAGGGAGGAAACCTACAGCTGCCGGAGGCGCCCGATCCTCTGCCCGTGTCGTTCTCTCCGACACATGGCCGGCTCGGGAGGTCCTCTGACCCTTCTTCCTCCCTGCCGTATTGTCCCCAGATCCGACCTGCCGTCGTCGACATCCCGGCGACCCTCGGGTATAAGTTCTTCGAAAGCGTCCTTGCTCTATTGGCCCAGCTCCCCACGTGTCTGCATGTGCATCTTTTTCTACTCCCATCAGCTCTTCCAAAGCCACCTAAATTTTTTGTATTATTAGAGGTAAAGCTACTTCATGCATTCGAATCTAGGGCTTTGTTCAAACAACGAAGAAAGGGGGGAAAGTTGTAGCATGAATCTAGGACTTGATTCAAAGAGGAAATAATATGGTGAAAGTAGTAGAGACTGGATACCCAACCGGTCTCTTGGTTGAAAAGGGAAATAATGGGAAAACGCAGTACAAACTGGATAAGGAACAGATCTATTATTGGTTGAAAAAAGGATAGAAAGTGGCGGCTGGTTGACAAGTCAACAGAGTATGTCCAGGATTAGATTTGCTGCCATCACATAGTAAAAGGTCTCCAGGATTAGATTTGCTGCCCTCACATAGTAAAAGGTCTCAGGATTATATTTGCTGCCCTCACATAGTAAAAGGTCCCTAGGATTAGATTTGCTTCCCTCACATAGTAAAATGTCTCCAGGATTAGATTTGCTGCCCTCACATAGTAAAGGTCTCCAAGATTAGATTTGCTGTCCTCACATAGTACAATGGCACCTGCTGTTTTCCCCAGTATGCTAAGTAAGTTGCTCCTTTACACTGCTGAGTGTCCTGGTGTCCCCACGGTCCCATGCCCTTAAACCAACTCTTTAGCTGCTGTTGATTTACTGTGTCTGGTAAACAGGCAATGCCACCATTAAAGTAATCCCATATTTGAGGAATCTCATTGTTGATCGTAATGCTTCTGGTAACATGAAGCATTGCTGACGTTTTAAAATTTCTACTGTCCTTGCATGATTGCCATGAACATAATTAAGATGCTTCTTTTCATTTTGTATATGTTTCGTATATTCTTATTGACCAACAACTGTTTACCTTCTATCTTTTTGTGCAGATAAGGATATCCATTTCATCTTGTTGCTATTGTGACCTTTTGGTGAACTACACAAAACACTTTTTTGGAATGAGTGTCTTGTGCAGTTCAACTAAAATGTCATGTGGGCAACATCTCTCAATTTTGGTGGAACTGCACAAAATGGTGATTGGAGTTTCCAAAATCTCCGTCATATTCTGCTGGTAATCTCGTGCAACATTTTATTAGCCTTTGCAAGATGGAGCCGTCACTATCACCACAATGGCACTTTATTTTAGTGGAACTGCACAAAAGGATAAGAAAATTATAGTTGCACCTTACATGAGCCGGACAGCCAACCTTAATGTTCCTCAATTTTAGTGCAACTACTAAAGAAGAACCTGCCAGCTCACAATAGCTGAATGATGCAATCTTTGCTTCATTTCAGGTGAACTGCAGAAAAAGGCGCATGAATTGAATCATGGAACTCCAGGCAGACCTCATCCAAGTAGAGCTAGAGGTTGAGTTCAAGGAGGCCGCTATTAAAGCGAAATCATGCTCTCCTGTCTCCTTGTTTGTGCTGTGCAAACATGCTGTGCAAACAGGAATACTCAACTACAGATGTTGTAACGGTCAAGAGAATTCGCCAAGTTCTTCGATTGTATGACATGGCTAGCCAAGATGGATTTAATCTCGATATTCACTTTATCAAAAGGCTCTAATGGGTTGGTTCTGAATCTTGCAAGCTGGGAATCAGTGAGATGTGTAGGCATCTTTGTTGTACTTATTATTTGGATCTTATTTGTTGGTTCTAAATCTTCCAAGCTGGGAATCAATGAGATGTGTAGGCATCTTTGTTGTACTTATTATTTGGATCTTATTTGTTGGTTCTGAATCTTGCAAGCTGGGAAACACAGCATGATGATGCAGAGGACAACAACCATAACAAACAGTTCAAACTTGGTAGTATTATCTTTGTGGAAGTGCGACAAATGTGTTGATCGTGTGTGTCCTGAGAATAATAATTCTAATTGTTGTGCATGTTGATCCTGTGGCACTGATAGAACGAGCGAATGCATGGCTTCTTTTAAGTGCAAATTTCTATTAAAGCTAATTAAATTTAAGTAAAGTGACCACTAACTCCTGTTATTACGGTACCAATACAGACCCGCTCGTGAACCGACGTGTGGCCGAGGGTGCATCTTCTGCCAGGCATGCAGCGGATGAGGGAGGGGTAGTAACTGTTGTCGCCTGTACACACTCAGCTTACTGTTGAATCCAGTTCCCCAAGAGCTGAAAAACAAACTTCTGCCGTCGCCTACACACTCGTTCACTCGAAGGGACTCCAATGGCGATCCGAGGGGTGAGCCTGCTGGATATGGACTCGGTGAAGCTCTGCATCGCCTCAGTCCTATGGCTGCACCAGGTTCTGGAGCATTCGTCTGTTTCATCGGCAGCGCCTACTGCACCTTCGCTACGGTGGAGAGAAGGAAGAACGCGATGATTCAGCCATCTGGTGCAACAAGCTTGTCGACATCCAGAAGCAATACAAGATCATCAGCAACGGGCAGGAGAAGGACTCCGTGGTTGACCTCGCTGAGACCATCATCAACCCCTGATACGCCAACATGAAAGAAAACGACCTGAACACGTGGGACGTACCTTTGAATCTAGCCTACATAACCTACGTGGCCAAGGACGCATACGCATGCTATGACATGTATAGGCAGATCTTGGACATGAGAGCGTGTCTGCTTCCCGTAACCGACGAGTACACGGACAGCCGCAGCGTCATGATCAAGCGTGCCAGGAAGGTCTAGATGTTGTACTTTATCTATTTATAAGCACCTTTATCATATGAGTGTTTCATGCATTAGCCTATGTGTCGTAATTATCTGTTTTGTCCAAAATATTTCTTTTAAGAACCCATTAACCTAATTTCTTTTTTAGTGGCTATTTTCTTATGTATGTAAACTAGTTCACTTGTCCGTAAAAAAAACTAGTTCACTCGGCTGCCGTGCTTTTAATCTTCTTCCTCCCAACATATTCCCCTCCTCAGGTGGACCCAGCAGGTCTCTGAATTTTCTCCCACTTTCTTTTTCGATGTAAACTGAGTTTTCTCCTAGTACTTTCCCCTAGAACCAACTCAACTGTCCCATGTCTAGCCTAAAAAATAATAATACCCCACGTACTATGAACTCATCAAATTAAAATGATATTTTATTTCGTAAGTTGAAAGTTCTTACAAAATAATAATAATGTGTACATAAGCTTGGCAAGTTAACTCCTAGTGATTGCGTACATAAGCTTGCAAAGATTTTACTGACGTGCAATCATGTGTTTATGTTTTTATAACATTTCTCCGTCTAGCCCAACATGATATTTTCACCCAGCCCAGCAAGTCCATGGATTTCGAGAAAAATGCAAATTGGATTTAGACGGGCTACATAGATGCTACATCATTGTTTCACCCAGCCCACCAAATGGACTAAAAAAACTAATGGACTGACAGCTGGGTCCACGGCCACAACCTAGTTTTTTTGTGATTTGCCAAGTAAGTCGCTTTGTTAGGCATGTTGGGCTGCAAATCTCTCAAGACGAGGAGAGCTTTCATTCGGCTGGCCGAGAAAATGGCCCATCAGTAATGGGAAATGGGCTGTACATTTTTAAAACACATCAAACCGGCAATTTGTTTCAAATATGTTATTTTTCATTTAGAGATTTTAAATTACATTAATTTTTATGCGTGGAGAATTTGTTGGATTTTATATTGATATACATTTATTTTTAAAATCAGTTTGAATGCGAGTCGAAATTTCAGGATTAAAAACAGTTCGGACCGCATCGAAATATGCAAAATTTCGTATAATTTTTTAACCGTGGCCACAATATGGGCTGTAATGCTAACAAAAAGAATATGGGCTCCAAAAAAACCTTAAGAATTAGCAAATGGGCTCTATGTTGTTTTCCACAGATTTGAGGCTTTCCTAAAAAAAGGTTGACGCACAAGCAGTGACTGTTGGATGTCCATCGAACAGCCGTCGTGCTTCTTCAATCTCTGCTCTTCCTGCTCCAGCCGCTCAAACAAGCGCCGGTGGGAGGACTGCCTGCTCCCTCCTCCCCGCGGCCGGTTGTGCTGCCGCGCAGGCCACACCGCCCCACTGCCTAGCCATCCCTCTACTTACCCACACCTGTTGTTATTCCCCGGCGACGGCAGATGAATCAATAAACCGCCGTAAAGTCATACTCCCCTCCGTGTGGGAAACAACTGCCGAGTCTTCCCTGCCTCCGTGTCGTTCCCTTCCTAGGCCTCGCCGTCGTCCACCGCCCTGGTGCTCTCGGCGCAGCCTGGTCAACGTGGTCAACGACCGACATGCATCTGAAGTGGACTGTACGTGGAGAGGCCGACAGCTGGGTCCACGGCCGCACGCAAGGAAATGCCTCCTTATTACGCGCAAAATAATGATTCCTCCACCTGACATCAGGGACCCACCGAAAGGGCCTCTGTATTTCACGAAAAAAACGTTACCGCCGCTGACAGCTTGGACCCACCAGCTATATCTTCGCACGCAAGGAAGTGCCTCCTTATTACGCACAAAAAATGAATACTCCCCCTGTTAGCTGGGACCCAGTATAGTGGCAGGCTGACTTGTGGGCCTACAAAGTTGACGGGGACGGAGGGCTTTGTCAAGTTAGTCAATATATGCATGATTCTAGCTCCAGTGACCGTACGATTTCCATCCAACAGCCGTAGTGCTTCTTCAACCTCTGGTGTTCTTGCTCCAGCCGCCCAAACCAGCGTCGGTCGTGCCTCGTGCTCCTGCCTCCTGTGGCCGTATGTGATGCGACGGAGGCTTCACCGCCCCCTACTACTCCCACCGCTGGCCAGGCCATGCCTCTACTCACCCACACCCCCTGGTATTCTGCTGCGACGACAGCCTCACACCGCAGCGAACCAGTGAACCCTCATACTCCTCTACGTGTGGGCATCCACTGCTGCGTCTTCCCCGGCTCCGTGTCGTCCCCTTCCTAGGCCTTGCCGTCGTCCACCGCCCTGGTGCTCTCGGCACGGCGTGGTCAACGTGGTCAAGGAACGGCTTCGATCGGACGTGGAATGTACGTGGAGAGGCTGACAGCTGGGTCCACGGCCGCAGCAAGGAAGTGCCTCCTTATTACATGCAAAATAATTATTCCTCCACCTGACAGCGGGGACCCACCGGACGGGCCACCGTCTTTCGCAAAAAAACGTTTCCCCTTGACTGCTGGGACCCACCAGCTACACCTTCGCACGCAAGGAAGTGCGTCCGGGCAAAAAAAATGATTCACCCCCTGACTGCTGGGACCCACCAGCTACATCTTCGCACGCAAGGAAGTGCCTGACAGTCAGGACCCACCTGGTCGAAGCGTACGTAGCATTGTCATTTAGGTCGCGAATGTGTACATACATATATACTGGTTGATGTAGAGGCGCGCACGTGTCGTAGTCGAGGCGCGCACGTGTTGGAGTAGAGGCGCGCACGTAGCATGTACACGTACGTACAGCAGCCAGGGTACAAGAAAGAAAATACGGCCACGTACGTGCATACGGGAAGGGTCTCGAATGCCTACTCGCGCATACATACGACCAAGGCTCGTGTACATGGCTGGGTCGCAACGGAGAAACAGCGTCGTCGTCGTGTTCATGGGGAGGCAGCATCGTCGTCGTGTTCATGGGGAGGCAACGAAATGCGTCGTGTTCATGGGGAGGCAACGGAATGCATCGTGTTCATCAGGAGGCAACGGAACGCGTGGGAGCCAACCGGCTAGGTTGGAACGCAATGCGTGGTCGTGTTCATCGGGAGGGCTTGGACGGAACATGCGATGGAAACGAGGCCTGAACGGGGTCCTGTTGATCGGGAGGGGTCTGGCGTATCGCAAAACGGAGGAAACAGACCTCCTACGGTCGAAACGGGGGTCCTGTTGATCAGGAGGGGTGTGGCGTACCGCAAAACGGACGAAATGGACCTCCTATAGTCAAAACGGGGGTCCTGTTCATCGGGAGGGGTGTGCCGTACCGCGAAACGGACATCCTACGGTCGAAACGGGGGTCCTGTTCATCCGGAGGGGTGTGGCGTACCATAAAACGGGACTCCACAGGATACTGTTCATCTCCACCATTGACCTCCTCCAGCCTCCACGGGCTACCGTCGACCTCCTCCAGCCTCCACGAGCTCCTGTTCATCCAGCCTCCACCGCGCGCTACTGTTCAACCACCCCTCCACCGTCTACTGTTCATCCAGCCCTCCACACCACGGGGTCCTGTTCAACCACCCCTCCATCGTTTACTGTTCATCCAGCCCTCCACCACACCACGGGGTCCTGTTCATCCAGATGCAATGCCACCGCTCACTGTTCATCCACCCCCCCGCAACGCTCACAGTTCATCCCAGAGGCAGCATCGATCAGCTTCAGTTAGCAGCAGTAGCGAAGGAATCGCTCGATCGGGTTCAGTTAACAGCCATCGATCGATCGCTCCAGTTCAGTAACGTGTAGCCTGCAGTGCAATCGCTCGGGTTCAGTTAGAGCCCAACGCCTCTCTCGGGTTCAGTTAGAGCCAACGCCTCGCACACACGCGCGTACGTGTACGAGAGAAACGCGCATCGCTTGGCCCCCGACCTCCCACCGTAACCGGGAACTCCCCGAAATTTTCCTCCCCCTCGCTTCTACCATGGTTTTTTCCGTCATGGACGGCCCAAAGAATGTCATGTAGCTGCATCTCCGGCCTGCCCAGGACGAAAAGCCCATTTTCTGTCATGATTTTTTGTCATAGAAGTAGGAGCCCACCACATCTATGATGATACCAGGTTTTGTCACAATTATCGTCATAGAAGTGTCATATGTATGACAGAAAAAAAATTTCGTTCGGCCCAAAATGTCAGAGATGTGTCTTTTTTTGTAGTGGTTGGATGAGATTTATCATGTAATCGAGTTAGTTTTGTTAGGGTCTGATCCCTAGTATCCACTATGTTCTGAGATTGATGTTGCTATGACTTTGCTATGCTTAATGCTTGTCACTAGGGCCCGAGTGCCATGATTTCAGATATGAACCTATTATGTTTTCATCAATATATGAGAGTTCTTGATCCTATCTTGCAAGTCTATAGTCACCTACTATGTGTTATGATCCAGCAACCCCGAAGTGACAATAATCAGGACCACTCCCGGTGATGACCGTTCATTGAGGAGTTCATGTATTCACTATGTGTTAATGCTTTGGTCCGATACTCTATTAAAAGGAGGCCTTAATATACCTTAGTTTCCAATAGGACCCCGCTGCCACGGGAGGGTAGGACAAAAGATGTCATGCAAGTTCTTTTCCATAAGCATGTAAGACTATATTCGGAATACATGCCTACATTACATTGATGAACTAGAGCTAGTTCTGTGTCACCCTAGGTTATGACTGTTACATGATCGATCGCGTACGGTATAATTCTCCATCACCGATCCAATGCCTACGAGCTTTTCCTATATTGTTCTTCGCTTATTTACTTTTCCGTTGCTACTGTTACCATCACTATAAAACCCAAAAATATTACTTTTGCTACCGATACTTTTGCTATCGTTACCACTACTATCATATGACTTTGCTACTAAATACCTTTCTGCAGATATTAAGTTTCGAGGCATGGTTGAATTGAGAACTCAGCTGCTAATACTTGAGAATATTCTTTGGCTCCCCTTGTGTCGAATCAATAAATTTGGGTTGAATACTCTACCCTGGAAAACTATTGTGATCCCCTATACTTGTGGGTTATCACTGTGATAGCGACGCAGGGCTTGCTGATAGCGTGCAGCATGCGTAGCAGCCCGGAGACGGTTCTCCGCGAGTAGCACAATGTCATCATGCTGGTGCTGATCTTGCGCTACTTCATTGTAGGCAAGCACTCGAGGTGACCCGTAAATGAGTTCCATGGGGATAACTACTTCTGCCCCATAGACCAGGGAGAAGGGAGTCTGCCTGGTAGCTCGGTTTGGTGTCGTCCTGAGGGCCTAGAGAACTACCGATAGCTCCTCGATCCACCACCTGCCTTGCTTCTGCAGCGTATCAATAGTTCTTGTCTTGAGTCCCCACAGCATTTCAGTGTTCGCCCTCTCAGCTTGTACATTGCTCTGGGGGTGTGCCACAGAGGCAAATGAGATCTTGCATCCCTGGGCATGAATATATTGCATGAAGACGCGGCTCGTGAACTGTGTGCCGTTGTTGGTGATGATCCTTGCCAGAACTCCACAACGACATACAAGCTCTTTCAAGAACTTGATAGCTGACTGAGTAGTCACCTTTCTCACGGCAGTCCCTTCGGCCACTTTGTAAACTTGTCGATAGCAGCGAACAAGAATTCAAAGCCCCCAATTGCTCGGGGGAAGGGACCGAGGATATTGAGCCCCAGACCAAAAATTGCCATGATAGAGGGATTGTCTGAAGAGCTTGGGCAGGCAGGTGGGTTTTCTTGGAATGGAACTGGCAGGCTCCACACTTTGTGACTAGCTTGACCGCATCTTGGAGGGCTGTGGGCCAATAGAATCCTTGCCGGAATGCTTTCCCAACTAATGCCCTTGATCCAATGTGGGAGCCGCACATGCCTTTGTGTATCTCGTCCAGCAGTTCCTTTCCTTCTTCCCAACAGGCACACTTGATTTTCACACTGTTGGGCCTCCTTGTGTACAGAGTGTCATCGACAAACTAGTACATACTGGCCCTCCGGGCTACGCTTTCAGCTTCATCTTAGTCGCCGGGTAGCTCTCCGGTTTGGAGGAAGTGGACAATGTGCCTTGCCCAAGTTGGAGCATGGGGCTCGGCAACGAGGACTAGTGGCACCTCCTCTACTACGGCAGCACATGCCTCGTTCGCGGGGTCCATGGGCCCGGCTGGAGGGTGTGGTCCGGCAGATGGCGAGGAGTTATTTCTGGCATGGTCTCTACCTAGAGCGGACGGCTCTACCGGGAGAGGCTTACCGGTGTCCAACTTTCTCCTTTTCCGGGCCATTGTTGCTAGGGATACGGAGGGCTGAGTGAGATGGAGAACAAAAGTCCCTCGTTCCATAGGAAGCTTCTGTGCAGCGCAATTTGACAGGTGATCATCTATAATGTTTTCCGCATGGGGTATGTGCTCTGTTTGCAATCCGTCAAAGCACTCCTCCAATCTCCTCACTTCCTCGACGTATGCCTCAATCGATGGACTTTGGTAATCCTCGTTGACTTGTCTCACCACATGCTGTGAATCTCCTCGAATGATCAGCTTCTTAATTCCCAATTCTGCGGCAATCCTAAGCCCAGCAAGGAGCCCTTCATACTCTGCTGTATTGTTGGTTGCCTCTTCCTAGGCAAAATGCATCTGGATGACGTAATCCAAGTGCTCCCCGGAGGGGGCGACAAGAAGCATGCCACCCCCCGCACCTTGCAGGGAAAAGGCACCATCGAAATACATAATCCATTCTTGGGGTGATTCCTTTCGGGGATATCCGTCTCTGGCACTTCCTCATCAGGGGTTGGCGTCCATTCTACAAAAAACTCTGCCAATGCCCTACTTTGGATTGTTGACGTGCTCTCAAACTTCAAACCAAAACTGGATAACTCTAAAGCCTACTCCACTATTCTGCCAGTAGCCTCAAGGTTTCGGAGTATCCTTTGCAACGGGAAACGAGTGATGCTACCTCTTGAGCACTGCATTGGTTTCCCCTTGAAGAGGAAAGGGTGGAGCAGTAAAGCAGCGTAATTATTTCCCTTAGTTTTTGAGAACCAAGGTATCAATCCAGTAGGAGACCACGCGTGAGTCACCTCGTACCTACACAAACAAATAAGATCCTCGCAACCAATGCGATAAAGGGGTTGTCAATCCCTTCACGGCCACTTGCAAGAGTGAGATCTGATAGAGATGATAATAATAAGATAAATATTTTGGTATTTTTATGATATAGATTGAAACTAAATAAAACAAAATAAACCGCGCCAGAAATAGCTGGTTGATAGGAGATTAATGTGATGAAAAATAGACCCGGGGGCCATAGGTTTCACTAGTGGCTTCTCTCAAGATAGCATAAGTATTACAGTGGGTGAACAAATTACTATCGAGCAATTGATAGAAAAGCGAATAATTATGAGAATATCTTGGTATGATCATGTATATAGGCATCACGTCCGAGACAAGTAGACCGAAACGATTCTGCATCTACTACTATTACTCCACACATCGACCGCTATCCAGCATGCATCTAGAGTATTAAGTTCATAAGAACAGAGTAACGCCTTAAGCAAGATGACATGATGTAGAGGGATAAACTCATGCAATATGATATAAACCCCATCCTTTTATCCTCGATGGCAACAATACAATATGTGTCGTTTCCCTTTCTGTCACTGGGATCGAGCACCGCAAGATTGAACCCAAAGCTAAGCATTCTCCCATTGCAAGAAAGATCAATCTAGTAGGCCAAACCAAACTGATAATTCGAAGATACTTGCAAAGATAAAACAATCATACATAAAAGAATTCATAGAAGATTCAAATATTGTTCATAGATAAACATGATCATAAACCCACAATTCAACGGATCTCGACAAACAAACCGCAAAAGAAGATTACGTCGAATAGATCTCCAAGAGAATCGAGGAGAACTTCGTAGTGAGATCCAAGGAGAGAGAAGAAGCCATCTAGCTACTAGCTATGGACCCGAAGGTCTGAAGTAAACTACTCACACATCATCGGCGGGGCCATGGAGTAGATGTAGAGGCCCTCCGTGATCAATGCCCCCTCCTGCGGAGCTCCATAAAGGCCCCAAGATGGGATCTCTTGGGTACAGAAGGTTGCGGTGGTGGAAATAGGGTTTCGTGGTGCTCCTGGATGTTTGCGGGTTACGTGGATGTATATAGGATGAAGAAGTAGGTCGGTGGAGCAACAAGGGGCCCACGAGGGTGGAGGTTGCTCCCCCCTGCCTCATGGCCTCCTTGATTGTTTCTTGACGCCCACTCCAAGTCTCCTGGATCATGTTTGTTCAAAAAAATAATGCTCCCGAAGGTTTCATTCCGTTTGGACTCCGTTTGATATTCCTTTTGTACGAAACACCGAAATAGGCAAAAAAACAGCAATTTGAGTTGGGCCTCCGGTTAATAGGTTAGTACCGAAAATAATATAACAGTGTAAAATAGATCCCGTTAACATCCAAAATAGATACGTTGGAGACGTATAAGCATCCCCAAGCTTAATTCCTACTCGTCCTCGAGTAGGGAAATGATAAAAACAAAATTTTTGATGTGGAATGCTTCCTAACATATTTCTCAATGTAATATTTTCTCTATTGGGGCATGAATGTTCGGATCCGAAAGATTCAAGATAAAAGTTTATTGTTGACATAAAAATAGTAATACTCCAAGTATGCTAATGAAGCAATTATGTCTTATCAAAATACCATAGCCAAAGAAAACTTATCCCTACAAGTTTGGCCATGCTTCATTTTCGTCACACAAAATGCTCTCATCATGCACAACCCCGATGACAAGCCAAGCAATTGTTTCATACTTAGCCTTTTCAAACTCTTTCAACTTTTACGCAATATATGAGTGCGAGCCATGGACGTAGCACTATGGGTGGAATAGAATATGATGATTGAGGTTGTGTGAGAAGACAAAAAGGAGAAAGTCTCACATTGAATCGGATAATCAATGGGCTATGGAGATGCCCACCAATTGATGTCAATGCAAGGAGTAGGGATTTCCATGCAACAGATGCGCTAGAGCTATAAATATATGAAAGCTCATCAATGAAACTAAGTGGGTGTGCATCCAACTCGCTTCCTCATGAAGACCTAGGGAATTTGAGGAAGCCCATCATTGTAATATACAAGCCAAGTCGTATAATGAAAAATTTCCACTAGTATATGAAAGTGATAAAATAAGAGACTCTCTATCATGAAGATCATGGTGCTACTTTGAAGCACAAGTGTGGAAAAGGATAGTAACATTGTCCCTTCTCTCTTTTTCTCTAATTTTTTTATTCGGGCCTTCTTTCTTTTTTTGTCCTCTTTTCTTTCTTTCTCTTTTTTTCGTCCTGAGTTTCATCCCGACTTGTGGGGGAATCATAGTCTCCATCCTTTCCTCACATGGGACAATGCTCTAATGATGATCATCCCACTTTTATTTTCTTACAACTCAAGAATTAAAACTCGATACTTATAACAAAATATGACTCTATGTGAATGCCTCCGGTGGTGTACCGGGATTGCGATGAATCAAGAGTGACATGTATGAAAAAATTATGAACGGTGGCTTTGCCACAAATACCATGTCAACTACATGATCATGCAAAGCAATATGACAATGATGATGCGTGTCATAATAAATGGAACGGTGGAAAGTTGCATGGAAACATATCTCGGAATGGCTATGGAAATGCCATAATAGGTAGGTATGGTGGCTGTTTTGATGAAGATATAAGGAGGATTATGTGTGATAGAGCGTATCATATCACGGGGTTTGGATGCACAGGCGAAGTTTGCACCAACTATCAAGGTGAGAAAGGGCAATGCATGGTACCGAAGAGGCTAGCAATGATGGAAGGGTGAGAGTGCGGGTAATCCATGGACTCAACATTAGTCATAAAGAACTCACATACTTATCGCAAAAATCTACAAGTCATCAAAACCAAGCACTACGCGCATGCTCCTGGGGGATAGATTGGTAGGAAAAGACCATCGCTCGTCCCCGACCGCCACTCATAAGGAAAGCAATCAAAGAACACCCCATGCTTCAAATTTGTCAGATAACGTTCACCATACGTGCATTCTACGGGACTTGCCAACTTCAACACAAGTATTCATCAATTTCACAATTACTCAACTAGCACACCTCTAATATTACCACCTTTCTATCTCAAAACCATCTATCAAGCATCCAACTTCTCTTAGCATTTAAAATTTATAGCCAAAGTGAATTACCATGCTGTTCTAAAGGACTCTCAAAATTATATTAGTGAAGCATGAGAGAACAATTATTTCTATAAAATAGAACCACCGCCGTGCTCTTAAAGATAAAAGCGAAGCACTAGAGCAAAAACTATATAGCTCAAAAGTTATAAGTGAAGCACATAGAGTATTCTAATAAATTCCAATTAATGTGTGTCTCTCGCAAAAGGTGTGTACAGTAAGGATGATTGTTGTAAACTAGAAAGCAAACACTCAAATCATACAAGACGCTCCAAGAAAAACACATATATCTCCAAGTAAAGTTACTAATAGACGAAGATGAAAGAGGGGATGCCTTCTGGGGCATCCCCAAGCTTAGGCTTTTTGGTGTCCTTGGATTTTACCTTGGGTACCCAAGCTTAGGCTCTTGCCACTCCTTGTTCCATAATCCATCAAATACTTACCCAAAACATGAAAACTTCACAACACAAAACTTAAAAGAAAATCTTCGTGAGCTCCGTTAGTAAAAGAAAACAAACCACCACTTCAAGGTACTATAATGAACTGATTCTTGATTTATATTGGTGCTAAACCTACTGTATTCCAACTTCTCTATGGTTTATAAACTCTTTTACTAGCCATAGATTCGTCAAAATAGGCAAACAACACACGATAAACAGAATCTATTAAAAACAGAATAGTCCATAGTAATCTGAAGGTTTCGTCCTCTTCTGCAACCCCAAAAATTTTAAAATAAATTTCTGGAAGTGAGTAATTTATCTATTAATCATCTTCAAAAATAATTAACTAAATAGCATTCTCCAGTAAAAAATGGCAGCAATTCTCATGTGCGCTAAATTTTCTTTTTTTTACAGCAAGATCAAAAAGACTTTCCCCAAGTCTTCCCAACGGTTCTACTTAGCACAAACACTAATTAAACACAAAAAACACAACCAAAACAGAGGCTAGATAAATTATTTATTACTATACAGAAGCAAAAAGAAAGGAATAAAAATAAAATTGGGTTGCCTCCCAACAAGCGCCATCGTTTAACGCCCCTAGCTAGGCATAAAAGCAAGGATAGATCTGGGTATTGCCATCTTTGGTAGGCAATATAAGTGTCTCTCATAATAGATTCATATGGTAATTTAATTTTATTTCTAGGGAAGTGTCCCATGCCTTTCCTTAACGGAAATTGGAATTTAATATTCCCTTCCTTCATATCAATAATTGCACCAATCGTTCTAAGGAAAGGCCTACCAAGAATAGTAGGACATGAAGGATTGCAATCAATATAAAGAACAATGAAATCCAGGGGCACATAATTCCTATTTGCGACAATAAGAACATCATTAATATTTCCCATAGGTTTCTTAATAGTGGAATCCGCAAGGTGCAAGTTTAAGGAACAATCATCAAATTCACGGAAACCTAGCAAATCACACAAAGCTTTTGGAATCATGGAAACACTAGCACCCAAATCACACAAAGCATGGCACTCATGATCTTTAATTTTAACTTTAATTGTAGGTTCCCATTCATCATAAAGTTTTCTAAGGATAGAAACTTCCAACTCAAGTTTTTCTTCATAAGATTGCATCAAAGCATCAACGCTATGTTTAGTAAAAGCTTTATTTTGACTGTAAGCATGAGCAGAATTTAGCATGGATTGCAACAAGGAAATACAATATATCAAAGAGCAATTATCATAATTAAATTCCTTGAAATCCAAGATAGTGGGTTCATTTCTATCTAAAGTTTTGACCTCTTCAATCCCACTTTTACCAAATTTAGCATCAAGATCTAAAAACTCCAAATTTTCGGGACGCCTTCTAACTAAAGTTGACTCATCTCCGGTCCCATCATTATCAAGATTCATATTTCAAAACAAGGATTTAATAGGGGACACATCAATTACTTTTAGATCTTCATCTTTATTCTCAGGAAAACGAGAAGAACACGCTTTCACAAAACAATCTTTCTTAGCACACATCCTAGCGGTTCTTTCTTTGCACTCATCAATGGAAATTCTCATGGGTTTGAGAGACTCATTGATATCATGCTTAGGTGGGATAGATCTATGTTTCAAAGAATCAACATCAAGAGAAATTTTATCCACGTTCCTAGCCAACTCATCACTCTTAAGCAATTTTTCTTCAATCAAAGCATTGAAACTCTTTTGTGAAGTAATAAATTCTTTAATACTAGACTCAAAATCAGAGGGCATCTTATTATAATTTCCATAAGAACTGTTGTAGGAATTACCATAATTATTAGAGGAATTACTAGGAAACGGCCTAGAATTAAAATTACCTCTATACGCGTTATTACCAAAATTGTTCCTACCAACAAAATTCACATCCATAATTCATTATTATTCTCAATCAAAGTAGACAAAGGCATATCATTAGGATCAGTAGGAGCACTCTTATTAGCAAAAAAATTCATAAGTTCATCCATCTTTGCACTCAAAACATTAATCTCTTCAATTGCATGCACCTTTTTACTAGTAGATCTTTTAGTGTGCCATTGAGAATAATTAACCATAATATTATCTAGGAGTTTGGTAAGTTCTCCTAAAGTGATTTCCATAAAAGTGCTTCCCGCGGCCGAATCCAAAATATTTCTAGAAGCAAAGTTCAATCCGGCAAAAAAAGTTTGTATAATCATCCAAAGATTCAAACCATGTGTTGAGAAATTACGTATCATTAATTTCATCCTCTCCCAAGATTGTGCAACACGTTCATGATCAAGTTGCTTAAAATTAATAATATCATTTCTAAGAGAGATGATCTTAGCAGGAGGAAAATACTTAGAGATAAAAGCATCTTTGCACTTATTCCATGAATCAATACTATTTTTAGGCAAATACGAAAACCAAGTTTTAGCATGATCTCTAAGTGAAAATGGAAATAGCACAAGTTTAACAATATCATTGTCCACATCTTTCTTCTTTTGCATATCACACAAATCACCAAAGTTGTTTAGATGGGTAGCGGATCTTCACTAGGAAGGCTAGAAAATGGATCTTTCATTACAAGATTCAGCAAAGCAGTTTTAATTTCACAAGATTAAACATTGGTAAGAGGAGCAATCGGAGTGCTAATAAAATCATTATTGTTGGTATTGGCAAAGTCAGACAATTTAGTATTATCTTGAGCCATCGTGACAAGCAAGCAATCCAACACACAAGCAAACAAGAAATGGGCAAAAGAGGCAAATGAAAAGAGGCGAACGGAAAAGAGAGGGCGAACAAAACGGCAAGGGTGAAGTGGGGGAGAGGAAAACGAGGCAAATAATGTAATGCGAAGGATAAGAGTTGTGATGGGTACTTGGTATGTCTTGACTTGGCGTAGATCTCCCTGGGAATGGCGCCAGAAATGGCTAGTTGCTGGGAGATCAAATCTTGACTTGACTTGGCGTAAGCCTCCCCGACAACGGTGCCAGAAATCCTTCTTGCTACCTCTTGAGCACTGCGTTGGTTTTCCCTTGAAGAGGAAAGGGTGCAGCAGTAAAGGAGCGTAAGTATTTCCCTCAGTTTTTGAGAACCAAGGTATCAATCCAGTAGGAGACCATGCGCGAGTCACCTCGTACCTACAAAAAAAATAAGAACCTCGCAACCAACGCGATAAAGGGGTTGTCAATCCCTTCACGGCCACTTGCAAGAGTGAGATCCGATAGAGATGATAATAATAAGATAAATAGTTTTGGTATTTTTATGATATAGATTGAAAGTAAATAAAGCAAAATAAACGGCGCCAAAAATATCTTGTTGACGGGAGATTAATATGATGGAAAATAGCCCCGGGGGGCATAGGTTTCACTAGTGGCTTCTCACAAGATAGCATAAGTATTATGGTGGGTGAACAAATTACTGTCGAGCAATTGATAGAAAAGCGAATAATTATGAGAATATCTAGGTATGATCATGTATATAGGCATCACGTCCAAGACAAGTAGACCGAAACGATTCTACATCTACAACTATTACTCCACACATCGACCGCTATCTAGCATGCATCTAGATTATTAAGTTCATAAGAACGTAGTAACGCCTTAAGCAAGATGAAATGATGTAGAGGGATAAACTCATGCAATATGATATAAACCCCATCTTTTATCCTCGATGGCAACAATACAATACGTGCCGTTTCCCTTTCTATCACTGGGATCGAGCACCGCAAGATTGAACCCAAAGCTAAGCACTTCTCCCATTGCAAGAAAGATCAATCTAGTAGGCCAAACCAAACTGATAATTCGAAGAGACTTGCAAAGATAATACAATCATACATAAAAGAATTCAGAGAAGATTCAAGTATTCTTCATAGATAAACTTGATCATAAACCAACAATTCGTTGCCGCAAAAGAAGATAACATCGAATAGATCTCCAAGAGAACCGAGAACTTTGTATTGAGATCCAAAGAGAGAGAAGAAGCCATCTAGCTACTAGCTATGGACCCGAAGGTCTAAAGTAAACTACTCACACATCATCAGAGGGGCCATGGAGTTGATGTAGAGGCCCTCCGTGATCAATGCCCCCTCCAGCAGAGCTCCGGAAAAGGCCCCAAGATGGGATCTCTTGGTTACAGAAGGTTGCGGTGGTGGAAATAGGGTTTCATGGTGCTCCTAGATGTTTGCGGGGGGTACATCAATATATATAGGAGGTAGAAGTAGGTCGGTGGAGCAATGAGGGGCCCACGAGGGTGGAGGGCGCGCCCAGGGGGTGGGCGCACCCCCTGCCTCGTGGCCTCCTTGATTGTTTCTTGACACCCACTCCAAGTCTCCTGGATCATGTTTGTTCCAAAAATAATGCTCCCGAAGGTTTCATCCGTTTGGACTCCGTTTGATATTCCTTTTCTACGACACACTGAAATAGGCAAAAAAAACAACAATTTGGGCTGGGCCTCCGGTTAATAGGTTAGTCCCAAAAATAATATGAAAGTGTAAAATAAAGCCCAGTAACATCCAAAACAGATAATATAATAGCATGGAACAATCAAAAATTATAGATAAGATGGAGACGTATCAAATAACAACCATGATCTCATGGGCTTGGAAGTAGTGGCGCAGTTTCCTTGAGGCCATGATGAGGCCGAAGATCAACTTTTGCATGCTAGAGTACCTCGATCTTGCCCCCTACAACAAGGAGCTGAGGAAGTACACTCGGCGCGGCACCACTTTCTTCTTTGCCGCGTCCTTGGGGTTGCTCTCGCTACCGTGCTCATTTCTGTCCCGTTCCTTCTCTGACTCTGCCAGTCCTTGCTCATTCTCAGCTTCATCCATTTCCCGCTGCAGTACTAAGGCCGTGCTAACCACCTAGTTGGTTGCTGCCAAGTACAGCAGCAACGGCTCTTGCAGTTTGGGAGCAACCAAGGAAGGCACTAAGGACAAGTAGGTATTCAACTCTTGCAAAGCCGTATCTGTTGCCGGAGTCCACTTCATGGGCCCTACCTTCTTCAAGATTTTGATGAACGGCAGGGCGCGCTCGGCAGACATGGAAATGAATCTGCTTAGCGCGACAATGCACCCTGTCAGACGCCTCACATCCTTGACTATCCTTAGCGGCTGGATCTACTCGATAGCTTTAATCTTGTCGGGGTTGGCTTCGATCCCCCGGTGGGACACAAAGAACCAAAAAAGCTTGCCGGAGGGAACACCAAACACACACTTCTGTAGGTTAAGCTTCAAGTTGATCTTGCGCAGATTAGCAAATGTCTCTTCCAAATCCTGAATAAGGGTGACTCTATCCTTGGTCTTGACCGCAATGTCATCCATATAAGCTTCTATGTTTCTATGCAGTTGTGGCTCAAAACCTCGTCTAGACTTCCCTCGCAAAACTGGACCTGACACTCTTTAATCCGAATGGCATACGGACAAAATAGTATGTACCACATGGAGTGATGAACGGCATCTTCTCTTCGTCTTCCTTGGACATGAATATCTGGTGGTACCCACAATATGCATCCAAAAAGGAGAGCAAATGACAGCCTGAAGTGGAATCCATAATCTTGTCGATAAGCGGCAAGGGAAATGGGTCCTTTGGGCAAGCTTTCTTGCGATCTGTGAAATCTATGCAAAGTCTCCACTTCCCGTTAGCCTTCCGGACTACCATTGGAGTTGCCAACCACGTGGGGTGTAGCACACCTTTGACCAAACCAGTTGCTTCAAGTTTCTTGATTTCTTCTGTGATAAATTGTTTCCTTTCCAAGGCCTGCTTCCGGACTTTCTGCTCGACAGGTCAAGAATGTGGGCAGACAGCAAGCTGGTGCTTGCAGATGGTTGCCAGGCAAACACATCAGCATTCACCTGCAGGAAGGTAATGAGCGCGCTTTCCTATTTGTCATCAAGGGTGGCACTGATAGTGAAAGTACCATCAATGCCTGCCAACCCTGCTGAGACCTTATTCACTAGGGGAGTAGTGACATTGGATCTCTTGCTGTTGGCCCACTCCGGCACGTCATCAATGAGTGTCGTGCTCTTGCTGGGGGCACGCTTCCCGAATCTTTGCTGGACTCCCTACAACCCTTTTTGTTTCCTCTGTTCGCCTTTGCGGGAACTTCCGCTCCTACCGCCTCTGCCACGACTGCGTCCAAGTACATATTGTCCATGCAAATGATTGCATCTTTCTCGTCTGCTCCCATTAGCCCAGGCATCTTCAAGGTGTTGTAGGCATAGTGGGATGCCGCCATGAATTTGGCCAGGGCTGGGCGTCCAAGAATCCGACTATACGGCAGGGGGACATCAACCACATCAAACACAATCTTTTCATTCTGATAGTTCAGCTCTCCCCCAAATGTCATCGGCAGCGTGATCTTTCCCTTAGGATGACTCCTACAGGTATTAACTCCTTGAAACGTGTCGGTAACTTCTAGGTCTTCTTCTGCTATCTGAAGTCTTTTGATTACTGCCGGGGAGAACGGATTTGACACGACCCCACCGTCCACCAAATTTTTTGTGAGCTTGAGGTTGCGGATTGTCGGAGAGACCAACAAGGGAAAACATCCTATCGCTGTGGTGGAGCTAGGATGGTCCTCTTCGTCAAAGATGATGGGCGTGCATGACCATTTGAGTGGCTTCTGGGCCTTTGGTGCTGGTTCCACGACATTGACTTCCCGGGCCCACCGTTTGAGCTGGTGATGGGAGGTGTGCAAAGATGCACCCCCGTCAATGCACATGGCATCAGTGGCCTTTTGAAAATCCTTGGTTCCGAAGGGTGATTTACTTCACCGCCTTGGCCCTTACCGCCAACAACATTCTGACCCTTTTCTTTGTCACACTTCTCATACTATGTGGTCTATCTCTTAACTAGCTGCTTAACTTGATAACACTCTTGAAGGTCTTGGCCTTTGGTCTGATGGATCTTGTAGTACGGCCCATCACCTTGCCCAGCTTTGTCGGCATCCGCTGCCTCCTGGCAGTTAGTGCACATAGCAGCTTTCTTGCCGGGGGCCTCAGCTTTGGCCTTCTTGCCGGTACTATGTGTACCAGATCCTTCCACAGTCATCACTACCTTATCCTTCCGCTTCTTACTGCACTTCTTGCTCTTCCTCTGACTGGTTGACTCATCATCATCCTCTTAATCAACATTGATGGAATCTTCCTCTCTGGGAAACTTCCTTCCCTCCTCCATCCGAGCACACTTATCATCGAGTGTGTAAATATCCTTCACAGTCTTTGGCAACCGCATGTTCATCTTGGAATGCATCCGATGGTTGCGCACATTGGACTGGAAGGCAGCAATCACAGCTGACGGGTTGATATTCAGGATGTACCTATGAACTTTGTTGAATCTCTGCAAATACTTACAGAGGGTTTCTCCTTCCTTCTATTGGAGAAGCTGAAGGTCGCTTGGTCTTCCTGGTTCTTGATGGCCACCGGTGAAGGTGCCAATGAACTCATGGCACAGGTCAGCCCATGATGAAATGGAGTTCTCTGGCAGGTGAATCAGCCAAGACTTCACATTGGACTTGAGAGCCAAAGGGAAGTAGTTGGCGAACACCTTCTCATCTCTTCCCTCTGCAGCCTGCACAGTAATGGTGTAGATGCTCAGAAACTCTGTCAGGTTCAGCATCCCATCGTACTTCTCAAGTATCTCTAGCTTGAACGTGCGAACGGACGGCCAACGAACTCCCCGCAGCTCACGAGTTAAGGCAGGGCAACCAACCTCGAAAGGTAGGCACCCGACAACACCGAGCGCGGGTTCGTCGACATCGGGGCCGTCACACCTCTCAGTCCGGCGGGGGTCGTCACGGTGTTGTTCAACAACGACGCACGTGTCTCCCCTCCGCCTGTCCTCTGTGACTCGTCGTTGACCTGCACGTGCTCGAGGATCAGAAGAGGCCATCGAGGCATCGTTGGGGTCTTTATTCTGTTGTGCTCGCGCTGGCTGCTGTGGCGGGGATTGCACCATGGGGGTCGCCCCTTCCATACGGCCAGTAGCTCGGGCCGTCGTTGTCGCTTAGGAAGGCTGTGGCGTGCCAGCTCGCTGCGAGCCCCTAGCTTCGGAAAAACTGAGCAGACTTTGGATGGTGGCACGCCATTCATCCATTTGCTAAGGCACTGGTGGAAACCTCATCAGTAGCTGAGCCCGCGCCATGGCCTCTGTGGCTGTGCTTGGCATCGGTGATGATGAATTACATCAAACCGTCGCTCGGCTCCTAACTGTGCCAGCGGCGGCAGCACCGCGCCCCCGCTATAGCGGTGCGGACATCTGGATGGGATGGGGGTGCGGCGAAGGTACTCGAAGACCCGCTGCTCCATCGGGCGTAGCAACCTGGTCGACCCATCCCAGGGGAGGCGCGCGTGTTGCGGTCGCTCCCGTGGTGGGTGCAGCCAGAGGGCGGTGATTCGCCCCGGACCGATCACCATTGCTATGGATTGTGCCATCGGCGTGACGAGGGGTCGCGGACGGAGTAACCCCCTCACCCATACCTTGCGTAGCTTGGCTATCAAGGCGTTGCTAGTGTTGTTCTCCTCCGTTGTCTTCTGCTCCTGCGTCTCCCAGGGGAGAAGTGGTGACAATGCCTCCTGCTCCGGCCACGTCCCCAGCAGCGTCCATGTCCTTGCGCGCCTTCGCGGCCCCCGCGGCACAAGAAGCCTGGGCGGCGGATCCTTCGAGGTGGATGGATGAGCCGAAGCACCATATTTTTTCTTAGGCGCCATTGTCGATGGCGCCGTCGAAAGTGAAGATGGTGATGGACATGACGCACTGCACATGCCTTCAAGTTCACGCAAGAGGTCCCCCTACCTGGCGCACAAAAGATGTTGCAGGAATCCACAACCACCTATGGGGCCAGCTGGCCCCTTTGCTGGTTCGGCAGGGGGGCGTCGCATTGCTCAAAGAGCAGACGACTGTGGGGTAGTGCGGCAGGGATCACACAAGCAATTTACCCAGGTTCGGGCCGTCATGAGGCGTCAAACCCTACTCCTGCTTTGGTGGATTGATGGTGGAAGAGTGGTGGTGGAGCGTAGTACACTTGCCCGGCAGGGGCGGCAGTGGCTACGCGCATATGTGGGGGTGAGTTATCCAACCTTCTAACCCTTTCTATGGTTGCCATGGGCCTCCTTTTATAGATTAAGGCATCACCACAATGGCAAAGTAGTCATTATGCTCTGATAAGATAGCAAACAGTGCTATCATACCTAACTCTACAGGCTGACAGGGCGCATTAAATGCACCACTCAACGTCACGTCATTGGGAGCCCGCAAGCCTTGCCGGGCTATCTCACCAGCTCCACGCCTGCTTGCTTGACACGTTGCAGGACGGGTGTCATCTGTAGGCATCTCCTGTGGAAAGAGGATGCCATGTGGCGAATGGCTGCGACTTAGTCATCTTGCGGCTTTACACCGCACTGATTGACAACGTAGGTCGTGGCAGAGTGGTTGAGTGAGGTGGTTCTGCTTTCGCGAGTCCCGTCATGACCTGCCGGGACATCTTGGACATCTTTTTCCGGGGTTGGCCCCGTCCTGGCTGAGCTCGCCTGCCAGGCAATGGTGGCTTCTCTCCTGGGGGTGTCTTGCTTCTCTGGCCTGATCTTGGCCCTCTTGATATGCATGTTGGTCCTCTGAAGTTCTTGGTTCCTTGCACTCTGGCTTGGGTAGGCGCCTTGATCTCGTTCCCATGCATGTTTACACTCTGGGCAACAGACCCAGGGTTTGTTGCACCGACACCCTTTTTGGTGATTGATGACAAACTAGTTGAAGTTTTCAACGGGGATAAAACTATGTGAAAGTTAGAGTACATGGACACTGTCTTCATAGGTTGAACACGGCTCCCCCTGTGGATGTGCATATAAATATTTTTCTTTTGAATGCAAATGCGCATGGCAAGTTTTACTTTGTGGAGATCCTTTTCAACACATGAAGACAATTCATCATGCATACATTAGAGTAATGAAGATAACGAAATGCATAATGAGAAATGGGCATCTGCAGAATGACTTCATGCGGAATTTATCATCACATCGTAAGGTTGCAGCAAAAAGTGGTAGACGACCATCAAGTTTGAAGTGTTACAACTCCAAAGCCAAAAATTTCAAGAATGAGGGTTGTAAAAACTTAAGAAAAATTAAGCACCCGACCCATATGGACCCACTTAAAGACTATCAACTCATATGCTTCTCCCCTTTTGTCAACAAGGAGCAAAAAGGTTTGAAGACATAGAGTGTCTACTCGTTCACAGTCGGTGAAGATGTTGGGGCAGCAGGGTCGACATTGGAGTTGGGAGGCGCAGAGGGGCTGATGCAGAATCATGATACACTGAAGCCGTCGCGGGTGAAGTGGCGCCGTCCTCTTCATCAATGACTCTCGCAACAACAGTTGGAGCTGAAGATGAATACTCGGGATCTTCAACGGAAGGAGTTGGACGCCAACTTGCTGATTGTGGAGGCCTGGAGTCAAACTTGACGCGCTCAGTGAAGCCATCTTCATGAAGATCGTCTTCAGAACAGAGCATTGTGAGGCTCTTCCAGGAACGCCTACAGACTTCATGTGCAACAAAAGAGTTCTTGGTTGCAAGGTTGTGAATGCGATTGACATCAACAAGAAGACTATGCATCTGATGCTTCAGCCAGTCATGATGCCTATCCGGCTTCTGGTGAAGGGATACTAGAAGCTCTCTATCTTTTAGGACAAGAGCACGCTTCTGAGGCCTTTGTTGTGCTGGCTGTCTGTTGGCTATTGCATCAGCATCCCCCATGGACATCAACTAAAAAGTCGTGCTGGTTGTTGCATCAATGTTGGCACGATGCGGCAGATGATGCTGGCCAGCAAGAGGACCAACAGGAGCAGGAGGATTTCACACATGAACACCTTCAATTGGCTGAGTGAAGCTTTGAAATGCGGCATTATCTTCGCGTATTGGCTCCTTGGCAGGCACAAGATAAATAGCTTCATGAGACATATCCACTTCAGGCAAAAATGCAACATGGTTGCGTGCTGAAGCTTGATAGTTGACGGTTTACTGAAGATTTATCATCCGCATGACCCATGGAGCATAAAATTTGAGGCCAAATAGATCAATTCCTAAAGCAGCCAGCTGACGGATAAAGAAGTCTTGAGTGTTGAATCTGATGCCATTGATGATGTCGGAGAACAATGTCTTCATGGCACGTTCAAGCTTCACGTCAGGAGAATGTCCCTTGATAGGCCATAGAGTATGCCTCAGAATGTGTTATATGGTATGGGGCAGGTACTCGATGTCCTTGACATAGACCTCCTTTGGATATTCAGCATCAATGGGCAAAGGCTTCATAATGCTGAGCATTTGACTCATGTTAGGCTCAGGCTTCTTGAAAATACTCTACAGTTCTCATTCATATAGGTGCCAACCTGGCTCATACAAATCACTAGGAGTGGGCAAGGAAGTTAGCTTGATGATATCCTGAACTTTTTCTTCATGATGGACATCTCCTGTCATCCACTCAAGGACCCATGTCTTCAGATCCTTGCTGTAGCCAGATATGTGTAGTGTGACATAAAACTACAGTAAAAGCTCTTCATTCAAATGCTCCTTGTTACTTACAAATGGGAGCAGCCCACTTCATGAAAGCAGTCTAGGGCTTCTTCAAGGCATGGTAGCCCAGAAATGGCATCACAATCAAGACGTTTGTTGGGAAAAATCATGTCTTGATTGTATAGCATGCATGAATCGTAGCTTCTTTGCTGGTGGCTCTAGAACCTGTCAGATGAAATCTTTGGCTTCTTGAAGGGGTTCTTGGCCGGGTCGAAAAATGTTGTGTGCTCTCTGAAGCTTAGCACACCGAAGGAGCCTTGTGTAGTGACATCACTTCGAAGCCTTGGTAGCCTGGGCTTTGGCTTCTGCGATTGAGGCCTTTGCTCCATGTCATAGTCATATTGGGAACCAGGAGTGGTGGGTGGTATCAGGATATGCCACCGGATAGTAACGAGCTCACCTGAATTGTATGCACATTCCATGGTGTGAGGCACAGGAGGAGGAACGACCACATCCGAGGTGGATGGCAATGCATTCTCTTCCGAGGCAGCAATTACTTTGGGCTGCACATTATCTTCATCCATGACAACATCACTGGCTTCACGAGTGGTGGTGGTAGCCGCATTAGCCTCAACATAGGTGGCTTCATGGACTGGAGGGTCTAGCACACTTACATCTTCTTCTTTAACAACGGGTTCAGTGGTAGGGGGAATAACTTCACGGTCTTCTTCTTTTTCTTCATCGGCTGATGCAGCAAGAATATCTTCAGCCGCTTTGGCTTCAGATTCTTTAGCAGTCACTGAAGGGATGGCTTGAGGAAACACTTGACGTGCTACTGAGCTTATGTTTTGCACATCCTCTTCAGGGATACTAGACATGGATATCGAGGGCCTAGGGCCTCTACGAAGCCTTCGGAAAGGAGTTGACGCCTATGGTGAAGGAGTGGTCTTCTCCATGTCTTCTGGTGTTGCTTGCGGGACTCAAGCACCAGAGTGGTGACATGAGTGGGTGAGTGCGAGGTATGACTTCATGCAATGGGGAGTTGGGGTGTTGCTCTTCCCAAAATTCATCATGTGTGATTGGAGTCGTGGGATCGCCAATGCTTATCAGTTCACTAATCGTAGGAGCAGGCGATGATACTGGGTTGGGCTGGATCTGAGGAAGGAATTCATCATCTTCAATATTGTCATCATGACCAATGTCTTCAGCTGCGGTGGAGTCAACAGCTGGAATGTTTTCAGACTCTTGAGCCTCTGTGGAAGCAGGCTCATGTAAAACGGGACGATGCTCGAGATTGGCGGATGCAGGCAGTGCAACAGAGATGGGTTCAACAATTAATGGTTCTTGCAGACTAGCATGATCTTTTGCAAAAAGACTTTGAAGATTTTGTCTTCAGCTTCTTCTGGGAGGGAGCAGCATTAGAAGTGTCAAGATGCTTCCTCTTCTTGGTTTCGGCCTCAGCCAGCTTAGTCTTCTTTTGCTCAGAAGTTGCAGAAGGGACCTTTGGCTTCGAGCCAGTCATATTGGCAAGGAAGATAATGCTTGGTCTTTCCTGCCTTGGGGCTTCTGGTTCAGCTTCACCAGGCCTCTTCTTCTTCTTGGCAGCCATCTTGGGGTCAATGCCTGGACGTCCAAGGCCAGGCAGGTTCCAGCGGGCGAAGTGTACCAGTTCCTCTTTTATGCCAAGGAGGCAAGCGCAGGCGCGGAGTCCCGAGGAATCAAGCAAAGTTTTCCATATCGGTGCAACAAGATCAAGACCGCTAGGATGGTTGGACGGAGGTCATCGGAGAGTCCACCGTGGCGTCACCACCAAATCCTTTTGCACGCGAAGACTACTTTTGTCACAATAGCTTATACTGGTTGTCCCTCTTCAAATTTGGCCATTGTGGGATCCCTTCCCGCCTTACATTTGGGAAGAGGACCAAGGCCACTATAAATAGGACTCAGCCACTACCATAGACAGGGGGATCATTCAGATCATTCTCTCACCCACCAGCTCATCGAGCTCAAGAACACAAAGCTGTTCAACCACTGTACTAGTTCATCCTCAGGCCCTCTAGGCAATCCACCACAAAGCTGGATTAGGGTATTACACCCTAAGGTGGCCCGAACCAGGATAAACTGATGTGGCTCTTGTCTCTTGGGTTCGTCGAGCTAGGTCATGGCATCATTAAGCCAGCAAGCTGGGAAGGGGAGCGCACGCACCCCAGTGTTCGAACCTCTCAATGGTCTGCGGAACCCTGAATCCAACAAGCATCATTTTCTTGATGTTTTGGACATCAACGACACTGAGCTTGGCCATATCCTTCTTGAACTAGGCCTTCTCATAGTCGATTTTGTTTTTTAGCTCAATGATTTTCTAGGCTATAGCAAGCTCCTTGGCTATGCTGCCTTGAAATGTGATGATGATGTCAATGGGCAGCTGCAGATCGTCAATGGTGAGAGTAGGATCTTCAAACCATTCATGAATGAAATTGTTGAGGGTATCTACATCAAAGAGAGGCAAATACTTCATGATTTTGCCCTCATGCTTCTTCTTGATGAGAATTTCCAGAGCATCATCAGCAAGATATTGATCGCTTGATAGATCTATAACATTCTCTTCATTTCACAGAACGCTAGCAGGGGTGAGGTCATGTCCAGAAATCTTCTTAGGTTTCTTGGACTTCTTGGAGATGCGGGATTGATATTTAGACTGCACACTGGATTCAGGAGGTACAGATTGCAATGGCTTCATTCTCGAAGCTTTTGGAGCAGTTGAAGGCTTTAAAGCTTTTGACTTCTTCTGTGGCTTCGGAGGCTTAGGAACTTCGGCATGTTCCTCTTCACTAGCAGCCTCTTCAATAGTGGCCCTTTGGGCAGCAATGTGGGAGAGAAGGCCATCGAAGTTCTTAAAGGGGCCAATGATATTCTGATCGGCTTCATGAATGCCATCTGGCCTTGGAGCTGCTAGATCAGGATTGAAGTCAATTCCCAGGTCCTTGTTCTCCACAGCAGAAGCTCTTGCAAACTGAAGATTTTTCTCAAATAATTCATCGTCATGACACCATCTGATACTGTAGGCATCATCATTCTCAGGTTGTGGTCCTCTTACCATGCAAGGATAGAAGCCCTTTGCAATGGCTTCAGCCTTTGTCTTGGGATGTAGCTTCTTATACACAATATCGGCCCATGGTGGCCTCACTGCATTCTTCTTCGCATACTCATTTGTGATGAAGTTGTACAGAAACCATTGCTCAGCCCAATATCTTCGAATCCATTGGACTCGAGTCTTGCGTTCAGCATAAGTTTCCTCTGGGTTAGACTTGTATTGCTCATAACTATCTGGTGGCAGGTCCATAGTAGTGTTGTCCCTGCGCTGCCTGTCACCCTACATTGCAGACTTGCTTGTTGCCATGGGATTCAAACTGAAAGGCTTCACGACAGTGAATGGCTTCAATCTGCTTGTCAGACAAGAGCTGGCTTCAGGTGATTCAATGTGATGCTATAAGAATTCTGCAAGCGAATTGAGATTATGAGAACCAAGGGATTCCCCCACGGACATGTACCTATGATAGCATTACAGATGCGAGGGAAGGGAAGAGGTCATATGCAACATTGACCTGATAGTGCAAAGACATTCACTTATCTATGTGAGTTGCTTCCAGATTTGTATGAATCCATGAATAAGTACAGGTGAGGAATCTAACTAGTTCTGATGCATAAGTTAACATACTTGCAAGTTATGAGATGTAGAAACAAAGAATATAAATTTGAAAGTGTAGTAACCACTTTTGGAATATGTGGACAGTTTCAATAGATCAAATAAGCGGTAAAAAGCAAGTTTTATTTACCGCATGACGAATTGCTAGATGAGGCAGAAGGAGGCCGAGCAGTCCAATCTCCCACGCCCTAGCTTGGTGGTGGAAAACACCTACGGCGGCAGCAGAGAAGATGATGTCCATGGCTGGCGTGAAGACGACATCGGAGAGGTCGCGATAGCAAAGCGCTTCGTCTTCGACGTCGACTGAGGCTAGCGGTGGCGCTAGGGTTTGAGCATTACGGCGAGGTTGGAGAAGAGATATGGACCGCGAGGGGGAGATGTATTTATAAGGATGAGGGCGGCGTAGTGCAATTACGTAGGTGGCCCTAACGGTGCACATCTGAAGGACACGTGGCAGACATGCAACTTATTAAAGGTTGAGCCATGTCCCCACGCACGCCTGGTTTGTCGGGTGGTCGTTCTGTCTTCTCTGGTATTCAGTTAAAAAGGATAAGAATATTAAAGCCAGTTTAAATGTGTGTCTCTATATCTTTAGCTAACAAGGACACAATGAAGACATTCGACACGCGTCAATAGAATGCATATGAAGAGACAGAGAGAATTTGAGGGATAAACACAAAAAGGGTTAGGGTCCAGTCACATTCACCTAGTTCAGAAAATAGCAACTTGAAGACATAGCTATAAGTGAATGTTGTAAAGGACAAAACACATATGTATGTATGTGTGTGTGTGTGTCTATATATATATATATATAGATTCAGTGAGAACCAAATCAGCATTGCAAAGATAAACTATGAAGTCAAACCAATGTTGAAGACAAACGAACTATGAAGATAAAGCAATCAAGACACCAATTGAAAAATCTTCAATAAAGTGTGGTGGTGGTGTTACCCACCGTGTAGGAAATATTAGACCCAGACACGGTGCATTGTGGTGCTCCGAAGTCAAATTCCACATTAATGTATTCACACCTAGAGGGTAAGTCTTCATGAATTGAAGATATACGTTACTTAGTGTGTTGTGGACCTAAATCATCAATATGCATAAGGGTTAGGATGTGTGTCCTTTTCTCATCCAAGGGCTTCGTGAAGATACCTGCCAATTGTTCTTTAGTGTTGACGTGAATGATATCCATATCTTCCTTCATGACATGATCTCTAAGAAAGTGATGAGGGATCTAAATGTGCTTTGTCTTTGAGTGTTGAACTGGATTTGTTAGCAATCTTGATGGCGCTTTCATTGTCGGAGTAGAGTGGCACATGCTTCATGTTGATGCCAATCCTTGAGAGTTTGCTTCATCCAGAGAAGCTCATCGCAGCAAGATCTAGAAGCAACGTATTCAACTTCAATAGTGGAGAGTGATACACAGTTCTGCTTCTTTGAAGACCAATAGACAAGAGGTCATTCTAGAAAGTGACATGTGCCTGACGTGGACTTGCGATCAACCTTGTCACCAGCATAATCAGAATTTGAGAATCCAACTAGATACAACCCTGATCCCTTTGGATACCATAATCCTAGCATTGGGGTGTGAGCCAAATATCAAAGAATTTGCTTCACAGCGAGGTGATGCGATTCCTTTAGTGCCGCTTGGAATCAGGCACACATCACTACAAAAAAAGACACATTCGTGACATTTTGGGCCTAACGAAAAATATGTCATGCTTATGACACTTCTATGACCATAGTTGTGACAAAACCGGTATCATCATAGATGTGGTGGGCTCCTACTTCTATGAAAAAACTCATGAAAGAAAATGGGCTTTTCGCCCTGGGCGGGGAGGAGATGCACCTGCATGACATTCTTTGGGCTGTCCATGACGGAAAATATCGTGGTAGAAGCGAGGGCAAGGAAAATTTCGGGGAGTTCCCGGTTACGGTGGGTGGTCCGAGCCGAGCGATGCACAGACGTTTGCGCGCTTCTCTCGTACACGTATGCGCGTGTGTGTGAGGTGTTGCGCTCTAACTAAACCCGAGTGAGGCGTTGCACACTAACGGAACCCAATTGACTGCACTAGCTATGTTACTGAACCCCGATCAATCCCTTGCTGTTAACTGACCCCGAGTGATTCCTTTGCTATTGCTGCTTACTGAAGCCGATCGAAGCTGCCTCTTGACGAACAGTTCCCGGTTGGGGTTGGATGAACAGGATGCAGTGGTAGCAGAGGCTGTTGCCGCTGGATGAGCAGGACCCCGGTCGAGGAGGTGGGGGTGGATGAACAGTAGCCGGTGGACGGACCCCATACGTGGAGGGCTGGTTGAACAGGACCCTGTGGAGGGGCTAGTTGAACATGACCCCGTGGAGGAGCTGGTTGAACAGGACCCCCGCGGAGGGCTGGATGAACAGGACACCGTGGAGGGCTGTATGAACAGGACACCGTGGAGGGTTGGATGAACAGGACACCATGGAGGGTTGGTTGATAGTAGCCGGTGGAGGCTGGATGAACAGGATACCGTGGAGGGCTGGATGAACAGAAGCCAGTGGAGGCTGGATGAATATGACCTCCTGGATGAACAATAGCTGGTGGAGGCTGGAGGAAGTCGATAGTAATGAACAGCGGTACGTGTAGTCTGGAGGAGGTCGACGGTGGATGAACAGTAGCCCGTGGAGTCCTGTTTTGCGGTACGCCACACCCCTCCCTATGAACAGGACCACATTTCGACTATAGGCGCTCCAACACAAGTCTGTTTCCTCCGTTTTGTGGTACCCAGACCCCTCCTGATCAACAGGACCCCATTTCGACCGTACGCAGTAGAACACAAGTCTGTTTCCTCCATTTTGCAGTACGCCAGACCTTCCCGATGAACAGGACCCCGTTTCGACCGTACGCTGCTGTCAAACAGAAGGCCCATTTCCTCCGTTTTGCGGTACGCCAGACCTTGTTTTGGCTGTTCTGTCCAAGCCGGTTGGCTCCCGATGAACACGGCATATTCTGTTGCCTCTCGATGAACACGACGCATTCCGTTGCCTGCCCATGAACACGACACAGTTTCTCCGTTCTGACCCAGCCGATTAGCTTCTGATGAACAGGACGCCATTGCTACCGTTCATTGCCTCTCGATGTACACGAGCCCTGGTAATACAAATGCGCGAGTACGCGTTCGAGACCCCGCCCTTATGTTTGTACGTGGCCGTATTTTTTGGCATCTGGCTGTACGTACGTGTACACGGTTTTGACTGGACTATGTGAACTGCTACATCAGGGGCTCTAGTACTACACGTGTTGTTGCTTGCTCGGCCACAGTTCATCGTTGCAGAGAGATCGATCGACCGGTATATATGTACATGTTCGCGACCAGAATGACAATGCTACGTACGCTTAGACTAGGTGGGTCCCGGCTGTCAGGGAGGATAAGGAGGCACTTCCTTGCATGTGAAGTTATTGATGGTGGGTCCTAGCGGTCAGGGGGAGAATCATTTTTTCCTGTAATATGGACGCACATCCTTGCATGCGAAGATGTAGCTGGTAGGTCCCATATGTCAAGGGGAAATGATTTTTCGCAAAATACAGAGTCCCTTCTGGTGGGTCCCCGCTGTCAGGTGGAGGAATAATTATTTTACGTGTAATATGGTTGCACTTCCTTATTGCGGCCGTGGAACCAGCTATCAGCCTCTCCACGTTCAGTCCTCTTCCGATGGAAATCGTTCCTTGACCACGTTGACCACTCTGCGCCAAGAGTACCAAGGCAGTGGACGACGGCAAGGCCTGGAAGGGGACGACGCGGAGCCGTGGAAGACGCAGCAGTGGATGCCCATCCAGAGAGGAGTACGAGGGTTGACTGGTTCGTCAATGGTGTGAGGCTACCGTCGCCGTAGAATAACACGGATTGTGGGTGAGTACAAAGTAGAGGGATGGCCCGACCAACGGTGGGAGTAGGGTGGGGCGGTGAGGTATGCGCGACAGCACAACTGACCACTAGAGGCAGGAGCAGGCGGTCTCACCGGCGCTGGTTTGTGCGGATGGTGCAAGAAGAGTAGCGATTGAAGAAGCAGTAGGACAGGTCGATTAAAATCTAACGGTCACTCCTGATATAATCATTTGTTGACTAAGTTGACAAAGCCCTGCGTACGCGTCAACTTAGTAGGCCCATAGGTCAGCCTCCGAACCGGTGCGCCCGAGATGTCACTAAGAGGAATAATTTTTTTCACGTAATAAGGAGGCAGTTGCTTGTGTGTGGCTATGCACCATGGGCCTCCTTACTGTCAGCCTCTCCACATACATCCCTATTCTGATGGCTGTCGTTTGTTGACTGTTGAGCACGCCGAGCCTAGAGCACCAACATGGTGGACGACTATGAGGCCTAGGAATGGAACGAGTCGGAGCCGGCGAAGACACAACAGTGGATGCCCACGCTGAGGAGAGTATGACGGTTGACTGGTTCGTCTGCGGTGTGAGGCTTCCATCAGCGGAGAATAACAGGAGGTGCGGGTGGGTAGAGGGATGGCCAGGCCAGCAGAGGGAGTAGGTTGGGCCTGTGCAGCCTCCGTGGCATCACAGCTAGTCAGAAGAGGAGGGAGGAGGCAGTCCCGCCAACGCTGGTTTAGGCGGCTGGAGCAGAAAGATCAGAGATTGAAGAAGCATGTCAGCCGGTGGATGGACATCCAACAGTCATTGCTGCTAGAATCATGTGTTGAGTGACAAAGCCTTGTGTAAACAAGTGAGCCTCGAAATCTGTGGCATGTAAAGCCCATTTGCTATTATTTTTATAATTTACTGCCCATTTGCTAATTCATATGATAGCAGCCCATTTTCCCATTTTAGAATTGCTGCCCATTTTCTGGTCGGTGCCAGGGTTAAAAATTCGCATATTTTTGCCGGGGAGCAAAATATTCTTAATCCAAAAAATAGTAGCCATACTAAAACAAATTCAAAAATAAATTAGTACCATGTCATGCTAAAATCCAATTAAATATAAAATATTAGTGAAGAACAAAAACAAAAATGAAACTAATTTCCCATTTGCTATAATTTTTTTGGGTATTTGCAACCCCTTTGATATTACTTTTAAGATATACCTCCCATACACTCTGGCCAAGCCAGAATGCATCCCTCCTCGTCTTGAAAGATTTGCAGCCCAGTAAGTCGGGGAAAACAAATAGGCCTAGCTTGAGTATTCTTCAAAAGAAAAAATAGTGGGCTACCTATTTTCCCAAAGAAAAAACTGCCGGGCTGGTCATGTTGTTTGAGGGGCCATAGAGACCGCACAACTCAGTTTATAGCCTGCTCCTCCGAACAAATCCTCAAAAAAAAAAGTTGTGCAATTCTGTTGTTAATTGACTATACATTGACAATGATGTGGGTCGCATATATCAGTAGGGTGGATTATAGTAAAAAATGAGGGGTGCATCTGAGTAGTAAAAGAGGCGCTTTCTTGTGTTCGAGAGTGGACCTGGTGTGTCCGTACTGTCATACTCACAACTACAGTCCTCTCTCGATTCACTATGTTGACAGGGTCGTACGGCGGCGTCGCGGCGAGCGCACCAAGGCGGAGGATAAAATGGTGCCGCCAATATGTTGGGCTGGGTTGGTCATTCTTATAGAAAAATAAAAATGGGCCCAAACTATTTATGACGTTGACTATGATTTGCATGGTTCTGCTGGGTGTAGGAGGAAAATGGTGGGAGAAAGAAGACTGATCGCTATCTTTGCCTAAGAATAATATCAATTGAATGTAACGACACTCTCATTGGAAATAATATACTCATGTTAAAATTTGACTTTTCAAATCATGAATTTAAAGAACTGGTGCATGAGCATTTAGCTTTATTTATTTATTTATTTACTTACTTATTTTTGTTTAGGGGACCATGAGCATGTACCTAGGCCGGATTCATGTGAGAGCCTCCCTTCCAGTTAATTATGGGCTCCTCTATTGGGCCTTCATCAGTGGGATGCATGTTATCGACAAGTGGAAAATGTGTTTCGTACCAAATTAGTACTCGCTCAAGGTTCAGACCATGCAACGACTTCCCAAACATTGTGTTTTGTGTTCTAACAGCACATTTATTCAACCAACAGACAAAATATACTATTGAGTGTACACTGGAAACAACAACAGTAACCAGGGCTGGGGGGCAACAGAAGCAGTAAGCAGGCCAGAAGAGTAAAGATGCAGCACTCTCTTCCAAACCAAACATCAGCCATCATTACAAAAACTATTAGAGAAAACCTTATACACAGAACTTTAGCAGTAGCGCTTATTTAAAAACCGCGCTACTGCTACACAGCAGTACGCGTACAGAATAACCGCACTACAGATACATATATAGTAGTAGCGTGTCCCATGGTAAAAGCGCCACTACTAAAATTCCCACCACTAAGCTGATAGGCTATACATAGTGGTAGCGGTCATTTATAAACAGCGCTACCGCTAGTATTGTTGTAGCAGCGCATTTAGGTGTAAGGCGCTACTGTTAACAAAAAGAAAATAAAATGAAAATTAAAGAAATAGAAAAAGGAGAAAGGAAAAAAATAAAATGTAAAGGAAAATAAATGAAAAAGGGAAAAAAGGATAAAGGCATAGCAGTAGCGCGTTTCTGAAAACGTGCTGTAGCTAACTTAGCTAGAGCGCATTTTTTGAAACGCGCTACCGTTATGTTTCACTTAACCAGCAGTTTCCCTCCCCCCGGCCACCACTTCTCCCCCAAATCCCTCACCCCACTTCGCCGCCGACTCCCCAATTCGTCGTCGTCTCCCCAATTCGCCATCGCCCCACTTCGCCGCCTTCTCCTGCCGGCGTGGACGCCGGCAACCTCATCGTCTCCCCCCGAGGCCGCCGCCCGAGGCCGCCCTTAGCCTCACCGCCGTCGCCCGAGGCCGCCCTCAACCTCACCGTCATCGCCCTCAACCTCACCGAGGTGGCCCCTCGACCTCACCGCCGCCGGAGCCTGCCCAGGACCGCCACTGCCTGAGCCTGAGCCTCCCCCCCAACCGCCCCTGCCTCCGTTGCCAAGCACCTCCTCGCCACTGTCTCTCCCCTCTCTGTAAGCCCCCCACCACTCCTCTCTCTCTGCATTTTAGAGCAAAAATTATTAGAGAAAAAGTTAGTTTATAGCAAAAATATTAGTTTAGAGCAAAATATGTTAAGTAGTAGATGTTATAGCAAAAATTAGTCTAGAGCAAAAAAATTGGTTTACATCAAAAGTTAGTTAGGGCAGTAAGGTTTAATTAGGGTTTTGTTTTCATAGATGTTTTTTAAAGAAAAAATGAAGAAAATGTTGTAGCAGTGCTGCTTGTAGTATATAGTGATACTAGTAGATGTTAATTAGGTTAGGGTAGTAGTGGTACTAGTAGATGTTAATTAGGCTAGGGCAGTAGTGGTACAGTAGGTTAATTAGGTGAAGTTTAATGAATAACCTAAATGAATGAAATTAGTAGTTAACTGAATTTTTTTTCCTTTCATAATTATAGAGCACTAAAGTTAACTGAATTTTGTTCTATTAGTAGTTAAATGAATTTTCTTCTACACTTAGTTTTTGAATTAGCTTGTGAAATTTAGACATGTATTTTTGGACATGTGGTTGCTCGTGTATATTTGGACATGTGTTGCGGTGTCGAAGATGGGTATTTGAACACTGTTTCCAGGGAATGAAGCCGAGTGGCCCATGTTTTGCCAGAATATTGATTCATTTCCATTCCGGCAAATTTAAGGTGCTCGATTTGTCCACTTTTTAGAAAAAGTCATGCCGAAATTTTCCGTGAATTTCGGCATGACTTGTGCTATAAACTAGGACATATCGAGTGTTCGGGATTTGCCCCACTAGGAAGGGGTCAACATTCCTGCAAAGCATAGGCCTTTTTTATGTCATTATTCATTTTATTAGGTCTAGAATTAATTGAATAGATTTAATCATAGGAAACATGGCTAGCAGCGATGAAGGACAGGGTTTTGGTGAATGCGACAACGTGTACCTGGCAGCAGAGGAATTTTTGAGGGAAGCCGACGATCAACAGTTGATGTTGCTGGGTCCACCTGTCATATCGGAGACTGAGACCGACATCGAGACAGGTAGTGAGACTGAGACCGGTGCTGAGACTGAGACCGGCATCGAGACCGGCGCTGAGATTGAGACCGGCGCCGAGACTAGCGGAGCCGGTATAGAACCGAAAGCAAAGAGGCGACGGCTTCCTAACAAGCTCAGGACTACTAGACTGGTGGTCACGGAGGTGGACGATGGCAATTTTGAGCCAATCGCGCCCGAGGAAGCACGCGCGTGCTACGACAATCATATAGGCTGCATCATACGGACAAGCGCCACCATCAACAATCAGAAACTAAACAAGATAGATAATATGAGGCCCTCCTAAAGAAGCTGCAGCAGATATTCTTGTTCCCGGGCCAGAATGAAAAGGATTATAAAGATCCAGATAAGGACCCGGCAATGAAGAAGATAAACAAACACGCCATGAGCAAGTTTAGCGACGCGTTGGCCGCCTGGAAAGCAAGGGTGAAATATCGGATTGTCAACGAAAAGGAACCCTACTCCGAGATTCTAAAGGATAATCCGACAATCACGGCAGAGCACTTTGAAATATTCAAGGCGGCTTGCGAGGCCGAAGCTGCCAAAAAAAGTCGAAGTACATGAAGGGGCTTCAACGGAAGAACATTGGGTGCCACCACCTCGGAAGCCATGGTTACGGCGGGAAGAGGTCCATATGGGCCCAGGAGGACGTGGAAGCCGCGAATCTGGGCATCCCAGACCACTTGGCGGACTTCACCGTCTCGCAGGAGCGTGACGTCCTCAAGGCCCGGCACCGTTGGGACCCAGTGAAGAAGGTTTTCGAGAAGAACGCGGTCACAACGGAGTTCATGAGACTGCTGGTAATTTTAGTTTCTCATCAATTCGACTGCATGTTAGTCATATTTATAAACGATCCTTGTGCCTTTTGCAGAGAGAACAACACAGGATTGCGGCCGAAAGCGACTTGCCGTCTGAGGCATTAGCAAGGCCTAAGTGGGACACTCCATTCAACCAGGCGTTGAACATATTGAAAAGACTCCCGGTGGAGACTCGACTGTCGTACGGACGCGTCACGGTGTCGGACACGGCGCCACGTGAAAAAAGTACTATTGTGAGACGAAGGAGGAGATAAAGGAAAGATGGAGGTTAACTGAAGAAAACATCGACAAGAAGGTTGAGATTGCGATTGAAAAGAAATCATCTGAGACAGTTGCAACAGCGGTAGCTACCGTAAAACAGGTGCTTGTAGATATGTCTACTACCTTGGTTCCGACCGTTTTCAATTGGAGCAGGCAAAATCCAGAAAAAATGCAGCGGACTTTCCCCTTGCTGACTTGCTCAGGAGCAGCTCGACTAGCGTTGCACCAGCACCTGTAGCTGCACCTAGTCCCGCACTGGCTCCTGCACCTGGTCCCGCACCGGCTCCCGCACCTGCTCGGGCACCTGATCCCGCACCGGACGTGCTCAGTGGTGCTTCATCTTTGGCTGAGCTCGACGCCCTCACGGTATCTGTCACACTGCCCCCCTTCAATAAATGTATAATCTCCCATTTTTGTTGCCTTTCGGATGTCTCATGTCGCAGACTTTTCTTTGCAGGTCGACGAAACCCCGTGCACCATATTGTACACCATCGACGACCAGAAGGTGGACGGGGGGAAGGCGAAGATAATGGAGCCGAAGGAACCATGGTTCCACAGCCGGCCGATCCCTCCGGACGTCTTCAAGTTTCCGTGGCTAGTGTCAAACCGGGCCACGAGAATTTGGCTCCTTTGGTACTAGTGGGGGATGACGACGAGACCCCGCGGCGGGTTGGTGATTGTTGCAATGGGTGGGTCCTGTTGTGGCCAAAGAGTCTGCTTCGTCTGGACGCGGCCAGGAGCACACCCACGAGCACGTAGTTAGGTATGAACATCAACACCTCACCTACTCCATTAGTCGCTGGTGACGTCGCCATAGATGAGGATGAGGATGACGATGACACTCACTAGTATGTCAATACTGGCGCCTACTTAGGGTTTGAGCGTCATGAGTCGATGGCTGAATTGCCGCCTCCGGAGTTTGAACATATTGTGGACAACCATCCGGTAGTAAAGAAGTCTAGGAAGAGACCAAGGAAAGGCAAAAAAGCTGCTTCTATGATCCAGCCGCCTTAGCAGCCTCGGGTTCAAGACCGTATAGATATCCCCGGTGCAGCAAAATGGCATATCCCCGGTCAACCAATCCTACCTGAAGCAGCGATAGGGGCCAGATTTAAGGAAACTTCATGACGATGTGCTGCGGATAGAGAAAGGCCTCACCGCCTCAAAAAATCTAGGATGCCCACTCTGCGTGGTTAACATGCCGCGGGGATTGTCGTACGTCGACACATTCCCCGCGGAGAAGTTCTTCCTTCGATTCAATTACATCTTCGACTTGTTTCCCTTGAAGAAGCTGGATTTGCATTTGTCCGCCTTTATGCCTTGCACATGAACTACCTCATCGAGGTTGAGCAGATACCTCATATCTATGTCGCTGACCCATACTTCATGCATGAGGGCTTCTTGGGAGTCTGCGCAAAGCACCGTGAATACGCGAGGGAATACATCGCCAATTTCATGCTCGCCAATAAGGACAAGGCAGCAATTATCGTGCCTTATCATCCCCTGTAAGTCATCCGCGCGGATATCCTTCCTTTGATTTCAATCATTCATTTGCACGGTGGAGGCTAATTAATTTGAGGTGTACTTATTTTGCGCAATAGCGGGCGCGCCGTCCTCATCATCCTCTACCCTGATACTCCCATGCTCTTTACATGGACTCGTCGAAGAACATTAACAAAAAGGATTACACCCACATCAAGTCTGTTCTCGACAGTGCTATGTTTTACTATGGCGCACGGGGTGGAGAGGTCAAGGACAAGAAGAAAAGGGATAGCAGGCCCGCCTTCGGCCATAAGACCAACTTCTGCTGCATCCAGCAACTGAGTGATTCTCTTAATGATGGATTCTATGTCCTACACCACATGCTGGAGTACAGACGGGATCACCAGAACCTTCGCATGTCACCTAGATCCAGCGAAGCCCATATCTTGCAATGGGCAAATAACTTAGGAGATATCGAGGATCATCGACTTTGACCTGAGTTCTATCACATCCAGCGCGGACTTTCCCACCATCTTGAAGGAGGTCGTTGGAAAAACAGGAATGTTCTATGAAAAAGGACAAATGTCGCGGGAGGACGTCCTAACACGTGTAGCCGCTCAGCGTCTCACCTGAAGCCTTTCACTAAGCTCGGGGACTATCTCCCTGACTTGGATGGATGGCACGACTTGGAGTGATTGTCGATATAGGACAATGTGTCTGTTTAGTCCATACTATCTGTATGATGAAACTTTGAATTATGCATGACGAAACTTTATTTGAGATGTAATTAAACCATCCTCCTCGACTAGCGAAGATCACTCTAGTTAGGGCATTTTGGAACCGATGAACTTTGTTATTTTATGCTTATGATATGTTGCTTCTATTTTTGCCAAGTCTGTCTCTTTCTGTTGCTCAACTATATATGTTGCATATCATCGACTCATGTGACGATGCAGGTGTATAGATCATCGATGGTGAAGAAGTGCTATGCCAGGAGTATACGACGAGTGGCCGGAATGTCAGGCCCAGGTCTACCAGTTTCCGGTTTCCGAGCGATAGCCAGTAGTTAGTTTAGGTTCACGCTAATGCGAGAGAGAGAGATACGAACTCCTGTACTGCAAAGTTCCGCTCTCACTCAAAGTGATAGCTCTTCTCGCGTATATCATTGTTTAGATGGATGACGATGTAGTTGCAAGTAATCGAGACTTGTATCACTATTTTCGAGATGATGACGAGAGACCACTTTGTGTTGGATGATGATTATGATGATGACATGATTTGATGAGACTATTTGTATGTATATGCTATGATTACATTTGTATGTGTATGATATGCTAAAGAGTATTGTATAAAGCCTATTCAAATACAAAACAAATATGCAGAAAAAAACAGAAACTAATAAAACTAGTAGTAGCGAGGGGAACAAAGTTAGCATTAGCTCTCCCTTACCAGCAGAGCTTCCTACCAAAAAGCGCTGCAGATATTAGCAGGAGCGCTATGCACTAAAGCGCGCTACTGCTAGCCATGTATAGCAGTAGCGTGGGACGACAGGCGCTACTGCTACACATTAGTTGTAGCGCCTTATCAGTAGCGTGTCCTATCGCGCTACTAATAGGGAAAATACCCACGCTACCGCTAGGGTTTTCCCTAGTAGTGAAAAGGGCTACCAAAAAAGAACAAGTGTATGCATCAAACTAAATAAAGATCCTACTACATCAAGTGTATGCATCTAACTACTGGCTCAGTTAGACGTTACTATTTATTAAGCTATGGAGATTGGCTGACGGCTTCAACCAGATGGGTGCCTGGCGGGGAAAACTCCAGCCAACAGGTCGAAGTCTGAGACTTGCGACGCTCTCTCCTACTTTGGGTTGCAGAGCATGGTGGCACATAACAGGGTATGGTGCATGGAGATACGCATGGTATGTTGTGTATACATAGTTTTTCCTAGTGAATGAAACTGTGCTGCCATCATGATCCTTGTCGTCGGTTATCTCCTGGTTAATCGGATAATTCAGTCCGAGAAACATAGAGCGTGTACCAAGGCTACTTACCAGCCTCCGGTCAAAAATTCTTGAAGGCCTAGAGAAGCTGGGATCCTTCTCAAAGACCTTGCAATGAATGTGATTGTATTCCACGAAACAAACATGTCTGGTTCGTGCGAACGATTGATCCATTGACTGATCGAGCCAGGATCCACCTGCAACTGCCATGCTGCTTTTCTTTGAAAGGTTCTGGGATTAGGAAGGGCTGGCACACCAGGCGGCCTCCAACATTGATAACCCACAAGTATAGGGGATCAATTGTCGCCTCTTTCGATAAGTAAGAGTGTCGAACCCAACGAGGAGCTAAAGCTAGAACAAATATTCCCTCAAGTTCTATCGACCACCGATACAACTCTACGCACGCTTAACGTTCGCTTTACCTAGAACAAGTATGAAACTAGAAGTACTTTGTATGTGTTCTTGGATAGGTTTGCAAGATAATAAAGAGCGCGTAAATAAAAAGTAGGGGCTGTTTAGATAAAGACACAACTAAGTTAGGTTTAATAGAGAGCTTTTTGTCACGAGAAAGTTATTTGTCCCTAGGTAGTCAATAACTAGACCGGTAATCATTATTGCAATTTTATTTGAGGGAGAGGCATAAGCTAACATACTGTTTCTACTTGGATAATATGCACTTATGATTGGAACTCTAGCAAGAATCCGCAACTACTAAAGATCATTAAGGTAAAACCCAACCATAGCATTATAAGGTATCAAGTCCTCTTTACTCCCATACACAAACAACCTACTTACTCGGGTCTGTGCTTCTATCACTCACCCCACCCACCATAAGAAAATTATGAACATATTGCAAACCCTACAACGGGGATCCCTCACGCTTGCGCGACACGGAGAGCACCATAGGACAACATCAATAATAAAACATGCAACTCAAGTCAATCATGATCATCAATTAACCCATAGGACAGAACGGATCTACTCAAACATCATAGGATAGCCATACATCATTGGGAAATAATATATAGCGTTTAGCACCATGTTTAAGTAGAGATTACAGAGGGTAAAAGAGGGGTTACACCGCTGCATAGAGGGGGGAAGAGTTGGTGATGATGGTAGTGAAGTTGTTGGTGTAGATTGCGGTGATGATGATGGCCCCAGCGGCGTTTCGGTGGCACAGTGAGAGAGGGGGAGAGAGGCCCCCTCCTTCTTCTTCTTCCTTGAGATTCTCCCTAGATGGGAGATGGGTTTCCCCTCTGGTCCATGGCCTCCATGGCATGGGATGGGTGAGAGACCCTCTGAAATTGGATCTGTCTCTTTTCTCTCTGTTTCTGCGTTTCCTGATTCTGCCCTTTAACCGTTTCTTAAATTCTCGGAGATCCGTAACTCCGATTGGGCTGAATTTTGGACACGATCTCTATCCGGATATTAGCTTCATTGCTGCGAAAGAAGGGGATCAACCGCCTTACGGGGTGGCCACGAGGGCCCAGGGCGCGCCTGCCCTCTAGGGCGCTCCCCCTGCTTCGTGGCCCCCTCGGGCATCGTCTAGCGTTGATTCTTCTTCCGAAAAATCACATATATTCCAAAAAAATCTCCATCAGTTTTTATCCCGTTTGGACTCCGTTTGATATGGATTTTTCGCAAAACAAAAAACATGCAACAAACAGGAACTGGAAGTGGGCACTGAATCAATATGTTTGTACCGAAAATATTATAAAAAGTTGCGAAAAGTATATGAAAGTTGTATAATATTGGCATGGAACAATCAAAAAATATAGATACGATGGATACGTATCAGCATCCCCAAGCTTAATTCCTACTCGTCCTCAAATAAGTTAATTTTTGATGTGGAATGCTGCCTAGCATAATCTTGATCATGTATCTAATCATGGCATGAATATTAAGACACGAGTGATTCAAAGCAATAGTCTATCATTTGACATTAAGACAATAATACTTCAAGCATACTAACCAAGCAATTATGTCCTCTCAAAATAACATAGCCAAAGAAAGCTCATCCCTACCAAATCATATAGTTTGGCCATGCTTCATTTCTATCACACAAAATGCTCCCATCATGCACAACCCCGATGACAAGCCGAGCAATTGGTTCATACTTTTTAACACGCTTTAGACTTTTCAACCCTCACGCAATACATGAGCGCAAGCCATGGACATAGCACCATAGGTGGAATAGAATATGATGGTGGATGTTGTGTAGAGAAGACAAAAAGGAGAAAGTCTCACATCGACGCATCTAATCAATGGGCTATGGAGATGCCCATCAATTGATGTCAATGTGAGGAGTAGGGATTGTCATGCAACGAATGCACTAAGAGCTATAAGTGTATGAAAGCTCAAACTGGAAACTAAGTGGGTGCGCATCCAACTTGCTTGCTCATGAAGACCTCGGGCATTTGAGGAATCCCATCATCGAAATACACAAGCCAAGTTCTATAATGAAAATTTCCACTAGTATATGAAAGTGATAACTCAAGAGACTCTCTATATGAAGAACATGGTGCTACTCTGAAGCACAAGTGTGGTAAAAGGATAGTAACATTGCCCCTTCTCTCTTTTTCTCTCATTTTTTTGTTTTTTTTGGTGGGCTTCTTTGGCCTCTTTTTTTTATTTGGGCTTCTTTGGCCTCTTTTATTTTGATAACCTCACATGGGACAATGTTCTAATAATGATGATCATCACACTTTTATTTACTTACAACTCAATATTACAACTCAATGCTAGAACAATGATATGACTCTATATGAATGCCTCCGGCAGTGTACCGGGATGTGCAATGATCTAGCATAGGAATGACAGCAAAAAACGGACAAGCCATGAAAACATCATGGTAGCTATCTTACGATCATGCCAAGCAATATGACAATAAATGCTCAAGTCATGTATATGATGATGATGGAAGTTGCATGGCAATATATCTCAGAATGGCTATGGAAATGCCATGATAGGTAGGTATGGTGGCTGTTTTAAGGAAGATATAAGGAGGTTTATGTGTGATAGAGCGTATTGTATCACGGGGTTTGGATGCACCGATGAAGTTTTCACCAACTCTCGAGGTGAGAAAGGGCAATGCACGGTACCGAAGAGGCTAGCAATGATGGAAGGGTGAGAGTGCGTATAATCCATGGACTCACATTAATCATAAAGAACTCATAGAATTATTGCAAAAGTTTATTAGCCCTCGAAGCAAAGTACTACTACGCATGCCTGTAGGATCGAAAGTATGTCTAGAGGGGGGTGATTAGACTACTTGACCAAATAAAAACCTAACCTTTTCCCAATTTTAGTTCTTGGCAGATTTTAGCTAATTTAGGACAAGTCAAGCAATCATCACATAATTCAAGCAAGCATGCAAAGAGTATATAGGCAGCGGAAAGTAAAGCATGCAACTTGCAAGAATGTAAAGGGAAGGGTTTGGAGAATTCAAACACAATTGGAGACACGGATGTTTTTCCCGTGGTTCGGATAGGTGGTGCTATCCTACATCCACGTTGATGGAGACTTCAACCCACGAAGGTTAACGGTTGCGCGAGTCCACACAGGGCTCCACCCAAGGGTAACGGTTACGCGAGTCCACACATGGCTCCACCCACGAAGGGTCCACGAAGAAGCAACCACCCACAAAGGGTCCACGAAGAAGCAACCTTGTCTATCCCACCATGGCCATCGCCCACACAGGACTTGCCTCACTAGCGCTAGATCTTCACGAAGTAGGCGATCTCCTTGCCCTTACAAACTCCTTGGTTCAACTCCACAATCTTGTCAGAGGCTCCCAAGTGACACCTAGCCAATCTAGGAGACACCACTCTCCAAGAAGTAACAAATGGTGTGTAGGTAATGAACTCCTTGCTCTTGTGCTTCAAATGATAGTCTCCCCAACACTCAACTCTCTCTCATAGGATTTGGATTTGGTGGAAAGAAGATTTGAGTGGAAAGCAACTTGGGAAGGCTAGAGATCAAGATTCATATGGTAGGAATGGAATGTCTTGGTCTCAACACATGAGTAGGTGGTTCTCTCTCAGAACATATGAGTTGGAATGGTGTATGTGTTCTGATGGCTCTCTCTTCGAATGAAGAGGAGGTGGAGGGGTATATATAGCCTCCACACAAAATCTAACCGTTACACAGTTTTCCAATCTCGGTGGGACCGAATCACAAACTCGGTCGGACCGAAAATGTAAACCTAGTGACCGTTAGAGATTTTCGGTGGGACTGACATGCAACTCGGTAGGACCGATATGATTAGGGTTTGGGCATAACGTAATCTCGGTGAGACTGATTACACAAACTCGGTGAGACCGAATTTGGTAATTAGCTAACCAGAGAGTTGGTCAAGCAAACTCGGTGGGACCGATTTGCTCTTTCGGTGAGACCGAAAAGTTACAAAGGGGAAACACTGAATTTACATTGCAATCTCGGTGGGACCGATTCGCTCTTTCGGTGAGACCAAAAAGTTACGAAAGGGAAACAGAGAGTTTGCAACCCCATCTTGGTGAGACCGAGATCCCTATCGGTAGGACCGAATTGCTAGGGTTTGGCAGTGGCTTATGACAAATGAAAACTCGGTGGCGCCGGATAGGAAGAATTGGTAGGACCGAGTTTGGCTTAGGGTTTAGGTCATATGTGGATATGGGAAAGTAGTTGAGGGTTTTGGAGCATATCACTAAGCACATGAAGCAAGAGGCTCATTAAGCAACGCCTCATCCCTCCTTGATAGTATTGGCTTTTCCTAAAGACTCAATGTGATCTTGGATCACTAAAATATAAAATGAAGAGTCTTGAGCTTTTGAGCTTGAGCCAATCCTTTGTCCTTAGCATTTTGAGGGTTCCACTTTCACATCCATGCCATGCCAATCATTGAGCTTTCCTGAAATAATTATCTTGGAATAGCATTAGCTCAATGAGCTATATGTTGTTATGAATTACCAAAACCACCTAGGGATAGTTGCACTTTCAATCTCCCCCTTTTTGGTAATTGATGACAACATATAGATCAAAGCTTCGACAAATGATAATAAGCATGAAATATATCGTCGCTTTGAGAAGTATGTGATAAGTAAGAGCTCCCCCTAAATTTGTGCATATTTAAAATTTTCTTTGGACTGCAAATGCACAAGGAGTTAGAGTCATGGGTTACTCTTCCATGTCACACACATCTTGGTGGAGCGCTTAAAATGATAAGAATGAAATACATGCACTCATCACCAAGAATAGTGAATGATCACATAAGATAGATAAGATAATAGCATTAAGCAAACATTAAGTGTAGCTTATGATCAAACACACGATCATCAATGTCTCACAAATAATGACGTAGTATCTCAAGCACTCAAAAGCAAACAAGTTCGAAAAACCACCAAATAAAGCAAGAGAGAAAAGCACACACTCTCTCTCGAAGCCTATGATCTATACATCTTCTCCCCCTTTGGCAACAAGTTACCAAAAAGTTCCTAGAAAATGCATAGTGCTAGATTGACGCTCAGGCTTGATATTATGGTGGTGGTGGAGTCCGGATCACTCCAAGGACGAAGGCTTCGGTAGACGCTGAAGTAGACGCTGGAGTTGGAGCTGAAGTTGATGCTGGAGCTGGTGGAACTAAGGCTGTAGCTGGTGCTGAAGTGGTGGCTCTGGTGTCAGCAACTGGCACGACAGATGACCTCGGGCCTCATGGCACTCTGGCAAAGGCATGAGTGGTAGTCCTGCCTCTCCTCTCCTGCATGTCCTCCTGGAGCTGCTCCACTTCAGACTGAACTTCCGTTACTTTGACATCCAAGTCATAGAACTTCTGTTCCATGATTCTCTCTAGGCTCTGCTGATTCTGAGTGAGGGTGGCCAGACTTTTCTCAATCCTCGGCATGGATGCAATCAAGTAACCAAGCTGCTCTTGTTTAGTCTTCAAGAAATACTCAGATGCCTCCTCTTGAGTTGGCATCTTGGCAGCTTTCTCCTTTCTTGCCTTCTCCTTCTTTGCGTATGCTTGGGCAGATGATGGCTCATTCTCAGTCATGACCACTTGGTTATCCTCAAAATCTGGATGGATGGGCAGGTGTTCCTTGTCCAATAAATATATGCCCGTGCCCATCTTGGAGTTAATGAGCTCCTGGATCTGAGGGGCATATCCGCAACTCCTCTTCTGATCTGCTACAGTCCTTTTGATAGTTTCCACTATGAGGCTCATCACCTTGAACTTCTGAGGCACATCAAATACATGTAGCAAGTTGATCGCATGGCCTCTGATCATCTTGTGATCACCTGACTTGGGCAACAAGGTGTGCCTCAAGATCCAATTGATGGTTGGCAGTCCTGACAGAAGATAGTGCAGTGAGCCAAATTTGAAAGTGTCAAGTGCCTCATTTGGAATTTCCTTATACATATTGGACATGGAATTGTGGTCCATTTTCTTCTTAGCATATATGTCCAAGTCATCATCATGCTCCTCTGGGGCATTAATGAGCTGTGCCCACTCAGCCACTGTAGATTGGTACCTTGTACCCTCAAACATCCATGTGATCTTTCCATCTGGGTAAAAGTGTGTCGTGGAGTAGAATTGCATGATCAGTTCCTCGTTCCACTTTGTGAGCTTCTGCCCAACAAAGTCAGCAACTCCGCAAGCACTAAAGCTGTCATATACTCCCGGGTAGTGTTCCTCCTTCTCCCTCATGTAGGTCCAGTCGACCCATCTCATGTCACAGACAATGGGCTTCTTATCTAGCAGCACTGTCTCATAGAAGTCCTGCTGTTCCTTGGTGTGAAATATGTAATCCACGGCAGTCCTTCTCCTTGAAGCATACGGATCTGCTTCTCTCCACTTCCTCAGCCCTGAATCTCTCCTGAGCTTCATGTCCTCAGCCACAGGATGAGCATCGTTGTGGTCTGGGATCTTGGGCTTGAGCTTTCTCAGAACATTCTCTTCCTCTTCTTCAGCAACAGTCTCAGCCACTGGGGCCTTGTTCTTCTCAGCTGCAGGAATGCTCCTTGTATTCCTCTTGGGTGCAGACTTGGGCTTGGAGGCAGCTTTGGGCTTAGATGCAGTAGCCCCTGATCTTATGGCATCACCCATCAGCTTGGGTGCCTTGGGTGCTGGTGCAGCTACCTCTTCTTCCTCTTCCTCTTCCATGATGGAAGCCTTTCCTAGCACTCTGGCTACGGTCTTCTTGACCCTTTCCTTCCTCTTCTTGCCTTCTGCAGCAACTGGCTCTTGGGGAGTAGGCTTCTCAGTTGAGGCTCTTGCCTTTGACATGGGCTGCCTGCCTGCTGGCCTTTTGATTTTCAGCCCTGGCTTTGTGCCTTGAGCTGGCTCAACTCTCTTTGATGTGGCCTCTTCCTCTGCCACATAATCTTCATCTTCGGAATCAGAAGTTCTCTTCTTCCTCTGTCTGGTGGCAGCTTTTGGCAAGTTTCTAGGGGTGCTCCTGCTGCCCTCATCTGAAGAGCTGGAGGGACTAGTGCCCTCACTCATGTGCACCTGCTGCTCTGACATGTTCCGGCTATCACTTTGATCAGACATGCTGCAAACTCTGACTGCTGACCCTGTGAATAGGTTATAGATGAGATAGAGTGGATGAGCATCACAAAATGCAGAGATTTTTGCAAAAGAATGATCCAAAAAACTTAGTTTTAGTTTCCCACTGAAATCATCTCGGATCTACCGATTTTTAAACTCGGTGATACCGAAGCAGTTTTGGCACCTGAACTGGTGAACTCGGTTGGACCGAGTCACAGTTCGGTGGCATCGAGACTGCTAGGGTTTCACAGAGTTCCAAAATCGGTCACACCGATAAGTAATTCTCAGTCAGACCGAGTCTCACTTGTGCAATGGCATAAGCCAAATCGGTGGGACCGAGTTTTTCAACTCGGTGGGTCTAAGATGGTTTCGGCGGAAACCTAAACCTAGAATTTTCGAATCAAACCTAATCTATGAGTTCATTGACTGGATAGAAGTTTATCAAACGTGGCTAGAATCAATATGATCACAATGTGCTAGGAATCACATTGGGGAATAGCACAAAGATCGATTCCATACCCTAGTTCAGCGGAGACTCTCTACGGCGGCAACGGCGGGGCAGAATTCCCGTTGACGGCGACGGAGACCAGCGACTGGAGGCGGCTGGCGGCGAGAACATGATCCGGAGACCACGAGGGCAGAGCAGGCTATCGCGCGGGCGAAGGGGTTCGGAGAAATTTCCAAAATTTTTCCCGTGAATATATATAGCCCGACCCTGTCGGTGTGACCGAGTGGAACAACTCGGTGGCACCGAGATTCATAACTGCAGGCAGTTACTGAAACTCGATGTGACCGAAATGTTCAAATCGGTTGCACCGAGATCGAAAACCTAGATCAACTTAATGATCTCGGTAGGACCAAAAGTGGGGTATCGGTCAGACCGAGAATCATAAAGAGGTTTTGGAAGTTTAAGTCTATGACGAATCGGGGACTCCGAGCGCTCCTCACACAGAGTGGTTCGAATCTGACTTGATCAAATTTTGTGATGCAGCATGAATAGAGTTTGAGACGAGAAAAGCATAGATAGCTAGAGGAGGTTCTTAGGCATTCTTGTCCATCCACTTGGCAGAAGAAGATAAAACCAAACAATCAAAACAACAAGTGGATGTCCTCGAATGAGTAAAAGATGCAACCAGCATGCTCACACAATAAGATGGCAAATGAAATATGTGACAAGGCATGCACAACCAATTCTAGCATCTATCAAGCAATTTGCGATGACTAGGTCATCTATATATGAGTATATTGACTTAGGAGTCAAGTGAGAACACTTGATCATAGGTCATACTCATCGTTTAAGCTCAAGTGGGGTTACCACTTTTACATAAAGCATTGTTGTGTTCACATCTTTAGAGTTGCTTTAGCTCAAGTCTTAGAGTAAAGCTCCCCCTAGATGTGATATCCCCCCCTAAGAGGGATGAACTAACCTTGGGTTTTGTCGATGATGACTTCATGTAGATGTTGAAGATGTGGATGCTCAATGTTGATGTAGATCACTTGGAGCTATCCATTTGAGTGAATTGCACTTTCAATACCTACATGGGTTAGTCCCACAAGGAACAAACAAGGATATCCATAGACATAGAGTGCTGCACACACAAGATGATGTCCATGAAAACTTTTAGGTTACCTTGTCCCTTGTCTTACCAACAAGAGGGTTTGTGACTCCTTGAACTAGTGCAAGATGTGGAAGTTGATTGCACTTGTTTTGCCAAAATGATAAGAGTGAAGTATGTTGGCGGAGTCACCCTCAAGAACTCTCTAGTTCTTCTTCTTTTGGATCCACATCATCTTGATGGGAATCCTTGGAGTTGTAGTCGTACTTGATGAAGTGGAACTTGAAGTAGTCTTGGGAATCCACTTGACTAAGGTCTTTGGAGCTTCTTCAAATGCGTCAATTTCCTCTTGAAGCTTGTCCTTGCCTTTTTGCTTGTAGTCTTGTGGTGGAAGATCATCTTGAGCTTGTGTCCCCTTGAAATAAGTATCATACTTCTCTTGTTGTGGAATAAACTTTGTCTTGGGGTATTGATCTTCTTCCCACTCAACTCCATTGGCATTGAACTTTCGTTCAAAACCAACACCTTGATTCTTCCGGTGCATTCCTTTCTTGCGCACAATTTCCTCGAATTGCTTACTCCCGGCAAGGCTTTTGTACACTCCTTTCTCTATAATTCCCTTCAATAAGCTATTTTCTTGCTCAAGTGTAACTTGGCTAAGAGAATCATTAGTAGAATCAAGAGAACTACTAGAAGCAACAATATTGGATTTAACATGATCATTGTTACTGCTAGAGGAAGAATCTTTCTTGTTCTTGTTACTAGACTTGACTTGAGGCATGTAAGTGGATAAGAGTAAATGCTTGGCAATGTAAGAAGAACTTTTGTTGCGGAGATCATCATTGATTGCTTTTAAGAACTCATGCTCTTGCTCAAGATTGAGCTTTTCAAAGCGTAATTTCTCATGAGCTCTTAAAAGTTCTTGATGATCTTCGAAGATAGTTTCATGAGCTAACTTAAGAGTGTTTAGTTATTTAGTTAGAGCCTCAATCTTCTCCTTATCATTGTCATTCATTTTATCTTGATTAGCATGATTAATTAACGTTTCATCGTAGTATTCATCACTAGAGTTGTCAACAAGCAAATCATCACCTAACAAGTCATCTTCATCACTATTGAAATCAACATACTCGGGGTGTGTTAGCTTAGGACCTTTGGCCATGAAGCATCTTCCAATTCCTTCATTTGGTGAGTCAAATATGTCATAGGAGTTGGTTGACACAAGTGCTAGACCGGCAACACCTTCATCTTGAGTATCTTCGGAGTCGGAGTGATAACTTCTCTCGGAGTGGCTGTCGGAGTCGGAGCCGGATACCCATTCACCAACATGAGCTTGATGTCTTCGTCTTGTGTAGCTCCTTGATGATTTTTCCTTCCTTTCCGAATCCTTGCTTCTCCGTGAGTATCTTCGTTCATAACGATCATCTCTACTCCTCCTCTCTCTTGGTGGTGATTCTTTGCTTCTTCTTTTTAGAGAATCTTCTCTTCTCTTGTAGGGAGCCGTACACTCATTTGAATAGTGTCCGGGTCTTCCACAATTGTAGCAGTTTCGCTCTCGACTAGAAGATCTTTTGTCATTGTAGGACCTTGACTTGAAGCTTCTATCTTTGCTTCTACTCTTGTAGAACTTGTTGAAGTTCTTCACCATTAAGCTCAATTCTTCATTGAAGTCTTGTTTCTCACTTGATGATGTAGGGGCTTCACATGAGGTTTTATACGCACCACTTGATTTGTTGTGAAGTTCCTCTTTATCCTTAAGTGACAACTCATGAGCAACAATTCTTCCAATCACCTCCGTTGGCTTGAGATCTTTGTAATTTGACATCATTTGGATTAATGTGCACACGGTATCATATTTTCCATCGAAGGCTCTTAGAATCTTCTTGATGATGAATCTATCGGTCATCTCTTCACTTCCTAAGTCGGCAATCTCATTTGTGATGAGAGCAAGCCTAGAGTACATTTCAGCGACACCTTCACCATCCTTCATCTTGAACTTGTCAAGTTGGCTTTGAAGCACATCCAACTTGGATTCCTTGACGGAGTCGGTACCTTTGTGCATATCAATCAAAGTGTCCCAAATTTCCTTTGCATTCTCAAAATGGTTGATTTTGTTGAATTCTTCGGGGCACAATCCGTTGAAGAGAATATCACAAGCTTGAGCATTGTATTGCAACATCTTCAACTCATCCGCGGTAGCTTCACGGTTTGGTTCTCTCCCATCAAAGAAGTCACCTTGCAAGCCAACACACACAATATCCCAAACGGCGGGGTTATGTACAAGAATATGCATTTTCATTTTATGCTTCCAACTAGCAAAATTAGTACCATCAAAGTAAGGACCTCTACGGTGATAATTTCCCTCGCTAGACGCCATACTATCCTAGGTTGTGAAACCAAGGCTATGACCACCAAAGCTATGGAGATCAAAGCAAATGGAGACCAAAGCTTTGATACCACTTGTAGGATCGAAAGTATGTCTAGAGGGGGGTGATTAGACTACTTGACCAAATAAAAACTTAACCTTTTCCCAATTTTAGTTCTTGGCAGATTTTAGCTAATTTAGGACAAGTCAAGCAATCATCACATAATTCAAGCAAGCATGCAAAGAGTATATAGGCAGCGGAAAGTGAAGCATGCAACTTGCAAGAATGTAAAGGGAAGGGTTTGGAGAATTCAAACGCAATTGGAGACACAGATGTTTTTCCCGTGGTTCGGATAGGTGGTGCTATCCTACATCCACGTTGATGGAGACTTCAACCCATGAAGGGTAACGGTTGCGCGAGTCCACACAGGGCTCCACCCACGAAGGGTCCACGAAGAAGCAACCACCCACAAAGGGTCCACGAAGAAGCAACCTTGTCTATCCCACCATGGCCATCGCCCACACAGGACTTGCCTCACTAGCGATAGATCTTCACGAAGTAGGCGATCTCCTTGCCCTTACAAACTCCTTGGTTCAACTCCACAATCTTGTTGGAGGCTCCCAAGTGACACCTAGCCAATCTAGGAGACACCACTCTCCAAGAAGTAACAAATGGTGTGTAGGTAATGAACTCCTTGCTCTTGTGCTTCAAATGATAGTCTCCCCAACACTCAACTCTCTCTCATAGGATTTGGATTTGGTGGAAAGAAGATTTGAGTGGAAAGCAACTTGGGAAGGCTAGAGATCAAGATTCATATGGTAGGAATGGAATGTCTTGGTCTCAACACATGAGTAGGTGGTTCTCTCTCAGAACATATGAGTTGGAATGGTGTATGTGTTCTGATGGCTCTCTCTTTGAATGAAGAGGAGGTGGAGGGGTATATATAGCCTCCACACAAAATCCAACCATTACACAGTTTTCCAATCTCGGTGGGACCGAATCACAAACTCGGTCGGACCGAAAATGTAAACCTAGTGACCGTTAGAGATTTTCGGTGGGACTGACATGCAACTCAGTAGGACCGATATGGTTAGGGTTTGGGCATAACGTAATCTCGGTGAGACCGATTACACAAACTCGGTGAGACCGAATTTGGTAATTAGCTAACCAGAGAGTTGGTCAGGCAAACTCGGTGGGACCGATTTGCTCTTTCGGTGAGACCAAAAAGTTACAAAGGGGAAACAATGAATTTACATTGCAATCTCGGCGGGACCGATTCGCTCTTTCGGTGAGACCGAAAAGTTACGAAAGGGAAACAGAGAGTTTGCAACCCCATCTCGGTGAGACCGAGATCCCTATCGGTAGGACCGAATTGCTAGGGTTTGGCAGTGGCTTATGACAAATGAAAACTCGGTGGCGCCGGATAGGAAGAATCGGTAGGACCGAGTTTGGCTTAGGGTTTAGGTCATATGTGGATATGGGAAAGTAGTTGAGGGTTTTGGAGCATATCACTAAGCACATGAAGCAAGAGGCTCATTAAGCAACACCTCATCCCTCCTTGATAGTATTGGCTTTTCCTAAAGACTCAATGTGATCTTGGATAACTAAAATATAAAATGAAGAGTCTTGAGCTTTTGAGCTTGAGCCAATCCTTTGTCCTTAGCATTTTGAGGGTTCCACTTTCACATCCATGCCATGCCAATCATTGAGCTTTCCTGAAATAATTATCTTGGAATAGCATTAGCTCAATGAGCTATATGTTGTTATGAATGACCAAAACCACCTAGGGATAGTTGCACTTTCAATGCCCCTAGGGGGATAGATTGGTAGGAAAAGACCATCGCTCGTCCCCGACCGCCACTCATAAGGAAAGCAATCAAAGAACACCCCATGCTTCAAATTTGTCACACAACGTTTACCATACGTGCATGCTATGGGACTTGCAAACCTCAACACAAGTATTTCTCAATTTCACAATTACTCAACTAGCATGACTCTAATATCACCACCCTTATATCACAAATCTATTTCAAGGAATCAAACATATCATATTCGGTGATCTACAAGTTTTATGTAGGATTTTATGACTAACCATGTGAATGACCAATTCCTGTCATCTCTCTAAATAGATATAAGTGAAGCAAGAGAGTTTAATTCTTTGTACATAACATATGCCCACGCTCTAACAAATATAAGTGAAGCAAAAGAGCATTCTACAAATGGCGGTTTTCTATGTGTCGGGAAACAGGCAATCCATACTTCAAATGATATAAGTGAAGCACATGAAGCATTCTATAAAGCCATACTCAAAGGATGTAACTGAAGTGCAAAGCGAATTCTATAAATCAACCAAGGACTATCTCATACCAGCATGGTGCATAAAATAAAAGTGAAAACTAAATGCAAAAGATGCTCCAAGATTTGCACATATCGCATGAACGAAACAAATCCGAAAACATACCGATACTTGTTGAAGAAAGATGGGATGCCTTCCGCGGCATCACCAAGATTAGACGCTTGAGTATCCTTGAATATTTACTTGGGGTGCCTTGGGAATCCCCAAGCTTGATCTCCTGCCTCTCCTCCTTCTCCTCACATTGAGACCTCCTCGATCTTCGAACACTTCATCCGCACAAAACTTAACAGAAAACATGGTAAGATCCGTTAGTATAATAAAGCAAATCACTACTATAATACTGTTGCAAACCAATTAATATTTTGTTTTTGCACTGTAGCTACTGCAATATAACTTTTCCAGGGCTTAATCTACTAATAGAAATCGATAGTTTCATCAAAACAAGCAAACAATGCATCAGAAACAGAATCTTTCTTAAACAGGACAGTCTGTAGTAGTCTAAACATTCACCATAGCTCTGGTACTTAAAAAATTCTTCCAAAATTAGGAAAAATAAAAAATTTGTGTAGAAAGACACTGCACAAAGTTTCAGAACCGTTTGACGTTCCTGTAAAAAATGTAAAATCGTGCACTACAGCCATAGTTTCTGTCCTGCACTGCACAAACCAACAAGTAACCTAAAACATCCTAAAGGCAAACATTGGCACATTATTTTTATAATACAATGGAATTGTTGAAAGGGGTAATTATTTTTGTTGAAAAGTTTTTGTAATTAAGATTCACAAAGTTTCCCTGACCATGAACAAAGTTCAAGGAGCTCCCCCACTTCAACAATGCTTGTCTCTCTCACTTTCACTTTCCTTTCTGAAAAGTTTTAGGTTCCCCTTTTTATTTTTTTTGTTTTCAAACCATATAAAAGCACTCAACAGAAATAAATGACTCTCTAAAACTTCCCTGTTGTCTCCCTGGCAGCGCTTTCTTTAAAGCCATTAAGCTAGGCAGAAGGTGCTCAAGTAATGGATCCACCCGGATCCCAAGGTATATCAAAGCCAATTTTAATTAACAATGATTTGTAATTTATTGGTGAGCACAAAGTAACATATATCATGTAATGATGAGGTCTAACTCTCTTCCGATGCATCCATATGTCATACAAGAACAATTCATGCACACAAAGTAAAGGCCAATGCATAGTATAAACAGTTTCTTGCAATTTGATCATGTTGGAAACATAGAGAGGTGGAGATATAGTTCCTCTCTCATAATAATTGCAAGTAGGAGAAGCAAGAACATGCATATTATATTCATCAAAATCATCATGTGCAACGGTAAAAGGCAACCCATCAATATAATCCTTAATAAGTGCAAACTTCTCCGATATAGTGTAGTCGGGAGAATTCAAAAATATAATAGGACTATCATGCATGGGTGCAATAGCAAAATTTTCATGTTTAACATAAGGAACTATAGCAAGTTCATCTCCATAAGAATAATTCATCTTGGCATCTTGGCCACAAGCATAGCAAGCATCATCAAAAAGGGATATTTCAAAAGAATCAATGGGATCATAACAATTGTCATAGCATTCATCCTCCCGTAAACACGAAGGGAAATTAAACAATGTATGAGTTGAAGAGTTACTCTCATTAGAAGGTGGGCACGGGTAGCTAATCCGCTCTTCCTCCTTTTGTTCTTCGCTCTCCTCATCATTTTTTTCATCCAATGAGCCCACAGTTTCATCAATTCCTTCTTCCATGGACTCCTGCAAAAATATTAGTCTCTTCTTGGAAAGCGGATACTCTCTCAATAAAATCATCAATATCGGAATTGAATTCATAATTCTCATGGCAATATTTAAGTATAGCAAAAATTTCAGATCTGTAAACAACATCATCAACATTTTCACACTCTTTAAACAAAGATTCAATTTCATAAGCACCCATAAAAGCAACAAATTCTTCTATTTGTTCCACATCATAGTAATCATATATACCATTAGCATAAGAAGCCAAGGTTTTATCATCATTAAATTTGCATGAAAAGTGACGGTGTGGAGCCTTCATCCTAGAGCAACAAGTATAGTCATATCTCAAGCATAGTTCCCGAGCATACCAATGCAACATGTGAATTTGATCCCATAATAGTTTCCCTCTTTTAGTCAAGTGATAATCCCTAAAGTATTCACGTTGATCCAACGTGTCTCCCATTACATAATTGAATGGGGTTTTCTCAGGATTATCAATGTAGTACATAATATTTTTCACATAACCAACATCGAGGGTTTTAGGAGGTTCTCCATCTCCATGAGTAGCAGGTACACCTAATTGTTTTGGTATTTCGTGTTACATATCCATAAGTAAGGATAGAGAACAACTTAGAACAGCAAATAAAAATTACTTAGTGATAAAGCAAACAAGCACACACGAGAATATTCACCCCACGCTAAAACTCCCCGGCAATGGCGCCAGAAAAAGGTCTTGATAACCCACAAGTATAGGGGCTCAATTGTAGCCTCTTTTGATAAGTAAGTGTGTCGAACGCAATGAGGAGCTAAAGGTAGAACAAATATTCCCTCAAGTTCTATCGACCACCGATACAACTCTACGCACGCTTAACACTCGCTTTACCTGGAAAAAGTATGAAACTAGAAGTACTTTGTAGGTGTTGTTGGATAGGTTTGCAAGATAATAAAGAATGTGTAAATAAAAAATAGGGGTTGTTTAGATAAAGACACAACTAAGTTAGGTTTAGTAGAGAGCTTTTTGTCACGAGAAAGTTATTTGTCCCTAGGCAATTGATAACTAGACCACTAATCATTATTGCAATTTTATTTGAGGGAGAGGCATAAGCTAACATACTTTCTCTACTTGGATCATATGCAATTATGATTGGAACTTTAGCAAGCATCCGCAACTACTAAAGATCATTAAGGTAAAACCCAACCATAGCATTACATCAAGTCCTCTTTACTCCCATACGTAAACAACCTACTTACTCGGGTGTGTGCTTCTGTCACTCATGCCACCCTCCAAAGCAAATCATGAACATATTGCAAACCCTACAATGGGGATCCCTCACGCTTGCGCGACACGGAGAGAACCATAGGACAACACTAATAATAAAACATGCAACTCAAACCAATCACAATCATCAATTAACCCATAGGAAAAACGGATCTACTCAAACATCATAGGATAGCCATACCTCATTGGGAAATAATATATAGCGTTGAGCACCATGTTTAAGTAGAGATTACAGCAGGTAAAGAGGTGTTTCACCACTGCATAGAGTGGGGAAGAGTTGGTGATGATGGCGGTGAACTTGTTGGTGTAGATTGCGGTGATGATGATGGCCCCGACGGCGTTCCGGCGCCACCGGGAGTGAGGGGGAGAGAGGCCCCCTCCTTCTTCTTCTTATTCCTTGACCTTCTCCCTAGATGGGAGAAGGGTTTACCCTCTGTTCCATGGCGTCTATGGAATGGGAGGGGCAAGAGACCTCCGAGATTGGATCTGTCTCTCTGTCTCTCTCTGTTTCTGCATTTTTTGATTCTGCCCTTTTACCGTTTCTTAAATTCTCAGAGATCCGTAACTCCGATTGGGCTGAATTTTGGACACGGTCTCTATCCGGATATTAGCTTTCCTGCAGCGAAAGAAGGGCCCCGACCGCCTTACGGGGTGGCCATGAGGGCCCAGGGCGCGCCCCCTGCCTCGTGGCCTCCTCGAGCATCATCTCACGTTTATTCTTCTTCCCAAAAATCACATATATTCCAAAAAAAATCTCCATTAGTTTTTATCCCGTTTCGACTCCGTTTAATATGGATTTTCTGCGAAACAAAAAACATGCAACAAACCGGAACTGACATTGGGCACTAGATCAATATGTTAGTTCCAAAAATAGTATAAAAAGTTGCCAAAAGTATATGAAAGTTGTATAATATTGGCATGGAACGATCAAAAATTATAGATACGATGGAGACGTATCAAACATCATATCAAATTGGAGTCAAATAAAAAAGGGCTCATACTGTAGTCAATCTTAAGAATAGCATGTTATGAGCATGAATATTTTTTTAGTAAATGTTGACAGTGACATAAGCAAGCCAACATGATATCATAGGAAAGTAACATACTGATGTAACAACCATTTGTAGCAATGACTGGAGTAGGCCAGCAATATGTCCAACCATAGAAGGAGTCCATGGCATAAATGAAGCCCTCGTGTTCAATGGCATTATAGAACCATGGAGGATGTATGATCCTATGATGGACATGCAGATTTATGCACTTACCGCAGTGACCTGTTAGATAGGCGAGACCGCGGTTGAAGAACGCAATTAGCCTGAAGTCTTTATAATTCGCAGATCTTGGGGCTACTGTAAGATTTCGAGTATTCTGGGCCGTGGTGCCAAAGCAGTGCAATGTAAATCGAAGGAAGGGGTATCAATCGCTGGGTGTAGACCTCCACGAGCATCCAGCTACCGCGACCATTGACGAGCACCATCCAAGATGTGTTCATGTCGACCCAGTACATACCGTTAATGTAGTTGAGGGTGATGGGAGTCGGATCGCAGTCAACGAGTTTGATTCTCGCCACCCTACGATCGTTATGCTGGATGACACACCATTTCTAAAGATTGGGCGGCATCAGCAAGCAAGGAGTTGGCTTAAAAAGCTCCAGCCTGAGGGATTTGAGTAAACGGTACAACCCCAACAAGCTCGCGGCGAGTAGCATGGTACTGAGATTGTCCACATGCGAAACAATGAGCTTGATTACCTCTGTGGGGAGCGAATTCCAGCCACTCTTTCAGCGGACGGTGCTTTGTTCTGCCATTTTTAGTGCTTGGGTTTCAGAAGAGGTGGGAGGCGCCTTAGTGGGGATGGAAGATTGGACGATTATGTGTGGACGAAGATGGAGAAGCGAATATGTCCTGCGGGAAGTGGACAGGTCATGATGACAACAGCACGCCACTTGGCTTACTAGACACATCCCAATAGAGTAGGGTCATATCAATGCCAGACAGCTTTCTTGAGTCATCACAGTACCAGTACTCCCTATAGTACTTACTACTATGCCCTAGTTTGCATATAGTGGAGTAGGACTCTACTCTACTACTAGCACCGGAGGAGTAGCATATTCTAATCTAAAATAGTTACAAACTTCAATGCCCGAGCATGGAACGACAATGAACCGCCATCGGTGCTAACTCCAATCCCCAACAAATGTTCGATGGGAGACATGGCATTTGCAAACGCCCGCGACGTAGTTAGAGTACTTGTGTAAGGGTGGTTGTTTTGTCAAATACTATGGCTTAAAAACATGCCACCGTTAGACGGAAATCTGATGGTTACGTGGGATTTTCCAGGATTGAGCTCGTGGCGAACAATCGCCAGATATCATTACTAAAAAAGGTTAGAACACCCTGGGCTATAACTTGTACCGGCTGACCAGTAACGATGGTACTTACATAGTTGTAAAATAGTCAACGACCGTGTCTACGTCGTCTTTGGAATCATATGCAAACTAGCAGTATGCCCGTGCATTGCATGGAACATCAAGATGCATTTTTTTTACAAAACACCTGTTGTGATTGACCCATGCAAGAGTAATCCCATGTGTAAAAACTAATGATATCTCAAGAATTTTATCGGAAAAATGGTATCTTGAGAATTTCATCAAAAATGATATGTCGAGAAAGATGAGAGATAAGGTGAGGAGGAGTGGGGCGTGGTGGTGACTGGTCGTCGGACTGGGCGGAGGCATGGGGATGGATGGCACCGGCAGGCGGCAGCAGCCACCATGCCAGATTGTTCCGGAGACTTCTTTTTTTAATTGCTTAGCAATGAGGTTGTGGGAGATAAGGATGAACGAGGCAAGGCCTTATATGTAAATGTGAAGAGAGGTGCGGGTATCTTTTGTAAAATTGTCATAGTTTGATGTCTATACGTCAGATATAGATCGGACGGTCTACATTACAAGATGGCAGCCACACCATCATCACCAACTCAGTTTTTTATAAGAGTAGAGACTAGGGAGGAGCACCATCTACTGCTTCATGTGCTACTCCTACGCTCCATTCGGCGGGTGCAACGTCCCCTACAGCCACTCCCTCCTGCGCTCCATTCGGTGGGTGCAATGTCCCCTATAGCCACTCCCGTTTCATGGACGACCTAGTCGATGCCTGCAAGGTGCCCTGTGTCTACAAGAGTTTTGGCTACGAGAGGTACATCAACCAGCACTCGCTGGCGAAGCATAGTTCCAGATGCGCGCACGTGTGCTACTACTGCTATGAGTGCACACCATCGTTTGAGGGCTCGCTGGCGAGCCTCGTCCATCACCTCACGGCACCGTCCTTCTATCACTACTGGCCCATGGTGGTGAACATCAAGTACGAGATGTGCTACCCGTTCGGCATGCCGGAGTGCTAGAGGATCACCGCCGCCTGCTAGTCTCGGAGGAGGACGACATCGTCTTCCTCTTGGACGTGGGCACCGGCAAGGCCCGCGCAGGCCGCTGCCCCGTCTCTGTCGTGTGCGTCAAGGGAAACACCGCTGACGCTAACACAAGGCTGGTGTATAGGTGCGTGCTCATTGTTACTGCCCCTCCGAGGTACGAGGGCGCCCACGCCGCCTCCATCACACTAACTAAGACTGTGTCGAGCTACTCTGTTCCCTACAACGTGGACATGGAAGAAGCCTGGTATGATTTTCACGCCAAGATGGTGCACCGGGACTCCAAGGAGGTTCACCTAGTCATATGCATTACCAAGTCAAATGTTCATAATTATCTTTGCTCAATGTAATCCATTGTCTAAGCACATGGAGACTTCTTATTTATATAGTATAGAACCTTCCATGCATGATCTTGCTCTATTAGAGTATCGCGCTTGAATAAAAGTGCATCCATTTATGGTTTAGTTTAGAATCTTCCATGTATGCTTTTTCTCCATTGGAGTTCTCGCTTGCCATTTATGAGATTAATTGAGAATTTTTACTACAGTAATGCTGAAAGACTTATGATGAACCTTTTCTTACATCTCCTCTGCCCCCTTCCAAGTCATACTACATTAATCCCTTTGTCTATGTGTATAAGAGCATGGTTAATACTTAATAGTATAGCCAACTATTGACTATAAGAAAGTGCCATGTCATCTATAGGCAACTTATAGCCAACATGTATATCAATTAGCTATAAATACATGGCCCAATTTCCACTCCCACATAGTGCCTAGGAGCACATGTTGCAGCTGACTCTTGCATGAGAGCCTACTTACATTCTCTCTCCTATCCTCTCTCCTCCAACTAAGCATTAGAAATATTACTTTGCTTCTTACAGCCTGCTGACTGTACCTTATTGTACTCGCTCTAAGTCACCTTACGAAAACCAAATAATCCCAAAACACTTAGGCACGGCGCATTAACTCCCACCTAGTTTCTTGTTTCTTGACATATCAACCAATAAGAGATGTGGGGCGTGTATGTTTTCAACGACTCAAGACTACCAAATACGACATGCAGTGGTTAGTTCGTTGCATGCAATGCTATTAATTAGCAAATAAACATTAAGTTCTCTCGTTTTCCCCTCATTCTTGGTCACGGTGCACAACTTAAGATGACTTATTCACCTGGATGGAGCGAGTGCATTCATGGTGGTCTAGAAAAAATAAACAAAATCGATACTCAAAAACTAATTCTTAAATACCATTTCTTGCAAAGTACAATAAGTGTTATTTCTTCACAAGTTTTGGATGCAGGTTGAATAGTTGAACGCTTTTGTTTGCAAAAGATACTTTTTAATCTATTTCACCTGGATGTTTGTGAGCTCTAGAGAAGAAATAATATCTGAAGAAACCTATCGATACTCGTTACATATGAGATGAGCCCCACATACGTTGTCAAAATAAACAACTCCCTGATCAATGCATTTCATTGTTCCGTATATTAATATTTATTAGTATGACAATAGATTTAACTAACATTATATATAGTACAATAAATGCTCATGCATGTCACCAAAAATTATACCATTGAAAACTATATTCAAGTACGAATCCAACGATATAGTTTTTTTGACATGCACTAACATTTTGTCAGTTAAATCTTCGGTCAAAATCAATGGGGGACTAATAAACCGCAACCGAGGTACTACTAGTGTAGAGTGCGGCGCTACACGGGAGTCTCACCCTGCTTATGGCGTGGCAGTAAAGCCGTCATATCCCAAAACACCACCACTGCTAGTAATAAGTGTCCTGGTAAAATAAACAGACAAGCAACCATCACATCCCTACGTATTTTTTTGCATTTCATCTCTCTCCATTTACTTTGTCCGGTTCATCTCGCACACTCGATCCCTAGCTACTACTCCTAGTATACCTAGCTACTACTCATAGGTCCATTTCTTTTGGCGGCTTAAAAAATAAGCCGTCTCTTCCCCAGCTTTTCCCATAAGACTAGTCCTAGTGGAGAGTAACATAAGGTGCCTCACTCGTTCATTTGGGCTTCTAAAGTACTACCTTCATCCTGGTTTATTAGTCACCATTGTAGTTTGTGTTAAATTTTGACCAAAGACTTAACTGATAGAATGTTAGTGCATGTCATCAAGAGTTATATAATTTTGGGTGACATGCATAAACATTTCATTAGTTCAATTTATGGTCAAAATTTGACACAGATTATAGTGGGGACCATAAACCAGGAAAGAGGTAGTAGTTATGGGATTACTAATCTAGAAACCTAAAAGAACTGGCCCTGTTACTCCTAGTAGTAGTACTGAAGTTGGAATTCCAGTTCCATGGCACAACTTTTTAGGAAAAAATTCGGTACAGGGTGTAGGAAGCAGTTTGGGAATTTGCATGCCTTCCCGATCAGTGAAATACTCCGTACAAAGTACTACAGAGAAATAACCACAGAGAAGGAAGCTAAAAGTAAACAATCAAACGAGCATTTTTGCATTTATTTTGCATTGAATCGTTTCACAAGCTTGACTAGTGTTGTTTTTCTACTTTTACAAAAACCGCATTGTAATGTTAAAACATGCATTTGCACGTACATAAGTAATAGTAGTAACACAGTCTGCAAGCACATATAGAGAGAGACTTGTAGTGTGATATATAGTTAAGTTTGTGCCATATGCACGTACTTACAAAATGCGTACGGATACACAAGGTTTCCAAACTTTTCCTTTTACATACTTAATTAAGGATGCTAATAATTCTCGAACTTTTGGGATCTATCATTTGCATCCCAAAACTAATGAGATCGCCTTATGAAACTAAATTAGTCATAATAAAAGCCACGACGCTCGCAGGAGCGCTTGCGACGCAGCATGAGTGCCCTAGTGCACGGCTGTTTCCCAGTGTGCCGACACAACGCCTCTTCCTCACCCGTACAACTCGCGAGGTGCTGATTGGCGTGATCTAGCCCCAACAGGTCCTCCTCCTCGCTGAAAGTGTGCACCCGTTGCACGTACCGCCAAGCGTAGATGAGGCGCTTGGTCCCGACTGCACCTAGGGCTTTCGCACGGGCATCCTCCACCACCCTCACGGCCCTCGCACGAGCCTTCTACCAAAGAGCCAATTGCTTGACTCTCCCGGACACTCCATAGGCCTGCTAGGCAGCATGCTTCGCGGCGCACTTCTCTTCCTAGGCCTTCCTTTCTGGCTCTATTTTGGCGGGCTCTACCGGAGGCAAAGCCTCCCACAAGGTGACCTCCATTTATTTCCAAAGCACCACAAGGCCGGGGGCTTGGCGGGCGGCGCGACGTTCTCCTCATCTCGGGGAGCTGACGCTGAAGGAAATATTTCCTAGAGGCAATAATAAAGTTATTATTTATTTCCTTATATCATGATAAATGTTTATTATTCATGCTAGAATTGTGTTAACCGGAAACATAATACATGTGTGAATACATAGACAAATAGAGTGTCACTAGTATGCCTCTACTTGACTAGCTCGTTGATCAAAGATGGTTTTGTTTCCTAACCATAGACATGAGTTTTCATTTGATTAATGGGGTCACATCATTAGGAGAATGATTTGATTGACTTGACCCATTCCGTTAGCTTAGCACATGATCGTTTAGTTTGTTGCTATTGCTTTCTTCATGACCTATACATGTTCCTATGACTATGAGATTATGCAACTCCCGTTTACCGGAGGAACACTTTGTGTGCTGCCAAACGTCACAACGTAACTGGGTGATTATAAAGGTGCTCTACAAGTGTCTCCGAAGGTACTTGTTGGGTTGGCGTATTTCGAGATTAGGATTTGTCACTCCGATTGTCGGAGAGGTATCTCTGGGCCCTCTCAGTAATGCACATCACGTAATCCTTGCAAGCATTGCAACTAATGAGTTAGTTGCGGGATGATGTATTACGGAATGAGTAAAGAGACTTGCCGGTAACGATATTGAACTATGTATTGAGATATCGACGATCGAATCTCGGGCAAGTAACATACCAATGACAAAGGGAACAACGTATGTTGTTATGCGGTTTGACCGATAAAGATCTTCATAGAATAATTAGGAGCCAATATGAGCATCCAAGTTCCACTATTTGTTATTGACCGGAGACGTGTCTCGGTCATGTCTACATAGTTCTCGAACCCGTAGGGTCCGCACGCTTAACGTTACGATGATAGTTATATTATGAGTTTATATGTTTTGATGTACTGAAGGTTGTTCGGAGTCCTGTATGTGATCAAGGACATGACAAGGAATCTCGAAATGGTCGAGACATAAAGATTGATATATCGTAAGCCTATATTTGGATGTCGGAAGTGTTCCGGGTGAAATCGGGATTTTATCGGAGTACCGGGAGATTACCGGAACCCCCCGGGGGCTTAATGGGCCTACATGGGCTTTAGTGGAAATAGAGGGAAGCAAGGGAAGTGTGGGGCGCGCCCCCCAAGGCCCAAACTGAATTGGTTTAGGGCAAAGGGGGCCGGCCCCCTCTTTCCTTCTTCCCCTCTTTCTGTCCTTCTCCCGAATCCTATTCCAACTACGAAAGGGGGGAGTCCTACTCCCGGTGGGAGTAGGACTCCTCCTGGCGCACCCTCTCCCTGGCCGGCCGCACCCCCCTCTCTCCTTTATATACGAGGGCAGGGGGGCACCCCATAGACACAATAGTTGATCTCTTGATCTCTTAGCCATGTGCGGTGCCCCCCTCCACCATAGTCCACCTCTATAATACTGTAGCGGTGCTTAGGCGAAGCCCTGTGTCGGTAGAACATCAACATCATCACCATGCCGTCATGCTGACGAAACTCTCCGTCAACACTCGGCTGGATCGGAGTTCGAGGGACGTCATCGGGCAGAACATGTGCTGAACTCGGAGGTGTCGTACGTTCAGTTCTTGATCGGTTGGATCGTGAAGACGTATGACTACATCAACCGTGTTGTGCTAACGCTTCCGCTTTTGTTCTACGAGGGTACGTAGACAACACTCTCCCCTCTCGTTACTATGGATCACCATGATCTTGCGTGTGCGTAGGAATTTTTTTGAAATTACTACGTTCCCCAACAGTGGTATCAGAGCCAGGTTTTATGCGTAGATGTCATATGCACGAGTAGAACAAAAGTGAGTTGTGGGCGATATAAGTCATACTGCTTACCAGCATGTCATACTTTAGTTCGGCGGTATTGTGGGATGAAGCGGACTGGACCGACATTACGCGTACGCTTACGCGAGACTGGTTCTACCGACGTGCTTTGCACACAGGTGGCTGGCGGGTGTCAGTTTCTCCAACTTTAGTTGATCTGAGTGTGACTATGCCCGGTCCTTGAGAAGGTTGAACCAGCACCAACTTGACAAACTATCATCATGGTTTTGATGCGTAGGTAAGAACGGTTCTTGCTCAGCCCGTAGCAGCCACGTAAAACTTGCAACAACAAAGTAGAGGACGTCTAACTTGTTTTTGCAGGGCATGTTGTGATGTGATATGGTCAAGACGTGATGAGATATAAGTTTTTGTATAAGATGATCATGTTTTGTTGAAGTTGTCGGCAACTGGCAGAAGCCTTATGGTTGTCTCTTTATTGCATAAGATGCAAGCGCCAAATAATTGCTTTACTTTATCGTTATGCGACAACAATAGTTGCAAGAGCAATAGTTAGCGAGACGACCATGTGACGACACATTGATATAGATCAAGATGATGGAGATCATGGTGTCACACCGGTGACGATGGAAATCATGACAATGCTTTGGAGATGGAGATCAAAGGCACAAGATTATGATGGCCATATCATGTCACTTATTTTACTTAGTTCTACGGTAGCTTTATAAGATGATCTCTCACTAATTATCAAGGTACAAGTGTTCTCCCTGAGTATGCACCGTTGCGAAAGTTCTTCGTGCTGAGACACCACATGATGATCAGGTGTGATAGGCTCTATGTTCAAATACAACGGGTGAAAAACAGTTGCACACGCGGAATACTCAGGTTAAACTTGATGAGCCTAGCATATAACAGATATGGCCTCGGAACACTGAGACCGAAAGGTCGAGCATGAATCATATAGTAGATATGATCAACATAGTGATGTTCACCATTAAAACTACTCCATCTCACGTGATGATCAGACATGGTTTAGTTGATATGGATCACGTGATCACTTAGAGGATTAGAGGGATGTCTATCTAAGTGGGAGTTCTTATGTAATATGATTAATTGAACTTTAATTTATCATGAACTTAGTCCTAGTAGTATTAGCATATCTATGTTGTAGATCAATAGATCGTGATGTTGCTCCCCATTTATTGTGTTCCTAGAGAAAAACTATGTTGAAAAATGTTAGTAGCAATGATGCGGATTGGATCTGTGATCTGAGGTTTATCCTCATTGCTGCACAGAAGAATTATGTCCTTGATGCACCGCTAGGTGACAAACCTATTGCAGGAGCAGATGCAGATGTTATGAACGTTTGGCTAGCTCAATATGATGACTACTTGATAGTTTAGTGCACCATGCTTAAAAGGCTTAGAATCAGGACTTCAAAGACGTTTTGAACGTCATGAACCATATGAGATGTTCCAGGAGTTGAAGTTAATATTTCAAGAAAATACCTGAGTTGAGAGATATGAAGTCTCCAACAAAGTTCTATAGCTAAAAGATGGAGGAGAATAGCTCAAGCAGTGAGCATGTGCTCAGATTTTCTGGGTACTACAATCGCTTGAATCAAGTGGGAGTTAATCTTCCAGATAAGATAGTGATTGACAGAATTCTCTAGTCACCATCACCAAGTTAGTAGAACTTCGTGATGAACTATAATATGCAAGGGATAATGGAAATGATTCCCAAGCTCTTCGTGATGCTGAAATTGACGAAGGTAGAAATCAAGAAAAACATCAAGCGTTGATGGTTGACAAGACTACTAGTTTCAAGAAGAGGGTGAAATCGGGATTTTACCGGAGTACCGGGAGGTTATCGGAACCCCCCGGGGGCTTAATGGACCTACATGGGCTTTAGTGGAAATAGAGGGCAGAAAGGGAAGTGTGGGGCGCGCCCCCCAAGGCCCAAACTGAATTGGTTTAGGGCAAAGGGGGCCGGCCCCCTCTTTCCTTCTTCCCCTCTTTCTGTCCTTCTCCCGAATCCTATTCCAACTACGAAAGGGGGGGAGTCCTACTCCCGGTGGGAGTAGGACTCCTCCTGGCGCACCCTCTCCCTGGCCGGCCGCACCCCCCTCTCTCCTTTATATACGAGGGCAGGGGGGCACCCCATAGACACAATAGTTGATCTCTTGATCTCTTAGCCATGTGCGGTGCCCCCCTCCACCATAGTCCACCTCTATAATACTGTAACGGTGCTTAGGCGAAGCCCTGTGTCGGTAGAACATCAACATCATCACCATGCCGTCAGGCTGACGAAACTCTCCGTCAACACTCGGCTGGATTGGAGTTCGAGGGACGTCATCGGGCAGAACATGTGCTGAACTCGGAGGTGTCGTACGTTCAGTTCTTGATCGGTCGGATCGTGAAGACGTATGACTACATCAACCGTGTTGTGCTAACGCTTCCGCTTTCGTTCTACGAGGGTACGTAGACAACACTCTCCCCTCTCGTTACTATGGATCACCATGATCTTCCGTGTGCGTAGGAATTTTTTTGAAATTGCTACGTTCCCCAACAGACGCGTCCTCCGACGCGCGTGCCGGCGAGATTGGGAACACCGATGCGCCACCTTGACGCATAGCGGCGAGGAGAGGAACGCTAACGCGTCCTCCGCGTGGTGCAGCGAGGGGCGTCTAGGGCTTGGGAGGGGCGATGCCATGGTGGTCGACATGGGAGGGTGGGGGAGGAGATAGCGATGAACATGAGCATTCTTCCAAATGCCGTGGGAGGCACAGTATTTATAGCGAGCAATGGCACACCTACGTATGATATGGACTGAGCTTTAGTGACTCAACTTCTGGTGCAGTTGCGTCACTGACGTGTGGGCCAGATGCCTGTTGGGCCCACATGTCAGTGACCCAATGCACCTGCAGTTAAGTAACTGAAGCAGCGCCCCGTAAGATATGTTGCGTGATTAATGTAGCAACTACGTGGGCATATTTGATGGAGTAAATTACGGGGGAGGGAAGGGGTGGAAATATTGTTTGTCACAGAGAAGGAGAGTCAAGCAGGCAGACTGTTTTCGCACATGGAGAGGAAAAGATTTGTAGACGAACGGGCTTCCTGTATGTATGGGGAACGGTGCATAATAGGTCATCTTGCATGCCATTCTAGGTACAATCTCAAGTCATTAAAAACATGCATGCCCCACACATGTTCAGATGTCAAGGTGCACTAAATTATTGCATGTGATGATTAAGGCTGGCCATAGTGGTGGTAATGTGGTATCTTAGCCGGTATCATGCACATGGGAATAGCAAACATGCTAATGTGGCAAAGAATTATAGATGAGAGGGCGGTTAGACTAACATAGGTAGATACCGTATCATGTTAAATTCTATGCTACTTTGTGTCACGCATGGCACTATAAAGGTAGTCCCGTATCATACACTAGTGTCACGCACATGATACTAGTATATGATACTTTCCACTATGAGTAGCCTAAAGAGAATATTAACTAATCTGTACTCTCTACTCTTATAAAAAGCAGAGTTCGTGATGATGGTGTGCCTGCCATCCTGCAATACAGGTCGTCCGATCTATATCTAATGGATAGGAAGGAAACTATGACAATTTACCCGCACTCCTCTACACATTTGCAGATAACGCCTTCTGTCGGTGTCAAAACCAGCGGATCTCGGGTAGGGGGTCCCGAACTGTGCGTCTAGGCTGGATGGTAACAGGAGACAAGGGACACGAAGTTTTACCCAGGTTCGGGCCCTCTCGATGGAGGTAAAACCCTATGTCTTGCTTGATTAATATTGATGATATGGGTAGTACAAGAGTAGATCTACCACGAGATCGAGGATGCTAAACCCTAGAAGCTAGCCTATGGTATAATTGTCGATGTGTATGTTGTCCTACGGACTAAACCCCTCTGGTTTATATAGACACCGGAGAGGGTTAGGGTTACACAAAGTCGGTTACAATGGTAGGAGATCTTTATATCCGTATCGCCAGGCTTGCCTTCCACGCCAAGGAAAGTCCCTTCCGAACATGGGATGCAGTCTTCAATCTTGTATCTTCATAGTCCAGGAGTCCGGCCGAAGGTATAGTCCGGCCATCCGGACACCCCCTAATCCATGACTCCCTCAGTAGCCCCCGAACCAGGCTTCAATGACGATGAGTCCGGCGCGCAGATTGTCTTCGGCATTGCAAGGCGGGTTCTCCTCCAAATTCCGTGTACCTATTGAATAAAGTCCGGTTTCTTGTAGATGTTTGCGCTCCTTGGCTTCTGCGCCCAATAATGGCCGCTTCCCATGTGTCAAACAAATATGAAAAGTCTGAGTGTTTTTACATTCACACCCCTAGCCGTGTAAAGGAGCTGCCTTATTTAAGGGGACGAGGATTTAGATCCAATCCACACCTTCTCCCCTCCGCGAGTGTTCATCACAGCGCATCCGACAAAGGTCCATTCCACCATGGCTAGCCGTCGCAACTCCTCTCCTCGCCCTTCCAGCCCTAAGCCTGGATATTGGGAGAGATGTTCCATCCCGCATAGCGAGCTAGTGACACTTCAGACCAAGGGATTTCTCCCCCTGGCCTATATGGTCCCGATTCGAGCCGGTCTTGCTGTCTACAACGGCGGAGAGCAAGCAGAGAATGCCCCTAATCCCTCCAAAGGAGAGCGGGTGTGCCTCGTCCCTTACTTAATAAGGGGGCTCAGATTTCCAATCCATCCATTTCTCCAAGGGCTGCTGGAGTTCTACGGCCTCCAGCTACATCATCTCACGCCTGCTTCAGTATTGCATATCGCGGGCTTTGTAGCCCTCTACGAGCTGTTCTTGGGTGTTGAAGCTCATTTCGGACTGTGGAAGGAGCTATTTTTCCTCGTGCCCCGTTCCATGAAGGGGTCAATGTATCAAGTGGGCGGAGCCGAAGTGTGGCGCATCGCCGGGACAGGATATCTGTCCGGAACCCCAAAGAAGGCGTCCGAAGACTGGCCCTCGGAATGGTTTTATATAGAAGACGTCCCGTTGCCGGATCATGTCCGGATCGGCCTCCCTGAATTCAACAACGCTCCCTTAAAGAAGCGCCTAAGCTGGCGCCCGCGGAGCCCTCAGAGGGAATGTGACAGGGACATCATTTCCTGATGGGCCGAATAAGATTGTTAGCCCATTCCGGACTAACCATGATCGGGGTTATGGCCGAATGCATTATGCGGGGGGTGCAGCCGCTTCAGTATAGAAGCCACCCCATGTGGGATTTCAACAGGGAGGACGACGCCACCCGCTACGGTCGCAAGGGGCCGGATTCGGCTGCCACTCTACTAAAGATTTTGTCCACTTTGTATAAGGGAGAAGAGGAGGAATTTTTCCGCGTCAACCCTCAGGGTGGATTCTCCATGCACAATACCCCAAGCTGGGTAAGCGGCCATATTTACTTGTCCATCGTTTTGTATTCCCATTGTTAAATATTCAGTCCGACGACTTTAACGCAGGAACTGCGCCGGGCTATTAAGGAAATAAGCAGCCCTCCTCCACAACCCGAGGACCCAGGACGGTCCCTCGACACGGCCTCTCAAGAGGATCCGGACATATCTATGGAGCTGATTGATGGAGTGTTCCATCAATTGAGCAAGGACAATGCCTTGGTGGCCATTACGGCCGATTACCCCGGGCTAATCCTGACGCCCCAGGTACCTGAGATCAAAGTCCCAGTACCCCAAATAGGTGTCCGCCCACTCGTGTTCAGTTTCCTAATTGCAACCGAACTTTGCAGGGGAGGTTTTTAAGGCGGAAGGATGAACCTGCGGCGACAAGCCAACGAGGGGCCGTAGGGCCCTGCGGGCAAAAAAGAAGTGCAGTCCGAACGGAGGCGTCAGTGCAAAGGTATGGCGCGCCCCCTTATCGCAGGCGTTATACAATCGAGGCATATTGACACTTGCGCTCTTTTCAGGACAAAGAGACCTCGCCGGACTATATCCGGAGTGGCTGCCAATCGCGCCTCCACTAGCCAGGCGCCAAAGCCTGGTCCGGAGGCGGAGGAGAACGCAAGGCACACACCAGATGCTCCTCCGACGGAGGATGTGGATGGGTTGTCTGCCACTAACTCTGAGGTGGAGAGTGCCATGTACCACAGGCGTCACCGGACAATTCTTCGCGACACTTGTTTCTCCCAAGGGGCGTTAGATGCCTTCAACTCGGGAGATGCGTACCTCCGTGCCGCTCAAAATGGTCTAGGCCGAGCCACGGAGCAGTATGTAAAAGACATACGGGTAAGAAAATTATGGTAATTATATATATATACCAGTAGCCCCTGAGACTTGAAACAGTTAGAATAACTGATTTAAGGATCATTTGTTATGCAGGTTCTTACAGAAAAGAATTCCCTACTGTCCAAGGAGCTGGAAGAGTGCAAAGCCCAACTTGAGGCCGCACTAGCCACGGCAGGGGAGCCCAAGGAGACCCCCTCTGGTAATATATATTTCGAAAGATAAGTATTTTGCGAAGCATGGCATGGGTGCGAATCTGACAAATGAAATTGCAAATGGCGCCGGATTGAATCCGGAAAGGCAACACCTCCTACGCCAGCTAAAGGCTGGTGAGAGGGTGCTGATAAAGGTGATGGGGGAGAAGAACAATCTCCAAGATGCCAACACCAAGCTGGACGTCGAGCTGAAAGATGTTCGTGCCCAGCTGTCAGACTCCGTGAAGGAGAATCAGCGGCTTCGGCGCGACATATTTAGTAAGTGCTTGAACGAACCTTTTGAAAGAAAGTTCGGCGAGGAAGTCGACTAACAAAGCAATGTCTGTAGGTGTACTAACAGGTCGTCCTGCAGAGGAGATGCCCGGTTCTATGGGTGACCTTCTTCCCGATCTCTCGCAACCGCTCGATCGAGTTCGGCAGGCGATGCAAGGCGTCGCCCAGGCCCTGTGGCCATCCATCTCCAGGCCTGAAGGTCTTGGAGAGCTTGTCGAGAAGCTAAAGGGACCACGGCGGCGCTTCCAATTGTGGAAGATATCAGCCTGCCGTCAAGGCGCTAGGGAGGCCTGGGCCATGGTGAAGATGCGGTATGCAAAGGCTGACCCCAACCACATGGCCGAGGTCGGTCCTGTAGGGCCCGATGGGAAGGAGATCCCTGTAAGCTTAGTATATGGCCAAGTAGAGTTGGCCGCAAAGAATTCCCAGCAGAACTATAAATTAGACAGCCTGTTAGATGGTATTGAAGAGGAATACAACCAGTCAAAATGACTATGTAATTTAATTGACATTTATAATGCCTTCTAGCTGGATTGTAGATCATTTGTCATGGCCGACCTTTTCGCTTCAGCCTCGGGACCTGACGGTCCGGAGTGTGTCCGAATTCCCATGCGGTTATATAGGAACTGGGGAATGCATGGAGACTAGGCGTAGGGGTCATTGGGGCGTGAACAGACAAGTGCCCGACTAGTTATGTTATATTACATGGTTAGTAAGGAACATCTTCCAGGGAGAATAGTTTCGTTAGGGGTTCCTTTCCCTGGGAGGCATGCCCTAAGGTGCATGTCCATGCTGCGAAAAGAAACGCAAGAAAAACATCTGGGGGCCTATAGATAAAAATAAAAAAAGATCATCTTTAGTTCACCGACCGAATATTCCCTTAAGAACGCTAGCTTTCGGCTTCACCCAGTCTGAGGTACACGTCCGGCTGACCCAACAGTAACAATCGCAGAGGTGCTCCCTTTACCACCTAGCCGAACAATCGGGAACGTAGGGTTAAGCACAGTAGCCAGGCAACCCAGCTTGGCCAAAACTTAAGTCATATCGATGCATATAATGGCGAATTAAAGGTACATGCGGAAGTGTGACACATGTGTTGGGCATGAAGCCCGTATGAATATGCTTCTGTTTAAAGAAGCCCCCAGGTTTAATGAGCGCAGATAGCGCGTCACTTTATGAGCCTTGAGAGGCTATAAGAGAGAGAGAAGAAGAAAAGAAATGTAAGACAGAAAATATATAAAAAATGGACAGAGGAAGGAGACGGACACAGAGTCCGGCGCTAGGCATAGAATCTTCGGAGACGGGCTGCGTTCCATGGGTTTGGCTCGAGTCGGTTATCCGATGCATCCCGCAGGCGGTACGCTCCACTAGTCAGGACATGGTCAATTATGAAGGGACCTTCCCACTTGGGCTTGAGTTTGTCCTTTTTCTTGTCCGGTAGTCGTAGAACTAATTCGCCAACATTGTAATTTTTGGCCCGTACTTCTCTCCTTTGGTATCTTCGAGCCTACTGTTGATAGAATGCGGAACGGGCTTTTGCCACGTCACGCTCCTCCTCCAATGCGTCCAAGCTGTCCTGCCGATCGAGCTCGACTTCTCTTTCTTCGTACATGCGCACTCGAGGTGAGTCATGAATTATATTGCAAGGCAAAACTGCCTCAGCGCCGTACACCATAAAGAATGGTGTGTATCCAGTGGTGCGATTCGGTGTGGTCCGCAGTCCCCAGAGTACGGAGTCGAGCTCCTCTACCCAGTGCGTGTTAGATTCCTTGAGGGACCGCACTAATCTGGGTTTGATGCCGCTCATGATAAGACCATTTGCACATTCGACCTGGCCGTTAGTTTGTGGGTGATAGACGGAAGCATAATTGAGCTTGATGCCCATGTTTTTGCACCATAGTGTTACCTCGTCGGCCGTGAAGTTCGTGCCGTTATCAGTGATGATGCTATGGGGGACGCCGTAACGGTGTACAACCCTGGATATAAAGTCTATCACTGGTCCGGATTCGGCCGTCTTAAAAGGTTGTCTTCTATCCATTTGGTGAACTTATCCACCATGACCAGTAAGTATTTTTGCTTGTGGGTTCCACCTTTAAGGGGTCCAACCATGTCAAGCCCCCAGACCGCGAAGGGCCAAGTAATGGGGATAGTTTGGAGGGCGGTGGGTGGCATATGGCTTTGGTTTGCAAAGAGCTGGCAACCGGTGCATCGTCGGACTAAGTCCTGAGCATCTGCCCGGGCCGTCGGCCAATAAAAGCCTGTACGGAAGGCCTTGCTTACAAGGGACCGGGCTGCAGCGTGATGTCCGCCGAGTCCGGCATGAATTTCAGCCAGGAGGTTCCGCCCCTCCTCTTCGGAGATGCACCTTTGAAGGACTCCGGTAGTGCTTTTCTTATAAAGCTCTCCCTCGTGGACTCTGTAGGCTTTGGATCGCCGCACTATGAAGCGTGCCTCATTTTGGTCCTCGGGGAGTTCCTGCCTAGTAAGATAGGCGAGGAATGGTTCTGTCCACGGGGTGATGACGACCATTATTACGTGGGCTGAAGGTGTTATTTCATTGGCAGAGCCTCCAATTGTGTCAGAATGTTCGGTGTCGGGCAGTGCGGTTGGGTCCGGGCTGTTATTGTTCGGCTCCCCTTCCCATGCTATGGATGGCTTGAACAACCTTTCAAAATGTTGGGGGGACTACATCGCGTTTTGCGCCGATGCGTGCTAGGACATCTGCCGCCTGATTATTTTCCCGGGCTATATGGTGAAATTCAAGCCCCTCGAACCGAGCTGACATTTTTAGGACGGCGTTGCAGTAAGCTGCCATTTTTAGATCCTTGGCATCAAAGTCTCCATTTATTTGGGATATTGCGAGGTTCGAGTCCCCATGCCCATGGATACTGCCATCCGGAGACCATGTAAAAGGGCCTCATATTCGGCTGCATTGTTGGAGTCCGTGTACATAATCTGTAGTATGTATTGAACTGTGTCTCCTATGGGGGACGTCAAAATGACGCCAGCCCCCAGTCCGGCCAACATCTTGGAGCCGTCGAAATGCATGATCCAATTTGAGTATGTGTCGTACTCTTTAGGGAGTTCGGCCTCCGTCCATTCTGCGACGAAGTCCGCCAAGATTTGTGACTTGATGGCTCGTCGTGGCTTATAAGTTATGTCGAATGGGAGGAGCTCAATGGCCCATTTTGCAATCCGGCCCGTTGCGTCACGGTTTTTTATAATATCGTTAAGTGGTACTTCCGAGGCTACTGTTATTGAACACTCTTGAAAGTAGTGTCGTAGCTTCCGGGATGCCATACATACCGCGTACGCAATCTTTTGAGAATGCGGGTACCGTGATTTGTAGGGAGTGAGGACAGTGTACACATAATAGACCGGCTTTTGAAGGGGGAATTTGTGTCCGTCCGCTTCTCGTTCGACGACGAGAACTGCGCTTACAACCTGATGTGTTGCTGCAATGTATAATAGCATTGGTTCGCCAATGTTTGGCGCGGCCAGGACTGGGTTTGTTGCTAGTATGTCTTTTATTTCGTCGAGTCCGGCCGTGGCTGCATCCGTCCATTTGAAGTGTTCGGTGCGCCGAAGGAGGCGGTAAAGGGGTAGGTCCTTCTCTCCCAAGCGGGAGATAAAGCGGCTTAGAGCCGCGACGCATCCGGTTAACTTTTGTATTTGTTTGAGGTCCTTTGGGATATCCAGTTGCGACAGAGCTTGGATCTTGGCTGGATTTGCTTCAATTCCTCTACCGGATACAATAAAGCCCAAGAGCTTTCCGGCTGGAATGCCGAAAACGCATTTTTCCGGGTTGAGCTTGATGTCGTATGTTCGGAGGTTATCAAATGTGAGCCTCAAGTCGTCTACTAGAGATTCAACATGTCTTGTTTTGACGACCACATCATCTACATATGCCTCCACTGTTTTGCCGATATGGCTTGCCAGACATGTCTGAATCATGCGCTGATATGTTGCGCCGGCGTTTTTGAGCCCGAAGGGCATCGTGTTGAAGCAGAATGGCCCGTATGGTGTGATAAATGCCGTTGCGGCTTGGTCTGGTTCTGCCATCTTGATTTGATGGTAGCCAGAATATGCATCGAGGAAACACAACGAATCGTGTCCTGCGGTAGCGTCGATAATTTGATCGATGCGGGGGAGGGGGAAGGGATCCTTTGGCCAAGCCTTGTTAAGGTCTTTAAAATCAACACACAAGCGCCAGGATTTGTCCTTCTTTGGTACCATCACCAGGTTTGCTAGCCAGTCCGGATGTTTTATATCTCTGATGAATCCGGCCTCCAATAGCTTTGCTAGCTCCTCTCCCATGGCCTGTCTCTTACATTCGGAAAAACGCCGAAGAGCCTGTTTGACAGGTTTGAATCCTGTTTGGATATTTAAGCTGTGCTCAGCCAGCCTGCGTGGGATTCCTGGCATGTCTGAAGGGTGCCAGGCGAAAATGTCCCAGTTCTCACGTAGGAACTCTCGCAATGCGGCGTCGACATCATAGTTTAACTGTGCCCCGATGGAAGCTGTTTTATTGGGGTCCGTTGGATGGACTTGGAATTTGACTATTTCGTCCGCCGGTTTAAAGGAGGTGGACTTGGATCTTTTGTCGACTACCACATCGTCCCTATTCACCGTAGAGCGTAGCGTAGTCAGCTCCTCAGCCGCTAGGGCTTCAGATAGTGCCTCGAGGGCCAATGCAGCTGTCTTGTTTTCGGCGCAGAGTGCTATGTCCGGATCACTAGCGAGAGTGATGATCCCGTTAGGCCCGGGCATCTTGAGCTTCATGTACCCGTAATGGGGTATTGCTTGGAAGATTCTAAACGCCTCCCGCCCTAGCAGAGCGTGATAGCTGCTGCTGAACGGAGCCACCTGGAACGTGACCTCTTCGGACCTGTAATTATCCGACGTGCCGAACACCACATCTAGTGTGATTTTTCCTGTACAGCGCACTTCCCGACTGGGGATTATTCCTCTAAAGGTTGTGCTACTTCGCTCAATGCGGTTCCAGTCTATTTCCATTTTTTTGAAGGGTCTCCTCATAAATGAGGTTCAATCCGCTGCCGCCGCCCATGAGTAACTTGGTAAGACGAAAGTCGTCCACTATTGGACTGAGGACCAATGCGGCTGGTGCTCGGGCTGTTCGGAATTTAGGTTCATCACTGGCGTTGAAGGTAATAGCCGTGTCACTCCATGGGTTTATTGTTGCTATTTGGTAGACTTCGGCAAGGCTGCGGAGTGTCCTTTTCCGCATATTATTTGATGCGAAAGTCTCAAAGACTGTTAATACCGTATTGGTGTCTCTGGGGTGGCTTTCTGTGGCCTCCAGAATTAGGAGATTTTCGCCAATTTTGGCCACCTGCCAGAGTATCCAACTTGCTCTGAGGCTGTGAGTTGATGTGGCGTCCTCTGTACTGTGAATTTTACAGGGCCCATTAAGCCATCCTTCCAGTATGGTTCCCTACCCTGTAGAGGGTTTGTGCTTTTTAGTGCTTGACCCGGGTGACTAGTGATGATGCACCCTTTTATTTCGAACTAGGTTTTTATTCAGGGCCGGATTGTCGAAAAATTTTATTTCGGTTTTCCAGGCGCTTTCCATCGCACAGTACTTTCGTACAATGGACGCAAAGTCAGCGAAGCGTGTAATATCACGGTGACTTATGGCGTTGAGTATTCCCTTGTCCGTGCAATTATTGCGGAAGATTGAGATTGCGTCTTCCACGCGGCAGTCCCTTAGCCTGTTCTTAACCAGGAGGAATCTGGCCCGGTAATGATGTACTGCTTCATCGGGTTCTTGCCTGATTTTGGATAGATCGCTTATGTTTGGGTGGGTGGGTGGAATTAAATCCGAAGCCTCACCCCATCTAAGGCTCAGAGGCCGAGGAATTTCTGAACTCGAAAACTTGGATTCCTGGATGCTGTCTAATGAATCTAGCCCGTCGCCTGACTCTAAGTTCAGGTCTTGAGTGATATCCTCCCCTTCGCGGGTATCCAGCTTGGAGGGATCGGGAATCCAGACGTAGCGAGTCCTTAAGATAGATGAAGGGTCGCCGCACTGTCCCTCTACCACGGCAACATGATGGGTGACTTGGGGAGAGTTAATCTCTCTCAAATCGGTTTTAGGCCTGATCTAGTCGTAATCCGTAGCGACACCCAGGGCGGCGAAGCGATCCAAGATATCGTTTATGGAGGAAAGCTCCATTGGATCTAACTGCTCGGCGAGTTACGACCTGACATGAAGATTATTTTCGATGGCTCGAGAGGTCATCGTCGGCGCAGAAGCCGAACAGGCGGTCATAAGCAAACCACCTAGCCGGAGGGTTTGGCCGACAGCCAAAGCTCCCTCAGGAACGGTGTCGTCTTTAAAGACGGGGCGAGGCATCCTTCCTGATGGCGACGACATAGAGGAACTCTCAATGGAAGCACCAATGTCGGTGTCAAAACCGGCGGATCTCGGGTAGGGGGTCCCGAACTGTGCGTCTAGGCCGGATGGTAACAGGAGACAAGGGACACGAAGTTTTACCCAGGTTCGGGCCCTCTCGATGGAGGTAAAACCCTACGTCCTGCTTGATTAATATTGATGATATGGGTAGTACAAGAGTAGATCTACCACGAGATCGAGGAGGCTAAACCCTAGAAGCTAGCCTATGGTATGATTGTCGTTGTGTATGTTGTCCTATGGTCTAAAACCCTCCGGTTTATATAGACACGGGAGAGGGTTAGGGTTACACAAAGTCGGTTACAATGGTAGGAGATCTTTATATCCGTATCGCCAAGCTTGCCTTCCACGCCAAGGAAAGTCCCTTCCAAACATGGGACGGAGTCTTCAATCTTGTATCTTCATAGTCCAGGAGTCCGGCTGAAGGTATAGTCCGGCCATCCGGATACCACATAATCCAGGACTCCCTCACCTTCCCTCATTCATCCTTTTCTCCCACAAGATAAACTACTCATACAAATGCATCTTGATGTTCCGTGCAACACACATGCATCTTGCTAGTGCATGTAAAAATCTTTGTCATTTGCTAGTGTTCATGCATGCATGCAATGCGATAATGCATTGGTAAACACATTTTTTGTGAAGAATGAGAGCATAATTGAGTACTTTTGCAGACTACAAAAACTATTCCACCGCCTCTATCTTGGTAATAGTAGGTGAAAATTTTGAATTGAGCCCTTTAAACTAGAAGGGAGGTAGTAGTACTCTAGCAGCTAACCTTGTTGTGATGACTAGATAGGACATGGCACGCACGTGGATGGAGGAACTAGTCTGCATTGTGCATATAAGTATTTTCTAAAGTCAATGCACCTCTACTTTGACCAAACTTATAGAAAAAGGTATCAACATTCGCAATGTCAAATCAATATTTTTGTACTCATTTTAAAATGTAGTTTCATAAAATACATATTTGGTATTGTAGATATTTATATTTTTAGTATAAATTTGGTCAAAAACTTTGCAAACTTTGACTTGACACAAACTTACATGGAGTAAAAAGGACCAGACGGAGTATCATGCATGCGGAGTAGGCAAAAAAGTTGCTCATTTATAGCCATCCGAATTCTAAAAGAGCGCAACCATGCGAGGGAGGAGAAGGTCGTGGGAGGCACGACAGTTGACGGAATTAAGTGAAGTTACATGCACGTGCCGGCATGGCGTGCGAACATGCAGAAGCTATACCATCAGGCCTATGATATGGGTCTAGTGGACATGACATTTAGTGGGTCCCGCATAGTACTCGAGAACTCTTTGGGGGCTTGCAGCCGTTTATCCACCGAGCAAGCCAACCACCCCACGCCGTTCGCACACCCTACTCGTCCCCGTCTTCTACCTTACAACAGTTCGCTCCTAGTCATCCCGTCCTTTCACACTACACCAGTTCAACTCTCCTAACCCACCTCCAAAATCCATGGCCTCCCAAATATCCATGATCTCTGTCGAGTACCAGGTTAGAACTATCACTAGCGATGAATTCATCATGTCACGGGATATCCGCGGCCACCTATGGGACCGGGCGGCCCCTTCCTGGTTTAGCGGAGAACGTCGTGTTGCACAAAGAGCAGACTAGCGCGTAGCAGCATGACAGAGAGCACAAAAGCAATTTACCCAGGTTCGGGCCACCGTGAGGCGTAAGACACCACTCCTTCTTTGGTGGATTGATGGTGGAAATGAATGTGGTGGTGCGTGGTACACTTGCCCGACAAGGCCTGCCTTAGGGCTACGGTCACCACAAGAGTATGGTGGCTTGGGTTTGTCAAGTTTCCAACCCTCTAACCCCCTCCTACGATCGCCATGGGCCTCCTTTTATAGTTTAAGGGGTCACCACAGTGGCAAAACAGTCATTACCCATTGATATGAAAGCAAACAGTGCTATCATACCTAGTTGCATGGTTTACGTGGTGCCGGGGAGTCTTGGTTTCTTGCTTTAGGTGGTGGCCTGGCCCCTTGCCGGGCTCGCCTGCCCGACGAGGGAGGCTCTTTCCTCATAGATATCTTGTTCTATGACTCGTCCTTGGTCCTCCTTGGTTGCATACAGGTTCTTCAAATCTCTTGGGATTTAAATCCCTATCTTGAGCTGGTGATCCAATCTTGATCTTGTGCCTGTGCACAATTGGGCAACAGAACCAGGGTTTGTTGTATTGAAACATCATCATCTACACCCGTATATCCACGACGGTGGAAGCATGCCTTGCTCGCTTCCTACGCATGTCCAAAGTTCAAAGGATGAGTGGGTCGCTGGGCTAGATGTTGAGTACACCACAGTCCTAGAAAGTGAGAAGCTTCTAAGGAGGCAGAGAAGAAGAAGCCTGCCATGATCTAGGTTTGCATACATAATGTGTGCTTGTTCTACCACATGTGCCATGCCGATGTTAGGTGCCAGGAATTTGAGTTCTTCCTCAAGGAAAAAAGAGTGAAATTCGTAATTGTAGACTTTACAAACGACAAGAGAGTCCTGGGTCGGATAGGCCTCGTTGTAGTCCAGCCCTTCGATCTCCACAAGGCAAGCCTTCAATGCTAACCTTGGCAGCAGCCATGATTGATCCTTCTTACACTCAACTGATGAAACCTCACCAGGAGTTTCATCATGCATGGGAGTCGAAGACAATAGACAAAGATCACATCCTATACGCAGCAATGGATGCCTACCTTTGTTTAAATATCTACAAGGGTTGGATGAAGAAGCAGAGCCTAGTGTCCGGTTCAAGAAAAGAAGTGTCGGCGAAGACGAAGAGGGACGAGGACGAAGTCGAGGACGTCGACTCAGACTCCGAGTAAGGTGGCAGTGCCTTCGCTCATGCTGGTTCTACTGCAGTGTCAAGCGGACTAGTTGCTTAGTTTTATTTCAGGGGTGTGTTGTGCTGAGCCCCCAGCAGAACTATATTTAAGTTCTTTCTCATTATTTGAACTCTTTAGTACGTACAGTAGTACTAGTATGTCTTACTACTGTTCTTCATGTAGTTGGTACTACTACTCATATCTTCGTGTTCCTACTGTACTTAATACGTACTAGTAGTATACTTTGGGTCAGTTGATTTGTCAATGAAGTTCAACGGAGCGAAGGAAGAAGACGACAGAGAAGCTACCCCAGTATCTATTTTATGGTGGCAGGGTGCCCATGATCTATCTTATGAGTGTTGGGTGTGGAATGCAGTCCGCCGAAAAAATGGATCGTGCCCGGGGATAAACGAATGGTGGGGTGGGGGAGCATGATGGTGGTAGGCGGCTTATGGAAGGGTGGGGCGGTAGTGGTACGCGGTTAGACAACTGGCGAGCTGGCAGCTTGATGCCTGAGAGAGAAGATGGACAATGCATCAATTTATTAGTTTGAAGAAGCCCTTCTGGCCGTCCATGTTGCATCCAAGGACTCACAAGTCGACTGACCCAAATTGTTCCTTCAGATTGCAGGATCCACATGGCATTCAAGGTCTTGAAGGTAGATTCCGCATTCACACCCGGTTTGAGGGCTCGGCGCGGGCGCAAACGGCTTCTGCCGTGACAGCCACCATGCACGCCTCCTCCGTGTGGGCAGAGACGACAATGACTCGCTAGCCTCTCCTCACCGGCGTGCTGGAGCACGCGCTCGTCCTCCTCTTTGTACGTTGCGGGCATAGACATGGCTCCACCAGCTTCTCGCATGCTTGGCAGCGCGGTGGTATCGCGAGGAGGGACTATAGACGACATGAGCGGGCGAGCCTTTGGCTTCATGGCACAGGGATGGCGGGCACACGACGGTGATGGGCGAGAAATGGTCGGCTGGAACAAGCGGGTGTCGTCATGCACAACAGCAGTGGCGGCGGCATATTTATGAGTGCGCGTATGGGAGCTTAGTTTAGTTTTATATAGGGTTGGTCAAACTTAAAAGAACATCGTACTAGTACACGTAAACATGAGACTGAGGCAACGCTTATACTACCATATTAGTTAGCACAACATCGACACGGAATCCTGAGCAAGCGCGTGCATTTCTGCCGCATGGTTGATCGAACGGTGCGTCGTGCTCGAACGACATCCACCAAACCTTTTTGTGTATGTGAAAACAATCCCCGAATATTACTCTACTTGTTTTCCTGGAAAAGTTCTTCACGCTACAATATTTCCATATATTTGAATTTAGCTTCAGTTCATGTTTATTTGGATTTGGACGTTTTAGGTGCGCCCTAGGTTATTTCAATACTAATTTTGTGTGTGTGACTGAGAGAGAACGCGTGTATGTGTCCATATGTGTGTTGTGGCGAAAGGGCAATGTGGAGACGGTGTGCGTGTGATAGAGACATAGAGAGGTGTGATTGTGCAAATGATCAGGCATGAGTGAGACATACGAAGATGTCGATATGCTGTGTATACATGAGAGAACGGTCTTCTATTTGTACTTGTGTGTGTGCGAGAGAGAGAGGAGCATCCGTAACACAACAACCATCTCTCTCGATTCATCTGTCCCTCGCATGATCGCATGTAACACATGCATCAACGCACACATTTTGACACCCTCACCCAGCCCCTGCCCACCTCAAGGCTTGCATATCGCTCTCTATCTCGCACACACAATCTCTTCATGAAAACCCTATTTAGCATGTAGCTTTCCTTCACATACACACACATAAGCTCTATAGGTTTGATTTCTCTCAATATCTGACACACACACACACACACTCCCCCTCCCCCCTAGGACACAATTCGTCCCCATGCAAGGTTATATGGAGAGCACTCTTGCTTGTGCTTCTCTGCACCCCAGCATGCACACCACCTCAATCATCAATGAGGGCATCGAGGAGATCGAAGACGGTGAGCACACTGCACTAGAGAATGCGTGGCCATGAAGTAGGATGGTGTGACGACGGCTGACTGACTCCTCGCCCCCTCTCTCCTGCACAAAATTATCAATCCCTCAACCGACGAGATCCTTCCCCTCTCGTCCATGTTTTTCTAGATCTCTCATCAAACTTGTTGTCTCTTCTCCTTCCACGTGTAAAAAATCCGGATGCACACGCATCTCATGTATATTACATGTCTCCATCTTTCTCACAGACCTAACTTCTTCCTCTCTCTTTCTCTCTCTCGTTAGGTTTGTCTCGCACTCTCTTGCCCACATACATACAATCTTTCCCGCCCTATCTTGTCCATATTCGCAAGCTCTCTCTACGTGTTTCATTCACAAATTGGGATGTGTTCAAAATGTTCGTCGGGGTCGTGGTGCCACATATGCCAAGGGGTGGCTTATCATGGAGAGGGCCAAGAGTACGTCGGCAGGCTCTACAGGCGGGAGTGAGCGAGAATGCCTAAGCCGGTGAATCTTACCCAGGTTCAGGGCTCTCCTAGGAGATAACATGCCTAGTCCTACTCTGCGGGGGCTCCGCATGATCACTATCTCAACAAGGTAACTACAAGGTTGCTCCTTGAGCTGTTTGGCTAGAGGAGGAAGATGAGCGAGGCAAGCCTTTCTTCCCTTCTCTATATGCGTGTGTGTGTCTACTACGGTTCTGAACCCTTTGAATGGGTGACCTAGGGGGTTTATATAGGCCTACCCCACAGGGGTACAATGGTAATTCGTCCGGGTGCGGGACCCGACCGTCAGTCTCTCTATATGCCAGCTTCTCTGCCGGCCTTTGGGGACCGCCGCCTAGTGGGTCCTGCCGGCTATCGCGTACTCGGCCGCTAGGCCATGCACGCCGCTTACGGGTCTGGTTGATCACTCCGCACTGTAGCTTGTCAGGGGAAGCATGGCTACGGTACCACCGCCTGGTGGGCGTTCAGTATAGCCATTCCCCGTTTCATCTGGTTAATGGTGCACAAACAACGGGGGGAGGGAGCTGCCTGGTGGGAGGCGGACCGCCCCCATCGCCGCCTTCTGGCGATCTGCCGCCTTTTGGGGTTCGCCGATAGGTAGGGCCCGCCGCTTGTGGGCCGTACCGATAGGTCGTCATGGGAGTGTAGCTCCCTAGGTAGGTGATGTCATGAGGAGTGTGGCTACAGTACCCCGCCGGATGGCAGGCGTCCGCCGGGTACGCTCGTAATGTAGCCGAGCTCAGCCCGGGATTCAAGGGTGGCAGGTTGTACTCTAGCAACGCCCCATCCTGTTGTAGTTATGTAGGTGCAAACTTTGAGGGCACGAGGAGCCGCCTGCTAGAAGCCGACCACCTCGTAGCCGCCTTCTAGCAGCCAGCCGCTTGGTCTAGCTGGCGCAAGGAAGCAGTTGTTCGTCTGGGAGGTGTGAGGGGCGCAGTCGGCCCCGATGTCTTGAAATACTAGGGGAACTAATGATGCTACCCGTGGTCATTTACTCCGACAGTATTTCCCGAAGCTAGGGGCGTCGTGGCTGAGAAGGCGAGGAGCCCCGACAGCTTCCTACTCTGAGTTGTCTGGTCAACTTGCTGCGCCCGTCTTCTGGAGGCCTCAGCGCCACGGCCTTTGGAGATCAGGACCACGAGCTCATCGCCCCCCGATGCTGAGGCCACCAATGTCGCCCCTCCAGGTTGGACATCTGGAGGCGGCATGGGTGTATTGAACGCGGCCGCGCAAGAGGTCCATGCTAGGTTTAATGCCCAAGGCGCTGCCCTCCAGCAATACACACAGGAGTTCTTTGCAACGCGAGCGGCCGTTCGGGTATGTCTCTTGCTTCTTCCCTCTGTGGGGGCACGCCAGCGCACCCACTGGGTGTAGCCCCCATATTCTGGGCCGGCTGCTGAGCAGGTTGCTCAGAACTTCAAGTTAGTTCCAAGTGCTTGACTTGTTTTTTTCTTCTAGTGTCTTTGTTGTGGGATTATCACAACATCCGCGCAGCCGCCTACAACTCCCAAGTCGAGGAGCTGGCTAAGCGGACCGCCGACTTGACCGAGAGATGGAGTAAGCACTCCGTCTTTTTTCTCGCGGGGGCGCGTCAGCGCACCCGCTGGGTGTAGCCCCCGAGATTCGGGCCGATAGCTGAGCAGTCTGGCCGGATCTCCCGGTGACCACTTGTCTTCTTTGTTGATTGCTGGTATGTTTTTCTTTTTTATCTTTGCAGGGGCAGCCGCCGACTTGTAGCGGTGCCTAGGCGAAGTCCAGACTGAGCTAGGCGCCAAGGAGGAGGAGCGCAGCAGGGCACCCCAGGAGTGTGACCGCCTGGCCAAGGAGCTGGCGGACCAGGCGGAGCGTCACAAGACGGAGCTCTAGAACATGAAGGAGGCGGAGGACTCCTTCACCGCCGAGTTCAACACTCAATGCTCGCACTAGGCCGAGAAGTAGAAAATCCTTTCCGACGGCTATGGAGCAATTGAGGACATGATCGACAGTAAGTCCTATTTTTCCTGCGAACAGCCACTGACTGTATCAGGATTCGGCTTCCGGCTTCTAATTTTTTGCTTTTCTTCTTATGCAAATATCTTCCCTTGCTACGTCGTCGCTGTGAGCCAAGCCATCGAGGCGCGGCGTGAGTAGCATAGGAGGGTTGGAGTGGAGATTCTGTCCAACGCGCCTCGGAACCTCAACGAGCAGCTCCTCGCCGTCAGGACGCGTCTCCAGCCGGCACACCGCATGCTCCCTCGCCTTCAGCACGTCGGGGACCAGATACTGACCGCCCTCTGGCCGAACGTCCAAGTGTCGCGCACCCTCAGTCGAACTACCGACTAGCTGGAAGCAGCAGTCAGCCGTTTCGAGGCTTGGAAGGGCGCTGCAACTCGGGCGGGTACAAGGACAGTCTTGGAGTTCGTCAAGGTGTGGTACCCCAGGCTCAACCTGGACCAGCTGGCCACTTTCCGAGCTGAAGCCGGACCGGACCTAGCGGCGATAGACCGCGAGCTTCCTTAGAGGGCAGCGGCACTTGCTGAATACATCGACACCTCCATTTTCGTCCCCGATCTAGATGAATAGGGCACTGTGGTGCCACCCGAATGGTTTGGGCAGAACCCGGATGACGAGGAAGACTCGGCCGAGGAGATTGCCTCTAGCATCGAGGGCGAAGATGAGGAGGTTGAGGGTGATGAAAACGATGTGCCGGAAGACGGAGCAGACAGCCAACCTCAGCCCGATCGAGCCTCAAGCAACGAGCAGCGTGTGACTACTGCTGATGCTGACCAGGCGGAGACTCTGCAGTCGGTCACTCCACTAGCCGGCGCCACCGACTCCACCAACCTGCCGGACCCACCTACTTCTCCTCTGGCCTTGGCGGCCAGTTTTATCTTAACTTTTCTGATGCTTGTAATTTCTTGAACAAGTCTTGTTAAATTCACACAGTTCCATCCATTGGGCGTGCATCCAGACCTTGTTGAATTCTGGCTATGAGCTCTATGTTGATTAATCTCGCACAAGTGTGTGCTTTGTCGGGTTGTACCTTGCCTTGCTTTCCTGTTCTACTTTGGCTTTTTTCCATTGCCGCTTTCCTTTGGCTGCCGCCCTACCAGTCGGACAGCCGCTCTGCGGTCTGTGGCTGGGTTAGGGAGTTAGCAGTTTTCGGAAGACAAGTACTTTGGTCGCTTAGAACGTAGCAAGTCAAAATGAGAAGCCGGCCGGCCGACTGCTTATCAGCTTGATGGTAAAGGCAAGGAGCCAACTTGACCTATACCAACACATTTTTCCTTAGTCATTTTTCATCTGGACATCGTTTCCTGCCTTTAACTCTTACCAGCCGGACAGTCACTTTGCGAACTGCGGCTTAAGGCAAGAGAGGGCTCTAGATGTCGGCACACTACTTGTCCGACTGCAGGTAGTGTTGGCATAGGACAAGGCGGCAAGCCCCCTAGCAGACTGGTCGGACTCGATGCTAGGCGGAGGAATGAAAATAATACATTCACATGTAGAATCTTATCATATATATAAAAAGGGTAGCCCCCGAGTGCTCCTCGAGGGTCCCGATGTCTTAGCTCTTAATACAAAAGGTAGAGTGGCACATACTGCGTTAACTGTAAAATCTTCGAAGGAGATTCGCGTTCCATGGGCGCTCCGTCTCCTTGCCGGAATCGTCCCTCTTGCGCGCCCTAGGCTTCTGCGCGTCGATGAGGTAGTACGAGTCGTTGCACAAATCCTTGCAGATGACACAAGGGCCCTCCCATCGGGCCGAGAGATTGTGCTGGCCAGTTGTTCGTTGGATCAGTTGGAGCACAAGGTCTCCCTCTCAGAAAGATCGAGGCCTGAGCTTCTGGCTTTGGTAATGGCGCAGGCCCTACTCGTAGATGGCAGACCGGCTGAGTGCTATCAGCCGGCCCTCTTCCAACAGGTCGACGCCGTCTTCTCGTGCTTCCTTTGCTTCCGCCTTTGTGTACATGGTGACGCGAGGCAAGTCAAACTCAATGTCAGTTGGGATGATGACCTCAGCCCGTACACAAGGAAGAAAGGAGTGAAGCCGGTTGACTTGTTTAGCATGGTCCGAAGACTCCAAAGGATGGCCGGCAGCTCATCGATCTAGCAGCCGGCCGAGCGCTTCAGTGGCTTGACCAGTCGGGGCTTGATGCCGGACAAGGTGAGGCCGTTTGCCCGCTCGACTTGACCGTTTGACTGTGGATGGGCAACAGACGCTAAATCTAGTCGAGTGCTCTATGTCGCGCAGAAACAGGCCAAGATGCCTTTGACAAAGTTTGTGCCGTTGTCGGTGATGATGTTGTGCAGTATCCCATACCGGACGGTGATATCTGCAATGAAGGTCATAGCAGTTGGACCATTCAGTTTCTTGATTGGCTTGGCTTCTATCCATTTGGTGAATTTGTCCACGGTGACCAGCAGATGGGTCATACCGCCGCACGCTGTCTTGAATGGGCCCACCATGTCCAGCCCCCAGACGGCAAAAGGCCAAGTGAGGGGGATGGTTTTGAGTGCAGAAGCCGGCAGGTGTTGCTTGGAGCTGAAGCATTGGCATCCGTTGCACTTCTTGACCATGTCTTTGGGGTCATCCAAAGCAGTCGGCCATAACAAACCATGGCAGAAAGCTTTGGCGACAAGGGACCTGGAGGGCGCATGGTGGCCGCACATGCCTTGATGAATGTCTCTGAAGATTGCTTTGCCCTTCTCTGGCTTAACACAACATTGGAAAACGCCAGTCATGCTATGCCTGACAAGCTCTCTGTTTACTATTGTGTATGCTGCTGCCCGGCGTTGCACTTGATGAGCCAGGATCTCGTCTGCTGGTAGCTTGAGGCTCACCTGGAAGTTGAGGATGGGCTGCGCCCACGATGGTGCTTCGACCACTGTCATCACGACCACTGGTATGAGGGTCGTTGGGTTGGGAAGCGGCGAGTTGGAGTCGGCCGCTGCTTGCTGTGTCGTTGAAGTCCCCGGTCCGGCTGCTGCAGCCCCTGGGCTGGGTTCTGAAATCTCCAAGCCGGGTACGACTGCTGCAGTCCCCGTGCCGCCTGCCGAAGACCCCGGACCGCCTGCTGCAGCCCCTAGGCCAGGTTCTGAAGTCCCCTTGGGCCGGGTGCGACTACTGCAATTCCCGAGCCGACTACCGAAGTCCCTGGGCCGACTGTCGCAGCCCCCAAGTCGGATCCGACAGTTTCGGGAGCAGCTAGTACGAAGATGGACTCTGATTCCGGCAATGGCTTGATAGACGGCTTGTAGAGGCACCGGAGGGAGACGCCGACTGGTATCGCTTGGCGGGTGGAGCCGATCCGTGCGAGGGCATCAACTTGCTCGTTGTCGGCACATGGCACGTGAAGGAACTTGCACCCTGATGACCCACAAGTATAGGGGATCTATCGTAGTCCTTTCGACAATTAAGAGTGTCGAACCCAACAAGAAGCAGAAGGAAATGATAAGCGGTTTTCAGCAAGGTATTCTCTACAAGCACTGAAATTATCGGTAACAGATAGTTTTGTGATAAGGTAATCGGTAACGAGTAGCAAGTAATAAAAGTAAATAAGGTGCAGCAAGATGGCCCAATCCTTTTTGTAGCAAAGGAAAATCCTGGACAAACTCTTATATGAAGGAAAGCGCTCCCGAGGACACATGGGAATTATCATCAAGCTAGTTTTCATCACGTTCATATGATTCGCGTTCGGTACTTTGATAATTTGATATGTGGGTGGACCGGTTCTTGGGTGTTGTCCTTACTTGGACAAGCATCCTACTTATGATTAACCCCCATTGCAAGCACCCGCAACTACAACAGAAGTATTAAGGTAAACCTAACCATAGCATGAAACATATGGATCCAAATCAGCCCCTTACGAAGCAACGCATAAACTAGGGTTTAAGCTTCTGTCACTCTAGCAACCCATCATCTAATTATTACTTCCCAATGCCTCCCTCTAGGCCCGAACAATGTTGAAGTGTCATGTATTCGACGTTCACATGACACCACTAGAGGGATGACAACATACACATCATCAAAATATCGAACGAATACCAAATTCACATGACTACTAATAGCAAGACTTCTCCCATGTCCCTAGGAACAAACGTAACTACTCACAAAGCATATTCATGTTCATAATCAGAGGGGTATTAATATGCATAATGGATCTGAACATATGATCTTCCACCAATTAAACCAACTAGCATCAACTACAGGGAGTAATCAACACTACTAGCAACCCACAGGTACCAAATCTGAGGTTTGGATACAAAGATTGGATACAAGAGATGAACTAGGGTTTGAGATGAGATGGTGCTGGTGAAGATGTTGATGGAGATTGACCCCCTCCCGATGAGAGGATCGTTAGTGATGACGATGGCGATGATTTCCCCCTCCCTGAGGGAAGTTTCCCCGACAGAACAGCTCCGCAGGAGCCCTAGATTGGTTCCGCCAAGGTTCCGCCTCGTGGTGGCGGAGTTTCGTCCCGTAAGCTTGCTTATAATTTTTTCTCGGACGAAAGACTCCATATAGAAGAAGATGTGTATCGGAGGGCCCATGAGGCAGGGGGCACGCCCAGGGGGTTAGGGCGCACCCCCACCCTCGTGGCCAGGGTGTGGCCCCCCTTTGGAACTTTCTTTGCTCAATAATTTTTATATATTCTGGAAATAACTTCCATGAAGTTTCGGGACTTTTGGAGTTGTGCAGAATAGGTCTCTAATATTTGCTCCTTTTCCAGCCCAGAATCCTAGTTGCCAGCATTCTCCCTCTTCATGTAAACCTTGTAAAATAAGAGAAAATAGGCATAAGTATTGTGACATAATGTGCAATAACAGCCCATAATGCAATAAATATCGATATAAAAGCATGATGCAAAATTGACGTATCAACTCCCCCAAGCTTAGACCTCGCTTGCCCTCAAGCAAAAGACGAAATCAAAAAATATGTCCACATGTTTAGAGATAGAGGTGTCGATAAAAATAAAATACGAACATGAGGGCATCATGATCATTCTTAGAACATTAACATATATATTGTCATATGATCTCTTATGCTAAATTAACAATTCAATGAAAATTTCAAGTATGAATCATAAATTTCATTGAGAACCAATAAACTGTAATCTCAGTCATTGAGGCAATTGCAATTTATCGTAACATAGGAAAGAGTCAATATAAGAGCTTTTCAGCAAGTCCACATACTCAACTATCATCTAGTCTTTGACAATTGCTGACACTCACGCGATATTTATGGTTATGGAGTTTTAGTCGGACACAGAGAAAGATAGGGGCTTATAGTTTTGCCTTCCAACGTTTTACCTCAAGGGTAATGTCAACAATAATAGTTCATGAAAACTCACATCCAATTAGCTATATATATCTGGATCTTTCCAACACATTGTGCTTGCCAAAGGATAAAATGTAAAAGGAAAGGTGAAGCTCACCATAACTCTTATATAAGGTAGAAGATAAAAGTAAAACATAGGCCCTTCGTAGAGGGAAGCAGAGGTTGTCATGCGCTTTTATGGTTTATGCACAAAATCTTAATGCAAAAGAACGTCACTTTATATTGCCACTTGTGATATGGACCTTTATTATGCAGTCCGTCGCTTTTATTTCTTCCACATCACAAGATCGTATAAAGCTTATTTTCTCCACATTAATAAATCATACATATTTGGAGAGCAATTTTTATTGCTTGCACCGATGACAACTTACTTGATGGATCTTACTCAATCCATAGGTAGGTGTGGCAGACTCTCATGGCAAAACTGGGTTTTAAGGATATTTGGAAGCAGAAGTAGTATTTCTACTTGGTGCAAAGAACTTGGCTAGCATGAGAGGGAAAGGCAAGCTCAACATGTTGGATGATCCATGACAATATAATTTATCTCAGATGTAAGAAAACATAACCCATTACGTTGTCTTCCTTGTCCAATGTCAACTCTTTAGCATGTCATATTTTAATGAGTGCTCACAATCATAAAAGATGTCCAAGATAGTATATTTATGTGAGCCCCTCTTTCTTTTTTACTTCCTATTAATTGCAACAATGACCAAAACTATGTTTGTCAACTCTCAACAACTTTTATTCATCATACTCTTTATATGTGAGCTCATTACTCTCCATATGATCCATATGATCTCTTTGTTTCTTTTTACTTCTTCTCTTTCGTTTTATTCACTCAAGATCATAGCAAAATTATAAAGCCCTTGACTCAACACTAATCTTTATTATATATAGCTCACGGACTCGATTACATAGAAGGATCATAAAGCAGAACTCACAAATAGATCATACTAAAACTTTATTCTACTAGATCAAGATATTGTCAAAAGGATCGAACTAAGAAAAACGGTAAAGATAAAAGTGATGGTGATACAATACAGGGGCACTCCCCCAAGCTTGGAAGTTGCCAAGGGGAGTGCCCATACCAGATACTTAGTTCTTCTTTGTTGGTGAAGAAGGTGGAGTTGTTGATGATGTTGGCTTGTCGTCCCTCTTCCAAGGCATAGGCTCACCATTATAGAAGGATGATCGAGTGATAGGGGCAAAGGTGTCCCGTCTTTCGATGAGATAGTGGCTATCGTCTCAGAGGAAGTCGACTTTAACGATCCGACTACGAACGTGCGAGGACGTCGCGCCTTAGCAATCGCTAAACCAACTCCGAGGGGTTATTGACCATGCCGGAGCACGATCAACCTGACCACGAGGGCCTGTTTCCTGCGAGCAAACGAAGAACAAGCAAGAAATTGAGATTGCAATCTGGATATTGCGAATATAAGATGAAAGCTTTATTGATCAAGGTGGGGTTCTGTGACGTCTTGGTCTGGTCGTTGGACACAAACGAAGTACGCGAAGTTGCAGCTACGACGAACTTTTAATCTAAACAGAACCCAAAGCCTAAACGATGCCCTAAGGGCTGTATATATGGAGGAAGAGGGGGGAATTTCGTGGCCCTTGGAGGATGGGTACGAAACCAACCCTAACTCTTGTTTCCCCACACATACGGACTCTAAAAACAGCCTATACTTAAGTATTTCGAAAATACATGGGCCTGGCCCAATAATAAGGTGACGCGGCACCTAAAATAGCCTCTGGACGAAATTTATGATGTGCCATATTGTATATTTCGTCCAAGCCTTCATGCACTCCTTATGGTGGCTTCAAAGTCCTGAAATCATCACTTGTAACTCCGTTCTGGATCCCCTTGCGCATGCCATCATCTCCACGCTTGAACTTGTTCCAAGGTTCATCTTTCTTGTCCAAGCTAGGCCCTTCATTTGTAAGCAAGACAAATGTATCCAATTTAGGCAGCATCATATTCTCATGAACATTAGAATCATTACCAAGAAACGAAAGTACCTGCTAATTCAATTGGCGTGGGCGAGCTCTAGTAATTGGTCCAGTATGTATAGCTACAGGGGATGTGGGTGTAACAATGGTATTGATGTCCTCATCATCCTCCCCTTCTTGAAATGAAGTTGTCCTCAACGAAAGTTCATCGTCCTCACCCAAATAAGGCTTCAAATCTGCAATGTTAAAAGTGGGACTAACCCCAAAATCTGCAGGTAGCTCAAGTTTATATGCATTATCATTTATTTTCTCTAACACCTTAAAAGGACCATCAACACGTGGCATTAGCTTTGATTTGCGCAAATTAGGAAATCTATCCTTACGCAAATGTAACCAAACAAGATCTCCAGGTGCAAACACAACATGTTTTCTACCCTTATCTCCAGCAAGTTTATATTTAGAATTCATATGCTCAATGTTTTCCTTAGTTAACTCATGCATTTTTAAAATCAATTCAGCATGTTCTTTAGCATCAAAATTAACCTTCTCCTAAGATGGAAGAGGCAACAAATCAATAGGCGCACGAGGTAGGAAACCATACACAATTTCAAAAGGGCACATCTTAGTAGTAGAATGCAATGAACGATTATAAGCAAATTCAATATGAGGCAAGCATTCTTCTCACATTTTCTTGTTATTCTTGAAAACAGCCCTAAGCATAGTAGACAATGTTCTATTTACTACTTCAGTTTGTCCATCAGTTTGGGGGTGACAAGTAGTACTAAAAAGCAGCTTAGTCCCCAACTTAGCCCATAAACATCTCCAAAAGTGGCTAAGAAATTTAGTATCACGATCTGAAACAATAGTATTTGGCACACCATGCAAGCGAATAATTTCACAAAAGAACAAATCAATAACATTAACAGCATCATCGCTTTTATGACATGGTATAAAGTGTGCCATTTTCGAGAACCTATCCACGACAAAAAATATGCTATCCCTCCCCTTCTTTGTTCGAGGTAAACCTAAAACAAAGTCCATAGATATATCCTCCCAAGGAACACTAGGTACAGGTAAAGCCATATATAAAGAAGCAGGCGAGGTTCTGAAAGGGACTCAGCCCCGAGCTTCGCCGTGACCTCTGCCTGCAGGAGTGCACCTCTTTCCAGAAGCTTGTGAACAAGGCCATTAGTGCTGAAACCGGCCATACTGACTATGAAGCTACATGCAAGCACTCCTATGATTCTGGTTCTTGATCCAGGTCTAGCTCCCAGAAGCGCCGGGTGTGGGTTCCAAACACAGCTCTGCCACCCAGGTTCACCCCGAGGCCATCCTATGAGGCGCCTCGCCCAAACCAGCAGTATGCACCACCCAAGGCTTATGGTGGACCAGCCGCCAATGCTGCTCCGCGCACTAACTCGGTGACATGCTTCAAGTGCGGAGAGCCAGGATACTACATGCGAGAGTGTCCTCAGAACAACAACCCCAACCAGTCTGGAAAGTCCGCTGGCCGTGGTAAGCTAGCGGGAAAATTGTACTATGCCAAGCCAGCCACCACTACACGTGGCCATGTCAACTATATCTCAGCTGAGGAGGCTCATGATGATCCCAATGTCGTCCTGGGTACGCTCCTTGTTAACTACCATCCGGCATCTGTTCTTTTTGATACTGGAGCATCTCATTCATTCATATCTGTGAGCTATGCTCGATTGCACAACACGACATTCTGTGACATGCCCACCACCATGGAAATTCAAACTCCTGGCTCTAGATGGAAAACTTCTAGAGTAAGCCATGGGAATGAAATTCTCGTTGATAGACTTGTCTTCCTTGCGTCTTTAATAGCTCTCAAGTCCTCAGGCATAAATATCATCTTAGGTATGGACTGGATGACAACCCATCATGCTAAGATTAATTGTTACTCTAGGATTGTTCAACTTACAAATCCACCGGGCAAGAGAGTCAATGTCTTAACCCGAGTGTCTGAGCGTCAGCTCTACTCTCTTAATGCCAGTCCTCTTCTAGACCTTGAAGATATTCTGGTAGTCCTTGACTTTCCGGATGTCTTTCCAGAAGAACTTTCATGTGTTCCACCTGACAGAGATGTAGAGTTCGTGATAGATCTTGTTCTAGGAAGGGTCCCAATCTCTAGAAGACCCTATAAGATGGCACCCCTAGAACTAGCTAAGCTTAAGAAACAACTCGATGAGTCCTTGAAAAAGGGTTTCATCTGTCCTAGTTCTTCTCCATGGGCTTGTCCCATCCTCTTCGTCAAGAAGAAGGATGGTACGGATCGGATGGTTGTAGGTTATCGACCCGTCAACCTGGTCACCATAAAGAACAAGTAGCCGCTCCCCAGGATCAATGATCTGTATGACCAGCTCGTTGGATCCTCAGTATTCTCCAAAATGGATTTGAGGTTGGGCTACCATCAAATGAAAATCAATTATGGTGACATTCCCAAGCGGACTTTGTCACTCATTATGGCCAATATGAGTACACCGTCATGTCCTTCGGTTTAACCAATGCCCTAGCCACCTTCTCTCGATTATGAATTCGATCTTCATGGAGTACTTGGATAAATTCGTCGTGGTTTACCTTGATGATATACTCATCTACTCTAAGAATGAGGAAGAACATGCCGAGCATCTAAGGCTGGTATTGACGAAACTTCGAGAGGATTGCCCTTATGCCAAATTCTCTAAATGTGAATTCTGGTTGCTAGAAGTGACCTACCTAGGCCATGTATTCTCTGGCAAGGGTATTGCTGTCAATCCCGAGCGAGTTCAGGATGTTCTTAATTGGACTCCACCTGAAACAGTCAACCAAGTTTGGAGTTTCCTTGGCTTAGCGAGCTACTGCCGCTGCTTCATCGAGTACTTCTCCATGGTTGCTAAACCTCTAACTGAACTCCTCAAGAAAGATAAAAAGTTCGAGTGGACCCCATAATGCAAGTACAGTTTTCAAGAACTGAAAAGATGCCTGACATCTGCACCCGTACTGGTACCACCAAATTTCTCCAAGGACTTTATTATCTATTGCGACGCCTCGCGACAAGGACTAGGTTGCATACTCATGCAAGATCGTCATGTGATAGCCTATGTTTCACGACAGTTGCATCCACATGAGGAAAGCTATCCCACACATGATCTAGAGCTTGCAGCTGTAGTCCATGCACTCAAAACATGGTGACATTACCTTCTCGGTAATCATTGTGAGATCCTCACCGATCACCAATGTCTGAAATACATCTTCACCCAACCGGATTTGAATCTCAGGTAAAGACGTTGGGTTGAGTTGATCACAGATTACGACTTAGGAATAACTTACACCCCAGGAAAAGCCCATGTAATGGCTGATGCACTAAGTCGTAAGTCTTATTGTAACAACCTGATGTTACAACAAGGTCAACCACTTCTCCACGAGGAATTTCGTAAGCTTAATCTTCACATTGTTCCTCGAGGATTCCTTTCTACCTTGTTGGCGAAACCTATCCTTATGTGGATAGGGGTATATCTCAGATCAGTAGTATGATAGGGGTATATCTCAGATCAAGGAGAACATTGTTAGTGGAGCTGCTAAGTGTTTTTCCATGGATGATCGAGGTGTTGTCCTCTTTGAGAACCGCTTGGTGGTTCCCAAGAAACAACAACTACGACAGTTGATCCTTAAGGAAGCTCATGAATCTCCTCTCATGATTCATCCCGGTAGTACTAAAATGTATCAGGACCTACGCCAGAAGTTCTGGTGGACTAGGATGAAGAGAGAAATCACTCAATACATTGCTAGTTGTGACGTCCATCGTCACATTAAAGCAGAGCATCAATGGTCTGCTGACACCCTTCAACCCTTAGCTATTCTTGAATGGAAATGGGACAAAATCGGTATGGATTTCATCACCGGGTTTCCCAGGACCAAGAGAGGGAATAATGCAATCTTTATTGTCATCGATCGGCTTTCCAAAGTAGCCCACTTCCTACATGTTCGAGAGAGTATAAATGCTAGCCAGACTTGTATATCTCTCGAATAGTGTCTCTTCATGGTGTTCCATTGGAGATTAACTTAGACCGTGGAAGTCTCTTCACCTCTCGATGTTGGGAAACTTTCCAAAATGCTATGGGGACTCTTCTTTCTTTCAGCACCGCCTTCCACCCTCAATCAAGTGGTCAAGTAGAACGCGTCAATCAAATTCTGGAAGATATGCTCCGAGCTTCTGTTATCTCATTCGGAATGGATTGGGAGAAATGCCTTCCATTTGCCGAATTTGCTTATAACAATAGCAATCAATCTAGCTTGGGCAAAGCTCCGTTTGAAGTTCTTCACGGGCGAAGGTGTCGAACGCCTCTTAACTGGTGAGAAACCGGGGAAAGACAATTCTTTGGCCCGGATATGATCCAGGAAGCAGAAGAGAAAATTCGCAACGTTCGTGAGAAAATGAAAACAGCCCAATCTCGACAGAAGAGCCAATATGATCGCCATCATAAGGTTGTGACTTACGAAGTCGGCAAGAAGGCTTTACCTTCGGGTTACTCCTATGAAGGGAACCCATCGATTCGGTATCTAGGGTAAATTGGCTCCTCGCTACATTGGTCCCTTTTGCATCCTTGCCAAACGAGCAGAAGATGCCTACCAATTGGAAGTACCTCCGCATCTCTCCAGAATTCATGATGTCTTCCATGTTTCTCAACTCAGGCATTGCTTCTCAGATCCTATCTGTGGAGTGGACCACGAAACGGTTGATCTCTAAGATAATCTCACATATTGGGAATATCCCATTGGTATCCTCGATCAAGCCGAGCGTACTGCTCGATGCCACAACATCAAGTTTCTCAAGCTTCAATGGTCACACCATTCCGAGAAAGAAGCTACTTGGGAAAGGGAGGATCGTCTTCGACTTGAGTACCCCACTTTCTTCCCGACGGACCCTGAATCTCGGGATGAGATTTTTCCGAGTGGGGGTGAGTTGTCACAACCCTTGTCAGTTCTTGCATTAGAGTGATGCATCATGTTTATTTTTTTTCCTGAAACTTGTAATGGGGATGGCATAAACCCCTTGCACCACTTAACTCAACTAGGGTTTACTAAAATAATTTTCAATGAACCTGAATTGCCCTTAAAAAAAGTTCATCATTTTTGTCTTGATCTAGAACCTCTGCCAAAAATGGTTCAAATCTTTCTAGGACACCTTGGGTCACTGAATTAAATCAGAAGTTATTTGCATTTGGGCATTTAAATGCTATAAATTATTTTAAGTGCCCAAATAATCTTGAATTTAAATGAGGGCTGTTGGAAATAATCCAAATAGTGCCCAGAAATGTTTTCAGGATTTTTGAGAGTGCTCGGGCATTTTTAATAAAGCCAAAACATTTGCCGTATATAGAAAATAGAAACAAATAGACTTTACCTGGAGCAGCCCACCTGGCAGTCACTGGCCGGCCTAGCACTGTGTTGGCCTAGTGCCAGTCACCTGCTTCCTCTTGCCAGGTAGGCAGGGAGGTGCGCACACGCGTGCCCGAGCTCGCCACACCACCACCCTGCCCGTCTGCATCGCCTAGGCACCGCTTCGACGCCGCGAACGCCTCCTCGGTGCCATCCCGACCTCACCGACACCTCACTTCCCCCTACTCCTCTCCATTGCTCTCCCCCGCCATGGCCAACGCAGCCGCGTCCGTGCCGTCATAAACGTTGCAGCCACCGTCATCCACCCGTCGTCTCGCCGTGTCCACAAGCTTCGCCGTCGATCACTCCATCGAGCAGACCGAGCCCCGAGCACTCGCTCGGCCCGGAGACGCTGCACCGAGCTCGTCCTGATTTGCCATCGCCGAAGATCCCCTTTGCCGCCCCGACTGCTCCTGTTCCTCCCCGACCTCGCTGACAAGCTCGTCGTGACCGCTGTGAGCTGCTGCCCATCCTCTCCTTCTCCGTTCTCGCTGACGCGCAGTACACGCACCGCACTGAGCTCTCCCGCACGCGTTGCCGCCTGTGCTCGCCACCGTCGTGTCTCCGGCCACGCAACGGCTCAGCTGTTACGTCCATCCTGCTCACCGCGCAGCGTAGAGTACGTAGGAGCTATCCCCGTGCCTTCATGCTCGTCTTAGTGACGACCCTGAGCTCACCCAAGCTCAGACAGCCGCCAAAGTCGCCGACGACGACGTTTGAGGCGTCCCCGAGCCCAACCACCACCACCACTCGATGCGGGGGAGCACCCACATCACGTACATGGCCTCCGCCGTCCTTTAGGTCGCCGGAGCGCGAATCCCGCACTGCCTCACCGCGTCTGGTCATCGCCGGCATTTAAACGCCGGTGCTTTGACCCTGCTGACCAGGTATTTGACCCCCTGAGTAACTGACATGTGGGCCCATCCCCTGGTCAAAGTTTAGTTTAGTTACTAATTAATCCTAATTAGTTAGTTACCTAACTGAGTCACTGATGTGTGGACCCCACATGTCAGGTTTGAACTAGACCGCCCCGTTGACCTGTTGATGTCATAGTAATGCAGTGCTGATGTAGTAAAGAATTTTTTGGATTTAAACTTATTCAGAAAATTCCAGAAATTGTTACAAACTTCAAATAAATCACAGAAATTAAACTATAGCTCAGAATGAAAAGATTTTTATATTAAAAATGATCAGAAAAATCCAATCTATCCATCTATACTAGTTTCATGGATGTTTAAACAACTTAACCCTGCTGTTTAGATCAAAACATGATAATGCACTATTTGAATTCATAATTTGAGTTTGAAGTTGACCTTTGGTTCAAAATAACTCAGACCCCTCTGTTTATAGTTGCATTAGCCCAACACACTCATTTTTTTCCATGTCATATGCATGCATGATATTGTTGCATATTGCCATGTATTGATTGTGCTACCGGTGTGATCTCCGTGGTAGGTTCTGCTCCCGACGATATTCGTGAGTATCCAGCTGAAGGACAGTACCCCTCGACCACTCTGTCAGGCAAGCAACCCCCCAATTGATCATATCGATACAATCCCATCTTCTCGCTCCTGCTTTCATTTACTACATTTAAGACAACAATGTTTCAAACTGCTGTGTGTTGCGGTAGTTGAACCCATTTCCTCTGCATGACCTGTCTTTGCCATGGTAACTAGATGAAACCCACTAGCATGTGTAGGAGTTGATTGAGCCATGTTTGTGTTTCCTACCACGCTATGCCTGCTATGCTTAGAGTTGTGTCAGGTTTGGTTCATCTGGGTGATGGGCTAGAGTGAAATGGTTGTGTCGGTGATGGGAGTGAAGTGTTGAACATGTTTTGGTAAAGGTATCGATGAGAGGCCATGTAGGAGTACATGGTGGGTTGTTTCATTGGAACCGTCCCTAAGAACTGAGATCTATATGTGTGATTTAAGATCACCTACTACCACACATTGGGATCCTTAATTGACCCTCTCGGCTTATTAACCGCCCTTGTCCTCTGTCCAGGAGTTGCAAGTAGTTTCTGGTGTTTGTAGCATATTGGAGGCCGTGCGCAGCGCTGACCCGCGGGGTGGGCTGTGGTGCGGCAGGTACGTGTCCCTGTGTACCGAGATGCCTGTTTGGTGCCTCGGGAATCTTGTACACATCATTCAGGGTTGTAGTGGAAACCTCGGCCAGACTCCCTGTGGATGGAACCTGAATAGGCGATAAACTTGGACTAGGGACTTGTGTGCTTAGTCAGGTCGTGGCAGACACCCTTGCCGGGCTTCCGCTTGAAGGTTGTATAGTACATGTCGTGTAAACGGCGATAAGTGGTCGAAGCATGTGTGAAGAAGTACACCCCTGCAGGGTTAACATCATCTATTCGAATAGCCATGTCCGTGCTAAAGGAATACTAGGTTGCCTATACAATTCATAGACAAGTTAATGGATACCCAAAAAAGCCTCAAGACAAGTGTGAGTGCCGTGGATGGCCCTCTGGTAGGAAGACGGGAGAGGATCCGTGGTAGAGTATTGTTGTGGTGATTAGTCGACTCGTGTGCAAAAAATCATTTACAAGATACTGGGATTCGTAGGATTGATTAGCCAAGAATCAAAGTTGGCTTGCTGCAATAACTCCACTACCTTTCTTAATAATGTTGCATGTAAGTAGGATCTAATGTAAGTCTTGCTGACTACCTTTGTACTCATGTTTGCTTAATAAACTATTGCATAGGAGAACAGCGCTCCCGCCAATGGGTTCTATGTAGATCTCGATGTTGACGAGTGACTTGCCACCCGGGTGGTGATCCTGAGCCTTGAAGGGCCATGTAGATAGACAGGCTTCGTCAAGCCTTCTTTCTTTCTAGTTGTCTGTACTCAGACAAGTTTGCTTCCGCATGTGCTTGTATGTTTGTATGACTTGAGTGTTGAGTCATGTGACCCCTACCTATAGGAACATTTTATGTATGGCTCTCTGGAGCCTTCTAAATAAAGTACTTTGAGTTTTAGAGTTTTGTTGTGATGCCATCATGTTGTATTTACACATATTGAGCATATTGGGTGTATGATTTGAAATTCTTGGTATGTGTGGGATCCGACAACCTAGTTGTTTATCCTTGGTAGCCTCTCTTACCGGGAAATGTCTCCTAGTGCTTCCATTGAGCCATGGTAGCTTGCTACTTATCCAAAACACTTAGGTTGGCCGGCATGTGCCCTTCTTCATTCATGTGTCTGTTCCTATGGGGAAATGTCACACCGTGTCTAACGGAGTCCTGTTATCTTGCTATAGCCCGAATTCACTCACTGATGACCGACTCATTCGTTGTTGGGTCATGTATGTGTGTCCCTGTAAGTTAGTGCCACTTTGGGTTCACGACTAGTCATGTCGCCCTGGGTTCTCTGTCATATGGTTGCTAGCGACACTATCATATACGTGAGCCAAAAGGCGCAAACGGTCCGGGGCCTGGTAAGGTGGCACTCGTGGGAATACCGTGCGTGAGGCCGCAAAGTGATATGATGTGTTAGATGCTAGATCGGTGTGACTTATGATCGGGGTCCAGACACAAAGAGTGTGTGTGCGAGAGGTATCACCATAAATTGAAGCGATAGTGTGTGTGTGCACGATCAAGAGGGCATGTCTCAAGAAGGGACGAAAAATCTACATAGATACAAGGAGCGCGAGGGAGACATGTACGAGATAGTGGAAGCACGAATGTGCGAGTGTATAAACCTATCTAGAGGCTAGTCGATCAATGTTTGTGAGAGAAATACGAGTCGGGGTGCAAAAGCGAGAGTTTTGTGTCTGTGAGAGAGAGACAGTAGTCAGGAAGGGGAGTGGAAGCAGGAGTTGTGTGTGTGTAAGAGAGAGAGGGGGAGAGTTTGTCTGATAAGTAAACAAATGAATAATGTCAGTTTTATAACTGAGATGGAGACGAAAAGGAGGCCGCAACAAATGTTGTGTGTGTGGGAGAGAGTAATTTTAGTGGTAGGAGTCGTATCTAGAGAGATATAGGGTGCATGAGAGAACCCTATAGATAAAGACAAAGTGAAAGACGAGTGAGAGAGTGTGTGTGTGGCAGTGAAAAAGAAAGCTTAGGTACCTAGTGACACCAAAGAATGATAGAGACATGAGAGATAATAAAAACCGTGTAATGTATGATGATAGGGAGAATGTGACACTTCTCAAGGGAGACGTCGAGAGACCATGTTTGCGAAAATAGGAGAAACATGAAGTGAGCATGCAAGTGAGGTGGAGAAAAGAGAGTGATAGCTACATGAAGGAGCATGCGAGAGAGATGGGCGTGAAAGGAGATTCAAATATTTAGTTGTGTGTATAGAAAATATCAACATAAAAGGGATTCAAATATTTGAATTCGAGATGATGATACATGTAATTCATACTTGAACCAAAATTGATCTATCAAACATGCATACTCATATTGAATTCAACCTTATGATTTTGAGATCATTGTATTTGTAAATCATATTATATCTATACCAATATAAAAATACCCAAAGTGGCAGATCCAAACCATATCGACCGTCAAATCATATTATCTAGCAGTTCAAATCGCTCCAATGTTGAGCACCAAACACGTTTAACGTTCTAATTACCCACCAATGCCATTGGTTATAAACACGTTTTGACTCAACGCTATCCCATGAAATGTGGAATTTAATTAATATCCTACCATTCCCGTGAAAAAAGTAATTGATATCTTACCAAATACCAACGTGCAACAAATATATCTTACCTAATATAACGTGCAAGTAATATCCTACCAAATATAAACGTGCATTGCACGTACATTATTACTAGTATATATAAAGGAGTAGAATTCTTTGTTGTGCTTTTGAAAGTATATATAAAAGATGATGTTGATGACCCACAAGTATAGGGGATCTATCGTAGTCCTTTCGATAAGTAAGAGTGTCGAACCCAACGAGGAGCAGAAGGAAATGATAAGCGGTTTTCAACAAGGTATTCTCTGCAAGTACTAAAATAAGTGGTAACAGATAGTTTTGTGATAAGATAAATTGTAACGAGAAACAAGTAACAAAAGTAAATAAAGTGCAGCAAGGTGGACCAATCCTTTTTGTAGCAAAGGACAAGCCGGAACAAACTCTTATAATAGGAAAAGCGCTCCCGAGGACACATGGGAATATCGTCAAGCTAGTTTTCATCACGTTCATATGATTTGTGTTCGATACTTTGATAATTTGATATGTGGGTGGACCGGTGCTTGGGTGCTGTTCTTATTTGAAAAAGCATCTCACTTATGATTAACCTCTATTGCAAGCATCCGCAACTACAACAAAAGTATTAAGGTAAACCTAACCATAGCATGAAACATATGGATCCAAATCAGCCCCTTACGAAGCAACGCATAAACTAGGGTTTAAGCTTCTTTCACTCTAGCAACCCATCATCTATTTATTACTTCCCAATGCCTTCCTCTAGGCCCAAATAATGGTGAAGTGTTATGTAGTCGACGTTCACATAACACCACTAGAGGCTAGACAACATACATCTTATCAAAATATCAAACGAATACCAAATTAACATGACTACTAATAGCAAGACTTCTCCCTTGTCCTCAGGAACAAACGTAATTACTCACAAAGCATATTCATGTTCATAATCAGAGGGGTAATAATATGCATATAGGATCTGAACATATGATCTTCCACCAAATAAACCAACTAGCATCAACTACAAGGAGTAATCAACAATACTAGCAACCTACTAGCACCAATCCCGGACTTTGAGACAAGAATTGGATACAAGAGATGAACTAGGATTTGGATATGAAATGGTGCTGGTGAAGATGTTGATGGAGATTGCCCTCTCCCGATGAGAGGAGCGTTGGTGAAGACGATGGTGATGATTTCCCCATCCCGGAGGGAAGTATCCCCGGCAGAACAACTCTGCCGGAGCTCTAGATTGGTTCCGCCAAGGTTCCGCCTCATGGCAGCGGAGTCTCGTCCCGAAAAGTTCCCTCTGATTTTTTTCTCATCGAAAGACTTCATATAGCAGAAGATGGACGTCGGAGACCCACCAGGGGGCCCATGAGGTAGGGGGCGCGCCCTAGGAGGGGGGCGCGCCACCCACCCTCGTGAGCAGGGTGTGGGCACCCTGGCCTTCATCTTTGGCGAGGATTTTTTATTTATTTTAAGATATCACGTGGAGTTTCAGGACTTTTGAAATTGCGCAGAATAGGGTCTCTAATATTTGCTCGTTTTCTAGCCCAGAATTCCAGCTGCCGGCATTCTCCCTCCTTATGTAAACCTTGTAAAATAAGAGAGAATAGCCATAAGTGTTGTGACATAAAGTGAAATAACAGTCCATAATGCAATAAATATCGATATAAAAGCATGATGCAAAATGGACGTATCAACTCCCCCAAGCTTAGACCTCGCTTGTCCTCAAGCGAAAAGCCGATAACAATAAATATGTCCTCATGTTTAGAGGTAGAGGCATCGATAAAAATAAAATACGGACATGAAGGCATTATGATTATTCTCATAACAGCAACATATATAGATTTTGTCATATGATTACTTATGTTCTAGTGATGATCTATTCACAATGCAAAAGTATAAATCATAAACCTTATTGCGCTCCGACAAACTATAATCTCAGTCATTGAAACAATTGCAATTTATCATATCATCGGAAAGAGTCTATGTCAGAGCTAAAAAGCAAGTCCACATACTCAACTATCATTTAGTCCTTCATAATTGCTAACACTCACGCAATACTTGTGGTTATGAAGTTTTAATCGGACACAGAGAAAGATAGGGGCTTATAGTTTTTCCCCACAACCTTTTACCTCAAGGGTAATGCCAACAATAATAATTCATGCTCCCCTATATCCAATTAGATATATACATCATGTTCTTTTCAACATGCTGAGCTTGCCAAAGGATAAAATGAAAAAGGAAAGGTGAAGATCACCGTGACTCTTGCATAAGGTAGAAGATAATAATAAAAGACAGGCCCTTCGCAGAGGGAAGCATAGGTTGCCATGCGCTTTTATGGTAGGATGCACAAAATCTCAATGCGAAAGAACGTCACTTTATATTGCCCCTTGTGATATGAACCTTTATTATGCAGTTCGTCGCTTTTATTACTTCCACATTACAAGATCGTATAAAGCTTATTTCTCCCACACCAATCAATCATACATATTTAGAGCAATTTTTATTGCTTTGCACCGATGACAACTTACTCGAAGGATCTTACTCAATCCATAGGTAGATATTGATGAGGACATCAATACCATTGTTACACCCACAGCCCCTACTGTTACATATACTGGACCAATTACTAGAGCTCGCGCACGCCAATTAAATTAGCAGGTACTTTCGTTTCTTGGTAATGATTCTAATGTTCATGAGATTATGATGCTGCCTAAATTGGATACATTTGTTTTGCTTACAAATGAAGGGCCTAGCTTGGAGAAGGATGAACATTGGAGCAAGAACACGCATGGAGTTGATGGCATGCGCAAGGGGATCAAGAACGGAGTTACAAGTGATGATTTCAGGACTTTGAAGCCGCCATAAGGAGTGCATGAAGCCTTGGACGAAATATACAAGATGCCACTTCATAGTATTCGTCCATAGGCTATTCTAGGTGCTGCGTCACCTTATTAATGGGCCAGGCCCATGTAATTTCGAAATACTTAAGTATAGGCTATTTTTAGAGTCCGTATGTGTGGGGAAACAAGAGTTAGGGTTGGTTTCGGACCCCACCCTCAAGGGCCACGAAATTCCCCTCTCTTCCTCCATATGTACAACCCTTAGGGCGTTGTTTAGACTTTGGGTTTTGTTTAGATTAAAAGTTCGCCATAGCTGCAACTTCGCGTACTTCGTTTGTGTCCACCGACCAGACCAAGACGTCACAGAACCCCACCTTGATCAATAAAGCTTTCATCTTATATTCGCAATATCCAGATTGCAATCTCAGTTTCTTGCTTGTTCTTCGTTTGCTCGCAGGAAACAGGCCCTTGTGGTCAGGTTGATCGTGCTCCGGCGTGGTCAATAACCCCTCGGAAGTTGGTTTAGCGATTGCTAAGGCGCGACGTCTCGCACGTTCGTAGTCGGATCGTCAAGGTCGACTCCCACAGAAAATGATAGCCACCATCTCATCGAAACATCGGGACACCTTTGCCTCTATCAAGTGGTATCAGATTTCCAGGTTGCTCGGTGAGATTTTACAGTTTTTCGTAGATTAGATCGAGTCTGTTCTTCATACCTACAGTCCACGAAAAAGCCACACAAAAAAAAATTAGGGTTAGTTCATCATATCCGAACCAATCTGAGCCTTTGCATAATCTTTTTAGGGTTTTTGCTTTGTTGAATTTGCGGTTGCATCGTCGTGTCAAGTTGCTGGTCTTAGAGTCTAGTCTTTTAGAGTTTCGAGTTCTGGTCATAAGTTGTCACGCCGCCGCCGCACCATCATCATCGCCCATCTACCACTTTTGCTTATCCGCCACCGCTCTGAATCCTTATCCATATACCACTACCAATCCGTATCCATATACCACCATCAATCTCTATCCATATACCACCACCGCTACCATATACCACCACCGCTGCCATATACCACAACCATATATCCACCACCAATCTGAGTTCTTCTCATATTAGGTTTGTTCTTGAGATCAATCTCAATTCCGATTCGTGTTTCCTTGCCTGCGTAGGTCTCAGAAAAAAAAAAGTCTGGAGACCCCCGGGCAGTTTTTAGGCCAAAATTTTCACGGGCAAAAATATTTTTTCCCTATCCTATTTTTAGGCTTTTCTGAGTCTTTTGAGCCACGTGCCATCATAGTGATTTTTTGTCGCACTTTTTCGTCGTCGCTGCCCTGATTTCCGAAAAAAAAGTGAAAAAAAAAATTTTCGTGCCCATTCTATCAGTTTGACGAGGGAAGAGTTTTGAGACACTCGCCATTATAGTAATTTTTCGCAAAAAAAAAGAGGAGCGCAAAAAAAAGGAGCGCAAAAAAAAAGCGAAGAAAAAAAAGTTCCAGAGTGTGCTTTTCCCTTATTTACGTGCAGCGCCGTGATTTTGTTAGTGTTCTAGGCTCGCGTCTCTAGCACGGTCTAGCCTAGGACCAGCACAGTACCGTCGTTGAGCGTTTATTCAACTTTGCATCTCTGAATTGATTATTGCTGACCCTTTTTCTACCATACTATAAGCCTTCCCAGCTCCACATACCTCTACGTCGTGTGTTTGACTCTCCCTGGCAATCGCTCTATCCAAGCTTTTGAGAGTTTTGACTACAACGGTTGCCGATCACCGCCTGCTGCTTGGTAAGAACTGGTAAGAATTTGAGATTTGCTTGACAGATTTGTGACACCCGCCACCACCACCTCTTGTTAGTATTCTGTAGGATCATATTCTTGTGTGTTTTCTATTGTTGCTAACCATGGCAGGATCACAAGCCGACGAGACTGACTGGGAGAACATGACGAATCAGGAGTTGCATGATAAATTTCAGCAAATGATGAATGGACAGGTGCAGGATGTGCTAAACAGATTTGAAGAGGCCATGGAGAAGATAGATGACATGGAGAAGACGTTTGAAACAAAGCTCGATAACAAGTTTGCTGAATTGCTCGCGCGTCTTCCACCACCACCACCGGCTGCACCTAACACACCTCTACAACAACAACAACGACGACTACCTACACATCGTGAAACAGCCCTCCGCCGAGCGAGCCGTCTCCCTCTTGCACCTGGCCAAACTGTTGGTGCTGCTGTTGCTACTTCTGTGGCTCCTGCTGCTGATGCGGAGGAGGATGATTTTGCTGGCGATTACGAGGATGAGGTTGATCAAAATTAGAACTACGTGCCACCACCAGCACAGCAACCATCAGGTCGTCCACATGCAAATAATGGCAATGGTAGGGCTCACCCTCAGGTACGAGATCATGACCATCTCCCTAAACTAAAATTGAATATTCCACCATTTGAGGGTAGATATGTTCCTGATATATATCTTACTTGGGAGTTAGAAACTAAACAACGATTTACATGTTTACAATATCCCGAGGAGAGACGTGTTCCTGCTGCTGTTTGTGCATTCACTAGTTTTGCATGTGTTTGGTGGTCTGAGCATTGTAGATTATATCCCATTCCGGCTACTTGGGCTGCTTCGAAAACTGCTATGCGTACTCGTTGGGTTCCACCATATTATCAACGTGAATTACTTCAAAAATTGCAGCGCTTAAGACAGGGAAAAAATTCTGTAGAAGAATATTATCAGGAATTACAAACTGGCATGATTAGATATGGTATTGTTGAGGAGAATGAAGCTATGCTTGCACGTTTTATGGGTGGATTAAATAGAGAGATTCAGACGATTCTAGAGTATAAGGAGTATACTAATATCACTCGTTTATTCCATCTTGCTTGTAAAGCTGAACGTGAAGTGCAGGATCGACAGGCATTGGCGCGGACTAACTTTTCTGCAGGTCGACCTTCTTCATGGACACCACGTGCATCATCTACTTCCACATGTTCTGCTACACCGGCGCCTCCGTCGGCTGCCACCTCCAACCGTGATACAATAAAGCAGGCACAATCACCACTATCTGCCAAGAGCACACCTTCTGGGCCTGCAAAGAGCTCTTCTTCATCCATGGCGTCAACAGGGCAAACACATGATATTATTTGTCGACGTTGCAAGGGTGGAGGTCACTATGCGAGAGAATGCCCATCTAAGCGTGTGATGATTGTTACTGAGGATGGTGGGTATGAGTCCGCTAGTGACTATGATGAGGAGACTTTGGCTCTTATTACACGTGACGAACACGGTGGAGACGATTCTGATCATGAGACGCAATACATGGCTCCTGAAGATGCTGACAGGTATGAATGTTTAGTTGCTCAACGTGTTTTGAGTGTGCAGGTTACACAAGCTGAGCAAAATCAGAGGCATAATTTGTTCCATACAAAGGGAGTTGTGAAGGAACGTTCTGTTCGCGTGATCACAGATGCAGGGAGTTGCAACAACTTGGCTAGCATCGAGATGGTGGAGAAGCTATCTCTCACCACAAGACCACATCCACATCCTTACTACATCCAATGGTTCAACAACAGCGGCAAGGTTAAGGTAACACGTACTGTTCGTGTGCATTTTAGTATCTCTACATATGCTGATTATGTTGATTGTGATGTGGTACCGATGCAAGCATGTTCCTTATTACTTGGTAGACCATGGCAATTTGATAAAAATTCTATTCACCATGGTAGAAACAATCAGTATACTCTTGTTCATAAGGATAAAAATATTACTTTGCTTCCTATGACTCCTGATTCCATTTTGAAAGATGATATTAATAGAGCTAATAAAGCACAACAGGAGAAAACTAAGAGTGAAAATCAGATTGTGGCAAAAGAATTTGAGCAACAAATGCAGCCTAATAATAATAAACAATCTAGTGTTGCTTCTGAAATTAAATTGAAAAGTGCATGTTTACTTGCCACCAAATCTGATATTGATGATCTAGATTTTAGCAAATCTGTTTGCTATGCTTTTGTGTGCAAAGAGGCATTATTTTCATTCGAGGACGTGCCTTCCTCTTTGCCTCCTGCTGTCACTAACATTTTGCAGGAGTTCGCCGACGTCTTTCCACAAGACGTGCCACCGGGATTACCACCTATTCGCGGGATTGAGCATCAAATTGACTTAATTCCCGGTGCATCATTACCCAACCGGGCACCATACCGTACCAATCCAGAGGAGACGAAGGAGATTATGCGTCAAGTACAAGAACTGCTCGACAAAGGTTATATACGCGAATCCCTTAGTCCTTGTGCTGTTCCTATCATTTTAGTGCCGAAAAAGGATGGTACGTCGCGTATGTGCATTGATTGTAGAGGCATTAATAATATTACTATTCGTTATCGTCATCCTATTCCTAGGCTAGATGATATGCTTGATGAATTGAGTGGCTCTACAATATTCTCCAAAGTTGATTTGCGTAGTGGTTTCCATCAAATTCGTATGAAATTGGGAGATGAACGGAAAACAGCATTTAAAACTAAGTTTGGATTATATGAGTGGTTAGTCATGCCTTTTGGGTTAACTAATGCACCTAGTACTTTCATGAGGTTAATGAACGAAGTTTTACGTGCTTTCATTGGACGATTTGTGGTAGTTTACTTTGATGACATATTGATTTATAGCAAATCTTTGGAGGAACATTTGGAACATTTACGTGCTGTTTTTATTGCTCTACGTGATGCACGTTTGTTTGGTAACCTTGGAAAGTGCACCTTTTGCACCGACCGAGTATCTTTTCTTGGCTATGTTGTTACTCCACAGGGAATTGAAGTTGATAAAGCCAAGATTGAAGCTATTGAGAGTTGGCCGCAGCCCAAAACGGTCACACAAGTGAGGAGTTTCCTTGGCCTCGCTGGTTTCTATAGGCGTTTTGTGAGAGATTTCAGCACCATTGCTGCACCTCTCAACGAGCTTACAAAGAAGGATGTACCTTTTGTTTGGGGTACCGCACAGGAAGAAGCCTTCACGGTATTGAAAGATAAGTTGACACATGCTCCTTTACTCCAACTTCCTAATTTCAATAAGACTTTTGAGCTTGAATGTGATGCTAGTGGAATTGGATTAGGAGGTGTGTTATTACAAGATGGAAAACCTGTTGCATACTTTTCTGAAAAATTGAGTGGGCCTAGTCTGAACTATTCTACTTATGATAAAGAATTATATGCTCTTGTTCGGACCTTAGAAACATGGCAACATTATTTATAGCCCAAGGAATTTGTTATACATTCTGATCATGAATCTTTGAAACACATTAAAAGTCAAGCCAAACTGAACCGTCGACATGCTAAATGGGTTGAATTCATTGAGACTTTCCCTTATGTGATTAAACACAAGAAGGGTAAAGAAAATGTTATTGCTGATGCCTTGTCTCGTCATTATACTATGCTTTCACAACTTGACTTTAAAATATTTGGTTTGGAGACCATCAAGGATCAATATGTTAATGATGCTGAATTTAAAGATGTATTGCAGAATTGTAAGGAAGGGAGAACTTGGAACAAGTTCGTTCTTAACGATGGATTTGTGTTTCGTGCTAACAAGCTATGCATTCCAGCTAGCTCCGTTCGTCTTTTGTTGTTGCAGGAGGCACATGGAGGAGGATTAATGGGACACTTTGGCGTCAAGAAGACGGAGGATATACTTGCTACACATTTCTTTTGGCCAAAGATGAGACGGGATGTTGAGCGTTTTGTTGCTCGCTGCACTACATGTCAAAGAGCTAAGTCACGACTCAATCCTCATGGTTTATATATGCCTTTGCCTGTACCTAGTGTTCCTTGGGAGGATATATCTATGGACTTTGTTTTAGGTTTACCTAGAACAAAGAAGGGGAGGGATAGCATATTTGTTGTCGTGGATAGGTTCTCGAAAATGGCACACTTTATACCATGTCATAAAAGCGATGATGCTGTTAATGTTGTTGATTTGTTCTTTCGTGAAATTATTCGCTTACATGGTGTGCCAAATACTATTGTTTCAGATCGTGATACTAAATTTCTTAGCCACTTTTGGAGATGTTTATGGGCTAAGTTGGGGACTAAGCTGCTTTTTAGTACTACTTGTCACCCCCAAACTGATGGACAAACTGAAGTAGTCAATAGAATATTGTCTACTATGCTTAGGGCTGTTTTGAAGAATAACAAGAAAATGTGGGAAGAATGCTTGCCTCATATTGAATTTGCTTATAATCGTTCATTGCATTCTACTACTAAGATGTGCCCTTTTGAAATTGTGTATGGTTTCCTACCTCGTGCACCTATTGATTTGTTGCCTCTTCCATCTTCAGAGAAGGTTAATTTTGATGCTAAAGAACGTTCTGAATTGATTTTAAAAATGCATGAGTTAACTAAGGAAAACATTGAGCGTATGAATGCTAAATATAAACTTGCTGGAGATAAGGGTAGAAAACATGTTGTGTTTGCACCTGGAGATCTTGTTTGGTTACATTTGCGTAAAGATAGATTTCCTAATCTGCGCAAATCAAAGCTAATGCCACGTGCTGATGGTCCTTTTAAGGTTTTAGAGAAAATAAATGATAATGCATATAAACTTGAGCTACCTGCAGATTTTGGGGTTAGTCCCACTTTTAATATTGCAGATTTGAAGCCTTATTTGGGTGAGGAAGATGAGCTTCCGTCGAGGACGACTTCATTTCTAGAAGGGGAGGATGATGAGGACATCAATACCATTGTTACACCCACAGCCCCTACTGTTACATATACTGGACCAATTACTAGAGCTCGCGCACGCCAATTAAATTACCAGGTACTTTCGTTTCTTGGTAATGATTCTAATGTTCATGAGATTATGATGCTGCCTAAATTGGATACATTTGTTTTGCTTTCAAATGAAGGGCCTAGCTTGGAGAAGGATGAACATTGGAGCAAGAACACGCATGAAGTTGATGGCATGCGCAAGGGGATCAAGAACGGAGTTACAAGTGATGATTTCAGGACTTTGAAGCCGCCATAAGGAGTGCATGAAGCCATGGACGAAATATACAAGATGCCACTTCATAATATTCGTCCATAGGCTATTCTAGGTGCTGCGTCACCTTATTAATGGGCCAGGCCCATGTAATTTCGAAATACTTAAGTATAGGCTATTTTTAGAGTCCGTATGTGTGGGGAAACAAGAGTTAGGGTTGGTTTCGGACCCCACCCTCAAGGGCCACGAAATTCCCCTCTCTTCCTCCATATATACAGCCCTTAGGGCGTCGTTTAGACTTTGGGTTTTGTTTAGATTAAAAGTTCGCCATAGCTGCAACTTCGCGTACTTCGTTTGTGTCCAACGACCAGACCAAGACGTCACAGAACCCCACCTTGATCAATAAAGCTTTCTTCTTATATTCGCAATATCCAGATTGCAATCTCAGTTTCTTGCTTGTTCTTCGTTTGCTCGCAGGAAATAGGCCCTTGTGGTCAGGTTGATCGTGCTCCGGCGTGGTCAATAACCCCTCGGAAGTTGGTTTAGCGATTGCTAAGGCGCGACGTCTCGCACGTTCGTAGTCGGATCGTCAAGGTCGACTCCCACAGAAAACGATAGCCACCATCTCATCGAAACATCGGGACACCTTTGCCTCTATCAGATATGGTGGACTCTCATGGCAAAACTGGTTTAAGGGTATTTGGAAGCACAAGTAGTATTTCTACTTGGTGCTGAGAATTTGGCTAGCATGAGGGGGAAAGGAAAGCTCAACAAGTTAGAGGATCCATGACATCATACTTTATCTCAGATATAAGGAAGACATAACTCATTACGTTGTCTTCCTTGTCCAACATCAACCCTTTAGCATGTCATATTTTAATGAGTGCTCCCAATCATAAAAGATGTCAATGATAATATATATATATATGTGAAAACCTCTCTTTTCTTATTACTTCCTATTAATTGCAACGATGACCAAAGCTATGTCTGCCAACTCCCAACAACTTTTAATTATCATACTCTTTCTATGTGAAGTCATTACTCTCAATAAGATCAATATGAACTCTTTGTTTCTTTTTATTCTTTTTCTCTTTTCTTTTATTCACCCAAGATCATGGCAAAATAATCAAGCCCTTGACTCAACACTAATCTCTATTATACATAGCTCACGGGCTCGATTACAAATAGAGATCATAAAGTAAAACTCAAAACTAGATCATGCCATAAACTTTATTCTACTAGATCAAGATACAACTATTAGGATCGAACTAAGAAAAACGGTAAAGATAGGAGTTGTGATTGTGATACGATATCGGGGCACCTCCCCCAAGCTTGGCAGTTGCCAAGGGGAGTGTCCATACCCATGTGATTATATCTCCTTTGTCGGTGAATAAGGTGGAGGTGACGGATAATCGCACATCGAGCATAAGAGGTCCTCCAGCTTGCGAATAATGCCCATGAGTGCGACAATATGCTCCTTCAACAATATATTTTCTTGTGTGAGATACTTGTTTTGTATACGAGCTAACTCAATCATCTTGAAAGCTTCGATCTCAGTTGGGGTAAGAAGGTTATGATCAAGTTGAAGGATGTCTTTTGCTGCCGAAGCTTGATCCTCCGTGGCCTTCTTGATCCTTTCATCCTTGTTGACCATCATGGGTTCTTCCCTCTTCAGATCTATCTTCATTAGCCAAGCACCGTTGTCACCATTGTTGGAGGAGGGAGACGACATGATGCCTAGCCTGGAAAACCCTGACAGAAAACAGCTCGAAACAAGAACAGAGGAGATTTGCGTGATACGGGAGTCAAAACCTTCGGGAGGTTATATAATGAATTTTTACGGAGCAAAATATGTATCGTGCAAGAAAACGGAGTCCGGAAGACACACGAGGTGCTCACGAGGTAGGGGGCGCGCCCAGAGGGGTAGGGCGCGCCCACCACCCTCGTGGGGCCCTCGTGTCCTTCCCGGACTGCTACTTATTTTTCTATTTTTCTAAATATTCCAAAACGGAGAAATATTGCCTTAAAAATTATTTTGGACTCGGTTTACTTACTGTACCACATACCTATTCCTTTTCGGAGTCTGAAACAGTCTGGAAGGTGTCCCTTATGTATTCCTCCGGGGTTACGATTTCAATAATATTGGTTTCAACATTTATGGGATTACCTGAGCTAAAATGTTTGATTCTTTGACCGTTTACCACCTTCGGATTTGTGTCTTCGAAGTTGTTGATATTTATGGCACCGGAACGATAGACCTCTTCAATAACATAGGGGCCTTCCCATTTAGAGAGTCCTGCAAAAAATCTTAAACGAGAGTTGTATAGCAATACATAATCACCTACATTAAACTCACGCTTTTGTATCCTTTTGTCATGCCATCTTTTAACTTTTTCTTTAAACAACTTGGCATTTTCATATGCTTGGGTTCTCCATTCATCAAGTGAGCTAATATCAAATAACCTCTTCTCACCGGCAAGTTTAAAATCATATTTGAGCTCTTTAATAGCCCAATATGCCTTATGTTCTAGTTCGAGAGGTAAGTGACATGCTTTTCCATAAACCATTTTATACGGAGACATACCCATAGGATTTTTGTATGCAGTTCTATAAGCCCATAATGCATCATAAAGTTTCTTGGACCAATTCTTTCTATACCTATTAACAGTCTTTTGCAAAATTAATTTGAGCTCTCTATTGCTCAACTCTACTTGACCACTAGACTATGGGTGATAAGGAGATGCAATTCTATGATTAACATCATACTTAGCAAGCATTTTACGGAAGGCACCATGAATAAAGTGTGAACCACCATCAGTCATTAAATATCTAGGGACTCCAAACCTCGAAAAAATAACTTCTTTAAGCATTTTAATAGAAGTGTTATGATCAGCACTACTAGTTGGAATAGCTTCTACCCACTTAGTAATGTAATCAACAGCAACTAGAATATGTGTGTATCCATTAGAGGCAGGAAAAGGTCCCATATAATCAAAGCCCCAAACATCAAATGGTTCAATAACAAGTGAATAATTCATACGCATTTCTTGACGTCTACTAATATTCCCAATTCTTTGACATTCATCACAAGACAAGACAAACTTACGGGCATCCTTGAAGAGAGTAGGCCAATAAAAACCAGATTGCAATACCTTATGTGCAGTTCTATCTCCAGCGTGGTGTCCTCCATAAGCCTCGGAATGACACTTGCGTAGGATCTGTTCCTGTTCATGCTCAGGTACACAACGTCTAATAACACCATCTACTCCTTTATAAAGATGTGGGTCATCCCAAAAGTAATGTCTCAAGTCATAGAAAAACTTTTTCTTTTGCTGGTATGTGAAGCTAGGTGGTATAAACTTAGCAACAATATAATTAGCATAATCAGCATACCATGGAGTACTACCAGAAGTACTTATAACATTTAATTGTTCATCAGGAAAGCTATCATTAATAGGTAGTGGGTCATCAAGAAAATTCTCTAACCTAGACAAGTTGTCTGCAACGGGGTTCTTAGCTCCCTTTCTATCAACAATATGCAAATCAAATTCTTGTAGCAAGAGAACCCATCTAATAAGTCTAGGTTTATCATCTTTCTTTTCCATAAGGTATTTAATAGCAGCATGATCAGTGTGAATAGTTACTTTAGAATCAACAATATAAGGTCTGAACTTATCACAAGAAAATACAACTGCTAAAAGCTCTTTTTCAATAGTAGCATAATTTCTTTGAGCATTGTCTAGAGTCTTACTAGCATAATGAATAAGATTTAATTTCTTATCAACTCTTTGCCCTAGAACAACACCTACAGCATAATCACTAGCATCACACATAATTTCAAAGGGTAAATTCCAATCAGGTGGCTGAACAACAGGTGCAGAGACTAATGCTTTCTTAAGTATTTCAAATGCTTCTACACAATCATCATCAAAGACAAATGGTATATCTTTTTGCAATAAATTAGTCAGAGGCCGAGAAATTTTTGAGAAGTCCTTAATGAACCTCCTGTAAAATCCGGCGTGACCAAGGAAACTTCTTATACCTTTGATGTCCTTGGGACATGGCATCTTTTCAATAGCATCGACCTTGGCTTTATCAACTTCAACACCTCTTTTAGAAACTTTATGCCCCAAGACAATACCTTCATTAACCATAAAGTGGCACTTTTCCCAATTCAAGAAAAGGTTAGTTTCTTCACATCTCTGCAAAACTCGATCAAGATTGCTCAAGCAATCATCAAAAGAGGAACCATAGACGGAAAAATCGTCCATGAAAACCTCACAAATCTTTTCACAAAAGTCAGAGAATATAGCCATCATGCATCTTTGAAAGATAGTAGGTGCATTACATAGACCAAAAGGCATACGTCTATAAGCAAAAGTACCAAAAGGGCTGGTAAAAGTAGTCATTGATTGATCTCTAGCCGACACAGGTATTTGAGAGAAACCAGAATAACCATCTAGAAAGCAGTAATGTGTATGTTTGCATAATATTTCTACCATTTGATCAATAAAAGGTAAGGGGTAATGATCTTTCTTAGTAGCCTTATTTAATTTGCGGAAATAAATTACCATCCTATAACCTGTGATAATTCTTTGTGGAATCAATTCATCTTTATCATTAGGAACAATAGTAATACCTCCCTTCTTAGGGACACAATGGACAGGACTTACCCACTGACTATCAGCAACGGGATAAATTATACCTGCCTCCAGAAGCTTGAGTATTTCTTTTCTTACCACTTCTTTCATTTTAGGATTCAGACGTCGTTGAGGATCATGAACTGGTTTGGCATCTGCTTCCAAATTTATTTTATGTTGACATAGAGTGGGACTAATGCCCTTAAGATCATCAAGAGTATATCCAATTGCAGCACGATGCTTCCTCAGAGTTTTCAATAATCTTTCTTCTTCATGCTCTGGAAGGTTAGCACTAATAATAACAGGATATATCTTCTTTTCATCAAGATAAGCATATTTAAGATTATCAGGCAATGGTTTAAGCTCAAACACGGGATCACCCTTGGGTGGAGGAGGATCCCCTAAAATTTCAACAGGCAAATTGTGTTGCAGAATAGGTTCCTGTTTAAAGAATACTTCATCTATTTCCCTTCTTTCATTCATGAACATACCATTTTCATGGTCTAGCAAATATTGTTCTAAAGGATCACTAGGAGGTATGGCAATAGAAGCAAGACCAATAATTTCATCCTTACTAGGCAATTCTTCCGCATGATGTTGTTTACTAAATTTAGAAAAATTAAACTCATGAACCATATCATCCAAGCGAATAGTAACAACATTCTTTTCGCAATCTATCCTAGCATTAACAGTGTTCAAGAAGGGTCTACCAAATATAATGGGACAAAAGCTATCTTGCGGAGAAGTAAGAACAAGAAAATTAGCATGATATTTAGTTTTCCCACACAAGACTTCAACATCTCTAACAATTCCCATCGCTGACATAGTATCTCTATTGGCAAGTTTAATTGTGACATCAATATCTTCTAATTCAGCAGGTGCAATTTCATGCTTGATTTCTTTATACAAGTCATAAGGTATAACACTAGCACTAGCACCCATATCACATAAGCCATGATAACAATGATCTCCTATTTTAACAGAAATAACAGGCACGCCTACCACAGGTCTATGTTTATCTTTAGCACAAGGTTTATCAATTCTAGCAGTTTCACCTTCGAACTGAATAACATGCCCATCAATATTATCAGACAAGAGATCTTTAACAATAGCAATATTAGGTTCTACTTTAACTTGCTGAGGAGGTGTATAAGTTCTAATATTGCTTTTACGAACAACAGTTGAAGCTTTAGCATGATCCTTTACTCTAACAAGGAAAGGTGGTTTCTCAACATAAGTAGGAACAATAGGATCATTATAAGTGACAGTCTTTTCTTCAACTTTAATAGGTCCAGCTACTTTTACTTCTATGGGAGGATGATATTTAAACCACTTCTCCTTAGGGAGATCAACATAAGTAGCAAAAGGTTCACAGAAAGAAGCTACTATCTCAGAGTCAAGTCCATATTTAGTCCTAAACATACAGAAAATATCGGTGTCCATCAAAGATTTAACACAATCAAACTTAGGTGTCATACCTGACTCTTTACCTTTGTCGAGGTCCCAATCTTCAGAGTTGCGTTTAATTCTATCCAATAAATTCCATCTGAATTCAATAGTCTTCATCATAAAAGAGCCAGCACAAGAAGTATCGAGCATGGTTTGATTATTATGAGAAACCCGAGCATAAAAACTTTGCATAATTATTTCTCTCGAGAGCTCATGATTGGGGCATGAATATAACATTGATTTAAGCCTCCCCCAAGCTTGAGCGATGCTTTCTCCTTTGCGAGGCCAGAAATTATATATATAATTGCCATCACGATGAACAAGATGCATAGGGTAATACTTTTGATGAAATTCCAATTTCAATCTTTTATAGTTCCATGATCTCATATCATCACATAGCCTATACCATATCAATGCATCTCCCTTCAAAGATAAAGGGAAGACCTTCTTCTTAGCAACATCATCGGGTACACCTGCAAGCTTAAATAATCCACAAACTTCATCCACATATAGTAAGTGCTCATCAGGATGCTTTGTTCCATCTCTTGTAAAAGGGTTAGCTAGAAGTTTTTCCATCATACCCGAAGGAAATTCAAAAGGAGTTTCATTTCCAATAGGTTCAGTAGGTTGAGGAGCAACTCTTTGCTCTACTGGACGGGTGAAGATACCCCGAACAAGCCCCTCAGAGAATTACTTTCCATAGTAGCAAGTGACAGTAAATTTCATCACACTATATAAATTTTTCCTTACCAAATTCCACCTACCAAAGGCGCTACACTCCCCGGAAACGGTGCCAGAAAAGAGTCTTGATGACCCACAAGTATAGGGGATCTATCGTAGTCCTTTCGATAAGTAAGAGTGTCGAACCCAACGAGGAGTAGAAGGAAATGATAAGCGGTTTTCAGCAATGTATTCTCTGCAAGTACTGAAATAAGTGGTAACAGATAGTTTTGTGATAAGGTAAATTGTAATGAGCAACACGTAACAAAAGTAAATAAAGTGCAGCAAGGTGGCCCAATCCTTTTTGTAGCAAAGGACAAGCCAGAACAAACTGTTATAATAGGAAAAGCGCTCCCGAGGACACATGGGAATATCGTCAAGCTAGTTTTCATCACGTTCATATGATTCGCGTTCGATACTTTGATAATTTGATATGTGGGTGGACCAGTGCTTGGGTGCTGTTCTTACTTGAACAAGCATCCCACTTATGATTAACCTCTATTGCAAGCATCCGCAACTACAACAAAAGTATTAAGGTAAACCTAACCATAGCATGAAACATATGGATCCAAATCAGCCCCTTACGAAGCAACGCATAAACTAGGGTTTAAGCTTCTGTCACTCTAGCAACCCATCATCTATTTATTACTTCCCAATGCCTTCCTCTAGGCCCAAATAATGGTGAAGTGTTATGTAGTCGACGATCACATAACACCACTAGAGGCTAGACAACATACATCTTATCAAAATATCAAACGAATACCAAATTCACATGACTACTAATAGCAAGACTTCTCCCTTGTCCTCGGGAACAAACGTAATTACTCACAAAGCATATTCTTGTTCATAATCAGAGGGGTAATAATATGCATATAGGATTTGAACATATGATCTTCCACCAAATAAACCAACTAGCATCAACTACAAGGAGTAATCAACACTACTAGCAACCTACTAGCACCAATCCCAGACTTTGAGACAAGAATTGGATACAAGAGATGAACTAGCGCTTGGAGATGAGATGGTGCTGCTGATGATGCTGCGATGGTGCCCTCTCCCGATGAGAGGAGCGTTGGTGATGACGATGGTGATGATTTCCCCCTCCCGGAGGGAAGTATTCCCGGCAGAACAGCTCTGCCAGAGCTCTAGATTGGTTCCGCAAAGGTTCCGCCTCGTGGCGGCGGAGTCTCGTCCCGAAAAGTTGCCTCTAATTTTTTTTCTCATCGAAAGACTTCATATAGCAGAAGATGGACGTTGAAGACCCTCCAGGGGGCCCACGTGGTAGGGGGCGCGCCATAGGAGGGGGGGCGCCCCCCCCTCGTGAGCAGGGTCTGGGCCCCCTGGCCTTCATCTTTGGTGAGGATTTTCCTTTATTTATTTTAAGATGTTCCGTGGAGTTTGAGAGAATAGACATAAGTATTGTGACATAAAGTGAAATAACAATCCATAATGCAATAAATATCGATATAAAAGCATGATGCAAAATGGACGTATCAGATGTATATATAATTTTATTCCAATCGAAAATGGATCTTACCCAAAAATGGAATAAAAACTGGATTCGAATTGAGTTGGCACGATAAACATGCACTCTTTCTCTGCAAAAATATGAATGAAGCGGGGAAAGTCGCAGTACCCGCCCGAAACAAAAAACTGCGAGATGGAATCGGCTCGATTTCAGTAGGCCTTGATATGGGAAGGTCTGTAATTTCACTCAGACGTGAGATAACAGCCTCTCACCCGGATTCATACACGGTGGGCGCCAAATCACAGTGTCTCATCGGCCGAAATCGCCTCCCTCCCCGATTCATACACGGTGGGCGCCAAAAGATCTCCGTTGGCAAATATTCGCTGTATGCGAGATTACCGTCCTATCCCCAACTGACTAATATTGCTATGATGTAGGAAATTTTAAACGCGGGAGTTTGTATATTTCATCGCATTTGAGACAAGCGCGCCCTGAAGACATGGTTCCCCCTTCCTCTCTCCCTCCATTTCCCCATTCGTACTCCATGGGCGCCAAACCACCCTCTCCACCCCAGCCTCCTCCGTCCGCTACCCCATCCACTGCCATCCTCCTGCACCATGCCGGAGCTGATATGTCACACCCAATATGCGACCCTATCCTAAAGGGACTCGACGGTCCGACCAAGGATAGAAGCGCATATTGGAGACGCTTTTGCAAGGTGGATATCATTACATTGTACCATTACATAATAGCTGGGGATTCATCCAAAGGCATACACATGCCACAATAATACAACAAACATCATACATGAGAACAACATCCGACTACCGATGGAACACAAACAGAAACTGAAACAATATCCACCCTACTAGCCCAGGCTGCTGACCAGGAACCTATCCCTCGATTAAAGAAGAAGCGGAACAGGAACTCTGAAACAAACAAGCATCGCTCTGACGTCATGATCATCGCATTACCTGTACCTGCAACTATTGTTGTAGTAATCTGTGAGCCATGAGGACTCAGCAATCCCATTACCATGGGTATCAAGACTAGCAAAGCTTAATGGTTATGGAAAGGATAAGTGGTGAGGTTGCAGCGGTGCCTAAGCAATGTATGGTGGCTAACTTACGAGTACAAGAGTAAGATGAGAAACTATGCAAACGGTTGCAAACTAGTAATGATCAATAAGTGATCCTGAACTACTTACGTTCAAACATAACCCAACCGTGTTCTCCTCTCAAACTTCCGCGAAAAGAGACAGTCACACTTACGCACGCAGTTGGTGTATTTTAATTGAGTTTACTTCAAGTTCACTACAGCCGGATATTGACAAATTCCCATCTGCCACATAACCGCGGGCACGGCTCTCAAGAGTTTAAATCCTACAGGGGTGTCCCTACTTAGCCCATGCAAGCTCATGATCCGCGGAGACAATCCTCCATCGCGGGACCCTCCGATCAGACATGGAATCCTAGTGCACAAGGCATTTCGACAATGGTAAAACAAGTCCAGCAAGACCACCCGGCGTGTCGACACCCTGATAGTAGCCGCGTGTATCTCGTCTCAGGCCACGTCCGTATGGGACATCCTACGAGTAAAACCAGATCCTCGAGTTTCCTCGTGGTGGCTGCGCAGTCTACCCATTTGGGACCAACACCAACAGCCTTGGCCCCCTGTTTACGTATAAAGAATCCTCGGGTTCATGATGCCCTATGCCAATTAATTATTTAGTTCGATATTATTATGGAAAATATTCAAACCAATGTTGGGCCTTGCTGGAAGAGTTTTATTCAAAGCAAACTGTCAAGAGGGGCCCATAAACCCTTACCGTGTTAGGGATGCAAAATCAAGGAACATAACACTGATGACGGAAACTAGGGCGGCAAGAGTGGAACAAAACACCAGGCAAAAGGCCGAGCCTTCCACCCTTTACCAAGTATGAAGATGCATTAATGAAATAAGAGATATTGTGATATCCCATGATATCCATGTCCCAACATGGAACAACCTGCAACTCCACCTGCAACTAGCAATGCTATAAGAGGGGCTGAGAAAAGTGGTACCATAGCCAAACAACGGTTTGCTAGGAAGGGTAAAAAGGTTAGAGGCTATGATGGCAATTTGGGAGGCTTGATAAACAAGTGGTAGGTAGCGAGATCCAAGGTGAAGGTTAACTAGTCCATGAAGTAGATGAAGCCACGTAGACGAACCAACCGTAGACGAACGAATCCCCATGATCACAACGAAACAGGAAATATCGAGAAGAAGCACACCCGGAAAGAAGGAAATAACACAGTAAACACACAACACATAAACATGGCATCATGCTCAACCAAGTATGATGCATGGCAAGGCTACATGATGCTATTCATGGCGAGAGAGGATGCATACAAGAACAACACATAAAAGCAAGTTTAAATGAGGCTGGAATCAACATATAACACTTTTGGAAACTCCCCATATGCAAATTTCGAAATTGTTCTAGATCTGAGCAAAACATTATATTAAAGTTGTTAAACATCAAGTTAAAGTGCACCAAAATGATCTACACGGTTTTCTAGTCAAGTTACATATAAAGTTCGTTTAATTCGGAGCTTCGACCCAGAAGATATGAGGAAAACAAGTTAAACATGGCATTGATGCAAAGGCAAGCAAAACAACACCACAAACACTCCAAAATAAGGATGCAACATGGAATGATGAAACTACATGGAAAACCAAGAAAGTTTCATATAGACCATGCTCCAAACGGAGCCACGGTTCAACACATACACTCAATACAAGTTTCAAACACAATTTGCCCAAAACAGCAACTAAGCACTTTGCAATCAAGGAAACAACATGCTACAGGAAACATATGGGCATAAGCATGACATGTACTTCAAGTACAGATTACATGCTCCACATAACATCAAGGTTCAGGTTCATAGGCATCAGGATTAATCCAACATGATCAATGCAAGAGGCAACTTTATAACATAGATTATGTCTTAAAGAAAAACTGGGCATACATATGAGTAGAAATAACATGTTGACATGTTGGAGGCATGAAACAAACATGCTACAGTGCAAGATCATAGCAACCAAGAGCATGGAATCAAAGTACAAGTTAAACATGGCAACACATGATTACTAAGCATCTCCATATAACATCTAGATCAATGGCATTCATCAAGACAAGTAAGCAAGTCATAACAGATTCCCAGACTTGGTGAAAAACAGAGCAAGGCTAAAATAGATTCATGATGCATACTTTGAGACAACAAAATTATATGCTACAGGAACATTTCATGGCATCAAAGGGCACGTTAAGCATGTACAGGTAGAGAACTACAAAACATGAACACTAAGCTACTGCTCGAAAAAAATAGAACATGCTCAAAACATCATGGCAAGATTGCAAATGATAACAGATTCACAGACTTGGTGGAATTTAGTAAACATGGCAGAAAAAGCGACAAGTAGACATGTTTGCGAGCTTGAGAAACTCACCATAAAGTATTTCGTGGCATGTGAATGTAACCAATAACAAGAAGGCATATTTTTTCAACTACTCATGTCAAGAACATGGTGATAGGATGCATAGATCACTAGCTATTCACATGGCAAGAATGAACTTACTGTTAACAGGCTGGCTGCAACATTATTTAGAACATTTAGAGCAGGGTGATGACAAGCTAAAGCAGGCCATAATTGCAACCAATGGCATAGATGGATAGAGAATAACAAGATCTATAAAACATCCTTACTGAGCATCTCAAGATTATGCATGGATTCACTTGTAGCATCAAGTTAACATGGCAACATAATGTAGCAGATTCAGACTTGGCAGAAATCATCAAGTCACTGAAATCAGCAACAACAAGTACCCTACTTTGCATACTTGTGCTAGTCACCATGGGGCACATAAAAATACATGGATGGTACTACTGTAAAGATGGAATGAATAGGCTTCTAAAACATGTTGACATGATGCTCAAAATATAGACACACAAAATGCTATTAAAAAGACAAATCAACAAGTTATGATAACTTCCAATAGATTATAACATTTAGCACTCTTGGAACAATGATTAAGGCATCAAGATTAATAGCAGCATGCAAGCAAACAACACCATCCTCTAGAGCACTCAGAGATGAACATCTTGACATATCATACACACAAATTGGAGGCCCATGCACAAAGTTAGGGCCCACACAAGAATGCAAAATGATGTTGATTTCAGACAAGACTTGGCCGTATTTCTGGAAAAAATGCAAGCGCAATATAGTACGAGACGCACAGGGCACGGGATAGGCAGGCCAACGCTCACCATAGCGGGCCGAGGCCCAGGTCACAGGGGAGGCTGGAGGCTGGCCGACTTGGGTCGGAGGGAGCTGGGCCACGGGCTGGGGAGGCTGAACCGAAGTAGGCCGGCTCTTGGCCGGGTGGAGGTGGGATGAGGCACATGGTCGGCTCCTCCACGAGCCCTCCTAGATCGAGGAGAGGCGGGGTGAGGCAGCGACCGTGGCGCGACGCCAGTGAGGCAGGGCGATGCTCCGACGACGGCGATGGTCGGCAACGAGCAGGGACAGGTGGATCCGGGCATGGGGCTCCCAGATCCGGCGAAGACGGGGCGATGCCAACTCGAGCGGCGGCTGGCGGCTTTGGCGCTCGGTGCAGCTCGGGCCCAGCGGCGGCGGCGAACGGGCCTCACAGGCCCGTGATTGGCTCGGCGGGCCTGGCAGCAGGAAGGGCACGGGAAGGCCACATGGCAGGCTGTGAGTGGTTGCAGGCAGCGGTGGTGGACGCGTTCGGCTCGGGTGGACACGTCCGGCGGCGGGAGGACGAGGAAGCTAGGGTTTGGACTGAGATATGGACGAGGGAGGGCCTATTTATAGGTAGAGGGAGCTAGGAGAGGGCTATTGATGTGTGGTTTTCACCCACACGATCATGATCCAATGACAGAGAGCATGAAGGGGGTTTAGATGGGCTAGTGGGCTGTTGTGGAGGGGTGCCGGGCTGCAAAGAGAAGGAGGGCTTCGGCTAACGTAGTTAACCGTTAGGGCATCAAACGACCTAGAAATGGAACGAAATTTGACACGCGGTCTAGCGGTGATATACCAAGGCCAATTGACAAATCTCGGCCCATTCCGAGAACATTTTTCTCCCTCTCATGAAACAAGACCTACAAGGTGCGACGGGTGCGTGGGAGAGTGTCGGATGCCGAAACGGACAACGGAGAGAACTGGGAGACCCGAACGCATGCATGTTTTTGAAAAACTTGCAGATGAAATGCACATGATGACATGGCAAAGTGCAACAAACAAGCGACTTACATGGCAACAACGGTGAATAACCGGAAGACACCTGGCGCATCGGACTCGGGGCGTCACGTGATACCCCAACGACATCGTCCATTATAAGAGATCCACCTCTCTCATCCACGGCTTCAGACCAGGATCCTTGCATCCCATCCTATCGCTTCATCCCCGCCGTCGTCCACCATGTCGGCGCCGCTCCTACGACCGTCTCGTCCACCGCACCAGAATATTCCCCCCGCCACCACTGTGTACCCTCCTAGATCTGCTTCCATGCCGCAGACAGCCATCGCAACCGCGGCACCATCAAATTCTCAGCAGATGCATACACGGCACCGCACTAGAGGCGGTACTCTTTCATATCTGCTCAACTTATTTATCGCAGCAAGAAAATAGATTGCCATTGCTTTACTATGATTTCTTGTCCATCACATAGGATCTTACTTGTTAGTTGAAAGCAAACATTGGTTGTGAAGTTGCCTTTGTCCAGTTTGCACCTTTAGATCCGCCATGGCACACTCAATACTATACTTGCAATGCTTATGCTTTTCCCCTTTTATATTCCACACTAGTTAAATGACAGTAGACCAAATTTCAAAATTGGGTCAGTCGATTTTTGAGAGCTCACCGGAGTTCACCGGAGGGAAGGAAGGGGCTCGGGTGGGGACGGTGGTTGTGGGGGCGGTGGCCTCGCGGTGGTGGGGCCTCGCCGAACAAAGAAAACTTGATGCGAGTGGCAGTGGGGTGGTGGAGGAACACAGGCGGTGGGGGCGGTTCATTGGAGGGCGGTGGGTCGAGGCCGGTGGTTTGCTCGGCGGCCCATTCGGTGTTTTGTAGGGGAAGAATCGAAGACGAGGAAGAAGAAGGGTTAGCAGACATAGGATCATCCAATCGCCTGAAATGGTCGACTGACCCAAATGAAGAAAGTCACGCGACTTGCATGCAGACATTCCATTATATTCAGTACCACCATCGTAGCTGCTTAGCACTGCTCCTCAATCCATCAAGCTAAACAATGTGCCACTCATAATTCCAAACTTGTTGCTCACATACGAATCTGATATGATGCTGATATTACTAAAATTGATAATGTTTAATTGGTCAGCTAATGTTCCTACTTTACTTTCGAAAAGCACGTGCACCACATATATAGAGAGAGGAGGGAGTTGCATTCTTAATGCTCTCTGGGTCATCATGTGTGGGCACTGCGCAACGAACATTTTATTATCCAAAATCTGCTTGCTCTTCTTTAGCATGTTCCTCTTATGTTCTTCTTTAATAAGTACTCTACCCGTTCCTAAATACAAGTGTTTGTATAGATTCCACCATGGACTACATCTGTATGTGATCCATAGTGGAAATCTGGACAAAGACTTATATTTTGGAATGGAGGGAGTATGATAGTAGTACAGTATGTTCCTTGTAGTGAAGAGGAGCTGGGACATTTGCAGTGTAGAGGTCTATTCGGTCGGTTGTGATGGACACTTTCAACTCTTCAGGCCTCTCTGATTCGTAGGATTTTGTAAACATAGGAATAGGAATTGTAGTAGCCTGCCCACTTGAATCCAATAAGATTAGCAAGGAAATGTAGGGAGCTATGTCGCCTTTGAGAGTTACACTGATATTAACAGTACCGCACCTTCAGTTGAAGAGAGTTGGTGTCTGAAGCCTTTCTAGCCGTACCGGCAATAGTAGCCCATATTTTCCAGCAATTTCCACTTTCCTGATTTTACTTGTGATGCTTACAGATTCCCCGTTATATGTACACTATGATCTGGGTAGCTGCTTTGTGTCGCACTAGCAGCAGTCCACTCTTGAAGCTAAACAACACACCAATCATAAGTCCAAAGCTTACTTCTTTAATTACGAATTGTGATTTGATACTGATATTAGTTAACAAACACACATCTAATTGGTCAACTAATGCTCCCACTTGATTTTCCAAATGCATGTGGACACATATAGAGAGACAACATGGAATTGCATTTCTTTGGGCGCTGTGATTCATCATGAGTGGGAAACCAACATTTTATGCAAAGAAGCGAAACCTCAAGAATATGCTTCCTCTTCTATTCTTTAACATGTTCCTCTTTCGTTATTCTGTATTCAGTACGTACAGTATGTTCCTTGTTAGGAAGGGGAGCAGGGACATCTGTAGTCAACAGCTGATCGAGCTGACATGTACGTGATCGATATGCTTTCAATTAGTAGTGGCAATACAACACCATATTTTCCAGCTAGTTCCACTATCCCGATTTATATATCCTCGTTATGGTGTACCCCTTTTATGTACACTATGATCTGCCTAGTTGCTGTGTGCCCTTGTTATCATGGTTTGGCAATAAACTCTCTATACAGTATATTGTGAACCTATCATCTGCCAACTATCCTTACTTGTGGAGCCTAGTTTTTGTGTACTTCTACCAAATTATATTAATGCAAGCACCATATTACAGCACACATGGGCTCTCTCATTAGAATCCAGTGATAGCACACAAGGGTTTACAGGGAGCCCCTATATTAGAATATCCTCTACATTACAAACATAATCTCACTACTGTTTATGTTTTCATGCTTCTCAGATATTGTACGGAATCACATTGGATATCAGAATGCGCGCATTAGAAGAATATTGTGGAACACTCCAATGACTAACAAAATTGGCACCAAGGCATTGAGTGCCATTCTGGATGCAATGAAACTCATACGCTCCCTACTTGCATATTCTTGTTCAGAATATGATCCTAATGACTATTCTGACCTCGAGGAGTCGAAGGCATATGGCCTGTGATGTTCACCCATCAAGGTGTCTGTTCTAATTTGGCAAGGTTTTATTGATTGTGTATCTTGCATAAGGTGTCTTGCATTTCTTCTACTTTGTTGCAACGCCATCTGCTTAGTTTACTCGTCATATATGTCAAGATGTCATTGCCATCCATTATGAATACATATTGCATCTGTCATCATACCATGTTTTCCACTCAAATGTTGTTCTTGTGGATCAGACATCAGAAAGGAAGAGGGTGAATGCCGAACCTGAAGGAGCGCCGGCAAAGTCCTTGACAACCGTGGTGGTGTCGGAGAAATCAGATAGCGCCCCACTTCTACTGGCTCTACAACCAGTGACACAAAACGTAGGACCGACTCCAGCAGACTTTACAAATACTTCTCCGACCACACCACTGGCCCCACCACACAGGACCTACACTCCAGCAAAAGGTATGCCAATTTCAGTTGCCATAGCACCAGCCCTACCACAAAAAAAATCCCACTACAGCAAAAAGTACAGCAAGTCCACCGGCCGAAGACCTATCCCAACTGAAGAGATGACCAATTCCTGCAGATTGGAACACCACTCCAGTTATTCCCAGTTTAAAAGACAACTCAATGTTGTTAGGGACTACGTGCATATATTCCCATCATGGGAGGATTATAGTGAAGACAAACACCATTTTCACATCTTCATGTCCAACTTGCGTGTAAGTGCTATTATTCATGGTGATTATTTTCCTGTTTTCTGCTGATTGAACACATCAATGATTTACATTACATTGTTGTAAGTAGGCGAGGGTCAATCTGGATAGTCATGACAACCAGAGCTTGCTTGTGCTTTTCAAGGAAGCATTGCAGCAGTATCGGTGTTACCTGAGGAAATCACACTTTGATGGCATGTCTATAAATGAATTTCCGGTGATGTCTCCTGTGCTAAATTTAGAAGACATTGAATGGAAAACCTTGTTATGCACTAGTCTCGTTCCCAGGATGAGGTACTGTCTATGATATCACATGACAATTTGAACTTCTACTTTTCCGCATGTGCCTTACGGATCTCTTTTGCAGGAAATATGCTCAAAGAAGAATTCCGGTTTGAAAAGGATGATAGGATATCGCAAATATGCTACCCACTACTTTGTTCTTGTTAGTACCTGTTGTCCTGTATCACTGTACTTGCATTCATACCTGGTTCGTTATGTGACAGCAGTATGCATGATAGCTTTCTTATCAATTGTTCGCTCCAAATTATCTGATCTGTATGAATGGTTACATTAGTGTAGAATATATCCAATTCCAATGAAAATTTTTATGTCTGCATTGTTCTTGTAAGTACTTGTTGTCCATTATCAGTGTACTTATATTGACAGCTAGTTGTTCATGTACCATCACTCTGCATCTTATTTTGCTTTGCCCTCCATTTTCTACACATTAGATCTATATTTACTCTTACCATAAGGTTGGATAACACTGATGGTACAAAAGAAGTTTAGCTCTGCATTGCTCTTGGTTGTACCTTTTGCCTGTATCATTGTACTTACATTTGTAGCTACTTGGTTATGTAGCATCAATCTTCATCTTATCTTACATATTCTCCATTTTTATTATATTATCACATCTATATTTACTCTTAACAAAATGTAGAATAAAGGCAATGCTTATGAAGAAGATTCTCTGGTAAACTTCTTAAATTGCCCCCCCCATCAACATGGACAAGGGCTTTGTAGAGCCGGTCTTCATCACTAATGTAACTTTGTCCTTCCCATGCCTTCAAACTTTGTTGTGTATATTTGGTTAGGCATGACTGCAACAGCTGTTTCTTTTTGCTGTCTACATCAAATTGCATTTTTAAAGTTTATTATGTAGTTCATAAACAAAAGTTTGTCCTTCTCAATTTAAGTTTTCAGTTGTACAACCATGTTCCTTCTTCATACCATGTAAATTAAACTATAGAGAGCAAGTGATCTTCTTTTGCATTGCATGTATGCTTCTGTTCTTGATCCGTAATCAAGTGTTGTGGTGAACCTACCCACTACAACACAATGTCATATTTTGCAATGTCTTAACTATGAACAATGTAATATCATTCTACTATTATTTAAATCGTCTCTTTATTAGCCAATCTGAAATGTGATAAATTGACAGCACACTGACCATGGATACTTATGAGTTCTTGATCTGTAATCCAATGGTATCGTGAAGCTGCCAACTCCTTCACAATGTCATTTCCTGCCATGTCTTAACCTGAACAATACCATATTGCGTTAATGCTATTTTAAACTATGTCACTTTATTCATCAATAGGAAATGTGACGAATTGTCATCACTGATACTTATATGTGCAAAACCTATCATCTGTCTGCTTGTTTCTCTTTCAGGGTTAGGAGGATATAAGCGTCAAACAAGCACAGTCTCATCCGCTTGCTCAGTTGCTTGCGCTGCAGCTCTCAAGCAGGGCTAACCTTTCTTGAACTCTATTGAAGTGATGTGGTTTTGTATATTATTTTATTGGCATCTTTATTTGCACTGGTGGCAATCTTTGATGCCCAGTGTATGTAATCTGCTGTCTTCTTGTGCTTATTATCAGAGTGGCAAACTTTGATGCCTAGTGGATGTAATATGCCATAATTTCTTTATTTTATAGTCTGGGTTTTTTCTTATTCACGATGTTGCAGTTATTTTACTGTATATATATCCTGTCTTCGCTCCATGAAAAGTACACCGGCCAAACCGTAAAATTACGATACGTAATTGGGCGGTCATGCAAACCACTATGTATGGGCCGCATCATGGGCCCAATCATCTTCGTCCGTTAACAGGCCTAAATGTAAACTGGTCCACTAGTTTCGGGCCTTTATTAGGCCGAGCAAACCGCCGGCCCTATTTTTGCAAGAAAATTCAGTGGGACTTTAGTAGGCTGAAAAGTAGGTTGGGCCTGAAAGGTGCCGAACAACTCATAGGCCGAGAATAGGCCAAAATAGACCCCGGCCCATGATTGTGCCAATCACATCATGGGCCGTTAACAGGCCAAAATTGTCTCGGTCCTTGTTTGGCCTAGTCAGATTATCGGCTGTGAGTAGGCTGGATGCAAAGTAGGCCATAGTTAGGATCAACTAAATGACGGGCTTTTAACAGGCTGAAATAAATATAGGGCCGAAATGTTAAATGGACCTTTAAAAGGACGAAACTAATATCAGGCCGTATTATTAAATGGGCCTTTAGCAAATTCCTAATCGGGCCTCAAGTGGGCCCAAAAGCACAACGTCCAATTGACGGGTTGAATCTCATATGGGGCATAATTTAGCCCAAAGGCTCTTAAAGGGCCGGATCTGATATGGGCCGTAATATGGCCCAGAACGTGGTAGGCTATTAACGGGCCAGATCTCACATGGGCCCTTATTAGGCCCAGAACGTGGCGGACTGTTAATGGACCGGATCAAATATGGGCCGACATTTGGCCCAGAACATGGCAGCCTGTTGACAAGCCGGCCCACTAGTGTCTTCAAAATCTTGTGGGCCTTAAGCTGAGCCGGCCCATTATGGTCTGCAAAATCTTGTGGGCCTTTAGCTGGGCCGGCCCATTATGGTCTGCAAAATCTTGTGGGCCTTTAGTTGGGCCGGCACATTTAATCTTTATGGGTCACTTTTGGTCCGGTCCACGTGTCAACATATCATAGGCGCATCTCGCCCATTGGATGAGTTACACCTGTGCCAATGCGGAGCTGACACATGGTTCTATTGGCCAATGAGAATTTAACACATGGAAAATCGGCATTGGTGGTGGCTGTTAGCGGGTTCTCGGATCCAAAACCGGACCCGATTGCTTACATGCGACCCGTTACGGTGGATGCTACGTGTCGGTTACCCTTGACGAAAGCACTTCCATGATGCACCATTTATCGTCATGGAAGTGGAAACTTCCGTGATGATAATTTTGGTAATGTCATGGAACACTTCTATGATAGCACAGGTATGACTATCTTGATTTTGTCATAAAATCGCCATGGATGTACATGCATGATAGAAAACGTGACCTACTGTGACAAACACGTATCATCACGGAAGTGTATTTTTTTGTAGTGCATGCAAACACTAAGCATTATATCTGGGCTAGATGGACATAAGTAAACTAAAAACCAATCACGGAGTAGTATAACTTTTGGTCGAACTCTTTACCATTGTCGTCGAGGCCCAATTGGCCTTTGGTTGGCATTAGCGTCGTGTACCCTTTGCAGTCTTGCTTTCCCAACTTCTTCAGATAGTCTTTGAGGTATTTCACTTCTGATATGAAGATGACATTACTATGTTGACGGATTTGAAGACCAAGAAAGACTTTCAGCTCTCCCATCATGGACATCTAATATTGCTCTTGCATCATATGCCCAAACTCATCATCGTATCATTTATCAGTGCAGCCAAAGATGATGTCATCCACATAGATTTGGCATGCAAATAGTTCACCGTCATATGTCTTTGTGAAGAGAGTGGGATGTAGAGAACCAAGTTTGAAGCCTTTGCTCTTCAGCAAGTCTTTGAGTCTGTTATACCAAGCACGAGGTTCTTGTTTGAGGCCATCACTACAAAAAAAGACACATCCGTGACATTTTGGGTCGAACGAATTTTTTTCTTTCATACGTATGACACTACAATGACGATAATTGTGACAAAACCCAGTATCATCATAGATGTGGTGGAAACTTCTATGACAAAAAAACATGACAAAAATGGCTCTTTAGTCTTGGGCGGGTCGGAGACGCAGCTGCATGACATTCTTTGGCCCGTCCATGAAGGGAAAAACGTGGTAGAAGCGAGGGCGAGGAAAATATCGGGGTGTTCCTGGTTATCGTGGGTGGTCGGGGCTGAGCGATGCACGTTTCTCTCGTACACGCATGCGCGTGGGTGCGAGGTGTTGGGCTCTAACGGAACCCGAGCGAGGCATGGGGCTCTAACTGAACCCGAGCGATTGCACTGCAGGCTAGGCGTTACTGAACCCAAGCAATGGATCAACGGCTGTTAACTGAACCCGATCGAGCGATTCCTTCACTACTGCTACTAACTGAAGCCGATCGATGCTGCCTCTGGATGAACAGTGAGCGTTGCTGGGGGGGTGGATGAACAGTTTCCGGTGGGGGTGGATGAACAGGACCCCGTGGTGTTGCCTCTGGATGAACAGGACCCCGATCGATCGAGCCAGTTGGGGCTGGATGAACAGGACCCCGTGGAGGGCAGGATGAACAGGACCACCCAGTGGTGGGCTGGATGAACAGTAGATGGTGGAGGGCTGGATGAACAGTAGCCCATGGAGAGGGCTGGTTGAGCAGTAGCCGGTGGAGTAGCGCGCGGTGGAGGCTGGATGAACAGGAGCCCGTGGATGAACATTCGCAGGTGGAGGCTGGAGGAGGTCGACGGTGGATGAATAGTAGCCCATGGAGGCTGGAGGGGGTCGATGGTGGAGATGAACAGTATTGCGTGGAGTGCCGTTTTGCAGTACGCCACACCCCTCCCGATGAACAGGACCCTTGTTTCGACCGTAGCGCTCCAACTCAAGTCTGTTTGCTCTGTTTTGCGGTACGCCACTATAACACCCTCGATGCGGCTATATCTCCCACGTGTTGAAGCACGACTTAGAGGCATAACTACATTGAAAGCAATGTCGCAAGTGAGGTAATCTTCACACAACCCATGTAATACATAAGGGAAAGAGATACATAGTTGGCTTACAATCGCCACTTCACACAATTACATGAATAAAACATTACATCATCCAGATACACACAAGGTCAGACTACGGAACCCAAAATAAAAGAAGACTACCCCAAATGCTACACAGATCCCCGATCGACCCCAACTGGGCTCCACTACTGATCAACTAGAACGAAACAGCACAAAGGACAAGATCTTCATCGACCTCCTCCTTGAGCTTGGTTGCTTCACCTTCTCGGTAACATCGTCACCTGAAAACTGGTTTTGGAAGTATCTGTGAGTCACGGGGACTTAGCAATCTCACACCCTTGCGATCAAGACTATTAAAGCTTATAGGGAGGGTAAAAGGTATGAGGTGGAGCTGCAGCAAGCGACTAGCATATATGGTGGCTAAACATACGCAAATGAGAGTGAGAAGAGAAGGCACGGCACGATCGATGAACTATGATCAAGAAGTGATCCTAGAACAACCTACATCAAGCATAACTCCAACACCGTGTTCACTTCCTGGACCCCGCCGAGAAGAGACCATCACGGTTACATACGCGGTTGATGCATTTTAATTAAGTTAAGGTGTCCAGTTTTATACAACCGTACATTAACAAATTCCCATCTGCCCATAACCACAGGCACGGCTTTCGAAAGTTCAATCCCTGCAGGGGTGTCCAAACTTAGCCCATCACAAGCTCTCACGATCAACGAAGGATATTCCTTCTCCCAAGACAATCCAACCAAACTCGGCATCCTGGTTACAAGACATCCTCAACAATGGTAAAACAACTCGAGCAAAGCCGCCCGAATGTGCCGACAAATCCCGATAGGAGCTGCACATATCTCGTTCTCAGGGCACACTCAGATGAGACATCCTATGAGTAAAACCAACCCTCAAGTAGCCTCGAGGTGGCCCCGTAGTCTACTCAGTCCGGATAAACACTCAGAGGAGCACTGGCCTGGGGGGTTAAAATAAGATGACTCTTGGGAACGCGACTCCCAAGGGAAAAGTAGGTGGTGGTGAGGCAAATGGTAAAACCAAGGTTGGGCCTTGCTGGAGGAGTTTTATTCAAAGCGAACTATCAAGGGGTTCCCATTATAACCCAACCGTGTAAGGAACGCAAAATCCAGGAACATAACACTGATATGACGAAAACTAGGGCGGCAAGAGTGGAACAAAACACCAGGCATAAGGCCGAGCCTTCCACCCCTTACCATGTATATATATGCATTAGTTAAATAAGATATATTGTGATATCCCAACAAAATAACCATATTCCAAACATGGAACAAACTCCAATCTTCACCAGCAACTAGCAACACTATAAGAGGGGCTGAGCAAAGCGGTAACATAGACAAACAATGGTTTGCTAGGACAAGGTGGGTTAGAGGTTTGACATGGCAATATGGGAGGCATGATAAGCAAGTGGTAGGTATCGTAGCATAGGCATAGCAAAAGAGCGAGAATCTAGCAAGCAAAGATAGAAGTGATTTCGAGGATATGGTCATCTTGCCTGAAATCCCGCAAGGAAGAAGACAAAGGACAAAGTCAAACGGATCCTCACAAACGCGACGTTATCGGACCAACCTGAAGAAGCAACACCGGAAAGAAGCACACAACATAGTAAACAACCAACACATGAACATGGCATGATAGGCGGGATGCGATATGTGATGCATATGCATGAGTTAGAAAGGAATGATTTAACCTGGCATAAACTTGGAAAACCAAGAGTGCCACTGGATAGAGGAGTTTATTTTGGTCGAAATCGATATAAAGATCACCGGAATCAGATGCACGGTTTGGAAATGACAAGCAAAACAAATATGGCACCGGTCTGCGATTAACAACACGAGACCAACTAAATGCAACAAGAACAACAAGCTACAACACTCAAACATGGCAACAATATACATGGCAGGGATTCACTCAAGATGCTTGACAAAAGATGAACACTGAGCTACGGCTGATTTACTCAATAGCAAGCTCAAACAAGCATGGCAAAAGTGCAAACGATAACAGGTTACAGACTTAGTGAAAATAACAACAAGTCTGGAATTTAACGTCCGGAAGCAATGTTTAGAGCAAGGTAACAACATGCTACAGGAACATATCATGGCAAAGCAAGGCATGGAATGAAGCTACTCAAAGCATATAACAAAAGTCCCTTACTGACCATAAGCCAAAAGGGATCAGAAAATACAATTGCAACCCCAAGAACATAGCAATTAACGTTAACAGATTCAGACTTAGTGAAAAACTGGAACATGGCAAAACAGATATCATGTAGGCATGTTTACGAGCTCGATGCACTCACTACAAAGCATGGCATGACAAACTAAGCATACACCCATCAAGTAGACATGGCATGGAAGCTAGAAATGGCAAGAACAACAACATAGCATGCACGGATCAACTACAACAACCTCGACAAAAGTGTTAAACATGTTAGCAATCGGCCAGGAACATTTTATAGCAAAAGTAGACCTCGATTGACTCAATCTAGGGTGCTCCAAAATTGCAAACAAATACATGGATGGATAGAGCACCACAATATATACAAAACATCCTTACTGATCATGCTCAAAAGAGGCACGGATCACCCGGTAGCAATATGAACATATGGCATAAAATAAGGACAGGGCAGGGACTTAGTGAAATTCTAAGTCCCTGAAATCAGCAACATTGAGTATGCTACTTTGCATGCTTGTGCTAGTCACCACAAAGATCACAAAAATACATGGCATACACCCTTGTAAGGATGGCATGGCATAGTTCAAAACACATGTAGAGCTCAGGACCATATCATGCACACATTAATCATGGCAAAAATGACAAAAGTGCATTTGCTGAAACAGATATGAAACTAGCATCACATAGCCCTCTTCCAACAGCATTTCGGGCATCAAGATGAGCTCAAATGAAAATGATGCAATGAGATTAAATGGAGTACTCGTCGAGACGAACATTTTGATATGCTACATGCACGAATCGAAGCCACGGTGACGAAGTTATGATGCGATGAAAAATGCACAAAATTACTGGGACTTAGACGAAATTTAGACCTTCCGAGAAAGTCAACCCGGGACGGAGACGTGCGGGACGGAGGGATCCGGATCTGGACGGAGACCGTGTTTGGATCGACCACCTGGTGGATTTGATCCCACCTTCCGGTGGATCCCGACGCGGCGGCCGGCGACGGGGCTCCTCCGGTGAGCTCGCCGCCATCGGGAGGAGGCGGCGCGGCATCGAGGACAGCGTGGGGCGGCGGTGGCCGGCGAGGAGCGCATGGCTGCCGGAGCACCGGGCAGCGCGGCGGGTGGAGCAGCAAGGCGGTGGCCAGAGCAGCTGCGCCGGCGATGGCGGAGATGGCGGCGTCGACGAACGAGGCGGCCGACGGCGAGGAGTCGCGGTAGCGCCGACAAAACAGGCGGCCGAGGCGCGGCGAAGGAGCGGCGGGCTCGGGCGGGAGGAGTCTCGGGTGAGCGGCGGCGGCGGTTGGGCCTGGCGGGCTCGATCCGGGCCGCGCGGGCCGGCAGCGGGGCTGGGGAGAGAGAGGGCGGCGGGAGGGGAGGTGTCGCGCTGTGATTCGCCGGGGAGGGCGGCGCTGACATGTCCGGCTGCGCGGGAGTTTTGTCCGGGCGCGAGGTTGAGGAAGGCTAGGGTTTGTACCGCGAATATTTCGGAGGGGATCACATATATATAGGTAGAGGGAGCTAGGAGAGTCCAAAAGAGGTGCGGTTTGTGGCCACGCGATCGTGATCGAACGGCCAGGATGATGGAAAAGGTTTAGGTGGGTTTTGGGCCACTTTGGAGGGGTGTTGGGCTGCAACACACATGAGGCCTTTTTGGTCCCTCAGTTAACCGTTGGAGTATCAAACGAAGTCCAAATGGTACGAAACTTGACAGCGGTCTACCGGTAGTAAACCAAGGCCGCATGACAAGTCTCGGTCCAATCCGGAAATGTTTAACACCCACACACGAAAAGAGGTAGAAAGGGGCACCGAAGGACATAGGAGCGTCGGAATGCAAAATGGACAACGGGGAAAATTCTCAGAAGCATGAGACGAACATGTATGCAAATGAAATGCACATGATGACATGATAAGAAATGCATGACACGCAAGCAATGACAAGGCAACAACAGTGAATAACTGGAAGACACCTGGAACATCGGTCTCGGGGCGTTACAACACTCCACCACTACGTGAGGATCTCGTCTCGAGATCTAGAATGGCGCCGGAGGGACAACGGAAGAGAAAGAGAAGAGGTAAAACTAAGTTTGCTTCTTTGACAAACGAGTGAAACAAAGAACCTTGAAAAGTTGAACAACTAGAAAGAAAGAATACAACGAAGATGAACAAAGTTGAAAACACTCTGTTAGGAAAAAAAGGAACAAAGAACATTACCAGAACCTTGTAGGTTGAAAGACAAAAGAAAAGGATTGCAATGGACAAGAAGTACATGCAAACACTCCGGTAGAAACAAGATGTACAAGGATCGATGAAGATCAATTATGACAACACGCCGGGTAAAACAATATAGAGAAGGAATAAGAATGATATAATACCTCCTCAAAAGAAAAGGTAAAAAGAATTGCACTCCGGATTGCAAGAAGAAGAAAACTTGAAGTATATCTTGGCGGATCATAGCATCGAGAGATATCTTGAAGAACAATTGAAGAATGAAAAGAATCCTTGATGAACCACCATGAGTAACTCCGGTAATAAAAGGATAATCAAACAAAAGGAAAGAGAAGTTGAAAACACAAGGTGAAAACTTGTAATGATTTAGATGGATCTCTATGGTGATATAATTGCGAGAGGTTGGAACTCCGAGAAAGAAAAGATGAACAAAAGAAATCAAGAATTTGATGAACCTCCGGAATAAGGAATTAAATCACTTGGATGAAACAAGAATAAGAATTACATTATGCTTATCCTTCATCAATTTAAATTGATGACGAGCAAACAGATTTGGCATACTACTTATTCTCGTTGAAAAGGATTAAGAGAGATATTGATAACTTGATAAGGTCTTCAATGAAACACCGGTAGGATTGAAAAAACGAATGAATTGATATGATGAACAAGGAAGAGAAATCTTGAACGAACCATCGTAAGAATTGAAAATGAACGAAGTAAAAAGGATAAATCACCGGGTAAGAATTGTGAAATGAACGAAGATACTTGAGACAATCTAGATACATGAGAATGAAGGGATCACGAACTGATTAGAGATCACTTGAACGATGCACCGGTAAGATTGGAGAATGATGACTGACAACTGAGAATGAATAAACCTGAATTGATAGACTCCGGATAACAAACTGAGAAGACTCTTGAATTGCTCCGGATATGTGAAAAGAATTCCCACAATTGAAAATAATTATGAGAGGATGGCAACAAGCTAGAATCACGAATCTTGACGAGAATGGAGCAAGATTAAAGAGAAACTCTTCTTTGTTCTTCAAAATCCGAGAGTGACGACGAGAAACACCACCATGAATTATTTAGACACCCGGAACAATCAAAACGAAGAGGTTGAGCCAACGATGAAAAGAATTCAACAGATCTTGGAGAAAAACATAAGACTGTTGATAATTCATTCTTGCGTCAAACTTCGAAAAGAATTTAGGATAGCTCCCGGAAAATAAGAACAGTTAGGTAAGATCCTGGAAAAAGACCTCTGGGTTAGGGCCCACTCAAAAGAAACACTGTAGAACGATTTTGAAGAGATATTGCACCGGTTGATTTAAAAGGCTTGAATGAGATAACATCCTCGAAAGAGTTTGAACGAAAGCAGAGTGGAAACATGAATCTTCGAGATATCTTGAGCACTCCGGAACAATTGAGTAGCAAGCGGGGAATGATTATGAGGTGCGCTGGCATAAGAAAAGCATTGGGCAAAAAGAAAACACTATGCTCAATACCAAAGCTTGAATTGAATACACCGGAGAAGGAAAAAAATGAAGAATGATGAACTTGAGGTTCCGTTAGGATCTTCATGAGAATCACCGGGTAAGGACATGACGGAAAAGAATGGAGAGACTTCATAACCATAAGACATATACTTGATAAAGAAATCTTAGTCCTTGAAGAAAACAAGGGAGGGAGGGAGGGAAAACAAAGTCAACTTGAAGACGGATAAAACGAACAACGTTGATGAAAAACTGAGATTGGGCCTTGCGAATGTTGAAATGATCGGATCGGCTTGACGAGAGACACGCCGGTTGAAAAGGATTGACATGACAATCTTGATTATCATGAAGGATTGGTATTCACATAGGAACATGAGAACACCGCTTAGGAAAGGTATGGAATCAACATTTGACATTGAAGCAACTCGAATACCACATCTCAAAACAAAACAAAGGATTGGCTTGTGGAATAAATCCGGAACAAACATATGATAGAGATTTTGTCTGAAGTTTTCATGGTGGGGCCTACACGGGCTCGATCGTACAACACCATCATGTATAAGGCAATGCACATGACATACGAAGCGTCTCCAAGTCAGCATAGCCAAGGACTCTTTAAGAGACAACGAGACCACTGTAAAAGCAACCGTGGATAGGCGGACCACTAGACGTCGAACCCCAATTTCATATCATACATATGTCGGAAAGATATCCTAAGAGCTACTTGAATTCCTAATTATAAACTCCCGAAATTTTCCAGTTATGCAATCAGGTGTTGGGGATACAGGGGAAGCATAATATCTCAACCAAAGCTAGCAAATCCTACATCCAGCTGTATCCATCCTTCAACACATAACCAAGAAACCTTCGGAAATCATTTACCTCAACCTTAGAAAAGCATCCGTTATACGAGTTATTTCAATACTCCCAAACTCCCGCCCCAGTACTGGGTGGCGTCGAGGTTATCTCACCAACAACTGCATAAAAGATATTTTCGATGTCGGCGAAACTCAGGTATTCCAGAACTACAACGATAAAATTGTGACGACAACACGTCGGAGCTCAACTCCCCGGGACACTGACACAACCCCTAAATGTCAGGAGGAACCCAGAACAATGTTTTCGTCACAAAACCATCGGAACGATTCCAAGATACCCGCGTGATCCTAATTTTTTTAGTGAAATTTGAGAAGAGAAGAGTCAAAACTCTACGTCAGGATGCCTCACCAGAGCGACGAAGGGTCTGAGGAGTAAAAAGAATCCTACTCTCCGATATATATAATCCTACATGACTCAAAACATTTTTCTAGACTCAACAATGACAGCGATTCGATCAAGCAGGGGGCTCCTAAGTCGGGGAAGGCTCTAATTACCAACTTGTAATGCCCTCGATGTGGCTATATCTCCCACGTATTGAAGCACGACTTAGAGGCATAACCGCATTGAAAGCAATGTCGCTAGTGAGGTAATCTTCACACAACCCATGTAATACATAAGGGAAAGAGATACATAGTTGGCTTACAATCGCCACTTCACACAATTACATAATAAAACATTACATCATCCAAATACACACAAGGTCCGACTACGGAACCCAAAATAAAAGAAGACTACCCCAAATGCTACACAGATCCCCGATAGACCCCAACTGGGCTCCACTACTGATCAACTAGAACGAAACAACACAAAGGAAAAGATTTCACTGAGCTCCTCCTTGAGCTTGGTTGCATCACCTGGTCGGTAACATCGGCACCTACAAACTGGTTTTGTAAGTATCTGTGAGTCATGGGGACTCAACAATCTCACACCCTCGCGATCAAGACTATTTAAGCTTATAGGGAGGGTAAAAGTATGAGGTGGAGCTGCAGCAAGCGACTAGCATATATGGTGGCTAAACATACGCAAATGAGAGCGAGAAGAGAAGGCAAAGCACGATCGATGAACTATGATCAAGAAGTGATCCTAGAACAACCTACGTCAAGCATAAGTCCAACACCGTGTTCACTTCCCGACCCCACCGAGAAGAGACCATCAGTGTGACATACGCGGTTGATGCATTTTAATTAAGTTAAGGTGTCAAGTTTTATACAACCGGACATCAACAAATTCCCATCTTCCCATAACCGCGGGTACGGCTTTCTAAAGTTCAATCCCTGCAGGGGTGTCCCAACTTAGCCCATCACAAGCTCTCACAGTCAACGAAGGATATTCCTTCCCCCAAGACAATCCGATCAGACTCGGCATCCCGGTTACAAGACATCCTCGAGAATGGTAAAACAAGTCCAGCAAAGCCGCCCGAATGTGGCAACAAATCACGATAGGAGCTGCACATATCTCGTTCTCAGGGCACACTCGGATGAGACATCCTATGAGTAAAACCAACCCTCAAGTTGCCCCGAGGTGGCCCCGCAGTCTACTCGGTTCAGACCAACACTTAGAGGAGCACTGGCCCGGGGGGGTTAAAATTAGATGACCCTCGGGAGCGCGACTCCCAAGGGAAAAGTAGGTGGTGGTGAGGCAAATGGTAAAACCAAGGTTGGGCCTTGCTGGAGGAGTTTTATTCAAAGCGAACTGTCAAGGGGTTCCCATTATAACCCAACCGTGTAAGGAACGCAAAATCCGGGAACATAACACCTATATGACAGAAACTAGGGCGGCAAGAGTGGAACAAAACACCAGGCATAAGGCCAAGCCTTCCACCCTTTACCAAGTATATAGATGCATTAATTAAATAAGAGATATTGTGGTATCCCAACAGAATAACCATGTTCCAAACATGGAACAAACTCCAATCTTCACCTGCAACTAGCAACGCTATAAGAGGGGCTGAGCAAAGCGGTAATATAGCCAAACAATGGTTTGCTAGGACAAGGTGGGTTAGAGGTTTGACATGGCAATATGGGAGGCATGATAAGCAAGTGGTAGGTATCGTAGCATAGGCATAGCAAAAGAGCGAGCATCTAGCAAGCAAAGATAGAAGTGATTTCGAGGGTATGGTTATCTTACCTGAAATCCCGCAAGGAAGAAGAACGAGTCCATGAAGAAGAAAAATGGACGAAGTCGAACGGATCCACACAAACGCGACGTTATTGGAACCAACCCGAAGAAGCAACACCGGAAAGAAGCACACAACATAGTAAATAACCAACACATGAATATGGCATGATAGGCGGGATGCGATATGTGCTGCATATGCATGATTTGGAAAGGAATGATTGAACCTGGCCTCAACTTGGAAAACCAAGAGTGCCACTGGATAGAGGACTTCATTTCGGTCGAAATCGATATAAAGATCACTGGAATCGGATGCACGGTTTGGAAATCACAAGCAAAACAAATATGGCACCGGTCTACGATTAACAGCACGAGACCAACTAAATGCAACAAGAACAACAAGCTACAGCACTCAAACATGGAACCAAAATACATGGCAGGGATCCACTCAAGATGCTTGACAAAAGATGAACACTGAGCTACGGTTAATTCACTCAATAGAAAGCTCAAACAAGCATGGCAAAAGTGCAAACGATAACAGGTTACAGACTTCATGAAAATAACAACAAGTCTGGAATTTAACATCAGGAAGCAATGTTTAGAGCAAGGTAACAACATGCTATAGGAACATATCATGGCAAAGAAAGTCATGGGAACTCAAAGCATATAACAAAAGTGCCTTACTGGCCATAAGCCAAAAGGGATCAGAAAATACAATTGCAACCCCAAGAACATAGCAATTAATGTTAACAGATTCAGACTTAGTGAAAAACTGGAACATGGCAAAACAGATATCATGTAGGCATGTTTACGAGCTCGATGCACTCACTACAAAGCATGGCATGAGAAACTAAGCAGACACCCATAAAGTAGACATGGCATGGATGCTAGACATGGCAAGAACAACAACATAGCATGCACAGATCAACTACAACAACCTCGGCAAAAGTGCTAAACATGTTAGCAATCTCCCAAGAACATTTTATAGCAAAAGTAGAGCTCGATTGACTCAAGCTAGGGTGCTCCAAAATTACAAACAAACACATGGATGGATAGAGCACCACAATATATACAAAACATCCTTACTGATCATGCTCAAAAGAGGCACGTATCACCCGGTAGCAACATGAACATATGGCATAAAAATAAGGACAGAGCAAGGACTTAGTGAAATTCTAAGTACCTGAAATCAGCAACATTGAGTACGCTACTTTGCATGTGTGTGCTAGTCACCACAAAGATCACAAAAATACATGGCATACACCGCTGTAAAGATGGCATGGCAAACTTAAAAACACATGTAGACCTCAGGACCATATCATGCACAAATTAATCATGGAAAAAATGACAAAAGTGCATTTGCTGAAACAGATCTAAAACTAACATCACATAGCCCTCTTCCAACAGCATTCCGGGCATCAAGATGAGCTCAAATGAAAATGATGCAATGAGATAAAATGGAGTACTCGTCGAGACGAACATTTTGATATGCTACACGCATGAATCGAAGCCACGGTGACGAAGTTATGATGCGATGAAAAATGCACAAAATTACTAGTACTTAGACGAAATTTAGACCTCTCTGAGAAAGTCAACCTGGGACGGAGACGTGCGGGATGGAGGGATCCGGATCTGGACGGATACCGTGATCGGATCGACCACCTGGTGGATCTGATCCCACCTTCCGATGGATCCCGACGGGGAGGCCGGCGACGGGGCTCCTCTGGAAAGCTCGCTGGCGTCGGGAGGAGGCGGCACGGCATCGAGGACGGCGCGGGGCAGCGGTGGCCGGTGAGGAGCGCGCGGCTGCCGGAGCACCGGGCGGCGCGCCGGGCGGAGCAGCAAGGCGGTGGCCGGAGCAGCCGCGCCGGCGATGGCGGAGATGGCGGCGCCGGCGAACGAGGCGGCCGGCGGCGAGGAGTCACGGTGGCGCCGGCAAAACAGGCGGCGAAGGAGCAGCGGGCTCGGGCGGGAGGAGTCGCGGGTGAGCGGCGGCGGTAGTTGGGCCCCGCGGGCCCGATCTGGGCCGCGCGGGCCGACGGCGGGGCTGAGGAGAGAGAGGGCGGTGGGAGGGGAGGTGTCGCACTGTGATTCGCCGGAGAGGTTGGCGCGGACATGTCCGGCGGCGCGGGAGTTTTGTCCGGGCGCGAGGTAGAGGAAGGTTAGCGTTTGTACCGCGAATATTTCGGAGGGGATCACATATATATAGGTAGAGGGAGCTAGGGGAGTCGAAAAGAGGTGCGGTTTGCGGCCACGCGATCGTGATCGAACGGCCTAGATGATGGAAGAGGTTTAGGTGGGTTTTGGGCCACTTTGGAGGGGTGTTGGGCTGCAACACACACGAGGCCTTTTCGCTCCCTCGGTTAACCGTTGGAGTATCAAACGAAGTCCAAATGGTACGAAACTTGACAGGCGGTCTACTGGTAGTAAACCAAGGACGCATGACAAGTCTCGGTCCAATCCGGAAATTTTTAACACCCACACACGAAAAGAGGTAGAAAGGGGCACCAGAGGACTTAGGAGCGCTGGAATGCAAAATGGACAATGGGGAAAATGCTCGGAAGCATGAGACGAACATGTATGCACATGATGACATGATATGAAATGCATGACACACAAGCAATGACAAGGCAACAACAGTGAATAACTGGAAGACACCTGACACATCGGTCTCGGGGCGTTACAGCCACACCCCTCCTAATCAACAGGACCCCTGTTTCGACCGTAGGAGGTCCGTTTGCTCTGTTTTGCGGTACGCCAGACCCCTCCCAATGAACAGGATCCCGTGTCGACCGTGGCCGGTCAAACACAAGGCCGTTTCCTCCATTATGCGGTACGCCAGGCCTCGTTTCTATCGGCTGTTCCGTCCAAGCCCTCCCGTTGAACATGACGACGCATTCCGTTCCGACCCAGCCGGTTGGCTCCCCATGAACACGATGACGACGCAGTTTCTCTGTTCCGACCCAGCCATGTACACGAGCCCTAGCCGTACGTATGCGCGAGTAGACGTTCGAGACCCTGCCCGTATGTACGTATGTGGCCGTATTTTCTTTCTTGCACACTAGCCGTTGTACGTACGTGTACATGCTATGTGTGCACCTCTACTATGACACGTGCGCGCCTCTACGTCGACTAGTATGTACGTACATGTTCGCGACCAGAACGACAACGCTATGTATGCTTTGACGAGGTGGGTCCCGACTGTCAGGCACTTCCTTATGTGCGAAGATGTAGCTGGTGGGTCCCAGTAGTCAAGGGGGCGAATCATTTTTTTGCCCGGATGCACTTCCTTGCATGCGAAGATATAGCTGGTGGGTCCCAGTAGTCAGGGGGAAATGTTTTTTTCGTGAAATACGGTGGCCCCTCCGGTGGGTCCCCACTGTCAGTTGCAGGAATAATTATTTTGCGCGTAATAAGGAGGCACTTCCTTGCTGCGGTCGTGGACCCAGCTGTCAGCCTCTCCATGTATAGTACATGTCCAATGGAAGCCATTCCTTGACCACGTTGACCACGCCGCGCTGAGAGCACCAGGGCGATGGACGACGGCGAGGCCTAGGAAGGGGACGATGCGGAGCAGGGGAAGACGCGGCAGTGGAAGCCCACACGGAGAGGAGTATGAGGGTTCATTGTTTCGGCTGCGTTGTGAGGCTGTCGTCGCCGCAGGGCCTGGACAGCGGTGGGAATAGTAGGGGGCGGTGAGACCTCCGTGGCAGCACAGATGGCCACGGCAGGCAGGAGCATGCGGCACGACCAGCGCTGCTTTGGGCGGCTGGAGCAAGAACACCAGAGGTTGAAGAAGTACTACGGCCGTTGGATGCACATCGTACGGTCACCCGAGCTAGAATCGTTCATATTGACTAAGTTGACAAAGCACTCCGTCCCCGTCAACTTAGTAGGCCCACAAGTCAGCCACCCACCAATGTGGGTCCCAACTAGCAGGGGTGTATTCATTTTTTTTGTGCGTAATAAGGAGGCACTTCCGGTCGATCCGAGTTGACAGCAGGGGGAACATTTTTTTCGCGAAATACAGTGGCCCGTCCGATGGATCCCATCAGTCAGGGGGGAAATGTTTTTTCGCCAAATACAGTGGCCCGTCTGGTGGGTCCCTGCTGTCAGGTGGAGGAATAATTATTTTTTGCTTAATAAGGAGGCACTTCCTTGCGGCTGTCGTGGACCCAGCTATCAGCCTCTCCATGTATAGTACTCTTTTGATGGAAGTCGTTCCTTGACCACATTGACCACGCCGCTCCACGAGCACCAGGGCGGTGGATGACGGCGAGGCCTAGGAAGGGGACGACGCGGAGCAGGGGAAGACGCGGCAGTGGATGCCCACGGGTAGAGGAGTATGAGGGTTCACTGGTTCGCTGCGGTGTGAGGCTGTCGTAGCCGCAAAATAACAGGTGGTGTGGGTGAGTAGAGGGATGGCCTGGCCAGCGGTGGGAGTAGTAGGGGGCTTTGTGGCCTCTGCCGCATCGCAGCCGTCCACAGGATGCAGGAGCACGAGGCACGACCAGCGCTGTTTTGGGCGGCTGGAGCAAGAAGACCAGAGGTTGAAGAAGCACTACGACCATTGGATGGACATCGTATAGTCACTGGATCTAGAATCATGCATATTGACTAAGTTGTTTCCCACACGGAGGGGAGTACGAATGTACGAGGGTTTACTGGTTCGTCTGCCATCACCGGAGAATAACCGTAGGTGTGGGTGAGTAGAGGGATGGCTAGGCCAGCGATGGGAGTACGGTGGGGCGGTGAGGCCCGCGCGGCAGCACAGCCGGCCGCGGGGAGGAGAGAGCAGGCACTCCCGCCGGTGCTTGTTTGTGCGGCTGGAGCGGGAATAACAGAGATTGAAGAAGCACGACGGCCGTTGGATGGACATCCAACAGTCACTGCTTGTGCGTCAACCTTTTTTTAGGAATGTCTCAAATCTGTGGGAAACACCATACAACCCATCTTCCATTATTTCTAATAATTTACAGCCCATTTGCTAATTCTTAAGGTTTTTTTGGAGCCCATATTCTTTTTGTTAGCATTACAGTCCATATTGTGGCCATGGTTAAAAAATTATACGAAATTTTGCATATTTCGGTGTGGTCCGAACTGTTTTTAATCCCGAAATTTCGAGTCACATTTAAACTGATTTTAAAAATAAATATATATCAATATAAAATCTAGCAAATTGTCCACGCATAAAAATCAATGCAATTTAAAATCTCGAAATGAAAAAAAGAAATTTGAAAATAATTGCCTGTTTGATGTGTTTTAAAAATGTAGAGCCCATTTCTCATTACTGATAGGCCATTTTCTCGGCCAACCGAATGAAGCTCTCCTCGTCTTGAAAGATTTACAGGCCAACAGGCCTGGCAAAGCGACTTACTTGGCAAATCACAAAAAAACTGGGTTGTGGCCATGGACCCAGCTGTCAGCCTCTCCACGTACAGTACTCTTCCGATGGAAGTCGGCTGTGGACCACATTGACCACGCCGCGCCGAGAGCACCAAGGCGAGGCCTAGAAAAGGGACGATGCAGAGCCGGGGAACACGCGACAGTGGATGCCCATGTAGAGAGGGGTACGAGGGTTCACTGGTTCGGCTGCGGTGTGAGGCTGTCGTCGCCGGAGAATAACAGGGGGTGTGGGTGAGTAGAGGGATGCCCTGGCCAACGGTGGGAGTAGTAGGGGGCGGTGAGGCCTCCACGACATCACAACCGTCCACGGGAGGCAGAAGCAAGCGGCACGACCAGCGCTGGTTTGGGTTGCTGGAGCAAGAAGACCAGAGGTTGAAGATGCACTACTGCCGTTGGGTGAACATCGTACGGTAAATGGAGCTAGAATCGTTCATATTGACTAAGTTGACAAAGCCCTCCATCCCCGTCAACTAGGTAGGCCCACAAGTCAGCCTCCCAGGATGCTGGGTTCCAGCTGGCAGGGGGAGTATTCATTTTTTTGTGCGTAATAAGGAGGCAGTTCCTTCCCTGCGAAGATAGCTGGTGGGTCCAACCTATCAGCGGGGGGCACGTTTTTTTCGCTAAATACCGAGGCCCTTCCGGTGGGTCCCAAATGTCAGGTGGAGGAATCAAAGACTTGGGAAGGCATATAGAACAAGCTAGTGTACTAGTAAAGAGACGTTGCTGAGTTTTAGAAACAAGAGGGACGTGCTCCTATAGCTGGTTCAAATCCAAACCTAGAATATGACTATATATGGTGCTATGCTACTCTGCAAGTAATGAAACTGACATATCCAACGTTTGCTTCTCCTCTTCTCTACTTACTCTGCCTAGCATCAGAAGCTCTGGCCGCAGCAACCATGTCCGTTGGCTGCTCGTCCACCTGCTCTTCAGCAGGCAACAACCAAATATGCGCCAAGTTGCCACCCGTACCATCTCATGTGGGTCTCATCACACCCCGGCCGACACGCGCACCACAGTCGGTTGCTCATCGCAACCCGTTGGCGTTGGTGTGGTGCCACTGCTGCAAATAACACAGAGTCATCCATCGCGTCTCAACTACAATCCTCAACCCTGGCCGAGTCTTCTACAAATGCCCGAATCATGGGGTAATAATATGTTTAAGTGTTGTTCTGCTACTTTTACTTGCTGATTTTTTTTATAGTTTGGTTGATGATCTTCCAATTTGATTCATGCAGAAAAGGGAAGATTCGTGGGATTTGTATTTCTGGGAAGTTGCTGATGTGGGGGAGTGCAACTACGTTGATTATTTGGTTAGCCGAGGAATCCCAATACCAGCAGGTTGGGGTGTTGGACAAGTAACTGAAGGAACGGCATAAGAGGAAGTTGCAGAGCATAAGGTTAAAGATGCAGTTCCTCTGATCATGGCCAAGCAACAGCTGTCGAACGGCCTTGACAGCAATGAGGAGATGAAAGATCTTGTGAAGATAATGGGCAAAATCGATGTGCTCTGTCGGATGATTGTCTCTTTATTTGCAATGTATGTAGCACTCGTGATGTATTCAGTGCCTATGACATGAGCACTTTGCTGAAACTAGTAATGAATGAAACCTGTGTAGCAGGCTGGGCGTAGTGTTGTGAACATCTAATGATTTCTATTAACTGAAATCAGGGGGTATCCCCTTTTGCTCATAAATAAATAAATGGCAGAGGCCCTTTTGGTAATAAATAAATAAATAAGCAGAGGCCCTGCCGGGTCAGCTTTGTTCTCATTCGAAGGTGTCGAGCAAATTGCAGTCCAATAGCAAACTATGTCATCAAATTCAAGTTTCACAGCCAAATATGAGTACAACTAAACAACAATGTCATCATGTTTTAGTCGTCATACAATCACCAAACACAAATCAGAATACATAACAAGTGATGTTCTCACAAGAAAATACTAAACAACATCTTCATAAGGTTTCAGTTGTCATAGCAAGCACAATTTCACATGGTAGATAAAAACATCTTCTAACAGGAAAATACGACAAAAGCAATGTAATCATCATCCACAGTAGCAGCGTCAACATCTTCGCCATGTGTATCAGTATGAATCGTAATTCCCTACGGTGTCATCTTCTTCTTCATCCTCAACGTCCTCGAACGTTGGCTTCTTCTTGATCAACTCTTGTATGTCCACAGCACGACAGGCAATCTTTTCGCCGGCGTCATTAACGTGATGGTTCTCAAAGATATTAGGAACATCTGTGTTATCTTGTACATCAGGAGCAGTGTAAGCATCATCTTGTTGTGCAACTTCATTAAACGAATTCCTCTACTCAAACCTTTGCAGTACTCTCCAGTCATCGCTACGTTGCTTGATTTGCCAAAATAAAAGGCTCGTTGGTCTGGTATGCCGCCTTGACATTGATGGATTTGAAATAATCATCAGCTCTGGGTTTTGCAATCCTGGAAAACAGGTTATACCAACGATAGCACAACAGAACCACACACCGATGATCCTCGAAACTGGAGATATACTACAACTGAACAATGTCTGTTATGTTAGCATACATTTCACTTGTCTCTTTGTCACACGTATCCGTGCTCATGATGGCACTGTTTTGTGTCTTCCTGCCTTCGTCTCGTGCAAGGGTGTTGTAGTGCACATCTCCAACAACGCAAGATTCATAATGTCTTACGCGAGTATCAGGACCCATTGCTAGTGAGTAAAGGGCATCATCAACTGCCTGCCCATCCTCCCACATCTTCTTAACCTATGGTTAGAAAATAGACAAGTTCATCATCTTATGTACTCAATATATTAAAAAAACTGACAGTACAATTCAAAAGCTTACATGGCTCTTGAACCATTTCGCAAATCCTTCCATAACCAGTTTGTCAATGTTTCTTGGGTTTTGCGGCAGTAACTCCTTTTTGTAGATGCTGCACAACATAGTGATCGTGTCAAACATCTAAATATATAAGAATGTGCTGCAAGTTTAGTAGATTACGATGTATAAGATGCAGTACTTAGCACTTACTTGATATAAGGTAGTATCCCAGGACAGTTATTCAACACATACCAAACCATTTTGTCCAAATCTTTAGGTTGTCCTCTTGTCGACTCTTCCCTGTAACTCAAACAGAATAATCGAAAACATTGAGCCCAGGATTGTCTTCATCCACCTCTTTGCTAAGCTGATCAGCCGTTTCAATGTATTCTGAGCAAAATGTCAACGCTTCTGTAGCAATGTAGGTCTCTGCAATGGAACCCTCGGGTCTACCTCTGTTCCTAACATAGCCCTTGAAAGTGCCCAGCCGCCTTTTAATAGGGTACATCCAGCCATACTATACTGGACCTCTAAGTAGTGCCTCATCAGCTAGATGAACAGCCAAATGCACCATCACATCAAAGAAGGCTGGAGGATATATCTTCTCAAGGTCGCATAGGATAGTTGGTATCTTGTCTCTAAGACGCTCCAAAGCATCTATCCTAATATTTCTACTGCAGAGTTCCTTGAAGAATTGTCCCAACTCTGCAACTGCTCTGTATAAGTTAGGGAGGCCCAATCCTCTAAGGATAATAGGTAAAACCCTTTGAAGTAGGACGTGGCATCATGAGTTCTCAACCCTTGTACCTTGTTTCCATCCGCACTGACTCTCCTTCCAGGGTTGGAAGCAAATCCATGTGGGAATCTCACACGTGACAGGACCTCGCAGAATTCTTTTCTTTTTACCTTATCTAAGATGTACACAGCTGGTGCCATATCCTGTGGTTTACCTTCATCTTGCACCTGCATATCCTGCCTGATACCCAGGTGTGTCAAATCAATCCTAAATTTTAAGTTATCTTTTGTCTTGCCTTCAATATTAAGAAGTGTGCCGATAATGTTGTCACGTATATTTTTGTCGATGTGCATCACATCAAGATTATGCCACAGATCCAAATCTTTCCAATACTCCAAGTCCCACAAAGTGGACCTGCGGGTAAACAATAATCTCTCTTCTGCCGTGCCACGCTTCCTTTTCCTGCTACCATTATCAGGATGGTTTCTTAGTGTAATATGCATGACCTTCTCCAATTCCACTTGCAACTCATCGGTGGTGAGCCTCTTTAGCGCATCACGGTTTTCATGCTTTGCATTGAACACATGTCTTCGATATTTTCTATGATGGGGCTTGTCCTTGGCAAGGAACCGTCGTTGTCCAATGTAACAGATGTTGCTAAGTATTGCGTATGACAGCGGATTCCTGCCATAGCAAACACATGCATTGTAACCATGTGTCGTTCGCCCTGTCATAGTGCCCAAAGCCGGATAATCATGGACGCACCAAATTATAACAGCACGAAGAAAGAAATTAGCTAGTGGGCTGCTATATAGGTCTCGAGTGACAACACCCCTCCATAGCTATTGAAGTTCCTCCACAAGAGACTCCATGAACAAATCAAAATCCTTTCCAGGACTTCTTGGACCTGGGATGAGCAAGGCCATCATGTAGTTTGATTCTTTGGTGCAGACATTTGGAGGCATGTTGTAAGGGATAACAAGCACTGGCCACATGCTATATGTGGCACTCTGGTGGCCAAATGGGTTAAATCCATCTTAAGCTAAGCCAAGACTAATGTTTCTCGGGTCAGCTACAAACTTTTCGTGCTTCTGATTGAAGATTTTCCACTCAATACCATGTGATGGATGGCTCATTAGATTTTGATCTCTGTACTCCTGGTTCCTAGAATGCCACAGTACATCCTCTCTTGTTTCAGTATCATGAAACAACATTTGCAATCTTGGTGTAATTGGAAAATGTCTCAGAACATTATGAGGAATCCTCTTCACAGGATCGCCATCTTTCGATCTTGATGATTTGCATTTCAGGCATTCACTTAAGTTGGCATAATCCTTCCGGAACAGAACACAATTATTCTTACAAACATGGATCATATCATATCCAATTCCAACTTCAGGAAGGAAATTCTTCATTTTACTGTAGGTGTGTGGCAGCTCAGACGCATCTGGGAAAGCTTTGCGGAAAGCAGCCAACATCACATCGAATGATTTGTTTGTCATCCGCTCAGATGTCTTCACCTGAAGAAAGGTGACTGTAGCTAAGAATACTGGGTTGACAGCCACGTTGCATTGTTCCAACATGCGGGCCCACCGTTTTTCTTCTGCAGGTGAAAGTTCACAGAATGCACGAGCATTTTGTAGCATTCTTGCAATGTTGGTCAAACTCACTGGCTCCGCCACCACCTTCTCCTCCTCCTCTTCCACCTGAGCATCAGGCAGATCAAGATGGTGATCTACTGCTTCCACATAGTCAATAGCAATGACGTTCACAGCTTCACCATGATGAACCCAGCTAGTATATGGGAATGACATCCCATACAAGTGTAGATGATTTTTGCATAGTTGACTGGGGTCTTGTAACTGAATTCATACAACTGCTACATGGGCGGAGCATATCTGATTTCGGACCACCATACTCATCTCTGATAAAGTTCATGAAGTTTTCAACCCCCTCGACATATGCAGTGGAGAATCTTCGAACAGAAGTTATCCAAGTCATGTCCATCTGTTAGACATACAAATTAGTTCTTCTACTAGATATTACAGGAAAAACATATATGCTTTTTTATGAAGTCCAGAAGAAAATACCTAGGTCGATGTCTAAAGTTATGGCAAGATATTTGGACGAGATGATCTAAGTAATGAAATATATGTAAAGCTAATTCAGTAAACAGATTTGAGTCCTAAATTATGGCAGGCTGTTTCAGCAGTCAATGAGGCCGAGCACACAACCATCGAACTATAGAAGGCCATCGCAGCAACAAAGATCGAGTATAAAACGGTGTAGAGCTATTTCACCTAACAGATTGGCTACTAGACCATGGCAATCTACGTCACAATAAATATACGGCAGGATATTTTAGCAACTAATCAGCCTTGGCATGCCATCTCAGCTAAGCAAATTGAGTGCAGAACAGGGCAAGGAAGCTTCTTAAGCAGAGCATATTGACTGTAAACTACTTCGGCAAATAGTGAGATTAACAACGTCTATCAGCTAACATTCAGTGCTACACCGACATGCACGGGGCCTCAGTCTAGAATGTGTGTACCGTGGGAGAAGCTGACCACCGTGCGCCTCCACAAGAATGTCGCCAGCGGTGGTGGCGCGGCTAGAGGATGGAAGTCTACGAGAGCGTACTGTGGGAGAGAGAGGATCGCCATGCGTCCCCTCGACGAACCGCGGCACCGACGTATCGGCGTGGCGGGGAGGGCGGCTTTGGCGAAGCGAATGGAGTGTAGGGGGACGGGGGGAGGGGGTTTGGGGAATATTATTGGCTAGTTGACCGAAGGGCGGTTGAATCTAGGATTTGGGGGGAATTTTTTGGTGGGGGGGTGAGTTTCGCGCTGTGGGCGGGGGGAGTTTGGCGCATGGTCGGTTTCTCCAAGTGCAGTCCCACGTGTTAGTGAAGAGGCATGCCGAAGGGCGTTCCGTTTAAGTGAGCCGTGTGCAGGACCGAACGTGTGTGGGGTGCAATGCGACCGCGACAGGGGTGCTGTGAGTGTACTGCCTTTTTCCTTTTAAACTAGGTGCTTCGACCCCTCAAAAAAACTTGTTGCTTCGCACGATCCATCGATACTACTACTGGTAATCTGGTAATCCCGACTAAAACGGCGCGGCCGGGTCTTTTCCCGCGCGATATGCTGGGTGGTTGGCTTAGTTGGGTTTTTTAGGATGAGTAATGCTACACCTATGTAGTCCCAGTTATGTAATAAACATAATGTGAAATGTGTGAGCTGTTGATTGTAGATTGGGGGAGGGAGGGGCCCACCACCATGAAAATCAGGGGAGGAGAGAGAGAGGGAACTTACGTTAACCCTTTCGTAGGTTCCCGTAGATGTAGAAAGATGTGAAATGCGTGAATGTGCATTTGCAGATAAGGCCTTCCCTTGTTCATCCTTTTCTCCAACAAGATCTTGATCTTCCGTGCAACGCACAGACATCTTGCTAGTACTCCTACAATATACTATATTATAGTGAAAGTTCATATACACCGGCCAAGATTAATGCAAACACGGCAGATTTTCATTACATTTCGAACTTTTATAGGGCAGAAAAATAAAAGAAACCTAACCCTAAACAAATTCTACGACGGAGACCGACGTCCTCCATCTACGATCTCCATGTACGGGGGCGGGGTTCAAGACCCGTGAAGTGAAGGTGCAGTCTCCGGCGAGGAAAAGTAGAACACAGGAGACGGACTGGCCAGTTGGCACACCATGCCCTGCCGCCTCCCATGCCCTACTCTTCCTCGGAGGAGTCCCCGACCTCGGCGGTGCCGGACATTGGACGGCGGCAAGTAGGACGCGTGGCGGGCGGTGCTCCCGTCGTCGGCCGCTAGTGTGGCCACCGCTTGTGCAGAGACTTGAGCGAGGGCGGCGACCTCGAGCTCCATCCCCGAAGACAAGCTCGCCCCCAGAGCATTCGTGCTTGCGGTCATGGCGGATGTGGTGCCAGGTAGGAGGAAGATGCGCTATGGTGTGGAGGTTAGCTGGGCGTTGCCACTTTAAGTAGCACATTCCGGCGAGGCCAAGCGTCCTGGTGCTTCATTAAGTCGCCAGAGTTGGTTCCTCGGGCACTGAGCCTCTTAACAACGGCATACGGACGGACGACACGAATCAATATTGTTAGATTCGTACGTACTCCTAGATTTGTACTCGAGATGGTTTCCAATTTGTTTTTAACCACGTGAATGTGCTTGTTCTCACGCATGCTCTTCCTACTAGGATTTCGCCACGTATAGCCAGTCCAATAGTAACTTTTTTTAAGCTCCCTATCCAATAGTACTAGTGGGGTACTGACAACATCTGTACTAGAGTATGCGGTGCTCATAGTTGTACTCCCTCCTTCCATTTATATAAGGCCTATGTGGAGGACAGAGATGTGAAAAAGTAAGTGGAGTGAGCTATGCATTCCTAGTTAAATACGTACAATAAATATGAAGAAAGAGATGGAGAGGAGATGGAAACAAGTACTAATACAATAGCCAACCTTATAATTTTTTTGCGGGAAATAGCCAACCTTATAGCCCACACTACTCTATGAGTGCATATAATAGATGATGGGTATAGATGACATGGCAGTTCCTTATAGCCACTGACTGGCTATATTATTAACCATGCTCTAATGCGTTTTTCAAAACCGCATTTGACTATTGACAAGATTAATATTACATGAGATGTATAATGTGAAAACTATATCATTGGAAGCTCCTTTCACATACCTATCCCTGTCTTACCCTCCCTTTCGGTCACTTACTGGCGGACCCCATGTTTGCTAGGCCCCGCATGCCAGTTACTCAATGGGTTCGGCCACGTCAGGGGATCCTCACCCGTAGTATACTCCCTCTGTTTTTATTTACTCCGCATAAAATGACGCGGGCGGGGAGGGGGAGGGACGTCGGTTTGCTCTGAATTGCGGTCCCACAAGCGAGCGAAGCCGCAAGATGAAGTGCGTTCCATTCGGTGAGGGACGTGGAGGGTCCAGCGTGCCGGGCTGCAACCCAAACGTGACAAGAGCGATGTACAGTCAAAACCGTGTGACCGATGGGTATGAGACGATGGATGTCGACTTCGTGCCGGCTTCCGAGTCCTCCATGGTGCAGGCAGACCAGCGGTTCAACCTGGCGATACTAAAGGAAGACCGGGAAGCAGAGGCTCAACTTGAGGCGGAGCGCGCGGATGCCGCTGCCATCAAGGCCCTCCTGCAGGTGGAACCGGACGTCTTGGACTTGAACCGGGCGGCAGAGGCTCAACTCGACACGGAGCGCGCGGATGCCGCTCTCATCAAGGTCCTCCTGCAGGCGGAACGGGACATCCTAGACTTGAACCGGCCGGTGGAGGCTCGACTCGACGCGGAGCGCGCGCATGCCGCTGCCATCGAGGCCCTCCTGTAGGCGGAACCAGACGTCCTCGACTTGAACGTCGGCAGCTACGGCTGGTTCGCACCGGCAGCCAAAGACGACGAGGCCGTCTCGTTCCGTGAGCAGTGATAGTTTTTCTTTATGTTGTTGTTTTTATGGATCTTTTGTTGTGTAAAAACATATGTTGTTATGCAAGTTGCCTGACTTGGGTCAGTCTACCATTTTAGGCGGTTGGATGAATATCCTATGTCTCCTAACCCTTCTTCCTCACCTCTTCTTCTTCCCCAACAGACCACCGCACGGGCCGTACGGATACTCCCCAGCATGCAGTTGGATAAACATACTCTATGAACGAAAATTATGTATCAACGGTAGGATGGCTGATTTTGGTTTGTTCACATGTGACAGCATGTGTCAGTGAGGGTGTGTTCCCTTGGTTGGGTTTGCGGCATGTAGGAGCGACTGTGCATGTGAGGGTGCGGTGCGACCGCGGCGTGCAGGAGGGACTGTGTGAGGGTGCGGTGCGACCGCGACAGCCAGGCACAAGTGTACCTCCTTTTCATTTTGAGAACTTTAGGCAAGCTTGGCAAAAATATGTGGCGAAGTATGGCAATGCAAGGCCTAGACCCAAATAGGATAAGTACGTAGTACTAAGTACTAGGAGTACTAGTGTTAAAAAAGAAAAGCGGGGTTTTCCTTCGCAGGATTAATCGATACAAATCCTCGTTTCACGTGTCAATTAATGCATATTTTTTTCCTTGATTAGTGTTAGTGGCCTTTTGCAAATCGTAATTTTGATATACTGGCCTTGTGTACAAAAAAATGGAGGTAGTAACTATATTTGACTTCCTTCACCATTGCGGTGACGTCGACAATATCTCGAACGTTGTGGTTTGGCAAAGTGTGTTCGACAGAGAACACCATTGAGGGAGACCATGGTAAGTCATTCGCAAATGCCGCCTGCAAGCCGAGACAACCGCTTTATTTGCATCCAAGAAGTCCGTTGAACCAAAGGACGCGTAAATGTACTAGTACTACTCGTACACAATAGCGTCGTCCGTCCAGCTTAGTGCGGAGAGATTGTTTCTCGAAGAAGACGATGGAGAAACGGAGCCAGCAAAGAGTGAATTGATGGTTGCTTTGTCCGTGCTTTGTGATTTGACGCCTCACTACTTTGTGATTTGTGATAGAAGGGACAGGGGAGTAGACTCTGTCCTCTATACTGTACATGCGTCCAAGCACGGGAGAAAGAGGAGAGATGTTGCATTTTTCTATCCCTTCAATCAATCGATCAATCAGGGAGCTTTGGTTCCATCCTTTTGGCTTTGGCAACACCTTCCACAATGGTTCCCACGATGCCAAAACCTATTTTCACATTTGGCTACACATTGTGGATGCTCTTAACCGTACCACTTGGTTTTGCTCTTGTGTGCTATCTATACAAATCTCAATTATATTGATCTAAAAAATTATTGAATCAAGATTAGTAAAAAGGAGGTGATTTTGCCGCGCAGATGGCGGGGGAGGTTTCTTATTTTTAGAGGATGTTGTCCTGGCGGTTTGCTAACATGCGGTCCCACGTGTCAGTGCTTTACCAAGCTGATCCGCTTCCCACATGAGGCATAACTACGATAGAAGCAACACGTGGTTAACTTGAAGAAGATGAGGGAGAAGCGGATTCAGCAACGAGTGAAATGATGGTTGCTTCGTTCCTCCAACTTCTTTTTTTAGCATTATTACTTCGTCCCTCCAACTTAACCGCGGGAAAGGTGCAACTTTGTGATTTGATGCCTCATTGCTCATTACTACGCCGGTCCCATGACTGGGTGCTTCACCCCGGCTGCTCTGCACTGTATTCCGGTATGGCACATGGACCTGATAGCTTGATGCCCCACATGTCGGCGAAAGGGACTAGAAGATTTATCAAAGCGAGCGCTCCACTCTTACGACGGAGGAGTACACGACACGACGGCCCAGTGAACTGTCACTTGTACTGTATATAGTACTATAGTTTTGCTATTTCGCACGATCCATCGATACAAACCCGATTAAACAGGAAAGGGCGGGATTTTTCCCGCGTAGCATATGATACTGGCCATACATTTCAAAGGCAATTTTAATGTATGAAAACTGAATAATTAAGTAACAATATAATATCTAGTAAAACTAAAAACACATACAATGATTTATTGTGTTAGAGTGTAGTAGTAGTGCTGTATTGTATAGTTGTTAGATTTAACATGCGAGAACGTGTAGAGATGTAGTTTTGGAGGGCCTACAGAGAGAAAAGCGTAATACATTCAGCGAACTTCGGAATAAGCCGATTACAGTCAATATATACGTTTTGCGGTGATTATACGGTCACTTGCTCAGGGTTCAGCATCGGATTGCACTCTGTTGACCGGCCAAATAGTCTGCGTGGCACCATGTTGACTAGTTAAATTGACCATGTTCCTTGTGGGCCCCACCTGTTAGTTCGCATAGGGAAAGGGTCAGATAACACAAATTTACACAGGCGCGACAGGACTCCACCCCGTGCGCGGGAATCACCTGGTTGTGTACTTTCAGGGCCTGATGTGTGCGCATGCATGTGTAGGTTGAGCACTTGAGTGTGAGAGTGTGTGTTGGTCATGTGGTGTACTGATGTGTGCATGCATGCATATGTGTGTGTGTGAGTGTTGCGTGCATGCGTGGCTGCGTGTGTACGTGTGAGTGTTGCGTGCGTGTGTGGGTGCATGTGTTCGTGTGAGTGTTGCGTGCATGCAGTTCGTGTGCATGCGTGGGGCGGTGAGGCCTGTGCGGCAGCACAGCCGGCCGCGGGGAGGAGAGAGCAGGCAGTCCCGCCAGCGCTTGTTTGAGCGGCTGGAGCAGGAAGAGCAAATATTGTAGAAGCACGACGGCCGTTGGATGGACATCCAACAGTCACTGCTTGTGCGTCAACCTTTTCTTAGGAAAGCCTCAAATCTGTGGAAAACATCATACAACCCATCTACCATTATTTCTAATAATTTACAGCCCATTTGCTAATTCTTATGGTTTTTTGGAGCCCATATTCTTTTTGTTAGCACTACAGCCCATATTGTTGCCACGGTTAAAAAATTATACGAAATTTCGCATATTTCGGTGTGGTCTGAACTGTTTTCAATCCTGAAATTTCGAGTCACATTCAAACTAATTTTAAAAATAAATATACAGCCGAATGAAGCTAATTGCCAGTTTGATGTGTTTTAAAAATGTACAGCCCATTTCTCATTACTGATAGGCCATTTTCTCGGCCAGTCGAATGAACCTCTCCCTGCCTTGAAAGATTTGCAGCCCAACAGGCGTGACAAAGCGACTTACTTGGCAAATCACAAAAAAAACTAGGTTTGTGGCCACGGACCCAGCTGTCAGCCTCTCCACATATAGTACTCTTCCGATGGAAGTCGGTCGTAGAACAAATTGACCACGCCGCACCGAGAGCACCAAGGTGGTGGACGACGGCGAGGCCTAGGAAGGGGACGACGCGGAGCCAGGGAAGATGCGGCAGTGGATACCCATGCGGAAAGGAGTACAAGGGTTCACTGGTTTGGCTGTCGTCGCCACAGAATAACTAGGGGTGTACATGAGTATAGGGATGCCCTGGCCAGTGCTGGGAGTAGTAGGGGGCGGTGAGGCCTCCGCGACATCATAGCCGGCCACGGGAGGCAAGAGCACGCGGCACGACGGGCACTGGTTTGGGCGGCTGGAGCAAGAAGACCTGAGGTTGAAGAAGCACTACTGCCGTTGGATGAACATCGTACGGTAACTGGAGCTAGAATCGTTCATATTGACTAAGTTGACAAATCCCTCCGTTCCGGTCAACTTGGTAGGCCCATAAGTCAGCCTCCCACGATGCTGGTTTCCAGCTGGCAGGGGGAGTATTCATTTTTTTTTGCGTAATAAGGAGGCACTTCCTTGCGTGTGAAGATAGCTGGTGGGTCCGACCTGTCAGTGGGGGGCATGTTTTATTCGCGAAATATAGAGGCCCTTCCTGTGGGTCCAAGATGTCAGGTGGAGGAATCAAAGACTTGAGAAGGCGTACAGAACAAGCTAGTGTACCAGTAAAGAGACGTTGCTGAGTTTTAGAAACAAGAGAGACGTGCTCCTGTAGCTGGTTTGAATCCAAACCTTGACTATGACTATATATGGTGCTATGCTACTCTGCAAGTAATGAAACTGACATATCCAATGTTTGCTTCTCCTCTTCTCTACTTACTCTGCCTAGCATCAGAAGCTCTGGCCGCAGCATCCACGTTCGTCGGCTGCTCGTCCACATGCTCTTCAGCAGGCAACAACCAAATATGCACCAAGTTGCCACCCATACCATCTCCTGTGGGTCTCATCACACCCCTGCTAGCACGCGCACCGCAGCCGGTTGCTCATCGCAACCCGCTGCCGTTGGTGTGGTGCCACTACTACAAATCACGCAGAGTCATCCGTCGCGTCTCAACCACAATGCTCAACCCTGGTCGAGTCTTCTACAAATGCCCGAATCATGGGGTAATAATATGTTTAAGTGTTGTTCTGCTGCTTTCAGTTGCTGATTTCTTTTAATAGTTTGGTTGATGATCTTCCAATTTAATTTGTGCAGAAAAGGGAAGATTTGTGTGATTTGTATTTCTAGGGGGAGTGCAACTACGCTGATTATTTGGTTAGCCGAGGAATCCCAATAATAGCAGGTTCGGGTGTTGGACGGGTAACTGAAGGAATGGCAGAAGAGGAAGATGCAGAGCAGAAGGTTAAAGATGCAGTTCCTCTGATCATGGCCAAGCAACAGATGTTGAACGGCCTTGACAACAATGAGGAGATGAAAGAGCTTGTGAAGATAATGGGAAAAATCGATGTGCTCTGTAGGATGATTGTCTCTTTATTTGTAGTGTATGTAGCACTCGGGATGTATTCAGTGGCTATGACATGAGCACTTTGCTGAAACTAGTAATGAATGAAACATGTGTAGCAGGCTAGGTGTAGTGTTTTGAACATCTAATGATTTCTATTAACGGAAATCAGGGGGTATCCCCTTTTGATCATAAATAAATAAATAGTAGAGGCCCTTTTGGTAATAAATAAATAAATAAATTAGCAGAGGCCCTATCGGGTCAGCTTTGTTCTCATTCGAAGACGTCGAGCAAATTGCAATCCAACAGCAAACTATGTCATCAAATTCAAGTTTCACAGCCAAATATGAGTACAACTAAACAACAATGTCATCATGTTTTAGTCGTCATACAATCACCAAACACAAATCAGCATACATAACAAGTGATGTTCTCACAGAAAACTACTAAACAACATGTTCATCAGGTTTCACTTGTCATAGCAAACACAATTTCACATAGTAGATAAAAAACGTCTTCTGACAGGCAAATATGACTAAAGCAATGTAATCATCATCCACAGCAGCAGAGTCAACATCTTCGCCATGTGTATCAGTCTAAATTGTAATTCCCCACGGTGTCATCTGCTTCTTCATCCTCAACATCCTCGAACGTTGGCTTCTTCTTGATCAACTCTTGTATGTCCAAAAAACGACAGGCAATCTTTTTGCCGGCGTCATTGATGTGATGGTTCTCAAAGATATTAGGAACATATGTGTTATCTTGTACATCAGGAGTAGTGTAAGCATCATCTTGTTGTGCAACTTTACTAAATGAATTCCTCTGCTCAAACCTTTGCAATACTCTCCAGTCATCGCTATGTGCATATGTGTCTTCCAAGAAAATATCTGTGTTGCTTGATTTGCCAAAACAAAAGGCTCGTTGGTCTGGTACGCCGCATTGACATTGATGGATTTGAAATAATCATCAGCTCTGGGTTTTGCGATCCTGGAAAATAGGTTATACCAACGACAGCATAGCAGAAACACACACCGATGATCGTCGAAACTGGAGATATACTGCAACTGAACAATGTCTGTTATGTACCATACATTTCAGTTGTCTCTTTGACATACGTATCCGTGCTCATGATGGCACTGTTTTGTGTCTTCCTGCCTTTGTCTCGTGCAAGGGCGTTGTAGCACACATCTCCAACAATGCAAGATTCATGATGTCTTACTCGAGTATCAGGACCCATTGCTAGTGAGTAAAGGTCATCATCAATAGCCTGCACATCCTCCTACATCTTCTTAACCTATGGTTAGAAAATAGACAAGATGATCATCTTATGTACTCAATATATTAAAAAAACTAACATTGCAATTCAAAAGCTTACATGGCTCTTGAACCATTTCGCAAATCCTGCCATAACCAGTTTGTCAATGTTTCTTGGATTTTGCGGTAGTAACTCCTTTTTGTAGATGCTGCACAACATAGTAATCGCGTCAAACATCTAAATATATAAGAATGTGTTGCAAGTTTAGTAGATTACAATGTATAAGCTGCAGTACTTAGCACTTACTTGATATAAGGTAGTATCTCTGGACAGTTATTCAACACATACCAAACCATTTTGTCCAAATCTTTAGGTTTGTCCTCTTGTTGACTCGTCCCTGTAACTCGAATAGAATAATCGAAAACATTGAGCTCGGGATTGTCTTCATCCACCTCTTTGCTAAGCTGATCAGCTGTTTCAATGTATTTTGAGCAGAATGTCAACGCTTCTATAGCAATGTAGGCCTCTGCAATGGAACCCTCGAGTCTAGCTCTGTTCCTAACATAGCCCTTGAAAGTGCCTAGCCGCCTTTCAATAGGGTACATCCAGCCATATTGTACTGGACCTCTATGTAGTGCCTCATCAGGTAGATGACAACCAAATGCACCATCACATCAAAGAAGGCTGGAGGATATATCTTCTCAAGGTCGCATAGGATAGTTGGTATCTTGTCTCTAAGACGCTCCAAAGCATCTATCCTGATATTTCTACTACAGAGTTGCTTGAAGAATTGTCCCAACTCTGCAACTGCTCTTTATAAGTCAGGGCGGCCCAATCCTCTAAGGATAACAGGTAAAACCCTTTGAAGCAGGACGTGGCAGTCATGAGTTTTCAACCCCTGTAACTTGTTTCCATCTGCACTGACTCTCCTTTCAGGGTTGGAAGCAAATCTATGTGGGAATCTCACACGTGACAGGACCTCGCAGAATTCTTTTCTTTTTACCTTGTCCAAGACGTACACAGCTGATGCCATTTCCCGTGGTTTACCTTCATCTTGCACCTACAAATCCTGTCTGATACCCTGGTGTGTCAAATTAATCCTAGATTTTAAGGTAGCTTTCGTCTTGCCATCAATATTAAGAAGTGTGCCGATAATGTTGTCACATATATTTTTCTCGATGTGCATCACATCAAAATTATGCCGCAAATCCAAATCTTTCCAATACTCCAAGTCCCACAAAGTGGACCTGCGGGTAAACAATAATCTCTCTTCTGCCCTTCCATGCTTCCTTTTCCCGCTTCCATTATCAAGATGGTTTCCTGGTGTAATATGCCTGGCCTTCTCTAATTCCACTTGCAACTCATCGGCGGTGAGCCTCTTTGGCGCATCATGGTTTTCATGCTTTGCATTGAACACATGTCTTCGGTATTTTCTAGGATGCGGCTTGTCCTTGGCAAGGAAACAGCGGTGTCCAATGAATCTTATCTTGCTAAGTATTGTGTATGATAGCGGATTCCTGTCATAGCGAACACATGCATTGTAACCATGCGTCATTCGCCGTGACATAGTGCCCAAAGCCGGATAATCATGGATGCACCAAATTATAACAGCACACGGGAAAAATCAGCTGGTGGGCTGCTATATAGGTCTCGAGTGAGAACACCCCTCCATAGCTATTGAAGTTCCTCCACAAGAGGCTCCATGAACAAATCAAAATCCTTTCCAGGACTTTTTGGACTTGGGATGAGCAAGGCCATCATGTAGTTTTATTCGTTGGTGCAGACATTTGGAGGCATGCTGTAAGGGATAACAAGCACTGGCCACATGCTATATGTGGCGCTCTAGTGGCCAAATGGGTTAAATCCATCTGAAGCTAAGCCAAGTCTAATGTTTCTTGGGTCAGAAGCAAACTTTTCGTGCTTCTGAATGAAGCTTTTCCACTCACTACCATGTGATGGATGGCTCATTACATTCTGATCTCTGTACTCCTGGTTCCTAGAATGCCAAATTACATCCTCTCTTGTTTCATCATCATGAAACAACCTCTGCAATCTTGGTGTAAGTTGAAAATGTCTCAGAACATTATGAGGAATCCTCTTCACAGCATCGCCAACTTTCCATCTTGATGATTTGCATTTCAGGCATTCACTTAAGTTGGCAAAATCCTTTCGGAACAGAACACAATTATTCTTACAAACATGGATCATATCATATCCAATTCCAACTGCACGAAGGAAATTCTTCATTTTACTGTAGGTGTGTGGCAGCTCAGACGCATCTGGGAAAGCTTTGCGGAAAGTAGCCAACATCGCATCGAATGATTTGTTGGTGATCCGCTCAGATGTCTTCACCTGAAGAAAGGTGACCATAGCTGAGAATACTGACATCTTATTTCCTGGGGTGACAGCCATGTTGCATTGTTCCAACATGCGGGCCCATCGTTTTTCTTCTACAGGTGAAAGTTCATGGAATGCACGAGCATTTCGTAGCATTGTTTCAATGTTGGTCAAACTCACTAGCTCCGCCACCTCCTCCTCCTCCTCTTCCACCTAAGCATCAGGCAGATCAAGATGGTGATTTGCTGCTTCCACATAGTCAATAACATTAACGTTCACAGCTTCACCATGATGAACCCACCTAGTATATGTGACCGACATCCCATACAAGTGTAGATGATTTTGCACAGTTGACTGCGGTCTTGTAACTGAATTCATACAACTGCTACATGGGCAGAGCATATCTGATTTCAGACCACCGTACTCAGCTCTGATAAAGTTCATGAAGTTTTTAACCCCCTCGACAAATGCGGCGGAGAATCTTCGAGCAGAAGTTATCCAAGTCCTGTCCTTCTGTTAGACATTCAAATTAGTTATTCTACTAGATATTACAGGAAAAACATATATGCTTTTTTATGAAGTCTAGAAGAAAATACCTAGTCCGATGTCTAAAGCTATGGCAAGATATTTGGACAAGCAGATCTAAGTAACAAAATATATGTAAAGCTAATTCAGCAAACAAATTTGAGTCCTAAATTATGGCAGGCCGTTTCAGCAGTCAATGAGGCCGAGCACACAGCCATCGAACTATCGAAGGCCATCGCAGCAACAAAGATCGAGTATAAAACGGTGTAGAGCTATTTCACCTAATAGATTGGCTACTAGACCATGGCAATCTACGTCACAATAAATATATGGCAGGATATTTTAGCAATTAATCGGCCTTGGCATGCCATCTCAGGTAAGCAGATTGAGTGCAGAACAGGGCAAGGAAGCTTCTTAAGTAGAGCATATTGACTGTATACTACTTTGGCAAACAATGAGATTAACAGCATGTATCAGCTAACATTCAGCGCTACACCGACATGCACGGGGTCTTGGTCTAGAATGCGCGTACCATGGGAGAAGATGGCTGCCGTGCGTCTCCACACGAACGTCTCCAGTGGTGGCGGCGCTGACCGCCGTGCGCCTCCACAAGAACATCGCCAGAGGTGGCGGCGCAGCTAGAGGACGGCAGTCTACGAGAGCATACTGTGGGAGCGAGAGGATTTCCGTGCGTCCCCTCGATGAACCGCGGCGCCGACGTATCGGCGTGGTGGGGAGGGCGGCTTTGGCGGAGCGAATGGAGTGGAGGGGGACGGGGGGAGGGTGGTTTGGGGAATATTATTGGCTAGTTGACCGAAGGGTGGTTGAATCTAGGATTTGGGGGGAATTTTTGGGTGGGGGGAGGACTTTCGCACGGTGGCCGGGGGGAGTTTAGCGCATGGTCGGTTTCTCCAAGTGCAGTCGCATGTGTCAGTGAAGAGGCAAGACGAAGCGCGTTACGTTTGCGTGAGCCGTGTGCAGGACCGAACGTGTGTGGGGTGCAATGCGACTGCGACAGGGGTGCTGTGAGTGTACCGCCTTTTTTCCATTTAAACTAGGTGCTTCGTCCCCTCAAAAAAAACTTGTTGCTTCGCGCATTCATCGATACTACTACTAGTAATACGGTAATCCCGACTAAAACGGCGCGGCCAGGTCTTTTCTCGTGCAATATGCTGGGAGGTTGGCTTAGTTGGGTTTTGTATGACGAGCAATGCTACACCTACGTAGCCCCAGTTATGTAATTAACATAATGTGAAACGCGTGAGCTGTTGATTGTAGATTGGGGGGAGGCAGGGGCCCACCACCACGAAAATCAGGGGAGGAGAGAGAGAGGCAATTTACGTTAACCCTTTCATACATTCCCGTAGATGTAAAAAGATGTTAAATGCGTGAATGTGCATTTGTAGATAAGGCCTTCCCTCGTTCATCCTTTTCTCCCACAAGATCTTGATCTTCCATGCAACGCACGGGGATCTTGCTAGTACTCCTACAATATACTATATTATTGTGGAAGTTCATATACACAGGCCGAGATTAATGCAAACACGACAGATTTTCATTACATTTCGAACTTTTATAGAACAGAAAAATAAATGAAACCCGACCCTAAACCTATTCTACGGCGGCGACCGACATCCTCCATCTGCGCTCTCCATTTACGGGGGCGGGGTTCAAGACCCGTGAAGTGAAGGTGTGGTCTCCGGCGAGGAAAAGTAGAACACGGGAGACGGACCGTCCAGTTGGCACACCATGCCCTGCCGCCTCCCATGCCCTACTCATCCTCGAAGGAGTCCCCGACCTCGGCAGTGCCAGACGTTGGACGGCGGAAAGTAGGGCGCGTGGCTAACGGTGCTCCCGTCATCGGCCACTAGTGTGGCCATCGCTTGTGCGACAACTTGAGCGAGGGCGGCGACCTCGAGTTCCATCCCCGAAGACAAGCTCTCCCGCAGAGCGTTCGCGCTTGCGGTCATGGCGGATGTGGTGCTAGGTAGGAGGATGATGCACTATGGTGTGGAGGTTAGCTGGGCGTTACCGCTTTAAGTAGCGCATTCCAGTGAGGCCAAGCGTCCTGGTGCATTATTAAGTCACCGGAGTTGGTTCCTCGGGCACCGAGCCTCTTAACGACGGCATACAGATGAACGACATGAATGCGGGTAGCTGGCGCCGGCTGGGAACGCACCATGCGACAGCGCGAGGGACGAGGGTTTTGGGTGTGCCAGGGTAGTCAGCTGCGGTCATGGCAATGTTGGAGATGCCCTTTGCTCAGATGCGATCGACGCATGTCATTGAAAAAGCAAGAGGACCCGACATGGTATCAGGCCCAGAGGATGCAGTTGGCCGCGCTACACCACTCCACGGATGCGTCCCGGCACCCCGTGCATCCTCGACGAGCCGGGTCTTGGGGTGTGTTTCAATTGTGGCCAAAGTGCACCTTACCAAAATTTTGGTCATGACCCAAAGATTGGTCTTTGTTTGGATGGTTGCCATTTTTTGGCATGCCAATGAACTCTAGCCAACTCTAGTTCATTTTTCTTGCCGATGTTGGCCAAATCATGGGCAACTGAAACCTCAACCAAAATTTTGGCTACCCAATGCTTTGATGGGGCAACCTTCGGCACAAACCAAACATAATGTTGGTCGTGCCACAGCACTAACACCACCCTCGGCACACTGAAACCAACCGTGTCTAGCGACGATGAGCGTGTCGCTCACCATGGTCGCCATGTCTAGAGGCGGTGCTGGAGCTGCGCCACGTTGTTGGCCCCCACGACCCACATGAATGGTTGCCGGTGGCGAGGAGGTCGTGGGCCAGCTCCTCCATTGGACTAGTTTGCGCTACGTCGTCCCGACAGATGTGCCCCGCATGTCGATTTCCCTGTTTTCCTGGCCATATTCGAGCGTCAGTGCTCCGCGTTGCGCATTACGCCTTTCACTATGTAGGCCAAGCGAGAAAACTTATTGTTTATTTGAGCCATTCAAGTATAATCATGTGGCGTTTGCTTATTTCTCATTCCTCTCCAACCTTCTTCTCCATCGATCATGTCGCCCTCCGGTCGAGTCCATCCTCCCGCATGCCTCATTTGAACATTCCACCGAGTATCATTCGCATGTGGGCCTAGACCATGATTGTATTTCCAATGTTTATTTGTAATTTTTCCTACATGCATCCAAACAAACGGTTTGTTTGAAGTTTCACTTTGCCTCCACTACGTGTCGCTTCGCGTCTTAGTTTTGACATTCCATTCGGTTCATGCCCCGACACATGTTGACGAGATCGATTAATGTTCAGAGATCATTTGTGTGTCGTGCAAGGAGATAAAGGTTTGGTCTGTTTCTATGATAGAAATGACTCGGGGGGTCTGTGGTGATCAGAGGGAGTATATTGTACGTTCATAAGCGAACCGTACGTATTGTACCCACCCAAGTCCTCTTTCAATCGATCTCCGGACCCTGAGATGAAATCGAGAGAGAACGAGTGGGGGAATGTGTGATACCTATGGAGGATTCAAAGTTTTGAACCAGTGATCATAGCATTCGTAGATCATATATAAAGGGTATTCAATGTTCGTTTCGTTTTTGAATGTACAATATGCTCCCTCCTATCCTATCCAGTTTACATATAAGTTTTATGTGTAGTCAAAGTATCTTTACTTTGATAAAAAAAAGTATCAACATTCAACAACGCCCAATCAATATTGTTAGATTCGTACGTACTCCTAGATTTGTACTCGAGATGGTTTCCAATTTGTTTTCAACCACGTGAATGTGCTTGTTCTCGCGCATGCTCGTCCTACAAGGATTTCTCCACGTATAGCCAGTCCAATAGTAACTTTTTTAAGCTCCCTATCCAATAGTACTAGTGGAGTACTGACAACATCTGTACTAGAGTATGCAGTGCTCATAGTTGTACTCCCTCCTTCCATTTATATAGGGCCTATGTGGAGGAGAGAGATGTGAAAAGGTAAGGGGAGTGAGCTCTCATGCAAGAGCCTAGCTATATACGCATTCCTAGTTAAATACGTACAATAAATATGAACAAAGAGATGGAGAGGAGATGGAAAAAAGTATTAATACAATAGCCAACCTTATAATTTTTTTGCGAGAAATAGCCAATCTTATAGCCCACACTACTGTATGAGTGCATATAATAGATGATGGCTATAGATGACATGGCATTTCCTTATAGACATCGAGTGGCTATATTATTAACCATGCTCTAATGCGTTTTTCAAAACCGCATTTGACTATTGACAAGATTAATAGTACATGAGATGTATAATGTGAAAATTATATCATTAGAAGATCCTTTCATATACGTATCCCTGCCTTACCCTCCCTTTCGGTCACTTACTGGCGGACCCCATGCTTGCTAGGCCCCGCATGTCAGTTACTCAATGGTTTCGGCCACGTCAGGGGATCCTCATCCGTAGTAGACTCCCTCTGTTTTTATTTACTCCGCATAAAATTACGCGGGCGGGGTAGGGGGAGGGACGTTAGTTTACTCTCAACTGCGGTCCCACAAGCGAGCAAAAACGTAAGACAAAGCGCGTTCCATTCGGTGAACAACGTCGAGGGTCCAGGGTGCCGGGCTGCAATACAAATGTGACAAGAGCGATGTATAGTCAAAACCGATTGACCAGTCGTCACCGGAACCACTATTCACACCAGAACCTTCGCTGCTCGGCCTATGCCAGCCACTGCCCTAAAACCACACCTAATCTCCAGCCCCTTCCCCCACCTTTCGACCCCCTGGACCGGATCAAGCATCCCCTTGTTCGCCGGAAAGCCATGGTGCACCGCAAGATCACGTACTACAAGATGCTGACACCGGAGCGCCAGGCAAAAATCACGGCAGCCGTCGGCACCAGAGACCTCCGTTCCCAAGCTCGCTTTGTGACGGGTCAATCCCCGAGTTCTCTAGAGCCAAGCTAAGAGGAGGAGGAAGCCGATCCAATGTTCATGGCGGAGGTCGCGTCGCAGAAGGCCCCCGATGGGTATGAGACGATGGACGTCGACTTCGTGTCGGTGTCCAAGTCCCCCATGGTGCAGGCGGACCAGCAGTTCAACCTGGCGATACTAAAGGAGGACCGGGAGGCAGAGGCTCAACTCGACATGGAGCGCGTGCATGCCGCTGCCATCGAGGCTCTCCTGCAGGCGGAACCGGATGTCATGGATGTGAACCGGGCGGCGGAGGCTCAACTTGAGGCGAAGCGCAGGGATGCCGCTGCCATCGAGACCCTCCTGCAGGAGGAACCAAACGTCCTGGACTTGAACCGGGCGACAGAGGCTCAAGTCGACGCAGAGCACGCAGATGCCGCTCTCATCAAGGCCCTCCTGCAGGCGGAACCAGACGTCCTGGACTTGAACCGGGCGGCGGAGGCTCGACTCGACGCGGAGCGCGCGGATGCCTCTACCATCGAGGCCCTCCTACAGACAGAACCGGACATCCTTGACTTGAACCGGGCAGTGCTCTCCTATGTCTAGAGCGCCTGCATGCTCCACATGAACGAGTAGCTGGAGGCCGAGGACAACCACGGCGCGGAGACACACGTCGACAGCTACGGTTGGTTCCCGCCGGCAGCCAAAGACGACGAGGCCGTCTCGTTCCGCGAGCAGTGATAGTTTTTATTTATGTTGTTGTTTTTGTGGATCTTTTGCTATGTAAAAACACATGTTGTTATGCAAGTCGCCTGACTTGGGCCAGTCTACCATTTCAGGCGGTTGGATGAATATCCTACGTCTCCTAACCCTTCTTCCTCACCTCTTCTTCTTCCACAACAGACCACCGCACGGGCCGTACGGATATGCCCCAACATGCGTTGGATAAACATACTCTATGAAGGAAAATTATGTGTCAGCGGTAGGATGGCTGAGTTTGGTTTGTTCACATGCGACAACACGTGTCAGTGAGGGTGCATTCCCATGGATGGGTTTGCGGCGTGCAGGAGCGATTGTGCATGTGAGGGTGCGGTGCGACCGCGACGTGCAGGACCGACCGTGTGAGGGTGAGGTGCGACCGCGGCAGCCGTGCGCAAGTGTACCTCCTTTTAATTTTGAAAACTTTAGGCAAGCTTGGCAAAAATGTGTGGCTAAGTATGGCAATGCAAGGCCTAGACCCAAATAGGATAAGTACGTAGTACTATGTACTAGGAGTACTAGTGTTAAAAAAGAAAGGCGGGGTTTTCCTTCGCGGGATTAATCAATACAAATCCACGTTTCACATGTCAATTAATGCATATTTTTCCTCTAAAGCCCAAAGAGCTAACCATCTCACTCCTCATCACTTGATTAATGCAGCGCCATGCAAACCAACCTTCTCACTTCCGCATGCATGCAGGGGATATTAATGTCCTTGGTTGCTAGTACGAAGCAAACCCCATCAATTTTGCCTCCATTAGTGTTAGTGGCCTTTTGCAAATTGTAATTTTGATATACTAGCCTTGTGTACAAAAAAATGGAGGTAGTAACTATATTTGACTTCCTTCCCCATTGCGGTGACGTCGACGATATCTCGAACGTTGTGGTTTGGCGAAGTGCGTTGGACGGAGAACACCATTAAGGGAGACCACGGTAAGTCATTCGCAAATGCTGCCTGCAAGCTGAGACAATCGCCTTATTTTCGTCCAGGAAGTCCGTTGAACCAAAGGACGCATAAATGTACTAGTACTACTCATACACAATAGCGTCGTCCATCCAGCTTAGTGCGGTGAGATGGTTTCTCGAAGAAGAAGATGGAGAAGCGGAGTCAGCGAAGAGTGAAATGATGGTTGCTTCGTCCTTGCTTTGTTATTTGATGCCTCACTGCTTTGTCATTAGTGATAGAAGGGACAGTGGAGTAGACTCTGTCCTCTATACCGTACATGCGTCCAAGCACGGGAGAAAGAGGAGAGACATTGCAACACCGTCCACAATGGTTCCCACGATGCCAAAAGCTATTTTCACATTTGGCTACACATTGTGGATGCCCTTAACCATACCAATTGGTTTTGCTGCTGTGTGCTATCTATACAAATCTCAATTGATCTAAAAAATTATAGAATCAAGATTAGTAAAAAGGAGGCTATTTTGCCGCGCGGATGGCGGGGGAGGTTTCTTATTTTTAGAGGACGTTGTCCTGGTGGTTTGCTAACATGCGGTCCCACGTGTTAGTGCTTTACCAAGCCGATCCGCTTCCCACATGAGGCAGAACAACGGTAGAAGCAACACGTGGTTAACTTGAAGAAGATGAGGGAGAAGCGGATTCAGCAACGAGTGAAATGATGGTTGCTTCGTCCCTCCAACTTCTTTTTTTAGCATTATTACTTCGTCCCTCCAACATATCTGCGGGAAAGGTGTAGCGTTGTGATTTGACGCCTAATTGCTCATTACTACGCTGGCGCCATGACTGGGTGCTTCACCCCGGCTGCTCTGCACTGTATTCTGGTATGGCACGTGGACCCGGTAGCTTGATGCCCCACATGTCGGCGAAAGGGACTAGAAGATTTATGAAAGCGAGTGCTCCACTCTTACGATGGAGAAGTACATGACACGACAGCCTAGTGAACTGTCACTTGTACTGTATATAGTACTATAGTTTTGTTGTTTCGCATGATCCATCGATACAAACCTGATTAAACAGGAAAGGGCGGGATTTTTCCCACGCGGTATATGATACTGGACATACATTTGAAAGGCAATTTTAATGTATGCAAACTGAATAATTAAGTAACAATATGATATCAAGTAAAACTAAAAACACATATTATGATTTATTGTGTTAGAGTGTAGTAGTAGTGTTGTATTGCATAGTTGTTAGATGTAACATGCGAGAATGTGTAGAGATGTAGTCTTGGAGGGCCTACAGAGAGAAAATCGTAATACGTTCATCGAACTTCAGAATAAGCTGATTACAGTCACTATATACGTTTTGCGGTGATTATACGGTCACTTGCTCATGGTTCAGCATCGGATTGCACTTTGTTGACCGGCCAAATAGTCTGCGTGGCACCATGTTGACTAGTTAAATTGACCATGTTCCTTGTGGGTCCCACCTGTCAGTTCGCATAGGGAAAAGGTTAGATAAACACAAATTTACGCAGGCGCGTCAAGACTCCACCCCGTGAGCGGGAATCACCTGGTTGTGTATGTGTCTGTCAGGGCCTGATGTGTGCGCATGCACGTGTAGATTGAGCACTTGAGCGTGAGAGTGTGTGTTGGTCGTGTGGTGTACAGGTGTGTGCATGCATGTGTGCGTGTGAGTGTTGCGTGCGTGTGTGGCTGCGTGTGTACATTTGAGTGTTGCGTGCATGCGTGGGTGCATGTGTTCGTGTGAGTGTTGCGTGCATGCAATTCTTGTGCTTACGTGCATGTGTGTATAATCACCACACCAGCTCATGTATGTTAAAATAGACGGCCCGGCATACCAATACAAGGCCACCTTGTCCGCTGTGCCCGCGGTCATGACTCCAAACCACCGTCCAATATTTTCTTGTCGTTTGTTTTCATTCTTACTAGCAAGATGCCCGTGCATTGCACGTAACATCAAGATGCATTTGTATGACTAGTTTATCTTGTGAGACAAAAGGATGAACGAGGGAAGGCCTTATTTGCAAATGTGGAGAGGTGTGTGGGTGCCTTTTTGCAAAATTGTCATAGTTTCTTTCCTATCCGTTAGATGTAAATCGGACGGCCTATATTGCAGGATGGCAGGCACACCATCATCACCAACTCTGTTTTTTTAAAGAGTGTATTTGTAACACCCACGATGCGGCTGTATGTCCCACGTGTCGGGGCACGACTTAGAGGCATAACCGCATGGTAGGCATGTCGCAAGAGGGGTAATCTTTACATATCCCATGTACTGAATAAGAAAGGGATAAAGAGTTGGCTTACAATCGCCACTTCAAACAATACATAAATATATCATACATCATCCAGAATACAATCAAGGTCTGACTACGGATCTAAAATAAAGAAGAACAACCCCAAATGCTAGATCCCCAATCGCCCCATCTAGGCTCCTCTACTGATCATCCGGAAAAAGAAACATAGTAACGGCCCGAATCCTCGTCGAACTCCCACTTGAGTTCGGTAGCATCCCCTACACTGGCATCATCGGCACCAGCATTTGTTTTGGAAGTATCTGTGATTCACGGGGACTCAACAATCTGACACCCTCGTGATCAAGACTCTTTAAGCTTAAAGGTAGGAAAGGGGTAGTGAGGTGGAGCTGCAGTAAGCACTAGCATATATGGTGGCTAACTTACGCAAAAGAGAGCGAGAAGAGAAGCAAAGCACGGTCAAGAAGCTAATAGTGATCAAGAAGTGATCCTGAAGCTACTTACGTTCAAGTGTAACACGAGACCGTGTTCTCTTCTTGGACTTCGCCGAAAAGAGACCAACATGGCTACACATGCGATTGATTCAATTTAATTAAGTTAAGTGTCAAGTTCTCTACAATCGGACATTAACAAATTCCCATCTGCCCATAACCGCGCGCATGGCTTTCGAAAGTTCAAAACCCTGCGGGGGTGTCCCAACTTAGCCCATCACAAGCTCTCACCGTCAATTAAGGATATTCCTTCTCCCAGGAAGACCCGATCCGACTCAGAATCCCAGTTACAAGGCATTTCGACAAATGTAAAAAAAGACCAGCAAAGCCGCCCGATGTGCCGAAAAATACCGATAGGAGTCGCATGTATCTCGTTCTCCGTACAACTAAAACCAACCCTTGAGTTTCCCCGAGGTGGCGCTGCAAAGGACTCTAGTTCAAACCAACACTCAGTGGAGCACTGGCCCGGGGGGGGGGGGGGTTTAAAATAAAGATGACCCTTGAGTCTGCAGAACCCAAGGGAAGGTATATGGTGGTAGGTAGGCAAATGGTAAAACCAAGGTTGGGCCTTGCTGGCAGAGTTTTACTCAAAGCGAACTGTCAAGGGGTTCCCATAATACCCAACCGCGTAAGGAACACAGAATCAAGGAACATAACACCGGTATGACGGAAACTAGGGCGACAAGAGTGGAACAAAATACCACGCATAAGGCCTAGCCTTCCACCCTTTACCAAGTATATAGATGCATTAAAGTAAACAAGATATAATAATGATATCCCAACAATATCCATGTTCCAACATGGAACAAACTTCATCTTCACTTGCAACTAACAATGCTATAAGAGGGGCTGAGCAAAAGCGGTGACATAGCCAAACAATGGTTTGCTAGGAAAGGTGGGTTAGAGGCTTGACATGGAAATATGGGAGGCATGATATAACAAATGGTAGGTATCACGGCATAGCAATAGAGCGAACAACTAGCAAGCAAAGATAGAAGTGATTTCGAGGGTATGGTCATCTTGCCTGCAAAGTTCTCAGAGTTGACGAAAGCTTGATCCTCATTAGCATACTCAACAGGTTCCTCGATCACGTACTCGTCTCCTGGCTCTACCCAAAGTAAGAACACAACCAAAGGACCAACAATCAATCATGGTGCAATGCACAATCAACATGATGCAAAACATGGCATGATATGCGAGATGTGATATGCAATGCATATGCATGCTCCAGAAGGAAAATATTGATAAATGCATCAACTTGGCAAACCAAGTGTGCCGCTGGAAAGATGAGATGATTTCAGTCGAAATTGATATAAAGATCACTGGAATCGGATGCACAGTTTGCAAATGGCAAGCAAAACAAGAATGGCACAATTCTGCGATTAACAGCACGATGCCATCTAGAATGCAATGAGAAACTAAGCTACTTCACTCCAACATAGCAACAAAGCACATGGAAGTGATACACTCAAGATGCTTTACAAAACATGAACACTGAGCTACGGTTAAACACACTAGAACAGGTTCAAACAAGCATGGCAAAAGTGCAAAAGATATCAGCTTCACAGACTTTGTGAAAATACGAACATGCCAGAAGATAACATCAGGGAGCCATGTTTAGAGCAAGCAACCAACATGCTATAGGAACATATCATAGCAAAACAAGGCATGGCATAGAAGATATGATGACACCCATGTAAACATACCAAGTTTTATAAACAGATTCAGACTTAGCAGAAAACTGAGCATGGCATAAACAGAATAATGAAGGCATCTTTGCGAGCTCAAATCACTCACCACAAGGCATCGCGTGACAAGATAATCATACTACAAGCAAGAATACATGATCATGAAGCTAACCATGGAAAGAACAAGTTTATAGCATGCATGGATCAACTACAACAACCATGACAAAATTGATTAACACGTAAACAATCTGCCAGGAACATTTTATAGCAAAAGTAGAGCAAGATTAAGACATGCTAGATCACTCCATAAATGAAAACAGAGGCATGGATGGATATATCACAACCATATGTCCAAATCAGCCTTACTGAAGTAACTCAAAACAAGCATGGATCTCACTATAGCATCATGGTTACATGGCATAAAAATAACAGCAGAGCAAGGACTTAGCAAAATCCTAAGGCCCTGAAATCAGCAATATCACGAAGGATACTTTGCATGCTTGTTCTAGTCACCACATTGATCACACAAATACATGGCAATCACCCCTGTAAAGATAGAATGACATAGATCAAAACACATGTAGAGCTCATGCCCATATGATCCACACAACAAATGTGGTAAAAATGACAAATCCTCATAATCTGCTAAGTAACAGGAGCAAACATTTTATAGCACTATTGCATCAGTTATATGGGCATCAAGATGGACTCAAACAAGCATGTCACAATCTCCCAGTGAACATTTTGATATATCATATGCATCAATCGGAGCTATGGTCACGGAGTTATGATGCAATGAACAGGGCCCTAAAAACAACACATGATAAAGACTTAGAAGAAAAGGGGGGTCAACCTCAGATCTAGGGTTCGGATCTGGCATGGAAAATGAGGCCGGCCGGAGAACTCGCCAGAATAGTTCGCCGGACATCGTCCCGCGTGGCTGGAGATGCTTCGGGGGACCGGATCCAGTCGCCGGAGTTGGAGGAGACGGCCGGCGAGGTCACGTCGGGCGGAAGGCGGCGGCCGGTGAAGCGGGTCGGTGGCGGTGGCGGAGGCCGGAGCAACGGGGCGGCGCGGGCGCGAAGGCGGGCGAGGCAGCGAGTGGCGAACGGTGGCGGGGCAGGTCGGGCGTCCGCACGGGCCGGCGGCGTGCACGCAGGAGAGAGAGGGAGGCACGGTGCTGATGTGGTGGCGGTGGATTGGGCGCGCGGCGGCGGTGGATTGGCCGGGGTGATGCGTCCGGCGGATACGTCCGGCGCGGACGGACTTGTCCGGCGGCGCGAGGTGGAAGAAGACTAGGGTTTGGACCCGAAATTTCAGAGGGGTGCACATATTTATATGTAGGAGGAGTTTGGAGTGTCGAAATGGAGTGTAGTTTTCGACCACGCGATCATGATCCGACGGCGGAGGACATGGGAGTGGTTTGGAAGGGTTATTGCGCCATTTTGCAGGGGTGTTGGTCCGCAACACACACGAGGCCTTTACGGTTCCCCGGTTAACCATTGGAGCATCAAACGGACTCTTGAGTATGCAGAACCCAAGGGAAGGTATATGGTGGTAGGTAGGCAAATGGTAAAACCAAGGTTGGGCCTTGCTGGAGGAGTTTTACTCAAAGAAAACTGTCAAGTGGTTACCATAATACCCCACCGCGTAAGGAACGCAAAATCAAGGAACATAACACCGGTATGACGGAAACTAGGGCGGCAAGAGTGGAACAAAACACGAGGCATAAGGACGAGCCGTCCACCCTTTACCAAGTATATAGATGCATTAAAGTAAACGCGATACAATAATGATATCCCAACAATATCCCTGTTCCAACATGGAACAAACTTCATCTTCACCTGCAACTAGCAACGCTATAAGTGGGCTGAGCAAAAGCGGTAACATAGCCAAACAATGGTTTGCTAGGAAAGGTGGGTTAGAGGCTTGGCATGGCAATATGGGAGGCATGATATAGCAAGTGGTAGGTATCGCGACATAGCAATAGAGCGAACAACTAGCAAGCAAAGAAAGAAGTGATTTCGAGGGTATGGTCATCTTGCCTGCAAAGTTCTCATAGTTGACGAAAGCTTGATCCTCGTTAGCATACTCAACAGGTTCCTCGATCACGTACTCATCTCCCGGCTCTACCCACAGCAAGAACACAACCAAAGGACCAACAATCAATCACGGTGTAATGCACAATCAACATGATGCAAAACATGGCATGATATGCGAGATGTGATATGCAATGATATGCGTGCTCTAGAAGGAAAAGATTGTTCAAGGCATCAACTTGGCAAACCAAGTTTTCCGCTGGAAAGATGAGATGATTTCGGTCGAAATCGATATAAAGATCACCGGAATCGGATGCACGGTTTGCAAATGGCAAGCAAAACAAGAATGACACAATTCTGCGATTAACAACACGATGCCATCTAGAATGCAACGAGAAACTAAGCTACTGCACTCCAACATAGCAACAAAGCACATGGCAGTGATATTCTCAATATGCTTGACAAACACACTAGAATAGGTTCAAACAAGCATGGCAAAAGTGCAAAATATATCAGCTCCACAGACTTACTGAAAATACTAGCATGCTAGAAAATAACATCAGGAAGCCATGTTTAGAGCAAGCAAACAACATGCTAAAGGAACATATCATAGCAAAAGAAGGCATGGCATGAATATACTAAATGTATAAAACAAAAGTCCCTTACTAATCATGAGCCCAAAAGGCACAGAAGATATGATGGCACCCATGTAAACATAGCAAGTTTTATAAACTAAGCATGGCATAAACAGAATAATGAAGTCATCTTTGCGAGCTCAAATCACTAACCACAAGGCATTTCATGACAAGATAAGCATACTACCAGCAAGAAGACATGATCATGAAGCTAACCATGGCAAGAACAAGTTTATAGCTTGCATGGATCAACTACAACAACCATGGAAAAATTGATTAACACGTAAATATATGGCAAGCACCACATTGATCACAACACATGTAGAGCTCATGCCCATATATGCACACAACAAATGTGGTTTAACATGATCACCACATTGATCACAAAAATACATGGCAAGAACCCCTATAAAGATAGCATGGCATAGATGAAAACACATGTAGAGCTCATGCCCATATGATGCACACAACAAATGTGGCAAAAATGACAAATCCTCATAATCTGCTAAGTAACAGGAGCAAACATTTTATAGCACTCTTGTATCGGTTATTTGGGCATCAAGATGGTCTCAAACAAGCATGTCACAATGGAATGAAATGCAGAGCATCTCCCAATGAACATTTCGATATATCATATGCATCAATAGGAGCTACGGTCACGGAGTTATGATTCAATGAACATGGCCCTAAAATCAACACACGATAAAGACTTAGAAGAAAAAGGGGGGGTCAACCGGAATAGCTCGCTGGACTTCGTCCCGCATGGCCGGAGATGAGGCGGAGGTCGCCGGAGATGCTTGGGGGGGGGACCGGATCCGGTCGCGGGAGTTGGAGAGGGCTGGCGAGGTCGCATTGGGCGGAGGGTCGTGGCCGGTGAAGCAGGTCGGCGGAGGCCGGAGCAACAGGGCGACACGGGCGCAGAGGCAGGCGAGGCTGCGAGCGGCGAACGGCGGCGGGGCAGGTCGGGCGGCCGCGGGTGGCTCGGGCGGCCGCGGGCGATGCGCGGGCCGTGCGGGCCGGCTGCAAAACGGACAACGGGGAAAATGCTCAGATGCATGAGACGAACACGTATGCAAATGTGATGCACATGATGCCATGATATGAAATGCATGACATGAACAAAAAGCAACACGAAGACAAAACCCAACCATGAAGGGAATCTCATAACTTGAAGCCGAAAATGGCAGAGTCGAAGTACAAATATGGCAAGTTACATCCGGGGCGTTACAATATTTTATCCCTACTCTTATAAAAAGCATAGTCGGTGATGATCATGTGCCTGCCATCCTGCAATATAGGTCGTCCGAATTCACTGTGCGGAATAAATATCATTGTGGGCACCATGCAATGCAAGTGTTCATACTCCTCCATATAACTTTGTAATGTTGTATATATGTAGAAATTCTAAAATATTTTTTTGGCCACACTTTATTCAAAAGGAATGTTGTATGCAAAATAAACGTGAAGAGAGGGCTTTTTAGATCAATGGGGTACGTGATGTAACATGTGTGAATGTGTAGTTGATGCATTTGGCAGGGCCAAGAGATGTATGTGTGTGTATTACGTATTCGAGAGAGGCATGGATAGAGGGGCTGACAGGGGGCGTGGGAGAGATAGCACGAGAAATGAGTGTGGTCTAGAGAGAGAGAGAGAGAGAGAAATATGACGTCACGATGAGAGATTCCCTTGAGTGTGTATATGCAAGGGGGGAGTGGATAGAGGCACCAGGAGAATATTTTTGTGTGTGTGGTGTCTGTGTTGGTATGTGTAGGTGTGAGAAGATAACGACACATGGGGGCAGAGGGTGTGTCACCGCGTGAGGTCAGGTGGGTCGAGGTGAGGCCCTTCGTTCGGTTCCGTCCTGCGCCACATTGGTCGGCCCGTGACGCATTTAGGGAGACCCATGGATGACTAGTCGTACAAGACAAAGATAGCATAATTGTGAAGGACTCTATGTCCACTGACAAAGTCGGCTAGGATTTGTAACCATAGTTTCTCGGACTAAGGTAACCCCTTTATCTGTGATATTACTATACATCCAACCTAACTTTAAGGGGCATCCTACAGAATGCTCTGCTAGAATCATACTTGTCGATTAGGAAGAGAGGTGTGAGACAATGTGTGAGAGACAGGCCTAAAGATAATGTGCGTACAAGAGACACGTAGGCAGGTCTATGTATATAGAAAGGGTCGATGGGGATTGTGCGTGTGTATGCTTGCGAGAGGAAGAGTGCTTGTTATAAAGGTTAGTGAAAACAGTCGTAAATGGTTACGAGAGGGAGGGAGGGTTATATCAAGAGCATCTGTGCGAGAAAGACACCTCGGGAGAGAGTGTGTGAGCATGTGTGAGAGACCACCGATGGAGAGTGAAACTACACGTACAAGACTGCTGTACACATTGATTAAAGATATAAATTGTATCCAAATATTAGGATGGGATCATGATATTTGCAGTTCGCATAAGGAACATTCATTGATCCATCAGACATCTAGATTTTATCGAATTTGAGCATGTCTATGTTATTATTCGATACAATTGATCCACATAGTTAGTATTTTGAACTCCAAACAATGCATCGCTTTAGCAATCGAATATAAACGTGAGTATAGTTCATGTTGTGTGTAAAAAGCACATTATACATATAAAAGTTACACAATGAACAACATAAATAGCTACCTATGAACTAGCATACATTTGAATTCAACTTAAAGTGGTTTAAAAAAAATCAAATTCAACATGAACTCCATTCAATTATTTGAATTTGATATCATGGCATGTGTAAATCATACCTAAATTATGGGGGAACCAATCTTTGCTCTGATTTTGTACATAATAGCATATGTAGTCGTGTACAAAATAGATTCTAATTTAGCTCCTCCATTCCAAAATAATCGTAGTTATAGGATTTTGAAGTGTCAAAATTTCAAAAAGAAGCGGATAATTTAATGAGGTTTTCAAACATACAAGGTCAAATTTAACGTTGTCTATTTAGGTCAATCCTCAAAGTTCAAGAGTACTCTAAACGTGAATGCTTGTGTTTCAAAATTTCGAACGAAGCGCCAAAAGAGCCTCTACTCGCCCGAAACTGCGTGAGACCAATGTTTGGTAGTACAAGGAAATTACTTTTCTAATAACTCCGACCATGAAACCTACCGGCCCGATGTCCATAGGTCTAAACCTGGGCAGGTTTGTAGCTTCATCTAGACGCCACGCAACCGCCTCCGAAAAACATTCATACACAACGGCCGCCTAAGCACACATGCGCACAGCCGAAATCACTCCCACCCACTATTTGGGACACCTGGGATTACCATCCTACCCCCAACCCCCAGTAGGTCCGAAATTTAAGAGGGGGCAAAGTTTGTACTTTCCCCAAATTTCAAACAAGCGCATCCCATCTTCTATTCAGAAAAGCCAAAAACAACCGCGTCCCAGACCGAAACATGGTTCTCCCCCTTCCCCCGCCCACCCGTCCGATTCCCCATTCGTACTCCGTGGGCACAAAAACTACCCCTCCAACAGCGGCGAAACCCCGACGTCCTCTGTCCGCCATGCCATTCCACCCATCAACCGCCACCCTCCTCCATCACAATGGAGCCGATACCCCAACGTCGTCATCCACCGCAACCTCAACCGCAATGCCCTCCACGGCTAGTAGTTTAAGCCGAGGCCGAGCCATCTGTATGTGAGCCAGTTCAACCACGCCGTCCTGCGCCTCACCGCTGCCGCTCCAACTTCGCCACCCTCCACCGTACTGGAGCTATTTCTGCTACGCCATCCTTCGTCGCCTCGGATTTGCTTCCCCTCCGCCGAAGACATATGGCCACGGCAACACATCCAACAATTTGGCCATGGGTTCGTCCAAGCCTGCACCCTCCTCCAGAACATCGGTTTCCCCGGCAAAAATAAGAAGATCGGCGCGACATGTGGAGGCGACCACACTAGCAACCGAAAATGGTACTCATCTTCCCTTATTCATGCAAATCTTACGTGTTTGCTTGCACGGTATTCATCCCACAGAAGACACTAATTGAACGCTTCTTCTTGATACTATTTCACCTTAGCTAGAGGTCCGTCGCCCCCCTGAATTTCAATTCCTGCTAAGTTGATTCCCAATTAATGGAAGCATTCCCCGGCGTAACAGGCGCTAGTCTACCTATTACACTAGGGAAGCAGAGCCTCGGTGTTTATCTTAGGGGCGTGTGGGGCCTAGAGCTACTGGCGCCCGACCTGAAGGTCAGCCGGGATTAAAGGGATGGCCTGGGGGCGCTGCCAAGAATGGCGGTGGTGTGAGGTCGAGGGGAGGGAGGGGCGGCGGAGGGAGGGGTCTGGGCCGGTGGTCGTTGGCGGTTCGAGAAAGATCATCAACAGTGACTGGCAGGAGGTAGACGAAGGACATATGCCCGTTCCTTATAGATCGGACGGTTCATTAAAATTTTTTATTGCCCTATTGATTTTCAGTTAACTGTTATCTTGATATGACCACATGTGCTGGTGTGCTAGAGGAGTACCTGCATTTCATGTGCTCATATATTACAAAATCATACGGAGTAGAATCTAATTTTGTTTGCTGATGACCCACAAGTATAGGGATCCATCGTAGTCCTTTCGATAAGTAAGAGTGTCGAACCCAACGAGTTGCAGAAGGAAATGATAAGCGGTTTTCAGCAAGGTATTCTTTGCAAGCACTGAAATTATAGGTAACAGATAGTTTTGTGATAAGATAATTTGTAACGAGCAAGAAGTAACAAAAGTAAATAAAGTGCAGCAAGGTGGCCCAATCCTTTTTGTAGGAAAGGACAAGCCTGGACAAATTCGTATATAGAGAAAAGCGCTCCCAAGGACACATGGGAATTATCGTCAAGCTAGGTTTCATCACGATCATATGATTCACGTTCGGTACTTTGATAATTTGGTATGTGGGTGGACCGGTGCTTGGGTGCTGTCCTTACTTGGACAAGCATCCCACTTATGATTAACCTCTATTGCAAGCATCTGCAACTACAACAAAAGTATTAAGGTAAACCTAACCATAGCATGAAACATATGGATCCAAATCAGCCCCTTATGAAGCAACGCATAAACTAGGGTTTAAGCTTATGTCACTCTAGCAACCCATCACCTACTTATTACTTCCCAATGCCTTCCTCTAGGCCCAAATAATGGTGAAGTGTCATGTAGTCGACGTTCACATAACACCACTAGAGGAGAGACTAGCTAGGGCCGCTAAACGATAGCGCTTGTCGGGAGGCAACCCAATTTAATTTTTATTCCTTGCTTTTTGATGCTGTTTAGTAATAAATAATTTATCTAGCCTCTGTTTTGGTTGTGTTTTTTGTGTTTAATTAGTGTTTGTACCAAGTAGAACCGTTGGGAAGACTTGGGGAAAGTCTTTTTGATCTTGCTGTAAAAAACAGAAACTTTAGCGCTCACAATAATTGCTGCCATTTTTATTTGGAAGGTGCTATTTAGTTAATTCTTTTTGCATATGATTAATAGATAAATTCCTCATGTCCAGAAATTTATTTTAGAATTGTTGGGGTTCCAGAAGTGGTCGAAACCTACAGATTACTACAGACTATTCTGTTTTTTTGACAGATTCTGTTTTTCTTGTGTTGTTTTCTTATTTTGATGAATCTATGGCTACAAAAAGATTTTATAAATCATATAGAAGTTGGAATAAAGTAGGTTTAACACCAATATAAATCAAGAATGAGTTCATTACAGTACCTTGAAGTGGTGTTTTGTTTTCTTTCGCTAACGGAGCTCACGAGATTTTCTATTTTGAGTTTTGTGTTGTGAAGTTTTCAAGTTTTGGGTAAAGATTTGATTGATTATGGAACAAGGAGTGGCAAGAGCCTAAGATTGGGGATGCCCATGGCACCCCAAGGTAAAATTCAAGTACACCAAAAAGGCTAAGCTTGGGGATGCCCCGGAAGGCATCCCCTCTTTCTTCTTCGTCCATCGGTAACTTTACTTGGAGCTATATTTTTATTCACCACATGATATGTGTTTTGCTTGGAGCGTCTTGTACGATTTGATTCTTTGCTTTTTTGTTTACCACAATCATCCTTGCTGTACACACCTTTTGACAGAGACTCACATGATTTGAAATTTATTAGAATACTCTATGTGCTTGACTTATATCTTTTGAGCTATATAGTTTTTGCTCTAGTTCTTCACTTATATCTTTTAGAGCACGGTGGTGGATTTGTTTTATAGAAACTATTGTTCTCTCATACTTCACTTATATTATTTTGAGAGTCCTTTAGAACAACATGGAAATTTTGTTTTAGGAACAGTATAAAAACTTTCATAGAAGTGCATTGAATACTATGAGAAGTTTGATACTTGATAATTGTTTTGAGATATGGAGATGGTGATATTAGAGTCATGCTAGTTGAGTAGTTGTGAATTTGATAAATACTTGTGTTAAAGTTTGTGGTTCCCGTAGCATGCACGGATGGTGAACCGTTATGTGATGAAGTCGGGGCATGATTTATTTATTGATTGTCTTCCTTATGAGTGGCGGTCGGGGACGAGCGATGGTCTTTTCCTACCAATCTATCCCCCTAGGAGCATGCGCGTAATACTTTGTTTTGATAACTAATATATTTTAGCAATAAGTATGTGAGTTCTTTATGACTAATGTTGAGTCCATGGATTATACGCACTCTCACCCTTCCACCATTGCTAGCCTCTCTAGTATCGTGCAACTTTCGCCGGTACCTTAAACCCACCATATACCTTCCTCAAAACAGCCACCATACCTACCTATTATGGAATTTCCATAGCCATTCCGATATATATTGCCATGCAACCTTCCACCGTTCCGTTATTATGACACGCTTCATCATTGTCATATTGCTTGCATGATCATGTAGTTGATATCGTATTTGTGGCAAAGCCACCATTCGTAATTCTTCATACATGTCACTCATGCATCATTGCACATCCCGGTACACCACCGGAGGCATTCACATAGAGTCATATTTTGTTCTAAGTATTGAGTTGTAATTCTTGAGTTGTAAGTAAATAAAGTGTGATTATCATCATTATTATAGCATTGTACCAAATAAGGAAAGGATGATGGAGACTATGATTCCCCCACATGCCGGGATGAGACTCCGGACGAAATAGAAAAAATAAACAAAAAAAGAGGCCATAAAAAAAGAAGGCCAAAAAAATGAATGAGAGAAAAAGAGAGAAGGGACAATGCTATTATCCTTTTTCCACACTTGTGCTTCAAAGTAGCACCATGATCTTCATGATAGAGAGTCTCCTATGATATCACTTTCAAATACTAGTGGGAATTTTTCATTATAGCACTTGGCTTGTATATTCCAATGATGGGCTTCCTAAAAATGCCCTAGGTCTTCATGAGAAAGCGAGTTGGATGCACACCCACTTAGTTTCTTTTGTTATAGCTCTAGTGCATCCGTTGCATGGCAATCCATACTCACTCACATTGATATCTATTGATGGGCATCCCCATAGCTCGTTGATACGCCTAGTTTATGTGAGACTATCTTCTCCTTTTTTGTCTTCTCCACAACCACCATTCTATTCCACATATAGTGCTATATACATGGCTCACACTCATATATTGCATGAAGATTGAAAAAGTTTGAGCACATCAATAGTATGAAACAATTGCATGTCTTGTCATCGGGGTTGTTCATGATTTAAATATTTTGTGTAGTGAAGATATAGCATAGCCAGACTATATGATTTTGTAGGGATAACTTTCTTTGGCCATGTTATTTTGAGAAGACATAATTGCTTAGTTAGTATGCTTGAAGTATTATTATTTCTATGTCAATATTAAACTTTTGTCTTGAATCTTTTGGATCTGAACATTCATGCCATAATAAAGAAAAAATGCATTGAGAAATATGTTAGAAAGCGTTCCACATCAAAAATTCTTTTTTATCATTTACCTACTCGAGGACAAGCAGGAATTAAGCTTGGGGATGCTTGATACGTCTCCAACGTATCTATAATTTTTTATTGCTCCATGCAATTATATTATCTATTTTGGATGTTAATGGTCTTTATTTTACACTTTTATATCATTTTTGGGACTAACCTACTAACCGGAGGCCCAGCCCAAGTTGTTGTTTTTTTTGCCTATTTTAGAGTTTCACTAAAAAGGAATATCAAACAGAGTCCAAATGGAATGAAACCTTCGGGAACGTGATTTTCTAAACAAACGTGATCCAGGAGACTTGGAGTGGGTGGCAAGAAACAATCGAGGAGGCCACAAGGTTGGGGTGCGCTTCTACCCCCCTAGGTGCGCCCTCCACCCTCGTGGGCCCCTTGTTGCTCCACCGACGTACTTCTTCCTCCTATATATATCCACGTACCCCCGAAACATCCAGGAGCATCACGAAAACCTAATTCCACCGACGCAACCTTCGGTACCCAAGAGATCCCATCTTGGGGCCTATTCCATCTTGGAGCTCCGCTGGAGGGCCTCTACATCAACTCCATGGCCTCCTCGGTGATGTGTGAGTAGTTTACTTCAGACCTTCGGGTCCATAGTTATTAGCTAGATGGCTTCTTCTCTCTCTTTAGATCTCAATACAAAGTTCTCCTCGATTTTCTTGGAGATCTATTCGATGTAATCTTCTTTTGTGTGTATTTGTCGAGATCCGATGAATTGTGGGTTTATGATCCAGTTTATCTATGAACAATATTTGATTCTCCTCTGAATTCTTCTATGTATGATTGGTTTATCTTTGCAAGTCTCTTCGAATTATCAGTTTGGTTTGGCCTACTAGATTGATCTTTCTTGCAATGGGAGAAGTGCTTAGCTTTGGGTTCAATCTTGCGGTGCTTGATCCCAGTGACAGAAAGGGAACCGACACGTATTGTATTGTTGCCATCGAGGATAAAAAGATGGGGCTTATATCATATTGCATGAGTTTATCCCTCTACATCATGTCATCTTACTTAAAGCATTACTCTGTTCTTATGAACTTAATACTCTAGATGCATGCTGGATAGCGGTCGATGTGTGGAGTAATAGTAGTAGATGCAGAATCGTTTCAGCCTACTTGTCGCGGACGTGATGCCTATATATATAATCATACCTAGATATTCTCATAACTATGCTCAGTTCTATCAATTGCTCGACAGTAATTCGTTTACCCACCGTAATACTTATGCTCTTGAGAGAAGCCACTAGTGAAACCTATGGCCCCGGGTCTATCTTCCATCATATTAATCTTCAAATGCTTAGTTATTTCTATTGCCGTTTATTTTACTTTGCATCTTTATTTCTCATTATCATAAAAATACCAAAAATATTATCTTATCATATCTATCAGATCTCACTCTCGTAAGTGACCGTGAAGGGATTGACAACCCCTTTATTTCTCATTCATGGGCCGACCATAACGGGCCCTCGTTAATCGATTGTATTTTGATGATGCTATGAAAACAGCCTAACGTATTAACGGGCCACAAATAGGCCGACTGTAACCACGGGCTGAATTTGGCCCACAAGCAGAAAATGACAGTAACGGGCCGTAAGTAAACGAAGGTGGAAATGAGCCCAAGAATAAATGGGCCCCGAGAAGGCCGAAAGATAACATCGGCTGGAAACGGCCCAACGGAATAATGGGCCGTTAATGGGCATAAAGTGATATACTATTCATTATGGGCCAGTTTCAACACGTGCCGTTAATGGGTATAAAGTGATACACTGTTCATTACGGGCTAGTTTTACCATGGGTCGCTAATGGGCCGAGAGTAATAAGTGCCTCATATGGTCCGAAAGACGTCATGGGCCATACATGGGCCGGAAGTTAAAATGGGCTCGAATTATATTGGACGGCCCAGATGACGCTACTAGGCCTAATTGGGATAGGCCGTTAACGGGCCCTGGGTTAGTGGGCTGTAAATGGTCTATATGCGAACAGGCCATTAACAGGCTTGCCATGGGCCGGCCCGCCACCTTTTAACCAAGTCAAACAGGCTGGCCTTTTCATAGGAATGGGCCTCTGTTGGGCCGTGCCATGTGTCGACGTATCATAGGCGCTTTGGGTCCAATGAGTGGATGACATCTGTCCCAACGGTGAGCCGACACATGTTTCCTCCAGCCAATGATGATTTTACACGTGGAAAATTCCCATTGGTCGGGGCTGTTAACGGGTTATCGGATCCAAAACCGGACCCGATAGCTTAACGATGTTCCGTTTTGGTGGATGCCACGTGTCAGTCACCCTTGACGAAAGCACTTCTGTGGCGCGATTTATCGTCATGGAAGTGGACACTTCCGTGATGATAATTTTGGTAATGTCATGGAACACTTCTACATAGCACAGGTATGACTATCTTGATTCTGTCATAAATTTGTCATGGATGTACATGCATGACAAAAAACGTGACCTACTATGACAAACACGTATCATCACGGAAGTGTATTTTTTTGTAGTGCATATAGTGCCTTGTTGAGCATGTATACCATATCAGGATGCTTTGGATCTTCAAAACCAAGTGGTTGAGTGACATACACTTCTTCTTCAATATTTTTGTTGAGGAAGGCACTCTTTACATCCATTTGGTACAGCAGAATGTTGTTGTAGTATGCATAGGCTAGCAGCACACGAATTGCTTCAAGCCTAGCCACCGGAGCAAAGGTTTCATTGAAGTCAATTCCTTCCACTTGTGTGTAACCTTGGGCAACGAGGCGAGATTTGTTTTGAACAATTTGACCATGCTCATCTTGTTTATTACGATAGATCCCTTTGGTGCCAATAATGTTGTGCTTGCATGGATCAGGGTGTTTGACTAGCTCCCAGACATTATTCCGTTCAAATTGCTGAAGCTCGTCTTGCATAGCTTGAATCCATTCAGGCTCCATGAAGGCTTCATCAACTTTCTTGGGTTCAGATATAGAATGTAGCAACCCAACCTCAGACGGTCAAGTCTCTGTGCTTAAGTGTCATCCCTGGATCGGTATGCTGACACACACAGTACTCAAGGATTTATAACAGAGGTAAATCACATGTAAAAAGTAACATAAATACTATTACCTGAATCCAAATAGCGGAAGTAACAAGGTTGTGGATTCCCATCAACACCAACGGCAAAGTTGAGTGTAGAAATCGTAACCCTTAACGTATCACTTACTCGTCGTAAGATAATCCTGCAACATGAGACGTTGCAGCCACAAAGGGTCAGTACATTGAATGTACTGGCAAATTCACACCATAGAGAATGATGAATAAAGGCTATCACTACATGCATATTTGGCTGGTGGAAAGGCTCTATGGTTTAGTTTTGCGAAAAGCCAATTTTTCCCTACTTCAAAAGAATAAATTTTATTTAACTATCATGGTGGTTGTTAAACATTAAGAATGGTTGACAGCATTCTCAATCCCAATTAAGCATCATCATTAAACAAAACCCAACAAAATTAAATTTTAGAGTAACATGATGAGATTCACATGATAATCCAAGTACTAGATACTCAAGATGTCCATAACCGGGGACGCGGCTAATCATGATTAGTTTATACACTCTGCAGAGGTTTGCGCACTTTTCCCCAGAAGACTCAATCGCCTCCGCTTGGTTTCTCGCACTACATGGTGTTTGAGAAGACGGATGACCAAGACATAGTCTTTCAGAAGCGCTAGCACCTTACGATGGATAGACTGTTACACCGACTTTCCCCTACATCTGCTAGTCTACCCTGTAAGAGTTCGCACGACTTAATCAACTATGCTAGAGCCCATAATAGCTTGTGGCTGCACACGGAAGTTTCTAGTATGAATAATCTCATGTTCCCTTTGAGCCTGGGTGGTGGTCCATAAAAAAACGGTAATCCTGGTCTACCCAGGTGCCCAGACAGGCAATCCTGGAATACCCAGGTGCCTCAATCCACCCAGATGTGTGTTTAAGTTGCCACCTTAAGTAAACCATTAATTAACAATCTCACATCTATCATGAATACTCTCAAAAACCCAATCCACGTCTACGAGCATAGCATGGCAACATAAGCATAACGTAAAAGTAACTCCCAAGGTTTGAATGCAGGCCAATAGGTTCCTACCTCATCAACTACTTCCCAATACCCAAATGTTATCAATCCTACTCATGCAATGTTTGAGGGTGAAGCTAATGCATAAAAACTGGGTATGAAAGGGGATATGATCAAAGTGTGAACTTGCCTGCAATGTTGATGAAGATGATTCGCACTCAAAAATCTTGATAGCTCTACTCATCACACTCCGGTCAATCTATCGTAATCAAGCAATAGTAACCACACATAAGAAATCACTCAAAAGACTAGAAAGATCGAAGAAGACGATTCAGAAAACTTCAAAACCAAGCAAATAACTCTTGCAACATAAAACAATTTCTAACAGTACCAAAATTATATGAATTTGGCCTTATGAGAAAGTTTAGGTCAAGAGCTTCGATTTGCAAAAAGAATCAACTCAAATGGAGCTACGAAACTCAAGTTATGATCAAACGAAGTTTAAATCTAAATCTGATCTAATTAAAATTTTAAAACTTTCAAAAACATGTTTGAGTTGGATTAATGGATAGAGGAGTTCGTAACAAAGAAGTGGGTGTTGGTTTCATCGAATTCCGACTATCGAGCAACAAGTTATGAGCGTTGCAAGATCAGGGACTAATCTGTAAAACAAATTATCACAGATAGGTCCATGGCCGAAAATATAAAATAAAAGAAAAAGAGAAACGCTACCGAACGAACATTCGCTATAGAACGCTTAAAGGATGAAAACCGTTCGCTACAGATCTAAACGGGTGAACGCTCGCTATCTAACAAAACCAAAAGAAATAAACCGTATTAAAAGAAAAACCGGACTATATATAAAAAAACGGCGGGTTTTCTCGGTTTATACCGGTCGCGTGAGATGAACCGGTGGCGGCGGCGGTTTTTCTCCGGTGAGGCGGGACAACGGCGACGGCGAGCTCTGGCGCGGCAGCAGCAACGCGAAGCGGCTCCGGCGAGAGAGCGGCGCGGCGCGGATGCGGGCGTGCGGCAAGGTGGCGGAGGGGCGCGACGCGGATGCGGGGAGGAGAGGCGGCAGGGCGCAGTTGCGGCGGTGAAGCTCGCCGACAGCAGCGGCGGCTGCGGCGGTTCCGCGCATGCAGGCGAGCAGCGGGGAAAAGAGAGAGAGATAGGGGCGGCGGGCGCGGCTTTATAGGGGAGGGGAGGAGGTGGCTGAGGGAGTCCTGGATTAGGGGGTGTCCGGATGGCCGGACTATACCTTCAGCCGGACTCCTGGACTATGAAGATACAAAATTGAAGACTTCATCCCGTGTTCGGAAGGGACTTTCCTTGGCGTGGAATGGAAGTTTGGCGATACGGATATATAGATCTCCTACCATTGTAACCGACTTTGTGTAACCCTAACCCTCTACGGTGTCTATATAAACCGGAGGGTTTTAGTCTGTAGAACAAGATACGGAACAACAATCATACCATAGGCTAGCTTCTAGGGTTTAGCCTCTCCGATCTCGTGGTAGATCTACTCTTGTACTACCCATATCATCAATATTAATCAAGCAGGACGTAGGGTTTTACCTCCATCAAGAGGGCCCGAACCTGGGTAAAACTTCGTGTCCCTTGCCTCCTGTTACCATCCGGCCTAGACGCACAGTTCGGGACCCCCTACCCGAGATCCGCCGGTTTTGACAACGACATTGGTGCTTTCATTGAGAGTTCCTCTGTGTCGTCGCCGTCAGTCTTGATGGCTCCTACGATTATCAATAGAGATGCAGTCTAGGGTGAGACCTTCCTCCCCGGACAGATCTTCGTCTTCGGCGGCTTCGCACTGCGGGCCAATTCACTTGGCCATCTGGAGCAGATCGAAAGCTATGCCCCTGGCCGTCAGGTCAGATTTGGAAGTTTAAACTACACGGCTGACATCCGCGGGGACGTGATCTCCGAAGGATTCGAGCCACTGCCAACCGCGCCCCACTGTCCCGACGAGCATGATCTAGCTCTGCCGCCGAACAGTGCCCTGGAGGCTGCACCCGCATTGGCTTCGACCCTTAATTCGGAGCCAACTGCGCCAATCGAGGATGGGTGGTTGGCGGCCGCCTCGGGGGCTGCGATCCCAAGGGCGATCGAGCCGAACACCAGCCCCGCACTCTGCGAGACTCGTGACTCCAAGGAGCCGTTCTCCTCTCCTGACTCTGAACCCTCCGCGCCCCTGCCGATCGAATCCGATTGGGCACCGATCATGGAGTTTACTGCCGCGGACATCTTTTAGCACTCGCCTTTCAGCGATATTCTGAAAACACTAAAGTCTCTCTCTTTATCAGGAGAGCCCTGGCCGGACTATAGTCAGCAAGGTTGGGATACAGACGATGAAGAAATTCAAAGCCCACCCACCACCCACTTTGTAGCCACTGTCGACGATTTAACCAACATGCTCGACTTCGACTCCGAAGACAACGACGGTATGGACACCGATGCAGGAGACAATGAAGAACCAGCACCTATTGGGCCCTGGAAAGCCACCTCATCGTATGACATATACATGGTGGACACCCCAAAAGAAGGAGATGGCAATGGAACAGCGGAGGATGACCCCTCCAAGAAACAGCCTAAGCGCCGGCGTCAGCGGCGCCGCTCAAAATCCCACCAAAGCAAACACGGCGATTCCGGCACGGGAGATACTAATACTCCGGAGAGTGCCGAAGAAAACCCCCTCCAGCAAGATTCGGCACAGGAGGATGGAGAAGCCAGCCCTCATGAGAGAACGGCAGACAGAGAGGTCGAGGACGATAATTATACGCCTCCCTCCGAAGACGAGGCAAGCCTCGACGACGACGAATTCGTCGTGCCAGAGGATCCTGTCGAGCAAGAGCATTTTCAACGCAGGCTTATGGCCACGGCAAGAAGCCTCAAGAGAAAACAGTAACATCTTAGAGCTGATCAAGATTTGCTAGTCGACAGATGGACTAAAGTCCTTGCGGTCGAAGAGCATAAACTCGAACGCCCCTCCAAGAGCTACCCAAAGCGCAGGTTGCTACCCCGATTAGAGGAGGAAGCACTTAAACCTACATCACCAGCACTTGATACGGCCTACCGGCCACCTCGTGGCCGCGACAGAGAGGCCTCTCGACCCTCCACTCAAGCCGCACCCCGTACCAAGGCACGGGAAAATGCGCCTGACCTACGAGATATGTTGGAGGACAAGGCAAGGCAAACAAGATCGATCTACGGATCGCGTGGGCGCCCCATGACTCGAGACGATAACCGTCACGCCGGACACAAATCCGGCCGGCCCGAACACAGTAGACAAAGTTCATTGGAGCTACGTCATGATATAGCCCAGTACAGAGGTGCCGCACACCCACTATGCTTCACAGACGAAGTAATGGATCATCAAATCCCTGAGGGTTTCAAACCCGTAAACATCGAATCATATGATTGCACAACAGATCCTGCGGTATGGATCGACGATTATCTCCTTCATATCCATATGGCCCGTGGCGATGATCTCCACGCCATCAAATACCTCCCACTCAAGCTTAAAGGACCAGCTCAGCATTGGCTTAACAGCTTGCCAGCAAGATCAATCAGTTGTTGGGAGGACCTGGAAACCGCATTCCTCGACAATTTCCAGGGCACTTATGTGCGACCCCCAGACGCACATGACCTAAGCCACATAATTCAGCAGCCAGATGAATCGGCCAGGCAATTCTGGACACGGTTCCAACAAAGAAAAATCAAATAGTCGACTGTCCGGACGCAGAGGCCCTAGCAGCCTTCAAGCACAATATCCGTGACGAGTGGCTTGCCCGACACCTTGGACAGGAAAAGCCGAAATCTATGGCAGCACTCACGACACTCATGACTTGCTTTTGTGCGGGAGAAGATAGCTGGCTTGCTCGTAGCAACAATATGACCAAGAACCCTGGTAATTCGGATACCAGGGACAGTAGTGGCAGGTCGCGTCGCAACAAGCAGAAGTGCCGCATTAACGGCGACAATGCTGAGGATACGACAGTTAATGCCAGATTCAGAGGCTATAAATCCGGTCAGCGGAAAAAGCCATTCAAAAGAAATCCTAGGGGCCCGTCCAGTTTGGACCGAATACTCGACCGCTTGTGCCAGATACACGGCAGCCCCGAAAAGCCGGCCAATCAGACCAACAGGGATTGTTGGGTGTTCAAGCAGGCATGCAAGTTAAATGCCGAAAATACTGACAAGGGGCTGCATAGCGATGACGAGGAAGAGCCCTGGCCGCCGAACAACAGTGGACAGAAGGGTTTTCCCCCACAAGTGCGGACGGTGAACATGATATACGCAACCCACATCCCCAAGAGGGAGCATAAGCGTGCGTTAAGGGACGTATACACGGTAGAGCCAGTCGCCCCAAAGTTCAACCCATGGTCCTCCTGCCCGATCACCTTTGATCGAAGGGACCATCCCACTAGCACCCGTCATGGCGGATTCGCCGCATTGGTTCTACACCCAATTATTGACGGATTTCATCTCACTAGAGTCCATATGGATGGCGGCAGCAGCCTGAACCTGCTTTACCAGGATACAGTGCGGAAAATGGGCATAGATCCCTCGAGGATTAAGCCCACCAAAACGACCTTTAAAGGCGTAATACTAGGTGTAGAGGCCAACTGTACAGGCTCAGTCACACTTGAAGTGGTCTTCGGATCTCCGGATAATTTTCAAAGCAAGGAGTTAATATTCGACATAGTCCCATTCCGTAGTGGCTATCACGCACTGCTCGGGCGAACCACATTTGCCAAGTTCAATGCGGTACCGCACTATGCATCCTTAAGCTCAAGATGCCAGGCCCTCGAGGAGTAATTACGGTCAATGGAAACACCGAACGCTCTCTCCGAACGGAGGAGCACATGGCGGCCCTTGCTGCGGAAGTACAAAGCAGCCTCTCCAGGCAGTTCTCCAGTCCGGCTATTAAACGTCCGGACACCGTCAAGCGCGCCCGGAGTAACCTACAACAAGACCGCCTGGCATGTTCAGAGAAGGCGTAGAAATGCGGCCCCAACCCCAACGCTCGCAAAAATGCGACGCTAGTGCTTCGCGTACATAACTATGCTCTAGAAATACCATGGGTATAGGGGGAGGGGCACCATCACGGCACGCCCGTAACACGGCTTAAACCGCACCAGGGGCTGCCGATTTTTTACTTTTCTCTTACTTTCAGGACTCCATTCTTCGGAAGGCCTGTTCGGCAGTTTGCCGCACAGATGATGCAAGAACCAGGGAAGCAGACAAGCCATGCCGCATTACGGAACTCCCAGGTGGTCTCTATCACAAGCAGTATACCTGTTTCGGATACCATTCCGCAGCCTGCCCCTAAAACGGACATGTTAAATAGTCCAACCTTTTTCTTATCGCATTATTTTGTATCGTTCTGCTTTGATCGCAGCCCTTTTTAATAAACAATGCATAGCTTTTGTCTATTTTTGCATTACCCTTTTTTTTACAAATATATGTTCCTTAATGACATGCTGCACCCGTACACTTTGGTACGGCCAAAATACGCCAGGGGCTTTAGTACCCCTCAATATGGTGTGAGAAGTCCGAACACTTTAACAAGTGCGGCACCCCGAACTTATAGCATTATATGCATCGGCTCCGAATCATGTCTTGGGTCAATAGTTGGGTTTGCCCGGCTCCTATGTTTTGGTGCCTTACGTTCCGCTATATCGGCTAAGGTAGCACTAGGAGAACTACTGCGATTGTGCCCCAGTTGAGCTGGGTCGAGCACCTCAGTAGAGAAAGCTAAAACTGACTGTCATGATGAAGCGAGAGCTGGTCGCTGTTCGGTAGGTTTTTCGAGTCCCTAAAGACTTATGCCGCTTAGAGCGAGGAGTCGGCTCCGTCCGGCCAAGGCGTGGATAGCGCCCTAAACTCGGTCTTCCGAATACCAGGGGCTTCGCCGAAATTTAAAATTATAGAATTCTATGGCTAAGTGAGAGTGTTCACGCATTATAGTCTGATTGCCTTGTTCGTTGTGCTGAGCGCCTCCCTCGAAGGACCCAAACATGGGAAAAAGAGCGCTCAGGTTTATCCCCGAACACCCCAGCACTAGCGGCACGGGGGCAGAAGCCGACGACTCGCCATCTCTCAGAATCAATAAACAGCCGCACAGAAGGTAATATTTTAAATTCCAACAGCATTGCTTAGCGCATATGAACAAGTTTTCAGCGCACAGTACAAAACGAGCGAGTTTTACTCAAAAATTACATCCCTGGAACATTCATCCGCCACAAGGTGGGCACCCTTCAGAACATCCATATAATAATTCTCGGGCTTGCGATGCTCCTTCCCCGGTGGTGGCCCGTCTTTCACAAGCTTCTCAGCATCCAACTTTCCCCAGTGCACCTTAGCACGGGCAAGTGCCCTACGGGCACCTTCAATGCAGACGGAGCGCTTGATGACTTCGAGCCTTGGACAGGCCCCCACCAGCCGCCGCACTAGCCCGAAATAGCTCCCAGGCAGAGCCTCTCCAGGCCACAGCCAAACTATGAGGCCCTTCATGGCCTGTTCGGCCGCCTTGTGGAGCTCGACTAGTTGCTTCAGCTGGTCGCTCAGGGGCACGGGGTGTCCGGCCTCAGCATACTGAGACCAGAACACCTTCTCTGTCGAGCTGCCCTCCTCGGCTCGATAGAATGCGGCGGCATCGGACACGCTACGGGGAAGATCTGCGAACGCTACTGGAGAGCTCCGGATTCGGGTAAGTAACAAGTAACTCACGTTTATGTGTTTGCTTTGCATAGAGAATGCCTTACCCACCGCTATCTTTTTCACCGGATCCAACTCCTGGAGGGTCTTTTGGGATTCGGCCTTGGCAGACTTGGCAGTTTCAATAGCCGCCGCGAGCTCGGACGCTCGCGTCTTTGAGTCAAGCTCCAAACTCTCATGTTTTTTCATGAGAACCTGGAGCTCTTGCTGCACCTTGCCAACCTGGGCCTCATACTTCTCCCGCTCGGTGCGCTCCGTGGCCGCCCTCTTCTCGGCCTCGAGCAGCGCTTGCTTAAGGGTCGCCACCTCAGACGTGGCCCCTACAATAGCCACGATAATCCTGTCATTTTTTGCAATTGCACCTTTATATATATATATATTTAAACAAGGTATTTCTTACCTTCCTTGTCCTAGAGATTCTTCTTGGCACGCCCGAGCTCTTGCTCGAACTACTCAAGGTTCTGCTTTAGCGTGTCCACTTCCGCAGTCAGTACGGCGGACGCCAGCAGAGAAGCCTGCATACGCATATTGACTCTTTTTTGTTAGACTCCTGCGAATTTAATTTGATCCTCTATTCGGCTTTTCTTCCCGAACGCCAAACAGAGCATCAGGGGCTACTGTCTATGCGGTAATATTATTTACACATTATTTACTTACCTCAATGCCTGTTAAAAGGCTAGCACAAGCTTCAGTCAGTCCGCTCTTGGCGTACTGAACCTTCTGGACCACCGCACTCATAATAGTGCGGTGCTCCTCGTCGATGGAGGCACCTTTGAGCACCTCCAACAGATTGTCCGGCACCTCCGGTTGGACGGGGGTCACCGGCAGGGTGGGCTGGCTCCTCTTGGAAGGAGGTCGCCCGCCGGACTCTGGAACCTTTGAAGGTTCCGGAGCGGTGTCCGGCCTAGAGCCGGACTTGGAGCCCTGGGGGGTTTTATCCCCTATACTCCTGGAGTCCGGGAGGTCGCCATGCGGCACCTCCAGGACCACCTCCTCCTGGCTTGGAGCCTGTTGGGACAACACTTCGGCGTCGTCCGTAGGGCGGGGGGAGGAAGCCGTCGGAAGCGAATTCACATCCGACGAGGCCAGTGAACTGCTCGACGACGCGTCGAGCCGGTCTTTGGGTGGGCTGCATAAACATATTCGACATAAGGGAAAGCTATGCAATAAGGGAATACTATGAATTACTCTGGTATCCGGATACTTACGATTTCGCCAGGGGCTTGGCCCTGAGCAGCCACTCCTCTCCGCCGTCGTCGGTGTCGATGGAGTAGTCCGGAGGAAGTGTTTTCCCCTTCTTGGACCCTTCGGCCTCCTTAGTGAGGGCGGCCTTCCTTTTCTTCTCCCCCCCCCCCCCCCGCTGGAGGGGGAGAGGTCTCTTCCTCCTCCTCCTCGTCTTCACGGGAGGACTGCGCCTTGGAGCCGTCGGATGATGAACCCGACACCTCCTGGCGCCGGGCACTTTTTCGAGTCCCCATGGCCCTCTTCGTGGCCTTCTTCTCCGGCACCACATAGGGTGCCGGAACCAGCAGCTTCGCCAAGCGGGCATAGGCTGGGTCTTCGGGCAAAGGAGCCAGACAGTCGATCTGTCTGGACTTCGCCTGCCAAACCTATCAAAGGTAAGGGATCTTAGATCTCGCATAGAGTTAAACTATGAAAACTAATACCCTGTTAAAGGCAAAAACAACTTACTGCGCTGGCGTGCTGCTGCGCACTGAATCCGTGATCATCGGTAGCAAATGCAGGAGCCTCGGCGCCCTTGAAAAGCACCTTCCAAACGTCTTCGTACATCGTGTCGAAGAGCCTGTTCAGAGTTCAGTGCTGCACTGGGTTGAACTCCCACAAATTGAAGGTCCGTTGTTGACATGGGAGGATCCGGCGGATGAGCATGACCTGGACTACGTTGACAAGCCTGAGCTGCTTTTCCACCAGGGTTTGGATGCATGTTTGTAGTCCAGTCACCTCTCCTTTGCTGCCCCATGACAGGCCCGTCTCTTTCCAGGACGTGAGCCGCGTTGGGGGTCCGAACCGAAACGCGGGGGCTGCGACCCACTCAGGGTCGCACGGCTCGGTGATGTAAAACCACCCCGATTGCCACCCCTTCAGGGTCTCCACAAAGGAGCCCTCGAGCCATAAGACGTTGGGCACCTTTCCCACCATGGCGCCTCCGCACTCCGCTTGGTTGCCGCGCACCACCTTTGGCTTGACATTGAAAGTCTTGAGCCATAGGCCGAAATGGGGGCGGATGTAGAGGAAAGCCTCGCACACGACGATAAACGGCAAGATGTTGAGGATGAAATTCGGGGCCAGATCATGGAAATCCAGGCCGTAGTAGAACATGAGTCCCCAGACGAATGGGTGGATAGGAAAGCCCAGTCCGCGGAGGAAGTGGGGAAGGAACACTACCCTCTCATGGGGCCTTGGGGTGGGGAGGAGCTTCCCCTCTTCGGGAAGCCGGTGCGCGATGTCGTTAGACAAGTATCCGGCCTTCCTCAGTTTTTTTATGTGTCCCTCCATGATGGAGACCATCCACTTGCCTCCCGCTACGGACATGGCTGGAGAAGGTTGAGGTGGGGAGTGCGGATTTGGGCGCTGGAGCTCGAGTGCGCGAAAATGGATAGGCAAAGGAGGAAGAAGGCGTAGGTGAAAAGGTGGATCCTTATCCCCTTATATGGGTGGACGCAACTACGTGTACCCACCAGCCTGGTAAAACTCGCTTATCTCCAAGCGCCGTAATCAATGGCGCGGTTGGGTTACCCACGCCCGTATTGATGAGAATCCCGGAATAGGGGGACACGATCTCTGCTTTAACAAGACGTGCCAAGGAAACCGCCTCGCATGACGCGCTGAGGTGGATAGTAAAACGATTCGAATAAAGGCTTGGCCGTGGTGCGTCACACTACGGAATACGTCAGCAGATTAGTTTTGTGCAAATATTATTCTCTCTATGGCAATATGTGGAAATTTATTTTGCAGAGCCGGACACTATCTTTGTGTTCAAAATCTTCTATGAAGTACTTGGAGGAGGAACCCGCCTTGCAATGTCGAAGACAAACTGCGCGCCGGACTCGTCGTCATTGAAGCCTGGTTCAGGGGCTACTGAGGGAGTCCTGGATTAGAGGGTGTCCGGATGGCCGGACTATACCTTCAACCGGACTCCTGGACTATGAAGATACAAGATTGAAGACTTCGTCCCATGTCCGTAAGGGACTTTCCTTGGCGTGGAAGGCAAGCTGGGCGATACGGATATATAGATCTCCTACCATTGTAACCGACTTTGTGTAACCCTAACCCTCTCCGGTGTCTATATAAACCGGAGGGTTTTAGTCCGTTGGACAAGATACAGAACAACAATCAAACCATAGGCTAGCTTCTAGGGTTTAGCCTCTCCGATCTTGTGGTAGATCTACTCTTGTACTACCCATATCATCAATATTAATCAAGCAGGACGTAGGGTTTTACCTCCATCAAGAGGCCCCGAACCTGGGTAAAACTTCGTGTCCCTTGCCTCCTGTTACCATCCGGCCTAGACGCACAGTTTGGGACCCCCTACCCGAGATCCGCCGGTTTTGACACCGACAGTGGCCTTGGAGGAGGGGTAAGGCAAAGGCGGCGAGCGCGGAGTCCGAGGCGGGGACGACGGCCATGGCGGTGCAGCGGCGTGCGACGGGCGGAGTCCCGCCCGGGAGGTCCGGGGCGCGCGGGCGTCGGGCTGTGTTAGGAGGAAGGGTTTTTTTAATATTTTTTTCTAAACTAAAATAAAAAACATAATAACTAAAATATTATATAGGCATATAATATACCAAAATTTGCAGAAAAAGATTTTCTACAACATGGACATTTTTATAATGCCATATAAAATCCACTTAATCAGATAAATCAAAGAGTGCTACTGGTCTAATAAAATCCAATAAAAATCATTTTAAAAATACCAAAATGATTTCAAATTAATTTTTCTCCAATTTTCTATTGTAGGGAATCATGTTACCCTATTTTCCATGTATTTTGTTTTTGGAGAAAAATAATTTGAATAAAACTCAAATAACTCCAAATTGAAAATTAATTCCAAAAGGACTTTGAATTTTGATCCTTGAAACTTCCAACTCATATTTCATATAATTTGAAGAAGTCATTTTATCTTCTATCCCCTGTTCAAGAATTCATCCAATTAACCAGTTAACTTGCCGATTAACCGATAAATCGTCCGATTAATTGATTAAATGGCTGATTAACTTGCCGATTAGCCTATTAATCCCCTACTCACGAGCCGACCGAGCAGCTACCAGTTAACGATTTCCTCAACAATGCTTCTATCGTGAAAATCATTGAGTTGCTTAAAGTTTCTGAACTAGAAATATTTTCAAATGAAATTCAAATATTTTCAACACCCCTTTTCATTTTAAAAAAATGGGAGCAGTCATGTTATCTTCTCTCTAGGGTTTCGTGTTTGAAAAGAATTTGAATTCACGGAGATCAAAATGCAAAAGGTGAAAGTTTGGGAAAGTCCTTTTATTCCCTCTCATTTAACTTTCAAAAAGTTTTGAATTTCACTCAATCGATCACACAACAATCAAGCAAACAATCAATCTATCTATTTATTATAACATTCCAAAATTTAGAATTATGGATGTTACAAACCTAACACCCTTAAAATGAATCTCGTCCTCGTGATTCGGAGAGGCTAGCAAGAAATAGGTTAGGGTTTGGGGTCTCTTCAAAATTTCATCAATCATCTCCGGGGTCTGGGGTGCTACCACCCTTAGAAGCATTGTTACAGTTCCGTCAAAACTCATATACTCCATTTTTATTGTTAACAGTGTCGGTCTTCTTGGATATTCAGGATAATTCCTTATCCGGGCTCTTCCGGTAGTGGCATAACCTTTACCACAATTCTTCTGTCTTTCATCTAGGTAAGGTTCTTCCGAGACTGGGTCTTCTTAGCTGACGGGTCTAGCGCCAAAACTAAACAACTATCAATATCTCATGGTGGTCAACAATTTATGGTTCCTTCTGCAGGAAATGGGTCTGGTTGATCCTCACCATATAACCTACGGTTGGCAAAGCTTCCTTGTACAAGGGAAAAATAGCTATACCATTCTAAGTTTTAAACAAGGTTTTGATCGCCGTCTCTCTACTATAGGTAAGTCACTCAGATTTACCATCCCATATAGCAAGGCGAACAATAAGAGTAAGTCGGTATGGTGATCAATCCATCCCGCACCCAAATCATTACCCTGTATACGGTTTAGCGAATCTCGCATTCTAACACTCGGTCATCCTCACAAGCATCGCAGAATTTCTCTTGTCGATGAACGAAGTTCGGATATATCCATAGATTATGCAAACCAGACAAACATCTATCGTTTCTTCACAACTCTCAGGTTTTGCGTTACTCCTATAAAATCATCTTATCGATAAAATCATAACTTCGTCCAGGGTTTTTCCTTCAGCAAGAGTTTGCTTGCTTCTTGGCAGGTCCTGGGGCCTGTGGGTTATGGCACATCTCAACACTTGTAGTCCTTGAACTTATCATCGGACAACTGATCATTATTCCAACTCCCAACTTCCTAGTATTCTTAAATCCATCCAATTGTACTATTTTCCTTCCTTCTATTGGCACCAAACTAGGACATATTACTCAAACTCATCACGGAGTTTCCATTGATCCATATCTATGACATCATACCTCCTTTATATCCAATAGTAATTTATCTCTTCATCCTCATGGGATATCCCACATACCAAGATAAAAACTTATACTTATGAAGTCCATACTCTACTTCGTGGAACATCATTATCCTTTCCAGGGTCAAGCATCCTTACAGGGAAATATTAGCCATCTCTGCATGGCACTCTTAAATTGAGAAACGTGAAACACATCATGAACTCCTGACAGTCCTTCGGGTGACTCCAACTTGTTGGCCACTTCTCCCATATGCTCCAAAACTCGGTATAGTCCTACAAATATCGGGGCTAACTTTCCCTTAACTCCAATTCATTTAACTCCGCGTAGAGGGGACACACGAAGACATGCTCTGTCTCCAATTTCATATACTACCTCCTTGCGTTTTTTTGTCTGCATAACTCTTCTGCCTGGACTGAGATACCTCCATTCTATCTCGAATCAACTTAACATTCTCTTCTGACTCCTTGATCACATTTGGTCCAAACAACTGACGGTCTCCAACTTCATCCCACATAGTCTTGGGGTATCACACATATCTAGACAAAACTTGTATTCATTTTGTTCGAAATCCACTTAGTGGAGTATCCTTATCTTTTCCAGGGGTCAAGGGTTCTTATAAGGTACTACCACCCTTAAAATGCACAAATCTTCCATAGACCATATTTCTCATATCCTCAGAAATGGTCAAAATCCTTCTTCATAGAGTAACAACTTATAAAATCCATATCAGTACCAACGATGCTAACTTTATTCACTCTCAATTGATTACAATCTCTCACTTTTCCATTACATGTCTCAACTCAACACCTCAATATAAAATAAAATGTTCTCACTTCTACTACTCCATTTCTTTTGTTGAAAACTCAACTATCTAGCACAAGTTTCCTTCTCCTTGGGGCATTCTCTGGCAAAGTGCCCTGCTCTATTTCAACGAAAACATATTACTTCTGACAAGTCTCGAGGTTTCCTTTTTGGGCAACTGCTGAGGTAGTGCCCTGACTCCTTGCACCTATAATAGTTTAGGTCCTTTCTGGTATCCAATCTACTTCTCTTCTTGGACTTTTCCGTTCCAATCATGGATTCTATTTCTTGTGGGTCATACTCTACTTCCTCCGTCGGGAATTCTACTAGATCCCCATTCATACAATTCTGGGAGATGTGTCCTTCTTCTCCACATGAATAGCAAGACTTAGTGCAGGGTTTACTCGGGTCCTCTTTAGGTGTGTCCTCCACATCTTCCTTCATCACGGGTTCTTCTAAAATTTACATAAGGGATCCTTTCTTTACTTCTTTCTTCTGCTGGATGGGTCGTTGTACCATGGGGTAAATGTGACACTGAGCAGGATAGTGGGTAGTCCCTTCACATAAGAAACAAGTAATCTGCCTAGTTGGGCATTCTTCAACTGGGTGACTTCCTTCACAATTAGGGCATTCATCCTTGTGTTCTTTATGGGTGTGTCCTATTTCTCCACAAATTTTGCATGCACAAGATTTCTTCATATCCTTTCCATAAGGCTTCAACTTTTGGGACACAAGGTGAGATCTTTGCAGAGTCAACTTTAATTCTCTCCAAGTGGTTACTCCTTGCCATCCATTCATGGTTTGGTACATCCTCCACCAAGTAGCAGCACCTCTTTCAAAGCACTGAAGAGCATGCTGGGTCATATCCTTTCCGACTATAGGGTTATTCTCCATGTGATCCTCCATGTTCTGAATCCATCGGTCTGTCTCCAACTGACTCATCAGTCCAGAAAATACAATCTCATCTCCATTCATCCTCTATTGGGTCCATGTGGGTTTGGGGTAAGATAAAAGAGATAGAGAGGGATACACACAATACAAACAAAAAGTTTGAAAAGACAGATTTTATTTGTGGCTGTCGGGAAAAACATCAAACAAATGACAGCTCACAAACATCGCATCTAACGTAAGTGTATAACAGGGGTTTGGTCTTCTAAAGGTCAATAAATCTTCAACGTCTCCAAACTCTTCAAGTCTTGTTCATGCCTCCAATGGCTTTTTCTGATCATGATTGTCCTTTTCTAGTTCTTTTGCCAGATCAACTCTGTTGATGCGAAGTCTCTCATGACGTCCTTTAATATTCTGGAGTTGCGTCCCAAACTTTTAGGTTTCATCATCCTTGGCATGAACCATGTCCTACTGTCCTTCAGTTCCTGACGAATCTCTGGTATCTTGAGGTTTTGCTTCTCCAGCTTGGCTACTTTCAGCTTCTGGTTCCTGAGTTCTTCATGAAATACTTCCGTGCCTAATATGGCTTCATGGAGCTCCACCTTAAACTTCTTGATGTACTACTCCAGATACTGGTGATACACCGGCTAAGGTTAAAACTTCATCTTACTAATAGGTTCTCCATCAGCCTTCTTCCATCAAATCCATTCTAAAGAAAGCATCCTTAACTCAGCACGGTGACAATAGCATCAGCGGGCAATGACATCATGGATAACCGTGTTTCTGCTCTTGTGATTCCCATGAGCTATCATTCCATAGTTGATATCTCCTGCCTTAGGGTTTTCTTGACAAAACTTTGAGTTCTCATGCTCCTTGTTTCAGTCTTTCTCCGATACACCCTGATCTCAGGCATTGACAACTGCCATAATCTGTCAAGTTCCATAAGGGTAGCCTTCCTAGGTCACACAAATCTGGAGTCAGAGCCTTCAAAATCTCCTAGTCTTCGGTCTTCAACTATTGTAGTTTCCATTATTCAGATGCACGGAAAATACTATTCATTCCGAAGTGGCCTTAGTTGTCCGATATCTTGTACTTCTTGGAGTGGTCTGATTAGTCGAATCTTCGTGTGGTAAAAAGAGGAAAGGGGTATGGTCTCACTAAAGGGAATTTTTGAATAAGCTCAGAATAGAAGAGAGGTAAAAGATCTTTTTGAAAAGGAAAGTTGTAGAGAAAAATCTTTGCTATGGGCTTGCCAGTTTCTAGGGTCACGTTCTACAGTCAAAATGTGCTCTGATACCATCTTGTAGTGACCCGACCTCAGACGGTCAAGTCTCTATGCTTAAGTGTCATCCCTGGATCAGTATGCTAACACACACAGTACTCGAGGATTTATAACAGAAGTAAATCACATGTAAAAAGTAACATAAATACTATTACCTCAATCCAAATAGCGGAAGTAACAAGGTTGTGGATTCCCATCAACACCAACGGCAAAGTTGAGTGTAGAAATCGTAACCCTTAACGTATCACTTACTCGTCGTAAGATAATCCTGCAACATGAGACGTTGCAGCCACAAAGGGTCAGTACATTGAATGTACTGGCAAATTCACACCATAGAGAATGATGAATAAAGGCTATCACTACATGCATATTTGGCTGGTGGAAAGGCTCTATGGTTTAGTTTTGTGAAAAGCCAATTTTTCCCTACTTCAAAAGAATACATTTTATTTAACTATCATGGTGGCTGTTAAACATTGAGAATGGTTGACAGCATTCTCAATCCCAATTAAGCATCGTCATTAAACAAAACCCAACAAAATTAAATTTTAGAGTAACATGATGAGATTCACATGATAATCCAAGTACTAGATACTCAAGATGTCCATAACCGGGGATGCGGCTAATCATGATTAGTTTATACACTCTGCAGAGGTTTGTGCGCTTTTCCCCATAAGACTCGATCGCCTCTGTTTGGTTGCTCGCACTACATGGTGTTTGAGAAGATGGATGACCGAGACATAGTCTTTCAGAAGCGCTAGCACCTTACGATGGATAGACCAGAGGTTTGCGCGCTTTTCCCCATAAGACTCGATCGCCTCCGTTTGGTTGCTCGCACTACATGGTGTTTGAGAAGACGGATGACCGAGACATAGTCTTTCAGAAGCGCTAGCACCTTACGATGGATAGACCGTTACACCTACTTTCCCCTACATCTGCTAGTCTACCCTGTAAGAGTTCACACGACTTAATCAACTATGCTAGAGCCCATAATAGCTTGTGGCTGCACACGGAAGTTTCTAGTATGAATAATCTCATGATCCCTTTGAGCCTGGGTGGCGGTCCATAAAAAAACAGGCAATCCTGGTCTACCCAGGTGCCCAGACAGGCAATCCTGGAATACCCAGGTGCCTCAATCCATCCAGATGTGTGTTTAAGTTGCCACCTTAAGTAAACCATAAATTAACAATCTCACATCTATCATTAATACTCTCAAAAACCCAATCCACGTCTACGAGCATAGCATGGCAACGTAAGCATAACATAAAAGTATCTCCCATGGTTTGAATGCAGGGCAATAGGTTATCAATCCTACTCATGCAATGTTTGAGGGTGAAGCTAATGCATAAAAACTGTGTATGAAAGGGGATATGATCAAAGTGTGAACTTGCCTGCAATGTTGATCAAGATGATTCACACTCAAAAATCTTGATAGCTCTACTCGTCACACTCCGGTCAATCTATCCTAATCATGCAATAGTAACCACACATAAGCAATCACTCAAAAGACCAGAAAGATCGAAGAACACAATTCGGAAAACTTCAAAACCAAGCAAATAACTCTTGCAACATAAAACAATTTCTAACAGTACCAAAATTATATGAATTTGGCCTTATGAGAAAGTTTAGGTCAAGAGCTTCGATTTGCAAAAAGAATCAACTCAAACGGAGCTACGAAACTCAAGTTATGATCAAACGAAGTTTAAATCTAAATCTGATCTAATTCAAATTTTAAAAATTTCAAAAACATGTTTGAGTTGGATTAATGGATAGAGGAGTTCGTAATGAAGAAGTGGGCGTTGGTTTCATCGAATTCCGACTATCGAGCAAAAAGTTATGAGCGTTGCAAGATCAGGGACTAATCTGTAAAACAAATTATAACAGATAGGTCCCTGGCAGAAAATCTAAAATAAAAGAAAAAGCGAAATGCTACTGAACGAACGTTCGCTACAGAACGCTTAAAGGACGAAAACCGTTCGCTACAGATCTAAACGGGTGAACGCTCGCTATCTAAGAAAACCAAAAGAAATAAACCGTACTAAAAGAAAAACCGAACTATATATAAAAAACCAGCGGGTTTTCCCGGTTTATACCGGTCGCGTGAGATGAACCGGTGGCGGCGGCGGTTTTTCTCCGGCGAGGCGGGACAGCGGCGATGGCGAGCTCCGGCATGGCAGCAGCGACGTGAAGCGGCTCCAGCGAGAGAGCGGTGCGGCGCGGATGCGGGCGCGCGGCAACGTGGCGGAGGGGCGCGACGCGGATGCGGGGAGGAGAGGCGGCAGGGCGCAGTTGCGGCGGCGAAGCTTGTCGACGGCGGCGGCGGCTGCGGCGGTTCCGCGCATGCAGGCGAGCAGCGGGGAAAAGAGAGAGAGAGAGAGGGGCGGCGGGCGCGGAGTCCGAGGCGAGGACGGCGGCCATAGCGGTGCGGCGGCGTGCGACGGGCGGAGTCCCGCCCGGGAGGTCGGGGGCGCGCGGGCGGCGGGCTGGGCCGTGGCCTGGCCGGTTGGCTGGGCCGGCCCAGTTCGGCGGAAGGATTTTTTAAAATATTTTTTTCTCAACTAAAATAAAAAACATAAGAACTAAAATATTATATAGGCATATAATATACGAAAATTTGCAGAAAAAGATTTTCTACAACATGGACATTTTTATAATACCATATAAAATCCACACAAATTCAGATAAATCAAAGAGTGCTACTGGTCTAATGAAATTCAATAAAAATCATTTTAAAAATACCAAAATGATTTCAAATTAATTTTTCTCCAATTTTCTATTGTAGGGAATCATGTTACCCTATTTTCCATGTATTTTGTTTTTGGAGAAAAATAATTTGAATAAAACTCAAATAAATCCAAATTGAAAATTAATTCCAAAAGGACTTTGAATTTTGATCCTTGAAACTTCCAACTCATATTTCATATAATTTGAAGAAGTCATTTTATCTTCTATCGTGAAAATCATTGAGTTGCTTAAAGTTTCTGAACTGGAAATATTTTCAAATGAAATTCAAATATTTTCAACACCCCTTTTCATTTTTTAAAAAATGGGAGAAGTCATGTTATCTTCTCTCTAGGGTTTCGTGTTCGAAAAGAATTTGAATTCACGGAGATCAAAATGCAAAAGGTGAAAGTTTGGGAAAGTCCTTTTATTCCCTCTCATTTAACTTTCAAAAAGTTTCGAATTTCACTCAATTTATCACACAACAATCAAGAAAACAATCAATCTATCTATTTATTATAACATTCCAAAATTTAGAATTTTGGGATGTTACATAGAAACAAATGCAAAGTGCCCATGGAAGTTTGCTAGTGGTGTTGCTCTTGAACGAGTGAGTGAACCAGGTGCATTTATACTGTCCATGATCTTCTCAATTTGGACTTTATTTGCAACTCGAGGATAAACTGGGCGAAGATTTTGCCCATGCTGATTATTGTCTTCATCTTCAGCATTGGCTTCAGGCTGGGCATTGTCTTCATGTTGATTAGTTGCAGAAATGATGATTTCTTCTTCAGCCTGTTCCTCCATGGGTACGACTTCTCTAGTACCCATTTTCTTGATAGATTCAGTATGAGAGGCTTCATCTAGCACATTTGGCATGTGCTCTCTATGCGAGCCGTTAGTTTCATCGAACCGCACATCTACAGTTTCAAGCACTTTACAGTGAAAGAAGTTGAGGACTCTGTAGGTGTGCGAATCCTTTCCGTAACCAAGCATAAAACCTTCATGTGTTTTCAGTGCAAATTTTGAAGTGTGATGCAGATCCTTGATTGTCGGAGTAATGGGCCACGGGTAGCCAAACCCAGGTCCCTGAGCCTTTCAAGACATTGGGGCTAGTTGCGCCCCTCAAGACATCAAGACATCAAGAAGAAGTGCCGCCTTCTGGTGGCTGGCTATCCCAAGCAGCCGGCTGCCGAAAGGTTCTGCTGGCGGGCCGGCTTCGTAGGCCGGCAGGTTGAGGAAGTTGACGGCCAGGTTGATGTTCTCCACATAGAAGTAAGATTGCTGCCACATCTTGACCGACTGTGGTAGCTTGATGGAGGGGAAGGCGTTCCTTGGAGTCGGATGGCGCACGCCGATGAAGGCACCGCACTGAGCAGCCACCTCCCGGACTGAGGTGCCCAACTTGGTGTAGAAGAACACTCCCCACAACTCGATGGTGGGAAGGATACCGAGGTAGCCTTCACACATGGTGACGAAGGCGGATAGGAGCATCACGGTGTTGGGCATGATGTGGTGAGGTTGGAGATGGTAGAAGTCGAGGAACGAGCGGAGGCAGCCACTCACCGGTAGGCCGAAGCCGCGGATGAAGTGCGAGTGGAAGACGACCCGCTCGCCCTCTCCCGGCACCGGCGAAATCTCCCCCTCGGGAGGCACGCGTGCCTTCACATAATCGGCGTCGGGGAGATGCTGCGTGTCGCAGAGGAAGGCGATGTGGTGGTCATGGACGTTTGACCTGTCCCAGTCTCCTCCCTGCTCATGCGCCATGAAGAGCTCGATGAAGCAAATGGCGCGGCAGCGGAGCTGGGGGAGGCAGGTCCAAGAAGGGCTTGGGGCGGAAGAGTTAGGAGGAAACTGGCGGCGGCAACACTACGTCGGAGTTTGAGGGCACCACGGCGAGAGGAGGAAGAAAGAGGCAAGAGTACGGGCAGGAGGGTGCGCGTGCTCCGCCACTCCCCCTCCCTCCCCTACTTATAGCTGTCGGGCTACGAAGCCGACGGGGTGAGCATGGGATCGTGGGATTAACTGTGCCCACGACCCCACATCCCCCCGCTTATCGCGCGAGTTACCACGCATGGTAACTCCGCGGGGAAGCTCAATCGGCCGCCTCTGCCGTGGCAGATCCGCTCGCGTGCCGAGGCCCGGTAGTGGCGGGTCCAGCCTGCTGTCACGTCCCATCGCGCGCGTGAGCTAGCAGGCTGGTCCAGTTGGTTGGCGCCAAGTGGTGTGCCAATAGCAGGCGGCGGGCTAGGAGTCTTCGCTAATAAGCCACCTAGTTCTCGCCGTCGCGTTCAATGTTTTCAGACGATTCCGACTGGCGGTGACCGACTCCCTCCACTCGGCACGCTAGGAGTCGGACGAGGATTCAGACCGGAACACTCGGAGGAGGAAACTGTTGGGACTTCTTGGCTTACCAGCTGCGACACCTCACCATTTTCGGGGACTACTGTCAGAGTAATGGTCCACGGGTAGCCCAACCCGGGTCCCTGAGACTTTCAAGACATCGGGGCTGGCTGCGCCCCTCAAGACATCAAGAAGAAGTGTCGCCTTCTGGTGGCCGGCTGTCCCAAGTGGCCGGCTGCCGGAAGGCGCCCGAGTTCAAGAAGGCGTCTCCAAGACGGGCTGACTTCTTGCGGGCAGCCTCTAGAGAGGCCGGCTCCTGGAAGGTGGCTCACCGCGCTCTCGAAGTCTGCGCTCCCATTCAAGAGGACGAGACATGGTGAGGCTACAGTGTAGTCCATCCCCCCATATCCAGGGCCGGGCGTGGCCATAGTGCTCCGTACGGGCGGAGATCTCTGCCTGTACATAACACTATTGCCACTCCATCCCTGATGTCCCTGCTGGAAGGCCAAGCCCTGTTCCCACGTCGACCTGTCAGTACGGCCTGAAGGCGGTGGGCCCTACTGGGCAGCGATAGCCCGGAAGCCGGCGAAGGCTTGAACAATTGGGCTTGAGGGGGGCCGGCTCCCAACAGGCGGCCCTTTCCCCCCTCGGGGCCCATGCACCATTAACTAGATGAGATAGGGAGTGGCTACAGTGATCTCCCACTAGGCGGCGGGACTTTAGCCACGCTCCCCTGACCAAGCATGCATCATTAGAGCCACGACTACATTAATCAGCAGCCGGCAGGACCCATGAGCGGCGGGAGCAGCCTATCGGATCCGTACCTGACCAGTCGGCGGGGCCCAACAGGCGGCGGGCCCCAGCAGCCAGCGAAGAAGCCGGCGACCAAAGACACTACAACCGGGCCCTACACCCGGCCATATTACCATTGTACCCCTGGGGGGTAGGCCTATATAAACCCCCAGGGCACCCATGCAAAAGGGTGCTGAACCTGTTAGAACTAGACTCATACCTAGAGGAAGGAGAGAGCGAGCCTGCCTTCTCCTACATCTAGCATATAGCTTGAGGAGCACCATTGTACTCACTTGTGCCTTAGTGATCATGCGGAGACCCCGCGGAGCAGGACTAGGGGTGTTATCTCCTAGGAGAGCCCCGAACCTAGGTAAGGTACACCGGCGTTCGTGTCTACGCCTCATCCCGCTTCCAGGAACCGGCGACGTTCTACTCGCTCCCACCATGATAAGCCATCCATTGGCATATGTCGCACCCAACCCCCGACATTGATCCAGCACCTAGCACCAAATACTTTGAAATAGCTAAAGTTTGGGTTGTTACCAGTGAGAAGTTCATAGGGTGTCTTCTTGAAGAACTTATGAAGATAAACTCTATTGATGATGTGGCAAGCAGTATCAATGGCTTCAGGACAGAACTTTCTTGGAGTCTTGTATTCATCAGGCATCGTGTGTGCCATCTCAATGAGGATTCTGTTCTTGCACTCCACGATGCCATTCAGCTGAGGTGTGTAGGGAGCAGAGAACTCATGGGTGATGCCCAATGTATCAAGACAAGTGTCCAGGCCGGTGTTCTTGAATTATGTGCCATTGTCACTCCTGATGTGCGAGATCTTGATGCCATAATTGGTGATGGCATGATTGGCGAAGCATCTGAAGACATCCTACAATTCATTCTTCTAGACAATTATGTGCACTCAAGTGTATTTTGAATAATCATCAACAATAACAAAGCCATAGAGATGTGCAGTGGTAGTAAGGGTAGAGTAATGAGTAGGACCAAATAAGTCCATGTGTAGTAGCTCGAAGGGACATGATACAGTCATGATTGTCTTCGAGGGATGCTTACCCCTAGTCACCTTCCCGGCTTCACAAGCACCACATAGATGATATGTCTTGAACTCGAAACTCGCGATGCTAATGATATGCTTCTTCTTCACGAGAGTGTACAAGTTCCTCATGCTGGCATGTCCTAGCCTTCGATGCCAAAGCCAACACTCTGAAGCTTTTGCTAGAGGACATACGGCAAGTGTAGTCCTGCTGAGAAATCTACCATATACAAATCACCTCTTTGATACCCTTCAAAAAGCGAGAGATTTGTTAGTTTCCATAAGCACAAGGCAATGATATTTTCCAAATATCACGATCATAGTCACATGGCAAAGCATTGAGGCAGACATTAAGTTGTAACCAAGGGATTCAACAAGCATCACTTTATCCATGTGTTGATCCTTTGAGATAGAAACTCTACCTAGGCCCAATACCTTGCTTTTACCAGTATTAGCGAACGTGATGTGACTTTTAGTAGATGGACGTAGGGTAGAATCCATGAGAAGACATTGATCACCAATCATGTGGTTAGTGCATCCACTATCCATTATCCATTCAGTAGCTTTCGGAGTCGTACCCTATAGTGCAGTTAGCGGGATAGTCTTCACCAAGAGTATTGTGAAGCACAAACATATAACGAACAAGCATGTTATCAAAGTTAAGATTCTTGTTTGGTAAGATAGGATGCTTGTCAAGAAACCCTGGGACGAAATTCATGGTAAGACCATTTTGGCACTTTATCTTGCGTCCCACAAGATGTTCTACGTCCCTAGCATCGGCGTCAGAAGTCTTTGATTTCCGGCTGGAGACCTTTCCCTGCAAGAGAAAGTTAATTCTTCTTGACCACCCACATCTTCAGGGGTGGCTTAGAAGCAATGAGTCTAAGTGCAGCATCTGAGAATTTTGGCTTTGGAGCCCTAGCAAATAATTTTGCAGGAGGTGAATAATACTCATAAGAATATGCAGAAAACTTCCTTGATTTTTGAACATAGCGGTTAGAAGAAACACTCTCATATTCATGAGTCTAATGATAATTTCCCTGCAAAACATTAGCGTTAGGGTGACCTTGTGAGGTTCTTTGTCTGTAAGAAAACTTTGGGCCATATGAAGCCTTTGGTATGGGGTTTGTCTTCTTCCCAGGTGGTGTCATGATGACATTCATGGGAAGCTTCTCAGGACAACTTTTGGGCACCCAGATCTTCTTCAAAGCTGGTCCATTCATGCAGTTAGTACCAATAAACCAGGCAAACACTTCACCATGCTGGTTCTTAAACAACTTATAATTGGCGTAAAAGGATTCATCAATGATATTGTGGTTAGCATAAGTGAAACCAGATAAAGTGGATAGGTCCATTAAAGGGCCCTTTGCAGCAACCCATGTGGTTTTGGGGTACTGCTCAGGCTTCCAGTAAGAGCCATCAACATTCATTTTCCTCTCGAAACCCACACCCTCTTTCCTAGGGTTTCGGTTCAAAATCTGTTTCTTGAGGAAATCACATAGTGTCTGATGCCCTTTGCGGCTTTTTTACATGCCTATTTAAAGAAATATCTTCAACCTAGCATTCTCATCAGCAATAGTAGTGGTATCCTAAGTGGAGGGGTTAGGTACCACATCAGTAGTTGAAGATATTGTAACATCAGAGGCAGTGGAACATTCAGGAATAGAGATAACATTTTCACGCTCAAGAAATTTTAAACATGATGGTACAAAATCTTCCTGAGCGGAACTCATCTGTTGAGAAAGTAGTGAATCCTTCTCCTTTTGAAGATCTTCATGCGATACTCTCAGTTTCTCTAGATCTTTCTTCCTTTGAAGATAATCGTAGGAAAGCTTCTCATGAGTAGCTGAGAGGGTGATACGTCTCCAACTTATCTATATTTTTTATTGTTCCATGCTATTATATTATTAGTTTTGGATATTTTATATACATTAATATGCTATTTTATATTATTTTTGGGACTAACCTATTAACCTAGAGCCCAGTGCTAGTTCTTGTTTTTTCCTTGTTTTTGAGTTTCGCAGCAAAGGAATACGAAACGTAATCCAAACGGAATGAAACCTTCGCGACGATTTTTCTTGCACCAGGAGACTTGGAGATGAAGTCAGAGGAGCCACGAGGTAGACACAAGGACGGAGGGCGCGCCCAGGGGGAAGGGCGTGCCCCCACCCTTGTGGGCCCCTGGTTACTCTCCTGACCTAATTCTTTCGCCTATATATTCCCAAATATCACCAAACCACCAGAGGCATCCACAAAAACACTTTTCCACCACCGCAACCTTATGTAACCGTGAGATCCCATCTAGGGACCTTTTCCGGCACCCTGCCGGAGGGGGGGGGGGGTTCGATCACGGAGGGATTCTACATCAACTCTATTGCCCTTCCGATGAAGCGTGAGTAGTTTACCATTGAACTACGGGTCCATAGCTAGTAGCTAGATGGCTTCTTCTCTCTCTTTGATTCTCAATACCATGTTCTCCTCGATGTTCTTGGAGATATATTTGATGTAGTACTTTTTTGCGGTGTGTGTGCCGAAATCCGATGAATTGTGCATTTATGATCAGCTTATCTATGAATATTTTTTGAATCTTCTCTGAATTCTTTTATTCATGATTTGACATCTTTGCAATTCTCTTCGAACTATCGGTTTGTTTTGGCCAACTAGATTGGTTTTTCTTGCAATGGGACACTGGTACAGCGAGGTGCTATACAAACGATTTTTAAACCCTTTCCGCGAGGGCATTTGGAACCGTCACTAAGTGAATGTGGGCAATAGGGGGGTCCTTGTCGGCGTCCTTGGAACGGGGGTACCCAGAATTGCCTGCCTACGGTCCAGGGTGTGGCTCCACCAGCGGCCTGGTATGGCCCATCTTCATCAACAACCACTCAAGACCCTCGTGAGGGGCCAAGCCTTGCGAGGCGGACAACAAAAGACCTCCTCAGGGGCGGCCTCCCAAGCCTTGCGAGGCGGACAACAAAAGACCTCCAGCGTCGTTTTAACAATGATCAACCACGTCACCTTCATCCGCCACGACCACCACTGCGTCGACGTCAGAAGCGAAAGCTCTGACCAAAGCATCCACGTTATCATCCACCTAGTGGGCCAGGTTGTCCCGGATAGCTCCAGGCACTGGGGCGATGGCAGTGTCGAAGTCGAAGTTGGGGTCGACATTCTGAAGATGGCTGAAGACGCGGGAGAATGCGCATCCAAGGAAGCCTCGGCTCTTTTGTTCCACAAGATCGCGAGCCCTCTTGGCCACCACTGCGTCGGCGTCAGAAGCGAAAGCTCTGACCAAAGCATCCACGTTATCATCCACCCAGCGGGCTAGGTTGTCCCGGATAGCTCCAGGCACTGGGGCGATGGCAGTGTCGAAGTCGAAGTTGGGGTCGACATTCTGAAGATGGCTGAAGATGCGGGAGAACGCGCATCCAAGGAAGCCTCGGCTCTTCTATTCCACAAGCTCACGAGCCCTCTTGGCCCGGTCCTCTAGGCGCGTCACGACGTCAGTGAAGAAGCGAAGATGGCCGGCATAGTCCTCTGCATGGTGGTGAGGGGCGTGTTCTTCGCAGGTGGCACCCAGCGCCTGGTTGGCCCTCACCCTGAGGGCCCGGAGCATGGGAGCATGCTCGCGCAGTAACGTCTGCCAGCGGAGCACTTCCTCCCTGCTTTGCTGCGTGAGGGACTCAGCATCAGCAACCCGCTGCTGGAGCGGGAGAAGTTCGGCACGGGCGGAGGCCAACTCGGCCTGGATGGAGACCAGGGCCGCCATAGCGGCCTTCTCATGCTGTTCCGCTTGATCCAACCTTGACCTGAAGGCGGTGGTTCTGCCCTCAGCTTCGGCTTCCACAAGCTTCGGCTTCAGGTCATATCTGCTGGCAAGATCCGCCCGAGCCTCCGCCACCCTATGATCAATCTCCTCTTAGATCCTGACTTCACGCGCACTAGAGGCATCCTCCGCTAGGGCAACGTGGCGCTCCCTGGTGTTCAGCCGTTCAAGCTCGGGGCTGTGCTCTGTGGCCTCTAGCACCAGTGCCTCCTCGCGCCTCAACATCTCCTCTTCTTCGAAGGGCGCCCCCTTCATTGACACCAAGGCAGCCCTACGAACCCCGACTTGCTGCTCCAAAGAGGCGTTCAGAGCCCGGAGCTCCCCTTCACGTTCCACTGCGGCCGCACGGCGGTGGTCAGCCTCCCTCGCCTCCTCCAAGGCTTGGGTGCAGGCCTCACGCGAGGTGGCAAGGGATGCCTTGGCCTTCGCGTTAGCGCGCTCGCGCTAGAGACGTCCGAAGTCGATGGCCACCTTCAGCTGATGCCATTCGTCCGCCAGCCGAAGGCCTTCGGTTTCGAGGCAGGCGTCAACATCCACAAGCTCCTCCCCGAGCCGGCTTAGCGTGCCCATCGCCTCACAGAAGTGGTCGTGGCGGACTGCTCCGCGCTCGCGTGCAAGCTCAAACACGCGGCCGGGTCCGTCATCCGCGCTAGGATGTGTAGGAGAAGCTCGAAGCGGCTCTCCCGCTCCTAGCAGGGGGCTGGGGGCCGACACTTTTCTGGTCGCCGTTCGGACCTCGGCAGAGGCCCGGTAGGGAGGGGCCTCGTCGCTCGGAGGTAAGGCCAGAGCTGAGGCTGCGCAGCCGTGGGCGAGGTCCATTGATGGGGCCCTCGGCACACTCCCCGCACCACAGGGCGAACTGCGAAGGAGGGACAACAAGAGCGTGGGGTCAAGACGCCAGGCAGGCACGTCCGCCTTCAAAGCAGGCCTTGCACTACGCGTGCGGCTCGACTGGAGGCACTCAGGGGCAGCAGAGAGCCCGAAGTAGGCAAATGTTGCTTCTCGGGAGACTCCATCGCCCTGGCAAAAGAGAACTATGGTCAGGAGGACAAGCGGCGCTCGAGAAATTACGAAGATAAGGTACTCACTCGTCAATAGCAATGTACTTCCTCAGCTTCAATGGCCGTAAGGCGTCACCGCTGCAGCTTGGAGACCCCTTCCTCTTGCGGAGCGCCGCGAAGTTCGGTCGGAGCCGGCCGAAGCCCTAGGTGCGGTCACCAAGGCCGGGCGCGGATGGTGTGACTCCTGAGGAGGTGACCTCAGGGGTGCTAGACCGCGCGGAGACTACAGTACTCACCTCGTGGCAGTTCACTAGGGCCTCGGGGGCTCCGGCCTCAGGAGCATCGGACTGCGTCATCCCCCAGGCCGCTTCCTCAGGACGACTCTCCAGGGTCCCTGGGGACGGCACCTCAGGAGTCCCGAGTGGTGCCGGTTCCTCAGCAGCAGCGCTGCCATCGCTCGACAGCAACCGCCCCCCTCCGCCCGCTACTGGGGCGGGCATCATGCTCGCGGCAGGCAGGGAGGCCACGAAGATAGGGCTCTTGTGAGGCCCTTCAAGGCCAACTGGGCATGGTCCACATTCGTCGAAGAGGGGCATCTGCTTCACGAACTCGACCATGTTCGAGCAGCAGTACAAAAGACAGCCCTCCTTAGCAGGTTGGCTGGCATCGGGTTGCCCGTCAGGAGCTCGAGCACCGTGCGCCGCGCCTCACGAGGAAGAGCCAGAGCTTGAAGCCTCATGCGGTCCCCATAGCCAGAGAAGGTCCACATTTGCCGATAGTGGCGTTGAAGCGGAGCGATGCGACACCGGATGAACTCCTTCACCACCATGGGTGCCGTCACTCCGATGTCCTTTAGTATGGCAAGCCAGAGCCAGACATGGGCGAGCCGCCGATCGATGAGCTTCGCGTGCCCCCAACTAGAGCTCGGAGCAGTTGGAATCCGGGGGAGCAATAGCAGGGGGCTGCGCATGCCAACGTCCACAAACACACACCTCTTCCTGAAGCCTCTGACGACCGCTGAGAGCTCAAAGTCGATCCTCGAGCCAGCCGGCACCGCGACGGCCTGAAGGGATACACACCCTGAGCATTGGAGAGGACGTGTCAGGTGCAGCGAGAAGAAGTGGCGAAGCAGGGCCACGCAAGGGGCAATGCCAACCATGGCTTCACAGACGAAGGCAAAGACATCAAGGAGGAAGATGGATTGGGGATCGAGATGCAGCGTGTTGATCTGGTAATGCGAGAGCACCACATTGAAGAAATTGGAGAAGGGGGGAATCAAGCCTTCCCAGAGCACGTGAAGATGGATGGGGACCTCGGTGGCCGTAATGTAAACTTCGGCGCGGGAAGCAGGCCAGGCCACCGTCGCCTACACTCATTGAAATTGGCGGCAAGCGCCGGGCGCACCTTGCCCATCGCCTCTTGGTTGAGCACGACCGACCGTTCGATTGCGGGCTCGAAGACCGGCATCACGGGGGCCGAGGTACGGGACTCCTTCTTTCCCTTCTTCTTCCGGCTTGGTGCCATGGCGGCGGGGGGAGTTGGTGACAGATTGGACTGGGGGAAGATATCCACTACCTTTCGGAAGATGAGGGAGCGAAGGAGAGTGCTGCCTATAAGGCAGATGGAGCTACGAAGAAGACAATAGTTACCTAGCCAGGCGGAAATCGAGACTGCATGGGGAAGTGGAGGCGCCCACGTTCCGTCAGTCGCGACGCGTCGATCGAGGCCGCAGGCTATTGGGGCCCGCGGCGCTCCGCACTTGGCCCCTGGCTTTGCCACGAAGCCAAGTACGAGCGGGCCTTGGGCCCGGGGGCTACTATCGGCGTCCTGGGAATGGGGCACCCAGACTTGCCTGCCTGCGGCCCAAGGCGTGGCTCTACTAGCAGCCTGGTACAGCCCATCTTCATCAACAACCACTCAAGACCCTCGCGTGGGGCCAAGCCTCACAAGGTGGATGACACAAGACCTCCTCAAGGGTGGCCTCCCTAGGCTTGCTCCCGAGGGGTGGAGAGATCTATGAAAGGGGCACCTCGCGAGGTTCGCATGATGTGAGCCATGATGACCAAGGCCAGGCGGGAGCCAGGCGAGCGCCAACGCATGAAGAGTATCGGTTTCCAATTGGGTGCTAAAGGGGCGAGCGCAGGCGAGGAGTCCCGAGGCAGCAGGCAAAGGTTTCCATATTGGTGCAACAAGACCAAGACCAGCAGGACGATAGGACGGAGGTCACCACGAAGCCCACGACGGCGTCACCGCCAGAGTCTTTGGCAGGTGAAGACCACCTTTTGTCTGGATAACTTGTAGTAGTTGTCCCCCTTCAAATTGGCTGTTGTGGGATCCCTTCCCGCCTAATATTTCGGGAGAGGACCCCGGGCCTCTCTATATAGGACTAGCCACCACCGTAGGGAGGCATCTCATCTTGGACTGGATCCATTCCACCAAGACCACAATACAAGCTCACCGAGATCAAGAACACCTCTCCTCAGGAGGCTGTTATCCCTTGTACTTGTTCATCCTAAGCCTACAAGGCAATCCACCACACCACACTGCAGTAGGGTATTACACCACAACGGTGGCACGTACCCGTATAAAATCTTGTGTCCCTTGTTCCTCAGGTTCGGCGAGCTAGGATTTGAGATCGTCGCTAGAGCGTGAGCTAGGGGGAGAGAGATCTTCGTGTGCACCCAGTGTTCGAACCTCAAGGGTTTGCCGGAACCCGTAATCCGACAGTCCTTCCCACACAACCCAGAAACCATCGGGGATATGCCCTCCCAGCATACACACTCGGCAAAATGAGGTCGTGTGCGACCGGCCAGTGCTCAAATACGGTAATATGTACAGTAGAGCTAAAAATACAATTATACATGCGAAATTGTTTTTGGTCGCAAGTACATCCCATGCAGTCAGTCCCCGCTAAACCTTTCCATTCGTTTGTACATCCCACACAGTCGCTCCAAGGAAAATGTTTCCGTTCACGGGTACATCGGACACAATTTTCCCCATCGAATCGTTTGTGATAGTGTTGCCATTGCACACGATATTAACAATTTTATCATTTACGTTATTGAATGCATCACACACGGTGCATAGAAGAAAATGTGTTGCAAAGGCAGTCCATCACACACAATTTTATGTGGTAGACGTTTGCGCAAGGTGGCCTAACGCAAACAGTTTTCAAGGGAAGGTCATGTGTGATTGTTCATTGATCCAACATGGCTTATTCCTAGAAACTATGTGCATTGCATGAGGTCATCACCCACGGTATTTTCTCAATAACTGTTCGCAATAGCAAAACCGAATTAGCAGGCTAATTCGCCATTAGTAGGCTAATTTCCCTATTATTAATAATCCATTTATTAATCTAATTGACATTCATATTAAGCACATATTATATTTCATTTCCATATTAAGGAAGCAGGATTTCATAATTGAAATACGTTAGAGTACAACATGATATAGCTTCAGCACTCAGCTACCCCATTACACAACTGCATCAGCACCAAGTTTCACATGCAACATGTAGAACCTTTCGAAATTAGCATCATAGACTATACATAGACAGGTGCATCTCATCTGGAAAACTGCTAAAGCAGAAGGCGAATATTGAGCCTTCATTCATGTTGAAGGTCTTGGCAACTTTAGGCCAGTGCCTGTTTATGATTGACCGTCCGTCCTTCTTCCGCTTCAGGAACACTTGAATATTGAACCATGGGTGTTGTATGAAAACCTTCCTCGCCTCCTGACCATGGAGGTGGTTTGAGAGGTAATCATCAGTGAACTGCTTTGGAAAGGCCTGAAAACAAGGATGTGCATAAATATCTTCTCTATATTGGAAATGGGGCAAAGGAACAATAAATGGTAAGGTATAATAGTTAGTACCATCTAGTGGTGAACGGATGTCTTCTTCATTGTGTAGAGAGAGATCTTCTTGTTTTTTCTTGCTAATTTCTTTATCCTATCAATCTTTCTGAGTTTCTTGACTTGATTGATATTCATGGACAACTCATTTCCCCATATGCAATATGGGTCGAACAGTGGGTCAAAACCTCTGATAGCAAGACCTGCATGTGCAAGACCAAATTGTTAAAAACCTAAATATTAGAATGGTTCCTGCAATTGCACAATAATGTGCTATTAGACAACGCACCATGCACATGCTAACCTCGATTCTAAACCTCAGTGCTTCCCATTGTTTCCCTGCAACACATATAAGGTAGTTAGTCATCAGGTTAAGTAAGGGTTCGCATGCTATCAGTAAAATATGTTGATGAAAAATAAGAACATTGTGGATTCATTAGATTAATTCGAGCCACATGGAAAACTCATTTATCCAAACCAAGCATGATTAAGAACTAGGAAATATAGCACTTGTATATGTTTCTCATATATTAAGTGCATCCAAATTTGATTTATTCCTCACATGCACAACAATACAAAATTCTGCCCACGACAATTGGACATCGCATTGCAAAATTGAACCAAGTAGTTAACTAAACACCACAACAAATGAACCAAACATTAATTGAGCACCACATTGCACAATATGACATACTCCTGATAAAAGATCAAACAGCTAATCAAACGAAGCATGCTTAACAACTTGGAAATGTAGCAATTGTATTTGTTTCTCATGTATTTACTAGAGCCAAATTCAATTTATTACTCATATGGTATACAATAACATAATGCACCCACAACAATTGAACATCGCATTGCAAAATTGAACCAAATAGTTAACTAAACACCACAACAAATGAACCAAATGTTAACTGAGCACAATATTGCACAATATAACATACTCATAATAGAAGATCAGACAGTTAACCAAGCCAAGCATGCTAACAACTTGGAAATATAGCAATTGTATTTGTTTCTCATGTATTTAGTATAGCCAAACTTGAAATATTTCTGACACGGTATACAATAATAGAATGCACCCACAACTATTGAACATCGCATTGCAGAATTGAACCAAACCGTTAACTAAACACCACAACACAAATGAACCAAACATTAACTAAGCACCACATTGCACAATGTATAACCAAACCAAGCATGCTTGACAACTTGGAAATATAGGAATTGTGTTTGCTTCTCATGTATTTTGTATAGATAAATTCGATTTATTTCTCACATGGAAGACAATACAAAATTGCAGCCTGAAGAATTGAACATCACATTTGCAGAATTGAACCAAACAGTTAACTTAAGACCACAACTAATTAACCAAATAGTTAATAAGTGAGCACCACACTGCACGACATATATAACATATACACTAGAGTAACAGATTGCATGGTAAAATTATATAGCACAATTCACTATAATTTGTTAAGGAAAGGCAGGAGCAGCACACGCAACGGGTAAACCGAGAATGCTTAACCGACGTAGCTAGCAAATTGCAAGGTGCTCCTCCCAGATCTGGGGGTCGGCATGAATGGCATTCATCGCAAACTCATCCACGTGTGCGACTGCGATTTGCTTCTCCGCTACCAAATGCTCCTTGAGCTCCTGGCTATACTGTGTGCACCATGGCTTAGGGCGGCGCTTATTTGGTGGAGGGGTTGATGATTTGGGTGGAAGGTATCGCACCGGCGGTCGGGGCATGTGGGATGTCGAAGGAGGAGGATGATGGGGGTCGGGTGTGGATTACCTACCTGGATAGACGAGGCCGAGCAGCGTGAAGGAGGGACGCCAGTGAGGAGGCGGCACTTCAAGCAAGGAGTGAAGGTTTCAACTTGGAAAAGGAAGGTAGAAATAGGGGAAATGGGGCTTTTGGTAAGGGGGAGGGGCGGCAAGGTAGATATTTCCGCGTAAGTCAAAAATTTGGAATCGCTTCAGCGAAAAAACTAGCGCGCAAAGTGTCATCAGACACGGTCCCTTATTCCGAACTGTGTATGATATGTGAACATCACAAACGATTCAGATAGCTTAACCCGTGTGTGATGAGTTTAAACGTCAAAAATGTTGGTTTGAATTTCCCTGGTTATAGTGGTCATCCACATCATTTCATAATTTGGCTACACAAAGGATACTACAGCACACCCACCCTTCTTAAGCGAGCAAGTTCAGCAATTAAACAGAGCTAGCTGGCCTAAACACTACTCTAACAAATTAAAGACCGACGCTCTTAATTAAACAAAACAAAGAGTACTACTATGGCTAGTGCTCGTCGATCTCCGCCGCCTCCTCCATGTCCTGCTCGCGCCCGACGGTCTCCTGAGAAGGGGCTCCATGGCATCCATCGCACCACACTCGGCAAGCATCTCGCCATCCGCGTCCGCCATCTCTTTGGAAAAGGCTGCCATGAGCTGGGTGTGGGCGTCCGTGATCTGGGCTTGGACAGGCTCCTTTGTCGCAAGGTAGGTGGCGGAGGAACGGACGGCTGCTCGAACGCTCTCGACGATTGCTAACTCTTCGGCCATGGGTTGTCGACCGTTGTCGGAGAAGCTTCGTTCGATTTGTGTTGTGACTGCCACGAGCTGGGCATGGGCGGCCTCGACATGGTCGTGGGTGGTCTCCATCGGAGCTAAGGCAACCGCTATGGAACGGACAGCTGTTGTGCCACTCTCGCTAGTTGGTATCCTCGAGGCAGATGTTGCCGCCGCCGCCTGAGAAGCAACAATGACCATTTGGGCTGCCTTGGCGGCCTGGTCACAGATTGTGGCTGCGCTCATGCACCTTGTTAGCACGCGCATGGTGACTACGGCCGTGCTCTCGCCGGAGTGGGTCGCCAAAGTTGCCCTCAGGACGTGGGTCCACGACCCCATATTTCACAGGTGACGATTGAACAGTGAAATGATATTTGGGGACCGAGCTAGTGTGCTTGACATGCCAGCTCTGGTCTCTAGCCAACGCACCTTCTTGCATAAGCCATAGGTGTACCATACACTGACGGTGCTCCATGATATTTTGTACAACATCTCACACGGTTGGTATTAATAAACTGTGTGGAGATCTACTTGATTTTTCATCTTGATTTGAATTACATAATGGGTTCACAGCAGCAATGGACGGTGTTTGAATTGCTAGACCTTTTTATCTGAAGTGAACAAGCAACTATATGTGTGTCGTAAAAGAATTGGAATTATTTAGGGTTCGTTTGGACATTTTATACATTAAATTGGTTTTCTAGCCATTTTCAGGTGCACAATTCATAATTAAACTACATGCACATGCTCCAACATGGGTTGTAAAATCATATATGTGTCCATAGGTTTATGCTTATGTCCCATGCAAGAAATGGGGATGAATTTCAAACACCACGACACCGTGGCTCTCCGGCAAACATCGACGTACTTGCTTTTGTAATTCTAGTAAATCCAAAAGTCGTCCAAAATTCATGAACCTTGCATGCTATCATGGAGCGGCATCAACATGCCGTGGTAAAATTTTTATCCCATTTGGGGCAGGTTTGGGTATAAGCTTCTCACAACAAGCGTGGTGGTTTCGGTAGGGAACGTTTCACCTTTCTGGATGAAACAATATCCATTGCCTCTTCTCGATTTTAATTTTTTCCTAGTGTCAACATAGAACAACAGGAGTGTTGTGTCAATTTTTGGGATTTTTCGGCATTCGCATGGACATCTTTATACATTAACTGAGTTTTCTATGCATTCATGAGCATAATTGAAATTTGAACTACAGGCACATGCTCTAATGCATAAAATTAGTGGAAAATTCAAATATGTGTCCTTGGTTGCATGCTTAGGCCCCATACAGGAAATGGGAATGAATGTCAGACACCCTGCCACCGTTACTCTGCCGCAAACATTGAGATACCTGGTTTTTAAATTCTAGTAAAGCCAAAGCTAGTTAGAAATTCATGAAACTTGGCATGCTATCATGGAGCGGCATCAACATGCCATTGTAATTTTTTTTGTCCCATTTGGGGCAGGTTTGGGGATATGCTTCTCATATGAGAGCTTCTCACATTGAACGTTTCACCTTTCTTGACGAAACGATAGCCATTGCCTCTTCTCGATTTCAATTTTTTCCTAGTGTCAACATAGAACAACAGGAGTGTTGTGTCAATTTTTGAGATTTTCGGGGTTTGCTTGGACATTCTTATACATTAACTGAGTTTTCTATGCATTCATGTGCATAATTCAAATTTGACCTACATGCACATGCTCTAATGCATATAAATTGGTTGAAAATTCAAATCTCTGTCCTTGGTCGCATGCTTAGGTCCCGTGCAAGAAATGGGAATGAATGTCAAACACCCTGCCACCGTCACTCGGCCGCAAACATGAGATACATGGTTTCTAGTAAGTCCAAACCTCATCTGAAATTCATGAAACTTGGCATGCTATCATGGAGCGGCATCAACATGCCGTGGTAAATTTTTTGTCCCATTTGGGGAAGGTTTGGGTATAAGCTTCTCACAAACCAGAGCTTCTCACAACCAGTGTGGTGGTTTCGGTAGGGAACGTTTCACCTTTCTAGAGGAAACGACATCCGTTGGCTCTTCTCGATTTCAATTTTTTTCCTAGTGTCAACATAGAACAACAGGAGTGTTGTGTCCATTTTTGGGATTTTTTTTGCGTTCACATGGACATTTTTATACATTAACTGAGTTTTCTATGCATTCATGTGCATAATTCAAATTTGAACTATAGGCACATCCTCTAATGCATATAAATTGATTGAAAGTTCAAATCTCTGTCCTTGATCGCATGCTTAGGTCCCATGCAAGGAATGGGAATGAATGTCAAACACCCTGCCACCGTCACTCGGCCGCAAACATGAGATACCTGGTTTTTAAATTCTAGTAAATCCAATGCTTGTCTGAAATTCATGAAACTTGGCATGCTATCATGGAGCGGCATCAACTTGCCGTGGTAAATTTTTTGTCCCGTTTGGGGTGGGTTTGGGGATATGCTTCTCACAAACCAGAGCTTCTCACAACAAGCCTGATGGTTTTGGTAGGGAACGTTTCACCTTTCTTGATGGAACGATATTCATTGCCTCTTCTCGATTTGAAATTTTTTCCTAGTGTCAACATAGAACAACAGGAGTGTAGTGTGAATTTTTGGTATTTTTCGGGGTTCACTTGGACATTTTTATACATTAATTGAGTTTTCTATGCATTCATGTGCATAATTCAAAATTGAACTATAGGCACATACTCTAATGCATATAAATTGATTGAAAATTCAAATCTCTGTCCCTAGTTGCATGCTTAGGTCCCATGCAAGAAATGGGGATGAATGTAAAACACGGTGCCAGCGTCACTCAGCCGCAAACATTGAGATACCTGGACTTTAAATTCTATTATCCAAACCTCGTCAGAAATTCATGAAACTTGGCATGCTATCATGGAGCAGCATCAACATGTCGTGGTAAAATTTTTGTCCCATTTGGGGTAGGTTTGGGTATATGCTTCTCACAAACCAGAGCTTCTCACAACAAGCATGGTGGTTTTGGTAGGGAACATCCCACCTTTGGGGATGAAACGATATCGATTGCCTCTTATTGATTTCAAAAAATTTCTTGTGTCAACATAGAACAACATGAGTGTTTTGTCAATTTTTGCGATTTTTCGGGGTTCGTTTGGACATTTTTATGCATTAGTTGAGTTTTCAATGCATTTATGTGCGTAATTCAAATTTGAACTACATGCACATGCTCCAGTGCATATAAATTGGTTGAAAAATCAAATCTTTGTCCTTGGGTGCATGCTTAGGTCCCGTGCAAGAAATGGGAATGAATTTCAAACACCAGGGCACCATTGATTGCCGGCAAAATGTTGAGATACTTTGTTTTTAAATTCTAGCAAATCAAAAACTAGTATGAAATTCATGAAACTTGGCATGCTATCATGGAATGGCACCCAACATGTTGTGTTATTTTTCGTTTCCATTTTGAGAGAAGGCACACTCGAATAACAGCCAACCAAGGCATTTTGTAACAAATAGCTGCCACTCTAACATCGCAAATGTTTGTATAATTCAAATCGTGTGTGTTATGTTAACCATTCAAGTGATGCCATGTGTCTTTGTTTTAATGGTTATAGGAGGTGTCGTGCGGACAGCTGCTTGACTGAACAGGAGGCATGCGAGCGCAGTCCGGTGCGCTGGCTGACCGAGAGGCATGCAAGTTGTCCTCCAATGCGCAGGCTCACCGGGAAGGATGCGAGTTGTACGTTGCACATGATCACTTGGAAGCGAGCCCTTTGACTTCCATAGCCGCCCGCCTTCCTCTCCATTAATGGCGCCCGAGCTGCTGCTTAATACGGGCGGCCTTACTCTTTGCCTCCCATTCCCCTCCCTCCTGCAGACCTCCACCAACTCCACGGCACAAAAAGATCGTCTACCACTAGTATTCAAGTTTGGTGAAGTCGACTCTGAGCTGGAGGAGATAGAAAATAAGGAGGAATGGTGCCTCATGGACATGGCCCAGAACGAGCTAGCCGCGGCGGTTGCTGCCCCCGCTCCCGTCCCAGTTCCCATCCCCGCGCTCGCGCCAGCGACCATACCCATAGCATTGACGGGCTGGTCGCCAAGCACTATCGCAGAGCTAGAAGCCGTGGGCGTTAGTGAGGTCTCCGCGGACCCGCGCGAGCTCATGTACATGCTAGCACCGACGCTCGTGCCCGTGTGTGCCCCTCCGCCCACAACAGTGCCGGTCACTGTGCGTTTGGTTGCACCCGCCGCGCTAGTGCCCGTGCGCGCGCCCTCCTCAGTGGCATGGGCCGCCGCCGTCGACAACTACCTCGTAGAGCCACCAGCTGCTGTCCTCCCACGCCCCACCCGTCGATTGCGGGATGACATGATGTTTGAATTACATGTGAAGAACATTCCGTGCTGCATTGAAGACTTCAACAATGACGTCCTGGAGGATGCAACGACAACGAAGGTGCGGCACGCCGCCTCCATCGCTGCCGGAAATAGTTTTTTTCTTGTGTTTAATACTGTATCTTGATCATATGAATATAAATTCATAGTATGACTAAATAAAAGATATTGTTTGAGCGAACTTGCGTTTTTCTCCGGGTGCTCTGCCCATGTCCCTCCACGCGCGTTGCCAGTGTTTGGGGCCGGCGCACAATCATGCACGTTCGTGTGCATGCGATTGCGCTGGTGTGGCACGACAATGCAGTTACATGTGGCCATTTATTCCTATGGCCATTTACAATCATCTCTCGCGTCACAGGACACAATAAGCACACCCAGGACGACACATATAGAGAGGACATCCAGCGGTTCCAATGGAGATGCCCGTGGCTCCAATGGCACTCCCAGCGGCCGACGACGACAAACGGCAGGCAGTTCACCACGCATCACGTAGTGGACATCCATGTGAGGGGGAAGGCCCTCTTGGTGGTGTACACGAATGATCCTGTCTCGATGGAGAGCTCCATACAAACTATAGAGCACTTCCTTGCCGAGGACAAGTACCAAGTGGTTGGCTTCGACCGCGAGTACACCATCGGTCGTGCCGGGCACGATCAGAAGGTTGCCGTCGCCCAGTTGTGCGTGCGACATGACGTCCTCGTCTACCACTACCACCTGGCCACAAGGCCTTCCGAGCATTTCTCCAGGTTTATCAATAGCTCCGACTACAGTTTTGCTACGGTGGACACCACCAACGATCTAAAAGTGCACAAGATTTCAGGCTTGGAATGCCTAAATGTTGTCAACATCCAGCACCACTACGAGGTCTGGGGCAGTGACAAAAACAAATTGAACTCCCTATTTGACCTCGCCTCGGCCATCATCGACCCCTACTACATGAAGGTGAACAATGAGATCAAGAAGGACAAGAACGCCTGGCACATTGTGTGGCATGAGAGACTGGATGAACAACATGTCAAGTACGCGGCCAAGGACGCGTACACAAGCTACGAGATGTACAGGCAGATTGTTGACATGAGGAAGTGTCTTCTTCCTTCCCCAGATGAGAGATTGAGCCACAGAGCAGTGGCGGGAGCGTCACAAGAAGTAGATGACTAGACAATCATTTCTCCTACTTTAGAATGGATGCAATTGTTTATTGAGGTGTGTGCGAATGATCTGTATAGTCACTTATGTAATTGGATGTTATTTAAGTTATATATATACATGTTATTCTTCTGTAGACAGAGCAAATCACACGGCTTATTAGCAGCAATCGTCTGTGTTATTATTGGTCTTCACACACATTTCTGATTACGGACCTGTTGCCGCGTATCACACACATCTTATTCAGTTGAACCGCTTCCATTGTGTTGCCGAATCACACAGAGTTCATCGTAGTGAACTATATGTTGTATATCGCACACACCTTCATCTGGCTACACGTTTCTTTTGTTTCTCCTCATCGCGAACAGTTAATTGAACTAAACCGTATGCCCTGCATCGCACACACAACTATAATCTGAACCGGGTTTGATGCATCTATCATCACAAACGTTTTGCACCTTTGCAATTATGGCATCGCACACAGTTTCATCTAAGGGTCCCTGATCGTAGTGTCGCGTTTGGACCATCCTGCAGTAGTGGGAGAAGTGCTTAGCTTTGGGTTCAATCTTGCGGTGTCCTTTCCCAATGACAGTAGGGGCAGCAAGGAACTTAATTATTGTATTGTTGCCATCAAGGAAAAAGGAATGGGTTTGTTATCATATTGCATGAGTTAATTCCTCTACATCATGTCATCTTACTTCATGCATTACTCCGTTCTTTATGAACTTAATACTCTAGATGCATGCTGGATAGCGGTCGATGTGTGGTGTAATAGTAGTAGATGCAGAATCGTTTCAGTCTAGTTGACACGGACGTGATGCCTATATTCATGATCATTGCCTTAGATATCGTCATAACTTTGCGCTTTTCTATCAATTGCTCAGCAGTAATTTGTTCACCCACCGTATTATTTTCTATCTTGAGAGAAGCCTCTACTAAAACCTATGGCCCCGGGGTCTATTTTCCTTCATATAAGTTTCCGATCTACAGTATTAGTTTCCGATCTACTATTTGTGTAATCTTTTACTTTCCGATCTATAAACGGAAAATAGCAAAAATATTTACTTTACCGTTTATCTATCTCTATCAGATCTCAGTTTTGCAACTAACCGTGAAGGGATTGATAACCCCTTTATCGCGTTGGGTGCAAGTTGTTTGATTGTTTGTGCAGGTATTCGGTGATTTGTGCGTTGTCTCCTACTGGATAGATACCTTGGCTCTCAAACTGAGGGAAATACTTATCTCTACTTTGCTGCATCACCATTTCCTCTTTAAGGGAAAAACAAATGTAAGCTCAAGAGGTAGCAGGAAGAATTTCTCGCGCCGTTACCGAGGAGATCTACGCCAAGTCAAGACATACCAAGTACCCATCATAAACTCTCATCTCTTGCATTACATTATTCACCATTCGCCTCTCATTTTCCTCCCCCCACTTCTAAAATGATTTTCGAAAAAGATTTGCCTTTTCTTTGCCCCTCTTCCGTTCGTCTTCTTCATTTTCTTTTTGTGTGCTCGTGTGTTGGATTGCTTGCTTTGTCATGATGGATCAAGAGAATCCCCAATTGTGTGACTTTTCGAACACAAATAACAATGATTTTATTAGCACTCTGATTTCTCCCGCCACTAGTGAGAAATCTTATGAAATTAATACCGCTTTGCTGAATCTTGTTATGAAAGATCAATTTTCTGGCCTTCCTAGTGAAAATGCCACATCCAACCTTAATAGTTTCATTGAGTTATGTGATATGCAAAATAAAAAAGATGTGGAAAATGATATAGTTAAATTGAAGCTATTTCGGTTCCCATTACGAGATCATGCTAAAACTTGGTTTTCATCTTTGCCTAAAAATAGTATTGATTCATGGAATGAATGTAAAGATGATTTTATTTCCAAGTATTTTCCTCACGCTAAGATCATCTCCCTTAGGAACAATATTATGAATTTTAAGCAACTTGATCATGAACATGTTGCACAATCTTGGGAGAGGATGAAATTGATGATACGAAATTGCCCTACTCATGGTTTGAATTTGTGGATGATTATACAAAAAATTATGCCAAATTGAATTTTCCTTCTAGAAATCTTTTAGATTTGGCCGCGGGAGGTACTTTTATGGAAATTACTTTATGAGAGGCTAGCAAACTCCTAGATAATATTATGGTTAATTATTCTCAATGGCCTACCGAAAGATCTCCCACTAGTAAAAAAATGCATGAGATTGAAGAGATTGATGTTTTGAGTGGAAAGATGGATGATCTTATGAAATTATTTGCTAGCAAGAGTGCTTCTATTGATCCCAATGATATGCCTTTGTCTACTTTGATTGAAAATAATAATGAATCTATGGATGTGAATTTTGTTGGTAGGAACAATTTTGGTAATAAGGCATATAAAGGTAATTTTAATCCTAGGTGGTTTCCTAGTAATTCCTCTAATAATTATGGTAATTCCTACAACAATTCTTATGGAAATTATAATAAGATGCCCTATGATTTTGAGAATAGTGTTAAAGAATTTATGAATTCGCAAAAGAATTTCAATGCTTTGATTGAAGAAAAATTGCTTAAGATTGATGATTTGGCTAGGAACATGGATAGAGTTTCTCTTGATGTTGATTCTTTGAAACTTAGATCTATTCCACCCAAGCATGATATTAATGAGTCTCTCAAATATATGAGAATTTCCATTGATGAGTCCAAAGAAAGAACAGCTAAGATGCGTGCTAAACGAGATTGGTTTGTAAAAACATGTTCTTCTAGTTTCCGTGAAAATAAAGATGAAGATCTTAAAGTGATTAATGTAACTCCTATAGAATAGTTGTTCTCCAATATAAATCTTGATAAAGACGGGACTGGATATGTGTCAACTTTAGTAAAAAAAGGCGTCCCAATGATTCAGAGTTTTTAGATCTTGATGCATAAATTTATAAAAGTGGGATTGGAGAGGTTAAAACTTTAAGTAGCAATGAACCCACTCTTTTGGATTTCAAGGAATTTAATTATGATAATTGTTCTTTAATAGATTTTATTTCCTTGTTGCAATCCATGTTGAATTCTCCTCATGCTTATAATCAAAACGAAGCTTTTACTAAACATATCGTTGATGCTATGATGCAATCTTTTGAAAAAAAGCTTGAATTGGAAGTTTCTATGCCAAGAAAACTTTATGATGAGTGGGAACCTACTATTAAGATTAAGATTAAGGATTATCAGTGCCATGCTTTGTGTGATTTGGGTGATAGTGTTTCCATGATTCCAAAAACTTTATGTGATGTGCTAGGTTTCCGTGAATTTGATGATTGTTCTTTAAATTTGCATCTTGTGGATTCCACTATTAAGAAACCTATGGGAAGGATTAATGATGTTCTTATTTTTGCAAATAGGAACTATGTGCCCATAGATTTCATTGTTCTTGATATATATTGCAATCCTACATGTCCTACACTGTGCAATTATTGATATGCAAGAAGGAAACATTAGAATTCAATTTTCGTTAAGGAAGGGCATGGAACACTTTCCAAGAAAGAAAATTAAATTTCCATATTAATCTATTATGAGAGCTACTTATGGATTGCATACTAAAGATGACAATAACTAGATATATTCCTGTTGTATGCCTAGCTAAGGGCGTTAAACAATAGCGCTTGTTGGGAGGCAACCCAATTTTATTTTTGTTTGTTTATTTTAGGTTCTGTTTTGCAATAAATAATTCATCTAGCATCTGGTTAGATGTGGTTTTTGTGTTTTAATTAGTGTTTGTGCCAAGTAAGACCTTTGGGATGGCTTGCGGTGATAGTTGATTTGATCTTGCTGAAAAACAGAAACTTTTTCACTCAGGAAAACAGTTCTCATTTCTAACAGAAGAGTGATAAAATACTGATTCTTTTTTCATAAGATTAATAAACAAATTTCCAAGGTTTTCCTAAATTTTCAGAATTTTTAAAGTAACAGAAGTATTCGAGAGTTACAGATTACTACAGATTGTTCTGTTTTTGGCACATTCTGTTTTCTATGTGTTGTTTGCTTATTTTGATGATTATATGGGTAGTATCGGGGGTATGAACCATGGAAAAGTTGGAATACAGTAGATATTACACAAATATAAATAAAGAATGAGTTCACAACAGTACCAAAAGTGGTGATTTATTTTCTTATACTAACAGAGCTTATGAGATTTTCTATTGAGTTTTGTGTTGTGAAGTTTTGAAGTTTGGGTAAGGATTTGATGGACTATGGAATAAGGAGTGGCAAGAGCCTAAGATTGGGGATACCCAAGGAAACCCAAGGTAATATTCAAGGACATCCAAGAGCCTAAGCTTGGCGATGCCCCGGAAGGGATCCCCTCTTTCGTCTTTGTCTATCGGTATCTTTACTTGAGGCTATATTTTTATTCACCACATGATATGTGTTTTGCTTGGAGTGTCTTGTATGATTTGAGTATTTTCTTTTTAGTTTGCCACAATCATCCTTGATGTACACACCCTTAGAGATGGACACACATGAATCGTGATTTATTAGAATACTCTATGTGCTTCACTTATATCTTTTGAGCTATGCAATTTTGCTCTAGTGCTTCACTTATATCTTTTTAGAGCATGGCGGAGGTTTTATTTTATAGAATGTCGATTTACAAAAGTAGGGGTCCTTTTTGTACCCCTTTACTTGTGTGTGGGAAGTCGTAGCCACACGCCTGCCGCTATGCTTGTAGGAGCAGAGGAAGAGAAGGCCCAAGACTACTAGAGCCGTGCACAAGGCCAGAGGCATGAAGAGCAGAGGGGCGAGGTGAAACTCCCCCGGCAAGGCCCATGCCGGGGTGGCGTTCACGGCCCCGGCAAGAGTCTTGCCAGGGCAACTTGCCCAACACCAGCGGAGCCGCCACCCTTGAGCCTAAGAGTTCCAACACCATCAACCACATCGGAAACAAGGCTCGGGAGGCGCCTCCATGGTGGCACGCATACCTTTGTGAAGACAAAGGGCCTACGAGGCCTAGATAGGAACCAAGAAGCAAGACAACAACAAGGCTCCTTGCCGAGGATGCCAACGAGGTCCCGGCAAGGCTCCTGCCAAAGATACCCATGATGCCCCGGCAAGACTCTTGCCGAGGGCGCCCACAAGGCCTCGGCAAGACCTTTGCCGGGAAGATCAGCAAGGCTGCGGCAAGGCCTTGCCGCCCCGTCACCACCCAACCTCAGCGGCCGACCCACCAACTAAACAGGTACCCACGTGGCAGTACGTGGCTCCCAAGACAACTATTCAAGGACCTACCTGGTGGCATGCATATCTTCGTGAAGACCCTGCCACCATGCCAGCTCAGCAGCCTGCCAGCCTACATGGTGTTGCATGCCTTGTTGGCCTGGACGCGTGTCGGAGCTAGGTGAAGCAGCGACGGACGGGACGGGCTTCGTTACCATCCCCGATAAATTGAGAGCACACCTAAGTAGCACATTTAATGCATTTTTTCCTGTGATGTCAAGCGATAAAGTTGACTACTGTACAACTTTCCACCTCCTGTGTGCCACTGTGGTAGCCCCTTTGAGAATAAAAGGAGGCTCGCGGCATACTGTGGGAGGATTCGTACTTTTTGGACCCTGCATGCTTCGTAGCTAGTCCAAGAACATTAGATAAACACAAACCAGAAGGAGTAGGGTATTACACATCATTTGTGGCCTGAACCTTGGATAAACTCCCCCGTGTTGATCTTCTAAACCCGCTGTTTTCACAGCCCCGCGCCCGCCAACCGTAGAAGGGATTCCCTGTGATCCCATATGTGTCTTTCTCACCGACATCTTTGGCGCGCCAGGCAGGGGGCGCGAGCTGTTAAAATCCGGTTTGGAAGTTAGCGCATCGACTTCATCATAATCATGCCCCCAAGAAAAAGGGGATCACAGCGATCGGGTCGTCCGAAGCCGGCCCGTCCACACCAGCGTGAGCAGGCGACCGGGTGGCCATGGATGGTGCTGATGACTTGGCCCGGGAGCATCCATGACATTCTGGCAATCGGAGCCAGGCAAGCGGCGTCGTTCGGATCCGCAACGACAAGCCGCACGCCGCTGGGTCCGGGGGCGGGGCTGTATTGCTCACAGGCGGCACGGAAACCTCTACAGCGCCCCAACTGGCACCCGTGCCGTGGCTTTCCCAGGCCGCACGCGATTAGCAACACTGCGACGCCAGATCTCCTGGGCACCGTCGCGGGAAGAGCCCTGCGCACCGCTCTCAAGATGCACCAGCCGGCGTACGCGCCGGATGCCGACGAAAGCGGCGTGCGACCGTGAGACCGTGACAGAGCTCCTTCTAACTTCGTTAGAAGTCAGAGCGCGTCGCGGTCCATGCGGCTTTCGCCACCGCCCATGCTAGCAAAAGCACTGGCATGCGTGCAACTGCTCCTCGACTTCCCCCCTGCTCCGAAGAAGCTCGATGAGTGGAGGGCCACCATCCAAAGCCTCATCAGCTTTGCCAATAAAGATGAGCCGCTCCTAGCGGGACCCTCATGCCGGTGTTCTGTCGAGTCAGTGCAGCCTGGCAATGGGAGGACCGGAGACGCTGCGACCACGGTGCACTCTCTTCCCCTACGGCCGCGACAGCAGCCACTGGCTCGCCGGGCCGACGCCTATGACAACGCTTCCACAACATCATCCGACCCGCGAACCCGCTGCGACCAACGTCGAGTTCTTCGAGAGCGATGTTAGGAAGACGCTCGGATTACGATCAAGCGTCGGTAGGAGGCGCGCCATCAGTCGGATCGGCGTGCAAGGTCTGCTATGGACCACCCAGTGCCGGGGGGCTCTGGCGACCTGCATTACGAGATGGGTTGTACGGCATTTACCCGAGAGCTGCGGCAGTTCCAGTGGCCCTCCCACCACACATTGAAGCCTGATGTTGGGGAAAAGTACAACGACAAGACTCACCCGTCAGAGTTCCTCAGCATCTACACCATCGCGATGCAAGCCGCCGGGGCTCGCAACGATAAGGTTCTTGCCAACTACTTTCCGTTGGCGCTAAAGCCCAACGTCATGTCGTGGTTGATGCACCTGCCAGTGGGTTCCATCTCTTCCTGGTCGGATCTGTGCCACGAGTTTGTTGGCGCCTTTACCGGAGGCCACCAAGCTCCTGGCCAGGTAAGTGACTTCCATGTCATCCCCTAGAAGGATGGTGAGTCCCTGCGTAAGTACATACAAAGATTCAGCCGTGTGCAGTACACCATCCCAGATGTTCATCCCACCGCTCGCATCAGTGCGTTCCATCAGAACGTATGCAACTGTAAGATGCGTGAAGATATGGCAATGAGAAAGGTCAAGGATGCAGCCGAACTTTATGTTCTAGCAAATAGGTGTGCTCGGGCTGAAGAAGGAAGGAAGTACCCCAGGGGGGACGCCGGTGCGGAAACTGACTCCACGGACGAAGACGCCGCTGCCCCGACGAAGAAGGGCCGACGCCGTGACAGGAAGCGTAAGGGCAAGACTGTGCTTGACGTTGAGGGATCCGGCAACCCCGGCACCGCCAAGAAGGATAAGGCTGACGACCCCAGCAAGGAGGTTCCCAAGTGCGCCGCCTGACGAACCTTGGCTGCCGCCGACAAGCCAGGAGGCTCCGACAAGCAGTACTGCAGGATCCACCACACCAAGGGCCATGACCTCCAGAACTGTCGACAGGTTGATCTGCTTGCGGAAAAGAAGAAGGCTAAATATGTAAGGCGGGACAAGAAGAAGGGTTGGGATGGGTTGAGGGGTTCGGCAAGAAGCGTGGCAGCCAAGGAGGTCGCGCGACAAAGATAATCAACAAGAGAGGCCCGCTGGGGGCCGCAATAAGAAGGGTTAAGATCATGATCACGACAAGGACGGCGAGGCCGGCGAGTTGTAGAAAGCTACATAGGCCATGTGCGTCGACGTTCGCGCCTCGTTACACACCTCTCATCGCCAACTAAAATAGTGGGCACGAGAGGTCACTGCGGCGGAGCCGTCGGTCGATGCCCAGAAGCCACTAAAGTGGTGCCGCACGCCTGTCATTTTTGACACCGAGAATCACCCTGATCGCACAGCTGCGGTCGGGTGTTTGCCGTTGTTTGTTTCACCAACAATACGCAACCTCAAGATGACAAAAGTGCTGGTTGACAGTGGGGCCGGTTTGAACATGATCTCGCTTGCTGTGGTCAAGAGGCTATAGATTCCTGATGCAGATCTCAAGGAGACGGGCACATTTCAAGGGGTCAACCTGGGAAGGAGCCAGCTAAAAGGCAAAATCACGCTGCCCGTTACGTTTGGGGGCGAGCTGAACTATAGGACGGACAAGATCGTTTTCGATGTCGCCGAGATCCCCTTGCCATACAATGGGATCCTCGGCCACCCAGCGTTGGCCAAGTTCATGGCAGCGTCACACTACGCCTACAACACATTGAAGATGCTGGGGCCGCTGACCATCATCACCGTCCCCTCTGACAAGAAAGACGCACTCATCTGCGCCGACTAACTCTACCGAGAGGCAGTTGCAGCAACTGCCGCCAAGGCACTTGCTCCTGCGGCTCAAGTCCCGAGAAGGAAGAAGGCCGGCAAGACCTCTGCCGGCAAGACCCCTTCTGGCGAGACCTCTTCCGGCAAGACCTCTTGCACCCACTCTGGTAAGCGCGCCTCTTCAGAGTGTTGTGCTCCCGTTGAGACGTGCCAGAGAGCTCCACCGGCAAGAGCAAGAAGTCCAAGGCTGCACCACCAGTAACCAAGAAGGTGTCCGTCAAGGAGCACGGCACGGGCGGGGCTTTCACTATAAGCTCCACCCTCGACAACAATTAGGAAAGCGCGCCCGTTGCCTTCCTACGGGCAAATGTCGATGTGTTTGTATGGCAAGCATCCGACATCCCTGGCGTTCCTAGGGAGGTGATTGAGCACCATCTTGCTGTCTGTCCACATGCACAGCCCGTCAAGCAGAAGGTCCGGAAGCAAGCTTTGGAGCGACAAGAGTTCATCATCGAGGCGACAAGCCTGGTTAGAGGAGTGTTCCACCCTACGGTAGTGGTTGTAGGTGTACGAAAGTAGGGGCTCTCCAATTGACCCCTTTACTTGTGCGCGGGCGGTCAGAGCCATGTGCCGTGGCCACACTTACCAAGGCAGAGGAGGGAAGCCGGAGAGAAGCCGAAGCACCAAGGCAAACAAGACAATGCCAAAGCCGAGAGCACAATGAGCAGAGGCATGAAGCAGGTTTCCTCGGCAAGACCCTTGCCGGGGCAGCCTCGGCGGCCCTGACAAGACCCTTCCCAGGGTAGCTCGCCCAAACACCAGCGGAGCGCACCACCCTTGAGCCCACGGTATCCAACACCATCAACCACGTTGGGCCAGGGCTCGGGAGGCACCTCCATGGTGACATGCAGATCTTTGTGAAGACATAGAATACTGAAGATCAGAAGAGGACCAGAAGACGGCGACCCTCGGCGGGATCCTAGCCGAGGAAATCCACAAGGCCCCGACAAGACCCTTGCCGGGGATGACAGCAAGGCCCCCGGCAAGACCCTTGCTGGGGATGACGGCAGGGCCACTGCCAGACCCGTACCAGCCAAGACTACCACTGCCGTTCGCATGCAGCTGCCAGCCCAACCAGCTGGGCAGGCACCTGCGTGGCAACATGTGACTTCTAGGCTAAATCAGCAGGCACTTGCATGACGGCGTGCGGACCTTCATGAAGGCCCTACCACCGCGCCACCTCAGCTGCCTCCCTATCTACATGGCACTGCATGCATCGCTAACTTGGGCGCGTGTCGAAGCGAGGAGGAGCGGCGACGGACGAGACGGGCCTCGTTCCCGTCCACGATAAAGCTAAGGGGCACCGAAGCGATGCATTAAATGCGTCTTGTCCTGTAATACGGGTGATAAGCTCGTAGTACTATAGGCCTTTCCACCTCCTGTGTGCCACTGTGGCAGCCCCTTTCGACTATAAAAGGAGGCCTATGGCGTACTGGAGAGGGATTTGGCTCTTTTGAACTACACAACCACCGTAGCTAGTTCGAGAGCCCAACAACACTCAATACATCCACCAAAGAAGGACTAGGGTTTTACACATCCTCGCGGCCCGAACCTGGGTAAACGATCCTTGTGTTGACTGTTAATCCTGCTCTTCTCATGACCCCGCGCCCCGGCAACCGTAGTAGGGATTCTTGTGATCCCATAGGTGTCGTTTCCCACCGACATCTTTGGCGCGCCAGGTAGGGGGAGCAGTTGTGAGGATCTTGTCTGGCTGTTAGCCTAGCAGTTCTTCGTCTCCATGGCTCCCAAGAAGAAGGCAGCCACGGTGGTCGGTTCATCGGAGGCCAGACGACCCGTACCAGTGAGGGCGAGTAGTGGACCGGCCCGCGAGCAACAGCATCGCTCTGGCAGTCAGAGCCTGTCGAGCGGCGTCGTTCATATGTAAGACAGCGGGCCGCATGCCATAAAATCCAGAGACGGAGCTGAGCCCCCCACAGGCGGCGCGGGGCCCTCCGGGGTCGTCGTCGTACCACCCACGGGCGGCGCGACGACCTCCGGGACGCCCACTCTAGCACCCACAGTGCGCTCTTCCCGTGGTGTGCGTGATGATCAGTGTCACCATGCCGGTCACCCTGAGCACCGCCGTGGGAAGAGCCATGTGCATCACCTGTGGGACGAAGGAGGCCAGTGTGCCCACCGAAGTGTTGGTGATAATGGCACACAACCGCTGGGCCATGGTAGAACTCCTTCTAACTTGGTTAGAAGTCGAAGTGTGGCACGGTCCACGCAGCTCTCGCCACCACCCATGCCAGCAGAAGCCTTGGCGCGCGCACACCTGCTCCTCGACTTCCCTCTTGCTATGGAGAAGCTCGACGAGTGGAGAGCCACCATCCGGAGCCTCCTCGTCGTCGCCAACAAAGATGATCCGCGACCGGCGAGGCCCTCGGGCCGGCGCTTCACCGAGCTACCACATGCCGGCGGCAGAAGAACTGGGAGTTTTGTGGTCACAGTGCACTCTCCTCCTCCGCGCCAACCACCGCGGGTGTCAGCCCGTCATGACGACGCTTGCGATAACTTCTCCATAGCATCTTCCAACCCGCGGACCCACCGCGACCAGCGCCAAGTTCTTTGGGAACGAGCCCATGAAGACGCTCAAAATGCCATCAAGCGGCGATGCAATACACGCCACCAGTCGGACAAGCGGGTAGGGCCTGCTGCGGACCACGCGGCTCCGGGAGGCTCCGGCGGCCTACCTTACGAGGTGGGTTGCCCAGCCTTTACCCGGGAGCTGCGGCAGTTCCAGTAGTCATCCCACCACACGTTCAAGCCCGACGTCAGCAAGAAGTACAACGACAAGACCCATCTGTCAGAGTTCCTTAGCATCTACACCATTGTGATGCAAGCCGCTGGGTCTCGTGACGACAAGGTGCTTGCCAATTACTTCCCGCTGGCCCTAAAACCCAACGTCATGTCCTGGTTGATGCACTTGCCGGCGGACTCCATTTCTTCTTGGTCAGATCTGTGCCATGAGTTCGTTGGTGCCTTCACTGGAGGCCACCAAGATCATGGACAGGCGAGTGATTTGGATATCATTCCCCAGAAGGAAGGAGAAAACCTGTGCAAGTACATACAGAGGTTCAGCCGGGTGCAGTACAACATCACCGACGTCCACCCCGCGGCCGTGATTAGCGCGTTCCATCAGAATGTGCGCATTCGCAAGATGCATGGAGGAGCTAGCGATGAACAAGGTTAAGGATGTGGCCGAACTTTATGTTCTAGCCGATAGGTGCGCCCGAGCTGAAGAGGGAAGGAAGTACCCCGGCAAAGACGCCGGCGCGGAAATCGACTCTAGTGATGAAGCCATCGCTGCCCTGACGAAGAAGGGCCGGCGTCGCAACAGGAAACGCAAGGGCAAGGCAGTGCTTGCCGTCAAGGGATATGACGATATCGGTGCTGCCAAGAAGGCCAAAGCCGACGACCCCGGAAAGGAGATTTCCGGGTGCGTCATTTGCCGGGCCTTAGCAGCTGCCGACAATCCAGGGGGCTCCGACAAACAGTCCTGCAAGATCCACCGCACCAAGGGCCACGACCTCCAGAAATGCCAGCAAGTCGAGCTGCTTGCTGAGAAGCAAAAGGCCGAGTGTGAAATGCGAGACAAGGAGAAGGGTCAGAATGGTGCCGAAGGATCCGGCAAGAAGCGCGGCGGCCAGGGGAGTCGTCGCAGCAAGGATAACTAGCAAGAGAGGCCCGCTCAGGGCCGCGACAAGAAGCAAGATGACGACGATAGTGATGAGGACGACGAGTCCGGCGAGCATGAGTTTCAGAAGGCTACGGAGGCCATGTGCGTCGATGGTGGTGCCTCGCTGCATACCTCTCACCGCCAACTCAAGCGGTGGGCGCCTGAGATTACAGCAGCGGAGCCCTCATAAGATGCTCAGAAGCCGCTGAAGTGGTCCAGCACGCCCCTCATCTTTGACGCCGAGGACCACCCTCACCGCACAACTACGGTCGGGTGTTTGCCATTGTTGGTTTCACCGACGACACGCAACCTCAAGTTGAACAAGATGTTGGTTGACGGCGGGGCCGGTCTAAACTTGACCTCGCCTGTTATGATCAAAAGGCTTCAAATTCTGATGGAGACCTCGTGGAAACGGGCACGTTTCAAGGGGTCAACCATGGGAAGGAGCCAGTCGAAGGGGAAGGTCACATTGCCTGTGACGTTTGGAGGTGAGTTGAATTACAGGATGGAGAGGATTGTCTTCAATGGAGCCGAGATCCCCTTGCCTTACGACGGGATCCTAGCCAAGTTTATGGCGGCGGCGCACTATGCCTACAATACGTTGAAGATGCCCGGGCCGATGAAAATCATCTCTGTCCCCTCCGACAAGAAGGACGCACTAATCTGCGCCAACCTACTCTACCAGGAGGCAGTTGCAGCAGCTGCCGCCAAGGCACTTGCTCCTGCCGCTGAAGCCCCGGGAGGGAAGAAGAGGACCTGCAAGACCTCTCGCACCCACTCTGACAAGCGCACTTCTTCGGGGTGTTGTGCTATCGTCGAGGACGTGCCAGAGAGCTCCACCGGCGAGAGCAAGAAATCCAGAGCTACGCCACCAGAGACCAAGAGGGTGTTCGTCAAAGAAGATGGCACGGGAGGGGCTTTCACGATAAGCTCCACCCTCGACGGCAAATAGGAAGGCGCGCTGGTCGCTTTCCTACGGGCGAATGTTGATGTGTTTGCGTGGCAAGCATCTGACATCCCCGACGTTCCCAGGGGAGTGATTGAGCACCACCTTGCTGTTTGTCTCCATGCGCGACCCATCAAGCAGAAGGTCAGGAAGCAAGCTTTGGAACGGCAGGAGTTCATCATAGAAGAGATCAGGAAATTGGAAGAAGCAGGTTTGGTGAGAGGAGTGCTCCATCCGACGTGGTTGGCCAATCCGGTGGTGGTGGGCGAGGCAAATGGGAAGTGGAGACTATGTATTGACTACACAGATATCAATAAGGCTTGTCCTAAAGACCCCTTCCCGTTGCCGCGCATCGACCAGATTGTTGACTCCACGGCCGGGTGCGATCTATTGTCATTCATCAACGTCTACTCGGGCTACCACCAGATCTTCATGACAAGAGAAAATGAAGAGAAGATAGCATTTATCACCCCATGTGGTACATGTTGCTTTTTACGGATGCCTTTCGGGTTGAAGAGTGCTGGATCAACATTTGCAAGAGCAGTCCAAGTTGGTTTTGAACCCCAGCTACATAGAAACATGGAAGCCTATATGGATGACATAGTAGTCAAAACCAAGGATAGGTTGACTCTTGTACGAGACTTAGAAGAGATGTTTGCCAACCTATGCAAGATCAACCTCAAGCTAAACCCTGAGAAGTGTGTCTTTGGCATTCCGTCCGGCAAACTTCTCGGGTTCTTTGTATCACAGCGTGGGATCAAGGCAAACCCAGACAAGATCAAGGCTATCAAGAGGATTGAGGCGCCCAAGCGGATCAAGGATGTGCGTCGACTCACTGGCTGCGTTGCCGCCATGAGCCGATTCATCTCCAAGTCTTCCGAGTGCGCCCTTCCCTTTTTCAAGATTTTGAACAAGGCGGGCCCAATGGAATGGTCCCCGGAAGCCGAGTCGGCGTTGCAAGACCTGAAGAGGTACCTTTCCTCTACATCGATACTAGTTGCACCTAGACCACAAGAGTCGTTGTTGATGTATCTGGCAACGACAAATCAAGTGGTCAGTGCCGCGCTGGTGGCACAGAGGGAGGTTGACGAAGAGGCGGTGGCTATGGCAGGACCGTCAGATGGCAAGTCAGAGACTCCCCCGGCAGGGCCTGGTGCCGGCAAGGCAAGGCTCCCGGCAGAGTCTGACGCCATCGGGATAGAGCCCGCGCCGTCAAGTGGAGTGGTGCAGAAGAAGAAGATGGTGCAGCACCCGGTTTACTTTGTCAGCTCCCTCTTGCTGGGGGCTAGATCAAGATATTCTGGCGTGCAGAAATTGCTCTTCGACCTCCTTATGGCCTCGAGGAAGCTGCGTCATTACTTCCAAGCCCACGAGATGACTATCGTCACCCGCCTCCTGTTGCAACAGATACTGCACAACCCAGATGCTACCGGAAGGATTGTGGAGTGGGCCTTGGAGTTATCTAGCTTTGGGTTGAATTTTTAAAGTACTTCGACAATCCAGAGTAGAGTCCTGGCAGTGTAAGTTGTAGAATGGACCTCGACGCCTAACGAAGAGATCCAGGAGACCACTCTGCCCGGCAAGGAAACAGCTCGTGACTGGATTATGTACTTTGACGGAGCTTTCTCGCTACAAGACGCCAGTGCTGGTGTGCTGCTCGTCGCACCCACTGGAGAGAACCTCAAGTATGTAATCCAAATGTAGTTTCCCAGGGAGATGGCCACCAACAACACTGCTGAGTACGAGGGATTGCTTGCCGGTCTCAGGATCGCAGTAGACCTCGGAGTTAAAAAGCTCATCGTCAGGGATGATTCACAGCTTGTCGTCAGACAAGTCAACAAATATTATCAAAGCCCGTTGATGGAGTCCTACGTAGATGAGGTGAGAAAGCTGGAGGAGCGCTTTACGGTATACAAGCGGAGCACGTTCCCCGAACGGAGAACAACATCGCCGATTACATGTTAAAGCGCACTGCATTCAAGTTACCGGTGGAACCAGGTACCTTTTTGCTTTGGCTAACTCAACCATCCGTCGAACCGCCAACGGAGCAGAACAAGCAGAGGAAATCCGGCCCCAGCAAGTACTTTCCCGCCGAACCCCCAGGGACCGCCGGCAAGGGTATTGCCGTGGGCCCCGAGCCTGCCGGGGAGCGACTGACTCTGGTAGGCCGACAAGCCCTGGCCATAGAGACAGATGCTCCCAGAAGGGAGAGATGCCTTTGGCCCTTTCCATCGAGCCCCAGGCTCTGCCGTGGGCACAACACACCGTCCGTTTCCTCCAGATAGGGGAACTTCCTGAGGAGCAGGAAGAAGCGGAAAAAGTAGCCCATCGGTCTGCCTTGGACCAGTTCGTCGATAACGTCTTGTACAGAAAAGGACTGAATGATGTAAAATTGAAGTGCATCCCCCGGGAAGGACTGGAGCTGTTGGCAGAGATACATGGAGGCATATGTGGCTCCCACATACTGTCGAGGGCCCTTGCCGGCAAGGCGTTCCGGCAGGGTTTCTTCTGGCCCACTACCCTCCAGGATGCAACGACACTAGTAACCAAGTGTGAAGCGTGTCAGTTCCATTTAAAGAAGCTTCATCAACTAGCTCAAGCCCTTCAAACAGTCCATCTCTCCTGGCCATTCTCGGTCTGGGGCTCGACATACTAGGCCCTTTCCCCCGTGCTGTCGGGGGCTTTGAGTACTTGTACGTTGCGATTGACAAGTTCACACAAAGTGGTTAGAGGTGGAAGCAATGAGGAAGGTGACAGCACAGTCAGCTGTCAAGTTCTTCAAGGGGCTAGTCTACCATTTGGTGTACCCAACAAAGTCATCACCGATAATGGCACGCAGTTCACAAGCCACACCTTCATGCAGTACATCCAAGACCTCGGCAGCAAGGTCTATTTTGCTTCCGTGGCACACCCCCGGAGCAACGGCTAGGCGGAGAGGGCAAATACTGAAGTGTTGCGAGGCTTGAGAACGAAGACCTTTGACGGGCTGCACAAGAGCGGAAGGCGATGGATTGATGAGTTGCCGGCGGTTATTTGGTCGATCAGGACGACGCCAAATCGAGCCACTGGCCAGACACCTTTTGCCCTAGTATATGGGGCAGAAGCAGTTCTCCCCATGGAACTCATATACGGGTCACCTCGAGTGCTCGCTTATGACGAGCTTGAGCAAGAGCAGTTGCGGCAAGACGACGTGACGCTCCTTGAGGAAGATCGTCTTCGGGCGGCTGTGAGAGCAGCACGCTACTAGCAAGCCTTGCGCCACTATCATAGCCGCAAGGTTCATGCCCGAAGCTTTGAGGAAGTCGACCTTGTTCTTCGGCGCGTTCAGTCGGCCAAGAATTCCAACAAGTTGATGCCGAAGTGGGAAGGCCCTTATCGGGTAATATGAGTCACCAGGCCCAGCGTAGTCCGCCTGGAGACCGAAGATGCAATCCCAGTGAGCAACTCCTAAAACATCGAGCATCTTCGCAAGTTTTACCCATAAGGCGTGGATTGTCGGGTGCCGGCAAGCCACCTTTTGTACAAGCCTTGCCGGCAAGGAATTTAACCCTCTGTATAGAGCCAGGCGCAGACCCTGAGCATAAATAAATGAAGCGCCGGCGCCCTAAGTTATAGGATGCATCCTAGGTTAAGTCTCTCCCTCGGTTAGGGTTGGTAGTGCTTAGCGGCGACTAGCCCCTGGCCTAGAGGTCGAGTGTGCGTCTTTCTATTATCTTTCGTTCACAGGGCACTTCTGCTGAGCCGCTTGGGAAAAGGAGAACGAACCGGCGCTCCGACCCCGGCAGGGCAAGGCTGCGGGAGCTGAAGATACGAGGGTCCAACCACGGCAAGCCTAGGGTTGCCGGGGGCTGCAGATTCAGATAAGTCTTTTATCCCCCTGTTGTGCGTTTCCGTATAGAACCGGGATATGTGAAACCTTGTTTGTGGTCTTGAAAACAATGTGCTCACCCTTTTCTGTACCCGAGAGCTACCTCCTGGGTCAGAATTTGGTAGTAGTCGCGGTGGCAAGGAGATGAACGAGGGGCCTAACCCTACTTTGCCCCTGCCTCCGCCAAGAGAGCGAGAATGGTCGACTAAAGTAGGGAAACGGCAAGGCCTGTTGTCGGGCGACAATGTTTACCTTAAAAATAATAAGGATTCATCCTTGGAATGGGCCTCGCTCACGCGCAAAGTGTCGGATTTCGGGTTCCGGCAGACCCTTGAGGTTCGAACAGTAGGGTGCGCGCGGAGATCTCTCCCCTACCGATCTACGTCCAATCTCCTCGCGTGATCTAAGCTGAAAACAACGAACAACACAAGGGACACGAGGTTTATATTGGTTCGGGCCACCGTTGTGGTGTAATACCCTACTCCAGTGTGTGGTGTGGTGGATTGCCTCAGGGGCTGATGATGAACGGTACAAGGGAAGAACAGCCTCGCGAGAGGTGTTCTTGAGCTGGTGCGATGAACTGCTTGAGTGAGTTCAGCCGCCTCTCTCTCTGTCTGCTAGGGCTCTATCAGATCTCTAGATGTCTCTCCCCCTTCCCCTCTCTTTGGTGGCTATCTCTCTCTATAGGGGCCCTGGGCCTCTCCCCAAATAATGAGCGGGAAGGGTGCCAACAATTGGCCATTTTTAAGGGAACATCTAGTACAAGTTAACCTGACCAAAGGTGGTCTTCGGCTGCCAAAAGTACTGGTGATGACGTCGTCTTGGGCTCCATGGTGACCTCCATCCTGCCGCTCTGCTGGTCTTGGTCTCGTTGCACCGGAATGGCAACCTTTGCCCGATGCCTCGGCCTGTGCTTGCCCCCTTTGCACCAAAGGGGAAACAAGGACACTACGCAGGCCGGCGCCCGCCTGGCGCCCGCCTGGTCTCGATCGTCATGGCTTGCGTCACGGGCTCCTCGCGAGGTATCCCTGCCTTGATCTCTCCGCCTCCTCGCGAGCCTACCGAATGAGGCTGCCTTCGAGGAAGCTTTATGTCGTCCGCCCCGCGAGGCTTGGCACCTCGCGAGGGTCTTGAGCTTGAGCTGATGAAGATGGGCCGCGCTGGGCCCCCACTTGAGCCACGCCGCAGGCCGCAGGCAGGCAAGTCTGGGGGCTCCCATTCCCAGAATGCCGACAGTAGCCCCCGGGCCCAAGGCGCGCCCGGGCTTGGCCTAGCAGGGAAGCAAAGAGGCAAGCGCGAAGCACCGCGGGCCCCAATAGCCTGTGGCCTTGGGCGCCGCGTGGCGATTGATTAGTCGCGGGCGTCTGCGCTTCCCCATGATGCCTCGGCGGCCGCACGACTTGACGAGTCCCTGCATGCAGAGAGACCGGTCATGATTACCTCCGATCGTGGTGCTCGGCGGTTGGCCTCCTCCGGCTATAAGTACGGGGCTGCATGACCCCCTTCAGTCCATCCCTTCCTGCTGCTCCTTTCCTTCTTCCTCGTTCTTACTTCTCCTTATGCAAATTGATGAGGACATGACTACCTTGGATACGACCAAAAATATTACATACATGCATATTTGTCAGGTGATTTCTAGTGCAAACTATTCAATAATCTATTTATGTTATCCAGAACAAAAATACTTCACACACTTTTGTGTTTTGTCTAATTGCAGGTGTATGGGACATTTGTACAATCCACATATGAAGATAAGGGAAAAGGAGAAGTTTATGTTCTGTTCAAAAAGTCCTCTCACTTCACTTTTGGGCCAAGAGAAGATAGAGTCCAAGTCTCTTACGTTCTGGATTCAGATTCGGACTGCACAGACATACCTGACTCAAAACGTTAACAACTTTTTCATCCGGACTCCGAATTGGGTGATTCTTTTTTTTGGAAAGTAGATTTCGTGCTCTTTCCAACCCATTTGGAATCACCTTCAAATTCCTCCGGAGCATTGAGATATCGATGAAACAATCTGACGCTGCAGCAGAATCCGAGTCAAACAACAAGTCCAAAGGTGTTGCACCACCTCCACTTGGGCCCATGAGCCTTGTACGACCTAGGGTTAGTTTTAGGCTTCCTTGGGACGTCCTTCCACCTCCTTGGCCGCCACCCCTTGCTCCTATATAAGTAGATCCATCTAGTAGCTTTTTCCTTGGGATTTGTTTAGTTAAATGTTAGCCATTGCAACTTCGTGTACTTCGTTTGTGTCCAACGACCAGATCAATACTTCATATATATTCGCAATATTCAGATTGCATTATCATATTCTTGTTTGTTCTTCGATTGCGTGCAGGAATAGACCTTCGTGGTCAGGCTGATCATGCTTCCAGCATCGTTAGTAACCTCGGGAGATTGCTTAGCGATTGCTAAGGCGCAACGTCGTGCACGTTTGTAGTCGGATCATCAAAGTAGTCTCCACCAAATCGATAGTTATCATCTTATCGAAAGATCGGGACCCTCGCCTCTATCAAGTGGTATCAGTTTTCAGGTTGCTCGGTCAGAATTTCCAGTTTTCCTAGATTAGATTTATTTTCCTACCTTTTGTCCAAGAAAAAGCCACAAAAAAGTTAGATCTATTCATCCTTTGTCCAAGCCAGTCTGAGCCTTTGCAATTTTCTTTTCGTTCCTTGCAAAGTTGAATTATCAGTTGCATCATCGTGTCGAGTTGCTGGTCTTAGTGTCTAGTTCGTTTAGAGTTTCGAGTTCTGTTCACATTAGTCACGCCGCCACTGCATCATTATCCCTTCCGCTGTCCACCACCCATCCATCAATTTCCACCACGTGCTACCCATCGTTCATTGTCACAATCATAGTTGAGGTCGTTCACATCTTCGCTAGATCCAATCTGCATCTTATCTAGTTTGTTTTGGAAAGAGGGAGAGAAAAAAAACAAAGAAAAAAAAGTTAGAGAAAAAAAATTAGAGAAAAAAAGAGAGAAAGAAAAATAAAAAAATGTGAGGAAAAAAAAGAGAGAAAAAAAAATTCGGATCTTTCTAGACTCAATCTCGTAGTTGAATTCGGATTGGAATCTGTTTTGTGCACTGTTCAGTAAAACAGACATAACTTCCTCATACGAAGTCCGTTTTGCCTCCGCGAGTACTCAAATGAAAGCTAGTGAGGAGCCGCTTCTAAATAGTTGCAGAAGCTTGTTAAATATTTGGCACCTCAAAATCGGCTTCTAAATAGGTCTTTTTGCCCTCCGAAGTTCACGAACACAACTTATTCCAGTTTTTCAGGCCAGTTTTAGAATTTTTTTTGACTCCTCATATCAACTCGGAATTGAGTGATTCCTTTTGTGTTTGGAATCTTGAGTCAATACCATTCTTGAAAAATTATCAAAAAAATTGGCACAAACTTTTCCAGAGGAAAGTTGGAGAGAAAGTTGTTGATATATCCTTCTTGGCTGTTGTTTCATATCATTTTCTTTACTGATATTGTGATCTTCACTTATATCTTGCTGTCGAAAGCTACTTCATATCCTTTATTGATGCTAGTTGTGCTACGCCGTGACCTCATTAGTGTTCTAGGCTCGCGTCTCTAGTCAGGTCTAGCCTAGGACCAGCACAGTACCGTCGTTGAGCGTTTATTCAACATTGCATCTCTGAATTGATTATTGCTAATCTTCTGCTACCAAATATAGCCAACCCAGCTCCACATATTTCTACACCGTGTATATGTATGTTCCCCTGGCAATCGCTTTACACAATCTTTGGAGTTATTTGACACCGCTGGTTGCCTGTCACCACCTGCCGCATGGTAAGAACTTGTAAGATATTGGTATTTGCTTTACCGTGAGCACTTTACAACCACATCCTAGTAGTTTATAGGAACATTATTCTCGAATTTTGTTTCTTGTTTCTACTAATCATGACAGATTCCGGAGATAGAAGTTCTTGGACGACGGACACATCTTCACCATCACGAGATGTGGGACAACACACACATGCACATGGTCAGGTTATCTCTTTACCGTCTTTTGAGGGTAGATTTAATCCTGCTATTTATCTAGCTTGGGAGCTTGAAGTAGAACAAGTTTTTACTCACCATGATTTTTCTGAACTTGAGAGAGTACGAGCTACCACTAGAGCATTTACTGGTTTTGCTTCTGTTTGGTGGAGTGTACATTGTAAGAAGAACATTGATAACCAACCCACAACTTGGAAAGTTTTGAAAGCTATAATGAGACAACAATTTTTCCCTCCTTACTATCGTCGTGAATTGCTTCGCAAATTTGAACAATTTAAACAAGGCAACAACACTGTTCATGCCTACTACCAAGAGTTCAAATCTTATATGCATCATTGTGACATAGAAGAATCTAAGAATGATACAATGAATAGATTCTTTGGTGGTTTGAACCATGATATTCAGGCAAGATTTCAGTATATTCCTCGTTGCATTACTGGTATGTATGTCCATGCCTGTACCTTTGAGAGACAGATACAGGAGGATGCATTAGCTGACTACAATAACTACTATTCCAATTCATGCTCACCACCGCCGGTTGGTTCCTCCACTGTTGCACCTCCGATTATGAGCGCGGAAGCATCTCAAGGGTATGGTACATTGTCAACTTCCGTACCTACATCAGCTACATCTCTTCAACAAGGTAACAGTAAAGGTATTGATGATATAACTTCACACGAGAATGATGCATGCCTAGTTAATTTGAATGTGTCATGTATTGAGTTACCTGTTGATTTGAGCACACCACCTATTTTAGAGAATCTTGTTACTGTCAGGAATGCGTCATGTGATCAAACAACTGAAATATCAACAATTTTGAGTGCGCCCATTGAATTAACTGTTGATGCAAAAGAACCAATGTTTAATCATTTTGATATGACCTCCAATCTTGGTGATGATTCTGTGTCCAATGACTTATTGCATGTTTGCTTATTTAAGCATGTTGTAGCATGTAAATTTGATGCAAGTAAGGTTTATTCACCAAAGTTGGGATGGTTTAATGATGAACATTGCCAATCTTTTGAAATGAATAAGAGCTTCACTTATATGTGCAAACTGAGTTGCAATATTTTCACGCCTTCTACTTCTTGTGATAATTTTTTGGCTTTAGATTTTATGAACTATGAAAGTTACTCATGTATACATGTGTCATATGTGCAAAAATCAAGGGAAGTTAAAATGGATGACATATACATATACAACATGTACACCTTGTCTCTTTTGTTAGCCACATTTCAGATTAAGTAACGCCGAGGACGACTTTGTTTTCAAAAAGGGGAGCATGATGAGGACATGACTACCTTGCATACGACCAAAAATATTGCATACATGCATATTTGTCAGGTGATTTCTAGTGCAAACTATTCAATAATCTATTTATGTTATCCAGAACAAAAATACTTCACACACTTTTGTGTTTTGTCTAATTGCAGGTGTATGGGACATTTGTACAATCCAATTATGAAGATAAGGGAAAAGGAGAAGTTTATGTTCTGTTCAAAAAGTCCTCTCACGTCACGTTTGGGCCAAGAGAAGATAGAGTCCAAGTCTCTTATGTTCTCGATTCAGATTCGGACTGCACAGACATACCTGACTCAAAACTTCAACAACTTTTTCATACGGACTCCGAATTGGGTGATTCTTCTTTTCTTGGAAAGTAGATTTCGTGATCTTTCCAACCCATTTAGAATCACCTTCAAATTCGTCCGGAGCGTTGAGATATCGATGAAACAATCTGACGCTGCAGCAGAATCCGAGTCAAACAACAAGTCCAAAGGTGTTGCACCACCTCCACTTGGGCCCATGAGCCTTGTACGACCTAGGGTTAGTTTTAGGCTGCCTTGGGACGTCCTTCCACCTCCTTGGCCGCCACCCCTTGCTCCTATATAAGTATATCCATCTAGTAGCTTTTTCCTTGGGATTTGTTTAGTTAAAAGTTAGCCATTGCAACTTCGTGTACTTCGTTTGTGTCCAACGACCAGGTCAAGACCACTTACGGATCCCCACCATTATCAATACTTCATATATATTCGTAATATTCATATTGCATTATCATATTCTTGCTTGTTCTTCGATTGAGTGCAGGAATAGACCTTCATGGTCAGGCTGATCATGCTTCCAGCATCGTCAGTAACCTCGGGAGATTGGTTTAGCGATTGCTAAGGCGCAACGTCGTGCACGTTTGTAGTCGGATCATCAAAGTCATCTCCACCAAATCGATAGTTATCATCTCATCGAAAGATCGAGACCCTCGCCTCTATCACCAATGGCACCAATCCGCCAGTTTTCTGTAGAAGAGAAGGGAAAGGCCCCCCGAGAGGGTCCTGACCCACTTCCGCCGAAGAAGCGACTGGTCCTCTGCCACCGAGATGAGGGTGCTCAGCAGGAGGTATCGAGGCCCTGGAATGAGCGGAAGCCGCCTGGGTATCCGCTACCCTTGTACGCCCGCGTCGTGGATCCTGGGGGAGAAGGCGTCGAGCGACATCGACGGTGCCACCGTCGACGCCTGCGAGTCACGGTGGTGCGCATCGTTCCTCCTGGAGTCCACGCCAAGCGCTCCTCTCGCAAGCTCGTGCTCCACACCGCCATGCCTCCAAGATCTTGGATTCGCCTTCCTCCCTCCTTCGCCTTCAAGAAGCCGCCGAGCGGGGATCTGGAGCTCTGGCTGTAGCACGCTGACTGCAGTACCCTTGCGACCGGAGCGGAGGTCGCGGTCATCGCTCCGGGCAAGGTCTTCATGACCCGGGGCTGGGGCGAGATCGCCTGGGTCTGCCAGATGGTAGGTGCCCTCATAATTCATCTTGAATATGACGGCGCCTCCCTGGTGTTCTTCAAGGTCTTTAATGCCGAAGGACACCGGCTGGAGTGCTGCCCTAGGGAGAGCGGCAGGGGCAACGAACCAGTGAGGACCTGGCCCGCCCATCGGCCCTCCAGCAGCTCCTCAGGCAGCAGCGGAGGAGCTGGGGAATCCAGCGGCTTCCCCGATCTCCTCACGACTCCGGAGACGAGTGACGACAGCTACGAGCCCCCGAGCTCGCGTCGTGCTCGGGGCGGGGCAGCTGCGTCCAGCCGTCGACGCCACTGATCTGGATGGGGTTGGCGCCGGAATTGGGAAGCCCACTGTTGATGATGGCGTCCCTTGCGGAGGTGCGGGCGATTAGCGTTCCTTAGGATCAGTACTTTTGTTCCTTGCGAGGAATCGAAGCAACACCCCGTGGGGGTATGTAAGGCGCCTGCCATATCTTTTGTGAACATTATATCTTAATATGAATCAATGCGAGGTGCTTGTTCTATCCCGGCTCGGCACCCCCTTTCTATCCTCACGAGGACTTGGCGCTCTACGCCGACAGGTCCCAGTCCCCAGGCAGGCTTCAGCCGTCGCTGGTATGCCAGGTCGCGATGCCGTGGTCAAGGCCAGGAGGTGAGCGGCCTGAGGTCCGGTAAGAGCCCCCGAGTCACAATGCTCGAGAGGTCCCCTTTAGCGCTCAAGCAGCCCTCGCTGGGCGAGAAAGGAAGGCAACGTCGCCATGATAGAGCCACACTGGGCGAGGGTTTGGCGCTACGCTGATCCAACTCCTGTAAGGGCGTGACTTATCTCTTGAGTCTGGTGTAGTTCCTCGATGAAGCGCCCGCCCAAGTGGTGGTAGCTGAGGCGCTGCTGGGTTAGGTCCTCGCGAGCTTCTTCCCACTCCCTCGCACTTTCCTTAATGCTCTACGTCCTCAGGTCCCGGCCCTCGAGCGAGCTCAGCCGCCGCTGGTATGACAGGTCGCGATGCCGTGGGTCAAGGCCAGGGGGTGAGGGCTGGAGAGCCAGTAGGAGCCCATGAGTCGCGATGCTCAGGCGCCCCCCTTTTAACGTGCAAGCGGTCCGTGCCGGAGAGAGGGAGAGACAGCTCGCGACATCCCCAGCGTTGCTCCTGGAGTAGGTCCTGCACACCAATCATGAAGAGAAACAAGAAATGTCGTTACGGTTGCCAGCCAACCTTTGGTCGCTCCGGGGAAGTGATTGGGGCACTGAGGGCCTGGTGAGGTGGCGCCTTGCGGGGCTGCCGCGGCTAGAGCTCGACCACTCAGGTTTATCGGCGTTGCAGGGATGGATCCGTGCGCAAATGCCATGCCAGAGCAAGCGGCTCCATAGGTAGGCGTCAATCGAGTAGGAGATTAGGTCGGGTATGTTAAGCACGCAGGAGGAAATTCATTTTAAATAGACGCGAGAAAAGCAAACAACGTTGGGCCAGGCCCGAGCAGCTCGGGGATGATGCAGCCCGAGGGGCGCCCCCAACAAGGTAAGTAAAGAGCATAAGCAAAACGGATACATGCCGCAGGGACGGACCCACGCGACCCGGGAATGATGCGGCCCTGTGGGCGCTCCCAGCTAAAAACGGAACTTAGAAAGATGTCACCTGGTCCCGTTGAAGATGAAGTGATGTTGAAGAAGCAGGCGATGCGCGATGAAGACGTCGATCCTCCCGAGCCCCCAGGCCCAGGAGCCTCAAGAGGCTCCGGGGGCGCAGGTGGGTCTCCGAGGGCCATCTCCATCTCCGCCAGGACCGCACAATGCCTGACCTCCTGGGCCTCCAGAATGCTCCTCAGCAGGTGCTGATGAGCGGCGACCGCGTTCGGCAGGCCGAAAGGCATGCGAACGTAGCTGTGGGGTGGACCCTCGCAACGCCCCACGCGCGAAGGCTAGAAGCACTCCTGAGACGCGGCTCGGTTGAGCCCTGGCACGTCGATGCAGACACGCAGCCCACCATCCTCGCCTAGATGTGGGGCCACGGTGGGCAAGCGACGGCTGCCGCACATGACTCTCGACTCCTGTAGCTCCTGGGTGTTCCTTGCGATGAACTCGTATGGGTTTGGTCTTCCTTGCCTTGTACCTTCCTGAGGGAAACGTGCCTGGAAGCACCCCTCCAAGTGGTGCCCGAGCGCCTCCCTCGCGACCTTGGCAAAGTCGGTGGCTCTCCAAGAAAGAGCCCCTGAGCCTTGCCTAAGGAGGGCGCCGGGCGCGCCTTCCTATGAGAGAGGGTGGCGCTCCCTGGTTGGGTACAGATCCTGACGCAACACCTCCGGAGGTGACTGCCTCCTTATGGCTTGCGCCAGGAGAAACCTTCTTCTTCTTAAGGGTCGCCTCGGGAAGTCTTCCGTTCCTGTGGTCTGGGTCTTCAATTGTTGCGGCTTGGAATGCGCGCTCAAGTGAACCCACTGCGTCCCTTTCTTCACAAGGTACGGTGATGACTCCACCGCTTCCTGGCATCTTGAGGACATTATATCCATGGTGAGTCACTGCCATGAACTTGGCCAGGGCTGGGTACCTGAGGATGGCGTTGTATGGCAGACGGATGTGGGCGACGTCGAAGTCGATGAGCTCGGTGCGGTAGTTGTTGCGCTGCCCGAAGGTGACTGGAAGGCGAACCTGCCCTATTGGAACAGTGGAACCGTCAGTGACTCCTGAGAAGGGCTTGGTCGGCTGAAGCTGATCATACGGCACTTGGAGATTGTCGAACGTCTCGACGAACAGGACATTGAGTCCTGCTCCACCGTCAATGAGGGTCCTGGTGACCTGCACGTTGCTGATGACTAGGGAGCAAAGCATCGGGAGGACTCCAGCTGTTGCCGCGCACTTGAGCTGATCCGCTGGGCTGAACGTGATAGCGCACGTAGACCACCTGAGAGGGCGCGTGGCCTCAAGCTTGGGGAGGACTGCATTCACCTCGCGAGCAAACTGCTTGAAGATGCGCTGTGAGGCTGGGGCCTGCGCTCCACCCAAGATGCAAGCGATTGCGCGCGGCTCCTGGAAGCCCCCAGCCTCCTCGTCTTGATGCTGGCCGTCGTTCCTCCTTGGCGGCGGCGGCACAGGAGGAAGGCCTGCGTTGCCGTGCGGGCAATCCTCACGAGGCTGATCTCTCCAGCCTCCCTCGCGAGGCTGGTCCTACGAGCGATCCCCACGAGGTCGGTCACGCCACCCTTGGCGAGGGCCACGGTCTTCCCATCGTCCACCACCTCTTCCTCCTCCTCGGCCATAGCCCCTGTCATTGCGCTCGGGGCGTCGGCCGACATGTCCATCTCTCACGGCCCTGAGCTCTTGACATTCGTTGGTGTTGTGGGTGTGGAGGTCGTGGTACACGCAGTACCGGCTGCCCTTGGATGACTCAGGCTGATCCCTGCCTCGCTTGGTGTCTGGTTACGCTGCTAGCACGGCAGCCCCCTTGCGCTTCACGTCCTTGGACTTGGGCTTCTTCTCTTCTAGGTCGGCAGCCGGGAGTTCGAGGAGGGAAAGGCACCCTTCCTCAGCCCTGGCGCACTTGGTCGCCAAGTTGAATAGCTCCAGGGATGTGCATAGGTCTTCATGGATTGCCAGCTCCTCCTTCATCTTGATGTCGCGTACGCCATCAGAGAAGGCCGAGATGATGGCTTCTTCAGTCACCTTGGGGATCTTGAGGCGAGCGTTGTTGAAGCGCTAGATGTATTTCTGCAGGGTTTCCCCTTGCTATTGCTTGATGCGGCGCAGATCACTCACGGCCGAGGGCCGGTCGCGAGTGCCCTGGAAGTTGGCAATAAAGCGAGTGTGCATCTCATCCCAGGAGGAGATCGTGCCAGGAGCCAGGTTCAGGAACCAGGAGTGGGCCCCATCCTGGAGCGCCATGGGAAACCAGTTCGCCATGACCCTTTCGTCTCCGTTGGCGGCTTCTATGCATAGCTCATAGAGCTGTAGGAACTCCGCGGGGTCCGCCGTGCCATCATAGCGAGGGGGCAGGTCAGGCTTGAACTTACCTGGCCATGCGATGCCGCGTAGCTCGGGGGTGAGGGCACGGCAGCCTGTCGTGGCCACCGGCGCCTTTTGTTGGTGCTGGGCTTGTTCCTGGGGGTTACCGCGCACCGCCGCTTGGAGCAGCGCGGGGTCTTGACGTGGAGGTGCAAGGACGCGATCTTGGCGCGCTGACGCTGGGAGTGCGCGAGCACCTTCTTGGGGACGAGGGATCTCTTTGCAGCTCCTTTCATGCTGCGCAGGCGTCAGACGCGGAGGGTCTTGCCCTGGATGTGCGCGCCTTGGAGCCAGGGCGCCTCCTTGGGGAGGAGGTGGTGGAGGCACCTCCTGATCCTCACCTCCTGCGCGGAATGGTGGGCGAGGCAGTGAGAGGGACGGCAAGGGGGAGCCCCCTGCGGTGCTGACGAGCTCGGTGATGCGGGCGAGCCAGTCCTCATAGAGGTCGTCGACGGGGCGGTAGTGCAAGAGCTCTCTTGCCAGGAGCAGTGCGGCGTGCGCGTCCGTGGGGGCGCGACGGGCGAGGGACGACAAAGCGGCTGGAGTCAGCAACCGTGTGGCGGTGCGGCCCTCCCGCCATACCAAAGGATACTGGGACAAGGTCTGCTGCTCGTTCCCCGCCGGGCCGGTGGCATCGTTGGCGGCAGGCGACGGGGAACGACGAGGACGTCCGCCAACTGGCGCCGTCTGGGCGACGCGGGTGGCGAGAGCAGCTCGGTGCTCGGCACGAGCCCGACGAGCGTCAGCCATGGACACGACGAAAGATCACACACGAACAATGGAAGAAAGATTCCGGCGCGCCAAATGTCGGATTACGGCAGACCCTTGAGGTTCGAACACTGGGGTGCGCACGGAGATCTCTCCCCTACCGATCTACGTCCAATCTCCTCGCGTGATCTAAGCTGAAAACAACGACCAACACAAGGGACACGAGGTTTATACTGGTTCGGGCCACCGTTGTGGTGTAATACCCTACTCCAGTGTGTGGTGTGGTGGATTGCCTCAGGGGCTGATGATGAACAGTACAAGGGAAGAACAGCCTCGTGAGAGGTGTTCTTGAGATGGTGCGATGAACTGCTTGGGTGAGTTCAGTCGCCTCTCTCTTTCTCTCTCTGCTAATGCTCTATCAGATCTCTAGATGTCTCTCCCCCTTCCCCTCTCTTTGGTGGCTAGCTCTCTTTATAGGGGCCCTGGGCCTCTCCCCAAATAATGAGCGGGAAGGGCGCCAACAATTGGCCATTTTGAAGGGGAACATCTAGTACAAGTTATCCTGACCAAAGGTGGTCTTCGGCTGCCAAAAGTACTGGTGATGACGCCGTCTTGGGCTCCACGGTGACCTCCGTCCTGCCGCTCTGCTGGTCTTGGTCTTGTTGCCCCAGAATGGCAACCTTTGCCCGATGCCTCGGCATGTGCTTGCCCCATTTACACCAAAGGGGAAACAAGGACACTGCGCAGGCCGGCGCCCGCCTGGTCTCGATCGTCATGGCTTGCGTCACGGGCTCCTCGCGAGGGATCCCTGCCTTGATCTCTCCGCCTCCTCGCGAGCCTGCCTGATGAGGTTACCTCTAAGGAAGCTTTCTGTCGTCCACCCCACAAGGCTTGGCCCCTCATGAGGGTCTTGAGCTTGAGCTGATGAAGATGGGCCGCGTTGGGCCCCCACTTGAGCCACGCCGCAGGCCGCAGGCAGGCAAGTCTAGGGACCCCGTTCCCAGAACGCCGACACAAAGAACCCGACAAGCACCCTTTTCATTAAAAACATCCCATACAGGTACAGTTTATACGGAATCAAAAACATGAGCTAGGGGATTACAAGTCTGAAAATTAACAAGTGTCCGCAGGCTTACAAAAAAGAGAGATAAGGTGCCCGTAATCCCTTTCTTGTCCCTCTCCTCAGAAGGTGTAGCAAGACAGCAGGAGGGCAAAAAGAATGCCTAGGCAAGGTGCGAGGAGTAGAAGGCACCAGGAGAACATCTTGGTGCCGGGAAGGAGCTGGAAGATGAGGCAGCGGGCCGGCAATACGCGGCCAAGGCGTCAGTACCCGCGTACTCCGACTTGTTGGCCGCCACCCGCCTTGTTTGCCTCCTCCGGCCCTCCTATGCCAGCCGCCCAAGGAGGCGACAGGGAGCGCCCTGATGGAGACCTTGATGGGGAAGGCCCTTGGCAGGCCGCACGACGTGGGGCGGGGCGACGCGGTCAGTCGGAGACGAGGTCGACGTGACCCCGCGCGACGCTCTTGTCGTCGCTGTCGCTACCCTCCTCATCACTCCCGCTTGAAGAGGAATCTTCATCATCGGAGGAGCTCTCCACGCAGCACTTCAGGCGAGTTCCAGAATCTTCAAAGACCTTGATGGAGAGCCTCGCCGTCAAGCTGTGGATGCGAGTGAACGTCTTCCATCTGCGGCGGAGGTACATGACGTGAGGAGCGGGGAAGTGTACATCGACCCGCGTGCCACCGCTCCCGCAGCCCTTCATGTGCATCCAGAGTGTCTGGGGTGGATCGAGCTCCATCTCCCGAGCGAATGCAATAGGGAGACGGAGGCGGCGATGCGGTGGCCAACGCAGCCTGATGATGAACTCACGGGGCTAGCCCCCGACATGGCGCTCCATCGGGCGAGGCGTCGCTGGCGGAGGTGAGGCCGATGCGCCGCCCCGTCCTCCTCTGCCCCGAGCGCCACGACGACCTCGGCCTTGCCCCATCTCCCTTCCTCTCGTGGCCGGCTCTACCGCCACGAGCTCTTGGGGAGGAGGAATGCGCTGACGAGCAGCAACCCTCGCCGCCACCGTCGAAGGGCCAACACCTCCTATCACCATGGCGGTTGGAAGAAAGAAGCGAAGGTGGAAGGAGATGGAGGATGTAAGAGTGTGGAATGCCGCCCCTCTCCCCTCCTTATAAAGGGGCAGAGCTAGGGATCGGCCGCCCCACTCGACTAATCCGGTCATTGGGGGCGCAGGGAATCATGACCGGCCCGCTGCCCCAATCAGCGACGGCCCAGTTTCCCACCTCCACCTCCTGCCACCTGCATGAGGGACACATGGCGAGCGAGCAGCATTAAAGCGACGGGAAAAGCGGCTGCTCCTCACCTCGTGGTCATGGTGCGCGGGCGCCTTGAAGATCACCACTCGAGTCCATCCAAGTAAATGGGTCGTGCCTCTACGCCTCCCTCCTTTTATGGGGAAGGCGCGAGCCGCCTCCTCTCCCATTAACCATGATGTGACGCATGCGTGCGGAAACCGCCCCACGCATGACCCCCACATCACGCACGACCCTCCATGTCATGCGTTCAACGTGGGTCGTGGGGAAGCGCAGCGGACGAGAAGTTACTGCGGTAAAATCCTCCCCACCTGCCCGCGCACTGTTCTGGGCCTAGCCCAACAACGCATCGCGCTTATGTATGCCCTAGGCCCGGGGGCTCCTGTCGGTGTACAAAAATAGGGGCTCTCCTTTTGACCCCTTTACTTGTGCGCGGGCGGTCAGAGCGACGCGCCGTGGCCACACTTAGCCGGGAAGAGGAGGGAAGCCAGAGAGAAGTTGAAGCACCAAGGCAAACAAGACAACGCCAAGGCCGAGGGCACAAAGAGCAGAGGGACGAAGTAGGTTCCCCCAGCAGGACCCTTGCCGGGGCAGCCTCAGCGGCCCCGAAAAGACCCTTGCCGGGGCAGCTCGCCCAAACACCAGCGGAGCGCGCCACCCTTGAGCCCACGGTCTCCAACACCATCAACCACATTGGGCCAGGGCTTGGGAGGCACCTCCATGGTGACATGCAGACCTTTGTGAAGACAGAGAATACTCCAGATCAGATGAGGACCAGAAGACGGAGACCCTCGGCGGGATCCTAGCCGAGGAAATCCACAAGGCCCCCGGCAAGACCCTTGCCGGGGATGATAGCAAGGCCCCCGGCAAGACCCTAGCCGGGGATGACGACAGGGCCACTGCTAGACCCGTACCAGCCAAGACTACCACCGCCGTTCGCATGCAGCTGCCAGCCCAACCAGTTGGGCAGGCACCTGCGTGGCAACATGCGACTTCCAGGCCAAATCAACAGGCACCTGCGTGGTGGCATGCGGATCTTCATGAAGGCCCTACCACCGCACCACCTCAGCTGCCTTCCTTTCTACATGGCACTGCATGCATCGCTAACCTGGGCGCGTGTCGAAGCGAGGAGGAGTGCCGACGGACAGGACGTGCCTCGTTCTCGTCCCCGATAAAGCTAAGGGACACCTAAGCAATGCATTAAATGCGTCTTGTCCTATAATATGGGCGATAAGATCGCAGTACTATAGGCCTTTCCACCTCCTGTGTGCCACTATGGCAGCCCCTTTCGACTATAAAAGGAGGCCTATGGCGTACTGGAGAGGGATTCGGCTCTTTTGAACTACACAGCCACCGTAGCTAGTTCAAGAGCCCAAGAACACTCAATACATCCACCAAAGCAGGACCAGGGTTTTACGCATCCTCGCGGCTCGAACATGGGTAAACGGTCCTTTTGCTGACTGTTAATCCAGCTTTTCTAACGACCCCGCGCCCCGGCAACTGTAGTAGGGATTCTTGTGATCCCATAGGTGTTGTTTCCCACCGATAGTGGTGCGTAAGGCAAATGGGAAATGGAGGCTGTGTATTGACTACACATATGTCCATAAAGCCTGTCCAAAGGATCCTTTCCCTCTGCCACGCATCGACAAGATTGTGGACTCCACTGCCGGCTGTGACCTGCTGTCATTCCTCGATGCCTATTCAGGATACCCCCATATCTTCATGATGAAGGAAGACGAAGAGAAAACCGTGGTCGTCAGCCCATGTTGTATGTACTGTTTTGTACGAATGCCTTTTGGGTTAAAGAGCGTTGTTTCAATGTTTGCCCGAGCAGTCCAGATTGGTTTTGAGCCCCAGCTACATAGAAATATGGAAGCTTATATGGACGACATAGTGGTCAAAACCATGGACAGGGCCACGCTCGTGCAAGATTTAGAAGAAACATTTGCAAATCTGCGCAAAATCAACCTCAAGGTGAACCCAGAGAAGTGTGTGTATGGTGTCCCCTCCAGCAAACTTCTTGTGTTCTTTGTGTCTCAACACGGAATCGAAGCAAATCCTGACAATATCAAGGGAATCGAGCAGATTGAGGCTCCAAAACGGGTCAAAGTTTTGTAAAAGGCGGGTCCAGTAAAGTGTACTCCGGAGGCAGAGGCAGCGCTACAAGATTTGAAGAGGTACATCTCTTCCACGCCAATACTAGATGCGCCTAAACCACAAGATCCATTAACGAATCAAGTGGTCAGTGCTGCGTTGGTGGCGTGGAGGGAACTTGAGAAAGAAAAAGCAGTAGCAGCAGAGCCATCGGATGGCGGGCTGGGGCCCTCCTCGGTAGGGCCTGACGCCGGCAAGGCAGAACCCCCGGCAAGGCCCGATCCCGGCAAGGCATACTCTGAGCAGATGGGCATGCAGAAGCTACTTTTCGACCTCCTCATGGAGTCGAGAAAGCTTCGTCACTATTTCCAAGCACATGAGATCACCGTCGTCACCTGCCTCCCTTTGCAACGGATTTTGCACAACCCATATGCGACAGGGAGGATTGTGGTGTGGGCATTGGAGCTGTCGAACTTTGGCCTCAAGTTTGAAAGTACCTCGACGATCAAAATCCGAGCCTTGGAAGAATTCATAGTGGAATGGACAGCAATGCCCGACGAAGAGGTTCAGGAAACCACCCTTCCCTGCAAGGAGACGTACCGCGATTGGTTTATGTACTTTGGTAGAGCTTTCTCACTGCAAGGTGCTGGTGCCGGTGTGCTACTTGTCGCACCCACCGGAGAGCGCCTCAAGTACTTGATCCAGATGCACTTTCCCCTAGAAAAATCAACGAATAACACGGCAGAGTACGAGGGATTGCTTGCCAGTCTCAGGATCACGGCATACCTCGGAATCAAGAAGCTCATCGTCAAAGGTGATTCACAGCTCGTCGTCAAGCAAGTTAACAAGGATTACCAGAGCCCATTGATGGAAGCCTACGTGAAGGAAGTGAGGAAGTTGGAAGAACGTTTTGATGGCCTACAGGCAAAGCATGTTCCCCAAGCGGAGAACAACACTGCCGATGACCTATCGAAACGTGCTGACCTCAAGTTGCCTGTGGAACTAGGTACCTTTGTACTTTAGTAAATTCAGCCATCCGTTGAGCCATCAGCAGGGCAGAACAAGCCAAGGAAGACAAACCCTAGCAAGTACCTTCCCGCTGAGATCCCAAGAGACGCCGGCAAGGAGGTTGTTGGGTACCCCAAGCTTGGCCAGGGGCAACCACCTCCGGCAGGGCCTCAGGCCCTGACCGTAGAGACAGCTGCCCCTATGGCCGAAGATGAGCCTTTAGTCCTCACTGTCGAGCCCTAGGCTCCGGCATGGGCGCAGCACACCGTCCGTTTCCTCCACACAGGGTAACTCCCTGAGGAACAGGAAGAAGCAGAAAGATTAGCCCGTCCGTCCAACATGTACCAGTGGATAATACCCTCTCTAGAAGGAGGCCAAACAGTGTGAAGCTAAAGTGCATTCCTCTAGGTCAAATGAACTCGATGGCAACGGATGGGTCATTTCGGTGGGGCCAAGTTTGACATTGAGTTTTGGACATATTTGGAAGAGAAAGTGGCTGAAGGTTTTGGAGCAATACCACTAGGCACTTTGAGCAAGTAGACCATTAAACAACAGCTCATCCCCTTTTAATAGTATTGTATTTCCTATAGACTCAGTGTGATCTTGGATCACTAAAATAGAAATGAAGAGTCTTGAGATTTTGCCAATCTTTGTCATTAGCATTTTGAAGGGGTTCCACATCCTCTTGCCCTTGCCATGCCATTGTTGAACTTATCTGGAATACACTAGGTAAAAGTATTAGTCCAACAAGGGATATGTTGACATTAATTACCAAAATCACTCAGGGAGCACTTATGTTTTCATTTACCCACCGTAGGTTTTCTTTCAAGAGAGAGGCCTCTAGTGAAGCCTATGGCCCCCGGGTCTATTTTCCATCATATATTTTCAGATCTATAAACCAAAATACCCAAAAATACCTTGCTGCAATTTATTTATATTTACTTTAGTTTTCTCTTTTATTTATCTTTTATACCTATCTCTATTAGATCCCACTCTTGTTCGTGACCGTGAAGGGAGTGACAACCCTGAGGGAGTCCTGGATTAGGGGGTCTCCGGACAGCCGGACTATATCCTTTGTTCGGACTGTTGGACTATGAAGATACAAGATTGAAGACTTCGTCTCGTGTCCGGATGGGACTCCACCTGGCGTGGAAGGAAAGCTAGGCAGTACGGATATGGATATCTCCTCCTTTGTAACCGACCTTGTGTAACCCTAGCCCCCTCCGGTGTCTATATAAACCGGAGGGTTTTAGTCCGTAGGACAACATACAATCATACCATAGAATAGCTTCTAGGGTTTAGCCTCTCCGATCTCGTGGTAGCTCAACTCTTGTAATACTCATATCATCAAGAATAAATCAAGCAGGACGTAGGGTTTTACCTCCATCAAGAGGGCCCGAACCTGGGTAAAACATCGTGTCCCCTGCCTCCTGTTACCATCCGCCTTAGACGCACAGTTCGGGACCCCCTACCCGAGATCTGCCGGTTTTGACACCGACATTGGTGCTTTCATTGAGAGTTCCTCTGTGTCGTCGCCGTTAGACTTGATGTCTCCTACTATCATTGATAGCGATGCAGTCCAGGGCAAGACTTTTCTTCCCAGGCAGATCTTTGTGTTCGGCGGCTTCGCACTGCGGGCCAACTCGCTTGGCCATCTGGAGCAGATCGAAAGTTACGCCCCTGGCCACCAGGTCAGGTTTGGAAGCTTAAACTACATGGATGATATCCGCGGAGACTTGATCTTTGACAGATTCGAGCCCCTGCCTTGTGCGCCACGCGGTCATGATGAGTACGATTTAGCTCTACCATCCGACAGTGTTCGAGAAATCGCATCGGCAGCCGCTCTGACCCTCAATTCGGAGCCAGTTGCGCCATCCGTGGATGGGTAGATAGGCCCCGCCACGGAGGCCGTATCCTCGGTGGCGATCGAGCCGAATATCGACCTTACCCTTCACGAGAGCCGTGTTGCCAAACTGCCGGATCCTTCTCCGGCCACGGACTCCGAACCACCTGCGCCCGTTCAAGTCGAATCCGATTGGGGGCCGATCATGGAGTTTACCTCCACGGATATTTTTCAGCGCTCGCCCTTTGGCGACATACTGAACTCATTAAGGTCTCTCTCCTTGTCAGGAGAGTCCTGGCCGAACTACGTCCGGCAGGATAGGGATGCGGATGACGAAGAAATTCGCCTCCCACCCACCACCCACTTAGTAGCCACTGTCGATGACTTAACCGACTTGCTCGACTTGGACTCTGAAGACATCGACAGTATGGACGACGATGCGGGAGGCGAAGAGGAACCACTGCCCACAGGGCACTAGACGCCCACTTCATCACATGACGTATACATGGTGGACACACCCAAAGAAAATAGCGACGAGGAATGGAAGGACGCAGCGAAGGTTGGTTCCCTCGAGAAGCAGTCAAAGCGGCAGCGTAAACGCCGCTCCAAATCCCGCCTCGGCAGAAAAAATGATCATATAGACCCAACTTTAGAGCAGGGTGAACCATTGCCTGACCACGGCAACACGGAAAATCAAGTCGAACAACCCAACCCCGTCGAAGATAACAGTCCGGACAACATCACACCGGACAGGCGCCAGGAGCAACATAATGCCCACCAAAGGCTTGTTGCCATGGCGAGGAGTCTGAAAAAACAGAAGCAAAGGCACAAGGCTGCACAAGTGTCACACCCTAGCTAGTTCATGCATTAGAGTGTTGCATCATGTTTATTTTCCCAGAAAACTGAAATGGTGATGACAGAACCCCCAGCACCCCCCCGGAACAACTAGGGTTTACTAAAAACTTTTTCAATGAACCTAAAATACCCTTCTAAAAAGTCCACCCTTTTTGTTTTGGGTCAAAACCTTTGACAAAAATGGTGCACACCTTTCTAGGACATCATAAGGTCATTGGATTAATTGATTACTAATTGCATTTGGGCAATTTAAATCCTATAAATATTTTAAAATGCCCAAATAATCCTGAAAGTAATTTTAGGTTGTTGAGAATATTTTCAAATGTGCCTCTGAATATTTTCAGGGTTTTCCTAAATGAAATAGTATTATTACTATTTCCAAACACAAAACAGAATAAATAGAAAACACAAAAAGGAGGGAGAAAGGAAACTAACCTGGCAAAGCCACCAGCCAGCCCACCTGGCGGCCCAGCACTATGCTGGGCCATGCCAGCCAGCTGATCCGTCCCCGCCAGGCAAGCAGGGAGGTGACGCCGGTGTGCGAGAGCTCACCACCGTGCCACCTGCTTGCCGCTCGCGCCCGTGGGACCTTGGGCGAGCTCCACGTCGTCGGCCTGACCCCGCAGACACACCAATTCTCCCCCTGTCTCTCTCCCTCGCCCTCTCACACCATGGCCGAGGCCCCTGCCGCCGCACCATCGACGTAGCCGTGCCCTCCGTCGTCCTCGCATCGCGCCACCGTGTCCACGAGCTCCGCCGTCGTCGACTACGTCGAGCAGGCCGAGCCCCGAGTGCTCGCCCGCTCTATAGTCGCCCCGACCCCGTCTTCCACAACTCCGGCCATTGGAGATCCCCTTCGCCTTCACCGCAGCACCAGCTCGTCCCCGACCTCGCCGTCTGCCTCGACGTGACCCCCTTGAGCTCAGCCACCTCCACATCCTCTCTGTTTACCTTCTCGAGCACCGCAGGGACCGCACCAAGCTCGGCCGCACCCACCTCCGCCACCGCACGTCGCCGTCGTGGCCACAGCCATGTTGGCTCGCAACCGAGCACGTCACCGTCTTCAATGCACTCGCAGGAGCCCGTAGCACCCCCGCACGCTCCTCGCCGTGCCTCCTAGCGACTAGTTCGACCTCGCCCGAACTCCGGTAGCCGCAACGCTCGTCGCCGGCGTCGTTTCTAGCGACCCTGGGCCCAACCTTTTCCACCACTCGACGCGGCTTGCTCCCAGCTACGCGTAGGAGGTCTCCGTCGTCCATTTGGTCGTCGGAGTGCAAAACCCGCACTGCCCCACCGCGTCTGGCCTCGCCAGCGGCTAAACACCGGCGAGTTTGACTCCGCTGACCCAGTTTGACCCCCAGGGTCACTGACATGTGGGCCATGCCCCTGTTTAATTTAGAATTAGATTAGTTAACGCTAATTACCTTAGTTAATAGGTTGACTCACTGACATGTGGGCCCAGGCCCTAACTAACCTAGTTTAGTGCTAACGAAACACTAACTAACTCAGTTAGTTAGTTTATACACTGACAGACGGGGCCCACCGGTCAGGTTTGACCTGGGCTGCCGCCTTTGACCTACTGACGTCACCCTGACGCAATGCTGACGCAATAACTCAATAACTGGAATTATTCTTATATAGGAAATTCCGAAAAATATTACAAACTTCAAAAATTCACAACTTTTAATCTGTAACTCCAAATGCAAATATTTACATATGAAATTTGATCAGAAAAATTCAATATTTCCATCTGTAATGGTTTCATGCATGACAAATCACTTTAACCTTGCTGTTTAGGTGAAATAAGCTAATACACTTATAAGGGTTAAGAACATAAGCTTGTTTCACATTGCATTAGGCAGGACACCTCATATTGCCATGTCATAGCATGCATCATATTGTTGCATATTGCCATGTGATGATTGTGTTCTGTGGTGTCATTCGTGGTAGGTTCTGCCTCCGAGGATATTTCCGAGTATCCAGCTGAACGGCAGTACCCTACTACTACTCCATCAGGCAAGCAGCCCCATTGATCATATCGATACAATCCCATGTTCTCGCTTCTGCTCTCATTTACTGCATTAAGACAACAACGTTTCAAACTTCTGTGTGCTGCGGTAGTTGAACCCTTATCCTCTGCATGACCTGTCATTGCCAAAATAACTAGATGAAACCCACTAGCATGTGTAGGAGTTGATTGAGCCATGTATGTGTTTCCTACCTTGCTATGCCTGCTATGCTTAGAGTTGTGTCAGGTCTGGTTCATCTGGGTGATGGGCTAGAGTGAAATGTTTACGTCGGTAATGTGAGGGTTGTGTTGAACATGATTTGGTAAACGTATCGATGAGAGGCCTTGTAGGAGTACATGGTGGGTTGTTTCATTGAGGCCATCCCTAAGAACTGAGATCTGTATGTGTGATTCAAGAATCAGTTACTACCATACATTGGGCCCGAAACCAATGGACCCTCTCGACTTCTTAATCACCTTAGTACTTTGTCCAGGAGTTGCAACTAGTTTCTAGTGTTTGTAGGTTATGTGTTGGCAGCCGTGCGTAGTGCTGACCCTAGGGGTGGGCTATGATGCGGTAGATACACAGTGGCACGGTGTACCGAGTCACCCGTTTGGTGTCTCGGGAACCCTTTCACATCGTTCGGGGCCGTATGTGGAAACCTCGGTCGGACTCCCTGCGGATGGAACCTAGATAGGCGATAAACCTGGACTAGAGACTTGAGTGTTTAGGTAGGCCATGGCCGACACCCTGGTTGGGCTTCCGCTTGAAGGTTGCCGAGTACATGTCATGTAAATGACGATAAGTGGTGAGAGTGTGTATGAAGAAGTACACCCCTACAGGGTTAACATCATCTATTCGAATAGCCGCGTCCGCAGTAAAGGACTACTTGGTTGCCTATACAGTTGATAGACAAGTTAATGGTTACTACTAAAAGACTCAAGATAAGTGTGAGTAACGAGGATGGCCCTCTCGTAGGATGACGAGGGAGGATCCCCGGTGGAGTATTGTGTTGGTGATTAGTGGACTCGTGTGCGAAAACTATTTTATATTGGTGTCTCGTAGGATAGCTTAGCCAAGAGTCAAAGCTGGCTTGCTGCAATAAATCCACCACCTTCTTGAGAATGAGCATGTATAGTAGGATCTATTGCAAGACTTGCTGAGTACCTTTGTACTCATGTTGCTTTAATTACTATTTTCAGACGACAACACTGCCCCCTCTGATGGGTTTTACGTAGACCTCGACGTCGATGAGTAACTTGCCACCCAGGTGGTGATTCTGGCCATGGAGGGGCCTATGTAGATAGACAGGCTTCGACAAGCCTTCTTTCTTTCTAGTGTCTGTACCCAGACTTATTTGCTTCCGCATGTGCTTGTATGCTTGTATGACTTGAGTATCGGGTCTTGTGACCCCTACCTATATGAACATGTTATGTATGGCTCTCCGGATCCTTTAAATTAAGTACTTGAGTTGTAGAGTTTTGTTGTGATTCCATGTTGTATTTACACATATCGAGCATATTTTGTGTATGATTGAAATGCTTGGTATGTGTGGGATCCGATAATCTAGTTGTTTATCCTTGGCAGCCTCTCTTATGGGGAAATGTAGTCTAGTGCCTCCTTGAGCCATACTAGTCCGCTACATCCCGGTTCACCGGAGTCCTGCTAGCCCAGCACTACTGCTCAGGACACTTGACTGGTCGGCATGTGTTTCACTTCGTTCCTGTGTTTATCCCTTCGGGGAATTGTCACGCGATGACATCCGGAGTCCTGCCTAGCCTGCTACAGCCCGGGTTCCTCGGAGTCCTGTTAGCCCAGTGCTATAGCCCGGATTCACACGCTGTTGACCGACATGCTCGATGTGATTCATGTATGCCTGTCCCCATAGGTTTGTGCTGCTTTGGGTTCATGACTAGCCATGTCGGCCCGGGTTCTCTGTCATATGGATGCTAGACACACTATCATATACGTGAGCCAAAAGGCGCAAACGGTCCCGGGACATGGTGAGGCGACACACGTGGGAATACCGTGCGTGAGGCCGCAAAGTGATATGAGGTGTTACCGGCTAGATCGATGTGACATGGAATCGGGGATCCGATAATCTAGTTGTTTATCCTTGGCAGCCTCTCTTATGGGGAAATGTAGTCTAGTGCTCCTTGAGCCATAGTAGTTCGCTACAGCCCGGTTCACCGGAGTCCTACTAGCCCATCACTACTGCTCAGGACAATTGACTGGCCGGCATGTGTTTCACTTTGTTCCTATGTCTGTCCCTTCACGGAAATGTCACGCGGTGACTTCCGGAGTCCTGCCTAGCCTGCTACAGCCCGGGTTCCCCGGAGTCCTGTTAGCCCAGTGCTACAGCCCGGATTCACACGCTGTTGACCGACATGCTCGATGTGATTCATGTATGCCTGTCCCCATAGGTCTGTGCCGCTTTGGGTTCATGACTAGCCATGTCGTCCCGGGTTCTCTATCATATGGATGCTAGCGACACTATCATTTACGTGAGCCAAAAGGCGCAAACGGTCCCAGGCTTTGGTAAGGCGACACCCATGGGGATACCGTGCGTGAGGCCGCAAAGTGATATGAGATGTTACCGGCTAGATTGATGTGACTTGGAATCGGGGTCCTGACAGCGTTGGCATCAGAGCCGGACTGCCTGTAGGTTCGTTCAGCCAAACTAGTCGATGTCGAGTCTAGAAATGCTTTAGTTATATGTAGGGGAATTGATTGTGGGAGGGAACGTAAGGCTCTTTTACTCCTTTACCTTATGCCCTCTGATCTGAGTCATTCTCTTCTCATTCTACGTGGGTTGAGGACTAGGCTTTTTTCTCTCTATCAGGTTCACGTGTTACTAATCCGTAGTAGCTTATTCGATTGTTGTTACAAGCCTCAATATAGTTTCTACTACTTTTAGTATGTTGTCAGTTGAACCAGAACCTTGATATGATGTTGTTGAGTGGTTTTGCAAACTGTTGTGAATGTCTCAAATCTTTTTCTGAGCATTTACAGCCGTTATGCTGTCCGATTTCTCCTAGGAAATTCTAATGCCTTTGCATTATTCTATGCTTTCAGATGGGCAACTGTTCCCAGAACCAAGTGGTTCGTCTGACCCGGTTCCTAGATGTACCCGGTCACACGGCCATGTTGGTTCGAGTGATGGTCGAGACAGGCTATCGATGGTATGCGGAATATACCGTCGAGGAGCAGTTCCGAGACTTCAAACAGAGCCTGTACCTTTGTACCGTCAGGATATATCCCTCTTATCCTGGAGCCACTCAACCCCTCCACTGCTCTTATGGACTTGGGGTCACTATTGAGATGTCTGTGCAGGATGCAGCTTACTCAATGATGACTATCATTCGAGCCAGGACTGCCTTGCTTCAGAACACCGAGTTCCACTACATGCCAACGTCACTCCCTAGAGCACAGGGGTACTATCAGGCTTTGTACTATGACTCTACACATGAGGAGTCACTACTCTGCACCACTGCCGAGATGCTTGAGGATAAGGACCGCAAAAACCGGGCCTTGCGTATGGAGCTTTTCCACTCTCGTTCTGATCACTGGGCCACTTTGACTTGGTTTGCACCTGTTGTGCAGGCAGGATACATGGACCTGAGGGACCTGTACCCTGTGCGGTCTGGATTGCCAGATTGTATGGAGTGGCGTGATGTAGGAGGCATCACCCCTCCTCGTGGTCCCCGTCTGTCACCGTCTGTGGGACCAAGGCCACATCCGAGTCCCTATGGTCCACAAGCTCCACAGGACCGTATGTTCCCAGATGATCATGTTCTGCTTCTAGGTTTTGGTGGTGACTTTTATGAGGATTACTACTGAGCCGTCTGAGCTAGTAGTAGTTTCACTAGTACTGTAATAGTTGTATTCTCCACAGTCCTGCGTGACCGTGGGATACGACTTGGTGTATATCACGCTCAGGAGGTGTAGAAAAATAATGTATAGGAGCTTGGAATGCCTCCGATGAGATGTAATGTCTTTCACCGTAGTTGTACTCTAGCCTGGGCTTGTACTAAACTATGTACGGTGTGTATGACCAATGGTATATATATGGCAGTTTCTATATTACCATGTCATGCAATGAACATCTCAGCATTCCATGTTATCCATTACATTCTGCACTTCCTAGCCAAGATTGTGCCATCCTTGTCTAAACCATTGTCTTGTTTTTCCTAGGATGGTCAACACCCGTAGCAACCCTGCTGCCCCGGAGCAGGGGGAAGCCAATGCAGCTAGGGGTGAGAATCTGCCTCACCCGCCTTCTCTGGCCGAAGTTATGCTGGAGGCAGAAAGAAACAAGCGTGAGACTAACCGCTTGCTGGAGTGGATTGAGCAGAACACTGCACGTCTTCAGCGAAACGACTTGGTGTCAATCAATGACTTTATCAAGTTGTACCCACCAAAGTTTAATCATTCCGTCGAGCCCCTCGACGCGGATGACTGGCTTCGCAACATCACCCACAAGCTACGTTCTGCCAATGTAGCCGAAGCTGATAAGGTTACCTATGCTGCCTATCACCTCGAAGGCCCTGCTAGCCTTTGGTGGGAAAACTTTGAGGCTATGCGCCCGGTCGGCCAAATCACTACTTGGGCTGAATTCAGTGATGCTTTTCATGAGCATCACATCCCGGAAGGTCTCATGGATAGTAAGAAGGAAGAGTTCTGCAATTTCACCCAAGGTAGACTGACTATGGATGCTTATAGTCGTGAGTTTGGGAATCTGGCACGTAATGCTCCTGAAGAGGTATCCACCGACGCTAAGAAGTAGTCAAGGTTCCGCAAGGGACTTAGCCCCGAGCTTCGCCGCGATCTTCGTCTGCATGAGTGAACCTCCTTCCAGAAGTTGGTCAATAAAGACATCAGTGCTGACACAGGCCAGACTGACTATGACGCTTCACGCAAGCACTCTCGTGATTTTGGTTCTTCATCTGGCTCTGGATATCAGAAGCGCCGGGTGTGGATTCCAAGTACAGCGCTGCCACTCAGGTTCATTCCGAGGCCATCCTTTGAGGCGCCTCGCCCCAACCAGCAGTTTGCACCGCCTAAGTCCTATGGTGGCCCTGCTGCTAATGCTGCTCGACGCCCCAATATTGTGACATGTTTCAAGTGTGGAGAGCTGGGTCACTACAGTCGAGAGTATCCCTAGAACAACAACCCCAACTAGTATGGAAAGTCCGCTGGCCGTGGTAAGCCAGCGGGAAAGGCATTCTACGCCAAGCCAGCCCCCACTACACGTGGCCATGTCAACTATGTCTCAGCTGAGGAGGCTCATGATGATCCTAACGTCGTCCTTGTTACGCTCCTTGTTAATTGCCATCCGACATCTGTTCTTTTCGATACTGGAGCATCTCATTCATTCATATCTGAGAGCTATGCTCGATTGCATAACATGACATTCTGTGACATGCCCACTTCCATGGTAATTCAAACTCTGGGTTCCAAATGGCAAACTTCTAGAGTAAGCCATGGGAATGAAATCCTTGTCGATAGACTTGTCTTCCTTGCATCCTTAATAGCTTTCAAGTCCTCGGACATAAACATCATCTTGGGTATGGACTGGATGTCAGCCCATTATGCTAAGATTGACTGCTCTACTAGAACTATTCAACTTACTCACCCATCGGGCAAGACAGTCAATGTCTTAACTCGAGTGGCCAAGCGCCAGCTTTACTACCTAAATGCCAACCCCCTTCCAGACCTTGACGATATTCCGGTACTCCAAGACTTCCCGGATGTCTTCCCAGAAGAACTGCCAGGTGTTCCACCTGACAGGGATGTCGAGTTTGTGATAGACCTTGTTCGAGGAACCGTTCCAATTTCTAGAAGACCCTATAAGAGGGCACCCTTAGAACTAGCCAAGCTTAAGAACCAACTCGATGAGTCCTTGAAAAAGGGTTTCATCCGTCCTAGTTCCTCTCCTTGGGCTACCATCAAAAAGAAGGATGGAACGGATCGGATGGTTGTGGATTACCGACCTATCAAATTGGTCACTATCAAGAACAAGTATCCGCTTCCCAGGATCAACGATCTGTATGATCAGCTCGTTGGATCCTCAGTCTTTTCCAAGATGGATTTGAGGTTGGGCTACCATCAAATCAAAATAAAAAATAGGGACATTCCCAAAACGGCCTTTGTTACTCATTATGGCCAATACGGGTACACCGTTATGTCCTTCGGTTTAATCAATGCCCCAGCCACCTTCTCTCGGTTAATGAACTCGGTCTTCATGGAGTATTTGGATAAATTCGTCGTAGTATACCTCGATGATATACTCATCTACTCCAAGAGTGAGGAGGAACACGCCGAACATCTAAGGCTGGTATTGACGAAACTTCGAGAGCATTGCCTTTATGCCAAATTCTCCAAGTGTGAATTTTGGTTTCCATAAGTGACCTATCTAGGCCATGTAATCTCTGGTAAGGGTATTATTGTCAATCCCGAGCGAGTTCAAGGTGTCCTTGATTGGACTCCACCTGAGACGGTCAAGCAAGTTCGGAGCTTCCTTGGCTTAGCGAGTTATTGTCTCCGCTTCGTCGAGAATTTCTCCAAGGTTGCTAAACCTCTAACTAAACTCCTCAAGAAAGATAAAAAGTTCGAGTGGACCCCACAGTGCGAGTTCAGCTTTCAGGAACTGAAAAGACGCCTGACATCTGCTCCCGTACTGGTACCACTAGATTTCTCCAAGGACTTTATTATCTATTGCGACGCCTCGCGACAAGGACTAGGTTGCATACTCATGCAAGATCGTCAGGTAATTGCCTATGCTTCACGGCAATTACACCCACATGAGGAAAACTATCCCACACATGATCTAGAGCTTGCAGCGGTAGTCCATGCACTTAAAACTTGGCGACATTACCTTCTCAGTAATCGTTGCGAGATCTTCACTGATCACCAAAGTCTAAAATATATCTTCACCCAACCAGATTTGAATCTCAAGCAAAGATGTTGGGTCGAGTTGATCTAGGATTACGACTTAGGAATAACTTACACCCCGGGCAAAGCCAATGTCATGGCTGATGCGCTAAGTCGTAAATCTTATTGTAACAACCTGATGTTACAACAAAGGCAACCACTTCTCCACGAGGAATTTCGTAAGCTTAACCTTCACATTGTTCCTCAACGATTCCTATCCACCCTGGTGGCGAAACCTACCCTTACGGATCAGATCATCAAGGCACAGCAAGGTAGATCTGGGAATCTCTCGTATTAAAAGAAACATTAAGAAAGGAGTCGTGAATTGTTTCTCTGTTGATGATCAAGGTGTCGTATACTTTGGAAACCGTTTAGTGGTTCCCAAAGCACGAAACCCGAGGCGGCTGATCCTTAAGGAAGCTCATGAATCCCCTCTCGCCATGCATCCCGGTAGTACTAAAATGTATCAAGACCTACGCCAGAGGTTCTGGTGGACTAGGATGAAGAGAGAAATTGCTCAATACATTGCTAGTTGTGACGTCTGTCGTCGTGTTAAAGCAGAGCATCAACGGACTGCTGGCACCCTTCAACCTTTGGCTATTCCCGAATGGAAATGGGATAAAATCAGTATGGATTTCATTACTGGGTTTCCCAGAACCAAGAGAGGGAATAATGATATCTTCGTCGTGATCGATCGTCTTTCCAAAGTAGCCCATTCCTACCTGTTCGTGAGAGTATCACCGCTAGCTAGCTAGCTGACCTATACATCTCCCGAATAGTGTCTCTTCATGGTGTTCCATTGGAAATTAACTCAGACCGTGGAAGTCTCTTCACCTCTCGATTTTGGGAAAGTTTCCAAAATTCTATGGGAACTCGTCTCTCTTTTAGCACCGCCTTCCACCCCCAATCAAGTGGTCAAGTAGAGCGAGTAAATCAAATCCTGGAGGATATGCTCCGAGATTCTGTCATCTCATTCGGAATGGATTGGGAGAAATGCCTTCCATTCGCGGAGTTCGCTTATAACAATAGTTATGAAGCTAGCTTGGGCAAAGCTCCTTTTGAAGTTCTCTATGGACGAAAATGTCGAATGCCTCTTAACTGGTCAGAAACCAGGGAAAGACAACTCTTTGGCCCGGATATGATTCAGAAAGCATAGAGTGTTCGGATACCACCGAGGATGTGGGTCTGAGCTGCAACCGCCCTGATACCCAAGTAAGTAATCCCATGGACGAACACGCTGTACTTTTATTTATCATGACATCATTCTGAAAAGTCGCTCTTTGACCATGACTGGATAACAAAGGCAAAGATGATCAGGTGTTCGGCCCCCCTTCCCGAAGGCTTGGCCAATCTAGTACTGGACAGAATGCTCGAGCTGGTGCCTTATCAGGCGCCCTCAAAGGAAGATGAAGGGGGAATAAAGAGGCCGCAAGCGGGGGAATTAGCACCTCCGCGAAGGAGGATAACCAAGGAGAAGAATCTGACATTCCCTATCCTCGAGGAAGAGGACCACCTATGAAGATCCAGAAACAAAGGCTTCCAAACGGGGGAAGAAATCCTCGCCAGAGGGTCCTACTTCGGAGGGTATTCTTGTCACGCAATGTCCGCAAGGGGATCAGCCCGTTACCGAGCCGTAAGTAATCAAAAAGTACTTTAATAGTGAAAGTGTCCTACCTTACTTCCAAAGACAATAACCTAAGCTTATATCTTGTAGCTCGGATCGTAGCCCTTCTCAACAGAGTTCGTCTTCGGGGGATCTTCTTCCGGAGATGATGGAGAGCAAAACACCTCCCCCTGCCACCCCGCCTCTTGAGGCGGGCGACCCTGAAGTGTCGTCGCGGAGGGTCTCTCCTGATCCGCCAAGGCTAGAGGGTAATCCTTTGGCTACCCAGAGTCCTCAGTATTCGGCTCCTAAAGAGAGCAACAGAAAGAGTCCAGAACCATACAGTGTGCGGTTGGACGCACTGAAGGATCTTCTGGAGCTAGCGGCCATCTGAGAACCGCGTCATACGCTAATGGGTACGGTAATTGAAAGGATTTCATCTGTTGAAAGCGGATTGCATGAAGCTTTTATGAGTCTGCTGAAAGGCTTTGAGGTACGTGAAATAGTGTATGCTTTTGACAGTAGCGCACATGTTAGGTGTGCCCTATGCAGATAGTAGCCCCTGAGACTCTGGTTGTCGTCGAAAAAGGCGGCAAACAGAGGATCATAGCCCCAGGTAATAACCAGACCACCTTTATGTGCAGGTGGATGAAGCTCCGGTGGCTAGCCGGACTGATGGGTTTGCCGAGCTAAAGCGACAACTTGATGCGGCAGATGCCGACATCGTTCTTGTCAACAAGCGGCTTGACGAGGCACAGGGTAAGTGATTTCTCTGGTGATCAACATATAGCGAGAGGAGCATGATGGCAGTATCTTTAATATGTTGTGACTGCAGATGGAGCTGCCACCATGGAGACCCTTCAGGCGGAGCTTTCCCGAGCCAAGGAACAAGCGAGGAATAGCGATGCGACCGCTCTAAAGGCGGTTGAAGAGTTGAGGGCCGAACAGGCCGCGCATTGCCAAAGCAAGGAAAGAATAGCCAAGATGGTCGTTGAGTTGAAAGATGCCGCTTACCAGCTTCTTGAAAAAGAAAGCCGAGCGAGGGCGACGGACCTGGAGAAGGCCATGGTAGCAGCCAAGGAAGCCCGCTCCAAAATCAGAGCGACGAAGGAGGAGCTGCATCAAGCTGTGGCTATCGTGGCTGGGAAGCCCTTCTTGTTGCGGACTAAGTTCAGAGATCCGAAGTATGCTCCTCTTGATCAACTATGGAGTTCTATGGACGCCTACGTGGATTTGGTGGCAAGTGCTGCTGATGCGGCTGAGTACTTCAAGGGTCAGAAAGATCACGAAGTGGAAAAGCTGTTCTGGTCACAGTTCCATGCTCCAGAGCGTCCTCTGCTGTTGAATGAGCGAATGGCCAAGTGGGCCGAGCTCCATAGGTTGTCCGGACTTGCCATCAGGTCTGTTGTGGATCATCTAGTGTTAGAGTTAGTAAAACCATTTTAACATGAATAGAAGAGAGATCAGAGTCCCAGAGTATAGATGAGGAATAAAAGATCCTAATACCACCCAATGACGACATGGGCCCATAAGACACACAGCCATGTTAGTAAAAGTTTTTGTAGTGACTAGACTCGACTTCAGGCAAGGAGTTGGAAAGGGGGCTACCTACAGGCAGTCGGCTCTGATACCAACTTGTGACGCCCTCGATTCAATCATACACTAATCATACACGCAAATGTGTACGATCAAGATCAAAGACTCACGGGAAGATATCACAACACAACTCTAGACACAAATCAAAATAATACAAGCTTTATATTACAAGCCAGGGGGCTCGAGGGCTCGAATACATAATCTCAAATACACAAGAGTCAGCGGAAGCAACAATATCTGAGTACAGACATAAGTTAAACAAGTTTTGCCTTAAGAAGGCTAGCACAAAAGCAACATTGATCAAAAAAGCAAGGCCTCCTGCCTGGGAGCCTCCTAACTACTCCAAGTCATCAGCGGCCGTCACGTAGTAGTAGGCACCCTTGGGGTAGCAGTAGTCATCAGTGGCGTCATCTGGCTCCTGGGATCCGTCATCTGGTCGCAACAATCGGGTATGGGGAAAAGAAGTAGCAAAGCAACAGTGAGTACTCATCCAAAGTACTCGCAAGACTTACATCAGATCTAAACTAAGTATGCATCTGTATCAAAGGGAAAGGGTTGTATCTGTAGACTAAACTATAGAATGCCAGAAGAGAAGGGGGAAAGCCTGGCCTATCGAAGACTAGCATCTTCTGGAAACCGCCATCTTGCAGCAACAGTAGGGAGTACAGTAGCATAAAGTAAAGTAGCAGTAATGTTATCAACCTCGGCTAGAGATCCTTTCTCGACTCCCTGCGAGAAAGCAATCCCAGAGCCATACTATCCAGTTATCATCTCATATCCAAGTCTTATATCCATCCATTTCTCATCACAAGTATCCAGTTCTAATTGTATCGATCGGGATACAACTCCAAGTGTCCGTTACCATAGGACAGGCTATCGATAGATGTTTTCTTCCCTGCAGGGGTGCACCAACTTACCCATCACGCTCGATTAACTCCGGACGGACACACTTTCCTGGGTCATGCCCGGCCTTGGCCAAACAATACACCGCAACCCGACCTAGGCTTAATAGAGAGGCCAGCACGCCGGACGAAACCTATGCCCCCAGGGGTCATTGGCCATCTCCCCGGGAACTCCTGCACGTTGCGTACGCGGCCGGTGAGCAGACCTAGCTACCTCCTTCAACAAGGCAGGAGCTTACGCAGTCCAACCCGGCACGTGCCGCTCAGTCGCTGGCGTCTATTAAGCTTCGGCTGATGTATACGACGCAGAACGCCCATACTATGCCCACGTGATTGTTAGTGCTATCAGGCCAGAGGCCCCTCGGATCAAATATCCAAATCGCACTGGATTAGGAACGCGTGGTAACAAGCAGAGACTCACGATCGATGTGACCCCGTTGCCCCGTCTCGAGTACTTGCGGCAAGGGCTAAGAATGCCCGGCCACGCCTCGTAAGTATCTCGCGGGAACCTTCCAGGTCAACCCAACTCCACATCACTCGCCATTAAGCTCGCGCGGGTACCCCTCAGGGTCGACCCGTCTTTATTAACATGGTTCAGTGTAAAGTCATAGTAACCATAGTAACTGTGTGTTTAACACCAAAGGGAAAACCCGAGGAATCACCCCTGGTGAATCCCACTCAATGTGATCATCAAGGTGAATGTAAGAGGATCCACCCTCGAGGTTCACGTTTGATGGGTTGCATGACAGAGCCATAACAGAAGTGGTTAAGGAGGAAATCACCCTCGATGACCTCGACCGTATAGCTACACTACGGAGATCTCATCAGGAGTGATGTAACAGGTTCCACCCTCGACACTCGATGGTAACTCTGAAGAGTCGTACAACTAGGGGGTGATGTGCGGTGTCGGGGCCTGGACGTCAATCATGTTGATCAAGTCCTAGAACATAAAGCGAGGTAACTGGAACAAGGGGGGTCACTGATGGATCTCTAACCAACCTATACTAACCAGTTTAGAATAAGCAGGTAAGGTATGAAAGCAGGTAACAAAAACAGGCTATGCATCAGAGTAGGATCATACATAAAGCAGTAGCACTTCTAATGCAAGCATGAGAGGGAAAGAAATGGGCGATATCGGAATACTCAAGGGGGGTTTGCTTGCCTGGTTGCTCTGGCAAGGAGGGGTCGTTGTCGACGTAGTCGATCACAGGGGCAACATTGGTCTCGGGGTCTACCGGAGAGAAGAGGGGGAAGAAACAGTAAATATAAAGCAACATAGCACCACAAAGCATAACATGGCAATAAGATGTGCCGGGTGTGATCTAATGTATGGCTACACGATAATGGTGAAGGGGGATAACAGTCGGGAATGTTTTCCCGGTTCCGGACCTGTGTCAGACAGATAACCCGAGGGGGAAAGTTCCATATTCAGATAGTTAGAGGCATCTGACAGGTATGTGGTTAGTGTATTCGGGTTCGTCTCGTCGTTCTGAGCAACTTTCATATATAAAGTTTTTCCATCCGAGCTACAGTTTATTTAATATGATTTTTGAAAGTTTTTAATAAACCTAAAAGGGGTTGTTGCATCAGCATGACATCGTCACGACATCAGCAGTCAATAGTGCAGTTGACTGAGTCAAACTTACATGTGGGTCCCGCTGTCATTGACACAGTTTAATTAAACATGCTTAATTAGACTAAATTGTTCATTAGGTTAATTAAACAAAGTTAATTAATTAATTAACCAATTAATTAATCATTTTTAACATATATATTTATTTTATTTTATTTTAACACAGGGGGGTGGGGCCCCTTTGGAAGTGGCCCCAGGAGAGCGGTGCTGGGAGCCAGCGGGCACGGCTGCGGGCGCCCGTTTGGCGTACGAGGCCCCCAGGGGGCGCCGGCCACGGCGGCTGGCCGGAGTAGGGCATCGGAGCGGGTGCCGCAGAGGCACGGGCAAGCGGGGGTCGGCCGCGACGCGGGCGGGTCGAGCTGGCAGAGGTCAGGGGCCTGCGCGGGCGATGGCGGGAGCACGGTAGGTCGCGAGCTGCGAGGCGCAGCAAGCGCGGCGGGCAGAGCGCGTAGGCGCGGCGAGCGCGGCCGGTGCAGGCGCGTGTGCCGGCGTGGTGGCACTCGGGAAGACGGAGAGAGAGGGGAGATGGAGGTGGCGCTCACGGCCGTTGCAGAGTAGAGGGTCGACGAGGCTCAACGGAGCCGGTGAGGAGGCGAGGCGACGTGGAGCGGCTCCGGCGATGGAGAGGCGGGCGGGGTCGAGGAGGCGTCCGGCGGGGTCCGGTGATGGCACGAGGTGGCGGCCACGTCGACGGCGTTGAGCAGGCGTCGGGCCACGAGGGAGATGGGACGGGCCTGCGGGGAGGAGGCCAAGAGGGGCGGTGCTCGGCGATTCGGTTGCGGGGTCGGCGCGCGGGGCGACGCGGTCACCAGGGTCGAGGGCGAGCGTCCCCTGATCCAGATTGGTCGTGGGGTGGGGGAGCGGAGCGAGGGATGTGGGGGGTCGTGGGAGGAGTGGGGGGGGGGGGGCGTTACGGGCTAGGGTTCTGGTCGGGGTGGGGATAAGGAGGGAGAGGTGGGCCGGCCTGGTTGAAGTGGGCCGAGGCCCAATGGGAGGCCAGGGGCTCTGGCCCTTTTCCTTTTTTTTGCTTTTGTTTTAACTTTTGCTTTTCTTTTAACAACTTTATGGTATAGCTATTTTAGGCCAGTTTAACAATTTGCAAAAAAAAAGTTGGACCACCACCAATATTGTCAAAAGAATAATTGCCACATGATGAACATTTTAGTTTTCATGTCTGAGCATTTTGAATTTCACACGGAATTTGAACTTGAATTCAACTGGAATTTGAAAGAACATGAGACAGTAATGATCAGGCACACGTTTAGCAAAAGATTAACTTAACCCCAGGGGTTACTGTAGAAACATTACACCGGGGTGTTACAGCCGAATAGTTACTTTAGTTTAGTGCAACAATTCCTTGGTGATGTGCCGCACATCGATGCTATGAAGAGGTCGGCGTGCATAGAGGGTGCGCGGATGGCCTTTGCCCGTGTCAAGACATACTGGGGAGAGATGGAGGCCACCACTGTTGCAACACAAGGTTCGTCCGTGGGCCGAGTGGCTGCCGAGCACTACTTTGAAGAAGTTCTTGAAGGCGCTCATTCGATAGAGGCTCAGTGCTCGAAGAATATTATGTTTTATTGAGTTATAAAGGCTGTGTTTATACTTTTGCCTGAAAGTATTATGATGCCTCCTATGCGTCCGTTTATGTATATATGTATATAACCTGAAAGTTTGCAGTCATCGGCTTCCCCACCCACGCATATAATGCAGGGGTGTTCGCAAAAAACGTGTATTCACACTTGATCTAACGTCTTGGTCCATTAAGGAGGTGGTAGCGTAGCGAACGAGGCAATCGGACTATATTGCTTTAACACTTTCACTTAGCCATAGGAGTTTGACGGTGGGGCTACTATATAGCCCCTGGTACTTCTGCGCTCGTCCAAATACGGGGCACGTACGTACATGACCGGGAAACGGCCCTTCGTTAATGCGGAGGAATCCCGAAGATTCCGCTGAGTCATCGAGTGGTTGACCAGTCTCGCGCTATATCATGACATCAAGTTTTCGGCTTTCTCTACTGAGGTGCTCATCCGGATGAACCAGGGCACAATCGCAGTTGTTCTCCCAGTGCTACCTTAGCCGATATAGCGGAATGTATGGTACCAAAACATGGGAGCTGGGCAAACCCAACATTTGACCAAAGAGATGATTCGGAGCTGATGCATATAAGGCCAAACTCGCGACACCAAACACTCCCTAAGGTATTCGGTCTTTATAACATATGTCGGGCTAAACAATGCCCTTAATAATGAACCCCGGGTGGCCAGGTACGTGCAATATCCTGACGTGGCCACATGCCAATAACGTCAGCATCCTTCTCGGTTGTATTGAATATCCGGAGGATGTGAACAACAAGAGATAGTAAAAAAGGTTTACGCAAGGTCTTAATCTGAAAAGAAACCTTTGAGTGGGTCCCTGCTGCATGTCTGCGCCCGTGTCTCCGTTGTGCCGTTTCCTAGACGGGTGTAGCACGATTGTCATCTGTAAAAGAGAATAACTTAGGTGAAAGTTGTCGTGCCAGAAAATTGGTTATTGTCAATAAACCATTAAAATTCAAGATAAGTCAAGTTGAGCCGGACTAGCCTTGATTACACGCGGGAAGCCCCTGGTACCGTCTAGGAGGGTTTGATCATCAAACCAATCTCATGTATATGTAATGGTGCACCGGACTCGTCTAACCGTGTCCGTGGTCTTGACGACCTGTCATTTTGTCTGGTTGGTGAGGCCGTCTAGTGCTCGGCTGTTAAAGCCACCACACACTCTTCCGCGCGTAGCAAACACTCAGTATTTCTGCTAACTGTGATGGTGCCACATGGACCGGGCATCTTAAGCTTGAGAGAAGCGTAATGCAGCATTGCATTAAAACGAGCGAAAGCCGTTCTTTCGAGTAGTGCTTGATAGCCACTTTGGAATGGAGCGATATAGAAAGTTAACCTTTCGCTTCGGAAGTTATCGGGAGAACCGAATACAACCTCTAGCAATAGAGAGCCCGTACAATGAGCCTCTTGGCCTAGTATTACTCCCTTGAAGGTAGTATTACTGTTGCTTATTTGTGTCGGGTCTATCCCCATTTTGCGGACTATGTCTTGATATATCAGATTTAGATCGCTGCCGCTTTCCATGAGGACTCGTGTGAGATGGTATCCGTTTATTATTGGGTCTAACACCAAGGCAGCCAATCCTTCGTGTTGGATGCTTGTCGCGTGATCCCCGCGATCAAAAGTGATCGGGCAGGCCAACCAGGGGTTGAACCTAGGGGTGACGGGCTCTATGGCGCCTGTGTCTCGGAGTGCATGTTTGCTTCTCCTCTTCGTCACATGGATCATGTTTACTATTTTAACCTCTGGTGGGAATTTTTTCTGTCCTCCAGTGCTTTGCTGGCGAGGTTTGTCCTCGTCTTCACTTGGTGTCTCGTCCCCTTTGTGTTCGGCGTTTAGCTCACCGGCCTGCTTGAAGACCCAGCATTCTCTGTGGGTGTGATTTGCAGGATTCTTGGGGGTGCCATGAAACTGACATAGCTTGTCAAGAATCTTGTTTAGGCTAGACGGTCCGTCTCTGCTGCCTTTGAAAGGCTTTTTCCGCTGACCTGGTCAAGAGCCCCTGAATCTGGTGTTTACTATTGTATTATCTGGGCTATCTTCTTTATTTCGACGCTTGTTTTTATAGCATCGTGGTTTTCCATTGTCATCCTTGACTTCGGATGTGCTTGGGTCGCTGGTCCTACTGCGGGCTAACCAGCTGTCTTCACCCGCGCAAAAGCGGGTCATGAGGCTTGTTAGGGCTATCATTGTTCTCGGTTTTTCTTGGCCGAGGTCTCTGGCGAGCCATTCGTCTCGGACGCTGTGTTTGAAAGCTGCTAAGGCTTCGGCATCCGGAGAGTCGATGATTTGGTTCTTCTTGGTGAGAAACCTGTTCCAAAGCTTTCGGGCGGACTCTCCGGACTGCTGAATTATATGACATAAATCGTCTTCATCCGGAGGTCGGATGTAGGTCCCTTGAAAATTAGCCTGAAAAGCGTCCTTGAGCTCCTCCCAACTTCCAATTGAGTTTTCAGGGAGGCTTTTCAGCCAGTGCCGAGCTGGTCCTTTAAGCTTGAGGGGCAAGTATTTAATGGCATGGAGATCATCTCCGCGAGCCATATGGATATGGAGGATAAAGTCCTCAATCCAGACTCCAAGGTCTATGGTCCCATCGTATGCCTCTATGTTCACTAGTTTGAATCCTTCTTGGAATTCGTGGTCCAGCACCTCATCGATCAAACATAGGGGGTGTGCGGCACCCCTGTATTGGGATGTGCCATGGCGTTTGGACGGTTGTAGTATTCGGTTTTGATTTTGTGCCGGAGCGCTTCCTAGATCCATAGATGGATCTGGTCATACCGGATTTTTGGCGCAAGTCCTCACATAGATCGTGTGTTGACTTATGTGCGACTTTGTTAGCTGCTCTATCGCGGTCACAAGGTAGTGGATCCGACCGGTTGGCCGTTTCATTTTTTGGTTGTGTGGGCTCTAAGGCCTCATCGTCGAATTAAGGTAATAGCTTGCGCTTTGGATAGCTCTTTGTGTGGTAACTTCCACCATACTTTGCTTCGTTGTTGAGCACTTTGTTCCACCTGCTGTTCAGCATATTTTGTGCGGCCTTAAGCCTTTGCTTCTGCTTCTTCAGACTCCTCGCCGTGGCAATAAGACTTCTGCGGAGGTTCTCTTGCTCCAAGTGCCCTTCCGGGATGATGTGTGCATCTTCATCCGGACTGTTTTCCTCCCCAGAGGGGGTTTGATGAGGTTTATCCTCGGCTTCACTGTGTTCGGATGTCGGATCCGTAGTATTTCGCCCCTTGCAGCTTCATCGTGCTCTGCCACCGGAGCAATGTGGTTGTCGTTTCCTCTGGAGTCAACTAGAGTGTTATTTTCTCTTGCGCTGTTATCACTGTTTTTGCTATGGCGGGACTTAGAGCGGCGCCGCTGACATCGGCGCTTGGGTTGCTTCTTGGAGGAGCTATCCTCTGTTGTCTCTTCGCCATTGCCTTCTTTGGGTGTATCCACCATATATATGTCATGTGATGAAGTGGCTCTCCGGCGCATTGTGGGTGCTGGTTCCTGTTCGTCTCCTGCATACTCGTCCATGCCGTCGATGTCTTCGGAGTCGAAGTTGAGCATGTCGGTTGAGTCGTCGACAGTGGCTACTAAGTGGTTGGTGGGTGGGCAGCGAATTTCTTCATCGTCTGCATCCCATTCTAGCTGGACATAGTTCGGCCAAGGTTCTCCTGACAAGGAGAGAGACCTTAATGAATTTAGCACATCGCCGAAAGGCGAGTGCTGAAAGATATCCGCGGAGGTGAACTCCATGATCGGCGCCCAGTCGGATTCGATAGGCACGGATGCAGGCGGCTCGGAGTCCGTGGCCGGAGACGAATCCAGTGGTTCGGCGACATGGCTCTCGTAAGGGGTGAAGTCCGTATCCGGCTCCATTGCCACTGAGAGTGCGGCCTCCATGGCGGGGTCTATCCCTTCATCCTTGGATGGTGTGATTTGCTCCGGATTGAAAGCCGGAGTAGTTGCAGATGCGATCTCCCGAACACTGTCCGACGGTAGAGTTACGTCGTGCTCGTCATGACTGTGCGGCGCACCTGACACAGGCTCGAATCCGTCGAAGATCAAGTCTCCGCGGATGTCGGCAGTGAAGTTTAAGTTTCTGAATCTAACCTGATGGCCAGGGGCGTAGCTCTCGATCTGCTCCAGATGGCCAAGCGAATTGGCCCGCAGTACGAAGCCTCCGAATACAAAGATCTGTCCGGGGAGGAAAACCTCACCCTTGACCGCATCTCTACCGATGATCGAAAGAGCCATCAAGCCGTACGATGACGACAAAGTGGAACTCTTAATGAAAGCACCAATGTCGGTGTCAAAACTGGCGGATCTTGGGTAGGGGGTCCCGAACTGTGCGTCTAAGGCGGATGGTAACAGGAGGCAGGGGACACGATGTTTACCCAGGTTCGGGCCCTCTTGATGGAGGTAATACCCTACGTCCTGCTTGATTGTTCTTGATGATATGAGTATTACAAGATTTGATCTACCACGAGATCGTAGAGGCTAAACCCTAGAAGCTAGCCTATGGTATGATTGTATGTTGTTCTACGGACTAAACCCTCCGGTTTATATAGACACCGGGGGGGCTAGGGTTACACAGAGTCGGTTACAAGGGAGGAGATCTACATATCTGTATTTCCTAGCTTGCCTTCCACGCCAAGGAGAGTCCCATCGGGACATGGGAGGAAGTCTTCCATCATGTATCATCATAGTCCAACAGTCCGGCCAAAGGATATAGTCCGGCTGTCCGGAGACCCCCTAATCCAGGACTCCCTCAGTTCCACCAACCAGTGTCTCATACCGAAAATCATTAATAACCCATCAATTAATTAATTATGTTTGGTGTTGAGATTTCCAAAATACTCCAATTCCTGAGGCTCAGTTGTCTATAATCGAGGACACGGCTAATCGATTAGGTTTCTACTCTATAGAGTCTTGTGCACTCTACCCGCAGGAATTGTTCCATCCTTTATGTCCTCGCACTGCCTGGTGTTTGAAGATGGGACGAATGAAACAAGTTCTTCCATAGAGTTCCTCTGGGCCACTGCCGGTGCCCATCCAATCCTACCATTCTTCTACATCTCGTAGCACCGTCCCGCCAGAGTCATGCCTAGGGTCGACCAAGCAAGAGCCCATAATGTCTTGCGGCTGCACAGGTAAGCTTCCGGTCAAGGGGTATCCATCCGTCTCTTCGTGGCTTGGTGAAGCTTTCCACGATATGTCATGGCGCTTCTCCATGCATCCCGGCCATCCGCTGGTTGCTCCAGGGTGCCCGTCAAACGTCCTCCACCCACTAGTGAATTTGAAGTCCATCTTGAGCTTGAAGTCATGGGGTTGTCATCATCTTGACTCTCACATCTCCCTTATGAATCGCTCAACCAACCCCGTCTACGACCATAGCAAAATAAACTACATCATCCCGGGCAATGGTAACAAAGGGATTTTGGGTCAACCTACCACATGATACTACTCAAGGCTTATTCAATTTCTCCTACTGCATGCATGGTGGGGAGGAAATACTACTAATGCAATAAAACATAGGTCAATAATTTCATGATCAAGACTTACCTGGCTGACTGTCTTCGAACGCTAGTGACTCGTGATGGCAAGCTTCGCACTCTGGAAATTCTATTCAAAGCAAACAATAAATACATAAGCATACAACTATACCAACATAGTAACATAACAGCGAGCTATCATACTTCACACATAGACAATCAACCAAAACCAAAGAAAACCAATTGAACTCCAAGCCAACAACTAGCAAGAAAAATAAAATAAAACATTTTATTTTTCTGTAAATAAAAGTTCACCTTCTAAAGCTATAGAAACAAATCTCAAATAAAATACAACGGAGGTGGAAATAAATTTTAAAGTAATTAAAACAACACAAAACAACAACAAAGTGAAATAAACTAAAATAGGGATTTTTCATGTAGAACTAATTTTAATAAAATCTACAAATACCCAAATTAATACTACTTCTAGGCAAGGTCAAAACAAAGTAGTGGCAAAAAGGATCGCCTAAAAAAATTAATTCTAGCTCATTTATAGCAGATATACTAATCTGACTAAAACTCATATAAAACAATTTTTAAAAACTAAAGCATGGCCGAAACTATTTTATACCAAAACATAGGGAAATTTGCAAACTAGGAAAAAAAAGGAATCAACAAAAAAATATTTAATAACCTAAAAGATATAGATTTTACAAAACTGAAACTATTCTGTTTTCACAGAAACTAAATTAACAGAGAGAAAATAGATGGGCGCTAATGGGCCAAGTGGTGTGCGATCCGTAACTAAACAGCGCATGGGTGAGTCTAATCTAAGAAAACTGAATAAACCATAAAGTAAACCAGAGAAAAACCGATCTACTAAAAATAAACCGAACCCTTCACTAGTCTAATCTACGCCCTAGATTTAAGATCGGATGGTGGGCAGGAGGTGCGGGCTTACAGCGACGGCGGCGATGGACGGAGATGACGGCGGCTGCTCGGGCGTCGGTGGCGGAGGGGCTCCGGTGGTTCGGGGTGATGGCGGATGATTCGGGGAGATGCAGCAGATCGAGGCGAAGTCGTCGGGGTGGTCTCGGTGGAGCTCGGGAGCGACTGGAGCGACGAGGTAAGTGATAAAAACAGAAGTTTTGATGTGGAGTGCTGCTTAACATGTCATATCATATTCTTTTCTTTATAGCATGGACAATTTGACTTTTTATGTGATTCAAAGCAATAGTCTAGTGTTGACATAATAATTTAGATACTCAAGCATGTCAACAAGCAACCATGTCTTTCAAAATATCAATGCTAAAATAAGTTATCCCTACAAAATCTTATAGTCTTCTCATGCTCTGTCTTCTTAACACCAATGACAAGCCGAGCAATTGGTTCGTACTTTTCAACGCGCTTAAGCTTTTTCAACTCTTATGAAATACATGAGCGCAAGCCATGGATATAGCACTACGGGTGGAATAGATTATGATGATAGGGGTAAATATAGAGAAGACAAAAAAGTAAGGAAGTCTCGCATCGATGCGGCTAACCAACGGGCTATGGAGATGCCCATCAATCGATATCAATGTGAGGAGTAGGGATTGCCATGCAACGAATGCACAAAGACCTATAAGTGTATGGAAGCTCAATTTGAAAACCTAGTGGGTGTGCATCTAATCCTAGAATTAAAAATTCCCACTAGTATATGAAAGTGATGACATAGGAGACTCTCCATATGAAAAACATGGTGCTACTTTGAAGCACAAGTGTGGTAAAGGATACTAGCAATGCCCCTTCTCTATTTAACTATTATTATTTTTTCTTTCTTTTTTTATGTTTTTTCTTTTCTTTCTCTTGTTGTCCGGAGTCTCATCCCGACTTGTGGGGGAATCATAGTCGCCATCATCCTTTCCTCACTGGGGCACTGCTCTAAAAATTAATAATGATGATCATCACACTTCTATTTACTTATAACTCAAAAGAAATAAAAATTACAACTCGATACCTATGACAAAATATGACTCTATATAAATGCCTCTGGCATGTACCAGGATGTGCAATGATCTAGCGTAACATGTATGAAAATGATGAACGGTGGCTGAGCCACAAACACTATGTTCATGCAAAGCAATATGGCAGTGAATGCTCAAGTCATCAAACGGAAATGGTGGAAGTTGCATGGCCATATATCTCGGAATAGCCATGGAAAAGCCATAATAGGTAGGTATGGTGGCTGTTTTGAGGAAGACATAATGAGGCTTATGTGTGATAGAGCATATCATATCATGGGGTTTGGATGCACCTATGAAGTTTGCACCACGTCTCAATGTGAGAAAGGGCAATGCATGGTAGCGTAGAGGCTAGCAAATTGCGAAAACGTAAGAGTGTGTATAATCAATGGACTCACATTTTTCATAAAGAACTCATATACTTATTGCAAAAGTTTATTAGCCCTCGAAGCAAAGTACTAGTATGCATGCCCCTAGGGGGATAGGTTGGTAGGAAAAGACCATCGCTCGTCCCCTACCACCACTCATAAGGAAGACAATCAAAAATAAAGCATGCTCCAACATCATAGCATAACGAGAGACTATATGTGCATGCTTCAGGAATCACAAACTTTAACACCGATATTCCTACTAGAGCGTAATTACTCATCAACATAACTCACATATCACATCATCATATCTCAAAACTATCACTAAGAATCAAGTTTATTTTGGCAAATGATTGTCATGACATTTTTTCCTTTATCTGTCAGCATCCTGGGAACGGGGTTACCCAGACTTGCCTACCTGCGGCCCAGGGCGTGGCTCCATCAGCGTCCTGGTATGACCCATCTTCATCATTAACCATTCAAGACCCTCGCGATGGTCCAAGCCTCGCGAGGCGGACGACACCAAGACCTCCTCAGGGGCAGCCTCCCTAGGCTGGCTCCCGAGGGGTGGAGATGTCTATGCAAGGGGCACCTTGCGAGGAGCGCATGACGTGAGCCATGACGACCAAGGCCAGGAGAATGCCAGCGGGCGCAGAGTACTCGTTGCCTCTTTGGTGCTAAAGGGGCAAGCGTAGGCGAGGAGTGCCGAGGCATCAGGCAAAGGTTTCCATATTGGTGCAATGAGACCAAGGCTAGCAGGACGGCAGGACGGAGTTCAGCGCGGAGCCCACGACGGTGTCACCACTAGAGCCTTTGGATCCGCCCGAGCCTCTGCCACCCTACGATTGATCCCCTCCTGGTTCCTGACTTCGAGCGCACAGGAGGCATCCTCCGCTTGGGCAACCTGGAGCTCCCTCATCCCCAGCGGTGCAAGCTTGAGGCTGCGCTCTGTGGCCTCCAGCATCAGCGCCTCCTCGCGCCTCAAGATCTCCTCTTCTTCGAAAGGCGCCCCCTTCATTGACGCCAAGGCAGCCCTGCGCACCTCGACTTGCTGCTCCAAGGAGGCGTTCAAAGCCCGGAGCTCCCCTTCATGTTCCACTGCAGTCGTGCGGCGGTGGTCATCCTCCCTAGCCTCCTCCAAAGCTCGGGTGGAGTCCTCGCGCAAGGTGGCAAGGGATGCCTCGGCCTTCGCATTCGCGTGCTCGCTCTGGAGACTCCCGAAGTTGATGGCCACCTTCAGCTGATGCCATTCTTCCGAGAGCCAAAGGCTTTCGGTTTCAAGGCGGGCATCAACATCCACAAGCCCTTCCCCGAGCTGGCTTAGTGCGCCCGTTGCCTCACGGAGGAGCTCGTGGCAGACTGCTCCACGCTCACGTGCAAGCTCGAACACGCGGTCGGGTCTGTCATCCGCGCCAGGATGTGTTGAAGAAGCTCGAAGCAGCTCGCCCACTCCCAATGGAGGGCTTGGGGCCGGCGCCTTTCCGGTCACCCTCCGGACCTCGGTGGAGGCCCGGTAGGGCGGGCCTCATCGCTCGGAGGTAAGGCTAGTACTGAGGCCGCCCAGCCACGGGCAATGACCACTGATGGGGCCCTCAGCACACTCTCCGCACCATAGGCCAGACCATGAAGAAGGTGCAACAAGAGCTCATGGTCAAGACGCCAAGCTGGCACGTCCGCCTCCCTGGCAGGCCTCGCGCCACGTGCGGAAGGATGACATGGAGTGCTCAAAGTCAGCAGAGAGCCCGAAGCAGGCAAGGGTTGCTTCTCGGGAGAGATCACCGCCCTGGTGGAAGGGACCCTGAGGAATTATGGTCAGGAGGAGAAGCGGCACTCAGGAAATTACAAAGATAAGGTACTTACTCATCAATGGCGATGTATTTCCTCTACTTCAATGGCCAGAAGGCTCTTCTGCTGCAGCTTGGGGAGCCCTTCCTCTTGTGGAGTGCTTCGAAGTTGGGTCAGAGTCGGCCGAAGCCCACGGTACGGTCACCAATACCGGGCACGGCTGGCGTAGCTCCTAGGAAGGCAACCTCAGGAGTGCGGGGCGGCGTGGAATCTTTGGTTTCCGCCTCATGGCGAATCGCTGGGGCCTCGGGGGCTTCATCCTCAGGAGCATTAAGCTGCATTACTTCCCCAGCCGTTTCTTCAGGGCAACCCTCGCGAGCCCTGGTAGACGGTCCCTCAGGAGCCCCGAGTGGCGCCTTTCCTCAGAAATAGCACCGCCATCGTTCGACAGCGGCCGCCCCTGCACCCGCTTTTGGGGAGGGCATCGTGTTGGTGGAAGGCAGGGGGGCCACGAAGATGGGGCTCTCGCGAGGCCATTCAAGGCCATCTGGGCACGGTCCCCATTCGTCGAAGAGGGGCATCTTCTTCACGACCCCCACCTTGTTCGAGCAGTTGTACGGAAGGAAGCCTTCCTCTGGCAGGCTGGCAGTTAGAGGGTCGCCCGTCAGAAGCTCGAGCACTGTGTGTTGCGCCTCAGGAGCAAGAGCTGGCACCTAAAGCCTCATGCAGTCTCAGTAGCCGGAGAAGGTCCAATCGACCGGGAGTGGCGCTAAAGCAGAGCAATGCGACACCGGATGAACTCCTTCACCACCATAGGCACATTCACCCCGAGGCCCATCAGCCTGGCTAGCTGGTGCCAGACATGGCTGAGCCACTGGTCGGCGAGCCTTGCATGCTCCTAGCCGGATCTTGGGGCGGCCGGAATCCGCGGAAGTAGCAGGAGGGGATTGCGCACGCCAACATCCACATGCACCCACCACTTCCGAAAACCTCCGACGAAGCAGCTTGATTGCCCAGCCCCCCTTCCCGAAGATCATGCAGGCGCTCTCCTAACGGAGATGCTGACTCTAGCACTTTACAAGGTGCCGGTGAAGAAGACCAAGAAGAAGGCCGCGGGGACCTGAAAGGGTCTCTGGCGCAAGGTTGTATCGGACTCATCGTCCGATGACTCCGACGCGCACTCCTCCCACGAAGACGAGGAGGACGAAGAGGAGAGTTTGCCCCCCCCAGTCGGCGGAGACAAGAAAAGGAAGGCCGACCCAACCGGGGAGGCCGAAGGGTCCAAGAAGGGAAGGACCCTCCCTCCGGACTGCTCCACGACGGCCGCCGACTGCGGCAACGAGTGGCTACCCAGGGTCAAGCCCGTGGCGAAATCGTAAGTGTCCGGGAGCCATAGTACTTCATGGTATGCTTTATTACACTGCCTTTCCTCATGCCGAACATGATTATGATGTCTGTCCCGAGCTCGTCTCGAGGTATCCTCGTTGAGCGGCTCTCTGGACTCGTCGGATATGAACATCGGTTCTCTCCCGACCGCTACCACCCCTCGCCCTACGGACAACACCGAGGTGTTGTCTCAAATGGCACCGAGCCAAGGGGAGGTGGTCCTTGGGGCGCCTCGAGGCGACTTCCCGGACCCTGGGTACCAAGGGAGCGAGGCTCCTACGGGGTCCGAGTTCGGCCCTCAGCCGAACACTGCGCCGGAACCTTTGATGTTTCCGAACTCCGGCAGGCGGTCCCCCATTAACGGGGGAAAATCATCCATGCCGGTGTCCTCTGTCCAACCAGAGGCATCGGACAACTTGCTGGAAGCGCTTCGCAACGCTTCCATCGATGAAGAGCACCGCACTATCATGAGTGCGGTGGTCGAGAAGGTTCAGGCCGCCAAAAACGGACTGACTGAAGCTTGCGCCACCCTCCTAACAGGCTTTGAGGTAAGCAATCAAAATATATGAAAATATTACCGCATAGATAGTAGCCCCTGATGCTCTGTTCGGCGTTCGTGAAGAAAAGCCGAATAGAGGATCAAATGACAACTCAGGAGTCTAATTAGAGTATGTGTATGCGTATGTGCAGGCTTCATTATTGGCCGCTACCGCACGTACTGCGAAGGTCCCTGCGCTGAAGCAGGACCTGAAGCGGTCCGAGGGCGAGCTCAGCCTTACCAAGAGGCAGCTTGAAGAGAGCAAAGGTAAGAAATACCCATGTCTATATAGTTAAAAAGAAATTCAGTTATAAAATAATAGGATCATCATGGGTTTGCCAGGGGCCACAACCGAAGTGGCGACCCTGAGAAAAGCATTGTCCAAGGCCAAAGACAAAGCGGCCAAGGAGCGTATTGAGCGGGAGAAGCAAGAAGCCTGAGTAGGCGAAGTGCAGCAAGAGCTCGAGGCTCTCGCAGAAAAGCACGAGTCCTTGGAGCTTGACTCTAAGACGCGAGAGTCCGAGCTCGCGTAGGCGCTTGAAAGCGTCCGGAGCGCTAAGGCCGAAGCACACAAGGCCCTCCAGGAGATTGACACGGTGAAGAATATAGCAGCGGGTAAGGCATTCATTATGCAAAGCAAGCACGTGAAGGAGACTTTTCTGTTTCTTACCCGAGTTCGGAGCTCTCCAGGAGCGTTTGCAGATCTTCCCCGCAGTGTACTGGATGCCGTGGAGTTTTACCGGGCTGAGGAGGGGAGCTCAACGGAGAAGTTGTTCTGGTCTCAGTATACTGGGATCGAACACCCCGTGCCCTTGAGCAACCAGATGAAGCAGTTGGTCGAGCTTCACAAGGCAGCCGAACAGGCCATGAGGGTCCTTATAGTCCGGATGTGGCCTGGCGAGCCCCTGTCCGGTAGCTACTTCGGCCTGGTGAGGTGGCTTGTGGAAGCCTGCCCACGACTTGAAGTCATCAAGAGGTCCGTCTGCATCGAAGGTGCATGCAGGGGTTTTGCCCGGGCGAAGGTGCACTGGGCGAAGGTGGACGCTATGAAGCTGGTGAAGGAGGGGCCGCTGGAGGGCAAGGAGCATCGCTGCCCCGAGAATTATTATGAGAGTATACTGAAGGGTTCCCGCCTAGTGGCAGATGAGTGTGCCAAGGATGTAATTTTTGAATGAACATGCTCATGTGATCTTGTAATATGAAACGAGTTCATTTGTGTCATGCAACACTTTCTTAGTTTAAAATATTACCTTCTGTGCGGCCGTTTATAAAATTTGAGAGTTGGCCAGTCGTCGGCTTCTGCCCCCATGTAACTAGTACTGAGGTGTTCGGGATAAACCTGAGCACTCTTTACCCCAATTTTGGGTCCTTCAAGGGAGGTGTTCAGCGCAACGAACCAGGAAATCGGACTATAATGTTTATCACTCTCACTTAACCATAGAAGTCTGTGATTTTAAATTTTGGCGAAGCCCCTGGTATTCGGAGGGCCGAATTTGGGGCGCTATACACGCCTAAGCCGGACAAGGCCGACTCCTCGCCCAAAGCGGAAAAAGTCTTTAAGGACTTGAGACCTCTTGAACAGCGATCAGTCTCTCGCCTTATCATGACAGTCAGTTTTTGGCTTTCTCTACTGAGGTGCTCATCCAGAAGAATCGGGACACAATCGCAATAGTTCTCCCACTGCTACCTTAGCCGATATAGCGGAACGTAAGGTACCAAAGCATGGGAGCCGGGCAACCCAACATTTGACCAAGACATGATTCAGAGCTAATGCATATAATGCTATAAGTTTGGGGTGCCGCACTGTCGAAAGTGTTCGGACTTCTTGCGCCGTATTATGGGGTAAAAGAGAACCCCTGGCGAACTGACCATACCCAAACGTGCGGGTGCGGATTGTGGTAAATGGACATATAAGAGAAGGAGAAAAACTTAAATAATGCATTGACAGATTAATGATATACATTGTTATTTAAATAATACGTCGAAGCATACTTGGTACAAGTAGTGCAATAAGCATAAAATAGGACAATTTGAAATGTCCTATCCCAGGGCAAGCTACCCATAAATAGTGAAAAGCGGGTATATCAATTATTACTAGAACATGGCGGTTCCCGTGTTCATCTTAGCTTCTTGCCGCCTTGGTTGTTGCTTCCGGAATGTGTCCGGCAATCGTACTGCTAGAAAGGGCTTCCAGAGAGTTAGGCCCTAAAAGAGAAAAGGAATGACAAAGGTATACAGCCCCTAGTGCGGTTAAGCCACAATGCGGGGCGTGTCCTGATCGTGCCCCCGCCTATGTGCATGGTATTTTCAATGCGTAGTTATGTATGCGCGGCACGGATTTCGTTGCTTCACTAGGACTGGGACAGGGGCCGAATTGCTAGGCGAGCTCTGATCGTGCCAGGCGATCCTGTTGCAGTTTGTTTCGGACTCGCTTGAAGGTTTCCGGGGGCTGTGACGCCGAATGAGTGGTCTGCCTAAACAGGTTGCGTTGTGCTTCTTCTGCAAGGGCAGCAGTGTGCTCTTCCGTATGGAGCAAGCGTTCTGTGTTTCAATTTACCATTATGACCCCGCGAGGTCCTGGCATCTTGAGCTTGAGGTATGCGTAATGCGGCACTGCACTAAATTTTGCAAATGCTATCCGTCCGAGCAGTGCATGATAGCCACTGCGAAACAGGACGATGTCGAAGATTAACTCTTCGCTTCGGAAGTTGTCCGGTGATCCGAAGACTACTTCCAGTGTGATTGAGCCTGTGCAATGGGCCTCTACACCTGGGATGACGCCTTTAAAGGTGGTTTTGCTGGGTTTGATCCTCGAGGGATCGATACCCATTTTCGCACTGTATCCTGATAAAGCAGGTCTAGGCCGCCGCCGCCGTCCATAAGGACTCGAGTGAGGTGAAATCCGTCAATGATGGGGTCTAGGACCAGTGTGGCGGATCTGCCATGACGGATGCTAGTGGGGTGGTCCCTGCGATCGAAGGTGATCGGGCAAGCAGACCATGGGTTGAACTTTGGGGCGACGGGCTCCATCACATAAACGTCCCTTAGTGCATGCTTCCGCTCCCTCTTGGGAATGTGGGTTGCGTATATCATGTTCACCGTCTTCACTTGTGGGGGAAACCCATTCTGTCCTCCTGTGTTCGGTGGCCGGGGCTCCTCCTCGTCATTGCTATGCAGCCCCTTGTCCTTGTTTTCGGCATTTAACTTGCCGGCCTGCTTGAACACCCAGCATTCTCTGTTGGTGTGATTGGCTGGCTTGTCGGGGGTGCCGTGGATTTGACACGAGTGATCCAGTATGCGACCCAGACTGGACGGAGCCGGAGTATTTCTTTTAAATGGCTTTTTCCGCTGATTGGATCTAGAGCCTCTGAATCCAGCATTGACTGCCATATCTTCGGTGTTATCGCTGTTATTGCGGCGCTTTGGTCTGTTACGACGCTGCCTACCGTTAACATCTTTGGTATCAGAGGTATCCGGATTCCTCGATGTGTTGTTGCTGCGAGCCAGCCAGCTGTCCTCGCCCGCGCAAAAGTGGGTCATGAGTGTTGTGAGGGCTGCCATAGATTTTGGCTTCGCCTGGCCGAGGTGGCGGGCGAGCCACTCGTCGTGGATGTTATACTAGAATTCCGCTAGGGCCTCTGCATCCAGACAGTCTACAATTTGGTTTTTCTTAGTCAGGAACCATGTACAGAATTGTCTGGCCGATTCCCCTGGCTGCTGGGTTATGTGGCTCAAGTCATCAGCATCCGGTGGCCGCACATAAGTGCCCTGGAAGTTGTCAAGGAATGCGTCTTCTAGATCCTCCCAACTGCCGATGGAATCTACTGGCAAGCTGTTCAGCCAATGCCAAGTTGGTCCTTTGAGTTTTAATGGGAGGTACTTGATGGCATGTAGATCATCACCGCGAGCCATGTGGATGTGAAGGAGGAAATCCTCAATCCATACTGCGGGATCTGTTGTGCCATCGTATGATTCCATATTTACGGGTTTGAAACCCTACGGGAATTCATGATTCATAACTTCATGAGTAAAGCATAGGGGGTGTGCGGCGCCTCTGTGCCGGGCTATATCCCGACGCAGTTTGTATGAGTCTTGTTTGCTGTATTCGGCCGGCCAGATTTACTCTTGGTGTATCCGACGCGATGATCATCATCCCGTGTTGGCGCGTGTGCCCGTGTCCCGTATATTGACCTTGCGATTTTTGCCTTACTGTCCAATATGTCTCGTAGGTCCTCTGTGTTACCCCGGGCCTTGGTATTTTTGATTGAGTGGCGACGGGGTGCGGGCTGAACTTCAGGCTGAAACGCCTCTCTGGCTCGGCTGCGTAGTGGCTGGTCAGCCGCATCGTACACTGGTGAATGAGGTTTCAATGCTTCCTCCTCGAGGTGAGGTAGCAACCTGTGTTTTGGGTAACTCTTGGACGGGCGCTCGAGTTCATGCTCCTCGGCTGCAAGGACTTTGGTCCACCTGTCTGCTAGCAAGTCTTGATCAGCTTGAAGTTGTTGCTGCTTTTTCTTCAGGCTATTTGCCGTGGCCATAAGCCGGCGCTTGAAGCGCTCTTGCTTGACGGGGTCCTCAGGCACGATAAACTCGTCGTCACCGAGGCTCGCCTTGTCTTCGGAGAGAGGCATGTAATTGTCCTCCTCTGGTTCTCCATGTGCTTCCTGCTCTGGAGGGCTAGCTTGTTCGTCCTCCAGCTCTACATCATGCTGGAGGGGATTGTTGTTGCCTTCGGCGCTATCCGGAGTGTCATTATCTCATGTGCCAGTATCACTGCTCTTGCTGTGGCGGGACTTAGAGCGGCACCGCTAACGTCGGTGCTTGGGTTGCTTCTTGGAGGGGCCATCCTCTACTGTCTCGTCATCATTGCCATCTTTGGGGGTGTCCACCATGTATATGTCATATGATGAGGTGGCGGTCCAGCGCCCTGAGGGCGGTGTTTCCTATTCGTCTCTGGCTTCGTCGTCCATACCTTCGAAGTCTTCGGAGTCGAACTCGGGCATGTCGGTTAAGTCGTCGACAGTGGCTACTAAGTGGGTGATGGGTGGGCAGCGAATTTCTTCGTCGTCCGCATCCCATTCTAGCCGAACATAGTTCGGCCAAGGATCTCCTGACAGGGAGAGCGACCTTAATGAATTTAGCACGTCGCCGAAGGGCGAGTGCTGAAAGATATCCGCGGAGGTGAACTCCATGATCGGCGCCCAGTCGGATTCGACGGGCACGGATGTGAGCGGCTCGGAGTCCATGGCCGGAGATGAACCCAGTGGTTCGGCGACACGGCTCTCGTAAGGGGTGAAGTCAGTATCTGGCTCTATCGCCACTGAGAGGGCAGCCTCCATGGCGGGGTCTATTCCTCCACTCTTGGATGGCGTGATTTGCTTTGGATTAATGGCCGGAGTAGTTGCGGACGCGATCTCCCGAACACTGTCCGACGGTAGAGTTACGTCATGCTCGTCATGACTGTGCGGCGTACCCGACATGGGCTCGAATCCGTCGAAGATCAAGTCTCTGTGGATGTCGGTGGTGTAGTTTAAGTTTCCGAACCTGACTCGATGGCCAGGGGCGTAGCTCTCGATTTGCTCCAGATGGCCAACCAAATTGGCCCGCAGTGCGAAGCCGCCGAATACGAAGATTTGTCCGGGGAGGAAAACCTCACCCTGGACCGCATCGCTAGTGATGATCGAAGGAGCCATCAAGCCTTATGGTGACGACACAGTGGAACTCTCAATGAAAGCACCAATGTCGGTGTCAAAACCGGTGGATCTCGGGTAGGGGGTCCCGAACTGTGCATGTAAGGCGGATGGTAACAGGAGGCAAGGGACACGACGTTCACCCAGGTTCAGGCCCTCTTGATGGAGGTAATACCCTACGTCCTGCTTGATTGTTCTTGATGATATGAGTATTACAAGAGTTAATCTACCACGAGATCAAAGAGGCTAAACCCTAGAAGCTAGCCTATGGTATGATTGAATCCTGTCCTATGGACTAAACCCTCCGGTTTATATAGACACCGGAGGGGGCTAGGGTTACACAAGGTTGGTAACAAAGGAGGAGATATACATATCCGTATTGCCTTGCTTGCCTTCCATGCCAAGTAGACTCCCATCCGGACATGGGACAAAGTTTTTAATCTCGTATCTTCATAGTCCAACAGTCCGGCCAAAGGATATAGTCCGGCTATCCGGAGACCCCCTAATCCAGGACTCCCTCAACTACGATGAGACATTCTCACCCGTAGCGATTCTTAAGTCCGTCCGAATCATGTTAGCAATTGCCGCATTTTATGATTATGAAATTTGGCAAATCGATGTCAAAACTGCATTTGTTAATGGATATCTTAAAGAAGAGTTGTATATGATGCAACCAGAAGGTTTTGATCCAAAAGGTGCTAACAAAGTGCGCAAGCTCTAGTGATCAATTTATGGACTGGTGCAAGCCTCTCGGAGTTGGAATATACGCTTTAATAGTGTGATCAAAGCATATGGTTTTATACATACTTTTGGAGAAGCTTGTATTTACAAGAAAGTGAGTGGGAGCTCTGTAGCATTTCTAATATTATATGTGGATGGCATATTGCTGATCGAAAATGATACTGAATTTCTGAATAGCATAAAAGGATACTTGCATAAGACCTCGGCGAAGTTGCTTATATATTAGGCATCAAGATCTATAGAGATAGATCAAGATGCTTAATTGGACTTTCACAAAACACATACCTTCATAAAGTTTTGAAGAAGTTCAAAATGGATCAAGCAAAGAAAGGGTTCTTGCCTGTGTTACAAGGTGTGAAGTTGAGTCAGACTCAATGCCCGACCACTGCAGAAGATAGAGAGAAAATGAAAGTCATTCCCTATGCTTCAGCCATAGGTTCTATCATGTATGCAATGCTATGTACCAGACCTGATGTGTGCCTTGCTATTAGTTTAGCAGGGAGGTACCAAATAATCCAGGAGTGGATCACTGGACAGCGGTCAAGAACATCCTGAAATACCTGAAAAGGACTAAGGATATGTTTCTCGTTTATGGAGGTCACAAAGATCTCATCATAAACGCTTACGTCGATGCAAGCTTTGACACTGATCAGGATGACTCTATGTCACAAACGGGATACGTATTTTTATTGAATGGTGGAGCTGTTAGTTGGTGCAGTTCCAAGAAGAGCGTCGTGGCGGGATCTATGTGTGAAGCGGAGTACATAGCTGCTTTGGAAGCAGCAAATGAAGGAGTCTGGATGAAGGAGTTCATATGCGATCTAGGGGTCATAACTAGTGCATCAGTTTCAATGAAAATCTTTTGTGACTACTGGTGCAATTGCCTTGGCAAAGGAATCGAGATTTCACAACAGAACCAAGCACATCAAGAGACACTTCAATTCCATCCGCCATCAAGTCAAGGAGGGAGACATAGAGATTTGCAAGATACATATGGATCTGAATGTTGCAGACCCATTGACTAAGCCTCTCTCACGAGCAAAACATGATCAACACCAAGACTCCATGGCTGTTAGAATCATTACTGTGTAATCTAGATTATTGACTCTAGTGCAAGTGGGAGACCGAAGGAAATATGCCCTAGAGGCAATAATAAAGTTGTTATCTATATTTCCTTATATCATGATAAATGTTTATTATTCATGCTATAATTGTATTATTCGGAAACTTAGTACATGTGTGAATACATAGACAAACAGAGTGTCACTAGTATGCCTCTACTTCACTAGCTCGTTAATCAAAGATGGTTAAGTTTCCTAACCATAGACATGAGTTCTCATTTGATGAACGGGATCACATCATTAGAGAATGATGTGATTGACTTGACCCATCCGTTAGGTTAGCACTATGATTGTTTAGTTTATTGCTATTGCTTTCTCCATAACTTATACATGTCCTATGACTATGAGATTATGCAACTCCCGGATATAAGAAGAACACTTAGTGTGCTATCAAACATCACAACGTAACTGTGTGACTATAAAGATGCTCTACATGTGTCTCTGATGTGTTTGTTGAGTTGGCCTATATCAAGATTAGGATTTGTCACTCTGTGTATTAGAGAGGTATCTCTGGGCCCTCTTGGCAATGTACATCACTATAAGCCTTGCAAACAATGCGACTAATGAGTTAGTTGTAGGATGATGCATTACGGAACGAGTAAAGAGACTTGCCGGTAACGAGATTGAACTAGGTATTGAGATACTGACGATCGAATCTTGGGCAAGTAACATACCGATGACAAAGGGAACAACATATGTTGTTATGCGGTTTGACGGATAAAGACCTTCGTAGAATATGTAGGAACCTATATGAGCATCCAGGTTCTGCTATTGCTTATTGACCGCAGATGAGTTTCAGTCATGTCTACATAGTTCTCGAACCCGTAGGGTCCGCACGCTTAACGTTCGATGATGATCGGTATTCTGAGTTTATATGTTTTGATGTACCAAAGGTAGTTCAGAGTCTCGGATGTGATCACAGACATGACGAGGAGTCTCAAAATGGTCGAGACATAAAGATTGATATATTGGAAGGCTATGTTTGGACATAGGAATGGTTTCGAATGAGTTCGGGCATTTACCGGAGTACCGGGGGGGTTTACCGAAACCCCCCGGGGAGTCAATGGGCCTTATTGGGCCTTAGTGGGAGAGAGGAGGAGGAGGCCAGGTGGAGGGAGCCCCCCCGAAGGCCAATCCGAATTGGGTGGGGGGGCCCTTTCCTTCCCTCTCCCTCGCTCTTCCTTCTTCTCCTACTCCAACTAGGAAGGGGGAAACCTACTCCTACTAGGAGTGGGACTCCCCCCTTGGGCGCGCCCTATGAGGGCCGGCCCTTCCCTCTTCCACTCCTTCATATACGGGGGAGGGGGCACCCCATAGACACACAATTTGATTGTTTAGCCGTGTGCGGTGCCCCCTCCACAGAATTCCACCTCGGTCATATCGCTGTAGTGCTTAGGCAAAGCCCTGCGTCGGTAACTTCATCATCACCGTCATCACACCATCGTGCTGACGAAACTCTCCCTCGGCCTTAGCTGGATCAAGAGTACGAGGGACGTCACCGAGCTGAACATGTGTAGATCACGAAGGTGCCATGCGTTCGGTACTTGATCAGTTGGATCGCGAAGACGTTCGACTACATCAACCGCGTTTCATAATGCTTCTGCTTTCGATCTACAAGGGTACGTAGACATATTCTCCCCTTCTCGTTGCTATGCATCTCCTAGATCGATCTTGCGTGATTGTAGGAATTTTTTTTGAAATACTACATTCCCCAACAGGAAGGACGGCAAGGTTGATGTAGAGACCCTCCGTGATCGAATCCCCCTGCGGTAGAGTGCCAGAAAATGCCCTAAGATGGGATCCCACGGGAATAGAAGCCTGAGGCAGTAGAGAAGTATTTTTTGGTGTGCCCTCTTACGTAAGGGGAATATTTGGGTATTTATGAAGCAAGAATTAGTGTTAGACGGTCTACGAGGGGCCCACAAGCTAGGGGCGCGCCCCTACGGCTTGTGGTCGCCTCGTAGGTCTTCTGGCCTCCTTTCCAAGTCTCCTGGGTTTCTTCGGACCAAGAAAAATCACTGTAAAGTTTTATTCCTTTTTAACTCCATTTGATATTGATTTTATGTAAAAGCCAAAAACAAGGAAAAAAACAGAAACTGGCACTGGGCACTAGGTTAACTAGATGATACCCCGCGCGTTGCCGCGGGAATTGGTTGTGATGTATCTCAGTGAGAATGAGAAGTGAAACAGAATATAAGTAGCATAAACAGATTTATGGTTACATGTTGTGGTGAGCCTCTTGCCATGTTTAGGAAGTTCAACAAAAATAGATATCTAAGCATTCATAATAGATAGTAAGGTAAAATTCAAAGAGCATCTTGCATCTCTACAGTTTTGCATATAGTAAGATTGCACTTAGTTTTGTTCAAATTACTGTTCCTAAAGACTTTTTATTGGGAGGTAGGATTGTCCATGGGTTTAATGGATACGGATGAGATATAAAATCTATGGTATTATAGTTTACAGATGAGAAAGCTTATCAGGTAGCATTGACAAACAGTATTCTGAACAAAAAGGAAAATAAGTTGAAAATTAGATATATCGGCCTGTACCGAGCTATTAGTGTATCAAAAACATATGTTGGAGATATAAAACATGTGCATAATTACATAGGCGTAAGAGGTGTGAGAAAATATGCATTTTACATGTACATGTAATTTTGGAATGACATGAAAGTGGTTGAACAGGTGCAAGCAAAATCTTTAGTATGTCACGGCGCAGATGCTTTGATTAACTTTGGTGGTTAAGTTAGTTGTCTCTCTGAAAGGGGTTGAAGTGTTGCTATGATAAACATGGATTCTAGAGTAGATAAAAATCTTCTTCCATCAGATGCATGTGAGCTCCTTATTAAAGGACAACGAAGGTTGTCGGCCATCATTGTTCTACCAAAATGATGTGGCAACGCTGCTGAGGTGGATAGGCTGCATGTCAAGAGAAATAAGGTTGTGGGGATGCACCATTTAGGTATGATAGATAAGTTAGTCCCAAAAATAATATAAAATAGCATATAAAACATCCAAAATAGATAATATAATAGCAATGAACAGTAAAAAATTATAGATACGTTGGAGACGTATCAAGCATCCCCAAGCTTAATTCTTGCTTGTCCTCAAGTAGGTAAATGATAAGAACAGAATTTTTGATGTGAAATGCTACCTAACATATTTATCAATGCAATTCCTCTAATTGTGGCATGAATATTCACATCCATAAGATTCAAAACAAAAGTTTAATATTGACATAAAAACAATAATACTTCAAGCATACTAGTAAAGCAATCATGTCTTCTCAAAATACCATGGCTAAAGAAAGTTATCCCTACAAAATCATAAAGTCTTTTCATGCTCTATATTACTCACACAAAGTATTTATCATGCACAAATCCGATGACAATCCAAGCAATTGTTTCATACTTTTAATGTTCTCAAGCTTTTTCCACTTTCACGCAATACATGAGCGTGAGCCATGGATATAGCACCATAGGTGGAATAGAAGGTGGTTGTGAGGAGAAGACAAAAAGGAGAAGGTCTCACATCAACTAGGCAAATTAATGGGCTATGGAGATATCAATCAATCGATATCGATGCATGTGAGTAGGGATTGCCATGCAACGGATGCACTAGAGCTATAAGTGTATGAAAGCTCAAAATAAAACTAAGTGGGTGTGCATCCAACTTGCCTTCTCACGAAGACTTAGGGAAATTTGAGGAAGCCCATCGTTGGAATATACAAGCCAAGTTCTATAATGAAAAATTCCCACAAGTATATGAAAGTGATAAAATAGGAGTCTCTCTATCATGAAGAACATGGTGCTATTTTTGAAGCACAAGTGTGGAAAAGGGTAGTAACATTGTCCATTGTGTCATTTTCTCTCATATTTTTTTTATTTTGGGCTCTTTGGCCTCTTTTTTTATTTGGGCTCTTTGGCCTCTTTTATTTTTAAGTCCAGAGCCTCATCTCGACTTGTGGGAGAATCATAGCCTCCATCATCATTTCCTCAGATGGGACAATGCTCTAATAATGATGATCATCACACTTTTATTTACTTACAGCTCAAGAATTACAACTCGATACTAGATCAAAGATATGACTCTATATGAATGCTCCAACAATGTACCGGGATTTGCAATGATCTAGTGTGACATGTATGAAATATGAAGAGTGGACAAGCCACAAATACTATGCCAACTACATGATCATGCAAAGCAATATGGCATTGACGGTGCGTGTCATAATAAATGGAACGATGGAAGTTGTGTGGCAATATATCTTGGAATGGCTATGGAAATTCCATAATAGGTAGGTATGGTGGCTGTTTTGAGGAAGGGTATATGGTGAGTTCAATGCATTGGCAAAATTTGTGGTACTAGAGGGGTTAGCAATGGTGGAAGGATGAGAGTGTGTATAATCCATGGACTCAACATTAGTCATAAAGAACTCACGCACTTATTACAAAAAATTATTGGCTATTGAAGCAAAGTACTAATACGCATGCTCCTAGGGGGATAGATTGGTAGGAAGAGACCATCGCTCGTCCCCGACTGCCACTCATAAGGAAGACAATCAATAATAAATCATGCCCTAACTTCATCGCATAACGATAGACCATATGTGCATGCTTAGGGAATCACCGACTTTAACACAAGTATTTCTACCAATCCATAATTACACTCTGGCATAACTCTAATATCACCATCTCTATATCTCAAAACAAATGCAAGGAATCAAACTTCTCATATATTCAATGCTCTTTATGAAAGTTTTAATTATGTCCCTCTTGGATGCCCATCATACTAGGACCAAATCCATAACCTAAGAAAATTACCATACTGTTTTAAGACTCTCACAATAATATAAGTAAAGCATGAGAGTTCATAAATTTTGACAAAATAACACCACCTCCATGCTCTAAAAATATATAAGTGAAGTACTAGAGCAATTGTCTAGCTCAAAAGATATAAGTGAATCACATAGGGTATTCTAATAAATTCATAAGTAAAGCATGTGAAATGATTGTGGAAAACTAAAAAGCAAAGACTCATATAATACAAGACACTACAAGCAAAACATGTATGATGTGGTGAATAAAAATATAGCCTCAAGTAAATTTACTGTCGTGGGAAACCACGACCACCTATGGGGTCGTCGGCCCCTTGTGGTTCGGTAGGGGGATGATGTCGACGTTCTGGGAACAAGGGTACCCAGACTTGCCTGTCCGCGACCCACAACATGGCTCCATCGACATCCTAGTATGGCCCATCTTTAGCATCGACAAGACAAGACCCTCGCGAGGGGCCAAGCCTCGCGAGGCGGGCGACACCAGGACCTCTAGAGGGAGCGGCCTCTCTAGGCCGACTCCTGAGGAGTGGAGATTCCTATGCAAGCGCACATCTCATGAGGTACGGGTGACGCAAGCCATGAAAACCAAGGCCAGGTGGGCGCTAGCGAGCGCAGGGCAGCAGGTTTCCTCTTTGGTGCTAAGAAGGCAAGCGCAAGCGCGGGGTCCCGAGGAATCAGCCAAAGGTTTCCATTCCAGTGCAACGAGACCAAGACCGCCAGGATAGCAGGACGGATGTCATCACCGATCCCACCACGGCATCACGAGTAGAAGCTTTGCAGGCGAAGACTACCTTTCATTGGGATAAGATGTACGACTTGTCCCCCTTCAAAATTGGCAACTGTGGGATCCCTTCCCGCCTTCATACAGAAGAAGAGGACTGATGCCACTATATATAGCTTAGCCACCACCAAAGAAGGGGGGATGAATCCTGATCTCACACCCACACAAGAACAGACCTTCTAAGTTTGTTCTTCCTCTGTACCAGTTCATCCTCAGCCCCTCGCGAGGCTAATCCACCCCAAAGCAGGAGTAGGGTCTTACACCGCAAAGGTGGCCCGAACTTGGGTAAACTGTCGTATCTCTTTCCTTTCATGTTCATTGAGCTAGGAGAGGTTGAGTTCTTCACACACACCCTAGAGTTCGAAACTTTCTTGGGTCTGCGGAGCCCTGAATCTGACATATGGCGCGCCAGGTAGGGGCGTGTCGAAGCGCTTCTTCATCAGTCGTGCTCCACCCTGGCCGCTTGGTTCCCATGGCAGGCGCCGCTCCACTCGCCGGGCTTCCAGGCGCGTTTGGAGGCATCGTGGGCTGCCAGGCTTTCTCCCCCGCCTTGCGATGGGTGCAATGGTCATTCAAGTACAGGCCAAAGTTGTCGTCGCGATATGAGGCTGGACCCAATGGAGTTCCTCCAGGTGTATGCGGAGGCTATCTGGGTGGTCGGCCGGGACAACAAGGTCATGGCCAATTGGTTCCCTCTGGCTCTTACGGGTGTGCCGCACACTTGGCTCCTCAACCTGCCGAAGTCCTTAGTGGCCTCCTAGGAAGAGCTGCGCTGCCTGTTCATCGCGCACTTCGCGGCCCCGGTGCCCCACGTCGTCATGACCATCCTCGGCGGGTCGCAGGCACCGGCCTCATACCGCCATGTGAAGTAGTTCTTTCGCCAGGTGGGGGCCGCCCAGTCGCGGTGAGGGGCCCCTCCGGGCTGGCGGCGCTCAAGGCCGACCTCATCTTCTACGCCATAGACCAAACCAAGACCACAATCGGCACCGGCGTGCTTTCCCATGCTTTGCACACCCACCATATGCAACATAGCGGCCACAAGGACCCTCATCCATGGCGGCGCGGGCCTCAATGTCCTCTCTGTGGAGGCCTTCGGCCTACTTCACATGCCCTTCGACTGGCTCCTCCCCACCAAGCCCTTCTCGGGGGTCATCGATGGTACTACCTGCCCTCTAGGGCAGATCCTCCTTCCTGTCACCTTTGGCACGCGCGACAACTACCGCACCAAGTGCATCGACTTCCACATCGCCCGCATGGGCCTCCCATGCAACGCCATTCTCGGATATTCGGCCCTCGCCATGTTCATGGCGGCGGCTCACCCCGGCTACAACATCATGAAGATGCCAGGAAGCAGCGGTGTCCTCACCATAGCGGGCGACACTAAAGACGCACTCATGACCCTCAAGCTCCCTTTCAAGACCACCGCGGCCGCGTGGCCAGACGCGGGGGGCGCCCGGAAGATCCCAAAGGTGACGCATGCAAAGAAGAAGTGGTTGTGCTCTCAAGATCTGGTCGAGACGAAGCAGGTGCCGGTCGATGACGACGGGGGATCAGGCCCCACCATCATCATAGGCTCAGCCTCCCCCCGGACCAAGAAGAGGTGCCGGTCAGCTTCCTCCGCACTAACAAGGACATGTTTGTGTGGGAGGCGACGAACCTGGTCGGCGTTCCGCGCGAAGTGATCGAGCACCACTTCATGGTGTGCCCCAATGCACGCGCTGTGAAGAAGAAGACACGGCGGCAAGCCCCGGAGAAGCTGTCGTTCATCATTCAAGAGACCCGCAAGCTGCAGGAGGCTGGCGTTATTCAGGAGGTGCGCCATCCAGCTTGGCTTCTGAACCCGGTTATCGTCCCCAAGAAGGGAAGGAAGGAGCGCATGTGCGTTTATTTTACAAGCCTCAACAAAGCTTGCCCTCAAGAGTCAAGACCCTTTCCCTCTTCCACATCGATCAGATCGTCGAGTCCACTGCTGAGTGTGATTTGCTGTGCTTCCTGGACGCCTTCTCAGGCTATCACCAAATCAAGATGGCTCTACAAGATGTCAAGAAGACGGCTTTCCTGACCCCGTGTGGGGTGTACTACTACACCTGCATGTCGTTCAGGCTGCGCAATGCCGGCTCGACCTTCCAGCGATTGATGCACATCGCCTTGGGCGAGGAACGCTGAGGCGTACATCGACGACATAGTGGTCAAATCTCGGAACGTATGAACTTTCATCGAAGATCTGGAAGAAACATCCGCCAGCCTACGCCAGGTGAATGTGTGGCTCAACCCGGAGAAGCGTGTGTTTAGCGTCCTGTTCGGCAAGCTGCTGGGTTTCCTGGTGTCGCACAGGGGGATCGAGGCCAACCTCGGGAAGATCAAGGCGATAGAGAGGATGAGCCCACCGCAAACTCTCAAAAGATGCAGAACCTGGTGGGCTGCGTAACCTCGCTGGGGCGCATCATCTCCAAGCTAGGCGAGCGCGCCCTCCTGTTCTTCAAGATGATGAAAAAGAAGGGCCCGTTCGAGAGGACTCCAGAGGCCGATATGGCCTTCCAAGACCTCAATAGGTACCTTACCACCCCGCCGGTGCTGGTGGCGTATCGCCCTCTTGAACCCCCGGTGCTTTACCTGGCCGCCACGCCTCACTCAGCCAGCGCGGTGCTCATGGTGGTCCGGGAAAGGTGTGTGGTTTAGGGTGCGCGGCGCAGCGCCCCACACCCGACCAAGGCGCCGTAGCCTTAGGACGACGCTCCTGAGGCCTCGGACACCCCACCAGGCGACGGGGCTCCCGAGGATGGTGCTCCTAAAGTCACGGCTGCCCCACCAGATGTCGCTCCTCAGGTCACGGCTGCCCCGCCAGATGTCGCTCCTGAGGTCACGGCGGCCCTGCCAGATGTCGCTCCTGAGGTCACGGCAGCCCCGCCAGATGTAGCTCCTGAGGTCACGGCCGCCTCGCCACATGACAAAGCTCCTGATACTCCCCTACCTCAGGAGGCATGGGACCCCATCGAGGCCTCCTCCCTCGTGGAGCATCCTGTGCACTTCATCGTCATGGTGCTGCGTGATGGGCGGGCGTGTTACCCCATGCCACAGAAGCTCCTGCTTGCACTCCTCGTTGCCTCCAGGAGACTGCATCACTACTTCCAAGGCTACCCCATCAAGGTTGTTTCAGCCTACCCCTTGGAGAGGGTGCTCCGAAGCCCCAACGTCGCGGGAAAGGTCGCGAATGGAACATCAAGCTGTAGGCGTTCCAGCTGGAGTTCAGCACCACCAGGGTCATCAAGGGCGTGGCCCTCGCTGACTTTGTGGCAGAATGGGCTGATGCCCCTGGCTGACAAGTGGGTGAGGACCGATCTCTCGCGTCCAAAGACGAGGCACCAGATGATTGGGTCATGAACTTCGACGGTGTGTTTGCACGCCAAGGCGCGGGGGCTGGATCTGTGCTCATCTCGCCTACCCAGGACAAGCTCTACTATGCCTTGCCACTCTCCTTCCAGCATGGCGAGAAATGTTGGGGAACGTAGTAATTTCAAAAAATTCCTACGCACACGCAAGATCATGGTGATGCATAGCAACGAGAAAGGAGATCGTGTCCACGTACCCTCGTAGACCGAAAGCGGAAGCGTTAGCACAACGCGGTTGATGTAGTCGTATGTCTTCACAATCCGACCGATCAAGCACCGAACGGACGGCACCTTCGAGTTCTCCACACGTTCAACTCAATGACGTCCCTCGAACTCTGATCCAATCGATCTTTGAGGGAGAGTTCCGTCAGCACGACGACGTGGTGACGATGATGACGTTCTACCGACGCAGGGCTTCGCCTAAGCACCGCTACGATATGACCGAGGTGGATTATGGTGGAGGGGGCACCACACACGGCTAAAAGATCTAGGAGATCAATTGTTGTCTCTAGGGGGTGCCTCCCTCCCCATATATAAAGGAGTAGAGGAGGGGGAGGGGGCCGGCCACCCTTGGCGCGCCCCATGAGGAGTCCTACTCCCACCGGGAGTAGGACTCCCCCCTTTCCATGTTGGAGTAGGAGAGGAGAGGGATGGAGAAAGAGGGAGAAAGGAAGGGGGCGCCGCCCCCCTTCCTAGTCCAATTCGGACTTGGGAGGGGAGGGGTGCGCGGCTGCCCCTTGGCCGCCTCCCCTCTTCCACCAATTGGGACCATGAGGCCCATTAACCTGCGGGGGGGGGGGGGTGTTCCGGTAACCCCCCGGTACTCCGGTATGTATCCGATAACCCCCCGAACCATTCCGGTGTCTGAATATAGTCGTCCAATATATCAATCTTCATGTCTCGACCATTTCAAGACTCCCTGTCATGTCCGTGATCGCATCCGGGACTCCAAACTACCTTCGGTACATCAAAACACATAAACTCATAATATAACCGTCATCGAACTTTAAGCGTGTGGACCCTACGGGTTCGAGAACTATGTAGACATGACTGAGACATGTCTCCAGTCAATAACCAATGGCGGAACCTGGATGCTCATATTGGCTCCTACATATTCTATGAAGATCTTTATCGGTCAAACTGCATAACAACATATGTTGTTCCCTTTGTCATCGGTATGTTACTTGCCCGAGATTCGATCGTCGGTATCTCAGTACCTAGTTCAATCTCGTTAACAGCAAGTCTCTTTACTCGTTCCGTAATACATCATCCCGCAACTAACTCTTTAGTTGCAATGCTTGCAAGCCTTAAGTGATGTGTATTACCAAGTGGGCCCAGAGATACCTCTCTGACAATCGGAGTGACAAATCTTAATCTTGAAATACGCCAACCCAACAAGTACTTTTGGAGACACCTGTAGAGCACCTTTATAATCACCCAATTACGTTGTGACGTTTGGTAGCACACAAAGTGTTCCTCCGGTAAATGGAAGTTGCATAATCTCATAGTCACAGGAACATGTATAAGTCATGAAGAAAGCAATAGCAACAAAATAAACGATCAAGTGCTAAGCTAACGGAATGGGTCAAGTCAATCACATCATTCTCCTAATGATGTGATCCTGTTAATCAAATGACAACTCTTTGTCTATGGCTAGGAAACATAACCATCTTTGATGAACGAGCTAGTCAAGTAGAGGCATACTAGTGACACTATGTTTGTCTTTGTATTCACACATGTATCATGTTTCCCGTTAATACAATTCTAGCATGAATAATAAACATTTATCATGATATAAGGAAATATATAATAACTTTATTATTGCCTCTAGGGCATATTTCCTTCAGTCTCCCACTTGCACTAGAGTCAATAATCTAGATTACATAGTAATGATTCTAACACCCATGGAGCCTTGGTGTTGATCATGTTTTTCTCATGGAAGAGGCTTAGTCAATGGGCCTGCAACATTCAGATCTGTATGTATCTTGCAAATCTCTATGTCTCCCACCTGGACTTGATCCCGGATGGAGTTGAAGCGTCTCTTGATGTGCTTGGTTCTCTTGTGAAATCTAGATTCCTTTGCCAAAGCAATTGCACCAGTATTGTCACAAAAGATTTTCATTGGACCTGATGCACTAGGTATGACACCTAGATCGGATATGAACTCCCTCATCCAGACTCCTTCATTTGCTGCTTCCGAAGCAGCTATGTACTCCGCTTCACATGTAGATCCTGCTATGACGCTTTGTTTAGAACTGCACCAACTGACAGCTCCACCATTTAATAAAAACACGTATCCGGTTTGCAATTTAGAATCGTCCGGATCAGTGTCAAAGCTTGCAACGACGTAACCATTAACGACGAGCTCTTTGTCACCTCCATAAACGAGAAACATATCCTTCATCCTTTTTAGGTATTTCAGGATGTTCTTGACCACTGTCTAGTGATCCACTCCTGGATTACTTTGGTACCTCCCTGCTAAACTAATAGCAAGGCACACATCAGGTCTGGTACACAGCATTGCATACATGATAGAGCCTATGGCTGAAGCATGGGGAACATCTTTCATTTTCTCTCTATCTTCTGCAGTGGTCGGGTATTGAGTCTTACTCAATTTCACACCTTGTAACACAGGAAAGAAGCCTTTCTTTGCTTGATCATTTTTGAACTTCTTCAAAAGTTTGTCAGGGTCTGTGCTTTGTGAAAGTCCAATTAAGCATCTTGATCTATCTCTATAGATCTTGATGCCCAATATATAAGCAGCTTCACCAAGGTCTTTCATTGAAAAACTCTTATTCAAATATCCTTTTATGCTATCTAGAAATTCTATATCATTTCCAATCAACAATATATCATCCACATATAATATCAGAAATGCTCCAGGGCTCCCACTCACTTTCTTGTAAATACAAGCTTCTCCAAAATTCTGTATAAAACCATATGCTTTCATCACACTATCAAAACGTTTATTCCAACTCCGAGAGGCTTGCACCAGTCCATAAATGGATCGCTGGAGCTTGCACACTTTGTTAGCTCTCTTTGGATCGACAAAACCTTCCAGTTGCATCATATACAACTCTTCTTCTAGAAATCCATTCAGGAATGCAGTTTTGACATCCATTTGCCAAATTTCATAATCATAAAATGTGGCAATTGCTAACATGATTGAGACAGACTTAAGCATCGCTACGAGTGAGAAGGTCTCATCGTAGTCAATCCCTTGAACTTGTCGAAAACCTTTTGCAACGAGTCAAGCTTTATAGACAGTAACATTGCCATCAGTGTTAGTCTTATTCTTGAAGATCCATTTATTCTCGATGGCTTTCTGATCATCGGGCAAGTCAACCAAAGTCCATACTTTGTTCTGATACATCGATCCCATCTTAGATTTCATGGCTTTAAGCCATTTTTCGGAATCTAGGCTCACCATCACTTCTTCATAGTTCGTAGGTTCGTCATGGTCTAGAAACATAATCTCCAGAACAGGATTACCGTACCACTCTGTTGTGGATCTTACTCTGGTTCACCTACGAGGTTCAGTAATAACTTAATCTGAAGTTTCATGATCATCATCATTAACTTCCTCACTAATTGGTGTAGACGTCACAGGAACAGGTTTCTGTGATGAACTACTATCCAACAAGGGAGCAAGTAATGTTACCTCATCAAGTTCTACTTTCCTCCCACTCACTTCTTTCGAGAGAAACTCCTTCTCTAGAAAGGATCCATTCTTAGCAGCGAATGTCTTGCCTTCGGATCTGTGATAGAAGGTGTACCCAACAGTTTACTTTGGGTATCCTATGAAGACACATTTCTCTGATTTTGATTCGAGCTTATCAGGTTGAAGCTTTTTCACATAAGCATCGCAGCCCCAAACTTTAAGAAACGACAATTTTGGTTTCTTGCCAAACCACTGTTCATAAGGTGTCATCTCAACGGATTTTGATGGTGCCCTATTTAACGTGAATGCGGCCGTGTCTAAAGCATAGCCCCAAAACGATAGCAGTAAATCAGTAAGAGACATCATAGGTCGCACCATATCTAGTAAAGTACGATTACGACGTTCGGACACACCATTACGTTGTGGTGTTCTGGGTGGTGTGAGTTGCGAAACTATTCCGCATTGTTTCAAATGTAGACAAAAATCGTAACTCGAATATTCTCCTCCACGATCAGATCGTAGAAACTTTATTTTCCTGTTACGATGATTTTCAACTTCACTCTGAAATTCTTTGAACTCTTTAAATGTTTCAGACTTATGTTTCATTAAGTAGATATACCCATATCTGCTTAAATCATCTGTGAAGGTGAGAAAATAACGATACCCGCCGCGAGCCTCAACATTCATTGGACCACATACATCAGTATGTATGATCTCCAACAAATTAGTTGCTCGCTCCATAGTTCCGGAGAACGGCGTTTTAGTCATCTTGCCCATGAGGCATGGTTCGCAAGTACCAAGTGATTCATAATCAAGTGATTCCAAAGGTCCATCAGTATGGAGTTTCTTCATGCGCTTTATACCAATATGACCCAAATGGCAGTGCCACAAATAAGTTGCACTATCATTATCAACTCTGCATCTTTTGGCTTCAACATTATGAATATGTGTATCACTACTATCGAGATTCAAAAAATAGACCACTCTTTAAGGGTGCATGACCATAAAAGATATTACTCACATAAATAGAACAACCATTATTCTCATATTTAAATGAATAACCGTCTCGCACTAAAGAAGATCCAGATATAATGTTCATGCTCAATGCTGGCACCAAATAACAATTATTTAGGTCTAAAACTAATCCCGAAGGTAGATGTAGAGGTAGCGTGCTGACAGCGATCACATCGACTTTGGAACCATTTCCCACGTGCATCGTCACCTCGTCCTTAGCCAGTGTTCGCTTAATCCGTAGTCCCTGTTTTGAGTTGTAAATATGAGCAACAGAACCAATATCAAATACCCAGGTGCTACTGCTAGCTCTGGTAAGGTACACATCAATAACATGTATATCACATATACCTTTGTTCACCTTGCCATCCTTCTTATCCGCCAAATACTTGGGGTAGTTCCGCTTCGAGTGACCAGTCTGTTTGAAGTAGAAGCACTCAGTTTCAGGCTTAGGTCCAGACTTGGGTTTCTTCTCTTGAGCAGCAACTTGTCTGCTGTTCTTTTTGAAGTTCCCCTTCTTCTTCCCTTTGCCCTTTTTTCTTGAAACTAGTGGTCTTGTTGACCATCAACACTTGATGCTCCTTTTTGATTTCTACCTCCATAGCCTTTAGCATTGCGAAGAGCTCGGGAATTGTCTTATCCATCCCTTGCATATTATAGTTCATCATGAAGCTTTTGTAGCTTGGTGACAGTGATTGAAGAACTCTGTCAATGACACTATCAACAGGAAGATTAACTCCCAGTTGAATCAAGTGATTATGATACCCAGACATTTTGAGTATATGTTCACTGACTGAACTATTTTCCTCCATCTTGCAGCTATAGAACTTATTGGAGACTTCATATCTCTCAATCCGGGCATTTGCTTGAAATATTAACTTCAACTCCTGGAACATCTCATATGCTCCATGACATTCAAAACATCGTTGAAGTCCCGGTTCTAAGCCGTAAAGCATGGCACACTGAACTATCGAGTAGTCATCAGCTTTGCTCTGCCAGGTGTTCATAACATCTAGTGTTGCTCCTGCAGCAAGTTTGGCACTTAGCGGTGCTTCCAGAACGTAATTTTTCTATGCAGGAATGAGGATAATCCTCAAGTTACGGACCCAGTCCATGTAATTGCTACCATCATCTTTCGACTTTGCTTTCTGCTACCTCTTGAGCACTGCGTTGATTTTTCCCCGAAGAGGAAGGGATGATGCAGCAGAGTAGCATAAGTATTTCCCTCAGTTTTTGAGAACCAAGGTATCAATCCAGTAGGAGGCTACACGCGAGTCCCTCATACCTGCACAAAACAAATAAATCCTCGCAGCCAACGTGATAAGGGGTTGTCAATCCCTACACGGCCACTTACGAGAGTGAGATCTGATAGATATGATAAGATAATATTTTTGGTATTTTTATGATAAATATGCAAAGTAAAATAAAAGCAAACTAAATAACAAAGTATTGGAAGATTAATATGATGAAGATAGACCCGGGGGCCATAGGTTTCACTAGTGGCTTCTCTCAAGAGCATAAGTATTCTACGGTGGGTGAACAAATTACTGTTGACCAATTGACAGAATTAAGCATAGTTATGAGAATATCTAGGCATGATCATGTATATAGGCATCACATCCGAGACAAGTAGACCGACTCTTGCCTGCATCTACTACTATTACTCCACTCATCGACCGCTATTCAGCATGCATCTAGAGTATTAAGTTAATGAAAACAGAGTAACGCCTTAAGCAAGATGACATGATGTAGAGGGATAAACTCATGCAATGTGATAAAAAACCCCATCTTGTTATCCTCGATGGCAACAATACAATACGTGCCTTGCTGCCCCTACTGTCACTGGGAAAGGACACCGCAAGATTGAACCCAAAGCTAAGCACTTCTCCCATTGCAAGAAAGGTCAATCTAGTAGGCCAAACCAAACTGATAATTCGAAGAGACTTGCAAAGATAACCAATCATACATAAAAGAATTGAGAGAAGATTCAAATATTGTTCATAGATAGACTTGATCATAAACCCACAATTCATCGATCTCAACAAACACACCGCAAAAAGAATATTACATCGAATAGATCTCCACAAGAGAGGGGGAGAACATTGTATTGAGATCCAAAAAGAGAGAAGAAGCCATCTAGCTAATAACTATGGACCCGTAGGTCTGAGGTAAACTACTCACACTTCATCGGAGGGGCTATGGTGATGATGTAGAAGCCCTCCGTGATCGATGCCCCGTCCGGCGGAGCTCCGGAATAGGCCCCGGGATGGGATCTCGTGGATATAGAAAGTTACGGCGGTGGAATTAGGGTTTTGTCTCCGTATCTGATCGTTTGGGGGTACGTAGGTATATATAGGAGGAAGGAGTACGTCGGTGGAGCAACAAGGGGCCCACGAGGGTGGAGGGAGCGCCTGGGGGGGGGGGTAGGCGCGCCCCCGTACCTCGTGGCCTCCTCTTTTGTGTCTTGACATGGGGTCCAAGTCTCCTGGATCATGTTCGGTGAGAAAATCACGTTCCCGAAGGTTTCATTCCGCTTGGACTCCGGTTGATATTCCTTTTCTTCAAAACCCTAAAATAGGCAAAAAATAGCAATTCTGGGTTGGGCCTCCGGTTAGTAGGTTAGTCCCAAAAATAATTTAAAAGTGGATAATAAAGCCCAATAATGTCCAAAACAGTAGATAATATAGCATGGAGCAATCAAAAATTATTGATACGTTGGAGACGTATCAAGCATCCCCAAGCTTAATTCCTGCTCGTCCTCGGGTAGGTAAATGATAAAAACAGAATTTTTGACGCGAAGTGCTACTTGGCATAATTGTAATGTAATTCTTCTTAATTGTGGAATGAATATTGAGATCCGAAAGATTCAAGACAAAAGTTCATATTGACATAAAAATAATAATACTTCGAGCATACTAACTAAGAAATTATGTCTTCTCAAAATAACATGCCCAAAGAAAATTCATCCCTACAAAATCATATAGTTTAGTCATGCTCCATTTTCGTCACACAAGAATGCTCTCATCATGCACAACCCCGATTACAAGCCAAGCAATTGTTTCATACCTTAGCAATCTCAAACCTATAAACTTTCACGCAATATATGAGCGCGAGCCATGGACATAGCACTATGGGTGGAATAGAATATGATGATGGGGGTTATGTGGAGAAGACAAAAAAGGAGATAGTCTCACATCAACGAGGCTAATCAACGGGCTATGGAGATGCCCATCGATTGATGTTATTGTAAGGAGTAGGGATTGCCATGCAACGGATGCACTAGATCTATATATGTACGAAAGCTCAACAAAAGAAACTAAGTGGGTGTGCATCCAACTTGCTTGCTCACGAAGACCTAGGGCACTTGAGGAGGCCCATTGTTGGAATATACAAGCCAAGTTCTATAATGAAAATTTCCCACAAGTATATGAAAGTGATAAAACAAGAGACTCTCTATCATGAAGGTTATGGTGCTACTTTGAAGCACAAGTGTGGCAAAGATAGTAACATTGTCCCTTCTCTCCTTTTCTCTCATCATTATTTATTTATTTAGGCCTTTTTCTTTTTATATGGCATTTATCTTTTTTCCTCACTTGGGACAATGCTCTAGAAAATGATGATCATCACACTTCTATTTATTTACAACTCAATGATTACAACTCGATGCTAGAACAAAAGATGACTCTATATGAATGCCTCCGGTGGTGTACCGAGATATGCAATGAACCAAGAGTGACATGTATGAAAGAATTATGAATGGTGGCTTTGCCACAAATACTATGTCAACTACATGATCATGCTAAGCGATATGACAATGAAGAATGTGTCATGATAAATGGAATGGTGGGAAGTTGCATGGCAATATATCTCGGAATGGCTATGGAAATGCCATAATAGGTAGGTATGGTGGCTGTTTTGAGGAAGATATAAGGAGGTTTATGTGTGAAAGAGCGTATCATATCGCGGGGTTTGGATGCACCGGCGAAGTTTGCACCAACTCTCAATGTGAGAAAGGGCAATGCACGGTACCGAAGAGGCTAGCAATGATGGAAGGGTGAGAGTGCGTATAATCCATGGACTCAACATTAGTCATAAAGAACTCACATACTTATTGCGAAAATCTACAAGTCATTAAAAACCTCGGCACTACGTGCATGCTCCTAGGGGGTTAGATTGGTAGGAAAAGACCATCGCTCGTCCCCGACTGCCACTCATAAGGAAGACAATCAAAAAAACACCTCATGTTTCAAATTTGTTACATAAAGTTTACCATACGTGCATGCTACAGGACTTGCAAACTTCAACACAAGCACTTCTCAAATTCACAACTACTCAACTAGCACGACTTTGATATTATTACCTCCATATCTCAAAACAATCATCAAGAATCAAACATCTCTTAGTATTCAAAACATTCCTAGGAATTTTTTTACTAATCTTGAATACCTAGCATATGAGGATTATTTAAGCAAATTACCATGTGATATGTCCATTTTGCATCATGCTTTCATATCGATATTTATTGCATTATGGGCTTTTATTTCGCATTATGTCACAACACTTATGGCTATTCTCTCTTATTTTACAAGGATTACATAAGGAGGGAGAATAACGGCGGCTGGAATTCTGGGCTGGAAAAGGAGCAAATATTAGAGACCTATTCTGCACAACTCCAAAAATCCTAAAACTCCACGGTATACCTTATAATAAATAATGAAAAATCCTCGCCAAAGATTAAGACCAGGGGGCCCACACCCTTCCCACGAGGGTGGGGGCGCGCCCCCTACCTTGTGGGCCCCCTGGTGGCCCTCCGATGACCATCTTCTCCTATATGAAGTCTTTCATCGATAAAAAAATAGGAAGCAACCTTTCGGGATGAAACTCCGCCGCCACGAGCCGGAACCTTGGCGGATCCAATCTAGAGCTCCGGCAAAAGCTGTTCTGCCAGGGAAACTTCCCCCCCGGAGGGGGAAATCATCGCCATCGTCATCACCAATGCTCCTCTCATCGGGAGAGGGCAATCTCCATCAACATCTTCATCAGCACCATCTCATCTCAAAACCCTAGTTCATCTCTTGTATCCAATTCTTGTCTCAAAGTCCGGGATTGGTGCTAGTAGGTTGCTAGTAGTGTTAATTACTCCTTACAGTTGATGCTAGTTGGTTTAATTGGTGGAAGATCATATGTTCAGATCCTTTATGCATATTATTACCCCTATGATTATGAACATGAATATGCTTTGTGAGTAGTTACATTTGTCCCCGAGGACAAGGGAGAAGTCTTGCTATTAGTAGTCATGTGAATTTGGTATTCGTTCGATATTTTGATGAGATGTATGTTGTCTAGCCTCTAGTGGTGTTATGTGAATGTCGACTACATAACACTTCACCATTATTTGGGCCTAGAGTAAGGCATTCGGAAGTAATAAGTAGATGATGGGTTGCTAGAGTGATAGAAGCTTAAACCCTAGTTTATGCATTGCTTCGTAAGGGGCTGATTTGGATCCATATGTTTCATGCTATGGTTAGGTTTACCTTAATACTTTTGTTGTAGTTGCGGATGCTTGCAATAGAGGTTAATCATAAGTGGGATGCTTGTTCAAGTAAGAACAGCACCCAAGCACCGGTCCACCCACATGTCAAATTATCAAAGTACCGAACGCGAATCATATGAACATGATGAAAACTAGCTTGACGATATTCACATGTGTCCTCGGGAGCGTTTTTCCTTATATAAGAGTTTGTCCAGGCTTTTCCTTTGCTACAAAAAGGATTGGGCCACCTTACTGCACTTTATTTACTTTTGTTACTTGTTGCTCGTTACAAATTATCTTATCACAAAACTATCTGTTACCACTTATTTCAATACTTGCAGAGAATACCTTGCTGAAAACTGCTTATCATTTCCTTCTGCTCCTCGTTGGGTTCAACACTCTTACTTATCGAAAGGACTAGGATAGATCCCCTATACTTGTGGGTCATCAAGACTCTTTTCTGGCGCCGTTGCCGGGGAGTGAAGCGCCTTTGGTAGGTGGAATTTGGTAAGGAAAAATTTATATAGTGTGCTGAAATTTACTGTCACTTGTTACTATGGAAAGTGATCCTCTGAGGGGCTTGTTCGGGGTATCTTCACCCCGACCAGTAGAGCAAAGAGTTGCTCCTCAACCTACTGAACCTACTGAAAATGAATATGAAAATGAAATTCCTTATGAGTATCCTACGGGTATGATAGAAAAACTGCTAGCTAATCCTTTTACAGGAGATGGAGCAAAGCATCCTCATGAACACCTAATATATGTGGATGAAGTTTGTGGATTATTTAAGCTTGCAGGTATACCCGATGATGTTGCTAAGAATAAGGTCTTCCCTTTATCTTTGAAGGGAGATGCATTGATATGGTATAGGCTATGTGATGATACGAGATCATGGAACTATAGAAGATTGAAATTGGAATTTCATCAAAAGTATTACCCTATGCATCTTGTTCATCGTGATCGTAATTATATATATAATTTTTGGCCTCGCGAAGGAGAAAGCATCGCTCAAGCTTGGGGGAGGCTTAAATCAATGTTATATTCATGCCCCAATCATGAGCTCTCAAGATAAATGATTATTCAAAAATTTTATGCTCGGCTTTCTGAAAATAATCGCTCCATGCTCGATACTTCTTGTGCTGGCTCTTTTATGATGAAGACTATTGCATTTAGAAGGGATTTATTGGATAGAATTAAACGCAACTCTGAATATTGGGACCTCGATAATGGTAAGGAGTCAGGTATGACACCTAAGTTTGATTGTGTTAAATCTTTTATGGATACCAATATTTTCCGTAAGTTTAGCACTAAATATGGACTTGATTCTGAGATAGTAGCTTCTTTCTGTGAATCTTTTGCTACTTATGTTGATCTCCCTAAGGAAAAGTGGTTTGAATATCATCCTCCCATAGAAGTAAAAGTAGCTGCACCTATTAAAGCTAAAGAAAAGACTGTCACTTATAATGATCCTATTGTTCCTACTTGTTATGTTGAGAAACCACCTTTCCTTGTTAGGATAAAGGATCATGCTAAAGCTTCAACTGTGGTTCGTAAAAGCAATATGAAAACATATACACCTCCTGACCAAGTTAAAGTTGAACCTAATATTGCTTTTGTTAAAGATCTCTTGTCTGATATTATTGATGGGCATGTTATTCAGTTCTGTGGTGAAACTGCTAGAATTGCTAAACCTTGTGCTAAAGATAAACATAGACCTGTGGTAGGAATGCCTGTCATTTCTGTTAAAATAGGAGATCATTGTTATCATGGCTTATGTGATATGGGTGCTAGTGCTAGTGCAATACCTATTGACTTATACAAAGAAATTATGCATGACATTGCACCTGTTGAGTTAGAAGAAATTGATGTTACTATTAAACTTGCTAATAGAGATACTATTTCACCAATGGAATTGTTAGAGATGTTGAAGTCTTGTGTGGGAAAACTAAATATCCTGCTGATTTTCTTGTTCTTGGTTCCCCACAAGATAGCTTTTGTCCCATTATATTTGGTAGACCCTTCTTAAATACTGTTAATGCTACCATAGATTGCACTAGGGATGTTGTTACTGTCGGATTAGATGATAGGACCCATGAATTTAATTTCTCTAAATTTAGTAAACAACACCGTGAAGAAGAATTGCCTAGTAAGGATGAAATTATTGGTCTTGCTTCTATTTCTGTACCTCCTAGTGATCCTTTAGAACAATATTTGCTAGACCATGAGAATGATATGTTTATGAATGAAAGAAGGGAAATAGATGAAGTATTCTTCAAACAGCAACCTATGCTGAGACACAATTTGCCTGTTGAAATCCTAGGGGATCCCCCTCCACCTAAGGGTGATCCCGTGTTTGAGCTTAAACCGTTGCCTGATAATCTTAAATATGCTTATCTTGATGAAAAGAAGATATATCCTATTATTATTAGTGCTAACCTTTCAGAGCATGAAGAAGAAAGATTATTGAAAATTTTGAAGAAAGATTATTGAAAATTTTGAAGATTATTATACTCTTGATGACCTTAAGGGCATTAGTCCCACTCTATGTCAACATAAAATAAATTTGGAAGTAGATGCCAAACCAATTCGTGGTCCTCAATGACGTCTGAATCCTAAAATGAAATAAGTGGTAAGAAAAGAAATACTAAAACTTCTGGAGGCAGGTATAATTTATCCCGTTGCTGATAGTCAGTGGGTAAGTCCTGTTCATTGTGTCCCTAAGAAGGGAGGTATTACTGGTGTTCCTAATGATAAAGATGAATTGATTCCACAAAGAATTATTACAGGTTATAGGATGGTAATTGATTTCCGCAAATTAAATAAGGCTACTAAGAAAGATCATTACCCCTTACCTTTTATCGATCAAATGCTAGAAAGATTATGCAAACATACACATTACTACTTTCTAGATGGTTATTCTGGTTTCTCTCAAATACCTGTGTTGGCTAAAGATCAATCAAAGACTACTTTTACATGCCCTTTTGGTACTTTTGCTTATAGATGTATGCCTTTTGGTTTATGTAATGCACCTGCTGCCTTTCAAAGATGCATGATGGCTATATTCTCTGACTTTTGTGAAAAGATTTGTGAGGTTTTCAAGGACGACTTTTCCGTCTATGGATCTTCTTTTGATGATTGCTTGAGCAATCTTGATCGAGTTTTGCAGAGATGTGAAGAAAATAATCTTGTCTTGAATTGGGAAAAGTGCCACATTATGGTTAATGAGGGTATTGTCTTGGGGCATAAAGTTTCTGAAAGAGGTATTGAAGTTGATAAAGCCAAGGTTGATGCTATTGAAAAGATGCCATGTCCCAAGGACATCAAAAGTATAAGAAGTTTCCTTGGTCACGCCGGATTTTATAGGAGGTTCATTAAGGACTTCTCAAAAATTTCTCAGCCTCTGACTAATTTATTACAAAAAGATATACCATTTGTCTTTGATGATGATTGTGTAGAAGCATTTGAAATACTTAAGAAAGCATTAGTCTCTGCACCTATTGTTCAGCCTCCTGATTGGAATTTACCCTTTGAAATTATGTGCGATGCTAGCGATTATGCTGTAGGTGCTGTTCTAGGGCAAAGAGTTGATAAGAAATTAAATGTTATCCATTATGCTAGTAAGACTCTAGACAATGCTCAAAGAAATTATGCTACTATTGAAAAAGAACTTTTAGCAGTTGTATTTTCTTGTGATAAGTTCAGACCTTATATTGTTGATTCTAAAGTAACTAAACTATCCACACTGATCATGCTGCTATTAAATATCTTATGGAGAAGAAAGATGCTAAACCTAGACTTATTAGATGGGTTCTCTTGCTACAAGAATTTGATTTGCATATTTTTGATAGAAAAGGAGCTAAGAACTCTGTTGCAGACAACTTATCTAGGTTAGAGAATGTTCTTGATGACCCACTACCTATTGATGATAGCTTTCCTGATGAACAATTAAATGTCATAAGTACTTCTCGTAGTACCCCTTGGTATGCTTATTATGCTAATTACATAGTTGCTAAATTTATACCACCTAGCTTCACATACCAACAAAAGAAAAAGTTCTTCTATGATTTGAGACATTACTTTTGGGATGACCCACATCTTTATAAAGAAGGAGTAGATGGTATTATTAGAGGTTGTGTACCTGAGCATGAACAGGAACCAATCCTACGCAAGTGCCACTCCGAAACTTATGGAGGACACCACGCGGGAGATAGAACTGCACATAAGGTATTGCAATCCGGTTTTTATTGGCCTACTCTCTTCAAGGATGCCCATAAGTTTGTCCTATCTTGTGATGAATGTCAAAGAATTGGTAATATTAGTAGACGTCAAGAAATGCCTATGAATTATTCACTTGTTATTGAACCGTTTGATGTTTGGGGCTTTGATTATATGGGACCTTTTCCTGCCTCTAATGGATATACACATATTTTAGTTGCTGTTTATTACGTTACTAAGTGGGTAGAAGCTATTCCAACTAGTAGTGCTGATCATAACACTTCTATTAAAATGCTTAAAGAAGTTATTCTTCCAAGGTTTGGAGTCCCTAGATATTTAGAGACTCATGGTGGTTCACATTTTATTCATGGTGCTTTCCGTAAAATGCTTGCTAAATATGACGTCAATCATAGAATTGCATCTCCGTATCACCCACAGTCTAGTGGTCAAGTAGAATTGAGTAATAGAGAACTCAAATTAATTTTGGAAAAGACTGTCAATAGATCTAGAAAGAATTGGTCCAAGAAACTTGATGATGCATTATGGGCCTATAGAACTGCATATAAAAATCCTATGGGTATGTCTCCGTATAAAATGGTATATGGAAAAGCATGTCACTTACCTCTTGAACTAGAACATAAGGCATATTGGGCTATTAAAGAGCTCAACTATGATTTCAAACTTGCCGGTGAAAAGAGGTTATTTGATATTAGCTCACTTGATGAATGGAGAACTCAAGCATATGAAAATGCCAAGTTGTTTAAAGAAAAGGTTCAAAGATGGCATGACAAAAGGATACAAAAGCGTGAGTTTAATGTAGGTGATTATGTATTGCTATACAACTCTCGTTTAAGATTTTTTGCAGGAAAACTTCTCTCTAAGTGGGAAGGCCCCTATGTTATCGAGGAGGTCTATCGTTCCGATGCCATAAAAATCAACAACTTTGAAGGAAAAAATCCAAAGGTGGTAAACGGTCAAAGAATCAAACATTATATCTCAGGTAATCCCATAAATTTTGAAACCAATATTATTGGAACCGTAACCCCGGAGGAATACATAAGGGACTCTTTCCAGAATGTTTCAGACTCCGAAAAGGAATAGGTATGTGGTACGGTAAGTAAACCGACTCCAAAACAATTTTTAAGGCAATATTTCTCCGTTTTGGAATATCTAGAAAAATAGAAAATTAAGTAGCAGTCCAAGAAGGACACGAGGGCCCCACGAGGGTGGAGGGCACGCCCTACCCCCCTGGGCGCGCCCCCTACCTCGTGAGCTCCTCGTGTGCCTTCCGGACTCTGTTTTCTTACATGATAAGTATTTTGGTCAGTAAGAATTCATTATATAATCTCCCGGGGTTTTTTCTCCCGTATCACGCAAAAATCTCCTGTTTTTGTTTTGAGCTGTTTTCTGTCAGGGTTGTCAAGGCCAGGCACTATGTCGTCTCCCTCCTCCTCCAACCATGAGGGCAACGATGCTTGGCTAATGAAGATAGAGATGAAGAGAGAAGAACCTATGGAGATCAACAAGGATGAAGGGATCAAGAAGGCCATGGAGGACCAAGTTCCAGCAACAGAAGACACCCTTCAACTGGATCATAATCTTCTTACCCCTACAGAAATCGAAGCTTTCAAGATGATTGAGTTGGCTCATATACAAAATAAGTATCTCACACGTGAAAATATTTTGTTGAAGGAGCATATCATCGCACTCAAGGGCATTATCCGCAAGTTAGAAGACCTCCTACGCTCGATGTGCGACTATCCGTCATCAACAACCCCACCTTCTTCACCAACAAAGGAGACATAATCACATGGGTATGGGCACTCCCCTTGGCAACTGCCAAGCTTGGGGGAGGTGCCCCGGTATCGTATCACCATCACTTTTATATTTATCGTTTTTCTTAGTTCGATCCTTTTGGTAATATTTTGATCTAGTAGAATAAAAGTTCTTAGTATGATCTAGTCATGAGTTTTGCTTTATTATCCTTCTATGTAATCGAGTCCTTGAGCTATATAATAAAGATTAGTGATTGAGTCAAGGGCTTGTTTATTTTTGCCATGATCCCAAATAAAAGAAAAGAAAAGAGAAAAATAATAAGAAGAAACAAAAGTTTGTATTGATCTTATTGATTGTAATGACTTCACATAGAAAGCGTGTGACGATTAAAAGTTGTTCGGAGTTGGCAGACATAGCTTTGGTCATCGTTGCAATTAATAGAAAATAATAAGGAAAGAGAGGTTTCACATATAAATATACTATTATTGACATCTTTTATGATTGGGAGCACTCATCAAAATATCACATGCTAAAAGAGTTGATGTTGGACAAGGAAGACAATGTAATGGGTTATGATTTCTTATATCTGAGATAAAGTATGTTGTCATGGATCATCCAACATGTTGAGCTTGCCTTTCCCCCTCATGCTAGCCAAATTCTCAGCACCAAGTAGATATACTACTTGTGCTTCCAAATACCCTTAAACCAGTTTTGCCATGAGAGTCCACCATATCTACCCATGGATTGAATAAGATCCTTCAAGTAAGTTGTCATCGGTGCAAAGCAATAAAAATTGCTCTAAATATGTATGATTAGTGTGGGAGAAACATGCTTTATATGATCTTGTGATGTGGAAGTAATAAAAGTGATGGACTGCATAATAAAGGTTCATATCACAAGGGGCAATATAAAGTGACGTTCTTTCGCATTAAGATTTTGTGCATCTAACCATAAAAGCGCATGGCAACCTCTGCTTCCCTTTGCGAAGGGCCTATCTTTTATTATCCTCTACCTTATGCAAGTGTCATGGTGATCTTCACCTCTCTCTTCTTCATTTTATCCTTTGGCAAGCCCAGTGTGTTGGAAAGATCCTGATAGATATATCTAATTGGATGTGGGGGGCATGAGTTATTATTTTTGACATTACCCTTGAGGTAAAAGGTTGTGGGGCGAAACTATAAGCCCCTATCTTTCTCTGTGTCCGATTAAAACTCTGTAACCACAAGTATTGCGCGAGTGTTAGCAATTATGAAGGACTAGATGATAGTTGAGTATGTGGACTTGTTTTTAGCTTTGACATAGACTCTTTGTGATGTTATGATAAATTGCAATTGCTTCAATGACTGAGGTTATAGTTTGTTGGTTCTCAATAAGGTTTCTGATTCATACTTTTGCATTCTGAATCATCACTTGAACATAAGTAATCATATGACAATATCTATGTATGTTGCTGTTATGAGAATAATCATGATGCCCTCATGTCCGTATTTTATTTTTATCGACGCCTCTACCTCTAAACATGAGCACATATTTAATGTTATCGGCTTTCGCTTGAGGACAAGCGAGGTCTAAGCTTGGGGGAGTTGATACGTCCATTTTTCATCATGGTTTTATATCGATATTTATTGCATTATGGGCTGTTATTTCACATTATGTCACAATACTTATGGCTATTCTCTCTTATTTTACAAGGTTTACATAAGGAGGGAGAATGCCGACAGCTGGAATTCTGGGCTGGGAAAGGAGCAAATATTAGAGACCTATTCTGCACAACTCCAAAAGTCCTGAAACTCCACGGAATACCTTATAATAAATAATGAAAAATCCTCACCAAATATGAAGACCAGGGGCCCACACCCTTCCCACAAGGGTGGGAGCGCACCCCCCTAGGCCGCGCCCCCTACCTCGTGGGCCCCCTGGTGGCTCTCCGATGACCATCTTCTCCTATATGAAGTCTTTCGTCAAGAAAAAACAGGAAGCAACCTTTTGGGATGAAACTCCGCCGCCACGAGGCGGAACCTTGGCGGATCCAATCTAGAGTTCCGGCAAAGCTGTTCTACCAGGGAAATTTCCATCCCAGAGGGGGGAAATCATCGCCATCGTCATCACCAACGCTCCTCTCATCGGGAGAGGGCAATCTCCATCAACATCTTCATCAGCACCATCTCATCTCAAAACCCTAGTTCATCTCTTGTATCCAATTCTTGTCTCAAAGTCCGGGATTGGTGCTAGTAGGTTGCTAGTAGTGTTAATTACTCCTTGTAGTTGATGCTAGTTGGTTTAATTGGTGGAAGATCATATGTTTAGATCCTTTATGCATATTATTACCCCTCTGATTATGAACATGAATATGCTTTGTGAGTAGTTACGTTTGTTCCTGAGGACAAGGGAGAAGTCTTGCTATTAGTAGTCATGTGAATTTGGTATTCGTTCGACATTTTGATGAGATGTATGTTGTCTAGCCTCTAGTTGTCACACCCTAGCTAGTTCATGCATTAGAGTGTTGCATCATGTCTACTCTTCCAGAAAACTGAAATGGGGATGACAGAACCCCCAGCACCCCCCTGGAAACAACTAGGGTTTACTAAAATCTTTTTCAATGAACCTGAAATGCCCTTCTAAAAAGTCCACCCTTTTTGTTTTGGGGTTAGAACCTCATACAAAATGGGTTCACATTTTTTCCAGGACACATAAGGTCGTTGGATTAACTCATTACTATTTGCATTTGGGCAATTTAAATCCTATAAATATTTCAAAATGCCCAAATAATCCTGAAAGTATTTTCAGGCTGTTGAGAATATTTTCAAATGTGCCTTTGAATATTTTCAGGTTTTTCCTAAATGGAATAGTATTTTTACTATTTCAAAACACAGAACAGGAATAAATAAAAAGAAAAACAGAAAGCAGAGAGAGTAGAGGCTTACCTGGCGCCCACCTAGCAGGCCCACCTGCCGGCCCAGCCCAGCCACCGCTCCAGCGAGCTGCTTGGCTTGGCCTGGCAGGCAGGTAGGTGCTCGACGCCGGCACCAGCGCACGCCACGCAGCTTCCCGCCGCCCTGCTTCCTCCCCTCGCCGTTCTGCTGCCCTGGTTCGGTCACCCACTTCTCCCCCGAGCTCGCAGACATGCCTCCTCCTCCCCAGGTCCTCTCCCTCGCTCTCCCGCACCATGGCCAACGGTGCCGCGCCCGCGCCACCGTGATAACTGCCCCCGTCGTCGTCCTCGTGCCGCGTCACCGTGTCCATTCGCTCCGCCGTCCTCGACTACGTCGAGCAGCCCGAGCCCCGAGCGCTCTCCCACTCTGGAGTCGGCCCCGACCCCGTCTTCCCCAACTCCGGCCGCCGAGATCGCCATCGTTTCCCCGCCCAGCTCCGGCCTTCCCCGAGCCTGCTTCAACGCTTGCTGCAACCGCCGTGAGCTCAGCTCCGCCCTCCCCCTCTCCGTTAACTCCCTCCTAAATCGTATGCACCGCACCACGTTCACCCGCAACCGCCGCCGCCGAGCTCGTCGCCGACGTGACTCCGGCCACCCACCGGCCACACCACCATGACCAACGCACTCACCGCACTTGTAGAAGCCCATAGCACCTCTCCACGCGCCTCGCCGTGCCGCGTAGCCTCGGGTTCGACCTCACCCAAGCTCCGGGAGCCACACAGCTCGTCGCCGGCGACATTTCCGGCCACCCCAGCTCCACCCACTGCCACCACTCGACACGGCTCACTCCCCGCATCACGTAGTTGTGCTCTGGTGACTGGCCTCGCCGGCGGCTAAACGCCGGCGAGTTTGACCCAGTTTGACCCTAGTTCCCCCTGTGTGGGCCTAGGTTGACTCCCCCTGAGTCTATGACAAGTGGGACCGCCCTGCTAATTAACTTAGATTAGCACTAACTAAATTTAGTTAGTTAATTAACTAATGACACGCGGGTCCCACTAGTCAGGTTTGACCTGGACTAGCCCCGTTGACCACTGACGTCACCCTGACGCAACGCTGATGCAATAATTCAATTACTGGAATTATTCTTATACAGGAAATTCCAGAAAATATTACAAACTTCAAAAATTCATAACTTTTAATCTGTAACTCCAAATGCAAAGATTTATATATGAAATTTGATCAGAAAAATTCAATCTTTCCATCTGTAATGGTTTCATGCATGACAAAACACTTTAACCCTACTGTTTAGGTGAAACAAGCTAATGCACTTATATGGCTTAAGAACATAAGCTTCCATTTGAATCCTTGATTCAAATGGACCCAAAATAACTTGTTTCACATTGCATTAGGCAGGACACCTCATATTGCCATGTCATAGCATGCATCATATTGTTGCATATTGCCATGTGATGATTGTGTTCTGTGGTGTCTTTCGTGGTAGGTTCTGCCTCCAAGGATATTTCCGAGTATCCAACTGAAGGGCAGTACCCTACTCCTTCAGGCAAGCAGCCCCATTGATCATATCGATACAATCCCATGTTCTCGCTCCTGCTCTCATTTACTGCATTAAGACAACAACGTTTCAAACTGATGTGTGCTGCGGTAGTTGAACCCTTATCCTCAGCATGACCTGTCATTGCCAAAGTAACTAGATGAAACCCACTAGCATGTGTAGGAGTTGATTAAGCCATGTATGTGTTGGCTTCTTAATCACCCTAGTACTATGTACAGGAGTTGCAACTAGTTTCTGGTGTTTGTAGGTTATGTATTGGTGGCCGTGCGTAGCGCTGACCCTAGGGGTGGGCTATGATGCGGTAGATACACCGTGGCCGGGTATGCCGGGCGCCCGTTTGGCGTCTCGAGACCCTGTACACATCGTTTGGGGCCGTATGTGGAAACCTCGGCCAGACTCCCTGCGGATGGAACCTGGATAGGCGATAAACCTGGACTAAAGACTTGAGTGTTTAGGTAGGACGTGGCCTACACCCTCATTGGGCTTCCGCTTGAAGGTTGCTGAGTACATGTCGTGTAAACGACGATAAGTGGTGAGAGCGTGTATGAAGAAATACACCCCTCCAGGGTTAACATCATCTATTCGAATAGCCGCGTCCGCGGTAAAGGACTACTTGGTTTCCTATACAGTTCATAGACAAGTTAATGGTTAGTACTAAAAGACTCAAGATAAGTGTGAGTACCGAGGATGGCCCTCTCGTAGGATGACGAGGAAGGATCCACGGTGGAGTATTGTGTTGGTGATTAGTGGACTCATGTGCGAAAACTATTTTACTAGTGGTGTCACATAGGATAGCTTAGCCAAGAGTCAAAGCTGGCTTGCTGCATTAACTCCACCACCTTCTTGAGAATGAGCATGTATAGTAGGATCTATTGTAAGGCTTGCTGAGTACCTTTGTACTCATGTTGCTTTAATTACTGTTTTCAGACGACAACACCGCCCCCTCCGATGGGTTTTATGTAGACCTCGACGTCGATGAGTAACTTGCCACCCATGTGCTGATTCTGGCCATGGAGGGCCCTATGTAGATAGACAGGCTTCGTCAAGCCTGCTTTCTTTCTAGTGTCTATACTCAGACTTATTTGCTTCCGCATGTGCTTGTATGCTTGTATGACTTGAGTGTCGGGTCATATGACCCCTACCTGTATGAACATGTTATGTATGGCTCTCCAGAGCCTTTAAATTAAGTACTTGAGTTGTAGAGTTTAGTTGTGATGCCATGTTGTATTTACAATATCAAGCATATTGTGTGTATGATTGAAATGCTTGGTATGTGTGGGATCTGACAATCTAGTTGTTTATCCTTGGCAGCCTCTCTTATGGGGAAACGTAGTCTAGTGCCTCCTTGAGCCATAGTAGTCCGCTACAGCCCGGTTCACCGGAGTCCTACTACCCCAGCACTACTGCTCAGGACACTTGACTGGCCAGCATGTGTTTCATTTCGTTCCTGTGTCTGTCCCTTCGGGGAAATGTCACGCGGTGACATCCGGAGTCCTGCCTAGCCTGCTACAGCTCGGTTTCCGCGGAGTCCTGTTAGCCCAGTGCTATAGCCCGGATTCACACGCTGTTGACCGACATGCTCGATGTGATTCATGTATGCCTGTCCCCATAGATTTGTGCCGCTTTGGGTTCACGACTAGCCATGTCGGCCCGGGTTCTCTGTCATATGGATGCTAGCGACACTATCATATACGTGAGCCAAAAGGCGCAAACGATCCCAGGCCATGGTAAGGCGACACCCATGGGAATACGGTGCGTGAGGCCGCAAAGTGATATGAGGTGTTACCGGCTAGATCGATGTGACTTGGAATCGGGGACCTGACAGCGTTGGCATCAGAGCCGGACTGCCTGTAGGTTCGTTGAGCCAAACTGGTCAATGTCGAGTCTAGAAATGCTTTAGTTATATGTAGGGGAATTGATTGTGGGAGGGAACGTAAGGCTCTTTTACTCCTTTACCTTATGCCCTCTGATCTGAGTCATTCTCTTCTCTTTCTACATGGGTTAAGGACTAGGCTCTCTTCTCTCTATCAGGTTCACGTGTTACTAATCCGTAGTAGTTTATAGGATTGTTGTTACAAGCTTCAGTTCAGTTTCTACTACTTTTAGTATGTTGTCAGTTGAACCAGAACCTTGATATGATGTTGTTGAGTGGTTTTGCAAACTGTTGTGAATGTCTCAAATCTTTTTCTGAGCATTTCCAGCCATTATGCTGTCCGATTTCTCCTAGAAAATTCTAATGCCTTTGCATTATTCTGTGCTTCCAGATGGCCACCCATTCCCAGAACCAAGTGGTTCGTCTGACCCGGTGCCTCGATGTACCCGGTCACACGGCTATGTTGGTTCGAGTGATGGTCGAGACAGGCTATCGATGGTATCCGGAATATACCGTCAGAAGCAGTTTCGAGACTTCAACCAGAGCCAGTACCTTTGTACCGTCAGGATATATCCATCTTATCCTGGAGCCACTGAACCTCTCCACTGCTCTTATGGACTTGGGGTCACTATTGAGATGTCCATGCAGGACGTAGCTTACTCAATGATGACTATCATTCAAGCCAGAACTGCCTTGCTCCAGAACACAGATTTTCGCTACATGCCAGCCTCACTCCCTGGAGCACAGGGGTACTATCAGGCTTTGTACTATGACTCTACACATGAGGAGTCACTACTTCGCACCACTGCCGAGATGCTCGAGGACAAGGACCGCGAAAATCGGGCCTTGCGAATGGAGCTCTTCAACTCTCGTTCTGATCACTGGGCCACTTTGACTCGGTTTGCACCTGCTGTGCAGGCGGGATACATGGACATGAGGGACCTGTACCCCATGCGGTCTGGGTTGCCAGATTGTATGGACTGGCGTGATGTAGGAGGCATCACCCCTCCTCGTGGTCCCCGTCTGCCACCGTTTCTGGGACCAAGGCCACATCCGAGTCCCTATGGTCCGCAAGCTCCACAGGACCGTCTGTTCCCAGATGATCATGTTCCGCATCTAGGTTTTGGTGGTGACTTTTATGAGGATTACTACGGAGCTGTCTGAGCTAGTAGTAGTTTCACTAGTACTGTAATAGTTGTATTCTCCACAGTCCTACGTGACCCGTGGGATACGACTTGGTGTGTATCACGCTCCGGAGGTGTAGAAAATAATGTATAGGAGCTTGGAATGCTTCCGATGAGATGTAATGTCTTTCACCGTAGTTGTACTCTAGCCTGGGCTTGTACTAAACTATGTACGGTGTGTATGACCGATGGTATATATATGGCAGTTTCTATATTACCATGTCGTGCAATGAACATCTCAGCATTCCATGTTATCCATTACATTCTGCACTTCCTTGCCAAGATTGTGCCATCCTTGTCTAAACCATTGTCTTGTTTTTCCTAGGATGGTCAACACCCACAGCAACCTTGCTGCCTCGGAGCAGGGGGAAGCCAGTGCAGCTAGGGGTGAGAATCTGCCTCACCCGCCTTCTCTGGCCGAAGTTATGCTGGAGGCAGAAAGAAACAAGCGTGATACTAACCGCTTGCTGGAGCAGATTGAACAGAACACTGCACGTCATTAGCGAAACGACTTGGTGTCAATCAATGACTTTATCAAGTTGTACCCACCAAAGTTTAATCATTCCGTCGAGCCCCTAGATGCGGATGACTGGCTTCGCAACATCACCCACAAGCTACGTTCTGCCATCATAGCCGAAGCTTATAAGGTTACCTATGCTGCCTATCACCCCGAAGGCCCAGCTAGCCATTGGTGGGTAAACTTTGAGACTATGTTCCTGGTCGGCCAAATCACTACTTGGGCTGAATTCAGTGAGGCTTTCCGTGAGCATCACATCCCGGAAGGTCTCATGGATCGTAAGAGGGAAGAGTTCTGCAATTTCACCCAAGGCAGACTGACTGTGGATGCTTATAGTCGTGAGTATGGAAATCTGGCATGTTATGCTCCTGAAGAGGTATCCACCGACGCTAAGAAGCAGGCAATGTTCCGCAAGGGACTTAGCCCCGAGCTTCGCTGCGATCTTTGTGTGCACGAGTGCACCTCCTTCCAGAAGTTGGTCAATAAGGCCATCAGTGCTGAGACAGGCCAGACTGACTATGACGCTTCGCGCAAGCACTCCCGTCATTTTGGTTCTTTATCCGGCTCTAGATCTCAGAAGCGCCGGGTGTGGATTCCAAGCACAACGCTGCCACCCAGGTTCGTTTTGAGGCCATCCTTTGAGGCGCCTCGCCCCAACCAGCAGTTTGTACCGCCTATGCCCTATGGTGGCCCTGCTGCTAATGCTGCTCCACGCCCCAATGTTGTGACATGTTTCAAGTGTGGAGAGTCGGGTCACTACAGTCGAGAGTGTCGCCAGAACAACAATCCCAACTAGTCTGGAAAGTCCGTTGGCCGTGGTAAGCCAGCGGGAAAGACATTCTACGCCAAGCCAGCCACCACTACATGTGGCCATGTCAACTATGTCTCAGCTGAGGAGGCTCATGATGATCCTAACATCGTCCTTGGTACGCTCCTTGTTAATTGCCATCCGGCATCTGTTCTTTTCGATACTGGAGCATCTCATTCATTCATATCTGAGAGCTATGCTCGATTGCATAACACGACATTCTGTGACATGCCCACTTCCATGGAAATTCAAACCCCTGGCTCTAGATGGCAAAATTCTTGTCGATAGACTTGTCTTCCTTGCATCTTTAATAGCTCTCAAGTCCTCAGACATAAACACCATCTTGGGTATGGACTGGATGTCAGCTCATTATGCTAAGATTGATTGTGCCACTAGAATCGTTCAACTTACTCACCCATCAGGCAAGACAGTCAATGTCTTAACTCGAGTGGCCAAGCGCCAGCTTTACACCCTAAATTCCAACCCCTTCCAGACCTTCAAGATATTCCGGTAGTCCGAGACTTCCCGGATGTCTTTCCAGAAGAACTGCCAGGTGTTCCACCTGACAGGGATGTCGAGTTCGTGATAGACCCTGTTCCAGGAACCGTCCCAATTTCTAGAAGACCCTATAAGATGGAACCCTTAGAACTAGCCGAGCTTAAGAACCAACTCGATGAGTCCTTGAAAAAGGGTTTCATCCATCCTAGTTCCTCTCCTTGGGCTTGCCCCGTCCTCTTTGTCAAGAAGAAGGATGGAACGGATCGGATGGTTGTAGATTACCGACCTGTCAACTTGGTCGCTATCAAGAACAAGTATCCGCTTCCCAGGATCAACGATCTGTATGATTAGCTCGCTGGATCCTCAGTCTTTTCCAAGATGGATTTGAGGTTGGGTTACCATCAAATCAAAATCAAAAACGGGGACATTCCCAAAACGGCCTTTGTTACTCGTTATGGCCAATACGAGTACACCGTTATGTCCTTCGGTTTAACCAATGCCCCAGGCACCTTCTCTCGGCTAATGAACTCGGTCTTCATGGAGAATTTGGATAAATTCATCGTGGTATACCTCGACGATATACTCATCTACTTCAAGAGTGAGGAAGAACATGCCGAACATCTAAGGCTGGTATTGACGAAAATTCGAGAGCATCGCCTTTATGCCAAATTCTCCAAGTGTGAATTTTGGTTGCCAAAAGTGACCTATCTAGGCCATGTAATCTCTAGTAAGGGTATTGCTGTCAATCCCGAGCGAGTTCAAGCCATCCTTGATTGGACTCAACCTGAGACGGTCAAGCAAGTTTGGAGCTTCCTTGGCCTAGCGAGCTATTGTTGCCGCTTCGTCGAGAATTTCTCCAAGGTTGCTTAACCTCTAACTGAACTCCTCAAGAAAGATATAAAGTTTGAGTGGACCCCACAGTGCGAGTTTAGCTTTTAGGAACTGAAAAGACGCCTGACATCTGCTCCCGTACTGGTACCACCAGATTTCTCCAAGGACTTTATTATCTATTGCGACGCCTCGTGACAAGGACTAGGTTGCATACTCATGCAAGATCGTCAGGTAATTGCCTATGCTTCACGGAAATTACACCCACATGAGGAAAACTATCCCACACATGATCTAGAGCTTGCAGCTGTAGTCCATGCACTTAAAACTTGGCGACATTACCTTCTCGGTAATTGTTGCGAGATCTTCACTGATCACCAAAGTTTGAAATATATCTTCACCCAACCGGATTTGAATCTCAGGCAAAGACATTGGGTCGAGTTGATCTCGGATTACGACTTAGGAATAACTTACACCTCGGGCAAAGCCAATGTCATGGCTGATGCGCTAAGTCGTAAATCTTATTGTAACAACCTGATGTTACAACAAAGTCAACCACTTCTCCACGAGGAATTTCGTAAGCTTAACCTTCACATTGTTCCTCAAGGATTCCTATCCACCCTGGTGGCGAAACCTACCCTTACGGATCAGATCATCAAGGCACATAAGGTAGATCCGGGAATCTCCCATATTAAGAGAAACATTAAGAAAGGAGTTGCGAATTGTTTCTCCGTTGATGGTCAAGGTGTCGTATACTTTGGAAACCGCTTAGTGGTTCCCAAAGCACAAAACCTGAGGCGGCTGATTCTTAAGGAAGCTCATGAATCCCCTTTCACCATCCATCCCGGTAGTACTAAAATGTATCAGTACCTACGCCAGAGGTTTTGGTGGACTAGGATGAAGAGAGAAATTGCTCAATACATTGCTAGTTGTGACGTATGTCGTCGTGTTAAAGCAGAGCATCAACGGCCTGCTGGCACCCTTCAACCTTTGGCTATTCCTGAATGGAAATGGGATAAAATCAGTATGGATTTCATTACTGGGTTTCCCAGGACCAAGAGAGGGAATAATGCTATATTCGTCGTTGTCGATCGTCTTTCCAAAGTAGCCCAGTTCCTACCTGTTCGTGAGAGTATTACCGGTAGCCAGCTAGCTGACTTATACATCTCCCGAATAGTGTTTCTTCATGGTGTCCCATTGGAAATTAACTCAGACTGTGGGAGTCTCTTCACCTCTCAATTTTGGGAGAGTTTCCAAAATGCTATGGGAACTCGTCTCTCTTTTAGCACCGCCTTTGACCCCCAATCAAGTGGTCAAGTAGAGCGAGTAAATCAAATTCTAGAGGATGTGCTCTGAGCTTCTGTCATCTCATTTGCAATGGATTGGGAGAAATTCCTTCTATTCGCGGAGTTCGCTTATAACAATAGTTATCAAGCTAGCTTGGGAAAAGCTCCTTTCGAAGTTCTCTATGGACGAAAATGTCGAATGCCTCTTAACTGGTCAGAAACCGGGGAAAGACAACTCTTTGGCCCGGATATGATTCAGGAAGCAGAAGAGCAGGTTCGCGTTATTTGTGAGAAATTGAAAACAGCCCAATCTCATCAAAAGAGCCAATATGACCATAAACACAAGCTCATGACTTGTGAAGTCGGTGAGAAGGCTTACCTTCAGGTTACTCCTTTAAAGGGAACCCATCATTTTGGCATCAAAGGAAAATTGGCTCCTCGTTACATTGGACCCTTTCGCATTCTTGCCAAACGAGGAGAAGTTGCCTACCAACTGGAACTACCTCTGCATCTTTCCAAAGTTCACGATGTCTTCCACGTTTCTCAACTCAGGCGTTGCTTCACGGATCCTATCCGTGGAGTGGACCACGAAACGCTTGATCTACAAGATAATCTCACATATCGGGAATATCCCGTTCGTATCCTTGATCAAGCTGAGCGTACCACTCGACGCCATAACATCAAGTTTCTCAAGGTTCAATGGTCACACCATTCTAAGAAAGAAGCCACTTGGGAAAGGGAGGTTCGACTTCGACTTGAGTACCCCACATTCTTTCCAACAGATCCTAAATCTCAGGACGAGATTCTTTTGAGTGGGGGTGAGTTGCACACCCTAGCTAGTTCATGCATTAGAGTGTTGCATCATGTCTACTCTTCCAGAAAACTGAAATGGGGATGACAGAACTCCCAGCACCCCCGTGGAAACAACTAGGGTTTACTAAAATCTTTTTCAATGAACCTGAAATGCCCTTCTAAAAAGTCCACCCTTTTTGTTTTGGGGTTAGAACCTCAGAAAAAATGGGTTCAAATTTTTTCCAGGACACATAAGGTCATTGGATTAAGTCATTACTATTTGCATTTGGGCAATTTAAATCCTCTAAATATTTTAAAATGCCCAAATAATCCTGAAAGTATTTTTAGGCTGTTGAGAATATTTTCAAATGTGCTTCTGAATATTTTCAGGTTTTTCCTAAATGGAATAGTATTTTTACTATTTCAAAACACAGAACATGATAAATAAAAAGAAAAACACAAAGCAGAGAGTGTAGAGGCTTAACTGGCGCCCACCTAGAAGGCCCACCTGCCGGCCCAGCCTAGCCACCGCTCGAGTCAGCTGCTTGGCTTGGCCAGGCAGGCAGGCAGGTGCTCGACACCGGCACCAGCGCGCCACGTAGCTGCCCGCCGCCTTGCTTCCTCCCCTCGCCGTTCTGCTGCCCTGGTTCGGTCTCCCACTTCTCCCCCGAGCTCGCAGACACGCCTCCTCCTCCCCAGCTCCTCTCCCTCGCTCTCCCGCACCATGGCCGACGCTGCCGCACCCGCGTCTTTCGTCGTCCCCGTGCCGCGTCACCGTGTCCGTTCGCTCCACCGTCTTCGACTACGTCGAGCAGGCCGAGCCCCGAGCGCTCGCCCGCTCTGGAGTTGCCCCCGACCCCGTCTTCCCCAACTCCGTCCGCCGAGATCGCCATCGTCGCCCCACCCAGCTCCGGCCTTCCCCGAGCCCGCTTCGACGCTTGCTGCAACCGCCGTGAGCTCAGCTCCGTCCTCTCCCTCTCCGTTAACTCCCTCCTGCATGGTATGCACCGCACCATGTTCACCCGCACCCGCCACCGCCGAGCTCGTCGCCGACGTGACTCCGGCCACCCACCGGCCACACCACCATGACCAACGCACTCATCGCACTCGTAGAAGCCCATAGCACCTCTCCACGCGCCTCGCCGTGCCCTGTAGCCTCGGGTTCGACCTCATCCGAGCTCCGGCAGCCGCACAGCTCGTCGCCGGCGACGTTTCCGGCCATCCCAGCTCCACCCACTGCCACCACTCTACGCGGCTCACTCCCCGCATCACGTAGATGTGCTCCGCCGTCATTTTGGTCGCCGGAGCATGAAACCCGCATCGCTCCACCGTGTCTGGTCTCGCCGGCGGCTAAACGCCGGTGAGTTTGACCCAGTTTGACCTCATTCACCCCGTGTGTGCCCAGGTTGACTCCCCCTGAGTCTATGACAAGTGGGACCGCCCTGCTAATTAACTTAGATTAGCACTAACTAAATTTAGTTAGTTAATTAAGTACTGACACACGGGTCCCACTGGTCAGGTTTGACCTGGACCGGCCCCGTTGACCACTGACGTCACCCTGACGCAATGCTGACGCAATAATTCAATTACTGGAATTATTCTTATACAGGAAATTCCAGAAAATATTACAAACTTCAAAAATTCATAACTTTTAATCTATAACTCCAAATGCAAAGATTTATATATGAAATTTGATCAGAAAAATTCAATATTTCCATCTGTAATGGTTTCATGCATTACAAAACACTTTAACCCTGCTGTTTAGGTGAAACAAGCTAATGCACTTATATGGCTTAAGAACATAAGCTTCCATTTGAATCCTTGATTCAAATGGACCCAAACCAACTTGTTTCACATTGCATTAGGCAGGACACCTCATATTGCCATGTCATAGAATGCATCATATTGTTGCATATTGCCATGTGATGATTGTGTTCTGTGGTGTCTTTCATGGTAGGTTCTTCCTCCGAGGATATTTCCGAGTATCCAACTCAAGGGCAGTACCCTACTACTACTCCATCAGGCAAGCAACCCCATTGATCATATCGATACAATCCCATGTTCTCGCTCCTGCTCTCATTTACTGCATTAAGACAACAACATTTCAAACTGCTGTGTGCTGCGGTAGTTGAACCCTTATCCTCTGCATGACCTGTCATTGCCACAGTAACTAGATGAAACCCACTAGCATGTGTAGGAGTTGATTGAGCCATGTATGTGTTTCCTACCTTACTATGCCTGCTATGCTTAGAGTTGTGTTAGGTCTGGTTCATCTAGGTGATGGGCTAGAGTGAAATGACTACGTCGGTAATGTGAGGGATTTGTTGAACATGTTTTGGTAAAGGTATCGATGAGAGGCCATGTAGGAGTACATGGTGGGTTGTTTGATTGAGGTCGTCCTTAAGAACTGAGATCTGTATGTGTGATTCAAGAATCAGTTACTACCATACATTGGGTCCGAAACCAATGAACCCTCTTGGCTTCTTAATCACCCTAGTACTCTGTCCAGGAGTTGCAACTAGTTTCTGGTGTTTGTAGGTTATGTGTTGGCGAATGTGCGTAGCGCTGACCCTAGGGGTGGGCTATGATGCGGTAGATACACCGTGGCCGGGTATGCTGGGCGCCCGTTTGGCGTCTCGGGACCCTGTACACATCATTCGGGGCCGTATGTGGAAACCTCGGCTGGACTCCCTGCGGATGGAACCTGGATAGGCGATAAACCTGGACTAGAGACTTGAGTGTTTAGGTAGGCCATGGCCGACACCCTCGTTGGGCTTCCGCTTGAAGGTTGCCGAGTATATGTCTGTAAACGATGATAAGTGGTGAGAGCGTGTATAAAGAAGTACACCCCTGCAGGGTTAACATCATCTATTCGAATAGCTGCGTCCACGGTAAAGGACTACTTGGTTCCCTATACAGTTCATAGACAAGTTAATGGTTACTACTAAAAGACTCAAGATAAGTGTGAGTATCGAGGATGGCCCTCTCGTAGGATGACAAGGGAGGATCCATGGTGGAGTATTGTGTTGGTGATTAGTGGACTCGTGTGCGAAAACTATTTTACTAGTGGTGTCTCGTAGGATAACTTAGCCAAGAGTCAAAGCTGGCTTGCTGCATTCACTCCTCCACCTTCTTGAGAATGAGCTTGTATAGTAGGATCTATTGTAAGACTTGTTGACTACCTTTGTACTCATGTTGCTTCAATTACTGTTTTCAGACGACAACACCGCCCCTCCGATGGGTTTTATGTAGACCTCGACGTCGATGAGTAACTTGCCACCCAGGTGGTGATTCTAGCCATGGAGGGGCCTATGTAGATAGACAGGCTTCGTCAAGCCTTCTTTCTTTCTAGTGTGTGTACTCAGACTTATTTGCTTCAGCATGTGCTTGTATGCTTGTATGACTTGAGTGTCGGGTCATGTGACCCCTACCTGTATGAACATGTTATGTATGGCTCTCCGGATCCTTTAAATTAAGTACTTGAGTTGTAGAGTTTTGTTGTGATTCCATGGATTATTTACACATATCGAGCATATTTTGTGTATGATTGAAATGCTTGGTATGTGTGGGATCTGATAATCTAGTTGTTTATCCTTGGCAGCCTCTCTTATGGGGAAATGTAGTCTAGTGCCTCCTTGAGCCATAGTAGTCCGCTACAGCCCGGTTCACCGGAGTCCAGCTAGCCCAGCACTATTGCTCAGGACACTTGACTGGTCGGCATGTGTTTCACTTCGTTCCTGTGTTTGTCCCTTCGGGGAATTGTCACGCGATGACATCCGGAGTCCTGCCTAGCCTGCTACAGCCTGGGTTCCTCGGAGTCCTGTTAGCCCAGTGCTACAGCCCGGATTCACACGCTGTTGACCGACATGCTCGATGTGATTCATGTATGCCTGTCCCCATAGGTTTGTGCCACTTTGGGTTCATGACTAGCCATGTCGGCCCGGGTTCTCTGTCATATGGATGCTAGAGACACTATCATATACGTGAGCCAAAAGGCGCAAACAGTCCCGGGACATGGTAAGGCGACACCCGTGGGAATACCGTGCGTGAGGCCGCAAAGTGATATGAGGTGTTACCGGCTAGATCGATGTGACTTGGAATCGGGGACCTGACACTAGTGGTGTTATGTGAACGTCGACTACATAACACTTCACCATTATTTGGGCCTAGAGGAAGGCATTGGGAAGTAATAAGTAGATGATGGGTTGCTAGAGTGACAGAAGCTTAAACCCTAGTTTATGTGTTGCTTTGTAAGGGGCTAATTTGGATCCATATGTTTCATGCTATGGTTAGGTTTACCTTAATACTTTTGTTGTAGTTGCGGATGCTTGCAATAAAGGTTAATCATAAGTGGGATGCTTGTTCAAGTAAGAACAGCACCCAAGCACCAGTCCACCCACATGTCAAATTATCAAAGTACCGAACGGGAATCATATGAACGTGATGAAAACTAGCTTGACGATATTCCCATGTGTCCTCGGGAGCAATTTTCCTTATATAAGAGTTTGTCCAGGCTTGTCCTTTGCTACAAAAAGGATTGGGCCACCTTGCTGCACTTTATTTACTTTTGTTACTTGTTGCTCATTACAAATGATCTTATCACAAAACTATCTGTTAACACTTATTTCGGTACTTGCAGAGAATACCTTGCTGAAAACCGCTTATCATTTCCTTCTGCTCCTCGTTGGTTCTACACTCTTACTTATCGAAAGGACTACAATAGACCCCCTATACTTGTGGGTCATCACCATGCTATTTAAGACTCTCAAAATAATCTAAGTGAAGCATGAGAGATCAATAGTTTCTATAAAACAAATCCACCACCGTGCTCTAAAAGATATAAGTGAAGTACTAGAGCAAAACTATATAACTCAAAAGATATAAGAGAAGCACATAGAGTATTCTAACAAATTCAAAATCATGTATGGCTCTCTCAAAAGGTGTGTACAGCAAGGATGATTGTGGTAAACTAACAAATAAAGACTCAAATAATGCAAGACGCTCCAAGCAAAACACATATCATGTGGTGAATAAAAATATAGCTCCAAGTAAAGTTACCGATAGAAGTAGACGAAAAGAGGGGATGCCTTCCGGGGCATCCCCAAGATTTGGCTTTTAGGTGTCCTTAGATTATCTTGGGGGTGCCATGGGAATCCCCAAGCTTAGGCTCTTGCCACTCCTTGTTCCATAATCCATCAAATCTTTACCCAAAACTTGAAAACTTCACAACACAAAACTTAAAGTAGAAAAATCTTGTGAGCTCCGTTAGCGAAAGAAATCAAAAGACCACTTCAAGGTACTGTAATGAAATCATTATTTATTTATATTGGTGTTAAACCTACTGTATTCCAACTTCTCTATGGTTTATAAACTATTTTACTAGCCATAGATTTATCAAAATAAGCAAACAACACACGAAAAACAGAATCTGTCAAAAACAGAACAGTCTGTAGTAATCTGTAGCTAGCGCAATATCTGGAACCCCAACAATTCTAAAATAAATTTCTGGACGTGAGGAATTTATCTATTAATCATCTGCAAAAATAATTAACTAAATATCACTTTGCAAATAAAAATGGCAGCAGTTCTCGTGAGCGCTAAAGTTTCTGTTTTTACAGCAAGATTAACAAGACTTTCCCCATGTCTTCCCAACGGTTCTACTTGGCACAAACACTAATTAAACACAAAAAACACAATATAAACAGAGGCTAGATAAATTATTTATAACTAAACATGAGCAAAAAGCAAGGAATAAAAATAGAATTGGGTTGCCTCCCAACAAGCGCTATCGTTTAACGCCCCTAGCTAGGCATAAAAAGCAAAGATAGATCTAGGTATTGCCATCTTTGGTAGGCAATCCATAAGTGGCTCTCATAATATATTCATAAGGTAATTTAATTTTTATTTTTAGGAAAGTGTTCCATACCTTTCCTTAACAGAAATTGGAATCTAATATTTCCTTCCTTCATATCAATAATTGCACCAATTGTTCTAAGGAAAGGTCTACCAAGAATAATAGGACATGAAGGATTGCAATCTATGTCAAGAACAATAAAATCTACAGGCACATAATTCCTATTTTCAACAATAAGAACATCATTAATTCTTCCCATAGGTTTCTTAATAGGGGAATCCGCAAGGTACAAGTTTAGAGCGCAATCATCAAAATCACGGAATCCTACCAAATCACACAAAGTCTTGGGAATCGTGGAAACACTAGCACCCAAATCACATAAAGCATAGAATTCATGATATTTAATCTTAATTTTAATAGTTGGTTCCCACTCATCATAAATTTTCTAGGGATAGAAACTTCCAATTCAAGCTTTTCTTCATAAGATTGCATCAAGGCATCAACGATATGTTAGTGAACGCTTTATTTTGAATATAAGCGTGACGAGAATTTAGCACGGATTGCAACAAGGAAATACAATAAATCAAAGAGCAATTTTCATAATTAAATTCCTTGAAATCCAAAATAGTGGGTTTAGCAACATCTATGGTTTTAATTTCTTCAATCCAACTTTCATCAATTTTAGCATCAAGATCTAAAAACTTCGGATTCTTGGAACGTCTTATAGGTAAAGGTGGATCATATTCAGTCCCATCATTATTAAGATTCATATTGCAAAACAAATATTTAATAGGGGACACATCAATAACTTTTAGATCTTCATCTTCATTTTCATAGGAACTAGAAGAACACGCTCTTATAAAGGCATCTTTTTTAGCACGCATCCTAGCGGTTCTTTCTTTGCACTCATCAATGGAAATTATCATGGCTTTGAGAGACTCATTGATATCATGCTTAGGTGGAATAGATCTAAGTTTCAAAGAATCAACATCAAGAGCAATTCTATCAACGTTCCTAGCCAACTCATCAATTTTAAGCATTTTTTCTTCAATCAAAGCATTAAAATTCTTTTGCGAAGTAATAAATTCTTTAATATTAGATTCAAAATTAGAGGGCATCTTATTATAATTTCCATAAGAATTGTTGTAGGAATTACCATAATTATTAGAGGGATTACTAGGATAGGGCCTAGGATTGAAATTTCCTCTATACGCGTTGTTACCAAAATTGTTCCTACCAACAAAATTCACATCCATAGATTCATTATTATTCTCAATCAAAGTAGACAAGGGCATATCACTAGGATCAAAAGAAACACTTTTATTAGCAAATAATTTCATATGTTCATCCAACTTTCCACTCAAAACATAAATTTCTTCTATCGCATGCACCTTTTTATTAGTAGATCTTTCAGTATGCCATTGAGAATAATTAACCATAATATTATCTAAGAGTTTAGTAGCTTCTCCTAAAGTGATTTCCATAAAAGTGCCTCCTGCGGCCGAATCTAAAAGATTTCTAGAAGCAAAATTCAATCCGGCATAAAAATTCTGTATAATCATCCACAAATTCAAACCATGAGTAGGGCAATTACGTATCATTAATTTCATCCTCTCCCAAGCTTGTGCAACATGTTCATGATCAAGTTGCTTAAAATTCATAATATCGTTTCTAAGGGAGATGATCTTAGCGGGAGGAAAATACTTAGAGATAAAAGCATCTTTGCACTTATTCCATGAATCAATACTATTTTTCGGCAAAGACGAAAACCAAGATTTAGCACGATCTCTAAGCGAAAAAGGAAATAGCTTCAATTTAACAATATCATTACCCACATCTTTCTTCTTTTGCATATCACACAAATCAACGAAGCTATTTAGATGGGTAGCGGAATCTTCACTAGGAAGGCCGGAAAACGGATCTTTCATGACAAGATTCAGCAAAGCAGTATTAATTTCACAAGATTTAGCATCGGTAAGAGGAGCAATCGGAGTGCTAACAAAATCATTGTTGTTGGTATTGGCAAAGTCACACAATTTAGTGTTATCTTGAGCCATCGTGACAAGGAAGCAAACTAACACACAAGCAAACAAAAAGCAAGCGGGCAAAAAAGAGGCAAATAGAGAAAGAGAGGGAGGATAGAGAGAGGGCGAATAAAACGGCAAGGGTGAAGTGGGGGAGAGGAAAACGAGAGGCAAATGGCAAATAATGTAATGCGGGAGATAGGGATTGTGACGGGTACTTGGTATATTGACTTTTGCATAGACTCCCCAGCAACGGCGCCAGAAATGGCTCGTTGTTGGGAGTCAAATCCCGGCAACGGCGCCAGAAATCCTTCTTGCTACCTCTTGAGCACTGCGTTGGTTTTTCCCCGAAGAGGAAGGGATGATGCAGCATAGTAGCTTAAGTATTTCCATCAGTTTTTGAGAACCAAGGTATCAATCCTGTAGGAGGATACACGTGAGTCCCTCGTACCTGCAGGAAACAAATAAATCCTCACAACCAACGCGATAAGGGGTTGTCAATCCCTACACGGCCACTTACGAGAGTGAGATCTGATAGATATGATAAGATGATATTTTTGGTATTTTTATGATAAAGATGCAAAGTAAAATAAAATCAATGTAAATAACAAAGTATTGGAAGAATAATATGATGAAGATAGACCCGGGGGCCATAGGTTTCACTAGTGGCTTCTCTCAAGAGCATGAGTATTCTACGGTGGGTGAACAAATTACTGTTGAGCAATTGACAGAATTGAGCATAGTTATGAGAATATCTAGGCATGATCATGTATATAGGCATCACGTCCGAGACAAGTAGACCGACTCCTGCCTGCATCTACTACTATTACTCCACTCATCGACCGCTATCCAGCATGCATCTAGAGTATTAAGTTAATGAAAACAGAGTAACGCCTTAAGCAAGATGACATGATGTAGAGGGATAAACTCATGCAATATGATGAAAACCCCATCTTGTTATCCTCGATGGCAACAATACAATACGTGCCTTGCTACCCCTACTGTCACTGGGAAAGGACACCGCAAGATTGAACCCAAAGCTAAGCACTTCTCCCCTTGCAAGAAAGATCAATCTAGTAGGCCAAACCAAACTGATAATTCAAAGAGACTTGCAAAGATAACCAATCATACATAAAAGAATTCAGAGAAGATTCAACTATTGTTCATAGATAGACTTGATCATAAACCCACAATTCATCGGTCTCAACAAACACACCGCAAAAAGAAGATTACATCGAATAGATCTCCACAAGAGAGGGGGAGAACATTGTATTGAGATCCAAAAAGAGAGAAGAAGCCATCTAGCTGATAACTATGGACCCGTAGGTCTGAGGTAAACTACTCACACTTCATCGGAGGGGCTAAGATGATGATGTAGAAGCCCTCCGTGATCGATGCCCCTTCGGTGGAGCTCCGGAACAGGCCCCAAGATGGGATCTCGTGGATACAGAAAGTTACGGTGGTGGAATTACGGTTTTGGCTCCGTATCTGATCGTTTGGGGGTACGTAGGTATATATATAGGAGGAAGGAGTACGTCGGTGGAGCAACAGGCGGCCCACGAGGGTGGAGGGCGCGCCTGGGGGGTAGGCGCCCCCTACCTCGTGGCCTCCTCTTTTGTGTCTTGACGTAGGGCCCAAGTCTCCTGGATCATGTTCGGTGAGAAAATCACATTCCCGAAGATTTCATTCCGTTTGGACTCCGTTTGATATTCCTTTTCTTCGAAACCCTAAAATAGGCAAAAAAACAGCAATTCTGGGCGGGGCCTCTGGTTAGTAGATGGTCCCAAAAATAATATAAAAGTGGATAATAAAGCCCAATAATGTCCAAAACAGTAGATAATATAGCATGGAGCAGTCAAAAATTATAGATACGTTGGAGATGCATCACTTTCTCAAGGAAAGCATTAAAATTCAACGGAACAACAGCACGAGCCATCTATCTACAACAAATATAGACATGCAAAATACTATCAGGTACTAAGTTCATGATAAATTTAAGTTCATTTAATCATATTACTTAAGAACTCCCACTTAGATAGACATCTCTCTAATCATCTAAGTGATCACGTGATCCAAATCAACTAAACCATAACCGATCATCACGTGAAATGGAGTAGTTTTCAATGTTGAACATCATTATGTTGATCATATCTACTATATGATTCACGCTCGACCTTTCGGTCTCAGTGTTCCGAGGCCATATCTGCATATGCTTGGCTCGTCAAGTTTAACCTGAGTATTCTACGTGTGCAAAACTGGCTTGCACCTATTGTAGATGGACGTAGAACTTATCACACCCGATCATCACGTGGTGTCTAGGCACGACGAACTTTGGAAACGGTGCATACTTAGGGAGAACACGTCTATCTTGAAATTTAGTGAGAGATCATCTTATAATGCTACCGTCAATCAAAGCAAAATAAGATGCATAAAAGATAAACATCACATGCAATCAATATAAGTGATATGATATGGCCATCATCATCTTGTGCTTGTGATCTCCATCTCCGAAGCACCATCGTGATCACCATCATCACTGGCGCGACACCTTGATCTCCATCATAGCATCGTTGTCATCTCGCCAACTATTGCTTCTATGACTATCGCTACTGCTTAGTGATAAAGTAAAGCAATTACATGGCGATTGCATTGCATACAGTAAAGTGACAACCATATGGCTCCTGCCAGTTGCCGATAACTCAGTTACAAAACATGATCATCTCATACAATAAAATATATCATCATGTCTTGACCATATCACATCACAACATGCCTTGCAAAAACAAGTTAGACGTCCTCTACTATGTTGTTGCAAGTTTTGCGTGGTTGCTACGGGCTGAGCAAGAACCGTTCTTACCTACGCATCAAAACCACAACGATAGTTTGTCTAGTTGGTGTTGTTTTAACCTTCGCAAGGACCGGGTGTAGCGACACACGGTTCAAGTAAAGTTGGAGAAACTGACACCCGCCAGCCACCCGTGTGCAAAGCACGTCGGTAGAACCAGTCTCACGTAAGTGTACGCATAATGTCGGTCCAGGCCGCTTCATCCAACAATAGCGCCGAACAAAAGTATGACATGCTGGTAAGCAGGATGACTTGTATCGCCCACAACTCACTTGTGTTCTACTCGTGCATATAACATCAACGCATAAAACCTGGCTCGGATGCCACTGTTGGGGAACATAGTAATTTCAAAAAAAATCATACGCACACGCAAGATCATGGTGATGCATAGCAACGAGATGGGAGAGTGTGTCCACGTACACTCGTAGACCGAAAGCGGAAGCGTTAGCACAACGCGGTTGATGTAGTCATACATCTTCACGATCCGACTGATCAAGCACCGAACACACGACACCTCTGAGTTCTACACACGTTCAACTCGATGACGTCCCTCGAACTCCAATCCAGCCAAGCTTTGAGGGAGAGTTCCGTTAGAATGAAGGCGTGGTGACGATGATGATGTTCTACCAACGCAGGGCTTCGCCTAAGCACCGCTACGATATGACCGAGGTGGATTATGGTGGAGGAGGGCACCGCACACGGCTAAAAGATCTAAGAGATCAATTGTTGTCTCTAGGGGGTGCCTCCCTCCCAGTATATAAAGGAGTAGAGGAGGGGGAGGGGGCCGGCCACCCTTGGCGCGCCCCATGAGGAGTCCTACTCCCAGCGGGAGAAAGGAGAAAGAGGGACGTCATGTTGGAGTAGTAGAGTAGAGGGAAGGAGAAAGAGGGAGAAAGGAAAGGGGGGGCACCCCCCTTCCTAGTCCAATTCATACTTGGGAGGGGAGGGGCGCGCGGCTGCCCCTTGGTCGCATCTCCTCTTCCACCAATTGGGCCCATGAGGCCCATTAACCTCCAGGGGGGTTCCGGTAACCCCCCAGTACTCCGGTATGTATCTGATAACCCCCGGAACCATTCCGGTGTCCGAATATAGTCGTCCAATATATCAATCTTCATGTCTCGACCATTTCGAGACTCCTCATCATGTCTGTGATCACATCCGGGACTCCGAACTACCTTCGGTACATCAAAACACATACACTCATAATATAACCATCATCGAACTTTAAGTGTGCGGTCCCTACGTGTTCGAGAACTATGTAGACATGACCGAGACATGTCTCCGGTCAATAATCAATAGCGGAACCTGGATGCTCATATTGGCTCCTACATATTCTACAAAGATCTTTATCGGTCAAACCGCATAACAACATACGTTGTTCCCTTTGTCATCGGTATGTTACTTGCCTGAGATTCGATCGTCGGTATCTCAATACCTATTTCAATCTCGTTACTGGCAAGTCTCTTTACTCGTTCCGTAATACATCATCCTGCAACTAACTCATTAGTCGCAATGCTTGCAAGGCTCAAATGATGTGTATTACCGAGTGGGCCTAGAGATACCTCTCTGACAATCGGAGTGACAAATCCTAATCTTGAAATACGCCAACCCAACAAGTACTTTCGGAGACACCTGTAGAGCACCTTTATAATCACCCAGTTACGTTGTGACATTTGGTAGCACCCAAAGTATTCCTCCGGTAAACGTCGCCATCGACAAGTTCACCAAGTGGGCATAGGTGGAAGTCGTCCGCACTATCCTAGCTGGCTCGGCCGTCAGGTTCATCAAGGGCCTCGTGAGCCGTTTCGGGGTTCCCAACCGCATCATCACCGACAATGGCTCTCAGTTCATGAGCAACCTTTTCAAAATATATTATGCTATCCTTGGAACGCAGATATGCTATGCTTCGGTGGCATACCCGCGGAGCAATGGCCAGGCCGAACGCGCCAACGCGGAGGTCCTGAGAGGCCTCAAGGCGAGGAACTTCAAGAAGAAGCTCGAGGCCTGTGGTAGGGGCTGGCTCGATGAGCTCTAGTTTGTGTTGTCGTCCATCCGCACCAACGTGACCAAGCCCACAGATGAGACTATGTTCTTCCTCGTGTATGAAGCCGAGGCGGTCCTCCCTTAGGAGGTCAAGCATCGCTCCCCGGGGGTCTTGGCATTCGGCGAGGCGCGCCAGGACGCCTCGCGGGGGATGGACCTCATGCTGGGGGAGGAGTGCCGCCGCCAAGCCTTGCTCCGTGCAGCGAGGTACCAGCACGCGCTGCGGTGATACCACTGCTGTAGCATCCGCTCCAGGACCCTAGAGGTGGGTGACCTCATCCTGAGGCAGGTGCTCTCTAGGGAGGGGCTTCACAAGCTCTCTCCCATGTGGGAGGGCCCGTTCAGGATCGCCCATGTCTCCAAGCCTGGCGTCGTGCGCCTGGAGATGCGGGACGGGGTCCCCATCCAGAACGCCTGGAACATCCAGCTTTTCCGGAAGTTCGATCTGTGATCAACGTCTCCGCTCGTGACACTCTCACGTAATAATGAGTTGGGGCTGTACACACCCCGGAGTCTCCTGAGCGCCGCCCCAAGGCCTCACGGGGGCTCCCACCCATGTCCTAGTGGAGGCCCCATGCTCCGTGCTAGTGGGAAGACAAGAAGACTAGTATAGGTGCTTGAAGTGGTTGTTCTTTTTCTTGCATTCTGTAGTTGGTTTGCATCTTCTTGAATGGAATTTGAAGTTTTTCGCATCTCCTTTTCAGGGTTGGAAATTTCTTCTCCTTACATCATTCGCTCTTCCAGGTCTTGCCACAGGGGGGGGTGGCAGTTGCTCGTCGCTCCTCCTCGCGTGTCCCGCGCGCGGGGGCTGGGCAGGTGTGTGCGCTCGGGCCCACCCTCGAACACACCTCTCCAAAGCCTCAGTACCCTGGAGGTGATTTCCTTCGGAAGTGGCTAGCATGTGCCGAATAACAGCCACTTAGTCACTTGGGGGCTCGACACCGCACGGATCGATGACTTGTGTCGCTATGAGGTGGAGCGGTGGAGCCTTGGTTGGGTAGTCCACCATTGCCATCCCCGTCAAGATTGCCGGGGCAGTCTTGAGACTTGTCTCTGGGGCAACCCTCGCCAGGCTCACCTGCCCAGCAAGGGAGGCTTTCCCTTAGTGGTATCTTGCTCCTTTTGGCTTGACTTGGTCTTCTTGATCCGCTCTTCGATATCTCAAAGAGCTATCTCTTCGACTTGGTTTTGTCTTGGATTTCACAACCTTGCTCTTAGGCCTGTGCACGGTCTGGGCAACAGACCCAAGGTTTGTTGCACCAACATTTACCGATGGATTGAAGACGAAACAGGGGATGCCATCCGTGGCATCCCGAAACTTAGATGCTTAGTTGTCTTTGAATACTACCTTGGGGTGCCTTGGGCATCCCAAAGCTTAGGCTCTTGCCACTCCTTATTCCATAGTCCATCAAATATTTACCCAAAACTTGAAAACTTCACAACACAAAACTCAACAAAAAACATGTGAGATCCATTAGTATGATAAAACAAATCTCCCCTTTAGGTCCTGTTGTGAATTCATTCTAAATTTATATAAGTGTTATATCTACTATTTTCCAATTTCTCCATCGTTCATACCCCCCAATACTACCCATAGATTCGTCAAAATAAGCAAATAAGACATCAAAAACAGAATCTGTCAACAATAGAACAGTCTGTAAAGACCCGAATATTAGTCATACTTCTGTAACTCTAAAATTTCTGAAAATTAGGACAACAGAGGCAATCAATATATAAATCTTGTCTAAAACATTCAGAATTTTCCGCGCTCTAGTGAATTTAAACAATTGTGTTACTGGACACAAAAGTTTCTGTTTTCCAGCAACATGAAATCAACAATCTACCAAAGCATCCCAAAGGTCTTGCTTGGCTCAAACGCTAATTAAAACACCAAAACACAATTACTACAGAAGTAATAATGTGTATTTATTGAAAAAAATAAGCAAAAACAAAAATCACAAAATAAAATTGGGTTGCCTCGCAACAAGTGCTATTGTTTTACGCCCCTAGCTAGGCATATTGCATGGATCTAGGTATTATCATCTTTGGTATTAAATTCATAAGCAGCCCTCATAATAGATTCATAAGGTAACTTAATTTTATTTCTTGGAAGGTGTTCCATGCCCTTCCTTAATGGATATTGAAATCTAATGTTTCCTTCTTTCATATCAATAGGGCTTGTAGGATTGCAATCTATATCAAGCATAATAAAATCTACGGGCACATAATTCCTATTTGCAACAATAAGAATATCATTAATCCTTCCCATAGGTTTCTTAGTAGAGGAATCTGCTAGATGCAAATTCAAAGAACAATCATCACTTTTCTGGAAACCTATCACATCACATAAAATTTTGGCAATGGTGGAAACGCTAGCACCCAAATCACACAAAGTAGTACACTCATAATCTTATATCTTAATCTCAATAGTAGGTTCACATTCATCATAAAGCTTTCTATGTATTGAAACTTCCAACTCAAGTTTTTCTTCAAATGATTTCATCATAGCATCCACGATATGTTTAGTAAAAGCCTTATTTTGATTATGAACATGAGGTGAATCAAGCATGGATTGCAACAAGGAAACACTATATATTAAATAATAATTATCAGAATTAAAGTCCTCAAAATCCAAAAGAGTGGTTTCATCGCTACCTAAAGTTTTGACCTCGCCAATCCCACTTTTATCAATTTTTTCATTAAGATCGTCACCCGCAAAATTATTCGGACACCTTCTAGCTAAACTTGACTCATCTCTAGTCCCATCTTTATCAAGTTTTGTATTAGCAAACAAATATTCAATAGGAGTCACACCAATCACTTTAAGATCTTCATCATTATTATTACAAAAATTAGAAGAACGTGCTTTTTCTAGCCAATCTCTCTTAGCACGCATCCTAGTGGTTCTCTCTCTACTTTAATTAATAGAAATTTTAATAGCTTTCACAGATTCATTAATATCAATCTTGGGTGGCATATATCTAATCTTAAAAGAATCAATCTCATGAGAAATTCTATCAACGTTTCTAGCCAAATTATCATTCTAAAGCAATTTTTCTTCAACCATAGCATTGAAAATCTTTTGAGAATTAATGAAATTTTTAATATTGTTCTCAAGATCAAAGGGTATTTTATTGTAATTTCCATAAGAATTTTTGTAGGAATTACCATCACTATTAGAGGGAATACTTGGAAACAACCTAGGGTTGAAGTTTCCTCTATACGCGTTATTACCAAGATTGTTCCTACCAACAAAATTCACATCCATAGATTCATTATTATTCTCAATCAAGGTGGACAAAGGCATATCATTAGGATCAATAGGATCACTCTTACTAGCAATCAATTTCATAAGTTCCTCCATCTTTCCACTCAAAGTATTAATTTCTTCAATCGCATGCACTTTTGTACTACTAGAAGATCTTTCGGTATGTCGTTGAGAGTAATTTGCCATAATATTATCTAGGAGTTTATTAGCTTATCCTAATGTAATTTCCATAAAAGTACCTCCCGCGGTGGAATATAAAGGATTTCTAGCTGCAAAATTCAATCCGGCATAATTTTTTGTACGATAATCCATAAATTTAAAAGTAGGGCCATTTATTATCATTAATTTCATCCTCTCCCGAGATTGTGCAACATGTTCATGATCAAGTTGCTTAAATGTCATTATATCATTCCTAAGGGAGATGAAATTAGCGGGAGGAAAATACTTGGAAGTAAAAGCATCTTTACACTTTTTCCGTGAATCAATACTATTTTTAGGCAAAGATGAAAACCAAGTTTTAGCACGATCTTGTAGTGAGAACGAAATAGCTTCAATTTAACAATAACATTATCCACATGTTTTTTCTTTTGCATATCACACAACTCAATGGTAATATCTAGATGGGATGCAACATCTGCCCTAGGACTACCAGAAAATTGTTCTTTCATAACAAGATTTAGTAAAGCAGCATTAATTTCATAAGATTCTGCACTAGTGGCGGGAGCAATCAGAGTACTTGTAAAATCATTATTATTAGTGTTGGAAAAGTCAAACAACTTGGTGTTTTCTTGACACATCATGAGAAAGTAAGCAATCTAGCACACAAGCAAACAAAAAGCAAATGAAAAGACGAATAAAAAGGCAAATATTTTTGTGTTTTTCTGAAAACGTTTTAGAAGTGGGGGAGAGGAAAACGAGAGGAAAATGGAAAATAACGTAAATGCAAGAGATGAGAGTTCATAATAGGTACTTGGTAGGCTTGATGTAGAACCTCCTCTGCAACGGCACCGGAAATTCTTCCTGCTACTTCTTGAGCTTGCGTTGATTTTTCCCTTGAAGAGGAAAGGGTGATGCAAAAAAGTAGAGATAAGTATTTCCCTTAGTTAATAACCAAGGTATCAATCTAGTAGGAGGCACAAGCAAGTCCCCAATATATGCACATGCACAAACTAACAAACACTTGCACTCAACGCGAAAAAGGGGTTGTCAATCTCTTCACGGTCGCTTGAAAGAGTGAGATCTAATAGAGATAGATATAAAAGATAAGTAAAAGGCAAATTAAAGTAAATATAAATAAATTGCAGCAAGGTATTTTTAGGTTTTAGGTTTTATATATCTCAAAATATATGATGGAAAATAGACCCGTGGGCCATAGATTTCACCAGAGGTTTCTCTCTTGAATAAATCATATGGTGGGTAAACAAATTACTGTTGACCAATTGATAGAAAAGCGCAACATTATGAAGATATATAAGGCAATTATCATGAATATAGGCATCAGGTCCATGACATGTAGACCGAAACGATTCTACATCTACTACTATTACTCCACACATCGACTGACTCCTACGTGCATCTGGATTATTAAGTTCATAAGAATAGAGTGACGCCTTAAGCAAGATGACATGATGTAGAGAGTTAAACTCAAGCAATTGATACGTCTCCAATGTACCTACAATTTTTGATTGTTCCATGCTATTATATTATATGTTTTGGATGTTTTATATGCATTTATATGCTATTTTATATTATTTTTTGGGACTAACCTATTAACCTAGAGCCCAGTGCCAGTTCCTGTTTTTCCCTGTTTTTGAGTTTCACAGAGAGTCCAAACGGAATAAAACCTTTGCGATGATTTGTCTTGGACCAGAAGACAAACAGGAGACTTGGAGATGAAGTCAGAGGAGCCACGATGCGGCCACAAGAATGGAGCGCATGCCCTCCACCCTTGTGGGCCCCTCGTGCACCTCCTGATCTAATTCTTTCATGTCGGGGAAACGACACCTATGGGATGCCGTGAATCCCTCCTACGGTTGGCAGGGAAAAGGAGTGCACAAATTGCAGATCTAACGATCAACATGAGGGATTTTTACCCAGGCTCGGGCCGCTGAGAAGCGTGAAACACAATTCCTGCATGTAGTGTATTTCTATGTTCTTGATCTTTGGCTCGTTGCTACGCATGCAAACTAGGCCGGAAAGTCCAAAAGTTCGTTCTTGCATCACCCTGGGCTTCCTTTTATACCAAGGGGCTACCACAGTGGCATGCAGGCACACATGAGGTGTAAAATGCTACAGTGCACGTGCTTATCACTAACGTCTTAGAACAAACTCATTAAATGCACTGCTTACATGCCCTCTAACTTTATTGGGGACAGAAACAGTGCCCGTCCGTCCGTCGCTGCCTCACCCCATCTTGACACGCATCCAGGATGACAAGGCATGCAACGCCAAGCTAACTGGCTAGCCGCTGCGCTGGAGCGGTGGTAGCATCTTCACGAAGATCTGCATGTCGCCACGCAGGTGCTGGCCTGGTTGGCAGAGCAGCGGAGCCTTGTAGTGCATGAGCCTCGCTGTCGCCTCCCAATTGTCCCTGGAAAGAATCTTGCCGGGGTCTTGCAACCGTCCCTAGCAAGAACCTTGCTGGGAACTTTGCCTTCTGGTCTTCAGAAAGATCTCCATGCCACCAATCTTCAGAAAGATCTGCATGCCACCATGCAGGCGCCCCTGGGTCTTGGTCTTGACATTGTCGATTGTGTAAGAGCTGTCAACCTCAAGGGTGATGTTCTTGTAAGTGATTCGCAGGTCGTCCCGACAAGGGTCTTGCTGAGGCTTCGTGAGTTGTCCCGACAAGGATCTTGCCAGGGGTCCTGTCGGTGTCAAAACCGGCGGATCTCGGGTAGGGGGTCCCAAACTGTGCGTCTAGGCCAGATGGTAACAGGAGGCAGGGAACACGATGTTTTACCCAGGTTCGGGCCCTCTTGATGGAGGTAAAACCCTACGTCCTGCTTGATTAATATTGATGATATGGGTAGTACAAGAGTAGATCTACCACGAGATCAAGGAGGCTAAACCCTAGAAGCTAGCCTATGGTTTGATTGTTGTATATGGAGTTGATCACCTACGAACTACAACCCTCCGGTTTATATAGACACCGGATAGGGTTAGGGTTACACAGAGTCGGTTACAAATGGTAGGAGATCTTGAATATCCGCATCGCCAAGCTTGCCTTCCACGCCAAGGAAAGTCCCATCCGGACACGGGACGAAGTCTTCAATCTTGTATCTTCATAGTCCAGGAGTCCGGCTGAAGGTATAGTCCGGCTACCCGAACACCCCCTAATCCAGGACTCCCTCAGTAGCCCCTGAACGAGGCTTCAATGACGATGAGTCCGGCGCGCAAATTGTCTTCGGCATTGCAAGGCGGGTTCCTCCTCCAAGTCCTTCATAGAAGATTGTAAACACCAAGAGTAATGTCCGGCTCTGCAAAATAAGCTTCCACACATCGCCATAGAGAGAATAATATTAACACAAATCAAAACTGCTGACGTATTCCGTAGTGTGTCATCACACTACGGCCAAGTCCTTTACTCGAATCATTTTTACTTTTCCACCTCAGCATGTTTTGCGAGGCGGTTTCCTTGGCACGTCCTATCAAAGCAGAGATCGTGTACCCCCTTTACGGGATTCTCATCAATACGGATGTGGGTAACCCAACCGCGCCATTTATCATGGTGCTTGGGAGGCAAGCGAGTTTTACTAGGCTGGTGGGGACGCACAACCACATCCGCCCATATAAGGGGAAAATGATCCACCTTTTTACCTACGCCTTCTTCCTCCTTTGCCTATCCATGATAGAGGCTAAGGTGTCCCGATGTTTCGATGAGATGGTGGCTATCGTTTTCTGTGGGAGTCGACCTTGACGATCCGACTACGAACGTGCGAGACGTCGCGCCTTAGCAATCGCTAAACCAACTTCCGAGGGTTATTGACCACGCCGGAGCATGATCAACCTGACCACGAGGGTCTGTTTCCTGCGAGCAAACGAAGAACAAGCAAGAAACTGAGATTGCAATCGGGATATTGCGAATATAAGATGAAAGCTTTATTGATCAAGGTGGGGTTCTGTGACGTCTTGGTCTGGTCGTTGGACACAAACGAAGTACGCGAAGTTGCAGCTATGGCGAACTTTTAATCCAAACAAAACCCAAAGTCTAAACGACGCCCTAAGGGCTGTATATATGGAGGAAGAGGGGGGAATTTCGTGGCCCTTGAGGGTGGGGTCCGAAACCAACCCTAACTCTTGTTTCCCCACACATACGGACTCTAAAAATAGCCTATACTTAAGTATTTCGAAATTACATGGGCCTGGCCCATTATTAAGGTGACGCAGCACCTAGAATAGCCTATGGACGAATATTATGAAGTGGCATCTTGTATATTTCGTCCAAGGCTTCATGCACTCCTTATGGCGGCTTCAAAGTCCTGAAATCATCACTTGTAACTCCGTTCTTGATCCCCTTGCACATGCCATCAACTCCATGCGTGTTCTTGCTCCAATGTTCATCCTTCTCCAAGCCAGGCCCTTCATTTGTAAGCAAAACAAATGTATCCAATTTAGGCAGCATCATAATCTCATGAACATTAGAATCATTACCAAGAAACGAAAGTACCTGGTAATTTAATTGGCGTGCGCGAGCTCTAGTAATTGGTCTAGTATATGTAACAGTAGGGGCTGTGGGTGTAACAATGGTATTGATGTCCTCATCAATCCATCTCCTGCGCACTCGAGCTCCAGCGCCCAAGCCCGCACTTCCCACCTCAACCTTCTCCAGCAATGTCCGGAGCGGGAGGCAAGTGGATGGTCTCCTCCGCTATGGAGGGCCAAATCAAGAAGCTAAGTAAGGCCGGAAACCTGTCCAAGGACATCGCGCACCGGCTTCCCGATAAGGGGCAGCTTCTCCCCACCCCAAGGCCCCATGAGAGGGTAGTATTTCTCCCCCACTTCCTCCGCGGACTGGGTTTTCCACTCCACCCATTTTTCCGGGGGCTCATGTTCTACTACGGCCTGGATTTCCATGATCTGGCTCCAAACTTCATCCTCAACATCTCGGCGTTTATCGTCGTGTGCGAGGCTTTCCTCCGCGTTCGCCCTCATTTCGGCCTCTGGCTCAAGACCTTCAACGTCAAGCCCAAGGTGGTGCACGGCAGCCAGGCGGAGTGCGGAGGCGCCATGGCTGGCAAGATGGCCAACGTCCTATGGTTCGAGGGCTCTTTTGTGGAGACCCTAAAGGGGTGGCAATCCGGGTGGTTTTACATCACCGAGCCACGCGATCCGAAATGGACCGCAGCCCCCGAGTTCCGATCCGGACCCCCCACGCGGCTTATGTCCTGGAAAGAAACGGGCCTGTCATGGGGTGACGAAAAAGAGGTGACCGGATTGCAAACATGCATCCAGTCCCTGGTGAACAAGCTAATCCGGCTTGTTAATGTAATCCAGGTTATGCTCGTCCGCCGGATCCTCCCATGCCAACAATGGGATTTTAATCTGTGGGAGTTCGACCCGGCGCACCACCAAACCCTTAGCAGGCTCTTCGACACGACGTATGAAGATGCCCAGAAGGTGCTATTCAAGGGCGCCGAGGCTCCCGCATCCGCTTCCGAGGACCGCGGATACAGCTCGCAGCGTCATGCTAGCGAGGTAAGCTATCTTCACCTTTTACAGGATGTTAAGCTTTCTTCATAGTTTGACTCTATGTGGGATCTAAACTCCCTTCCCTTTGACAGGCTTGGCGGGCGATATCTGGACCGATTAACTGTCCGGCTCTGCTGCCTGAAGACCCAGCCCCAGCTCTACTATTGAAGCTGCTGGTTCCGGCGCCTTATGTGGTGCCGGAGAAGAAGGCCAAGAAGAAGAAGACCACGGGGACTCGAAGGAGTGCCCGTAACATGGTGGTGTCGGACTCGTCATCCGACGAGTCCGAGACGCCCTCTTCCCGTGAAAACGAGGAGGAGGAAGAAGAAAACTCTCCCCCAGCGTAGGGAGGAGAGAAGAGGAAGGCCGCCCCAACGGGGGAGGCCGAGGGGTCTAGGAAAAGGAAGACCCCTCCGCCGGACTACTCTCCCGACACCGAAGAGGGCGAAGAGGAGTGGCCAAACAGGGCCAAGCGTCCGGTGAAATTGTAAGTTCGGACATCAGAGTAACTCATGATGTTCCTTTGTTGCATAGCTTTCCCTAATGTCGAACGTAATTATGCAGCCCGCCCCAGGCCGAATTCAACGAATCGTCGGGCGGCTCCCTGGACTCATCGGACGTGAACTCAGTGCCGCCCGCTGTCTCCCCCCGCACTGCAGATGACGCCGAAGTGGCGTCGCGACAAGCTCCAGGGCAGGAGGAGGTGGTCCCGGAGGAGCCGCAAGGCAACCTCCCGGACTCCAGGAGTGAAGGGGATAAGGCCCCCCAGGGCTCCAAGTCCGGGTTTGTGCCGGACACCGCGCCGGAATCTTCCATAGTTCCGGACCGCGGTAGGCGAACTCCTTCCAAGAGGAGCAAGCCTTCTGAGCCGGCGGCCTCCGTCCAACCGGAGGTGCCGGACAATCTGCTGGAGGTGCTTGACGGCACCTCCATCGAGCGGACTGACTGAAGGTTCAGTCCGCCAAGAGCGGACTGACTGAAGCTTGCGCTAGCCTTCTAACAGGCTTCGAGGTACGTAAAAATATTACCACATAGACAGTAGCCCCTGATGCTCTGTTTGGCGTTCGGAAAGAAAAGCCGAATAGAGGATCTATTAAATTTCACAGGAGTCTAACAAAAAAGAGCCAATATGCGTATGCAGGCTTCGCTGCTATCCACCGCCGCACTGACTGCGGAGGTGGGTGTCCTGAAGCAGGACCTCGAGCGGACCGAGCGAGAGCTCGACCTTGCCAAGCGGCGGCTCGAGGAGAGAGAAGGTAAGAAATACCTTACAGAAAAAGTGCCTATAAAAAGGCGTGATTGCAAAAAAATAACAGGATTGTACTACTTATTGTAGGGGCCACGACTGAGGTGGCGACCCTTAAGCAGGCACTGTCTAAGGCCGAAAAGAAAACGGCCGCGGAGCGCACTGAGTGAGACAGACTTGGGGCTCAGGTCGGCGAGGTGCAGCAAGAGCTTCAGGCTCTCATGAAAAAACATGAGAGTTTGGAGCTTGAGTCAAAGGCGCAAGCATCCGAGCTTGCGACGGCCCTTGAGACTGCCAAGTCTGCCAAGGCAGAAGCCCAAAAGGCCCTCCAAGAGTTGGAGGAGATGAGGAAGATAGCAGCGGGTAAGGCATTCTTCATGCAAAGCAAAAATATAAAAGTAAACTACTTGTTACTTACCCGAATCCGGAGCTCTCCAGGGGCATTCGCAGATCTTCCCCGCAGCATATCCGATGCCGCCGCATTCTACCGAGCTGAAGAGGGCAGCTCGACAGAGAAGGTGTTCTGGTCTCAGTATTCTGAGGCCGGACACCCTGTGCCTTTGAGCAACCAGCTGAAACAGCTGGTCGAGCTCCACAAGGCGGCCGAACAGGCCATGAAGGGCTTCATAGTTTGGCTGTGCCCGGAGAGGCCCTGCCTGGGAGCTATTTCGGGCAGGTGCGGCGGCTGGTGGAGGCCTGTCCGAGGCTCGAGGTCATCAAGCGCTCCGTCTGCATCGAAGGTGCCCGTCGGGCCCTTGCCCGTGCAAAGGTGCACTAGGGTAAGCTGGACGGTGAGAAGCTTGTGAAGGACGGGCCGCCGCCGGGGAAGGAGCATCGCAAGCCCGAGAACTACTACAAGGATGTTCTTGCAGGTGCCCGCCTTGTGGCGGATGAATGTACCAAGGATGTGATTTTTGAATGAACTCGCTCGTGTTTATCCTGTGCGTTGAAAACTTGTTCATATGCGCTAAGCAATGCTTATTGAATTTAAAATATTACTTTCTCTGCGGCCGTTTATCAAAAAATTGAGAGATGGCCAGTCGTCGGCTTCTGCCCCCATGCCACTAGTGCTGTGGTGTTCGGGATAAACCTGAGCGCTCTTTTTCCCATAGTTGCGTCCTTCGAGGGAGGCGCTCAGCACAACGAACCAGGCAATCGGACTATAATGCTCGAACACTCTCACTTAGCCATAGAACTCTATAATTTTAAATTTCGGCAAAGCCCCTAGTTCGGAAGACCGAGTTCGGGGCACTATCCACGCCTTGGCCGGACAAAGCCAGGTCCTCGCTCGAAGCGGCATAAGTCTTTAGGGACTCAAAAAACCTCTCGAACAGCGATCGGTCTCTCGCCTCATCATGACAGTCAGTTTTAGCTTTCTCCACTTAGGTGCTTAACCCAGCTGAACCGGGGCACAATCGCAGTGGTTCTCCTAGTGCTACCTTAGCCGATAGAGCGGAACGTAAGGCACCAAAACATAGGAGCCGGGCAAACCCAACTATTGACCCAAATCATGATTCGGAGCCGATGCATATAGTGCTATCAATTCGGGGTGCCGCACTTGTGAAAGTGTACGGACTTCTCACACCATTGTGAGGGGTACTAAAGCCCCTGGCGTGTTTGCCGTACCATGGTGTACGGGTGCAATCATGTCATTTAATAAACATAAATGTGAAAAGAAGATAATGCAAAAAATAGGCAAGAAGCTAAGCATTGTTTATAGAGAGGCTATTTATCAAAGCCGAATGATACAAATAGTGCGGTAAGCAAAACATATTGGACTATTCAGTATGTCCTGACCAGGGGCAGGTCGCGGAATTGTATTTAAAACAAGTATACCGCTCGTAACAGAGACCACCTAGGAGTTCCATAATGCGGCATGGCTTGTCTGCCTCCCTGGATCTTGCATCGTTTGTGCGGCAGTCGAATTGCCGAACAAGTCGTCCGAAGTATGGACTCCTGAAAGTAAGAAAAAATTAAAAAAAGAATCCGGCAGCCCCTAGTACGTTTTAAGCCGTATTTTGGGCGTGCCGTTATTGTGCCCCTTCCCCTGTGCCCATGGTATTTCAAGGGCGTAGTTATGTATGCGAGGCACTGGTTTCGCTATGTCGCGAAAGCTGGGGTTGGGGCCGCATTGCTACGCTTGCTCAGAGTGTGCCAGGCGGTCCTGCTGTGGGTTACTCCGGGCGCGCTTGGCAGTGTCTGGCTTTTTAATGGCCGGACTAGAGAATTGCCTGAGAAGGCTACTTTGTACCTCTGCTGCGAGAGCCGCCGTATGCTCCTCCGTACGGAGGGAGCGTTCGGTGTTTCCGTTGACCGTAATTACTCCTCGAGGGCCTGGCATCTTGAGCTTGAGATATGCGTAGTGTGGCACCGCATTGAACTTTGCGAATGCGGTTCGCCCGAGCAGGGCGTGATAGCCACTACGAAACGGGACTATATCGAAGATTAACTCTTCGCTTCGGAAATTGTCCGGGGATCCGAAGACCACGTCAAGTGTTACTGAGCCTGTACAGTTGGCTTCTACACCTGGTATAACGCCTTTAAAGGTCGTTCTTGTGGGCTTAATCCTTGAGGGATCTATGCCCATTTTCCGCACTGTATCCTGATAAAGCAGGTTGAGGCTACTGCCGCCGTCCATGAGGACTCTTGTGAGATGAAATCCGTCGATGATTGGGTCGAGAACCAATGCGGCGAAGCCGCCATGACGGATGCTAGTGGGATGGTCCCTTCGATCAAAAATGATCGGGAAGGAGGACCATGGGTTGAACTTTGGGGCGACTGGCTCCATCGCGTATACGTCCCGTAGCGCATGCTTCCGCTCCCGCTTGGGAATGTGGGTTGCGTATATCATGTTCACCGTCCGCACTTGTGGGGGAAAGCCCTTCTGTCCATTGTTGTTCGGCGGCTTGGGCTCCTCGTCGTCGCTGTGCAGCCCCTTGTCTCTGTTTTCGGCCCTTAACTTGCCTGCCTGCTTGAACACCCAACAATCCCTGTTAGTGTGATTGGCTGGCCATTCGGGGGTGCCATGTATCTGGCACAAGCGATCGAGTATTCGGTCCAAACTGGACGGGCCCTGAGTATTCTTTTTGAATGGCTTTTTCCGCTGACCGGATTTATAGCCTTTGAATCCGGCATTGACTGTCGTGTCTTCATTGCTGTCGCTGTTAACGCGGCATTTTTGCTTATTCCGACGTGTCCTGCCACTTTTGTCCTTGGTATCCGAATTACCAGGGTTCTTTGATAAGTTGTTACTGCGAGCTAGCCAGCTGTCTTCTCCTGCGCAAAAGCGGGTCATGAGTGTCGTGAGGGCTGCCATGGATTTCGGCTTTTCCTGTCCCAAGTGCCGGGCAAGCCACTCATCGCGGATGTTATGCTTGAAGGCTGCTAGGGCCTCTGCGTCCGGACAGTCGACTACATGGTTTTTCTTTGTTAGGAACCGTGTCCAGAATTGTCTGGCCGATTCATCTGGCTGCTGAATTATGTGGCTTAAGTCGTCGGCATCCGGCGGTCGCACGTAAGTGCCCTGGAAGTTGTCGAGGAATGCGGCTTCCAGGTCCTCCCAAGAACCGATTGAGTCTGCTGGCAAGCTGTTAAGCCAATGCCGGGCTGGTCCTTTAAGTTTGAGCGGGAGGTATTTGATGGCCTATAGATCATCGCCGCGTGCCATGTGGATGTGATGGAGATAATCCTCGATCCATACCACCGGATCTGTTGTGCCATCGTATGATTCGATGTTTATGGGTTTGAAACCCTCTGGGATTTTATGATCCATTACTTCATTCGTGAAGCATAGCGGGTGTGCGGCGCCTCTGTACTGGGCTATATCACGACGCAGCTCGGAAGAGCTATGTCTGTTGTGTTCGGCCCGGCCGGATTTGTTGTATCCGGAGTGAAGATCATTGTCACATGCCGTAGGGCGCCTGCGCGATCCGTAGATCGATCTTGTTTGTCTTGCCTTATCCTCCAGTATGTCTCGCAGGTCGAGCGCATTTTCCCGTGCCTTAGTTGAGCGGCGTCGGGGCATGGCTTGGGTGGAGGGCCGAGAGGTCTCTCTGTCGCGGCCGTGAGGTGGCCGGTCTGCCATGTCATGCGCTGGTGATGTAGGTGCTTCCTCCTCTGATCGGGGTAGCGGCCTGCGCTTCGGGTAACTCTTGGAGGGGCGTTCGAGTTCATACTCTTCGGCTGCAAGGACTTCAGTCCATCTGTCAGCTAGCAAATCTTGGGCAGCTCTAAGTTGTTGCTGCTTTTTCTTGAGGCTGCTTGCCGTGGCTAAAAGCCTGTGTTTAAAACGCTCTTGTTTGGCGGGGTCTGATGGTATGACGAATTCGTCATCATCGAGGCTTGCCTCGTCTTCGGAGGGAGGCATATAGTTATCATCCTCGACCTCTCGGTCTGCCGCTCTCTCATGAGGGCTGGCTTCTCCATCTTCCTGTGCCGAATCTTGCTGGGGTGGGTGTTCTTCGGCGCTATCCGGGGTAGTATTATCTCCCGTGCCAGAAACACCACTTTTGTTTTGGCGGGATTTAGAGCGGCGCCGCTGACGCCGGCGCTTTGGCTGTTTCTTGGGGGCGTCATCCCCCACTGTTCCATCGCCATCTCCATCTTTTGGAGTATCCACCATATATATGTCGGATGACGAGGTGGCCTTCCAGCGCCCTACAGGTGCTGGTTCTTGTTCGTCTCCTACATCGTCGTCCATGCCGTCGATGTCTTCGGATCTGAAGTCAAGCATGTCGGTTAGATCGTTGACAGTGGCTAAAAAGTGGGTGGTGGGTGGGCTTTGAATTTCCTCATCGCCCGTATCCCACCCTCGCTGACCGTAGTCTGGCCAGGCTCTCCTAATAAAGAGGGAGACTTAAGAGAATTCAGGATGTCGCCAAAAGGCGAACGCTGAAAGATGTCTGCGGCAGTGAACTCCATTATCGGCGCCCAATCGGATTCAATTGGCAGGGGCGCGGGGGGTTCAGATTTCGGGGAGGAGTCCGGATCCTCGGAGTCACGGGTCGTGCAGAGTGCGGGGCTAGTGTTTGGCTCGATCGCTTTTGGGATTGCAGCCCCCGAGGTGACGTCCAACCATTCATCCTCGATTGGCGCAATAGGCTCCGAGTTAGGGGTCGGAACCGATGCGTGTGCGGCCTCCAGGACACTGTCCGGGGGCAGAGCTAGATCATGCCTCTCGAGATAGTGCGGCGCGCTTGGCCATGGCTCGAGTCCGTCGAAGATCAAGTCTCCGCAGATGTCAGCCGTGTAGTTTAAGCTTCCAAACCTGACTTGATGGCCAGGGGCGTAGCTTTCGATCTGCTCCAGGTGACTGAGCGAATTGGCCCGCAGAGCGAAGCCACCGAAGACGAAGATCTGTCCGGGAAGCAAAGTCTCACCCTGGACCGCATCGTTGTTGATGATCAAAGGAGCCATCAGGCCTAAAGGCGATGACACAGAGGAACTCTCAATGAAAGCACCAATGTCAGTGTCAAAACCGGCGGATCTCGGGTAGGGGGTCCCAAACTGTGCGTCTAGGCCGGATGGTAATAGGAGGCAGGGAACACGATGTTTTACCCAGGTTCGGGCCCTCTTGATGGAGGTAAAACCCTATGTCCTGCTTGATTAATATTGATGATATGGGTAGTACAAGAGTAGATCTACCACGAGATCAAGGAGGCTAAACCCTAGAAGCTAGCCTATGGTATGATTGTTGTATATGGAGTTGATCGCCTACGAACTACAACCCTCCGGTTTATATAGACACTGGATAGGGTTAGGGTTACACAGAGTCGGTTAAAATGGTAGGAGATCTTGAATATCCGCATCGCCAAGCTTGCCTTCCACGCCAAGGAAAGTCCCATCCGGACATGGGACGAAGTCTTCAATCTTGTATCTTCATAGTCCAGGAGTCCAGCTGAAGGTATAGTCCAGCTACCCGAACACCCCCTAATCCAGGACTCTCTCAGGTCCAGCTTGTTTTCTACCCTCTAGTTACTGGCTTGGATGTCGTCTTGGTCGTCTTGAATTTTGCCCCCAGCTGCCCCCGCCAAGCCTTGCCGCGGGTGCGGCTGCAACTGCCCGTGCACAAGTAAGGGGTACCAAAGGGCCCAAACTTTAGTACACTGATAGGAGCCCCGGGCCTGGGGCGTACACGAGTGCGAAGCATCGTTGGGCCAGGGCTAAACAGTGTGCGGGCACGCGTGGCAGGGGTTAACTGTTGTAATCATCTTGTCTGCCACGCTTCCCCTCGATCCGCATTGAATGGTCGCAGCACGCCTGCGAAAACGCATTCACATCAAACAGTAAAGAGGCAGCCCCGTGCCTTCCCAATAAAACAAGGAATCCGCACGGGCACTGCTCATTTACCCCCTTTGCCCATTCCAATCTAGGCATCGCCGTCTTCTTCTTCTTCCTCGAGCCCAACAGAAAGCTTCATACTCCGTCCGCCGCCACCGCACCCTCACCACTCTCGGTCCCCCGCCCTCCCTTGGCTGCTATGACGCTCAAAACAAGCAAGGGAAAGGGAACGTCCAAGGCGAGCGAGGGGGAAGAGGTGCCAGAGAGCGAGCTGGTGAAGATGCGGAGGGAGCACGTCGTTTTCGCTCCAACGCTCGTCGCGCGCGCTCAAGGACTGAAACCTGTCCATGTGGGGGAGAGAGATGACGGGGCACCCGCGGACCCATGTGATCCCAGCTTCTTGCGCCAAGCGCACCCCGGATAAACTCCCTTTCTTTGTCGATTAATTCTACTACGGGCTCTGCCCCCCATTTTCGGATTTCTTGATCGACATCATGCGCACCTTTGGCTTCCACCTCTTGGACTTCATGCCGAATGTTGTGCCGTGCATGGCCACCTTCGCCCACCTCTGTGAGAACTTTGCCAGGGTGGTCCCCAACACGGCACTCTTCCTCCACTACTTCGTCACCCGCATCCAGCCAGGAGGCGCCCTTTCTGGCTGCTTCACCTAGATCCCAAGGGTCTTGAGCAAGAAGATGTACCCAGACATGATCCATAAGGAGAAGTGGGATGAATGGTGGGGCAAGTGGTGCTGGATTGTGGAGGAGGACCCGTTGCCGTTCTATATGCCCCGACAAACCAAACTGACCTGCGGCGGCAACTGGGGCGGCCTCGACCCTCAAGACGGGAAGCTTAGAGTTGCAACCACCAGGATCCTTCGCTTCAAGGCTGCCGGGCTCACACTCCAGATGATTGGGGCCGACTTCCTCCGCCGCCGCATTGCCCCTTTGTAGAACTAGGGGAGGCCATCTTGGGAGTACTAGAACGCAACGGACATCATGAGGCTGTGCCCTGGCCTGAACAACAACCTGACGGTGATGCAACATGTGGCTCTCTGCAAAAAGTTGTTCCACCTCAAGGATGACAAGACCTACAAGGCCGACATGACCGAGAAGGCCGACAAGCCGCTCAGGTAGCCGGCAGGTGTGATCCCTCTGTGCAACAACTCCGCTCTGACCTCCATCATCGCCATGATGTCGATGTTCAACACCCATGGCCTTGACCATACCTAGGCCGAGCCACACGTGGAGCAGGTGCAAAAGTTTTTTGACAACTTGTCGGAGAGGGCCGTCCGAGAAGAAACGCAGCTCATCCGCCCCACCACTAACGAGGAGGTGGTGTATATTGCCAGCAGGGCGGAAGAGGCCGGTAGCGTTGTCTTCCTGGAAGAAGAGACTGGCGTAGAGAATGACTTTGCCGGGTGGGAGGAGCCTGTCGGGGAGCACATTGGCGCCGCTACCGGGGGCCCCTCTACCGAGGAGACAGCCGAAGAGGCGGCTGAGGAGGAGATGAAGAGGAGCCGCATGAGGATCCCCCAGTCCCGGGGAAGAAGAAGCGTGTCCTTTGGTTGGTTGGCTCCGTCGAGCCAGTCCGGGGAGCCCCCTCGCATGAATTGGTCCCCTTCAAGGGAGCGGACGGCAAGGCCGCGCAGCGGCAAGAGGCCCAGCCGGAGCCTGTGCATCAGACAAGGCGCATGACCGCGGCAGCAAGGGAAGCGGCAGTCGCCGCCTCCGCCTCGGCAAAGCGGCCTAGGTCTCCATCCCTTCCCCTCTCATGGACACCATACCAGAGGCCGACTTCAACCTCTCTTTGTTAAGCTCGAGGAGGGAAAATAGGCTAGAAGAAGAAAACAAGTAAGTGCCTCACTACTTTCCTTATTTCTTGAGTCCCTGTTTTGCTTGTCTTTGCTGATTTGACCTGGCCCTGACTTGTTCCTGCAGAGACACGGAAACACTAGCGCAGAGGATGGTGAAGAGGGACAAGACCTCGACGGGCGACGAGCCCCCGGTAGGCACCTCAGGTGTGTCAGAGACGATCACGGTCAGCCTAGATCCCAGCCCACAACGCAGCCCCCAACCCAGCCCCCAGTGTGAGCCCGTTACTCACTTTCTGCTGGCAAGTGTCGGGGTGTGTATCATTACTGCTAACTGTGCCAGGTTTGCAGGAGAAGAGCGGCAATAGGAGTTTCTGAGGGCCACCCCCGACACGCCTCCTCCATCAACCACACCGCCCAGGGAGGGATCCCCGGCAAGGGCTTCCATCGACGAGCCCACGCACGTGGAGGATGAGACGATGAGCACAGGCGCCAGCAGCTCCATCCCGACAACCAGTGTTGTCGGGGAGGGAACCTCCCCTCAACAGCTCATCCCAGGTATGTCGTCCGCTTCCTAGCTTTTGCCACTTTTCAAGTGCGGTCTTTTTCTCTCATTTTTTGCTTTGAGCTTCAATCTTGTTTTCATCTTGTTTCTTCTCCTTGGCTTCCAGATCCCCCTTGGTGGATCAAATGGACGTGGACGCAACCATCAAGGAGACCGCTAAGGATGCTGCCGCCAAAGTCGCACCCGATGAGGCTGCCAAGGACGCGCATGAGGAGGATGCCAAGCGGTCTATCGGGGAGGCCGGCAAGGGGACCAGCGACCGTACTGACATCATCGGTCCCGGAGTCCTCAGCTGCCGGGGAGACAGTGGTCAAACACCAACCGTCAACTTCCGAAGCCCCCACCTCGAGCAGATACTTGAAGGTAGGCGACGATTTGTTCGTCAGTATCCCGGGGACGGCAAGCACCAGAGCGCCAATCGAGGGGGAGGTTTTTGACGAAGAAGTCATTGCCGCTGCCGGGCTCAAAGTCGTCGACGAGCCAAGTGTCAGCGGCAGCGGTTCCCAGGAAAACTAGCTCCTCCAAGCCATGAGCAACAACTTTCAGAAGCTCCAAGCGCTGCACCGTGCTTGCAAGGAGAAGCTGGACTCCAGGGCGGCGGTTGTCGACGTGGCAGAGGCGGACTTCCAAAAGTGCGTCGAGCAGATGCAGGTCTGGTTTACCGAGGCCCGATCGGATCTGAAGACTATCCAGGAGCAGCTGAGCCATCGTTGGAACGAGCTCCTCCTGAAGTAGTCCGATGTTGAGAAGGCCCAAGAGGAGGCTGCTGCACAGGCCGCCAAGGACGACGACCAACTCAGGGAGCGTCATGTTCTGCTCGACGCTCAAGAAGAGGACCTTGCCGCCCATGAAGAGGCACTTGCCGCTAACCTCCACGGCAAGGATGAAGAAATTGAAAAGCTTGTCATGCAGCAGACCCATGAGCTGGGGGAGAAGCATAAGCACACACACGACGCTCTAGTCCTGGATCATGCCTGCAAGTTGAAGGAGGTCGTCGACGCCGCCTAAACCGCAGAGGCCACCAAGAACGAGCTGGCCGGCAAGGTGGTGAAACTGGAGGTGGAGCTGGAGAAGCACAGCAAGGAGGTCTCCATGCTCAAGAGTGACAGAGAAAACTGCCTACACCTTGGCGGAGTTGCAGGTCACCATATCTGAGAAGACCAAACAGATCTCTACTACCAACGACTCCATTGCCGATCTGAAACTGAATCTGACCACATTGGAGGAGTCTCTTGAAGGCAGAAGGGCTTGTGAAAAGACCCTGGCTAAGGATCTCCAGGAGGAGAAGCAACCACTTGAGAGCGTCGCTGCCACCTGCAACGACTATGTGAAAGGCGTGGGGATCTGGATTGAGCGCCTCATCAGTGTCGCGGAGAGGCTCACCATGCAACTATTCATCATGGGCATGTCGAGCTTCAAGTTCTCCCACGAGGAGATGGTGACACCGAGCGCCAGGCTAACTATGTTCTTGGAGGCCGTCTTCGACGCCTTGCATCTGCTCCACTCCACCCGAGCGACCCAGTTGGCCAATGAAAACCGCAAGGTCTGCTGGGGCGTCCTCCTCAAGGTGCTCACCAAGGTGTTGTTCAGAAACCCTAGCCTCAACCTCACCAACGTGCTAGATAGCTTGCTGGAGGATGCAGATCGCAAGGCACTTGAAGAGCCCGTCGCGCCCATCATCGACTTGGTCAACCAAGTCAAGAGGGTGGAAGGCTAGCGCTGGGACTAGCCGCTTCGTTTATTCTTGCCGCCATAAATTTGTGCCCAAGACCATTTATCTTAAATTAGAACTGCAACAGCTATTGATGTAATATAACTCACTGTGTTTTGGATTGAATGCATGTTATCTTCCTTGTTTGATCCCTCTTTGTATGGCATACACCCTAAGCTTTTTTGGGAAAAGCATGCCGATGCACGCACCCTTGCGGCAAGTGCTTTGAGGATGGATCCTTAGCAGCCTGCTGGGGATGCCGCTGCTGGCAAGGCACCTTGCCGCTCTTAGCACATCCACTCAACCGTTGAGCAGACTCGAAACGGTGCAAGGGCGCAACCAATCCTGACAAAGTTCCTTCGCATGCAGGTTTTCCATACAAGAACCAAAACAATTCGAGGAAAATAACCTTGCGTTTAAAAGAAATTCACTCAAGGTTTCATGACTTAGCTTTTCGCTGCTGCGTTATATTCCGCAAGACGCCACTTCGAATGTCGCCTATTGGCGCCCACACCCTCTATCCCCCCGGCAAACTTGCATGTGAGGGAACCTTCTGTCCTTTGAGAAAAAGAAAGAAGAGAAAATAGGAACATCGAACCTTGGCGGTTCATTTGTACTTGCCCGAAATAAATGTAGTACGATATCCCCGACAAGCATTATGTATAAACAAGGAAATCGGCAAGAAATGTACATACTTAAACTTATTCAACTACGCACCGGGTCTGTGCCTGGCTCTGTACATAGTGTTATATGCCTTGCCGGCAAGGCTAGTACAAAATGGGGTTGCCGGGGGTCCCGGTAACCACGCCTCATGGGTAAAACTTGCAAAGATGTTTGATATTCTAGGAGTTACTCACTGGAATGCCATCTTCGATCTCCAGGCGAACTACGCCGGGCTTGGTGACTCGTATTACCCGATAAGGGACTTCCCACTTTGGCGTCAACTGAAGGAAATATGCCCTAGAGGCAATAATAAAGTTATTATTTATTTCCTTATATCATGATAAATGTTTATTATTCATGCTAGAATTGTATTAACCGAAAACATAATACATGTGTGAATACATAGACAAACAAAGTGTCACTAGTATGCCTCTACTTGACTAGCTCGTTAATCAAAGATGGTTATGTTTCCTAACCATGAACAAGTAGTTGTTATTTGATTAACGGGATCACATCATTAAGTGAATGATCTGATTGACATGACACATTCTACTAGCTTAGCACCCGATCGTTTAGTATGTTGCTATTGCTTTCTTCATGACTTATACATGTTCCTGTGACTATGAGATTATGCAACTCCCGTTTACCAGAGGAACACTTTGTGTGCTACCAAACGTCACAACGTAACTCGGTGATTATAAAGGAGCTCTACAGGTGTCTCCAAAGGTACATGTTGGGTTGGCGCATTTCGAGATTAGGATTTGTCACTCCGATTGTCGGAGAGGTATCTCTGGGCCCTCTCGGTAATGCACATCACTTAAGCCTTGCAAGCATTGCAACTAATGAGTTAGTTGAGGGATGATGTATTACAGAACGAGTAAAGAGACTTGCCGGTAACGAGATTGAACTAGGTATTTGGAATACCGACGATCGAATCTCGGGCAAGTAACATACCGATGACAAAGGGAACGACGTATGTTGTTATGCGATCTGACCGATAAAGATCTTCATAGAATATGTAGGAGCCAATATGAGCATCCAGGTTCCGCTATTGGTTATTGACCGGAGACATGTCTCGGTCATGTCTACATTGTTCTCGAACCCGTAGGGTCCGCATGCTTAAGGTTACGATGACAGTTATATTATGAGTTTATGCATTTTGATGTACCGAAGTTTGTTCGGAGTCCCAGATGTGATCACTGACATGACGAGGAGTCTCGAAATGGTCGAGACATAAAGATTGATATATTGGAAGCCTATGTTTGGATATCGGAAGTGTTCCAGATGAAATCGGGATTTTACCGGAGTACCGGGAGGTTACCGGAACCCCCCGGGAGCTATATGGGCCATGATGGGCCTTAGTGGAAAAGAGAAGAGGCAGCCCTACATGGGCCGCGCGCCCCTCTGAAAGTGCGTTATATCGACTAGAGGGGGGGTGAATAGGCGATTTTATGAAAGTCTTCAAAACATGGAAGTTATGAAGACAAACATCGAAGATTATGCCTATTACTATGCAACGGAAGTTAGATTACACTAGGCCAGCCATGGTCAAGTATTCAATAGAGTGAAAGCACGATGACAAACAGCTGCAGTGTAATAAGGATCAGGTAGGAAGAAGTTATGAAGCCAAACAGATCATACATTCACGTTGTGAAGACAAAAGATAAAGCAAGCATGCAATGGCTTCTCAACGTGTAACAGTAAGATAAGGAGGTGAAGATGAAACCAGTGACTCATTGAAGACAATGATATGTTGGACCAGGTCCAGTTGCTGTGACAACTGTACGTCTGGTTGGAGCGGCTAGGTATTTAAACCTTAGGACACACAGTCCCGGACACCCATTCCTGAACACACAGTCCAGGACACCAAGTCCTCACCGTATTCTCCTTGAGCTAAGGTCACTTAGTCCTCAACCAATCACTCTGGTAAGTCTTCAAGGTAGACTCCCAAACCTTCACAAACTTCATTCACTGGCAATCCACAATGTCTCTTGGATGCTCTGAACGCGACGCCTAACCGTCTAGAGGATTCACAGTCCTCAAGTGTAATAAGTCTTCAGATCACACAGACAAGAAGACTCAAGTGATGCCCAATTTGCTCTGGCTCTGGGTGGTTAGGGGTTTTCTCCTCACTAGGAATTTTCTCTCAAAGGCTTCAAGGTGGGTTGCTCTTAAACGACAAAAGCCGTGCACTGAAATCTGAGCAGTCAACCCTTTATGGTTGTGGGGTGGGCTATTTATAGCCACTTGGCAACCCGACCTGGTTTGTCCGAAATGACCCTGGGTCACTAAGGAACTGACACGTGTCTCAACGGTCAGATTTCAAACTCTCATGGCAACTTTACTTGGGCTACAAGCAAAGCTGACTTGTCCGGCTCTGGACAAGATTCGCTCTCATTGTCTTCACTCGAAGACATAGGTTTTTGATTTAGGCATCACTTCAGTCATTTTGACTGGTTTTCCTGGACCCCACTTAACAGTACGGTGGTTCCTATGACTCAACATAAAAGAAAAAGAACTACGAAAGATCTAAGTCTTCGAGCTCCATGTGCTTCATAACGTGTCTTCTTTTGTCATAGTCTTCAAAGTGAATATCTTCATGTACCACCTTTGTCTTCAATGTCTTCATACATTTTAGGGGTCATCTCTGGTAGTAAAACCGAATCAATGAGGGACTTCTACCTGTATTATCCTGCAATTCTCACAAACACATTAGTCCCTCAACTAGGTTTGTCGTGAATACTCCAAAACCAACTAGGGGTGGCACTAGATGCACTTACAATCTCCCCCGATTTGGTGATTGATGACAAACTAGTTGAAGTTTTCAACGGGGAATATAGTCTGTGAAATTGTAAAGGAATTGTCTTCATAAGTTGCAAGAGCTCCCCCTGAAGATGTGCATATAAGTTAATTTGCTTTTGGAATGCAAATGCACATGGCAGGTTGTACTTGTGGAGATCCACTTCAGCTTATGATGACAATCCACTATGCATGTGAAAGTATATGAAGATAATGACATGCATAATGGAAAATGGACGTCTGCAGAATGAGATAAGTGCGGAATTTATCGTCGCACATGCGGAATTTATCTTCGCAAACAGAGTGGCAAACGAGTAGCAGACGACCATCGAGTCTTAGTGTTACAACTCAAAGAACCGAATGAAGCAAAAACGAGAGTTGTAAGCACGAAGCAAAATGTAGCAAAAATATAGCACCCGCTCATATGGACCCGCTTGAAGACTATCAACCCATATGCTTCTCCCCCTTTTGTCAGCAAGGACTAAAAAGGTTTGAAGACATAGGGTATCTAGTTGTTTCCAGGAGCAGCAGGGTCGTTGGAGGTGTTTGGCGATGCAGACGAGCTTGGAGGTGCTGAAGCAGGTGGTGGTGATGTAGCATCGTCGTCTTCATCAATGATACTTGCAGTGACTGTGGCAGCAGATGAAGAAAACTCAGAGTCTTCAAGTGATGGTGTGTTGCGCATCACAGCCCTTCTGGGAGGTGTGGTGTCAAACTTGAAGCGCTCAGTGAAGCCATCCTCTTCAAGTTCAGCTTCAGTGCATATCATTGAGAGCCCTTTCCATGTACGACGGCAAGTCTCATGTGTAACGAAGGCATTCTTGGTGGCAAGGTTTCGAAGATGATTGACATCCACCAAGAGGCTTTTCATTTGACGCTTTAGCCAGTCGTGATGCCTATCTTGCTTTTGGTGAAGGGCCACAAGAAGCTCTCGGTCAGTGAGGGCACGAGCGCGCTTCTTGGGTCTTTGAGCATTTGTGCTGTCTGTGGCTTCAGTAGATGCTGGGTGTGGCGCACGTGTAGTGCCAGCCAACGGATACACCCTGGATATGGCTTCAACACCTTCAACGTTCTGCGTGAAGCTCTGGTGTTCTGCATTCTGAAGACTTATGGGTTGCTTCACAGGTTCGGGATATATGGCTTCATCAGAGGTATCCACATCTGGCAGGAAGATCCGATGGTTTCGGGCTGAGGGCTGATACGAGATCGTAGAGTGCAGTTTGATTAGCCTCATCACCCAAGGAGCATAGAACTTCAAACCAAATAATTCTGAGCCTGACGTTGCAAGTTCGCGTATTAAGAGATCCTGTGCGTTGAAGCATTTGCCATGCAGGATATAGAATATGAGAGTCTTCATTGCACCCTCAATCTTGGCATGTGGAGAGTGTCCCTTAATGGGCCAGAGAGTCCGCCGGATGATGTGATATATGGTCCTGGGCAGGTACTCTAGTTCTTCAACAAAGAACTCAGTAGGATAGGGTGCATCATGGGGCAATGGCTTCATCATTGAGAGCATCTGACTCATATTGGGTTCAGGCCTTTGGAATATGCTCTCAATAGCTTCAGAATGTAGTTGACAGCCTTCCTCGAAGAATTCGCCTGGAGTGGGCAGGCCGGTGAGCTCAATGATATCAAATGCATTGGCTTCATGATGGAAATTGCCGGTCATCCACTCCAGGATCCAAGTCTTCGGATCTCTATTGTATCCTTTTATATGGAGGGTGGCATAGAACTGAAGCAGAAGCTCTTCATTCCAGTGCTCTTCATCAGTCACAAACGGCACCAGACCCACTTGCTTGAAGCAATCCAAAGTTTCCTCAAGACATGGCAGACCAGCAATGGCTTCAACCTCAAGGCGCTTGTGCGGGAAGATGCGACCTTGGTTGTATAAGATGCTTGAGTAGTAGCTGCGCCTGAGGATAGCTCCAGAACCTGTATGATACAATCCTTTCCCTTGAATAGGGGTTCTTGGAGCTGTTGAAAAATGTATTGTCTGCCTTGAAGCTGTTAATATCAAAGGAGCCAGGTGCTGATGCAGGACCTGGGAACCTTGGAAGCCTTGGGACTGGCTTCTGGACATGAGGCCTGTGCTCAATATGATAATCAAACTGTGGACCTGCAGCAGACTCAGGAACAGAAGTGTCTGGCTCAGTAGCTTCGCTGTCCGCTGAAGCATTTGGTGGGGCGGGCTCCACATTGGCTTCAGTGTTTGTGGTGGCAGCCGCAACATTTTCTTCCTCCGCTTGTGTAGTTGGAGGAGCAAACTCAGGCACGTTCTCCTGGAGAACTGCATCTTGATGGAGCGGGGAAGTGGGTTCTGGTGGTGCTTCTTCATTGTCTTTGGCTGATGCAGCCGGAATTTCTTCAGTATGGACTTGAGGCCTTGGACCTTTGCGAAGCTTACGGAACGCAGACGACGCTTGTGGGGTCGGAGTGGGCTGGGCCTCAAAGTCTTCTTCCTCCTGAGGGCGATCCGCCCATGACTCATCTTGTGCCATTGGCGTCAGAGGACGACCAATACTGATGAGTTCGCTTGTTTCAAGCTGAGGAAGGGCTGCATCATCTTGTACATTGTCTTGGTGACCAAATTCTTCAGCAGCTATGGGGTCGGCTGCTAGAATATCTTCAGCTTCAGGAGCCTTTGTGGGAGCAGGCTCATGAACTGTTAGTCGTCTTTCTGCATTGGGGTGAATGACAAAGAGGGGTTCAACCATCAAGGGCTCTGTGGGAGCAGCCCGAGCTTTCTTGATCTTGCGCTTCTTCTTGTGGGGTCAGAAGGAGAGGCTTCAGAGTGTTTCCTCTTCCTAGCTTCAGCCTCTGCATTCCGAGTCTCCTTAAGCTCTGAAGCGGTTGACCGGCTCTTTGGCTTCGAGCCAGTCGTGGCGGTTGGGAAGACAGTCGGAATAGCTTCTTGTCTTGGTGCCTCTGGTTCATTCACAGCAGGCTGCTTCTTCTTCTTCGCTGCCATCTTGGGGTCGATGCCAGGACACCCAAGTGCCTTGCGGTTCTCGGCCTCATTGTAGGCCTACACACATCGTTCTGCCAGAGACTTCATCCGCTCACGCGAGCCCTGAGCTTTAGCACACTTCTTCAGGAAATTTTCCTTGAGCTCATGCAACATGGTTTTGAAGCTCTTCACTTCCTGCACGCTGAGCCTGGCCATGTGCTTCTTGAACTGAGCCTTTTCATGATCAATTTTCTGCTTCAGCTCAACAATGCGCTGAGCAATGGCCAGTTCTGAAGCAATTGCGCCTTGGAAGGCGACGCTAAGGCCGACAGGCAGCTGCAGATCTTTGAAGCTTATGTCTGGTGATGCAAACCATTCGTCGATGAAGTTGTGGATGATGGCGACATCAAAGAGAGGCAAATTGTTGAAGATTTCAGCTTCTTCTTTGCTTTTGATAAGTTGCTCTAGAGCGTCATCTCCAAGATCTTCATCGCTTGATAGATCAATGGCTTCGCTGCGCAGAATGGCAGCAGCAGTGAGCTCTTTGCCGGTTTGTTGCTGGGGCACCTTTTCCTTCTGGGGCTTGGAGACGCGGGATACGTCTTCAGACTGCACACTGACTTCAGGAGGTGCAGTTTTCAACGGCTTCGCCCTTGAGATCCTTGACGAAGGGGCCGGCTTTGAAGCTTTTGTCTTCTTTGACTGCTTTGGCTTCGGCACAGCAGGAGCTTCATCAGACTCAGAATCAGCTGGAGGGTCATTCACGGCAGTCCCTTGGACTAAGATGTGAGTGATAAGGCCCTCAAGGTTGGCAAACGGACTGATCACATTGGGTTCTGCGTAGCGTGTGCCATCTGCCCTTGGTGCGGAGGGGCCAGGGTTGAAGTCTAACCCAAATTTCTTCTTGTTCAGCTTCGCAGATTGTTGAGCAAACTGGTAGTTGCGCTTGAACAGATTGTTGTCACGACACCAGAGGAGTGACGACGGATGCGCATCATCAGGCTGTGGTCCTCGGACCATGCATGGGTAGAAGCCTTGAGCAATGGCTTCATCTCTGGTCCTGGGCATGAGATTCTTGAAACGGATGTCCCCCCATGGTCTTCTGATGGCACTTTTCTCAGCATACTCCTGAGTGACGAAGCGGTATTTGAACCACTGTTCTGCCCAATAGCGTCGAATCCATTGGATTCGGGTCTTGCTCTGCCCATAGCTCTCTTCTGGATCTGTTTTGTACATTTCTGCCAAGTCTTCAGGCAGATCTTTGGAAGTTCCCTCACGTCTCTGTCTGCCCCCCTTCCTTGCTGCTGCTTCTGAAGCCATAAACTTTAACTTGAAAGGCTTCAAAACTTTCAAAGGCTTCAAGGGCTTTCTTTTTCTGGACCAACAGGAACTGGCTTCAGGAGAGTTTATGTGATGTTGTAGGAATTCTGCAAATGAATGCAGACTATGAGAACCGAAGGATTCTCCCACGGACATGTACCTGTGATAGCATTAAGGTGCGAGGGAAGGGGAAGAGGTCATATGCATTCTCAGAAGGTTTTGAAGATTAATCAGTTTAGAAGACATTGACCTCATCGTGCGAAGACATTCACTCATAGATAAGAAGTTGGTTCCAGATTTGTACGAACCCACAGATCAGTACAAATGAGGAATCTAACTACTTCATGAAGCACAAGTGAATATACTAGGTAGGTTATGAGATGCAGATTGAGATATCTAACTTGTGTGAAGATAAACTTCTTATGGTAGAAAGTGACAGAACCATGAGATCAAAAGGGGCTGTAAAAAGAAGTTTTATTTACCACACTTGGAACTGCTAGACGGAAATGGGAGATGATGCCGAGCAGTTCAGTCCTCCGTGCCCTAACTTGGCGACGGAAGACACCTACGGCAACGGCGGAGAGGACGATGTCCGTAGTCAGCGTGAGGACGACGTCGGAGAAGTTGCGGCAGCGAAGCGCTTCGTCGCCGGCGTCGTCGAGTGCTAGCGGTGGCGCTAGGGTTCGTGCGAGGGTGGAAGAAGGAGATAGTGACCGCGGTAAGTGTGAACTTATAGGCGCAGGGGCGGCACTGCGCTATTACTCAGGTGCCCCTAGCGATTCGCATTTGAGTAGTACGTGGCCATCATGCGGTATTTTGGGGGCAGTTCCACATCCCACGCACGCCTGGATTGTCGGGCGGTCATTCCTGCTTCTCCGGATTTTATGTGGAGGAAAGAGCATTGAAAACGGACTTTATGGTTGTTTCTGTATCTTCTGCTGACAAGGACGCAGTGAAGACATTCGACAGTTCCAATAGAATGCATATGACTTGGAGAGATAGAATTTTAGATACAAAGCATAGAGAGATTAGGGTCCGATCACATTCACTTAGTTGAAAAGATTCAACCAAGAAGACATAGCTATAAGTGAATGATGTAGAGGACAGAACACTAGTATATATATCTATATAATCAACGTAGTGAAGATAATCATGAAGACATGTTGAGTTCGAAGCCAAACCAAATGTGAAGATATTTCAAGGTAACACCATGAGTGAAACACTTCAAAATTGAACGTTTGGTGGTGGCGTTACCCACCGTATAGGAAGTATTAGACCCAGACACGGCACACAATTATCGTGGCGCTCCAAAGTCAAATTCCACATTAATGTATTCACACTTAGAATGTATGTCTTCATTGATTGAAGATATACTTTACTTTGTGTGTTGCACATCTAAGTCATCATATGCATAAGTGTTAGGATGTGTGCCTGATCACAGGATATTTAGCTCACACCGTAACTTGCAAAACCTCTTCTCATCCAAGGGCTTGGTGAAGATATCTGTCAATTGTTCTTCAGTGTTGACGTGTATGATATCAATGTCTTCCTTCACAACATGATCTCTGAGAAAGTGATGACGAATTTCAATGTGCTTTGTCTTCGAGTGCTGAACTGGGTTGTTGGCAATCTTGATGGCGCTTTCGTTGTCACAGTAAAGTGGCCCTTGCTTCAGATGAATGCCATAGTCCTTGAGTGTTTGCTTCATCCACAGAAGCTGAGCGCAGCAAGATCCAGCAGCCATGTATTCAGATTCAGCAGTGGAGAGAGATACACAGTTCTGCTTCTTTGAAGACCAACATACAAGTGATCGTCCTAGAAAATGACATGTGCCTGATGTAGACTTGCGATCAACTTTGTCACCAGCATAATCAGCATCCGAAAATCCAACCAAATCAAACTCTGAGCCCTTGGGATACCATAATCCTAGAGTTGGGGTGTGAGCCAAATATCGAAGAATTCGCTTCACAGCTAAGTGATGCGACTCCTTTGGTGCCGCTTGAAATCGAGCACACATGCAAACACTAAGCATAATATCTAGCCTAGATGCACATAAATAAAGCAAAGAACCAATCATGGAGCAGTATACCTTTTGATCAAACTCTTTACCATTGTCGTCAGGACCTAGATGATGTTTGGCTGGCATTGGTGTTGTGAAGCCTTTGCAGTCTTGCATACCGAACTTCTTCAGGCAATCTTTGAGATACTTCTCTTGAGATATGAAGATGCCATTGCGTTGTTGTCGTATTTGAAGACCAGGGAAGAACTTCAGCTCCCCCATCATGGACATCTGATATTGCTCTTGCATCATATATCCAAACTCTTCACTGTACTTCTGATTGGTGCAGCCGAAGATAATGTCATCCACATATATTTGGCACACAAACAGTTCACCATCATATGTCTTCGTGAAAAGAGTGGGATCTAGGGAACCAGGTATGAAGCCTTTGCTCTTCAGAAAGTATTTGAGTGTGTCATACCAGGCCCTGGGGGCTTGTTTGAGGCCATACAGTGCCTTGTTGAGCTTGTATACCATGTCAGGATGTTTTGGATTTTCAAAGCCAGGCGGTTGCGCAACATACACTTCTTCTTCAATCTTGCCATTGAGAAAGGCACTTTTCACATCCATTTGATATAGAAGTATGTTATGATTATTTGCATAGGCCAGCAGTATGCGTATGGCTTCAAGCCTGGCGACAGGGGCAAATGTTTCATCGAAGTCAATGCCCTCCACTTGAGTATATCCTTGAGCAACGAGACGAGCTTTGTTTCTGACAACTTGACCATGCTCATCTTGCTTGTTGCGGTATATCCATTTGGTGCCTATTATGTTGTGCTTCCATGGATCAGGACGCTTGACCAGTTCCCATACATTATTCAGTTCAAACTGTTGAAGCTCTTCTTGCATAGCTTGAATCCATTCAGGTTCCATGAAGGCTTCTTCAACTTTCTTGGGTTCTGATATTGATACGAATGCGAAGTGCCCACAGAAATTTGTTAGCTGAGTTTCCCTTGAACGAGTGAGTGGACCAGGTGCATTGATGCTGTCAATTATTCTGTCAATCTGCACTTCATTGGCAACACGAGGATGTACAGGGCGAAGACTTTGCTCTTGCTGATCTGTGTTGTTGTTGGGAGGAATGTCTTCAGGCTGAGCATTGTCTTCATGTTGATCAGGTGCTGCGATGATAAGTTCTTCTTCAGGATGAGCTTCAGAAGGTATAATCTCTCCAGTTCCCATTAGCTTGATTGATTCCTAGCTGGAATCTCATCTAGCACATTTGGCAGTTGCTCTCTTTGTGAACCATTTGTCTCATCGAACCGCACATCCACTGTTTCAACCACTTTGTAATGAAAGAGATTGAAGACTCTGTAGGAGTGTGAATCCTTTCCATATCCAAGCATAAAGCCCTCATGTGATTTTGGTGCAAACTTTGAGGTGTGGTGTGGGTCCTTGATCCAGCACCTTGCGCCAAATACTCTGAAGTAACTGACATTTGGCTTCTTGCCAGTTAGGAGCTCATAAGATGTCTTGTTCAGAAGCTTGTGAAGATAAACACGATTGATTGTATGGCATGCACTGTCAATGGCTTTAGTCCAGAATTTTCTTGGAGTCTTGTATTCATCTAGCATAGTTCTGGCCATCTCAATGAGTGTTCTGTTCTTGCGTTCGACGACGCCATTCTGCTGTGGCGTGTACGGAGCTGAGAATTCATGTGTGATGCCCAAGGTATCAAGATATGTATCAAGGCCCGTGTTCTTGAATTCAGTGCCATTGTCACTTCTGATGTGCTTTATCTTGGCGCCAAAATTGTTCATAGCTCGATTGGCGAAGCGTCTGAAGACATCCTACTCTTCAGTCTTGTAAAGGATTATGTGCACCCACGTATATCTAGAATAATCATCAACAATGACAAAGCCATAGAGGCAAGCAGAAGTAGTAAATGTTGAGTAGTGAGTGGGACCGAAAAGATCCATGTGGAGCAGTTCGAAGGGTTGTGTAGTAGTCATGATTGTCTTCGAAGGATGTTTTGCCCTTGTCATTTTCCCTGCTTCACAGGCACCGCATAAGTGATCTTTCTTGAACTTGACGCCCTCGATGCCTATGACATGCTTCTTCTTCGCAAGGGTGTGGAGGTTCCTCATGCCAGCATGCCCACGCCTCCGATGCCAAAGCCAGCATTCTGAAGCTTTTGCAAGAAGACATACTGCAAGCTGTGGCCCTGCTGAGAAATCTACCACGTACAAATCACCTTTCCGATACCCTTCAAACACTAGAGACTTGTCAGATTCCATTAGTACCAGGCAACGATATTTTCCAAACATTACGATCATATTCAAATCGCAAAGCATTGAGACAGACATTAAGTTGAAGCCAAGGGATTCAACAAGCATGACTTTATCCATGTGTTGATCCTTTGAGATTGCAACTCTACCTAGACCCAATACCTTACTTTTACCAGTGTCAGCAAATGTGATGTGGCTCTTGTCGGATGGACGTAATGTTGAGTCCATAAGAAGGCTTCTTTTGCCAGTCATGTGATTTGTACACCCACTGTCAATAATCCATTCTGAAGACTTTGAAGTCGCTGGTATCGTACCCTACAGTGTAGTTAGGGGGATAGGCTTCACGAAGAGAATTGTGAAGCATAAACATTTGACGAACCAGCGGGTTATGAAAACTTAGATCCAGATTAGAACTAATCGGGAAAGTAGCATGCGATTCAGGAACGAGGTACATAACGATGCCATTTGGGCATTTTATCTTGCGCCCCACAAGATTTTTAAGGTCCCCAGCAATAGCATCAGAAGATTTTGTTTTTCTGCTGGAGACCTTTCCGTGCAAAAGAGAGTTAAGCTTTCTTAACCACCCACATCTTCAAGGGTGGCTTAGAAGCAATAAGTCTAAGTGCAGCATCTGAGAATTTTGGCTTTGAAGCCTTAGCAAACAGTTTTGCAGGTGGACAATAATACTCATAGGAATAAGCAGAATAATTTTTGGTCATATGAACATGACGGTTCGATGAACCGCTTTCATATTCATATGCAAAACATTTGCGTTAGTGTGACTCAGGTGAGTCCTCTGATTGTATGAAGCCTTTGGACCGTATGAAGCCTTAGGTCTGAGGTTTGTCTTCTTCAAGTGAGGTGTCATGAAGACATTCACAGGAAGATTTTCTAGACACCTTTTCGGAACCCAGATCTTCTTCATAGGCGGTCCATTCCTGCAGTTAGTACCAATGTACCTGGCAAACACTTCACCATTTTGATTCTTAAACAGTTTATAGTTTACATCAAAGGATTCATCAATAATAATGGGGTTAGCACATGTGAAGCCAGATAAATTGGATGGATCTGCTGAAGTTTCCTTTGCAGCAACCCATGTGGTTTTGGCGTACTGCTCAGGTTTCCAGTAAGAGCCATCTACATTTATTTTCCTTACGAACCCAACACCCTCTCTCCTAGGGTTTCGGTTCAGAATCTGCTTCTTGAGGACATCACATAATGTCTGATGTCCTTTAAGACTTTTGTACATCCCTGTTTCAAGCAATGTCTTCAACCTAGCATTCTCATCAGCAATAGCAGTGGTATCCTCAGCAGAGGGGTTAGTTACCACATCAACAGTTGAAGATATTGCAACAGCAGTAGCAGTGGAACATTCAGCAACGGAAGTAGCATTATCACGCTCAATGCATTTAAGACATGGTGGTTCAAATCCTTCCTGAGTGGGACTAATCTATTCGGCGCGAAGTGACTCCTTTTCCTTTTGAAGATCTTCATGAGCCGCTCTCAATTTCTCAAGTTCTTGCTTCCTTTGAAGATAATCATAGGAAAGCTTTTCATGAGTTGTTGAGAGAGTATCAAGAGGATCTTCAAGTTCCTGATACTTAACGTGAAGGTTTTTTATGTCTTCAATTAAGGATTCAGATTGAGTCATTTCAGCACCCAACATATCATCGCTTCTGTCTAACAGTTTTTGAATATGTTCCATAGCTTTCTGTTGTTCAGTTGCAATTTTAGCAAGTGTTTTGTAGCTGGGTTTTGAATCACAGTCAGAGTCATCGTCACTAGATGTTTGATACCGAGCAGTGCGTGTGTTTACCTTGGCACCGCGGGCCATGAAGCAGTAGGTAGGAGTGGAGTCGTTCTTGTCATTTGCGTCGGTGTCGGTGATGCAGTCATTGTCTTCAGTGTTGAAGATGGACTTGGCGACGTATGCTGTAGCCAGACTCGCAATGCCAGAATCAGACTCCACCTCTGCCTCCTCAGATGCAGACTCCTCCTCTGAATCCATCTCCTTGCCAACAAACGCACGTGCCTTGCCAGATGAGCTCTTCTTGTGTGATGAAGACTTTGAGGAAGACTTGGAAGAAGACTTTGAGTATTTCTTCTTCTTCTTGTCGTCAGAATCATATTCCTTGCTCTTCTTCTTCCTTCTGTTCTCATTGTCCCACTGTGGACACTCAGAGATGAAGTGTCCAGTTTTCTTGCACTTGTGACATGTTTTCTTCTTGTAGTCATGAGCAGAAGCTTCATCATTCCTTGAGCTTGATCGTGAAGATTTTTTGAAGCCTTTCTTCTTGGTGAATTTTTGGAACTTCTTCACTAATATTGCAAGTTCTCTTCCAATGTCTTCAGGATCATCAGAACTGCAGTCAGATTCTTCTTCAGATGAGGAAACAACTTTTGCCTTCAAGGCACGAGTTCGCCCATAGTTTGGACCGTAGATATCTCTTTTCTCAGAAAGCTGAAACTGATGTGTGTTGAGACTCTCAAGTATGTCAGACGGATCGAGTGTCTTGAAATCATGACGTTCTTGAATCATCAGGGCCAGGATGTCAAACGAACTATCAAGTGATCTCAGCAGCGTCTTGACGATTTCATGTTTGGTGATCTCGGTGGCGCCGAGGGCTTGAAGCTCATTTGTGATGTCAGTGAGCCGATCAAATGTGTGCTGGACATTCTCATTGTCATTTCGCTTGAATCGGTTGAAGAGGTTGCGAAGAACACTGATTCTTTGATCTCTCTGGGTTGAGACGCCTTCATTGACCTTGGAGAGCCAGTCCCAGACCAGCTTGGATGTCTTCAAGGCACTCACATGGCCATACTGTCCTTTTGTCAGATGGCCACAGATTTTTTTTTGGCAGTAGAGTCCAGTTGAGTGAACTTCTTGACATCAGCAGCAGTGACACCTTCTCCAGCCTTGGGAACGCCGTTCTCGACGACATACCATAGGTCGACGTCAATAGCTTCAAGATGCATGCGCATCTTATTCTTCCAGTAGGGATATTCAGTTCCATCAAAGACGGGGCAAGCAGCGGAGACTTTGATTATCCCTGCAGTCAACATAGCTAAAACTCCAGGTGGTTAAACCGAATCACACAGAACAAGGGAGCACCTTGCTCTGATACCAATTGAAAGTGCGTTATATCGACTAGAGGGGGGGTGAATAGGCGATTTTTATGAAAGTCTTCAAAACGTGGAAGTTATGAAGACAAACAGCGAAGATTATGCCTATTACTATGCAGCGGAAGTTAGATTACACTAGGCCAGCCATGGTCAAGTATTCAATAGAGTGAAAGCACGACGACAAACAGCTGTAGTGTAATAAGGATCACGTAGGAAGAAGTTATGAAGCCAAACAGATCATACATTCACGTTGTGAAGACAAAAGAGAAAGCAAGCATGCAATGGCTTCTCAACGTGTAACAGTAAGATAAGGAGGTGAAGATGAAACCAGTGACTCGTTGAAGACAATGATATGTTGAACAGTTCCAGTTGCTGTGACAACTGTACGTCTGGTTGGAGCGGCTAGGTATTTAAACCTTAGGACACACAGTCCCGGACACCCAGTCCTGAACACACAGTCCGGGACACCAAGTCCTCACCATATTCTCCTTGAGCTAAGGTCACTTAGTCCTCGCCCAATCACTCCGGTAAGTCTTCAAGGTAGACTCCCAAACCTTCACAAACTTCGTTCACTGGCAATCCACAATGTCTCTTGGATGCTCTGAACGCGACGCCTAACCGTCTGGAGGATTCACAGTCCTCAAGTGTAATAAGTCTTCAGATCACACAGACAAGAAGACTCAAGTGATGCCCAATTTGCTCTGGCTCTGGGTGGTTAGGGGTTTTCTCCTCACTAGGAATTTTCTCTCAAAGGCTTCGAGGTGGGTTGCTCTTAAACGACAAAAGCCGTGCACTGAAATCTGAGCAGCCAACCGTTTATGGTTGTGGGGGTGGGCTATTTATAGCCACTTGGCAACCCGACCTGATTTGTCCGAAATGACCCTGGGTCACTAAGGAACTGACACGTGTCTCAACGGTCAGATTTCAAACTCTCATGGCAACTTTACTTGGGCTACAGGCAAAGCTGACTTGTCTGGCTCTGGACAAGATTCGCTCTCATTTTCTTCACTCGAAAACATAGGTTTTTGATTTAGGCATCACTTCAGTCATTTTGACTGGTTTTCCTGGACCCCACTTAACAGTACGGTGGTTCCTATGACTCAACATAAAAGAAAAAGAACTACGAAAGATCTAAGTCTTCGAGCTCCATATGCTTCATAACGTGTCTTCTTTTGTCATAGTCTTCAAAGTGAATATCTTCATGTACCACCTTTGTCTTCATTGTCTTCATACATTTTAGGGGTCATCTCTGGCAGTAAAACCGAATCAATGACGGACTTCTACCTGTATTATCCTGCAATTCTCACAAACACATTAGTCCCTCAACTAGGTTTGTCGTCAATACTCCAAAACCAACTAGGGGTGGCACTAGATGCACTTACAACCCTCCCTTGGTCCGAATAGGACAAGGATAGGGGGCCGGCCCCTCTCTCTCTTTTCCCCCCTCCGCGAATCCTCTTCCATCTAGGATTGGGGGGGGGGGAATCCTACTCCCAGAGGCACCCCGGAGACACACAAGTTGATCCACGTGATCTTATTCTTAGCCGTGTGCGGCGCCCCCAGCCACCATAGTCCTCGATAATATTGTAGCGGTGCTTAGGCGAAGCCCTGCAGCAGTAGTACATCAAGATCGTCACCACGCCGTCGTGCTGACGGAACTCTTCCCCGACACTTTGCTGGATCGGAGTCCGGGGATCGTCATCGAGCTGAACGTGTGCTAAAACTCGGAGGTGCCGTAGTTTCGGTGCTTGATCGGTCGGGCCGTGAAGACGTACGACTACATCAACCAAACGCTTCCGTTGTCGATCTACAAAGAGTACGTAGATCACACTCTCCCCTCGTTGCTATGCATCACCATGATCTTGCGTGTGCGTAGGAAAATTGTTGAAATTACTACATTCCCCAACATCAACTTGTTGGAATTCTTGGCCAACTGAACGGGCCGAAGAACAAGGTCACCTTCCTCATGGCTTCGGGCGTGAACCTTGCGGCTATAGTAGTGGCGCAAGGCTTGCTGGTAGCGCGCAGCTCGCACAGCAGCCTGAAGATAATCTTCCTCAAAGAGTGGTAGCATCAACTTGCTGCAATAGCTCTTGCTCAAGCTCGTCATAAGCGAGCACTCAAGGCGACCTGTATATGAGTTCTGTGGGGAGAACTGCTTCTACCCCATACACTAGGGAGAAGGGCATCTGGCCGGTGGCTCGATTCTGTGTCATCCTGATTGACCAAAGAACCGCCGGCAACTCATCAATCCAACACCTTCCGCACTTGTGCAGCCTGTCAAAAGTTCTTGTTTTGAGGCCCCACAGCACTTCAGCATTTGCCCTTTTCGCCTGGCCGTTGCTTCACGGATGAGCAAGAGAAGCAAAACAGACTCTGCTGTCGAGGTCCTGGATATACTACATGAAGGCGCGGCTTGTGATCTGCCGGCCATTGTAGGTGATTTCTCTGTTTGGCACACCAAAATGGCAAACTAGTCCTTTGAAGAACTTGATGGGCGACAGCGCTGTCACCTTTCTCACTGCCTCCACTTCCGTCCACTCTGTGAACTTGTCGCTTGCAACATACAAGTACTCAAAGCCCCCGACAGCATGAGGAAGGGGCCCACTATGTTGACCCCCCAGACCGAAAATGGCCAGGAAAGAAGGATCGTTTGAAGAGCTTGACCTGGCTGATGGAGTTTCTTTGAATGGAACTGGCACTCTTCACACTTGGTTACTAGTGCAGGTGCATCCTCGAGAGCAGTGGGCCAAAAGAAACCTTGCCAGAATGCTTTGTCGGCAAGAGCTCTTGATCCTATGTGAGAGCAACATATGCCTCCATGTATCTCTGCCAATAGCTCCAGTCCATCCTCCCGAGGAATGCACTGCAATTTCATGATGTTTGGTCTTTTCCTGTATAGGACATCGTCCACAAACTAGTACATGCTGGACCGACGGGCTACTTTATCTCCTTCTTCCTGTTCCTCGGGGAGTTCCCTAGTTTGCAAGAACTGAACGGTGTGTTGTGTCCATGCCAGAGCCTGAGGCTCGACTGCAAGGACTAAAGGCATGTGCTCTGCCGTGGGCGCAATTGGCTCTATGGCAAGGGCTTGAGGCCCTACCGGAGCCTGTCACTCCCCAGCAAGCTTGGTGTCCCCGGCAACTTCCTTGCCGACAGCTCCTGGGAGCTCAACGGGAAAGTACTTGTCGGGGCCTGACTTCCTTCGCTTATTCTGCCCTGCCGATGGTTCAATGGATGGCTGAGTTAATTGGAGCACAAAGGTCCCTTATTCCACAGGTAACTTGAGGGCAGCACGTTTTGACAGGTCGTCAGCAATGTTGTTCTCTACTTGCGGAACACCCTCTTCTTGCAGACCATCAAAACGCTCCTCCAACTTCCTCACTTCATCTACATAAGCTTCCATCAACGGGTCATGATAATCCTTGTTAACTTGCTTTCACTACAAAAAAATACACTTCCGTGATGATACGTGTTTGTCACAGTAGGTCACCTTTTTTGTCATGCATGTACATCCATGACGATTTTATGACAGAATCAAGACAGTCATACCTGTGCTATCGTAGAAGTGTTCCATGACATTACCAAAATGATCATCTCGGAAGTGTCCACTTCCATGATGATAAATGGCGCGTCATGAAAGTTCTTTCATCAAGGGTGACCGACACGTGGCATCCACCGTAACGGGTCGCCGTTAAGCTATCGGGTCCGGTTTTGGATCTGATAACCCGTTAACAGCCCAGACCAATGAGGATTTTCCAAATGCAAAATTCTCATTGGTCGGAGGAAACATGTGTTGGCTCATCGTTGGGACAAATGTCATCCACTCATTAGACAGGAGGCGCCTATGATAGGTTGACACGTGGCACAGCCCAACAGTGGCCCATTCCGGTGAAAAAGGCCGGCCCAGTAAAAATTAGTAGGCCGACCCATATAAGGCCTACTTGTGTCAGGTCCATTTAAGCGCACGACCCATACAAGATGTGCCAATTCGGCCCGTCAACGGCCCGTTAAAGATTTGACACCATTGCAGCCCATCATCAGTTCGAGCCCGTTAACAGCCCGCTATATATTTGGGTTCAATATCTGCCCGATGTGATTTCAGCCTGTTAACGGCCCATTCAAGGGATGGGCCAATTTTCAGGATGTACATCTTTCGGCCTTTTAGCGACCCATTTTTTTGTTGGGCCAATTTCCGGCCCGGTGTGTCTTTCAGCCTGTTGTCGGCCCATAAATTAGTTGGGCCATTTGTAGTTAGACCTTAGTTTTGTCCTTTTAGCGACCCATTTAAGTGTTGGGCCAATTCCCGGACTGATGTGTCTTTCAGCCTGCTGACGGCCCATAAATGATTTGGGCCATTTGTAGTCGGACATGAGTTTTAGCTTTTTAACGGCCCATGTGCTTCATGGTCCAATACTAGCTGGTTTCTCTTTTGGCCTGCGAAAGGCCCACAACACAGTTAGGCCATTTACAGTACGACTTGTCGGCCTCTTAGCGGCCCATTCTCTTCATGGTCCAGTACGAGCCCGCTATCTCTTTCGGCCTGCTAAAAGCCCACAATATAGTTGGGCCATATGTAGCTCGACCTTAGTAACAACATGTTAACGGCCCGTGAAATCAAATGGGCCCACCTGTTGCCCGCTTCGATGTCGGCCTGTTAATGACCCGGGAGGTAAGAGGGCCGGCCATTAACTTTCAGCCTGGCAACGGCCCATTAACTTAATGGGCCCACTAAAGTTCTTACATGTCTTTAGTCCCAACTATATAATTTGAGCCCATTACGATGAGCAATTATGCATAGGAACAAAACCGATCAAGCAAAGGTACGGCATACAGGGAAAACCGTTGCACATCCAGCATATATTACAGGAAATTACATCCACTTGGCAATCAAAGATTGATGCCAGTGTGTCCGCGTTCTGGGAACAGGGGTCCCTAGACTTGCCTGCCTGCCGCCCGCAGCGTGGCTCCTCCAGCGGCCCTGTACGGCCCATCTTCACCAGCAAACATTCAAGACCCTCGCGAGGGGCCAAGCCTCGCGAGGCGGACGAGCAAGACCTCCTCAGGGGCGGCCTCACCAGGCTGGCTCGTGAGGGGCGGAGAGATCAAGGCAAGGCAAACCTCGCGATGTTCCAATGACGCAAGCCATGACGATAACGTCAAGGCGGGCACCAGCACGCAAAGTGTCCTCATTTCCTCTTTGGTGTTAAGGATGCAAGTGCAGGCAAGGAGTTCCGAGGCATCCGGCAAAGGTTTCCATATCGGTGCAACAAGACCAAGACCAGCAGGACGGCAGGACGGAGGTCACCGTGGAGCCCAAGACGGCGTCACCACCAGAACCTTTGGCAGGCGAGGACTACTTTTGTCAGGATAAATTGTACTAGTTGTCTCCCTTCAAATTTGGCCATTCTGGGATCCCTTCCCGCTCAATATTTGGGGAGAGGACCAGGGCCTCTATAAATAGGACTAGCCACCACCATAACGGGGAGATGATCCAGATCATCCTCAACCACACAAGCTCACCAAGCACAAGAACACCTCTCCTCAGGAGGTTGTTCTTCCCTTGTAACTGTTCATCCTTAGCCCAAGAGGCAATCCACCACACCACACTAGAGTAGGGTATTACACCACAACGGTGGCCCGAACCAGTATAAATCTTGTGTCTCATGTTCTTTGGGTCCGTCAAGCTAGGCCGTGAGATCGTTGAGTGTGCGAGATAGAGAGGGGGAGATCTTCGTGCGCACCCCAGTGTTCGAACCTCAAGGGTTTTGCCGGAACCCGAAATCTGACATTTGGCGCGCCGAGTAGGGCTGCACCAAAGCTTCCCCTCGACGGCCTCGCCTCTCTGACCGACTCTCATGGACACCGCCTCTCCCCCGACTGGATCGACAAGCGCCCTCTGCGGCGCCGGGGGGTCTCCAGGCCTTCACCCTCGCCTTCCAGCGCCTGCAGTGGCCGCACAAGTTCAAGTCGGAGATGTCGCCCCGTTACGATGGTGCGGCGGATCCGGCGGCCTTTCTGCTAGCGTACGAGGAGGCTGTCCTGCAGGCCGGGGGCGACGACAAGATCATGGCCAACTGGTTTCCGATGGCCCTCACTGGAGTGTCGCGCGTTTGGCTCCTCCATCTGCCAGAATCTTCCGTGGGCTCTTGGGAGGAGCTGCGCGACCTCTTCATCGCGTGCTTCGGGGGATCGGCACCCCCGGTCGTCGCGGCCCTCCTCAGTGGCTCATAGGCCCCACCCTCGGACCATCACATAAAGCCGTTCTTTTGCCAGATCGGCGCCGCCTCCACACGGCAGGGGGCTCCCCAAGGGTAGGCGGCGCCAAAGGCTGACCTGATCTTCGACTTTGGAGATTACCCCGTCAACACCGTCAGTTCGGATGTGCTTTCGATGCTTTGCACGCCGACCATATGGAGTGCAGCCGTCACCAAGACCATCATCGACGGCGGCACCGGCCTCAACCTGCTCTCTGTGGAGGCCTTTAGTCTCCTTCACATACCGCTCGAGTGGCTCCGCCCCAACCGGTCCTTCTCTGGAGTCGGCGGCGGCCCCTCCAACCCCCAGGGGTAAATCCGTCTCCCCGTGACTTTCTGCATGCGTGACAACTACCGCATCGAGCTAATCGACTTCGACATCGGCCACATCGGTTTGCCATATAACGCCATCCTCAGGTACCTAGCGCTGGCCCAGTTCATGGAGGCGACCCATCCTGCCTACAACCTCATGAAGATGCCACGAAGCAATGGCGTCCTTACCGTGGCCGGGGACACCAAGGAAGCTATGGCGGCCCTCAAGCTAGGCTTCAGGGCCACGGTGGTAGCTTGCTCGGCCGACAAGGCCATGCCCAGGGCCAAGGGGGCTGCTCCGACCAAGAAAAATAAGTTGTTCACTCAAGTCCAGGCCAAGACAAAGCAGATACCAGTCGACGTGGACGGGGCCTCTGGCGCTAACTTTATCATAGGCGCCGACCTTGCCCCAAATCAAGAGAAGGAGTTGTTGGACTTCCTGCGAGCGAACAAGGAAGTATTCGCATGGGAGCCCAAGAAGCTAGTTGGGGTCCCAAGAGGAGTAATTGAACATCATCTGAGGGTGTGCCCCAATGTGCGCCCTGTGAAGCAGAAGGCGAGGCGGCAATCCACGGAAAAGCAGTCCTTCATCCTTCAGGAAACCCGCAAGCTGGAGGCAGTAGGTGTCATTCGCGAGGCCCGATACCCAGAGTGACTGGCAAACCCAGTCGTTGTGCCGAAGAAAGGAGGAAAGGAACACATGTGTGTCATCTTCACCAACCTCAACAAGGCCTGCCCTCAAGACCCATTTCCGCTACCGCACATCGACCAGATTGTCTACTCCACCGTGGAGTGTGACCTGTGGAGCTTCCTGGATGCATTCTCAGGATACCACCAGATCAAGATGGCAGTGGAAGATGTGGAGAAGACATCTTTCTTAACCCCATGCGGGGTATACTCCTATACTTGCTTGCCATTCGGACTGTGCAACGTAGGAGCAACCTTCCAGCGGCTGATGCACATCGCCTTGGGGCGGCCGCTCGGGAGGAACACTGAGGCCTATGTCGACGATATTGTGGTAAAGTCTCGGGAAGCAAGAACTTTGATTCAGGACCTGCAGGAGACCTTCACAAGCCTGCGCCAGGTGGAACTGCAGCTCAATCCAGAGAAGTGCGTGTTTGGTGTACCTTCCGACAAGCTGCTGGGCTTCCTCGTATCCCACAGAGGGGTCAAGGCCAACACGGAGAAGGTCAAGGCAATCGAAGACATGAGTCCACCACAAAATCTCAAGGAGATGCAAAAGCTTGCAGGCTGCATGACTTCGCTGGGGCGCTTCATCTCCAAATTGGGGGAGGGCGCCCTGCCATTCTTCAAGCTGGTGAAGAAGAAGGGTCCATTCGAGTGGACCCCCGAGGCCGACCTAGCATTTCAAGACCTCAAGAGATACTTGACCAGTCCGCCGGTGATGGTAGCGCCTCGTCCTCGCGAGCCCTTGGTACTCTACCTATCTGCCACACCCCATTCTGCTAGCGCGGCGCTGGTGGCCCTCAGAGAGGAGCCCCAAGTAAAGGGGGCGCCAAATGAAACCGCCAAGCCGGATAAGGCTCCACACCCCCAAGACGATGTTCCTAAGGCAGCAGCTGGACCGGCTAGTCGTCAAGCCACAGGAGCTGGAGATCCACAGGAAACACCTTAGTCCCTGGGAGCCAGAAACTCCGTCGGCTCTCCCACCCTTGTAGAGCACCCAGTATACTTCGTCAGCACAGCTCTGCGAGATGCGAGAGTGTGATACCCCATGCCTCAGAAGCTCTTGCTCGCGCCCTGGTGGCCTCGCGTAAGCTGTGCCACTACTTCTAGGGTCACCCCATCAAGGTCGTCTCAGCCTACCCGTTGGAGAGAGTGCTCAAGAGCCCCAATGCTGCGGGGAGAGTCGCCGAGTGGAACACCGAGCTGCAAGTGTTTGACTTGGAGTTCAGCATAACCAGGGTCATCAAGGGGACCGCGCTCGCCGATTTTGTGGCAGAATGGACCGATACACCGGAGCTCAAAGTAGGCGAAAACCGATCCCTCTCACCAGGGAATGAAGCGCCAGATGGCTGGGTCATGTACTTCGATGGCACGTTCACGTGCCAGGGTGCAGGGGCTGGAGCCGTACTCATCTCTCACACTCAAGAAAAACTTTACTACGCCATGCAGCTCTGCTTCCAGCGGGGCGAGAAGGTCTCCAACAACATCGCAGAGTATGAGGGCCTCATGCCCGCCTCAAGGCGGCGGCCCTAGGGGTTAAGCGCCTCACCATCAAGGGAGACTCGCAGCTCCTCGTCAACTTCTCCAACAAGGTGTACGAGCCAAAGGACGAGCACATGGAAGCATATCTCGCGAAGGTACGCAAAATGCAGAAGCAGTTCTTGGACCTGGAGCTGCAGCATGTGCCCCCGTGGCCCCAACCAAGAGGCCGATGACATCGCCAGAAGAGCATCCAAGCGGCTGCCCCAAGAGCCTGGCGTCTTCAAGGAACGACTCTTCAAGCCTTCAGCAGCACCTCAGTCTGTGGAGCTAGCGCCACCTCGGGAGGAGCTCCCTCAGCCGCCAGTCTCGGGGGCACCAGCCTACGGCCCGACCTGAGGAGCGCGCCTTCTCTTAGCACTCGAGCCTCAGGAGGGGTGCTGGATCGAGGATCCAAGGCATACTTGATGCAGGGCATGTTGCCAGAGAAGGAGGAAGACGTGGAGCGTGTGGCCCAGCAGGCTACAGCGTACTGCATTCAGGACGGTGAGCTATACAGGAAGCGGCCAAATGATGTTTCTCTGTGGTGCATTTACAGGGAACAGGGGAACGAGCTGCTGGCTGACATACATGGCGGAGACTGCGGGCACCACTCGTCATCATGCACCTTGGTCGGCAAGGCTTTCCGCGGCGGGTTCTACTGGCCCACACCACTCAACGACGCGGCCGAGCTGGTGAAGTCCTGCGAGGCTTGCCAATTCCACGCCAAGCAGATCCACCAGCCGGCTCAGGGCCTCCAGACTATCCTGCTCTCATGGCCGTTCGCGGTCTGGGCACTCGACATCTTGGGTCCATTCCCTCGAGCGCCTGGAGGTTACCTCTACCTCTACGTCACCATCGATTAATTCACCAAGTGGGCGGAAGTGGAAGCCGTCCGCACCATCCCAACCGGGTCAGCAGTCAAGTTCATCAAGGGCATTGTGAGCCGATTTTGGGTCCCTACTCGCATCATCACCAACAATGGTTCACAGTTCACTAGCAATATCTTCAAAACATATTGTGCTAACCTTGGGACGCAGATCTGCTACACCTCCATGGCACACCCCAGGAGCAACGGCCAAGCCGAACGCACCAACGTGGAAGTCCTGAGGGGTCTCAAGACTAGGACCTTCAAGAAGAAGCTCGAGGCCTGCGACAAGGGCTGGCACGACGAGCTCCAGTCCATGTTGTGCTCCATCCGCACCACCGCCACCAGGCCAACAAGCGGAACCCCGTTCTTCTGAAAGTGCAACTATCCCTAGGTGGTTTTGGTAATTCATAACAACATATAGCTCATTGAGCTAATGCTATTCCAAGATGATTATTTCAGGAAAGCTCAATGATTGGCATGGCATGGGTGTGAAAGTGGAACCCTCAAAATGCTAAGGACAATGGATTGGCTCAAGCTCAAAAGCTCAAGACTCTTCATTTTATATTTTAGTGATCCAAGATCACATTGAGTCCATAGGAAAAGCCAATACTATTAAGGAGGGATGAGGTGTTGCTTAATGAGACTCTTGCTTCATGTGCTTAGTGACACGCTCCAAAACCCTCAACTACTTTCCCATATCCACATATGACCAAAACTCTAAGCCAAACTCGGTCCTACCGATTCTTCCTATCCGGCGCCACCGAGTTTCACTTGTCATTAGCCACTGCCAAACCCTAGCAATTCGGTTCTACCGATAAGGATCTCGGTCCCACCGAGATGGGGTTGCAAACTCTCTGTTTCCCTTTCGTAACTTTTTGGTCCCACCGAAAGAGCGAATCGGTCCCACCGAGATTGCAATGTAAACTCAGTGTTTCCCCTTTGTAACTTTTCGGTCTCACCGAAAGAGCAAATCGGTCCCACCGAGTTTGCCTGACCAACTCTCTGGTTAGCTAATTACCAAATTCGGTCTCACCGAGTTTGTGTAATCGGTCTCACCGAGATTACGTTATGCCCAAACCCTAACCGAATCGGTCCTACTGAGTTGCATGTCAGTCCCACCAAAATTCCTAACGGTCACAAGGTTTACTATTTCGGTCAGACCGAGTTTATTGATTCGGTCCCACCAAGATTGGAAAACTGTGTAATGGTTGGATTTTGTGTGGAGGCTATATATACCCCTCCACCTCTTTCTCATTCAGTGAGAGAGCCATCAGAACACACACATCATTCCAACTCATATGTTCTGAGAGAGAACCACCTACTCATGTGTTGAGACCAAGACATTCCATTCCTACCATATGAATCTTGATCTCTAGCCTTCCTAAGTTGCTTTCCACTCAAATCTTATTTCCACCAAATCCAAATCCTATGAGAGAGAGTTGAGTGTTGGGGAGACTATCATTTGAAGCACAAGAGCAAGGAGTTCATTACCTACACACCATTTGTTACTTCTTGGAGAGTGGTGTCTCCTAGATTGGCTAGGTGTCACTTGGGAGCCTCCGTCAAGATTGTGGAGTTGAACCAAGGAGTTTGTAAGGGCAAGGAGATCGCCTACTTCGTGAAGATCTACCGCTAGTGAGGCAAGTCCTTCGTGGGCGATGGCCATGGTGGGATAGACAAGGTTGCTTCTTCGTGGACCCTTTGTGGGTGGTTGCTTCTTCGTGGACCCTTCGTGGGTGGAGCCCTTCGTGGACTCGCGCAACCGTTGCCCTTGGGTGGAGCCCTGTGTGGACTCGCGCAACCGTTACCCTTCGTGGGTTGAAGTCTCCATCCACGTGGATGTAGGATAGCACCACCTATCCGAACCACGGGAAAAACATCCGTGTCTCCAATAGCGTTTGAATTCTCCAAACCCTTCCCTTTATATTCTTGCAAGTTGCATGCTTTACTTTCCGCTGCCAATATACTCTTTGCATGCTTGCTTGAATTGTGTGATGATTGCTTGACTTGTCCTAAAATAGCTAAAATCTGCCAAGAACTAAAATTGGGAAAAGGTTAAGTTTTTATTTGGTCAAGTAGTCTAATCACCCCCCCTCTAGACATACTTTCGATCCTACATCTTCCTCGTCTACGGAGCATAAGCGGTTCTCTCACACAAGGTCAAGCATTGGTTTCACAACCTAGGAGAGTATGGCGTCTAGCGAGGGAAATTATCACCGTAGAGGTCCTTACTTTGATGGTACTAATTTTGCTAGTTGGAAGCATAAAATGGAAATGCATATTCTTGGACATAACCCCGCTATTTGGGCTATTGTGTGTGTTGGTTTGCAAGGTGACTTCTTTGATGGGAGAGAACCAAACCGTGAAGCTACCGCGGATGAGTTGAAGATGTTGCAATACAATGCTCAAGCTTGTGATATTATCTTCAACGGATTGTGCCCCGAAGAATTCAACAAAATCAGCCGCCTTGAGAATGCAAAGGAAATTTGGGACACTTTGATTGATATGCACGAAGGTACCGACTCCGTCAAGGAATCCAAGTTGTATGTGCTTCAAAGCCAACTTGACAAGTTCAAGATGAAGGATGGTGAAGGTGTCGCTGAAATGTACTCTAGGCTTGCTCTCATCACAAATGAGATTGCCGGCTTAGGAAGTGAAGAGATGACTGATAGATTCATCATCAAGAATATCCTAAGAGCCTTGGATGGAAAATATGATACCGTGTGCACATTGATCCAAATGATGCCCAATTACAAAGATCTCAAGCCAACGGAAGTGATTGGAAGAATTGTTGCTCATGAGATGTCACTTAAGGATAAAGAGGAACTTCACAACAAGTCAAGTGGTGCCTATAAAGCCTCATGTGAAGCCCCTACATCATCAAGTGAGAAACAAGACTTCAATGAAGAATTGAGCTTAATGGTGAAGAACTTCAACAAGTTCTACAAGAATAGAAGCAAAGATAGAAGCTCCAAATCAAGGTCCTACAATGACAAAAGATCTTCTAGTCGAGAGCGAAACTGTTACAATTGTGGAAGACCCGGACACTATTCCAATGAGTGTACGGCTCCCTACAAGAGAAGAGAAGATTCTCCAAAAAGAAGAAGCAAGGAATCACCACCAAGAGAGAGAAGGAGTAGAGATGATCGTTATGAACGAAGATACTCACGGAGAAGCAAGGATTCAGAAAGGAAGGAAAAATCATCAAGGAGCTACACAAGACGAAGACATCAAGCTCATGTTGGTGAATGGGTATCCGGCTCCGACTCCGACAGCCACTCCGAGAGAAGTTATCACTCCGACTCCGAAGATACTCAAGATGAAGGTGTTGCCGGTCTAGCACTTGTGTCAACCAACTCCTACGACATATTTGACTCACCAAATGAAGGAATTGGAAGATGCTTCATGGCCAAAGGTCCTAAGGTAACACACCCCGAGTATGTTGATTTCAATAGTGATGAAGATGACTTGTTAGGTGATGATTTGCTTGGTGACAACTCTAGTGATGAATACTATGATGAAAGACCAATTAATCATGCTAATCAAGATAAAACGAATGACAATGATAAGGAGAAGATTGAGGCCCTAACTAAAGAACTAAAAACTCTTAAGTTAGCTCATGACACTATCTTCGAAGATCATCGAGAACTTTTGAGAGCTCATGAGAAACTACGCTTTGAAAAGCTCAATCTTGAGCAAGAGCATGAGTTCTTAAAGGCAATCAATGATGATCTCCGCAAGAAAAGTTCTTCTTACATTGCCAAGCGTTTACTCTTATCCACTTACATGCCTCAAGTGAAGTCTAACAAGAAAGATTCTTCCTCTAGCAGTAACAATGATCATGTTAAATCCAATATTGTTGCTTCTAGTAGTTCTCTTGATTCCACTAATAATTCTCTTAGCCAAGTTACACTTGAGCAAGAAAATAGCTTATTGAAGGGAATTATAGAGAAAGGAGTGTACAAAAGCCTTGCCGGGAGTAAGCAATTCGAGGAAATTGTGCGCAAGCAAGGAATGCACCGGAAGAATCAAGGTGTTGGTTTTGAACGAAAGTTCAATGCCAATGGAGTTGAGTGGGAAGAAGATCAATACCCGAAGACAAAGTTTGTCCCTCAACAAGAGAAGTATACTTCTTTCAAAGGGACACAAGCTCAAGATGATCTTCCACCACAAGACTACGAGCAAAAAGGCAAGGACAAGCTTCAAGAGGAGATTGATGCATTTGAAGAAGCTCCTAAGACCTTAGTCAAGTGGATTCCCAAGACTTCTTCAAGTTCCACTTCATCAAGTACGACTACAACTCCAAGGATTCCCATCAAGATGATGTGGATCCAAAAGAAGAAGAACTAGAGAGTTCTTGAGGGTGACTCCGCCAACATACTTCACTCTTATCTTTTTGGCAAGAACAAGTGCAATCAACTTCCACATCTTGCACTAGTTCAAGGAGTCACAAACCCTCTTGTTGGTAAGACAAGGGACAAGGTAACCTAAAAAGCTTTCATGGACATCATCTTTTGTGTGCATCACTCTATGTCTATGGATATCCATGTTTGTTCCTTGTGGGACTAACCCATGTAGGTATTGAAAGTGCAATTCACTCAAATGGATAGCTCCAAGAGATCTACATCAACATTGAGCATCCACATCTTCAATGTCTACATGAAGTCATCATCGACAAAACCCAAGGTTAGTTCATCCCTCCTAGGGGGGATATCACATCTAGGGGGAGCTTTACTCTAAGACTTGAGCTAAAGCAACTCTAAAGATGTGAACAAAACAATGCTTTATGTAAAAGTGGTAACCCCACTTGAGCTTAAACGATGAGTATGACCTACGATCAAGTGTTCTCACTTGACTCCTAAGTCAATATACTCATATATAGATGACCTAGTCATCGCAAATTGCTTGATAGATGCTAGAATTGGTTGTGCATGCTTTGCCACATATTTCATTTGCTATCTTATTGTGTGAGCATGCTGATTGCATATTTTACTCATTCGAGGACATCCACTTGTTGCTTTGATTGTTTGGCTTTATCTTCTTTTGCCAAGTGGATGGACAAGAATGCCTAAGAACCTCCTCTAGATATCTATGCTTTTCTCGTCTCAAACTCTATTCATGCTGCATCACAAAATTTGATCAAGTCAGATTCGAACCACTCTGTGTGAGGAGTGCTCGGAGTCCCCGATTCGTCATAGACTTAAACTTCCAAAACCTCTTTATGATTCTCGGTCTGACCGATACTCCACTTTCGGTCCTACCGAGATCATTAAGTTGATCTAAGTTTTCAATCTCGGTGCAACCGATTTGAACCTTTCGGTCTCACCGAGTTTCAGTAACTGCACGCAGTTATGAATCTCGGTGCCACCGAGTTGTTCAACTCGGTCACACCGACAGGGTCGGGCTATATATAGTCACGGGCAAAATTTGGAAATTTCTCCGAACCCCTTCGCCCGCGCGATAGCCTGCTCTGCCCCCAAGGTCTCCGGATCGTCCTCTCGCCACCAGCAGCCTCCAGTCGCTGGTCTCCGTCGCCGTCAACGGAATTTCTGCCCTGCAGTTGCCGCCGTAGCAATTCCCCGCCGAGCTAGGGTATGGACTTGATCTTTGTGCTATTCCTCAATCTGATTCCTAGCACATTGTGATCATATTGTTTCTGGCCACGTTTGATAAACTTCTATCCAGTCCAAACGCTCATAGATTAGGTTTGATTCGAAAATTCTAGGTTAGGTTTCCGCCGAAACCATCTCAGACCCACCGAGTTGAAAAACTCGGTCCCACCGATTTGCCTTATGCCATTGCACAAGTGAGACTCGGTCTGACCGAGAATTACTTATCGGTGTGACCGATTTTTGAACTCAGTGAAACCCTAGCAGTCTCGGTGCCACCGAACTATGACTCGGTCCTACCGAGTTCACTAGTTTAGGTTCCAAAACTGCTTCGGTATCACCGAGTTTGAAAATCGGTAGATCCGAGATGATTTCAGTGGGAAACTAAAACTAAGTTTTTGGATTATTCTTTTGCAAAAATCTCTGCTTTTGTGATGCTCATCCACTCTATCTCATCCATAATCTATTCACAGGGTCAGCAGTCAGTTTGCAACATGTCTGATCAAAGTGACAGCCAAAACCTCTCAGAGCCGCAAGTGGTGATGAGTGAGGGCACTAGCCCCTCAAGTTCTTCAGATGATGGCAGCAGGAGCACCACCAGCAATCTGCCTAAGGCTGCCACACGTCAAAGGAAGAAGAGAACGTCTGATTCTGAAGATGAGGACTATGTGGCAGAGGAAGAGGCCACTTCCAAGAGAGTTGAGCCAGCTCAAGGCTCAAAGCCAGGACTGAAAGTCAAGAGGCCAGCAGGCAGGCAGCCCATGTCAAAGGCTAGAGCCTCAACTGAGAAGCCTGCTCCCATTGAGCCCATTGCTTCTGAGGGCAAAAAGAGGAAAGAGAGGGTGAAGAAGACTTTGGCTAGAGTCCTTGGCAAGGCCTCCATCATGGTAGAAGAGGAGGAGGAAGAAGAGGTTGCTGCACCAGCACCCAAGGCAGCCAAACTTATGGGAGATGCCATAAGGTCAGGAACAGCTGCATCCAAGCCCAAGGAAGCACCCAAGGCTGCATCTAAGCCTTAGACAGCACCAAAGAGAAACACAAGGAGTATACCTGCTGCAGAAAAGAACAAGGCCCCAGTGCCTGAAGCTACTGAAGAAGAGGAAGAGAGTGTCCTTAGAAAGCTCAAGCCCAAGATCCCAGACCACAATGATGCTCATCCTGTGGCTGAGGATATGAAGCTCAGGAGAGATTCAGGGCTGAGGAAGTGGAGAGAAGCAGATCCATATGCTTCTAGGAGAAGGACTGCCGTGGACTACAGATTTCACACCAAGGAGCAGCAAGATTTCTACGAGACTGTTTTGCTTGACAAGAAGCCAATCGTTTGTGACATGAGATGGGTCGACTGGACCTACATGAAGGAACATGAAGAGTACTACCCCGGAGTTTATGACAGCTTTAGTGCATGTGGAGTTGCAGATTTTGTTGGGCAGAAGCTCACAAAGTGGAATGAGGAGCTAATCATGCAATTCTACTCCACAACACACTTCTACCCGGATGGAAGGATCACATGGATGTCAAAGGGTACAAGGTACCAATCCACTGTTGAGGAATGGGCGAAGTTGATCAATGCCCCAGAGGAACAAGCAGATGACTTGGACATTTACGCTAAGAAGAAGATGGATCATAACTCCATGTCAAATATGTACAAGGAAATTCCCAATGAAGCTCTTGACACATTCAAGTTTGGCTCAGTGCATTATCTGCTATCAGGATTGCCTATGATCAACTGGATCCTTAGGCACACCCTTCTGCCCAAATCTGGAGATCACAAGATGATCAGAGGTCACGCGATCAATTTGCTTCATGTTTTTGACGTGCCTCAAAAATTCAAAGTTATGAGCCTTATAGTGGAAACGATCAAAAGGACTGCGGCAGATCAGAAGAGGAGCTGTGGATATGCCCCTCAGATTCAGGAGCTCATCAACTCCAAGATGGGCACGGGCGTATATTTGTTGGATAAGGAACACCTGCCCATCTGTCCAGATTTTGAGGAAAATGAAGTTGTGATGACAGAGAACGAGCCATCATCTGCCCAAGCATTTGCAAAGAAGGAGAAGGCGAAGAAGGAAAAAGCTGCCAGGATGCCTACTCAAGCGGAGGCATCTGATTATTTCTTGAAGACCAAACAAGAGCAGCTCGGTTACTTGATTGCATCCACGCTGAGAATTGAGCAAAGTCTGGCCAACCTCACTAAGAATCAGCAGAGCCTAGAGAGAATCATGGAATAGAAGTTCTATGACTTGGATGTCAAGGTAACGGAAGTTCAGTCTACAGTGGAGTAGCTCGAGGAGGACATGAATGAGAGGAGAGGCAGGACCACGACTCATGCTTTTTCTAGAGTGCCACGAGGCCCGAGGTCGTCTGCCGTGCCAGTTGCTGACACCAGAGCCACCACCTCAGCACCAGCTACAGCCTCAGCTCCAGCATCTACTTCAGCTCCAACTCCAGCGACTACTTCAACATCTACAGAAGCCTTCGTCCTTGGAGTGATCCGGACTCCACCACCACCTGAAGATCAAGCCTGAGCGTCGATCTAGTGCTATGCATTTTCTAGGAACTTTTTGGTAACTTGTTGCCAAAGGGGGAGAAGATGTATAGATCATAGGCTTCGAGAGAGAGTGTGTTGCTTTTGTCTCTTGCTTTATTTGGTGGTTTTTCGAACTTTGTTTGCTTGTCTGTGAGATACTACGTCCTTATGCTTGTGAGACATCGATGATCATGTGTTTGATCATAAGCTACACTTAATGTTTGCTTAACGCTTGCTTAAATATTATCATTCTATCTATTGTGATCATTCACTATTCTTGGTGATGAGTGCATGTATTTCAATCTTATCATTTTGAGCGCTCCACCAAGATGTATGTGACATGGAAGAGTAACCCATGACTCTAACTCTTTGTGCATTTGCAGTCCAAAGCAAATTTTAAATATGCACAAATTTAGGGGGAGCTCTTACTTATCACATACTTCTCAAAGCGACGATATATTTCATGCTTATTATCATTTGTCGAAGCTTTGATCTATATGTTGTCATCAATTACCAAAAAGGGGGAGATTGAAAGTGCAACTATCCCTAGGTGGTTTTGGTAATTCATAACAACATATAGCTCATTGAGCTAATGCTATTCCAAGATGATTATTTCAGGAAAGCTCAATGATTGGCATGGCATGGATGTGAAAGTGGAACCCTCAAAATGCTAAGGACATGGATTGGCTCAAGCTCAAAAGCTCAAGACTCTTCATTTTATATTTTAGTGATCCAAGATCACATTGAGTCCATAGGAAAAGCCAATACTATTAAGGAGGGATGAGGTGTTGCTTAATGAGCCTCTTGCTTCATGTGCTTAGTGATATGCTCCAAAACCCTCAACTACTTTCCCATATCCACATATGACCAAAACTCTAAGCCAAACTCGGTCCTACCGATTCTTCCTATCCGGCGCCACCGAGTTTCACTTGTCATTAGCCACTGCCAAACCCTAGCAATTCGGTTCTACCGATAAGGATCTCGGTCCCACCGAGATGGGGTTGCAAACTCTCTGTTTCCCTTACGTAACTTTTCGGTCCCACCGAAAGAGAGAATCGGTCCCACTGAGATTGTGATGTAAACTCAGTGTTTCCCCTTTGTAACTTTTTGGTCTCACCGAGTTCCACTCGGTCTCAATGAAAGAGCAAATCGGTCCCACCGAGTTTGCCTGACCAACTCTCTGGTTAGCTAATTACCAAATTCGGTCTCACCGAGTTTGTGTAATCGGTCTCACCGAGATTACGTTATGCCCAAACCCTAACCGAATCGGTCCTACCGAGTTGCATGTCAGTCCCACCGAAATTCCTAACGGTCACTAGGTTTACTATTTCGGTCAGACCGAGTTTATTGATTCGGTCCCACCGAGATTGGAAAACTGTGTAATGGTTGGATTTTGTGTGCAGGCTATATACAACCCTCCACCTCTTTCTCATTCAGTGAGAGAGCCATCAGAACACACACATCATTCCAACTCATATGTTCTGAGAGAGAACCACCTACTCATGTGTTGAGACCAAGACATTCCATTCCTACCATATGAATCTTGATCTCTAGCCTTCCCAAGTTGCTTTCCACTCAAATCTTCTTTCCACCAAATCCAAATCCTATGAGAGAGAGTTGAGTGTTGGGGAGACTATCATTTGAAGCACAAGAGCAAGGAGTTCATTACCTACACACCATTTGTTACTTCTTGGAGAGTGGTGTCTCCTAGATTGGCTAGGTGTCACTTGGGAGCCTCCGTCAAGATTGTGGAGTTGAACCAAGGAGTTTGTAAGGGCAAGGAGATCGCCTACTTCATGAAGATCTACCGGTAGTGAGGCAAGTCCTTCGTGGGCGATGGCCATGGTGGGATAGACAAGGTTGCTTCTTCGTGGATCCTTTGTGGGTGGTTGCTTCTTCGTGGACCCTTCGTGGGTGGAGCCCTTCGTGGACTCGCGCAACCATTGCCCTTGGGTGGAGCCCTGTGTGGACTCGCGCAACCGTTACCCTTCGTGGGTTGAAGTCTCCATCAACGTGGATGTAGGATAGCACCACCTATCCGAACCACGGGAAAAACATCCGTGTCTCCAATAGCGTTTGAATTCTCCAAACCCTTCCCTTTATATTCTTGCAAGTTGCATGCTTTACTTTCCGCTGCCAATATACTCTTTGCATGCTTGCTTGAATTGTGTGATGATTGCTTGACTTGTCCTAAAATAGCTAAAATCTGCCAAGAACTAAAATTGGGAAAAGGTTAAGTTTTTATTTGGTCAAGTAGTCTAATCACCCCCCCCTCTAGACATACTTTTGATCCTACATCTTCCTCGTCTACGGAGCATAAGCGGTTCTCTCACACAAGGTCAAGCATTGCTCTACGCGGGTCCTGGTGTTTGATGAAAGGCGGCAGGACGCCATGCGGGGGATGGATCTCGTGCTGGGGGAGGAATGCCACCGTGAAGCCTCGCTCCGAGCTGCAAGGTAACAGCAGGCGCTGTTGCGGTACCACTGTCGGAGCGTCCACTCCAGGACGCTCAAGGTGGGTGACCTTGTCCTGAGGCAGGTGCTCTCCAGGGAAGGGCTGCACAAGCTCTTGGCCATGTGGGAGGGCCCGTTTCTGGTCGCCCACGTCTCTAGGCCTGGCGCCACATGCCTGGAGACGCAGGACGGGGTCCCCATCCAGAATGCCTGGAACATCCAGCACCTCAGGAAGTTCTACCCATGAAGCAAGGCCCGGTGCCTGTGAAGCAAGGCCTAGTGCCTGTGAAGAATCTCCACTCGCGACACTCTCACGTAGTAATGAGTGGGGCTGCACACGCCCCGGAGTCTCAGGAGTGCCGCCCTTGGGCCTCGGGGGCTCCCTCCCACGACTAGTGGCAACACTTAGCTCCGCGCTGGTGAGAAGACAAGAAGACTAGACTAGGTGCCGGACGCAGCTTTTCATTTGCTTTCTGCAGTTGGCTTGCCCCGGTTTAATAGAAATTTGCTTTCCGATGACGCTGGTTGATCTCGTTCCTTCGATTCTGCCTCTGCTTCTGCCTTCGGTTCTTTGTTTGGCCTGTACCCTCTCTCGCGTCCCTCGCGAGGGGGCTGGACAGGTGCCCCTCAGGCCCTCATGAGCGTTCTATCTATTTTTTGTGGCCCTCATGAGCGTTTTGTCTGTTTTTCGCATGGCACCCTCGTTCGAGCCGCAAGCTGGCGCACCCCCTCGATCCATGCCCCTCGGGTACCGCGACACGAGGCACTGGGTCATGGCCACATGCAGGTGATGCACGCTAGCCAGCAGGCTACAACGACTTGGACCAGGTATGGATCTCCTCGCAAATTTTCACAGTTCCTCCTCATCAGGTGGAGAAACGTGCATCTCGCGAAGCGGGATCTACCTCAAGCGCATTGAGCTAAGTCATTTCACGTGCATGCATAAATCATGATGTTACAACACAGCACAGGAATGACAAACACATCATAACAACCCAGAAATCATAGTTTGTTGCACGCCCCCACGGGGCCCCATACTTGTCTTTCTCTAATGCAGGAAGGAAAGGAAGAACGAAACAAAACCGGGACGTGCTCCTGCGGCAGGTCGTAGGGACGGGCTCATGGCGCTCTCCTGAGCTCAGCCGGACCCTCCTCATGCTTCACCGGAGCGCGACAATGAGCCGACCCGTTGCCACCATCCAAGCGAAGGCATGGCGGCTGGTCGTAGCCGCCGCTGCTAGAGCTGCCACTGGAAGAAGAGTCGCCATAGCTGGACGAGACATGGCCGGGCCTGCCTCCCTCCTCCTCACGACCATCGCCAAGGCCGAGCACCTTGTCGCCATCGTTGTCCTCAGGGCAGCACCCGGCATGGCGACCATCTTCCCCGAACACCCTCACAAAGAGGGTCACATCGCCGTCGCACTTGAAGTGGAGGGCACACCGCCTGCCCAGACTGCGCGCGCACGCGAATGTCTGCCAGCCGCGAGCCAGAACCGCGTTGCCCGTGGCGGAGACCTCCACCACGACCCATGAAGCCCTGCTGGGGCAATCATCTGCCTGCAGCCAGAGACCGCATGGATCTGCGGACGGCAGTTCGCCAACGAAGAACCGCGCGAGCTGAAGCCAGGTGCCAGCCGGGTTCTCCGACCACAAGATGAACTTCGGCATCACCTCCGCCGAGTGGAAGCGCGACCGGGGAGTCCGCGCAAGCACGACACGCCTCACCTCCTCAACAGGGCTGCCATGACCTAGGTGGCTGCCACCATGCGAAGAGACGCCACCGCAGCGGGGGTCACAGTGTGCTTGCGGGGGCGATCGCGCCCCCTCTAGGGCGGCGGTGAGCCAGGCCCCTCCTGGCGAGATTTCCCCTTCTCTGCGGCTGAGAGCCTCTTCACTTGCGCCATGGGCGTCCCTGCTAGCGGTGGAGCAAGGAAGAAGAAGCAGGAGAGGCAAAGAAGAGACGGGTGATGGGGGCTCCGCCCCCGCTTCCCATTTATAGACACGGGGAGGCCAACCGCCGGCCTCCACGATCTAAGGTAATAATGATCTTTTTCCTGCATGCAGCAGGGACCCGTCAAGTCGGGCAGCTGCCGAGGTTGCGTGGGGAAGCGGAGATGCCCACGTATAATCCATCGCCACGCATCGACCAAGGCCGCAGGCTGTTGGGGCCCGCGGCGCTCCGCACTTGCCCTTTGGCTTCGCCTCGAAGCCAAGCCCGAGCGCGCCTTGGGCTCGGGGGCCACCGTCGGCGTTCTGAGAACGGGGGTCCCTAGACTTGCCTGCCTACGGCCCGCAGTATGGCTCCTCCGGTGGCCCCGTACGGCCCATCTTCACTAGCAAACATTCAAGACCCTCGCGAGGGGCCAAGCCTCGCGAGGCGGGCGTCGCAAGACCTCCTTAGGGGCGGCCTCACCAGGCTGGCTCGTGAGGGGTGGAGAGATCAAGGCAAGGAAAACCTCGCGAGGTTCCAATGACGCAAGCCATGATGATCAAGGCCAGGCGGGCGCCAGCAGACACAGTGTCCTCATTTCCTCTTTGGTGTTAAGGAGGCAAGCGTAGGCGAGGAGTTCCAAGGCATCAGGCAAAGGTTTCCATATCGGTGCAACAAGACCAAGATCAGCAAGACGGTAGGACGGAGGTCACCGTGGAGCCCAAGATGGCATCACCACCAGAACCTTTGGCAGGCGAAGACTACTTTTGTCAGGATAACTTATATTACTTGTCTCCCTTCGAATTTGGCCGTTGTGGGAGCCATTCCCGCTCAATATTTGGGGAGAGGACGAGGGCCTCTATAAATAGGACTAGCCACCACCATAACGGGGACATGATCCAGATCATCCTCAACCACACAAGCTCACCAAGCACAAGAACACCTCTCCTCAGGAGGAAGTTCTTCCCTTGTAGCTGTTCATCCTCAGCCCAAGAGGCAATCCAGCACACCACACTGGAGTAGGGTATTACACCACAACAGTGGCCCGAACCAGAATAAATATTGTGTCTCATGTTCTTTGGGTCCGTCAAGCTAGGCCGTGAGATTGTTGAGTCTGTGAGCTAGAGAGGGGGAAACCTTCGTGCGCACCCCAGTGTTCGAACCTCAAGGGTTTTGCCGGAACCCAAAATCCGACACAATGCAAATAAATGAAAATAAGCTAACGATCTACAACGTCACAATCTGCAACCTCAGCGCGGATGACACCCATAAGCATGTGGGCAAGTTCTTGCTGCTTTGCTACACTGTCTCTGAAAACATTGATCAGTTGTTGTTCCGCACGAATGTGCAGCTTTGATTCCTCCACCATTTCCATCATTTCTACAGCCATTAATTGGTTCACAAACATACATTTTTCTGTTGCATTCGAGACATAGGAAACTGAATAGATTCAGATGGCGATTTTGGCAGGCTTGTATTATTGATAGTGGAGAGTGTCTCGACCCCTGCATCATAACATAAATTAGGAGGGGAACCGAACAGAGTAATCATGAGTTATTACCATATTAACTGGCCAAGATTTATTGGAAAGAAACAATGGGGTTGCCTTGCTGTTTTCAGAGTTTGTCTTCTTATCTTTAGTAGCCTGCACCAAATTAACACACTAGCATTGCTATCATTGGCCAGATCAGATAATAGGAAAGAAACATTGACACAACGAACATTTGGGCAACTAGACCACACCAGCCTACACCAAATTAACACAATATGGCACATCTATCATCAGCTAGGTAAGGTAATACGAAAGCAACATTGACACAATGAATGAATGGGCAACCAAAGCAGCACTACAATTCAGTAATGTGCATGATATGAGATAGTACACTCATGCAGCTCAGTATGCAAAACTACTAGGCAGTTTTCCTTACAAAAATCAACATTGTCGCCTTTAACATTTTTCTACAACTGAATTTAGATCAGATAAAGGTTGGACTCACACCGATTAACAAAATACATGCTGATGTAGAAATATAGTGATATACAGCAGGTACTTATATGAGCATTGGAGCACAGAGAATTCCCGCGAGATACTTTCCTCGAATACGACCCCAATGGAGGGAACCTTCTATCATTTAACCTTATTTTCTAAAAGAGAGATGGGTAAGAAACATGTAGAAAATATGATCAGAATGCTATAAAATTTCATGATGCGAGGATACGCACAGGCTTCTTAGAATAGAGTTGACATATTTTCGCTGGACTGGAGTGGACTAGTTCTTTGGCCACTAGAATCTGCTTATTATCAATGGGAGTTGGGTTTGTCTATGCTGGAGCAGTATCTATGAAAACTGGAGTTGGATTATTATCTCCTGGCATTTGGATCTTTTGCAAAGACCTGGTTTGTAACCCTTCAGACTCTAACATAGCTGTCTTCCCCTTGCATGCCTTATATAGAAGAATGGTGCTTCAATTATAAAACATGCTACAGCAAAGATGGAATAGGTACTGAAGAATAGAAAGGTATGACATATTGACATGTATTCCCTCCATCAGGAAAAAAATGGATGGGTCTAGGCGTATTTTAGTTCTAGATACATCCAGTTTTATCCATTTCTGTGACATGTAATCCAGACGAAGGGAGTATGATGTAAGAGCTAGGGATATGACAAGACAACAATGTAAAAAACACTACTTGAATGTAAAATTGTATGCTAGCGGAATACATTACAGAAAAATACTAAGGCAACATATGTGTGTATGATTGGGAAACTAAGATGGCATTGCAAGAGACCACCAGAACAACACTTCAATGTAAAAAAAGAACATTGTATGGTAGACAGATGAAGTACCTACTGATGAATAACAATGCCTAAGATATTGAGAAGCATGATGTCCAAACTAAGTAGATGGCATTGCGATAGAGTAGAATGACAGAGTTGAATTAGAAAACATGTTATCATTAATGGAATAGGTATAGAAAAACAGGAAAGCGTGCCATATTTACATGCATGACCAGCAGGCGAAGCACAAGGCATTGCAACATAGTATATGCACTCTAGGACATTATATGCATGTTGTACCCATATCAAGGGCCAAGTTAGAGCAAGGACCTTATGGGGTGAATAGGATTCAACATCTTTCTGCAAGTCTCGTGAAGAACTGCCTTTACATGTTCCATCATATTGGGTATCATTGACATCAAGTTTTTTTGCCGTTACATTGCTCCGCGAGGTTCTTGTGGATAAATCAGTGTGTGAAATTATATCTCACATACATGGAAGACAACTAGTAGTTAGATTTATGTAATGAGTTCCTGTAGGAGACGACATAAATAGTAGGGCTGGGGTTAACTAGCAGCAATAGGTCTCAAAAACTAAAGGGGGAACACATATGAAAGCTACAGTATATGTATCGTGTGTACTCGAGATTAACTAGATGGCACACAAAAGTATTAAGGAACAACATAGGTTATACTAGAAGTGGTATAATACTATAATCACCCGCCTGTGGGAAGCATTGGTTGATGGATGATAACTATGGAACAGCGTTACCTAAAGAACAAGTCTCTAAGATGAACTATGGAACATCGTTAACTCCTCAACAAGACCTGTAAGAGATCATCTTGAATATACAATGAAATGTGATAATCTATTTTTAATGGTTAGAAGAATAACAAAGCCATAAATGTTGCACACAAGTAAGATGAGGGGACAACCTATCTGGCCGCCATCCATATGAATGAGCATCATGTGCTGACTTGTCGATGGCCCTGCAGTTTTTGTGGCGGTGCATGTTGGGCACGCGCATTCGATGCAGGGAACTGTTGAGTGGGGACTATAGCTCCCTTCTGGTGCATGCTTCGCTTGTTGGAGCAACTGTGGTGAGTCGGAAGACGGTGTGGCTGACGATGGAGAAAACACATAATGTTAAGAACGACACATCTCTCTGATCTGAAGAAATACCCTAAGAGATCAACAGCGAGGTACGAGAGTGGTCACACGTCTATTGACTGAAGACTAAATTGGGGTCACACGATTTTATTTTATTTTGGTACCGTCTGATCTACGCCAGATGGCCTGATGGCCGTCTTGTGCCTCCTGGCTGACACTGTTCGGAATCTTCCTCGAAGAGACAGCAACCACCGGCAGAGCAGCCTGGCTCCGCCGTCCATGGCCCCGACCAAAAACCCCTCCCCGCCTCACCGCACTGCCGTGGTTGCACCGCCCCCGGGCCAATCCATGAAGACTCGCCGTCATCCAGATCCGGCGATGGCAGTACCTTCAACCCACACAACTCTAAGATAGCCATCTAAGCGCTGCTTCCGCGGCGAACTTGCGCCCCCGCACCCTTACGTTAGACACCAGCCAACTGGTAGCCTAGGAGCTCCGCCGGCTCGAGGGGTGTTTCTTCCCATTGGGAATCGATTGGCCCAAAATAAAAATTCAGATAACTGATGCCTAAATAAAGTGATTTGAGATGAGGGTGCAACCTATCTGGCAGCCCGGTGACGTAGGCAGCTCCAGCTGCCTAGTGGGTGAGGCCGGCGCGGTTGCGATGGCTACCGGTGGCAGGGAAGTAGAGATGTCGCGATGGTCGATGGCTACAGGGAAGCAACTCCGGGGCTCTGGACGGGTCCAAAGTTGGAGCCGCTCCGGCGTCGTGAACAACTGCGGGGGTGAATTGGCTCTGTTACTGTTCACGCAGCCGTCATAGAGGCAGCTCTGGCAGCATGGAGTAAGAGACACACGGCCCAGTGCACGACGGCAAATGGACAGCGTCTCCGGGATTAGAGAGGAGGTCAGCTGTGAATTTGGTGCGATGGGGGCGCCATGGAGGAGGGGCTGAGGTTTCACGGCTCGGGAGAATGGAGCTTCTGGGGAGAAGGTGATTTGGCACCCACGAGGTATGAATGGGGAATTGGGAGGGGGAACCATGTCTTACGGAATCATTTGTCTGAAATGTGTGTGTGTGGGGGGGGGGGGTTACAGTTGTCGGCTTGGGTCTGTGTACTGAGGGTTGGGGATAGTAGAGTGACTTTGCTTCTCCCAAATAGTGGGCGCGAGCGATTTCAGGTGAGGAGGGCATGTTTTGAAATATACTGGGCGCGAGCGATTTTGGGCGAGGAGGGCGTGTTTTGAAATATAGTGGGCACGAGCGATTTCGGGCGTGGAGGGCGTGTTTTGAAATATAGTGGGCGCGAGCGATTTCGGGCGAGGAGAGCGTGTTTTGAAATAGTGGGTGCGAGCTATTTCGGGCGAGGAGAGGGTGTTTTGCCGACCATGGTTTATGAATTATTCGGCTCATGTCATTTCGGCCGAGGAGAAGGCGTGCTTGGATGAAGTTACGAACCTACCCTCGATGTACAACGGGCCAATTGATGCGTGTCCCACATAGGCCGGTAATTTCGCGTCTCCCATTTATTTGCTCGGGCGAATTCCACCAAGCAGATGGTGTTTAACAGTTCGTTCAAATTTTGGGAGAACGAGCATCCACGTCTACCTTCCCAAGTCGATTCGAATAAAATTTTGAAATATTAGCTTGCCACTTCTTTTTTAGATGGAGAGATGATGGTCGGGAGTAATGTGTTTTTACATGCCCGTTGCTAGCGATTTACTATATGACAAATAGTTGACCAACTCAAAAACAGGAATCAAACCCAAAATTAAATATCTCGATTCAATTAAATAGCTCCTTCACCAGGTCAAAATAGTGAACTAAATCCAAAATTAAACACATCAATCGAGTAGCATGTTGTACGGTATCTCCGTTCATGAACATGTTGAGAGTCAAATTAATGAACTTGTTTGATATACGCATATCTCCATTCATGTGTGGATTGCAGACAACATGTTCTCCAATTTAAATATTTCAATGCAAGTTTATATCAAAACATGGTTTATATCAGTCTTTGATGCATAAAACGCGACCTCCCCCTCTCCCGGACTCCTGCTCTCTCTCTCTCTCTATCTCACTCTCTCTCTCTTTCTCGCCGATATTCTTCAATTTTGTCACACGCATCCAACACACAAACCTTGTTGGTCCCTCTCCCTCTCTCTCCGTCTCTCTCTCTCTTTGTGTGTCTGGGGGTGGGGTCTTTCTAGTTCACATGCATATATACTCCATTTATAGGTCTCTCTCGCACACTATGTATGATTCTCTAGTCCAAGCTAAATATCTTGGGTGCACTCATCGTACGCACACAAATTCCTTGGCTCGTTACCCGTAACTCTCTCACGCACCACTCTGTCATCTCGGAGGTCTTCCCTCTCTCTCTCAAACTCTCCATGTACCTGGGTCACACATACACATGCATATCTCACTCGCACTCGATAGACCCATCTAAAACTTTATCTCTCTCCCTCGTTCTCTCTCCATCTCACACGCACACACACACACAATCTCATGCCTATCCAAGTATGATGGTCTCTCACTCAAATGTAGGCACACACAGTCCCCCCTATATGTATATGACTAGCTAATTTTAGTCTCCATCACAAACATGTGCATGGTCTATCTCGATTTCTCTCAGGGCATCTTTCTATCTCGCCCGCACCTCCCTCGATCTCCCACCCATATAAGTCCCCTCACGATATTGAGGGGATCTCTCTATCAAAAAGACACCCTCTCTCCCTCCCCATGCGTCCAAGTTCTCCATGTGTCCCTCTCGACCTTTGTTCCTTGTTGGCCAGACCTCTATTGGACATGTGCTATAGCGGTGTCTCTCTCCATTGCGAACAATCACGGACTAGCTATCTTTGTGTATCTCCTCACCTCGCTTTTCTATCTCAGAGATGCATGTGTGATATGTTTGCATAAGAAACAAAAAAACACATTCTCTCTCTCTAATTTATCGTTTGCTGCCCCTTTCTCTTTCACACACATACTATTTTTGCACACTCACTCATTCTCCTTCATAGGCACTTGATCTCTCTCGACTTAGGCACTCTCTTCAGTCCATTTATTGAAAAGTTAAACATCACAAAGTTTGACCATGTACGTGGAGAAAAACATTTACATCTAGAACGACAACCATAGACCATTAGATTCATCATGAGATGTAGTTTCATATGATGTATCTTTGGTATTGTAGATATAAATAACATTTGCGTAAACCTGATCAATGTTTCCAAAGTTTGACTTCTAAAAAAATTTACAAGCACTGCATTATCGAGTGGATGGAATATCTCTTTCCCCCTCTCTGCTATCTGACGCACCACTCAGCCTTATCGGGGCTCCTCTATCTCTCTCAAACTTTATATCTCCCTGGTTCACACATACACATGTCTCGCTCGCGCTACATATAGACCCATCCAACACTCTCTTCCTTTGTTCTCTCTCTCTATGTGACACGCACCCCCCTAAGTACCATAATCCCTCACTCCATCATAGGCTCACACACTCCCCCCTAAGTATTATTATCTCTCACTAGCTATCAAGAACACATGTATTGTCTCCTTCCATCCATACGTCTATCTCGATATCTCTCGGGGTATCTTCTATCGCGCACACACCATGTCACTCGATCTCCCACCCATGTAGTCCCATCACGATCTCCATGGGATCTCTCTACCACAAACATACACTCTCTCCTCCCCATGTCTGCATTTTCTCCGTACGTCTCTCTCGACCTCTCTCCCTTGATTGTGAGACCCCTATTGGCCACGTGCTAGGGGTCTTTCTCTCTCTGTTGCAAACAACCACACACTATCTTCTCACCTTGCATCCGTTGTCGAAGATGCATGTGTGATATGTTTGCATAAGACACACACGCCTTTTCTCTATTTCACACACACACTCTCTCTCACTCACTCACTCTCTCTAGTCAAGGACTCTCTCACGTCCATAAGCATATGGATGTTTTGAAAAGTCAAACCTCAGAAAACTTTGACTAGGTATATGTGGAGAATAACATTTACATCTAGAACGATCATTAGATTCATCACAACATGTACTTACTTCGTACTATCATTTATCTTCGGTATTGTAGATATAAGTAATTTCTTTATAAACTTGGTCAAAGTTTCAAAAGTTTGACTTCAAAAAAATGTTGGCACTACATTATCGAACGGACAGAGTAGCTCTTTCTCTCTCTCTCTGCTATCTCTCATGGGCCTCCCCTCTCACTTGAACTCTCTATACCGACGGATTATACGCTCACCGTGTCAACGTATGGCTCTGTATATTGTTTAGTTGACCGGTCAACCAGTCCACATGCTTCCTTGTCAGCTCGTGTTCTCTATCTTCGTGTGCTGGCCCATGTCGCAGTGCATGAAAATAAGTAAACTAGAGGGCCATCTGACACGCAGTTGTAGCAATTCAACCTCAAACGGTCGAATCTCTGTGCATAAGTGTCATCCCTGGAACGGTAATGCTGACACACATAGTACTTCGAAGGATTTATAACAGAGTAGAAATCATACACTTATTACATCGATAGTCTCAAGAGAGAACTTATTACAATAAATATGGCTTAAGGCCATCTAAATGATAACAATGGAAGGCTTGGAAGATAAAGTGAGTCCATCAACTCCAACGTCATAGCTGAGTGCACAACAACGAGCTAGCGCACCTTACTCTTCATCTAAAAAGTCTGCAACATGATATGTTGCAGCCCGAAATGGGTCAACACATGGAACATGCTGGCAAGATAACACAGTAGAGCAATGAACAAGTAAAAGCTATCACTACATGCATATATGGCTGGTCGAGGCTCTACGGTTATAATGTTTTGCGAAAAGCCAATTTTTCCCTACAACAAAGGAATGTATTTTGTTTAACAATCATGGTAGTTGTTAAACATTGAGAAGGATCCTCGACCTCAATCCCAATTAGATAGTAACAAAACCCCAACAAATTAATTAGAGTGTTGAGATGAACATGATAATCCAACATTCAGATATTCAAAATGTCCATAACCAATGACACGGCTAACCATGATTAGTTTGTACACTCTGAAGAGGTTTGCGCACTTTTCCCCACAAGACTCAACCTCCTCCGTTGGATTTATCGCACTACATGATGTTTGAGAAATGGATGACCGAGACACAGTCTTTCAGAATCATTAACTCTAACCCCGGGTAGACAGTACCAACCTATATCCCCTACATCTGCTAGCCTACCACCGGAAGAGGTCATGTAACTTACTCAACTATGCTAGAGCCCATAATAGTTTGTGGCTGCACACGGAAGTTTCTAGCATGAATAATCTTATGATCCCTTTGAGCCTGGGTGGCGAACCATAGAATGATCACATGGGTACTCCGGGATAACCTAGGACAACCCTGGATTCTCCAGGTGCCCGCAACCAATCCACCCAGATGTGTATTTAAGTAGCCACCTTAAGTTAACCATTAATTAACAATCTGACATCTGTCATGGATACACTCAAACCCAATCCATGTCTATGATCATAGCATGGTAATATAAGCATAACATAGAAGTAACTCCCAGGGCTTGATAATAAAAGGGCAATAGGTTCTACCTCATCATCTACTTCCCAAAACCCACATGTTAAGAGATCCTACTCATGCAATGTTTGAGGGTTGTAACTAATGCATACAAACTTGGTAAGAGAAGAGTATGATCAAAGTGTTACTTGCCTTGCTGATGATCCAGAAAACCTAGAGACTCGTAGTTGCACGTTGCGCACTCCAGGAATTCTATCGCAAATAAACAATAGAATACATAAACACTCAAGCAAATATGCACGGATAAAACTCTAATAAGAAGATCCAAACTGAAAGTTCAACTGAAGTGTTTTCATTTGCAAAAAGAAACAATCGAATCGAGCTACGAAACTGAAACTATGGTTAAAAGAACTTCGAATTCAAATCTGCTTGAAACAAAATTGTAAATTTTCAAAACCTTGTTCAAGTTGATTAAACAAAAGGAGGGGTTCGAGAAAAAGATTTTGGCGTTGGTTTCACTGGATTTGGACAAACGGTTAAGAAATGGCGAGGGTTTGAAGATCAGGGGCTAATCTGTGATAAAAATAATCGCGGATAGGTCCTTGGCCGAAAATAAACAGAAAAAGAAAAATCTATCGGACGAACGTCCACTAACAGAGACAAACGGGTGAACGCGTTCATTTAAAGGAATGAACGATTACTAAATAACTAAACCAAATAAAACCAAACCAATCTATTCGAAAAAAAACCGATTTAGGGTTTTTTAAACTGGCGAGGTCAACGGCGGGATTCCGGCGGTGGCGGCGGCTTCTCCGGCGCGTGGTGGGGCGAGGCGAGGTGGTGGGGCGAGGCGAGGCGAGGCGCGGCAGCAGCGGCGTGCGGCGCCGTGGCAGCGGGCCGTTGCGGCGAGCGGCGGTGGGCGGCGGCTGCGGCTGCAGCTGCGGCTTGCTACTGCTGCGGCTTGCGGGGCGAGGCGGGGGTGGTGGTGAGGGGCGGCGGCGGCGGGTATTTAAAGGGGGAGGGGGCAACTCGTGGTGCTTGGGGGAGGGGGCGACGGCGGCGTGTCCGGGACGGACACGTCGTCCATGGCGACGGCGGCGCTCGGAAGTCCTCTCCCGAGTCAGAGCGGGAGGCGCGCGGCTGGGCTTCGGCCCGGCTCGGTCCGAAACATTTTTTATAAGATTCCACCGAGAAAAATCCTAATAAAATAAAATTCTACAAATGCCAAAAACAATTTTTACTGTCTAAATAGAATATTCAGAACAAAGTGAACATTTTCTTGGCCTAAAATGCAATTTTGGAAAAATGCATATTTTTCTAATTCAAATAAAATAGCGATAAAATCCAAATAAAATTATTTATTTGATTTTAACATTTTCCTCCAATATTTCATTTATCTTGAAGAAGTCATATTATCTCCTCTCATATATTTTTAATATTGGAAATATTATTTGGAGAGAAAAATAATTAAAACCAAAGTGATCCACTTTTCAATATTTGAGAAAATTCAAATATGAAAATAATAAAATCCCCAACTCTCTCCGTGGGTCCTTGAGTTGCTTAGGATTTTTTTGGATCACAATGCCAAAATGCAAATAAAATATGATATGCATATTATGACCTATGTATAACATTCCAAATTGAAAACTTGGGATGTTACGGCGGTGAAGTACACAAAGTTGAAAGCACTCGGGGTAGCACCCCGCACACTAGTAAATTTAGGGCGCATTGAGGACACACTTCTTCCGCGTGAAGGACACACTCATGCACAATTCACCACTGCGCGGCGGCATGCACAGAAGGACGCACTCGCGCACACCCAGCAAGCCATCACACAACACAGACCAGCACACGTGTACACCGGCGTCGCCACCTGTTGAGATGGACGGCGAGGCAGCCAACAAGCGGAGGCGGCTCAAGCCAAAACCGCATCCAGCGAACCTGGACTTCAGTAGTAGCCTCCTCGACGACATGCTGCTTGTCATCATTGGCCTCCTCCCCACCAAATCTGTCGTGCGGGCCGCCCTGCTATCCCGGCATTGGCGCCCCCTCTGGCGTCGCGTCCCCCTCAACCTCATCGTCGACATCTTCCTCTATGACGGGGATTGCAAACGCATGTCCGCAGTCTCCAAGATCCTTTCATCGCATCCTGGGCCAGCCAGACGCCTTTACATCCGCTTGTTCAGGTCCAAGCCAAGTTCGACGACTATCCCCCGCCCTAGATCAGCTCGAGGAGCTTAGCTTTGAAGCTAGACGATGTCACTCTCTGCCACCGTTTGCGCTCCGCCTCATGCCAACGCTTCGCTGCACCAGCTTCAGCTCCTGCTATCTTCCCTAGATTAATGTCGCACCCGCCCTTCTTCTCCCTCAACTCAAGAAGCTCGACCTCTTCGACGATGGCATCTCGAAGCAGGCTATGGAGTACCTTCGTCTTGAGCAGATCCACCGGTTCATTAGCTTTGACATCGCCTCGACGAATCTCAGATGGATGTTTGTGTCTTGCTGGCCCCGCAACAAGACATCAGTTGGGAAGATATAACTCCAGCTATTCCACGTTATGGTCATTGAGAATGCGCCTTTCCTTGAGAGATTGCTTGTATCTGATCTAGAAGGTCCAACAAAAATCAGGGTCATTGATGTGCCGAAATTGACACAATTGGTGTACTCGTCTGCCAAATTCTCCGAACTCTTTATTGGATCTGTAATCGTTTAGGTACAGCACTCATCTTCTTCTCCGTCTTCTTGAAATTCACATTTTTAAATTTCTTCTTGATGTATTTATGACCGTCTTCCAGAAAATGATTCCCACAAGCTTGACCCAGTATATGCGCATAGTGAAGATATTGGCAATAAAATCTATCGGCCCCAATCTGGATCAAGTTCTTGGATTCCTTACATACTTTCCGTGCACGAAGAAGCTACTCATCGAGGTGAAACTTCTTTCCTATTAGTAAACGATAATCACAACGTAGCTCAATTTTTTCGTAATTTTCCCAAATTACAATGACAAGTGTAGTGTTCAAAATTGCATCTACGCACTGCACCTAAAGAAATGTTTTAGTACTTTTTCTCACGTGATCACCTGCATCATTTTTTGTTGTACTACTATAGTAGCCTAGGCTAGTCATAGTGGAAAGTAACTTAGACTAGTAACTCTATGGTAACCCTAAGAGCAAGTACTACCTCCGTCCTGGTTTTCTCTTCCTATTTTGTAGTATCAAAATTTGACCATAGATTTAACTGACAAAATGTTAATGCATGTCACTAAGAATTATATCGTTGGATTCGTATTTGAACATAATTTCAAATGGTATAATTTTTTGTGACATGCATTGGCATTTTCTTAGGTCAATCTATGGTCAAAACTTTACACTAAATATGAGGTAGTACAAAAGTGGGCTATAACGACCCTCCACTATGTAGGCCAAAACATGTGCCAAATTCACTTGTGATGCATTTGGCATCGATGCCCCTCAATTGCTCACCTGTTGCCCCAATCTGGATCACCTACTTTGCTCCGGTGCCAAATTAACTCACACAATGAAAAAACACTTGCGTGGGAGAGAGAGAGAGAGGACTGAGGCAATAAAAAACACTTGTTTGGGAGAGTGAGAGGCTGGTGTAGTTGGTTTGATTGATTTGTTTATACATGTGGGTCTGTGTGCACAGCGGTGCCAACTCTCTTACATCGCGAGAGCGGTGCAAAAATCTTTTGATTTGACATTGATGCATACTATGTGGCATACTTTTGAGAAATATGGCATCGGCCACATAGTGGAAGGAAACAAAAGCCCAGGGTCTTCACATCCTCCTAGGTAAATGAGAGGAAAGAGAAAGATAGAAAGAGAGAGAGAGAGAGAGAGAGAGTGAAAAAAATATCACTAGCCAGCCAACCCTATCATATGAGTGAATGCTATTGGTACCTCTTGATGACACGGCAATCTTATACAGCCAGCTTCTCTAATATGTTCTCTTCTTTTGCAGATAAAAAAGACCCTAAAGTGAAAAATGTGCTACACTATAACAATCTCATCGAATGCCTTGATCTCCATCTTACATAAATTGATTTGATCGACTACCGAGGCAGCACATCTGAGATTTAATTGGCCAGGTTCTTTGTTCTGGAGGCAAGTGTGCTCAAGGTAATGAGGTTTGGCGTTCTCTGGTGCAACAATGAATGGCGTGTTGATCACCGCAAGCGTCTAAGACTAAATGACAAAGTCTCCGCAGAAGCTGAATTTCCCGTTAGTGACTTGTTAGGGAAGTGGATTTTAGTTTGTACGATAATGCTGCATCCACCTAAAGTAATGGAAGTTCTTACGTGAACTTCCTAGTAATTCCCTCTTCATAGGTGCAACATTACTCCTAACATTTGTAATATCAGTTTGAAACTTGTAATATTGTCGTGTCCTATTCCTGCGTTTTCAAAATCCTACGAATCAAAGAGGTCCTGAGTTGGTGATGATGTTGTGCCTTCCATCTTTCACCAATAGCCGTCGGATCTAGATCTGGCGCATACAAACCAAACTTCTCCAGTTTTGCAAAAAGATGCTCGCACTTGTTCCCTATTTACAAACAACTCCTTGTCTCTCACAATCAGCCTTATCTCCTCCGCACCACATCTAGAAGAACATGGAAAAATCTGGCGTGATGGCCGCTGCCAGCGTTGTCCACCCCCAATCTTGGTTTTCTGTGCAATGCACGGGCATCTACACATGTGAAATTATGTCGAACACGGCTAGTTGTAAGCAGGCTAGCTCTATAGCCATCATGATAGTGACTGCAGACGGTGAGGCTGACTATGGTATGCCGAAAATTGCGCCTATACTCAGGTGTCATCTCCAGTGCAGGGTCTTGTCACTTCACTGTGAGGAGCAACACGTAATAATTTGACCAATGGTTAGTATAGTGCTACTAGTACATTGGTAGTACTACTACTAGTACTAGCACCACCATTTGGATTTAGTAGTAGTACCACGTCCATCTGGATTTAGTATTTGACTAGCAATATCTAGTAATGCATGTCACAAAAAATGTACTACTCCCTTTGTAAATAAATAGATGGTGTAGTGTTTATTCCTATCGGCTAGAGAAATTAATGTCTTTTTGCTAATTAATAGGATTACATGCAATGAACTAACCACTTCATGTCATGTTTGGTAGTCTCAAGTCATTGGACGCATGCACGGCCCACATCTCTCATTGGTTGATATGTCACGAAATAAGAAATGAGGAGGGAGTTAATGTACCGTGCCTAAGTGTTTTGGGATTACATAACATTTTTGGTTACATGCATTAACATTTTATTAGTTAAATCAAAGGTCAAAACCTGGCGCAAAATGCAAAGGGGACCAATAAACCAGTAAACATCAAAGTTCTCTTGTTTGGCCCCAACTAGAGGCCCAGTGAGATGACTATAGTGCACCGGCACGAAGGGGGACGCAGCTTCATTGACTTACTGCACCTGCCTTTGGTTGTATGACACATGGCCCCAACAGGTGGCTGGCCCGCCTGTCATACAGCCAAAGGCAGGTGTAGTAGAGGGCCGAGGAGTAGATGGCCAACAAGCACGTGAATTAAACGTAGTCTGCACTTCTCATATAAAGGCTCCCCGCCAGTCCAATCTACGAAATCCTATGCACCTATGCACGCTAACCAAGGGCAAGAGTGATCACTCCAATCGCAAGATGAGTTGACTAGAAGCGAGACCCATGAAGGCGATGAGCGCGAGCATCACCCGGCTGTGCCAGATGGTCCATGACGCCGGCCTGTGTCCCGGCACCGAGGAACGTCTCCAGGTCATGCTTGAGGCCGCCAGGGTGAGAGGCCACTTGGATGACAGCTTCGTCTCCTTGTTTGACAAGGTCCTAGTCGGCTTCCTCGACAAGTTCACCGTCATCAAGAAGCTCACGGACGACCATGATGTACGCCTCCAGCCCACGCGCCCAGGCTCTGCGATGCCCTCCACCCTCAACGGCCTCTATGGTGACAACCTCTTTGACGCACCGATGGCCCTGCGACTGCCCGCCGTCGCACCGGAGAATGTCCACCTCAGGTCGCGCTCGTCACGCAACACCTGGCGCAGCAAGACACCGTCGACATAATCACCCACGTCTATGTGCAAATCATCCACAAGGACTACTACGTGCCAGAGGAGGATGATAGATCGCTGGCCTTCTTGACCCGCAGGGCAACCTTGGACGGCATTGTTCAAAAGCACGTTGAGCTCGCCGCCAATGCCGCTCCTCCTCACACGTCGGTTGGTGACCCGGCGCACAAGGGTGTGAGGATGTCGTTGATGGATCCGTATGTATCTTTATATTTCCGTCAAATCCATGTAGTAGTATATCGTACTACTAGTAATTATCTTAACTTTCTCATCAACTTCATAATTTTTGTACGTACTCCATGCATGAACCGCGCCAGAACCTAACTTCTCATTACTCTAGAGAAAATCGTTATTTCTATCTATCAGTCGTGCCTTGGAACAAAACCAAATTTTACAAGTTACAAGTTCAAAAGGAAAAAGCTTGCCGTGTTCGCGTCGCACCCCGCTGCCCACACGGTTGGTCCGGCACGCCGCTCAAGGGGGAATGCGTGCTGTGTTGCATTTTCACTTACAAGTGGGACCGCAGTTGAGCAAACTGACTATCGGCAAACCCCCACCCCGCCCACCACGCGATGGCTGAGAAAACAGGAGGGAGAAGAGATGGTTGTAGCATGGACTCCAAGAAAATTGGTGTCAGATGGGCCTCGTGTGGGTGGTGTGTGCTGTACTGCTAGACGTGAATGCTAGTTATGGACCATGCCACCCCACTATATAGAGCCTATATCGAGGTGCTGGTTACGTAGAACAAATTTCCTGGAGTCTATGCTCAGCCCTCCTCTATCTCTCTTCTCAGCCAGCCAGCAAACGCGCGGAGCCCATCATCTGTTTGCTCATATGTGGTCCCACATGTAACTGAAAATGTAAGAGGACCCACTGAACCTGCACATCTTTCACCTCGACGTGCTGGTGATGAAAAACAAATCCAATAAAGATCTTCGGTGGCCGCTTTTGGAGTTACTCAAGAGTAGTATGATTCTATTTACAGTTTAACCCAAGATGCACATCACATGGCTTCAACTACCACTCCATTTTCTTGCATGACATGACCTAGATGCTGGATGTCCCACGTGTGAGCAAAAGGAGCAAGAACTCGACCAAATCTTCGGTCGTGCTCTCGGATTAGACTAGTTGTGCTAACTTAAAATTTTATTGTGTAGAATGGATGCAAGTTTTGGTATTGGGAAGAAGAGTATATCGATATATTGATAGAGCGCAATTTAGTAGATGTTCTAGCACTTTTAGCTAGCATAGAGGCTAGAGATGAGACTAGTGCACTTGTTGATAGAATACAGGCAAGACATGAGACTAGATGCGAGGAAGCAACGTCTACTTCTTTACACTCGAAGATGAAAAAAGCACGCAAGATTGAGCCTCCACAGATCAACAATGAGTGCATCGAGAAGGCACTAATCCTACTTACAGGAGCAGTTATGGAAGTTGGATATCTTCTAAAATGTATTCTTGTGGTTCTTGTTTTCTTTGGTCTTGCTTTTCTAGTCAAATTTTGGTGATGTATTTCCATGTACCAAAAATTAATGATGAAAAAAGATATGTGTTTGCAAAGAAAAATGTACGCGGCCGGGATGCGTCTGCGCGTTGGGCGCACGGCCACCGCATCGGAGAAATGGCCCGAACACGACCCCATTGCCCTACCCAAATGGACAGAATCCAGGCAAAACGGAGGTCCATTTGGGGTCGTGCGTTGGAGTTGGCCTTACAAGTGGGACCGCAGTTGAGGAAACCGACTATCGGGAAACCCCCACCTCACCCACCACACGATGGCTGAGTTAGAGAAACAACAAGGTTGAAGAGATAGCTGTAGCACGGACTCCAAGAAAAATGGTGTTAGATGGAAGTCGTGCTGGTGGCGTGTGCCGTACTCCTGGACGTGAATGCCTGTTCTGGCCCATGCCACCCTACTATATAGTAGTAGTATCGAGGATTCACGCTGTTGGTTACGTACAACAAACACATTAACATATGGGCCACCTCACACTGTGGCCAAATTTCGTGGAGTTTGTGCTAGGTTAAAAAGTGTTCTTTGTTAGGGTGGGTGGCTGGTCTCAAGTTTAAGACTTGTTGTATTACGTACATAGACTTAGAGATAGTGCAGCATGTGAAGCTAGTACAAATAGTGTACTATTGTTGATTGGCCTCATCCGATAACCTGTTGCAATGCATGCACAATTATGTATTCGGAAAATATTTTTTTGCCTCATCGCAGCACCCACTCAGAGAAGCGACTCGAAAGCCATTCATAAATTTAGTAAGTTTATCATGGGCATATCATTTTATTACATACAACAGGTCATCAACCCACTGCGACAACGCGGATACATTATAAATACTAAAGTTTTCATCACACAACAAATAACAAGCAATGAAATGAACTTCAACTCAACCAATCCTCGGCATTGGAAACGCTTGCTTTGAACCACAAGTGATTCTCTAGGAAGGGCCAGCTACTATCAATCTCGAGACCAATGCAGGACTGATCATCCAGGCTGAAGCGGCCTACTATATCACGCCCAGGGTAGGGAACCACCACAATGTACGAGGTATAGATACAGTTGCTTCTCATAAATGGTAGTAACGTTGTGTCAACAGCAGTTGGATCACCTTTCACTATCATTGGATAGTTTTGTCCAAGGAAGAGCGAGTTTTCTCCAAGACTATCAATACTGTACCGGGGAGAAGGTGTTGGCGCTAGCACACTAGTATCCATCCCGAATACCATGCAACGGGTGTTAGAATAGGTCCGGAGAGTGCGACCATGGGATACAACACCTGCTCCTTACTAGTAACATCAGCAGCGGGATGTATACAGACAAGAAGGGGTGATCCGTCAGAATAAGTTGCCAGGCGCCACTGAGTATATGGGACCTCCTCGTCCTCATGCTCGTGATCGTCACCATCGTCATCTCCCCCTTGGTTATAAAATTTTTCAAGTATAGGTGGTGGAATGTTCACAGGACCTTGGAAACACAAGAAGTGGATGAAACAATTATAATTACGGTGGAAGACAAACGTATCGAAACTACGAGGATCCCATGCAAAAAGAGTGCCACGAGTGGTGGCAGCAAACACAAGATCCTCGTATTGAATTGCATCACAGTACACATCCGTGTATAGAAACTGGTTTTTGAGCAATATCCATCCAGTCGAACCACGAAGGACGGCAACAAGCTTGTCGAAGATAGCAACAACTCCATAGTTCCTGTAATGCCAAGAGCGGTTGGGAACTCGACAAATTGCTATCTTCAATAGAAGACAGTCACCATGATCATATTTGAACGTGCATAGAATATCGGTGTGCTCAACCTCTGGGTAGTCTGAGATTTTTGGAAGTGGAACCCGGTGATGAGTGTACACATTCTCAAGTTCCCACTCGTAGTTGTACCCAATATAAACAATCCATCTCCATTTGTGCCTGCCCAAGCCTTGCCCTCAAGCGATGGCATCTTAACATCATACGTATCATTATCAAGCGGCATCAACTTGCACAAGGCGAGGCTTCCCTCGTCCCCGCGCCAGTCAGCAGGGTCACGGCAAAGAAGATAGGGGAGATCAAACCGCTCATGTACCCTTGGGTTCCTTGTAATGATGTTATTACTTGAGTCGAGAATGGCCTTGAACGAACCTGCCATGCTACCCGAGGTGTTGACGTCTCACTGATCAATGAGTTCCTCCACCACGTCATCTTTCAGTTCGGGGCAAGAATACCGGGGTTATTTCCGGCCTGTTCCCTCCATGGAGAAGATGATCGAACAATGGCAAAAGGAAGGTGAAGGCAAATGGAGGAGGGAGGAAGAGCGTGCGACAGCAGTTCCAAATCGAGAGGGAAAGGCAAAGAGTCAGTGGACGGTTGCCAGTTTGCCATGGTACACGAATAGGCGCCCCGGCCTACACGTCCATTTGGAAATTGTACAAAAGGACTCGTCGTCGTCTCACTGACATGTTGTAATGGGACCACATGTCAATTAAACATGGTGTGTAATTTCTCGTGCAAAATGCGATCTGGTCGCGTTGGCCCGAGGTGCCGCATTAGTTATCGACCTTTATTTTTTTAACATACAATCTGAGTGGATAGATCCTGTGGTCATCACACATGAGCGGATATATAGGTGGGCTAGGTGGGCAGGCGGCAACAATCTAAGTGCTAAAAGAGTTGATCCAATGCTTAGTTTTGTTTGGATTTTCCAACTATGACCATTGGATAGAGAGTGAATCAATGGCTTACTTTCAAAGTTATTCTCATAATATAGAATGTTATAGGAACGTGGAGAGATTTGTTGATTTTATTTCGCTGAATAATATAAAATATTACAAGTGCATACGCTCCACCGCAAGGTTTGTTTCTCCTTCTCGGTCGTCGGGAATCTATGTTCTTCCACTCTTTCGTTTAAGACATGAGCTTTGTTCATTCTTTTGCTGACACGCGGGAGATCTATATGCCTCCATTTTAAAAATCATACTATATGCCTCCATGACATGCGGGACATCTAGCATCAAGGTGGCGTGTCATGCAAGAAAATGGCGATATGCAGTGCGTAAGTGGGTCATGCACTTCGATGGCACCTAGTACTACGTAATATTTTTTCTCCTCGATGGCACGTAAATAGTGCACGTACTCAATGATAGAGCGCGAGATGGTAGCCATGGACATGGTCGGCCCTTTTTGAAGAGAGTACAAATAAATACAATAACTTTGATGCGTCCCGTCAACTCGCAGAACGACGGGAACCTTGCTTACTACGCCTTCTCCCTCACCAATGCGTGCGCGGTGGCTCGCAGTATGAGGAGAAAATTTTGCTTACAAGCGGTGGACATGCAGCAGTTCATTTGGTGTCAGATTGCCAGAAGTACTACTGTAGTACCATCATTATTTTTCAACTTCCGGAAGAGGAGAAGAGCCAAGCGCAAGGTCACCTACTAACCTAGTACAGTACTACTATAGCCAAAGTTGGTCCACCTTTTTAGAGCATGGTTAATTAGTATAGGCGGCTCTTGTAGTGGCACATCATTTAGAGCAAGTACTCTCTTCATAGGAACAAAGGAAGTCAAACAAAAGTTGGAGTGGATGCTAGATTGCTAATTAAAACATGATTACATTGGAAAAAATCCTATATCATTCTATCGTATGAATCAAACGACCAATGTAGGAAAATTATGAGGGGGGTCTCTCCAACAGTGTTCCTCGGCTCGCACCTAGCATCACGGTGGTAGAACTTGGAGTCATTCATCTGGTACACGTGGCATCTCAGGTCTGGACACAAGGTGACGCGACCTCTCACTTCGTCCACCATTCAAAGCGGCACGCCAGTGGAGGGCTAGCATACTCCAATATTAGGTTGGCTCTATGTGATGTGGCAACTTCATATACTAACCGGATGCTGGCTATACTACTACAGTACTCACACTCCAAGAAGTGACTCGAAAACCATTCATAAATTGAGTCTATGACATGCATTTGCAAATGTACCATTCAATAAATACAACGAGTCATCAACACACAACGACAACGAGGATACATGTTGGATTATGTACTATTTCCAACAAAACATTCTAGTAAATACTGAAGTTTTCATCACACAACAAATAACAAGCAATGAAATGAACTTCAAGTCAACCAATCATCGACGTTGGAAACGCTTGCTTTGAACCATAGGTGCTCTAGGAAGGGCTAGCTATTGTCAATATCGAGAGCAACACAGGACTGATCATCTAGGCTGAAGCGACATATATACAACAGGTCATCAACCCACAACGACAACGAGGATACATTATAAATACTAAATTTTTTATCACACAACAAATAATAAGCAATGAAATGAACTTCAACTCAACCAATCCTCGGTGTTGGAAACGCTTGCTTTGAACCACAAGTGATTCTCTGGGAAGGGCCAGCTACTGTCAATCTCGAGACCAACGCAGGACTGATCATCCAGGCTGAAGCGGCCTACTATATCCCGACCAGGGTAGGGAACCACCGCAATGTCCGAGGTATAGATACAATTGCTTCTCATAAATGGTAGTAACATTGTGTCAACAGCAGCTGGATCGCCTTTCACCATCATTGGATAGTTTGGTCCAAGGTAGAGCGAGTTTTCTCCAAGACTATCAATACTAAACCAGGGAGAAGGTGTTGGTGCTAGCACACTAGTATCATCCCGAATAGCCTACAATGGGTGTTGGAATAGGTCCGGAGAGGGCGACCATGGGAGATAACACGTGCTCCCTCAGTAGTAACAATCTAAGTGCACTGTATACAGACAAGAAGAGGTGATCCATCAAAATTAGTTGCCAGGTGCCACTGAGTATATAAGTTGTGCTCATCCTCATGCTCGTGATCATCACCATCGTCATCTCCCCTTGGTTAGAAATTTTTTCAAGTATAGGTGGTGGAATGTTCACGGCACCTTGGAAACACAAGAAGGTTAATTAGTAAAGGGAAACTTGCTTACCCGCATGCATGTGGACGAAACAATTATAATTACAGTGGAAGACAAACGTACTAAAACTACGAGGATCCCATGCAAAAACAGTGCCACGAGTGGTGGCAGAAAACACAAGATTCTCGTATTCAATTGCATCACAGTACTCATCCCTGTACAAAAACTGATTTTTGAGCAATATCCATGGACGAACCATGGAATCAGTAACGACGGCAAAAAGCTTGTTGAAGATAGCAACAACTTCATAGTTCTCATAATTCCAAGAGCAGTTGGGAATCGACAAATTGTTATCTTCCGTAGATGACAGCCACCATGATCGTATTTGAACGTACATAGATCATCTGAGATTTTTGGAAGTGGAATCCGCTGACGAGTGTACACATTCACAAGTTCCCACTTGCAATTGTACCCAATATAAACAACCCAATCTCCATTTGCACCAGCCCAGGCCTTACCATTAAGCGATGGCATCTTGACATCACATGCATCGTTATCAAGCGGCATCAACTTGCACAAGGCGAGGTTTTCATCGTCCATGCCCATGCGAACAGGCTTATAGCGAAGAAGATAAGGGAGATCAAACCACTCCTGGACCCGTGGGTTCCTTGTAATGATGTTATTAGTTGAGTCGAGAATGGTCTTGAACAAACCTGCCATGCTAGCCGAGGTGATGACGTCGCACCGATCAATGAGTTCCTCCACCACGTCTTTCAGATTGGGGCAAGAATAACGGGGTCATTTCTGGCGTGTTCCCTCCATGGAGAAGACGATCAAACAATGGGAGAAGGAAGGGTGAAGGCAAATGGAGGAGGGAGGAAGAGCTTGCGACAGCAGTTCCAAATCAAGAGGGGAAGGCGAAGAGGTGGTGGACAGTTGCCATGGTACACGAAGAGGCACCCCGGCCTACATAGATGTCCGTTCGGAAATTTTAAAAAAGGACACACTGTCGTCTCACTAACATGTTGGAACGGGACCACATGTCAACGAAACATGGTGTGCCATTTCTTGTACAAAATGCGATTTGGCCGCGTTGGCCTGAAGTGCCGCATTATTTCTCGACTTCATTTTTTTAATGGCGTGTCGTTCAGTTTTGAAGCACGACTAACTGGTACTGTATGCAGAGGAAATATAAACTACTCTACCACTACTCCACCTCTAGTACTAGTAGTATAAAAAAGATATATAGGCTGGAGCTTCGGTGCTTTCTTGCTAAGGGCTTCCCACTTGCTTCTCACACTATCACCCTCTCTCTAGATCTAAAAAGACGACCTCTCTCTCCCACCTCACCAGTGGTCACAGACCCATCGGGGAAGAAAAGGACGTGCAGTGTTGACGCACTCCTCATCGGCAAGCGAGGTCATGCACTGACGCCAAGGCCGTCCTCTCAGACCCAGCACCCGCGCGCGATGGCCTCCATCCCCAAGCTGCCTGCCGTAGTGTGTGCGGAGGACAACAACCACGAGCGAAGCCACTTCCCGCTGACCCTCAGGTATGCTACCTCTTTTCGAACCATACCCTTGTTCTATTGCCCCATCTGCCACGTCGATGCATGTGGATCTTTTTCCACTCCACCATTTCCCCAATTTGTTGTCCTCTCCTCTGCTGGTCACGTAGAAGAAAACCTTAATTTGCACTATTAAAGGAAACCCTACTGCATGCAGACTAATCCATGTCTGGGTTGAATGAGGAAAGGAAGGGAGATTGTACTATCCAAGAGAGTAGGCATCGAACCCGCATCTAGGTTGAAAAGGGGAAATCCGTAGCTAAGGAACGAGTCTCGTGTCTCTTTCTTGAAGAAGGGTAGAAAGGCATGACAATGCAATAGAGAATGACCAGGTCGATCGATTTGTTGTTCTCACATAGGGAAAAGGTGGCTAAAGAGAACAAAAATGGGACGTAATCCACATATGCTGCCTAGAGATTTGTTGCTCTGGGAAACCATACCTCCCTCACCACTCTATGCATCCGGGGAGGTACATCGTAATGGTGCGCCCACAGTCTGAATGGGCCTCCCATGCTCTTATTGCCACTTTTTTGCTGTTAGTATAATGCCAGCCGTCAAGTCAAGCAATGCTACTGCTAAAGTGATGCCACATTTAACTAATGCCTCACTCAGTCTAATGCCACCGATAAATTTAAGCAATGACATTTAATGTCACTGGATTATTTCAGGGTTAGCTGTTGATTGTGGATGTATCAATGATTTTTGAGTTAAGGCATTCTAATGTTTTTGCACAGCCAGTATACCAACGACGAACTTGTTACTACCTTCAGATTTTTGCACTGTTAATGCTTATAGATTATATACCTCACTTTCATGAGATAAGTCAATTTTTTTGTAGAGTGTGAAGAGGAAAGGTCAAGAGTGGGCACCTCCTCCTCTGGCTGTTCTCTTGATTCGTTCGATCAAGTTTTTATGTTTGACCGATTATCAAGATTGGGATAGCAATTTTTAGGTCCCCTCGAGTTCGAAATGATATTTACCTTGAAGGTACATGGTTTGCAATTTTTTATACTTTAATTAGTTAATAATGCTAGTTACCTTCAGACTTTTGCATTTGGTTTAATGCTCATGCACAGCTAGTATACCAATGATGAAACTTGTTACCTTCACATTTTGTATTATTAATTCTTATAGAAATCTTCTAGTGCTAGAGTTTATTGAAATTTGTTCAGTAAAACCATTGTACTGTACCCTGTAATAAAATAACTACTCTACTGTTGCACTAGCCACTAGATTAGTGTATAATTGTACTATTCGAATGGTGTTGCATTAGCGTATGGACATAAATAAAGTGTGGCAAGCTTTCCCAGATATGTGCTCAAGAAAACTACTACCTGTTTTTCTAAATACTAGACGATTGGGTACTTTAAATTGAACTGTGAAAACATCTTATATTAAGGAACATAGGGTGTAGAGTTGACTCAAATTATCCCGGTAAAGCTAGTCACACCTTTGTTAAAATTAATGTTCATTATGTTATCGGAGGAGGTTTGTATGTTTTTCTCTAATGCCTGTTGACTACATACCTGGCATCATGATGTAATGTTAAGTCATTTCCTTTTGTATATTGTCACTAAATTGTCAAGGCGGTGATGGCATTTTATTTTAGTTGAACTGCACAAAATATGCTTAAAAGAAGAGGAAAGGTCAGGAATCGATCATTCTTTCAGAAAGAACTATATATGCCTTCCTGACATCAGCCGTTGTTGCTGTCTTTATTCCTTCAAACACGTGGTTAGAAACAGTCTTGCTACCTTTTCCCATTAAGAAATTGGAATGCTTATATTTGTGAGTCTATGCTTCAACTTGTGCCACTTTTATAGTAATCACACTTTCAATATCTATGCAAACAGGGATGCTCGATTTTAGTGGAACTGCACAATAAGTCCAAATGGTTCAACATTAGGAGCATGATTTCTTCCAAACCATTATATCCAATTGGTGGCACTATGAGAAGTTCATTACAAAGGTACATGGTTAGCTACTATCGTGCTACTCTTTTTATACTGTCATTATATAGTAATACTAGTGGTTTGCATGCGAATTTATTGGCAGGGTGGAACTACATTGGAGGTGCAGGACATGATTCAATGATTGGATGCTCAATTTTGGTTATATCGATTTCACCTCTTCCATCACTACGAACATGGATATCCTTGGTCTGATGAAGAATAGGCGCTATATTTCTACTCTGAACCAACAAATCAATTCAGTATGAAATTGTCCAGCGCAAAACATGACTATATCAAATTGTCCAGTGCAAAACATGACAGATGCTAAGCAGAAGAGATGTGTTTAAACCGAAAATACAAGGTGGGGTATATGTTTACTAGCTTCTTGATATTTGTGCAGACGGAGATGTCTGCTCGTTGATATTTGGCAAACAAACAAAGTGACCGCAATTTTGGTTGAACTTCACAAGAGAATAGTATAGTCACCGCATGCAGTGCCATTTGAAAATAGACACAGAAAGATTGGATAGTCACTTCATGCACTACAGAAAATTAGTACTGCACTAATCATTGGCCAACACTAGGTGCTTCATTGCTTTGGTCTGATTATACAATGGGCATCATTTTGCCTAAGTTAAAGTTTGTATTCCGAAAATAGTCTCGCCGTGTGACCGAGAGAAGACCAAATCATATTACATTGGATGTTTCTCCATCATATGTGGTTCATTCTCATGGTTCTAGCTGTTGGTGGAACCACTTACGTTTGCAAGAGGAATTGTAGACTTCACAAACAAATTTGTCTGTCAGCCTTTACTGAATGCTGGCCAAGAGAAGCATCCATGTTAGTAGGAAGAACGGATGTTTTTTCTAGATCTTTGCTTTTGGAGCTACATATTTGTATATGATCTATGAATCATTGAGATGCATTAACATGTAATCTTATGTATGGGAATTGTACTAGTTGGTTTTGAATTGGGGCTACTAATGTGAACATATTACAATGCCAGGCCTGTGAGTCTCGTGTGAACATTTCGAACGGATCGGCTCTTACTGCTGTGCACAACATGATCCATATTTCTTTGTTCGCACTGTTTACATGTTACTAGCAGTTCCTTATTTCTGTTCGCTCAGTGTTTACAAGTTACTGATCAATCACTAGCTAGCCTACTAATGCGCTCCTGGCAGTTTTAGTTGCGACGCAAGATCCGAAGTGGAAGTTTTTTGAATAAAAATGCCTACCTCTGAAGAGACTGACAAGCTGCTATGAAGAAAATGCCATGCGAATTTGAAGAAACTGCCAGAAAAAACGTTCGCAAATGCCCTATCTCCCAGCTAATGCGATGTACATGTACACCATCCGAGCTACTCGATCCTACACATACACTATCCGACCTACTCGATCCTACATGGATAAATAGCGGATCATGCATGTACTACCTCCTTTCTGGTTTGCAGGGCTCAATTCAAGAAATGACCTACTCGATCCTACACGAATAAATAGTGGATCACGCACGTACTAGTACCTCCTTTCCGGTTTGCAGGGCTTAATTCAAAAATCTCACCAACCACGGTACTCCCTTCGTCCGGGTTTATTAGTCCCGTGAGCCAAAGCAGCAAGACCAAGGCATGGCAATAATTAATTGCATGCAACAGTTTAAGTCTAATTAATTCCAGCAATTTAAGTGGTTGCATGAGTGCCCTTGGGTGCGACTCGTTGCATGCTGCTCCGCGTACTGGTTGCGAGCGATTATGAGTGGCTGCATGCAGCTGGCCGTAATTAAGGCCGCTAACTGATGCGAAAAAAGATGCGCTTTAATTGTTGCGGGCCTTTTAAATCCGTGGAACCATTATTGACAAGGAGGGAGTACCTCATCTGGAAGATTCAAGTGCACTCGTTTCACCGTCATGCCGGTGTGCGACCCAACACGGACGGGACGCACCACTGATGGGACGGGACGACACAGTAATTTCAGTTTTTCTAGTTTTCCACGGCAAGCTGGCGCGCTAAGCCATGCCTGCTTATGCATTGAATTCCGATAACTGCGATGACCGTCGTGTTTCCTGCGACACGCTAGTTCACCTACCTTCCGTCTATAATTACTGTTTCCCAGGCTTCTTCGGTGGCACCATCACCCAACTCACCCTACCCTCATAAGCCCCCACCGGCCCGATGTCGCTCGCCACTTATCCTCGCTCTCGCCACGTCCGCCATGACCCCGCCCGTCCGCGATAGGTGATGCCGGAGGCGGTCACCACCGGAACTAGTGTTCGGTTTTTCACCAGAAGGCAGACGGAAGGAGGAGGCATTCTATCGGTCTTTAGATGGCAATGTGGAGTATGAGGAGTTGTTGGAGCGCGACCGCCTAGCGGAGGAGCAACGTATTGCCGATTTGCGCCGCCAGCGGGACATGGAGCAGCAGTGCGCCGAGGCTCTGACTCACGAGTAGAGCGCCTGCAACTGGGCCGACTGCGTGGAGGCCGATGCCCGGCAAATAGCCCTGGAGGCTATCGGGCACGCACGCATTCGTGATGCCGAATTTTACTACCAGCTCGTCAAGTGGATTTCCCGCTTAGAAGCCGAAGCTTCGGTGGACCACGCCGGCATGGAAAGGGCCAACGCGCGCGAGCAACGCGCCCTATCACACCTCTGGCAAGTCTGAGCCGAGGCGGAGGACGCCGGTGCCGGCATTTAGCGTGTACCGCAGATGGCGGCCGGCATCGTCTAGTTAGCTAAGAGTAAGTTACTACTTGTACACCACTAGAGTATTAGTGGGAGTAGAGAGTTAACTTGGCTATGATGGTCATTAACGTGGAAGTTCAGTACTCTATATCTGGATCAGACCTATTACTTTGCAGTGAATGTTGAACTTTCTGGTTGAATATATGGAATGGGATGTTATTTTTTAAATGGGTTGTATTTGTCTGCCACGGGTTTAGAGGCTGACTTGTGGGCCTACCAGGTTGACACGTACACAATCAGGAGATGATTGTACATGGAGAGGATGACAGCATGGACCCACCAAGGTCATGGCAGTACGCAAGCGAGTGCCTCCTTATTTCAAGCCAATAAAAAATGGCTCCTCCTAATGGATTTCTGACATCTGGTCCCATGCCATTGTCAACGTAGTCAATAAACGAGAGAATTGCACAATGAGCGGCTGACACCAGGTACCTAGCAACTCGCCCAGTTATTTTTGTTTTGGGTTAATTTGATAAATGCCACTCCATATCTGGTGATTCTGAGAAATGCCACTACAATTTCCAAACTTTAAAAAATGCCATCTCATGCCATTTCGAGTGGCATTTTTCGAAGTTTGGAGTGGCGTTTTTCAAAGTTTGCAAATTGCAGTGGCGTTTTTTGAAGTTTGCAAAAATTGCAGTAGCATTTTTCAAATTTTGAAAATTGCAGTGGCATTTTTATGAATCGCCATAATTGGAGTGGCATTTATCTAATTTGTTTTTGAGACGGAAGCAGGGTGTCAATTGGGCTGTGCGGGGCAATCTGGCCTGTCTAGACAGCCTTTTCTTTTATGTTTACCATAGACCAGCCCAATAGTTTTTTTTGTTCTTTCTGAAAATGGCAAGCCTAGTTTTTTTGTGATTTGTCAAGTAAGTCGCTTTGTCAGGCCTGTTGGGCTGCAAACTTTCAAGACGAGGAGAGCTTCATTCGGCTGGCCGAGAAAATGGCCTATTAGTAATGAGAAATGGGTTGTACATTTTTAAAACACATCAAACCGGCAATTAGTGTCAAATTTCTTTTTTTTCATTTTGAGATTTTAAATTGCATTGATTTTTATGCATGGACAATTTGTTAGATTTTATATTGATATACATTTATTTTTAAAATTAGTTTGAATGTGATTCGAAATTTCAGGATTAAAAACAGTTCGGACCGCACCGAAATATGCAAAATTTCATATATTTTTTAACCGTGGCCACAATATGGGCTGTAATGCTAACAAAAATAATATGGGCTCCAAAAAAACCTTAAGAATTAGCAAATGGGCTGTAATTTACTAGAAATAGTGACAGATGGGTTGTATGCTGTTTCCCACATATTTGAGGCTTTCCTAAAAAAAGGTTGACGCACAAGCAGTGACTGTTGGATGTCCATCCAACGGCCGTCGTGCTTGTTCAATCTGTTCTCTTCTTGTTCCAGCCGCTCAAACAAGCACCGGCGGGACTACCTGCTCCCTCCTCCCGCAGCCGGTTGTGTTGCCGCTCAGGCCTCACCGTCCCACCGTACTCCCGTCGCTGGCCTAGCCACTCCTCTACTCACCCACACCTGCTGTTATTCTCTGGTGACAACAACCGAACTAGTCAATCCTTGTACTCCCCACAGTGTGGGCAGCCACTACTGTGTCTTCCTCGGCTCCGTGTCGTTCCCTTCGTAGGCCTCGCCGTCGTCCACCGCCCTAGTGCTCTCGGCGCGGCGTGGTCAACGTGGTCAACGAACGACATCCATCGGAAGTGGACTGTACGTGGAGAGGTTGACAACTGGGTCCATGGCCTCACACAAGGAAATGCCTCCTTATTGTGCACAAAATAATGATTCCTCCACCAGACATCTGGGACCCACCGGAAGGGCCTCTGTATTTCACAAAAAATGCGTTCCCCCGTTGACAACTCGGACCCACCAGGTATATCTTCGCACGCAAGGAAGTGCCTCCTTATTGCGCACAAAAAATGAATACTCCCCCTGCTAGTTGGGACCCAGCATAGTGGGAGGCTGACTTGTGGGCCTACTAAGTTGATGGGGATGGAGGGCTTTGCCAACTTAGTCAATATGAACGATTCTAGCTCCAGTGACCGTGCGATGTCCATCCAACGGCTGTAGTGCCTCTTCAACCTCTGGTCTTCTTGCTCTAGCCGCCCAGAGCAGGGCCGGTCTTGCCGCCTGCTCCTGCCTCCCGTGACCGGATGTGCTGCCGCGGAGTCCTCACCGCCCCCTATGTAACGCCCACGATGCGGCTATATCTCCCATGTGTCGAAGCACGACTTAGAGGCATAACTGCATTGTAAGCAATGTCGCAAGTGAGGTAATCTTCACACAACCCATGTAATGAATAAGAAAAGAGGTACATAGTTGGCTTACAATCGCCACTTCACACAAAGCATACATATCATTACATTCATCCAGATACAAACAAGGTCCGACTACGGAACCAAAATAAAAGAAGACTACCCCAAAAGCTACACAGATCCCCGATCGCCCCGACTGGGCTCCACTACTGATCAACTGGAAACGGAAACAACAAACAAACACAATCTTCATCGAGCTCCTCCTTGAGCTCGGTTGCGTCACCTGCACGGTATCATTGGCACCTGCAAATTGGTTTTGGAAGTAATCTGTGAGTCACGGGGACTCAGCAATCTCACACCCTCGCGATCAAGACTATTTAAGCTTATGGGTAGGGAAAAGGTATGAGGTGGAGCTGCAACAAGCTACTAGCATATTTGGTGGCTAACATACGCAAATGAGAGCGAGAAGAGAAGGCAAAGGCACGATCGATGAACTATGATCAAGAAGTGATCCTAGAACAACCTACGTTCAAGCATAACTCCAACACCGTGTTCACTTCCCGGACACCACCGGAAAGAGACCATCATGTCTACACATGCGGTTGATGCATTTTAATTAAGATAAGTTTCAGGTTTTCTACAACCGGACATTAACAAATTCGCATCTGCCCATAACCGCAGGCACGGCTTTCGAAAGTTCAAATCCCTGCAGGGGTGTCCCAACTTAGCCCATCACAAGCTCTCACGGTCAACGAAGGATATTCCTTCTCCCAGGAAGACCCGATCAAGCTCGGAATCCCGGTTACAAGACATTTCGACAATGGTAAAACAAGACCAGCAAAGCCACCCAGATGTGCCGACAAATCCCGATAGGGGCTACACATATCTCGTTCTCAAGGCACACCTGATGAGCAAGACGTCGGGTAGGCCAGCCCAGAGTTGCCCCTGGTAGCCCCGGACATCGCTCAGTTGGAACAACACTTAGAGAAGCACTGGCCCGAGGGGGTTAAATAAAGACGACCCTTGAGCCGGCCGACCCAGGGGAAAGAAAAGGCTAGGTGGCAAATGGTAAAACCAATGTTGGGCCTTGCTAGAGGAGTTTTATTCGAGGCGAACTGTCAAGGGGTTCCCATTATAACCCAACCGTGTAAGGAACGCAAAATCAAGGAACATAACACCGGTATGACGGAAACTAGGGAGGCAAGAGTGGAACAAAACACCAGGCATAAGGCTGAGCCTTCCACCCTTTACCAAGTATATAGATGCATTAATTAAATAAGAGATATTGTGATATCCCAACAAATATCCATGTTCCAAACATGGAACAAGCTCCAATCTTCACCTGCAACTAACAACGCTATTAGAGGGGCTGAGCAAAGCGGTAACATAGCCAAACAACGGTTTGCTAGGACAAGGTGGGTTAGAGGTTTGACATGGCAATATGGGAGGCATGATAAAGCAAGTGGTAGGTATCGCAACATAGGCATAGCAAAAGAGCGAGCATCTAGCAAGTAAAGATAGAAGTGATTTCGAGGGTATGGTCATCTTGCCTGAGATCCTTCAAGGAAGAAGAACGAGTCCATGAAGAAGAAAAACGGACATAGTCGAACGGATCCTCACAAACGCGACGTTAACGAAACTAACCCGAAGAAGCAACACCGGAAAGAAGCAAACAACATGGTAAACAACCATCACATAAGCATAGCATGATGCACAACAAAGTATGATGCATGTATGGTTTAAATATGCATGACATGGCAAAGTGCAACAACCAAAACAACAAATTAAGTGGAAATCAATATGCAACGGGTTGCATATTGACGGAACACCACATCAATTATTTTGTTCTCTCTCGGTTATGTACTCACCAATATTAAATGTTGTTAATCATGTCAAGAGATGATACATAACCAAACTATACCATCTAAACAATTTAAATGGGGCCGGGTATAATAAACAACAAACCCGGTAAATCCCCATATGCATTAGTAGTTTAATGCAAACAACAATTTTAACCAATCTTGAAGTTGTTATCATGATGCGGATGACATGTGCAAGTTTATGCAAGTTTTAAGGAAAACTAGAGATGAAAAGATATGAGGCATTTGTCGCCATGGCGGAAGGAAAAGGCGTGCCACGGCGGTGAAACGGAAATGTTACCATGGCAGCATTCCGGTGATCCGGCAACTCAAATGAGCTCTAGTGCAAAGGAACAAGTGTGGGTGCGCAAAGCGTGCAAGAGTGACAGGGAGTGATCCCGGATACCGGGTGTCCCACGAGACGACGGTAACAAGGCAAAAGAGGGGCAACGTGCATCGACAATTCGAGCACGGAGCAAGCATGAGCATCTCATACATCACACATGCATTAGTTCACGGGTGGTCGTCTCGGCGGTTATACCTTTCGGAGCGTGCATTATCGGAACGGATCAAGTTCGAAGTGGAGAATGGGAAGTAGACGTTCTCGGGACTTTCGTAGTGGAAGTAGTCATTCTCTCATGCTCTAGGGTCGATGGTAGAGGTTCTCACGATCTCGGCGAAGGTAGTGGTACATGTTTATCGGTAGTCGAACATGACGATCTGGAGAGGGTACTTGGCAACATGCACGTCGTCGGTAGTTGTACACAAACGTTGTCGGACTTGACGGGTTTGAGGTCTCCGGACGTAGTGGTACATGTTCGTTTTTTGGAGAGGTACATGGCGTTCTTCGGTCATAGGTACTTGACGTTTTGCTACCCGGGTCTTCGGCGACGGTCGTTGTACACATGACGTTGGGGTATTTGTCGGTCCGGTCTTGATGGAGTAGATGTACACGTTGTCAGGGCTTGTCGCAACACCCGGTGTAGTCGTACACGTACGGAGCGGAACTTGGCGGTAGTGGTACTTGGCACAAATCCACGGAGACGTTCTTGGCAGGCAACGAGTACCCCAACTTGAGGTCCACTCTGCAATGAAATCCGCCAAGGCGCTCCTCTGAATTGTCAAAGTGCTTTCAAACCTGAGACCAATGCTCGACAGTTCCAATGCCCACTCCACAATCCTTTCGGTTGCATCTGGGTTGTCCAAGATCCGTTGCAACGGGAAGCGAGTGATGACGGTGATCTCATGTGCCTGAAAATAGTGGCGCAGCTTCCTTGAGGCCATAAGAAGGCCGAAGAGCAACTTCTGCACACCAGAGTATCTTGATCTAGCCCCCTGCAAGAGGGAGCTGACAAAATAGACTGGGTGCTGCACCATCTTCTTCTTCTGTATTACTTCGTGTGCTTGCGCAGATCCTGCCTTGCCGGCACCAGACTCTGCCCTGCTAGGACCAGACTCTGCCGGGGGTCTTGCCTCGCCGGCACCAGACCCTGCCAGGGAGAGCTCTGGCTTGTCACCAGACGGTCTCGCCGCTGCCACTTATTCTTCATTAACTTCCCTCTGTGCCACTAGTGCGACACTGACCACTCGATTCGTTGCCGCTAGGTATAGCAGCAACGGCTCTTGCGATTTAGGCATGACTAGTATTGGCGTGGAGGAGAGGTAATTCTTCAAATCTTGCAGCGCTGCCTCCGCTTCCGTAGTCCATTTCATTAGACCTGCCTCTTTCAAAATCTTGAAAAAGGGCAGGGCGCGCTTAGCGGATTTGGAGATGAACCTACTTAAAGCAGCAACGCAGTTGGCAAGCCGATGCACATCTTTGACTCATCTTGGTGCTTCAATCTACTCAATCGCCTTGATCTTGTCGGGATTTTCTTTGATCCCACGCTGAGACACAAAGAACCCGATAACTTTGCTGGATCGAACACCGAACACACACTTCTCAGGGTTGAGCTTGAGGTTGATCTTGTGAAGTTTGGAAATGTTTCTTCCAAATCTTGCACGAGTGTTGACTTGGCCTTGGTTTTGACCACTATGTCATCCATGTAAGCTTCCATATTTCTATGGAGCTGGGGCTCAAAACCAATCTGAACCACTCTTGCAAACGTCGAACCAACGCTTTTCAACCCGAAAGGCATTCGTATAAAACAATATGTACCACATGGGGTGATAAACACGGTCTTCTCTTCATCTTCCTTCATCATGAAGATTTGTTGGTATCCTGAGTAGACATCAAGGAACGACAGCAAGTCGCACCCGGCAGTGGAGCCCACGATCTGGTCAATGCGCAACAAAGGGAAAGGATCCTTCGGACAGGCTTTATTGATATCCATATAATCAATGCACCGCCTCCATTTCCCATTCGCCTTGCGCACCACCAACGGATTGGCCAACCACATTGGGTGGAGCACTCCTCTAACCAAACCTGCCGCCTCCAACTTCTTGATCTCTTTGATGATAAACTCTTGCCGTTCCAAAGCTTGCTTCCTGACCTTCTGATTGACGGGCCGCGCATGAGGACAGACAGCAAGATGGTGCTCAATCACTTCCCTGGGAGCATCAGGGATGTCGGATGCTTGCCATGCAAACACATCGACATTCGCCCATAGGAAGGTGATGAGCGTGCTTTCCTATTTACTGTCTCGAGGGTGGAGCTTATAGTGAAGGCTCCGCCCGTGCCGTCCTCCTGGACGGGCATATTTTTGGTATCTGGTGCTGCTTCCTTGGATCTCTTGCTCTTGTTGGTGGAGCTCTCTGGCACGTCCTCGACGGGAGCGCAGCACTCCGAGGAGGCGCGCTTGCCGGAGTGGATGCAAGAGGTCTTGCTTGTGCAAGAGGTCTTGTCGGTCTTCTTCTCCCCTGGAGCTCTAGTGGTAGGAGCAAGTGCCTTGGCGGCAGGTGCTACCACTGCCTCTCGGTAGAGTTGGTCGGTGCAGATGAGCACATCTTTCTTGTCGAAGCCAATAGTGATGATGCTCATCAGGCCGGGCATCTTCAGTGTGTTATAGGCGTAGTGTGACGCCGCCATAAACTTGGCCAGTGCTGGACGACAATGGGATCTTGGCGACATCAAAAACGATCTTCTCTGTCCCATAGTTTAGCTCATCACCAAATGTGACTGGTAGTGTGATCTTACCCTTGGGCTGGATTCTCCCCGGATTGATCCCTTGAAACATGCCCATCTCTTCAAGATCTCCATCAGGTATTTGCAATCTCTTGATCACCTTGGGCGAGATCAAGTTCAGATCGGCCCTACCATCAACCAACATTTTCGTCACCTTGAGGTTGCGAATTGTTGGTGAGACCAACAACGGCAAGCACCCGACCACGGTTGTGCAATCGGGGTGATCCTCAGCGTCAAAAATGATAGGTGTGTTGGACCATTTCAGTGGCTTCTGGGCATCGATCGATGGCTCCGTTGCATTGATCTCGCGCGACCACTATTGAAGTTGGCGGTGAGAAGAATGCAACGAGACGCCACCATCGATGCACATGGCTTATGTGGCTTGTTGAAACTCATGCTCGCTGGAGTTGTCATCCTCCTCATGGTCATCATCTCACTCTTTCTTGTCGTGGCCCCGAGCGGACCTCTCTTGTTGCTTGTCCTTGCCGCGGCGGCCCCCTTGGCCCCCGCGCTTCTTGCCGGACCCCTCAGCACCATCCTAGCCCTTCTCCTTATGTCGCCTCTCGTACTCAGCCTTTTTCCTTTCCACAAGATGCTCAACTTGCTGGCAGTTCTGGAGGTCATGAACCTTGGTGCGATGCATCTTGCAGTACTACTTGTCGAAGCCCTCTGGTTTGTCGGCAGCCGCCAAGGCCTGGCAGGCGGCGCACCCAGCAACCTCCTTGTCAGGGTCATCAAACTTGGCTTCTTGTCAGTACCAGGGTTTCCGGATTCCTCGACGGCATGCACGGTCTTGCCCTTGCCCTTCCTGTTGCGCCGCTGGCCCTTCTTTGCCGGGGCGACGACATCTTCATCTCCGGAGTCACTTCCCGTGCTGGCATCTTTGCCGGGGTACTTCCTTCCTTCTTTAGCCCGAGCACATCTGTCAGCCAAAACATAAAGTTCGGCAACATCCCTAACCATGTTCATTGCCAGCACTTCACGCATCTTGCAGTTGCACACATTCTGATGAAATGCGCTGATGATAGCGGCAGGACGAACATCTGGGATGTTGTACTACACATGGCTGAACCTCCGTATATATTTGTGCAAGGATTCGTCATCCCTCTGGGGGATGAGATGTAAATCACTTGCCTGGCCAGGAGCTTGGTGGCCTCCAGTGAAGTCTCCAACAAACTCGTGGCAAAGATCCGACAAAGAGGAGATGGAATCTACTGGCAGGTGCATCAACCACGAACTGACGTATGGCTTGAGCACCAACGGGAAGTAGTTGGCGAGCACCTTGCCGTCCCGAGCCCCGGCAGCTTACATCGTGATGGTGTAAACGCTCAAGAACTCGGACAGATGTGTCTTGTCGTCGTATTTCTTCGAGACCTCTAGTTTCAAAGTGCGGTTGTTGGGCCACTGGAATCGGCGCAGCTCACGGGTGAAAGCTAGACAACTCACCTCATAAGGTAAGTCACTAGAATCCCCCAACGGAGGCCTGTCTACAGTGGGCCCCGCACGCCTATCAGATTGGTGGCGTGCTTCACGTCGCCGCTCGATGGTAGTTCGAGCGTCCTCTTTGATCCGTTCTCGAAGAACTTGACATTGGTCGCGGCAAGCTCGTGGATCTGACGATGCCGGGGATCCGTCATCGCGAGCATCGACCCGCCGAGCAAGCGACCATTGATGTTGTGGTGGAGGGGAGTGCACCATGGTTGCAGCACCTCCGCCCCTTCCGCCGTCGGCATGTGCCAGCTCAGTGGACCGATGCCGTGAAGGACCTGCTTCTTGGTACCCATCTTTATTGGCGTGGCCAATAAGGCTCTGGATATATCCCTCTACTCTTCTTGCTTCTCCGCAGCGGGAGGAAAATCGAGGAGTAGCTGTGCTCGTGCCAACGCCTCTGCTGGCATGGGTGGCAACGACAAGCGTGAGGAACGGGATGTGCTCGGACTTCTAACCACGTCAGAAGGAGCCCCATCATGGTTCCGCGGGCAGGCATCATTTCCACCAGTGTCATGCCGTGCATGCCGACCCTGCGCATCTTGAGGATAATGTTGAGGGCCCTTTCCGTTTGGATGCTCGTGCTCTCCAACGTCGTGGCACCGCTCATCATGCACGGCCTGGGAGGACCGCGACACATGCGCCGGGTGGGGCGTCTTGTAGGTCGCCTTTCTACCCTTGGAGGTCCTCGCGCCGCCCGTAGGCAGCACGGCTCCGTCTTGGATCCAGCGGTGCATGGGTCATCGTCACGATGGCAGACAATGCCGATCGCCTGGCTTCGGTCGCCAGAGCATCATGGATGCTCGTGATCCACACCTGCGCCACCACCCGTGTCAATATTGTCGCCCGTCCATGCTGGCACAAGCAGATTGGCTGCAGATGAACCGATCGCCGTGATCACCATATTCTTGGGAGCCATGGTGATCAAGGAACCGACGTGCTAACTGCTAGATCAGGTTTGCACAACCTCACGATCCCCCTACCTAGCGCACCAAAGATGTCAGGGAAACGACACCTATGGGATCCCATGGATCCCTTCTATGGTTGGAAGGGAAAAGGAGTGCACAAAGTGCAGATCTAAGGATCAACACGAGGGATTTTTACCCAGGTTCGGGCCGGTGAGAAGCGTAAAACCCTACTCCTGCTTGTAGTGTATTTCCGTGTTCTTGAGCTTCGGCTCGTTGCTATGTGTGCAAACTAGGCCGGAATGTCCAAAAGTCTGTTCCTGCATCACCCTGGGCTTCCTTTTATACCAAGGGGCTACCACAATGGCGTGCATGCACACAGGAAGTGTAAAGGGCTAAAGTGCATGTGCTTATCACTGACGTCTTTGGACAAACACATTAAATGCACTGCTTATGTACCCTCTAACTTTATTGGGGATGAAAACAGGGACCGTCCCGTCCGTCGCCGCCTCACACCGTCTTGACACGCATCCAGGATGACAAAGCATGCAACGCCAAGTTGAGTGGCTAGCCACTGCGCTGGAGCGATGGCAGGATCTTCACAAAGATCTGCATGCCGCCACGCAGTTGCTGGCCTGGTTGGCAGGGCGGCTGAGCCTTATCGTGCGCGAGCCTTGCCGTGTCCTTGCAATTGTCCCCGACAAGAATCTTGCTGGGGTCTCGCAACCGTCCCCGACAAGAACCTTGCGGGGAACTTTGCCTTCTAGTCTTCACAAAGATCTACATGCCACCAGTCTTCACAAAGATCTGCATGCCACCATGTAAGCGCCCCTGGGTCTTGGTCTTTACATTGTCGATGGTGTCAGAGCTCTCAACCTCAAGGGTGATGGTCTTATCAGTGCTTCGCAAGTCGTCCCGTCAAGGATCTTGCTGAGGCTTCACGAGTCGTCCTGGCAAGGACCTTGTCGGGGGTCCAGCTTGTTTTCTGCCCTCTGGCTACTGGCTTGGATGCCGTCTTGGTCTTCTTGCATTTTGCACCTAGCTGCCCCTGCTAAGCCTTGCCGCGGGTGCGGCTACAACTGCCCATGCACAAGTAAGGGGTACCAAAGGCCCAAACTTTAGTACACCGACATTTCTCCTATATATTCCCATATATCCTCAAACCACCAAAGGCATCCACGAAAACACTTTTCTACCGTCGCAACCTTCTGTACCCATGAGATACCATCTAGGGACCTTTTCCAGCACCCTGCTAGAAGGGGATTCGATGACGGAGGGCTTCTAAATCAACTCTATTGCCCTTCCGATAAAGCGTGAGTAGTTTACCACAGACCTACGGGTCCATAGCTAGTAGCTAGATGGCTTCTTCTATCTCTTTGATTCTCAATACCATGTTCTCCTCCATATTCCTAGAGATCCATTCGATGTAATACTTTTTTGCGGTGTGTTTGCTGAGATCCCATGAATTGTGGATTTATGATCAGCTTATCTATGAATATTATTTGAATTTTCTCTAAATTCTTTTATGCATGATTTGATATCTTCATAATTATCTTTGAACTATCGGGTTGGTTTGGCCAACTAGATTGGTTTTTCTTGCAATGGGAGAAGTGCTTAGCTTTGGATTCAATATTGCGGTGTCCTTTCCCAGTGACCGTAGTGGCAGCAAGGCACATATTGTATTGTTGCCATCGAGGATAAAGAGATGGGGTTTTCACCATGTTGCTTGAGTTAATTCCTCTACATCATGTCATCTTACTTAATGCATTACTCTATTCTTTTTGAACTTAATACTCTAGATGCATGCTGAATAGCGGTCGATGTGTGGAGTAATAGTAGTCGATGCAGGATCATTTCGGTCTACATGACACCGACATGATGCCTATATTCATGATCATTGCCATAGATATCGTCATAACTTTGCGCTTTTCTATCAATTGCTTGGCAGTAATTTGTTCGCCCACCATATTATTTGCTATCTTGAGAGAAGCCTCTAGGGAAACCTGTTGGCGAACGTAGCATGCAATTTCAAAAAATTTCCTACGATCACGCAAGATCTATCTAGGAAATGCATAGGAACAAGAACGGGAGAGTGTGTCCACGTACCCTCGTAGACCGAAAGCGGAAGCGTTAAGTAAACACGGTTGATGTAGTTGAACGTCTTCACGATCCAACCGATCTTAGTACCAAACATATGGTACCTCCGTGTTCAGCACACGTTCAGCTCGATGATGTCCCGCGGACTCTTGATCCGGCAGAGGTTCGAGGGAGAGTTCCATCATCACGACAGCATGGTGACGATGATGGTGTTGTGATCCGCGCTGGGTTTCGCCTAAGCACTACGACGCTATGACCGGAGGAGTAAACTGTGGAAGGGGGGCACCGCACACAGCTAAGAGAACAATTGATGTGCCTTTGGGGTGCCCCCACCCCCGTATATACAGGAAAGGAGGAGGAGGTGGCCGGCCATGAGGGGGCGGGCCATGGGGGGGAGTCCTACTAGGAGTCCACTCCTAGTAGGATTCGCCCCCCCTACTATACTTTCTTCCACCGGAGGGAAAAGGAAGGAGAGGGAGAGGGAGAGGAAAGGGGGGCCGTGCCCCCTCCTCCTTGTCCTATTCAGACTCCCTAGGAGGGGGGCGCGCCGCCACTCCCCCCCCCCGCAGGCTTCCCTCTCTCTCCCTTAGGCCCATGTAGTCCCAGCACTTCCTCGGGGGGTTTCACTAACCCCTCGGTACTCCGGAAAATACCCGAATCACTCGAAACCATTCTGATGTCCCAATACTACCTTCCAATATATGAATCTTTACCTCTTGACCATTTTGAGACTCCTCATCATGTCCGTGATCTCTTACAGGACTCCGAACAAACATCGGTCACCAAAACACATAACTCATAATACAAATCGTCATCGAACGTTAAGCATGCGGACCCTACGGGTTCGAGAACTATGTAGATATGACCGAGACACATCTCTGGTCAATAACCAATAGCGGAACATGAATGCTCATATTGGTTCCTACATATTCTACGAAGATCTTTATCGGTCAAACCGCAATAACAACATACATTATTCCCTTTGTCATCGGTATGTTACTTGCTCGAGATTCGATCGTCGGTATCATCATACCTAGTTCAATCTCGTTACCGGCAAGTGTCGGTGCAACAAACCCTGGGTCTGTTGCCCAGACTATGCACATGCAGGAGATCAAGATTGAAGCACCAACCCAAGTCAGTGATTCAAGGACCAAGAGATTTGAAGAACTAACACGCAGTCCAGAGAGACCAAGATTGAGCCAGAAGAGCAAGATATCGGCAAGAGAAGGACCTCCCTTGCTGGCAGGCGAGCCTGGCAAGGGGCAAGGCCACCACAATGAGCAGACAACCGAGGCACCCTAGCAAAGTCTGTCGGGGCTCGCGGGGGCAGAACCACCCCACCAACCACTCAAGTGCGACCCACGTCGTCAATCAGTGCGGCACAAGCTGCAAGATGATTATGTGGCAGTCGTTTGCCACATGGCAGACATTTCCTACAGAAGAAGCCTACAGATGACACCCATCCTGGGACGTTTCAAGGGAATAGGCGCGGAGCTGGCAAGATAGCCCGGCAAGCCTTGTCAGGCAACTAGTGATGTGACACCAAGCGGCGCATTTAATGCGCCTTGTCAGCCCGCAGAGTTAGGTATGATAGCACTGTTCGCTATCACATTAGTGTATAATGACTACTTTGCGATTGTGGTGACCCCTTAATCTATAAAAGGAGGCCCGTGGTACTTGTATGTAGGGTTGGAAAGTTGATGAACCCTAGCCACCATACGCGCGTAGTCGCTATGGCCCCGAGGCGAACCCTGCCGGGCAAGTGTACTACGCATCACCATGCTCATTCCACCATCAATCCACCAAAGCAGGAGTATGGTCTTACGCCTCGAGGTGGCCCGAACCTGGGTAAATTGTTGTGTGCTCTCCGACGTGCTACCGTACACTGGTCTGCTCTTTCTGCAAAGCGACGCCCCCTGCCGAACCAGCAAGGGGCTGCCCAATCCCATAGGTGGTCGCGGATATCTGCGACATCTTTGGCACGCCATGTAAGGGGCTCGCTTGCACAAACCCGAAAGTGTGCGCAGCACGTCATCTTCATCCTCGATGGCGCCATCGACCATGGTGCCCAAGAATAAATTTGGTACCTCGGCCCATCCATCCACCTCGAAGGTTCCACCGTCCGCGGTCTCTAACACCGCAGGGGACACGGGGGCGCGTGAGGACGTGGACGTTGCTGGGGACGTGGTTGGAGCTGGTGGCGCCATTACCACCTCCCCCACGTCCGACACGGGGGCCGGAGCTACCGAAAGCGAACATCATCAACAACGTCTCGACGGTCATGCTCTACAAGGTGCGGGCGAGGGGATTACTCTGTCCACGCCCCCTCCTCTCACCGACGAGCACAGCTGCAGCAACGATGCTTGGTCTGGGGTGAGCCATCGCCCTCCGATCGCCCCCACCACGGGAGCGACCGCTGCACATGCGCCTCCTCCCAGACGAGCCGGCCAGACCATTGCGCTCGACGGAGCCACTGATCTTCGAGCACCACCGCCACGCGACCCCGCTGCCCCGATGGCCGTCCCACAGTAGCGTTGGCGTGGCGCTGCCGCCGCCGCTGGCACCATCAGGAGCCAGACGACGGTGCGGTCGACATCATCGACATCCATGCCAATCACAACCACAAAGTCTATGGTGCGAGCTCAGCTATTACTGAGGTTCCCGCCAGTGATAACCCACGAGTATAGGGGATCGCAATAGTTTTCGATAAGTAAGAATGTCGAACCCAACGAGGAGCTAAAGGTAGCACAAATATTCCCTCAAGTTCTATCGACCACCGATACAACTCTACGCACGCTTGACGTTCGCTTTACCTAGAACAAGTATGAAACTAGAAGTACTTTGTAGGTGTTGTTGGATAGGTTTGCAAGATAATAAAGAGTACGTAAATAAAAAGTAGGGGCTGTTTAGATAAAGAAACAATAAAGTAAATATAGCAAGTGTGGAAAAGTGGTGGTAGGAGTTGCGAAATTGCCCCTTAAGCAATTGACTACTTTACTAGACCAATAGCAAGTATTATGTGGGAGAGGCCACTGCTAGCATGTCATCCCTGACTTGGAATTCTATGCACTTATGATTGGAACTATTAGCAAGCATCCAAAACTACTAATGTTCATTAAGGTAAAACCCAACCATAGCATTAAGATATATTGGTCCCCCTTCAATCTCGTATGCATCAATTTCTATGCTAGGTTGAAGCTTCTGTCACTCTTGCCCTCCAATACATAGTCCTATCAACATACAACTAACCCTAGGGTGTGATCCACGTGCGCAGTCATATGATGGGCACCAAAGGACAGCAACATAACCACAAGCAAATTAAATCAATCATAGCAATTCATCAACCACCGATAGGACAACAAAAATCTACTCAGACATCATAGGATGGCAACACATCATTGTATAATAATATGAAGCATAAAGCACCATGTTCAAGTAGAGGGTAGAGAGTGTTGCGGGAGAGCGTACCGCTATAGATAGAGGGGGGAAGGTGATGGAGATGTTGGTGAAGATGGCGGAGGTGTTGGTGTAGATCACAGTGATGATTATGGCCCCCGGTGGCACTCCGGTGCCACCGGAAGCAAGGGGGAGAGAGCCCCCTCATTGTTCTTCTTCCTTGACCTCCTCCCTAGATGGGCGAAGGGTTTCCCCTCTAGTCCATGGCCTCCATGGCACGGGAGGGGCGAGAGCCCCTCCGAGATTGGATCTGTCTCTCTGTCTCTCGATGTTTATGCGTTCCCAGATTCTTCCCTTTCACCGTTTCTTATATTCCCGGAGATCCGTAACTCCGATTAGGCTGAAATTTTAACACGATCTCTATCCGGATATTAGCTTTCTTGCGGCGAAAGAAGGGAATCGACCGCATTACGGGTGGCCCACGAGGGTCAGGGGTGTGCCCAGGGGGGGCAGGCGCGCCCCCTGCCTCGTGGCCACCGGCGGCAGGGAAGTAGAGATGTCGTGATGGTCGAAGGCTACAGGGAAGCAACGCCGGGGCTCTGGATGGGTCCAAAGTTGGAGCCGCTCCGGCGCCGTGAACAACGGCGGGGGTGAATTGGCTCTGTTACTGTTCACGCGGCCGTCGTAGAGGCATCTCTGGCAGCACGGAGTAAGAGACTCACGGCCCAGTGCACGACGGCAAATGGACAGCGTCTCCGGGATTAGAGAGGAGGGCAGCTGTGAATTTGGTGCGATGGGGGTGCCATGGAGGAGGGGCTGAGGTTTCGCGGCTCGGGAGAATGGAGCTTCTGGGGAGAAGGTGATTTGGCGCCCACGAGGTATGAATGGGGAATTGGGAGGGGGAACCATGTCTTACGGAATCATTTGTCTGAAATGTGTGTGTGTGGGGGGGGGGTTACAGTTCTCGGCTTGGGTCTGTGTACTGAGGGTCGGGGATAGTAGAGTGACTTTGCTTCTCCCAAATAGTGGGTGCGAGCGATTTCGGGCGAGGAGGGCATGTTTTGAAATATACTGGGCACGAGCGATTTCGGGCGAGGAGGGCGTGTTTTGAAATATAGTGGGCGTGAGCGATTTCGGGCTAGGAGGGCGTGTTTTGAAATATAGTGGGCGCGAGCGATTTCGGGCGAGGAGAGCGTGTTTTGAAATAGTGGGCGCGAGCTATTTCGGGCGAGGAGAGGGTGTTTTGCCGACCATGGTTTATGAATTATTCGGCACATGTCATTTCGGCCGAGGATAAGGCGTGCTTGGATGAAGTTATGAACCTACCCTCGATGTACAACGGGCCAATTGATGCGTGTCCCACATAGGCCGGTAATTTCGCGTCTCCCATTTATTTGCTCAGGCGAATTCTACCGAGCAGATGGTGTTTAACAGTTCGTTCAAATTTTGGGAGAACGAGCATCCACGTCTACCTTCCCAAGTCGATTCGAATAAAATTTTGAAATATTATCTTGCCACTTCTTTTTTAGATGGAGAGATGATGGTCGGGAGTAATGTGTTTTTACATGCCCGTTGCTAGCAATTTACTATATGACAAATAGTTGACCCACTCAAAAACAGGAATCAAACCCAAAATTAAATATCTCGATTCAATTAAATAGCTCGTTCACCAGGTCAAAATAGTGAACTAAATCCAAAATTAAACACATCAATTGAGTAGCATGTTGTACGGTATTATAGTACTCCAAGAACATGTTGAGAGTCAAATTAATGAACTTGTTTGATATACGCATATCTCCGTTCATGTGTGGATTGCAGACAACATGTTCTCCAATTTAAATATTTGAATGCAAGTTTATATCAAAACATGGTTTATATCAGTCTTTGATGCATAAAACGCAACCTCCCCCTCTCCCGGACTCCTGCTCTCTCTCTCTCTCTCTCTCTCTCTCTCTCTCTCTTTCTCTTTCTCGCCGATAATCTTCAATTCTGTCACACGCATCCAACACACAAACCTTGTTGGTCCCTCTCCCTCTCTCTCCGTCTCTCTCTCTCTTTGTGTGTCTGGGGGTGGGGTCTTTCTAGTTCGCATGCATATATACTCCATTTATAGGTCTCTCTCACACACTATGTATGATTCTCTAGTCCAAGCTAAATATCTTGGGTGCACTCATCGTACGCACACAAATTCCTTGGCTCGTTACCCGTAACTCTCTCACGCACCACTCTGTCATCTCGGAGCTCTTCCCTCTCTCTCTCAAACTCTCCATCTACCTGGGTCACACATACACATGCATATCTCACTCGCACTCGATAGACCCATCTAAAACTTTATCTCTCTCCCTCGTTCTCTCTCCATCTCACACGCAGACACACACACAATCTCATGCCTATCCAAGTATGATGGTCTCTCACTCAAATGTAGGCACACGCAGTCCCCCCCTATATGTATATGACTAGCTAATTTTAGTCTCCATCACAAACATGTGCATGGTCTATCTCGATTTCTCTCAGGGCATATTTCTATCTCTCTCGCACCTCCCTCGATCTCCCACCCATATAAGTCCCCTCACGATCTCGAGGGGATCTCTCTATCACAAAGACACCCTCTCTCCCTCCCCATGCATCCATGTTCTCCATGTGTCCCTCTCGACCTTTGTTCCTTGTTGGCCAGACCTCTATTGGACATGTGCTATAGCGGTGTCTCTCTCCATTGCAAACAATCACGCACTAGCTATCTTCGTGTATCTCCTCACCTCGCTTTTCTATCTCAGAGATGCATGTGTGATATGTTTGCATAAGAAACGAAAAAACACATTCTCTCTCTCTAATTTATCGTTTGTTGTCCCTTTCTCTTTCACACACATACTATTTTTGCATACTCACTCATTCTCCTTCACAGGCACTTGATCTCTCTCGACTTAGGCACTCTCTTCGGTCCATTTATTGAAAAGTTAAACATCACAAAGTTTGACCATGTACGTGGAGAAAAACATTTACATCTAGAACGTCAACCATATACCATTAGATTCATCATGAGATGTAGTTTCATATGATGTATCTTTGGTATTGTAGATATAAATAACATTTGCGTAAACCTGATCAATGTTTCCAAAGTTTGACTTCTAAAAAAATTTACAAGCACTGCATTATCGAGTGGATGGAATATCTCTTTCCCCCTCTCTGCTATCTAACGCACCACTCAGCCTTATCGGGGCTCCTCTATCTCTCTCAAACTTTATATCTCCCAGGTTCACACATACACATGTCTCGCTCGCGCTACATATAGACCCATCCAACACTCTCTACCCTTGTTCTCTCTCTCTATGTGACACGCACCCCCCTAAGTACCATAATCCCTCACTCCATCATAGGCGCACGCACTCCCCCTAAGTATTATTATCTCTCACTAGCTATCAAGAACACATGTATTGTCTCCTTCCATCCATACGTCTATCTCGATATCTCTCGTGGTATCTTCTATCGCGCACACACCTTGTCACTCGATCTCCCACCCATGTAGTCCCATCACGATCTCCATGGGATCTCTCTACCACAAACATAAACTCTCTCCTCCCCATGTCTGCATTTTCTCCGTACGTCTCTCTCGACCTCTCTCCCTTGATTGTGAGCCCCTGTTGGCCACGTGCTAGGGGTCTTTCTCTCTCTGTTGCAAACAACCACACACTATCTTCTCACCTTGCATCCGTTGTCGAAGATGCATGTGTGATATGTTTGCATAAGACACACACGCCTTTTCTCTACTTTTATCGTGTGTTGTCCATGTATCTTTCACACACACACACACACACTTTTTTCACTCAGTCTTTCTGTTTCACACACACTCTCTCTCTCTCACTCACTCTCTCTAGTCAAGGACTCTCTCATGTCCATAAGCATATGGATGTTTTGAAAAGTCAAACCTCAGAAAACTTTGACCAGGTATATGTGGAGAATAACATTTACATCTGGAACGATCATTAGATTCATCACAACATGTACTTACTTCGTACTATCATTTATCTTCGGTATTGTAGATATAAGTAATTTCTTTATAAACTTGGTCAAAGTTTCAAAAGTTTGACTTCAAAAAAATGTTGGCACTACATTATCGAACGGACAGAGTAGCTCTTTCTCTCTCTCTCTCTCTCTCTCTCTCTGCTATCTCTCATGGGCCTCCCCTCTCACTTGAACTCTCTATACCGACGGATTATACGCTCACCGTGTCAACGTATGGCTCCGTATATTGTTTAGTTGACCGGCAACCAGTCCACATGCTGCCTTGTCAGCTCGTGTTCTCTATCTTTGTGTGCTGGCCCATGTGGCAGTGCATGAAAATAAGTAAACTAGAGGGCCATCTAACACACGGTTGTAGCAATTCAACCTCATACGGTCGAATCTCTGTGCATAAGTGTCATCCCTGGAACGGTAATGCTGACACACACGGTACTTCGAAGGATTTATAACAGAGTAGCAATCATACACTTATTACATCGATAGTCTCAAGAGAGAACTTATTACAATAAATATGGCTTAAGGCCATCTAAATGATAACAATGGAAGGCTTGGAAGATAAAGTGAGTACATCAACTCCAACGGCATAGCTGAGTGCACAACAACGAGCTAGCGCACCTTACTCTTCGTCTGAAAAGTCTGCAACATGATATGTTGCATCTCGAAATGGGTCAACACATGGAACATGCTGGCAAGATAACACAGTAGAGCAATGAACAAGTAAAAGCTATCACTACATGCATATATGGCTGGTGGAGGCTCTACGGTTATAATGTTATGCGAAAAGCCAATTTTTCCCTACAACAAAGGAATGTATTTTGTTTAACTATCATGATAGTTGTTAAACATTGAGAAGGTTCCTCCAACTCAATCCCAATTAGATAGTAACAAAACCCCAACAAATTAATTAGAGTGTTGAGATGAACATGATAATCCAACATCCAGATACTCAAAATGTCCGTAACCAAAGACACGGCTAACCATGATTAGTTTGTACACTCTGAAGAGGGTTGCGCACTTTTCCCCACAAGACTCAACCTCCTCCGTTGGATTTATCGCACTACATGATCTTTGAGAAATGGATGACCGAGACACAGTCTTTTAGAATCATTAACTCTAACCCCGGGTAGATAGTACCAACCTATATCCCCTACATCTGCTAGCCTACCACCGGAAGAGGTCATGTAACTTACTCAACTATGCTAGAGACTATAATAGCTTGTGGCTGCACGCGGAAGTTTCTAGCATGAATAATCTTATGATCCCTTTGAGCCTGGGTGGCGAACCATAGAATGATCACATGCGTACTCCGGGATATCCTAGGACAACCCTGGATTCTCCAGGTGCCCGCAACCAATCCACCCAGATGTGTATTTAAGTAGCCATCTTAAGTTAACCATTAATTAACAATCTGACATCTGTCATGGATACACTCAAACCCAATCCATGTCTATGATCATAGCATGGCAATATAAGCATAACATAGAAGTAACTCCCAGGGATTGATAATAAAAGGGCTATAGGTTCTACCTCATCATCTACTTCCCAAAACCCACATGTTAAGTGATCCTACTCATGCAATGTTTGAGGGTTGTAACTAATGCATAAAAACTTGGTAAGAAAAGAGTATGATCAAAGTGTTACTTGCCTTGCTGACAATCCACAAAACCTAGAGACTCGTAGTAGCACGCTGCGCACTTCGGGAATTCTATCGCAAATAAACAATAGCATACATAAGCACTCAAGCAAATATGCACGGATAAAACTCTAATAAGAAGATCCAAACTGAAAGTTCAACTGAAGTGTTTTCATTTGCAAAAAGAAACAATCGAATCGAGCTACGAAACTGAAACTATGGTTAAAAGAACTTCGAATTCAAATCTGCTTGAAACCAAATTGTAAATTTTCAAAACCTTGTTCAAGTTGATTAAACAAAAGGAGGGGTTCGAGACGAAGATTTTGGCGTTGGTTTCACTGGATTTGGACAAACGGTTAAGAAATGGCGAGGGTTTGAAGATCAGGGGCTAATCTGTGATAAAAAATAATCGCGGATAGGTCCTTGGCCGAACAAAAACAGAAAAAGAAAAATCTATCGGACGAACGTCCACTAACAGAGACAAATGGGTGAACGCGTTTGTTTAAAGGAATGAACGATTACTAAATAACTAAACCGAATAAAACCAAACCAATCTATTCGAAAAAAACCGATTTAGGGTTTTTTAAACCGGCGAGGTCAACGGCGGGATTCCGGCGGTGGCGGCGGCTTCTCCGGCGCGTGGTGGGGCTCGGCGAGGTGGTGGGGCGAGGCGAGGCGAGGCGCGGCAGCGGCGGCGTTCGGCGTGCGGCAGCGGGGCGCTGCGGCGAGCGGCGGTGGGCGGCGGCTGCGGCTGCGGCTTTCTACTGCTGCGGCTTGCGGGGCGGGGGTGGTGGTGAGGGGCGGCGGCGGCGGGTATTTAAAGGGGGAGGGGGCAACTCGTGGTGCTTGGGGGAGGGGGCGACGGTGGCGTGTCCGGGACGGACACGTCGTCCATGGCGACGGCGGCGCTCGGAAGTCCTCTCCCGAGTCAGAGCGGGAGGCGCGCGGCTGGGCTTCGGCCCGGCTCGGTCCAAAACATTTTTCATAAGATTCTGCCGAGAAAAATCGTAATAAAATAAAATTCTACAAATGCCAAAAACAATTTTTACTGTCTAAATAGAATATTCAGAACAAAGTGAACATTTTCTTGGCCTAAAATGCAATTTTGGAAAAATGCATATTTTTCTAATTCAAATAAAATAGTGATAAAATCCAAATAAAATTATTTATTTGATTTTAACATTTTCCTCCAATATTTCATTTATCTTGAAGAAGTCATATTATCTCCTCTCATATATTTTCAATATTGGAAATATTATTTGGAGAGAAAAATAATTAAAACCAAAGTGATCCACTTTTCAATATTTGAGAAAATTCAAATATGAAAATAATAAAATCCCCAACTCTCTCTGTGGGTCCTGGAGTTGCTTAGGATTTTTTATCACAAAACCAAGATGCAAATAAAATATGATATGCATATGATGACCTATGTATAACATTCCAAATTGAAAATTTGGGATGTTACAAACCTACTCCCCTTAAGGTGAATCTCGCCCTCGAGATTCGGGCTGGCTAGAAAATAGGTGTGGGTGATCTTTCCGTAGATCATACTCTCATTTCCAGGTGGCTTCATCCTCGGTATGGTGGCTCCACTGAACTTAGAAAAACTTGATAACTTTGCTGCGGGTAACTCGGCTGGCAAACTCGAGAATCTTGACTGGTTTCTCCTCATAGGTCAAATCACTATCCAACCGAATTGCTTCCAGGGGCACTATATCTCTTAGAGGAATATCGTCCATCTCAGCATGGCACTTCTTCAACTGGGAAACGTGAAACACATCATGAACTCCTGATAGTCCTTCGGGTAACTCCAACTTGTAGGCTACTTCTCCCATACGTTCCAAAACTCGGTATGGTCCTACAAATCTTGGGGCTAACTTTCCCTTAACTCCAAAACGTTTAGCTCCTCACAAGGGTGACACTCGAAGATATGCTCTGTCTCCGATTTCATAGACTACCTCCTTGCGTTTTGAGTCTGCATAACTCTTCTGCCTGGACTGAGCTACCTTCAGTCTATCTCAAATCAACTTAACCTTCTCTTATGACTCTTTGATCAAATCTGGTCCAAACAACTAGCGGTCTCCAATTTCATCCCACATTAAACGGTGTCCTGCACCTTCTTCCAAACAAAGCTTCGAAAGGAGCCATCTTCAAACTGTCTTGATAACTATTGTTGTATGAGAGCTCCACGTAGGGCAAATTATCATCCCAACTAGATCTATAATCTAGCGCACAAGCTCTCAACATGTCCTCTAGAATCTGATTGACTCTCTCGGTCTGTCCATCTGTCTGCGGATGAAAAGTTGTACTGAACTCTAGCCTGGTACCCAAAGTCTGGTGCAACTAGTGCCAAGACTTTGAAGTAAACTGTGTTCCTCTATCTGATACGATAGTCCTCGAAACTCCATGCAGACATACGATCCTGGTCATATATATCTTGGCCAACTTCGCACTCGTATAGGTGGTTTTCACTGGGATAAAGTGAGCTACTTTGGTCAGACGATCCACTACTACCCAAATAGAATCATATCCCGATCGGGTCCTCGGTATTCTGGTGATAAAATCCATGCCAAGCTTGTCCCACTTCCATTAAGGTATCGGCATAGGCTACAGTAATCCTGCTGGCTTCCGATGTTCTGCCTTCACTCTCTGACATACATCACATACTGCTACATACTCGGCAATATCCTTCTTCATACCAGTCCACCAGAAACGCTCCTTTAAATACAAATACATCTTGGTGTTTCCGGGGTGTATCAAGTATGGCGAGTCATGAGCCTCCTGAAGTATCAACTTCCTGATATCTGCATTATTGGGCACATAAACATGGTCTTCAAACCACAAGGTGTCATGCTCATATTCACAAAAACCTTTGGCTTTTCCTTTGCTCATCTTCTCCTTTATCTCAGCAATTTCCTCATCATCCTTCTGAGCTTCTCGAATCTTTCCCAATAATGTCGACTGAATTTCTAATGCTGCAACAAAACCTCTAGGGACTATCTCCAAATGTAGCTCCCTGAGATCTTTAGCTAACTCCTTTGGTAATCCTCCGCTTACGAGGGTATTGGCGTAACTCTTCTGGCTCAAAGCATCTACTACGACATTGGCCTTGCCTGGATGATAGTGCAACTTCATATCATAATCCTTTATAAGCTCCAACCATCTCCTTTTCCTGAGATTCAACTCCTTCTGTGTGAAAATGTACTTCAAACTCTTATGATTCGTGTACACATCACAATGATTTCCAATTAGAAAACGCCTCCAGGTCTTGAGCGCATGCACTACAGCTGCTAACTCCAAATCATGCGTGGCATAATTCAACTCATGCGGTCGAAGCTGACGTGAGGCATATGAAACAACCCTTTCGTCTTTCATAAGTACGCCTCCAAGTCCTAAGTGGGATGCATCGCAATACACTTGGAAATCCTTGTGTATATCCGGCAGAATCTGCACTGTGGCTGTAACCAACCGTTTCTTCAGCTCCTGAAAACTTGCCTCACATTCATCTGTCCATTTGAACTTGGTGTCCTTTTTCAACAACTCCATCATGGGCTTTGCAATCTTAGAAAAATTCTCGATGAATCTCCGGTAATATCCTCCGAGTCCCAGAAAACTACGGATCTCTCCAACTGAGGTGGGTGCCAACCACTCCGTGACAGACTGAACCTTGGTAGGATCCACGACTATACCTTCTCCTGGTATAACATGTCCAAGGAATTCAACTTCCTTCAACCAAAACTCACATTTGCTGAACTTGGCATATAGTTGATGTTCCCTGAGTTTCTCGAGAACTAAACGCAAATGCTCCTTGTGTTCCTCTTCATTCTTCGAGTATACCAAAATGTCATCAATGAACACCACGACAAATTTATCCAAGAACTCCATGAACACCTTATTCACCATACTGATGAAATAGGCAGGGGCGTTAGTCAATCCAAATGACATAACCATGTACTCATATAGTCTGTACCTCGTGGTGAAGGCTGTCTTAGGTATATCCTATTCTCGGATCTTCAGCTGGTGATATCCTGATCGAAGATCGATCTTGGAAAATACTTTAGCTCCTTGCAACTGGTCAAACAAATCATTGATCATCGGCAGTGGGTACTTGTTCTTGATCATCACTTCATTCAATGCACGATAATCAGTAATCAACTACCATTCTCAAAGATTTATCCTTCTTCAAAACCAAGAGCACTCGGGCTCCCCATGGTGACGAACTTTAGCGAATGTATCCTTTCTCCAATAACTCCTTAATCTATTTCTTATTCTTCTCCAGATCATTTGTGGGCATCCGGTATGGTCTCTTCGATATTGGTCCGGTGCCTGGCAACAGCTCTATCAAAAACTCAATGTCTCGATCTGGTGGCATGCCGGGTAACTCCTCTGGAAATACATCCGGATAATCCTTCACTACAGGCACTTCCTTCTGAACAACTCTCGTGAGAGTATTTACATGAGTCCTCTTTGGTGCATGCCTGGATACATACTTAATCCTTTTTCCCTCCGGGGTGGTGAGCAGAATTGACCTACTAGCACAATCAATGTTTCCTCCATAATTCATTGGCCAATCCATACCCAGTATCACATCCAATCCTTGTGACTCCAGAATTATAAGGTCTGAGGGGAAAACATGCATGCCAATGGTTAAGGGTAGCCGTTCGCACCATCGGCTGGCCATATACTCTGCACCTGGTGAGCTTACTAACAAGGGTGTCCTAAGGGCTAAGGTGGGTAACTTAAACTTGTCCACAAATCCCCTTGAAATGTATGAATGCGATGCACCAGTATCAAAAATAATGAGAGTGGTAAATGACTTAACCAAAAACTTACCGATAACTACATCTGGCTGCTCTTCAACCTCGTCCACGTTCACGTGGTTCACTTGTCCCTTGTCAAAAGGGTTGGGCTTCTTCCCAGAGCTTCCATTGCCATTTCCATTCTTTGCTTCAGAACATTCGGTGGCATAATGTCCAGTCTTCCCGCACTTGAAACAAGTAATGTGACTTAGAACCCTCTTGGCGGGTGTGGCTGGGTTAGAGCGGTTCTGATTACTGCCTGCTCCATTCCCATTTCCATTCCCTGGGCCATGTGGTTATGCAAACTTCCTACATTGTGGGTATGACCTCCATGGTTGTGGGTATATCCTCCCGGGTTCGGGGTGAAACGAGGCTTCTGCTGAGCTCCTAAATTGTACTTCCCTGGTCCATACGTCCTTTTGCGGCTCTCAATATGATGTTGCTTCCCTTCAATCATAAGAGCATTATCTACTAACTCCTAGTAGTTGTTAAATGTTTCCACCATTAACTGCATGCACATCTCATCATTCAACCCTTCCATAAACTTCTCCTGTTTCGCGGCATCTGTGGCCACATCATCTGGGGCATAGCGAGCTAACTTGCTAAACTCATCCACGTACTGCCCCACAGTACGGTTGCCCTGGCATAAGTTGCGAAACTCATGCTTCTTCATGCTCATAGCTCCAGTTGAGACATGAGCAGTGCGGAACGCTTGCTGAAACTGCTCCCAAGTAACATTGGATATAGGGAAAGTGGCTGTGTAATTCTCCCACCATGAGGCTGCATGTCCATTCAGTTGGTGTGCGGCAAAACACAACTTCTCAGCGTATGTGCAACCTGCGGTGGTCAGCTCCCTTCCAATCCTGCGTAGCCAGTCATCAGCAACTATGGGCTCTGTGCTACTTGAAAACACCGACGGCTGCAACCTCAGAAAACGGGCTAAGTTGTCAACTGGAGGTGGTGGCGGTGGGTTGTTGTTATTGTTGTTGTTGTTGCCTTGATTCTGTACTAGCAACTGCATCAATGTATTCTGCTGTTGGATCAACCGAGTGACCTCCGGTGGGAAGGCTAATCCGGGATCATGTCTCAGAGGCATCTGATGCGTTTAGAGGGGAGAGATTAGAATAGAATGAGGTCTAGTGAGAAAGCACTACCCATATGCACATGAGACAAACACAATCATAACACACCAAAACAATTTCAAGCAAGGGCATACAATCGATCTAACTATCATTACAGTGCTCAGACTACTAATATATACATGGAGGAAATACTACTAATAATATGGTGATCTACTAAAAATTTTGATTAGTGGAAGACTCCATGATATCTGCTCCAGCTTCGTCTTCATAATCATCATCACTACTGTCGGGGTCGGAGTCAGTATCGTCGATGATGATGTAGTCCTTCGGATGGTCGTCATCTCCTCCTGGCGCAGGGTCTCCCATAAATACTCCTAGCTTCCTTGTCAGGTCATCATTGAACTCCACTAGTATTGTGATTTCCTCCTCGTATCCATCGCGTGTAGACTTGAGTTCCTCTTCAAGCTCCATGTTCCTAGTCATCAACTTCTTCAGATCTATCATGCTTGTGCACATTTGGTTCTCCTGGCGACGAATGTGCTAGTTTAACTCTTGGATGTAAGTTGCAATGGACTGCATATCGGGTAAATGGTGTCCTTAAGATCCTTGTGATAAACTTCGCCGATGCGTCCTATGGCGATGTGGGCTGCCATGCTCTTTCCTAGACTCCACGTTGGTACACTACTAGGAAAATGCTTATACATAGAAGTTTACCAGTAGCGTTTGTTTGTGTCCCCACGCTATTGGTAATTAACAGTAGCATTAGATACAAAGCATGCTACTGGTATGGCTTAGAAGCAGCGTTGGTTTCTTTTGGGAATGCTACTGGTAAATAATTCCTGACTGTGCCCCACGGACAAACCATAACAATAGCGTGGGTCGTAAACCTACGCCACTACTAATTGGATAACCGTAACGCCGGTGAGACACCCCGCGCTATCGCTAGCACAGTGTGTCAGTCCCACACCAGACCACCCCCGATCCATTACCCACCCCACCAACCGTCCCAGTACACCCCCACACCACACCCATCCCCGATCTAGATTCCCTCCACCTCCTCTCCTTTCCTCTGCCACCGGGATCCCCTCCCGTTTCTTCTCCGATCTGTCATCCCGTCTCTCCCTCTCCCTGATCCATGGTGGGATCCTCCATCGTGTACACTTCCTGTAGGCCGCACGCGCACGCATCCTTCCTCCACCACCCGGCCGACCAGGCCCATCCCGGCGACCAGCCCGGGCTGCTCCCTGCCTGTGGAGGCGGGGCGGTGCGGACGACAACGGAGGAAGCGTTGTACGAGGTGGTGCCGCAGAAGGCTGCGCTGGTGGAGGACGTGTAGGGGCGGAGAGTAAGGCGTGGCACACCGCGCCGGTGGTGATGCAGGTAGTGGACACCGTGGGGGTCCTGTCGCTGGCGGTCGGCCACGGCATGCCAGGCGGCAGGGTCGAGTGGTACTCCCTAGTGCTGTCCAACAGCCTGCACACAATGGAGATCAAGCTCATCATGCCCCTAAGGCATCTTGTCAGGGATGGTTGCCTCCGCCGGGGCTCCATCATACGCCTCATATGGTACTGCACCATCTTCAAGTAAGACTACGAGATCCATTAGACCATTATTATATCCTCACTTTGCTCGCATATATACCAGTCAATTAGTGGTACGTTCATGGCTGATCAGGTATATAAATATATATTCCTTCTCCTGTTCAACAGAAAATTGGGTACTTAGTTGCATGTATTTGAAATTATAAATGTTCCACTTTAGTGTTAGCAGATATGTCCAACTGAGTTGCACACAATTATTTTTGTGTTCTTATTACTGTTGTAAATTATCAAGCATCAAAGGAAAACTCTATGGGTTCAGTAACTGGCATGAATGTCCTTCCTGGAACTTGAACTCGAATCATCCAATGTTCCTCTTCTGGTATAGTGGCGGTGTAAGTCCTGGTGAAGCTTGGTATTCCGATGTTCAAGTACCTAGTGACTTCAAGTGTCGTCCAAAAGGTGTGTCTTCATCCGGCTGAGCAAACTTGTTCCTTATGTCCGCCATCCTATAGAGTGGAAATTGGAGAGGAGTCAGAAATGAGTAGAGAAGAGTGACCTATGGCTCATCTTAGTGGTCGTGTCCTACATTCAGCGTGTGCTCTGATACCATCTTGTAGCGATCCAACCTCAAACGGTCGAATCTCTGTGCACAAGTGTCATCCCTGGATTGGTAATGCTGACACACACAGTACTCCGAAGGATTATAACAGAGTAGAAATCACACACTTATTACATCGATAGTCTCAAGAGAGAACTTATTACAATAAATGTGGCTTAAGGCCATCTAAATGATAACAGCGGAAGTCATGGAATATAAAGTGAGTCCATCAACTCCAACAGCATAGCTAAGTGCACGACAACGACCTAGCGCACCTTACTCTTCGTCTGAAAGTCTGCAACATGATATGTTGCAGCCCGAAACGGGTTAGCACATGGAATATGCTAGCAAGATAACACATTAGAGCAATGAACAAGTAAAGGCTATCACTACACGCATATATGGCTGGTGGAGGCTCTACGGTTATGATGTTTTGCGAAAAGCCAATTTTTTCCTACAACAAAGGAATGTATTTTGTTTAACTATCATGGTAGTTGTTAAACATTGAGAAGGTTCCTCCAACTCAATCCCAATTAGATAGTAACGAAACCCCAACAATTTAATTAGAGTGTTGAGATCAACATGATAATCCAAGATCCAGATACTCAAAATGTCCATAACCGGGGACACGGCTAACCATGATTAGTTTGTACACTCTGCAGAGGTTTGCGCACTTTTCCCCACAAGACTCGATCTCCTTCGTTGGATTTCTTGCACTACATGATGTTTGAGAAACGGATGACCGAGACACAGTCTTTCAGAAGCATTAACTCTAACCCCAGGTAGACAGTACCAACCTATATCCCCTACATCTGCTAGCCTACCACAGGAAGAGGTCACGCAACTTACTCAACTATGCTAGAGCCCATAATAGCTTGTGGCTGCAGACGGAAGTTTCTAGCATGTATAATCTTATGATCCCTTTGAGCCTGAGTGGCGAACCATCGGATGATCACACGGGTACTCCGGGATATCCTAGGACAACACTGGATTCTCCAAGTGCCCGCAACCAATCCAGCCAGATGTGTATTTAAGTAGACACCTTAAGTTAACCATTAATTAACAATATCGCATCTTTCATGGATACACTCAAACCCAATCCACGTCTATGATCATAGCATGGCAATATAAGCATAACGTAGAAGTAGCCCCCAGGGTTTGATAATAAAAAGGGCAATAGGTTCTACCTCATCATCTACTTCCCAAAACCCACATGTTATGAGATCCTACTGATGCAATGTTTGAGGGTTGTAACTAATGCATAAAAACTAGGTAAGAAAAGAGTATGATCAAAGTGTTACTTGCCTTGCTGATGATCCGCAAAACCTAGAGACTCGTCGTAGCACGCTGCGCACTCCGGGAATTCTATCACAAACAAACAATAGCATACATAAGCACACAAGCAAACATGCACGGATAAAACTCAAATAAGAACATCCAAACTGAAAGTCAAACTGAAGAGCTTCGCTTTGCAAAAAGAAACAATTGAATCGGAGCTACGGAACTGAAACTACAGTCAAAAGAACTTCGAATTCAAATCTGCTTGAAACCAAATTTTAAATTGTCAAAACCTTGTTCAAGTTGATTAAACAGAAAGAGGGGTTCGAGACGAAGATTTTTGCATTGGTTTCACTGGATTTGGACAAACGGTTCAAAACGGCGAGGGTTTGAAGATCAGGGGCTAATTTGCGATAAAAAATAATCACGGATAGGTCCCTGGCTAAAAATAAATAGAAAAAGGAAAATCTATCGGACGAACATCCGCTAACAGAGACAAACAGGCAAACGCGTTCGTTTAAACGAATGAACAAACGAACGATTACTAAATAACTAAACCGAATAAAACCAAACCGATCTATTCAAAAAACCGATCTAGGGTTTTAAAAACTAAACGGTTTTATCTAAACCGAAAAAAATCGGGGTGAAAACCAGCGAGGTCAACGGAAGGATTCTGGCGGCGGTGACGGCTTCTCCGGCGCGCGAAGGGGCTCGACGAGCTGGCGGGGCGAGACGAGGCATGGCGGCGGCGGCGTACGACGCTACGGCGGTGGGGAGCTGCGGTGGGCGGCGGCACGTAGCGGCGGTGGCTGGCGGTGGCGGCTGCGGCTTGTAGGGCGGGGCGAGGTGGTGGTGAGGGGCGGCGGCGGCGGTTATTTAAAGGGGGAGGGGGCGACTCGGGGTGCTTGGGGGTGGGGGCGACGGCGGCGTGTCCGGGACGGACACGTCGCCCATGGCGGCGGCAGCGCTCAGGAGTCCTCTCCCGAGCCGGAGCGGGAGGCGCGCGGCTGGGCCGGCTGGGCTTCGGCCTGGCTCGGTCCGAAACAATTTTTTTATAAAATTCTCCCGATAAAAATCCTAATAAAATATAAAAAATTCTAAAAATGCCAAAAAGAATTGTCACTGTCTAAATAGAATATTTAGAACAAAGTGAACATTGTTTTGGCCTAAAATGCAATTTTTGAAAAATGCATATTTTTCTAAATCAAATAAAATAGCGATAAAATCCAAATAAAATTATTCATTTGAGTTTAACATTTTTCCTCCAGTATTTCATTTATCTTGGAGAAGTCATATTATCTCCTCTCATATATTTTTAATATTGGAAATATTATTTGGAGAGAAAAATAATTAAAACCAAATTGATCCACTTTTCAATATTTGAGAAAATTCAAATATGAAAATAATAAAATCCCCAACTATCTCCGTGGGTCCTTGAGTTGCTTTGGATTTTTTTTGGATCACAATGCCAAGATGCAAATAAAATATGATATGCATATGATGACCTATGTATAACATTCCAAATTGAAAACTTGGGATGTTACAGCAGTGAAGTAAACAAAGTTGAAACCACTCGGGGTAGCACCCCGCACACTAGTAAATTTAGGGCGCATTGAGGACACACTTCTTCCGCGTGAAGGACACACTCACGCACAATTCACCACTGCGCGGTGGCATGCACAGAAGGACGCACTCGCGCACACCCAGCAGGCCAGCACACAACACAGACCAGCACACGTGTACACCGGCGTCGCCACCTGTTGAGATGGACGGCGAGGCAGCCAACAAGCGGAGGCGGCTCAAGCCAAAACCGCATCTGGCGAACCTGGACTTCAGTAGCAGCCTCCTCGACGACATGTTGCTCGTCATCATTGGCCTCCTCCCCACCAAATCTGTCGTGCGGGCCGCCCTACTATCCCGGCGTTGGCGCCCCCTCTGGCGTCGCGTCCCCCTCAACCTCACCGTCGCCATCTTCCTCTGTGACGGGGATTGCAAACGCATGTCCGCAGTCTCCAAGATCCTTTCATCGCACCCTGGGCTAGCCAGACGCCTTTACATCTGCTTGTTCAGGTCCAAGCCAAGTTCGACGACTATCCCCCGCCCTAGATCAGCTTGAGGAGCTTAGCTTTGAAGCTAGACGATGTCACTCTCTGCCACCATTTGCGCTCTGCCTCATGCCAACGCTTTGCCTTGCCAGCTTCAGCTCCTGCTATCTTCCCTAGATTAATGTCGCGCCCGCCCTTCTTCTCCCTCAACTCAAGGAGCTCGACCTCTTCAACGATGGCATCTCGAAGCAGGCTATGGAGTACCTTCGTCTTGAGCAGATCCACCGGTTCATTAGCTTCGACATCGCCTCGACGAATCTCGGATGGATGTTTGTGTCTTGCTGGCCCCTCAACAAGACATCAATTGGGAAGATATAACTCCAGCTATTCCACGTTATGGTCATTGAGAATGCGCCTTTCCTTGAGAGATTGCTTGTATCTGATCTAGAAGGTCCAACAAAAATCAGGGTCATTGATGTGCCGAAATTGACACAATTGGTGTACTTGTCTGCCAAATTCTCTGAACTCTTTATTGGATCTGTAATCATTCAGGTACAGCACTCATCTTCTTCTCCGTCTTCTTGAAATTCACATTTTTAAATTTCTTCTTGATGTATTTATGACTGTCTTCTAGAGAATGATTCCCACAAGCTTGACCCAGTATATGCACATAGTGAAGATATTGGCAATAAAATCTATCAACCCCAATCTGGATCAAGTTCTTGGATTCCTTACATGCTTTCCGTGCATGGAGAAGCTACTCATCGAGGTGAAACTTCTTTCCCATTAGTAAACGATAATCACAACGTAGCTCAATTTTTTCGTAATTTTCCCAAATTACGATGACAAGTGTAGTGTTCAAAATTGCATCTACGCACTGCACCTAAAGAAATGTTTTTAGTACTTTTTCTCACGTGATCACCTGCATCATTTTTTGTTGTACTACTATAGTAGCCTAGGCTAGTCATAGTGGAAAGTAACTTTGACTAGTAACTCTATGGTAACCCTAAGAGCAAGTACTACCTCCGTCCTGGTTTACTCTTCCTATTTTGTAGTATCAAAATTTGATCATAGATTTAACTGACAAAATGTTAATGCATGTTACTAAGAATTATATCGTTGGATTCGTATTTGAACATAATTTCAAATGGTATAATTTTTTGTGACATGCATTGGCATTTTCTTAGGTCAATCTATGGTCAAAATTTTACACTAAATATGAGGTAGTACAAAAGTGGGCTATAACGACCCTCCACTATGTAGGCCAAAACATGTGCCAAATTCACTTGTGATGCATTTGGCATCAATGCCCCTCAATTGCTCACCTGGTGCCCCAATCTGGATCACCTACTTTGCTCCGGTGCAAAATTAACTCATGCAATGAAAAAACACTTGCGTGGGAGAGAGAGAGAGGACTTAGGCAATAAAAACACTTGTTTGGGAGAGTGAGAGGCTGGTGTAGTTGGTTTGATTTATTTGTTTATACATGTGGGTCTGTGTGCACAGTGGTGCCAACTCTCTTACATCGCAAGAGTGGTGCCAAAATCTTTTGATTTGACATTGATGCATATTATGTGGCATACTTTTGAGAAATATGGCATCAGCCACATAGTGGAAGGCAACAAAAGCCTAGGGTCTTCACGTGCTCCTAGGAAAATGAGAGGAAAGAGAAAGATAGAAAGAGAGAGAGAGAAAGAGAGAGTGAAAAAAATATCACTAGCCAGCCAACCCTATCGTATGAGCGAATGCTATTGGTACCTCTTGATGACACGGCAATCTTATACAACCAGCTTCTCTAATATGTTCTCTTCTTTTGCAGATAAAAAAAGACCCGAAAGTGAAAAATGTGCTACACTATAACAATCTCATCGAATGCCTTGATCTCCATCTTACATAAATTGATTTGATCGACTACCGAGGCAGCACATCTGATTAAATTGGCCAGGTTCTTTGTTCTGGAGGCAAGTGTGCTCAAGGTAATGAGGTTTGGCGTTCTTTGGTGCAACAATGAATGGCGTGCTGATCACCACAAGCGTCTAAGCCTAAATGACAAAGTCTCCGCAGAAGCTGAATTTGCTTTCGAAACATCAAGTGTCCAGAGACTCGAAAATTTATTTGCCCGTTAGTGACTTGTCAGGGCAGTGGATTTTAGTTTGTACGATAATGCTGCATCCACCTAAAGTAACGGAAGTTCTTACGTGAACTTCCTAGTAATTCCCTCTTCATAGGTGCAACATTACTCCTAACATTTGTAATATCAGTTTGAAACTTGTAATATTGTCGTGTCATATTCCTGCGTTTTCAAAATCCTATGAATCAAAGAGGTCCTGAGTTGGTGATGATGTTGTGCCTGCCATCTTTCACCAATAGCCTTCGGATCTAGATCTGGCGCATACAAACCAAACTTCTCCAGTTTTGCAAAAAGATGCCCGCACTTGTTCCCTATTTACAAACAACTCCTTGTCTCTCACAATCAGCCTTATCTCCTCCGCACCACATCTAGAAGAACATGGAAAAATCTGGCGCGATGGCCGCTGCCGGCGCTGTCCACCCCCAATCTTGGTGTTCCATGCAATGCACGGGCATCTACGCATGGGAAATTATGTCGAACACGGATAGTTGTAAGCAGGCTAGCTCTACAGCCATCATGATAGTGACTGCAGACGGTGAGGCTGACTATGGTATGCCGAACATGGCGCCTATACTCAGGTGTCATCTCCGGTGCAGGGTCTTGTCACTTCACTGTGAGGAGCAACACGTAATAATTTGACCAATGGGTAGTATAGTGCTACTAGTACATTGGTAGTACTACTACTCGTACTAGCACCACCATTTGGATTTAGTAGTAGTACCACGTCCATCTGGATTTAGTATTTGATTAGCAATATCTAGTAATGCATGTCACAAAAAATGTACTACTCCCTTTGTAAATAAATAGATGGTGTAGTGTTTATTCCTATCGGCTAGAGAAATTAATGTCTTTTTGCTAATTAACAGGATTACATGCAATGAACTAACCACTTCATGTCATGTTTGGTAGTCTCAAGTCATTGGACGCATGCACGGCCCACATCTCTCATTGGTTGATATGTCACGAAATAAGAAATGAGGAGGGAGTTAATGTACCGTGCCTAAGTGTTTTGGGATTACATAACATTTTTGGTTACATGAATTAACATTTTATTAGTTAAATCAAAGGTCAAAACCTGGCGCAAAATGCAAAGGGCACCAATAAACCAGTAAACATCAAAGTTCTCTTGTTTGGCCCCAACTAGAGGCCCGGTGAGATGACTATAGTGCACCGACACGAAGGGGGACGCAGCTTCATTGACTTACTGCACCTGCCTTTGGTTGTATGACACGTGGCCCCAACAGGTGGCTGGCCCGCCTGTCATACAGCCAAAGGCAGGTGTAGTAGAGGGCCGAGGAGTAGATGGCCAACAAGCACATGAATTAAACGCAGTCTGCACTTCTCATATAAAGGCTCCCCGCCAGTCCAATCTACGAAATCCTATGCACCTACACACGCTAACCAAGGACAAGAGTGATCACTCCAATCGCAAGATGAGTTGACTAGAAGCGAGACCCATGGAGGCAATGAGCGCGAGCATCACCCGGCTGTGCCAGATGGCCCATGACACCGGCCTGTGTCCCGGCACCGAGGAACGTCTCCAGGTCGTGCTTGATGCCGCCAGGGTGAGAGGCCACTTGGATGACAGCTTCGTCTCCTTGTTTGACAAGGTCCTAGTCGGCTTCCTCGACAAGTTCACCGTCATCAAGAAGCTCACGGACGACCATGACGTACGCCTCCAGCCCATGCGCCCAGGCTCTGCGATGCCCTCCACCCTCAACAGCCTCTATGGTGACAACCTCTTCGATGCACCGATGGCCCTGCGACTGCCCGCCGTCGCACCGGAGAATGTCCACCTCGAGGTCGCGCTCATCGCGCAACACCTGGCGCAGCAAGACACCATCGACATAATCACCCATGTCTACGTGCAAATCATCCACAAGGACTACTACGTGCCAGAGGAGGATGATAGGTCGCTGGCCTTCTTGACCCGCCGGGCAACCTTGGACAGCATTGTTCAAAAGCACGTTGAGCTCGCCGCCAACGCCGCTCCTCCTCACACGTCGGTTGGTGACCCAGCGCACAAGGGTGTGAGGATGTCGTTGATGGATCCATATGTATCTTTATCTTTTCGTCAAATCCATGTAGTAGTATATCGTACTACTAGTAATTATCTTAACTTTCTCATCAACTTCATAATTTTTGTACGTACTCCATGCATGAACCGCGCCAGAACCTAACTTCTCATTACTCTAGAGAAAATCGTTATTTCTATCTATCAGTCGCGCCTTGGAACAGAACCAAATTTTACAAGTTACAAGTTCAAAAGGAAAAAGCTTGCCGTGTTCGCGTCCCACCCTGCTGCCCACACAGTTGTTCTGGCACGCCGCTCAAGGCGGAATGCGTGATGTGTTGCATTTTCACTTACAAGTGGGACCACAGTTGAGCAAACCGACTATCGGCAAACCCCCACCCCGCCCACCAGGCGATGGCTGAGAAAACAGGAGGGAGAAGAGATGGTTGTAGCACGGACTCCAAGAAAATTGGTGTCAGATGGGCCTCATGTGGGTGGTGTGTGTCGTACTTCTAGACGTGAATGCTAGTTATGGACCATGCCACCCCACTATATCGAGCCTATATCGAGGTGCTGGTTACGTAGAACAAATTTCCTGGAGTCCATGCTCAGCCCTCCTCTATCTCTCTTCTCAGCCAGCCAGCAGACGCGCGGAGCCCATCATCTGTTTTCTCATATGTGGTCCCACTTGTCACTGAAAATGCAAGAGGACCCACTGAACCTGCACATCTTTCACCTCGACGTGCTGGTGATGAAAAACAAATCCAATAAAGATCTTCGGTGGCCTCTTTTGGAGTTTACTCAGGAGTAGTAAGATTCTATTTACAGTTTAACCCAAGATGCACATCACGTGGCTTCAACTACCACTCCATTTTCTTGCATGACATGACCTAGATGCTGGATGTCCCACGTGTGAGCAAAAGGAGGAAGAACTCGACCAAATCTTCGGTTGTGCTCTCGGATTAGACTAGTTGTGCTAACTTAAAATTTTATTGTGTAGAATGGATGCAAGTTTTGGTATTGGGAAGAAGAGTATATCGATATATTGATAGAGCGCAATTTAGTAGATGTTCTAGCACTTTTAGCTAGCATAGAGGCTAGAGATGAGACTAGTGCACTTGTTGATAGAATACAGGCAAGACATGAGACTAGATGCGAGGAAGCAACGTCTACTTCTTTACACTCGAAGATGAAAAAAGCACGCAAGATTGAGCCTCCACAGATCAACAATGAATGCATCGAGAAGGCACTAATCCTACTTACAGGAGCAGTTATGGAAGTTGGATATCTTCTAAAATGTATTCTTGTGGTTCTTGTTTTCTTTGGTCTTGCTTTTCTAGTCAAATTTTGGTGATGTATTTCCATGTACCAAAAATTAATGATGAAAAAGATATGTGTTTGCAAAGAAAAATGTACGCGGCCGGGATGCATCCGCGCGTTGGGCGCACGGCCACCGCATCGGAGAAATGGCCTGGACACAACCCCATTACCCTAGCCAAACGGACAGAATCCAGGAAAAACGGAGGTCCGTTTGGGGTCGTGCGTTGGAGTTGGACTTACAAGTGGGACCGCAGTTGAGGAAACCGACTATCAGGAAACCCCCACCTCGCCCACTGCATGATGGCTGAGTTAGAGAAACTACAAGGTTGAAGAGATAGCTGTAGCACGGACACCAAGAAAAATGGTGTCAGATGGAAGTCGTGCTGGTGGCGTGTGCCGTACTCCTGGACGTGATTGCTTGTTCCGGCCCATGCCACCCTACTATATAGTAGTAGTATCGAGGATTCACGCTGTTGGTTACGTACAACGAAGATATTAACATATAGGCCACCTCACACTGTGGCCAAATTTCGTGGAGTCTGTGCTAGGTTAAAAAGTGTTCTTTGTTAGGGTGGGTGGCTTGTCTCAAGTTTAAAACTTGTTGTATTATGTACATAGACTTAGAGATTGAAAGTGCAACTGTCCCTAGGTGGTTTTGGTAATTCATAACAACATATAGCTCATTGAGCTAATACTATTCCAAGATGATTATTTCAGGAAAGCTCAATGATTGGCATGGCATGGATGTGAAAGTGGAACCCTCAAAATGCTAAGGACAAAGGATTGGCTCAAGCTCAAAAGCTCAAGACTCTTCATTTTATATTTTAGTGATCCAAGATCACATTGAGTCTTTAGGAAAAGCCAATACTATCAAGGAGGGATGAGGTGTTGCTTAATGAGCCTCTTGCTTCATGTGCTTAGTGATATGCTCCAAAACCCTCAACTACTTTCCCATATCCACATATGACCTAAACCCTAAGCCAAACTCGGTCCTACCGATTCTTCCTATCCGGCGCCACCGAGTTTCACTTGTCATTAGCCACTGCCAAACCCTAGCAATTCGGTCCTACCGATAGGGATCTCGGTCTCACCGAGATGGGGTTGCAAACTCTCTGTTTCCCTTTAGTAACTTTTCGGTCCCACCGAAAGAGTGAATCGGTCCCACCGAGATTGCAATGTAAACTCAATGTTTCCCCTTTGTAACTTTTCGGTCTCACCGAGTTCCACTCGGTCTCACCGAAAGAGCAAATCGGTCCCACCGAGTTTGCCTGACCAACTCTCTGGTTAGCTAATTACCAAATTCGGTCTCACCGAGTTTGTGTAATCGGTTTCACCGAGATTACGTTATGCCCAAACCCTAACCACATCAGTCCTACCGAGTTGCATATCAGTCCCACCGAAAATCACTAACGGTCACTAGGTTTACATTTTCGGTCCGACCGAGCTTATTGATTCGGTCCCACTGAGATTGGAAAACTGTGTAACGGTTGGATTTTGTGTGGAGGCTATATATACCCCTCCACCTTCTTCTCATTCGAGAAGAGAGCCATCAGAACACACACATCATTCCAACTCATATGTTCTGAGAGAGAACCACCTACTCATGTGTTGAGACCAAGACATTCCATTCCTACCATATGAATCTTGATCTCTAGCCTTCCCAAGTTGCTTTCCACTCAAACCCTCTTTCCACCAAATCCAAATCCTATGAGAGAGAGTTGAGTGTTGGGGAGACTATCATTTGAAGCACAAGAGCAAGGAGTTCATTACCTACACACCATTTGTTACTTCTTGGAGAGTGGTGTCTCCTAGATTGGCTAGGTGTCACTTGGGAGCCTCCGACAAGATTGTGGAGTTGAACCAAGGAGTTTGTAAGGGCAAGGAGATCGCCTACTTCGTGAAGATCTACCGCTAGTGAGGCAAGTCCTGTATGGGCGATGGCCATGGTGGGATAGGCAAGGTTGCTTCTTCGTGGACCCTTTGTGGGTGGTTGCTTCTTCGTTGACCCTTCGTGGGTGGAGCCCTGTGTGGACTCGCGCAACCGTTACCCTTGGGTGGAGCTCTGTGTGGACTCGCGCAACCGTTACCCTTCGTGGGTTGAAGTCTCCATCAACGTGGATGTAGGATAGCACCACCTATCCGAACCACGGGAAAAACATCCGTGTCTCCAATAGCGTTTGAATTCTCCAAACCCTTCCCTTTACATTCTTGCAAGTTGCATGCTTTACTTTCCGCTGCCTATATACTCTTTGCATGCTTGCTTGAATTATGTGATGATTGCTTGACTTGTCCTAAATTAGCTAAAATCTGCCAAGAACTAAAATTGGGAAAAGGTTAAGTTTTTATTTGGTCAAGTAGTCTAATCACCCCCCTCTAGACATACTTTCGATCCTACAAGTGGTATCAGAGCTTTGGTCTCCATTTGCTTGATCTCCATAGCTTTTGGTTGTCATAGCCTTGGTTTCACAACCTAGGAGAGTATGGCGTCTAGCGAGGGAAATTATCACCGTAGAGGTCCTTACTTTGATGGTACTAATTTTGCTAGTTGGAAGCATAAAATGAAAATGCATATTCTTGGACATAACCCTGCCGTTTGGGCTATTGTGTGTGTTGGTTTGCAAGGTGACTTCTTTGATGGGAGAGAACCGAACCGTGAAGCTACCACGGATGAGTTGAAGATGTTGCAATACAATGCTCAAGCTTGTGATATTCTCTTCAACGGATTGTGCCCCGAAGAATTCAACAAAATCAGCCGTCTTGAGAATGCAAAGGAAATTTGGGACACTTTGATTGATATGCATGAAGGTACCGTCTCCGTCAAGGAATCCATGTTGGATGTGCTTCAAAGCCAACTTGACAAGTTCAAGATGAAGGATGGTGAAGGTGTCGCCGAAATGTACTCTAGGCTTGCTCTCATCACAAATGAGATTGCCGGCTTAGGAAGTGAAGAGATGACCGATAAATTCATCATCAAGAAGATTCTAAGAGCCTTGGATGGAAAATATGATACCGTGTGCACATTGATCCAAATGATGCCCAATTACAAAGATCTCAAGCCAACGGAAGTGATTGGAAGAATTGTTGCTCATGAGATGTCACTTAAGGATAAAGAGGAACTTCACAACAAATCAAGTGGTGCCTATAAAGCCTCATGTGAAGCCCCTACATCATCAAGTGGGAAACAAGACTTCAATGAAGAATTGAGCTTAATGGTGAAGAACTTCAACAAGTTCTACAAGAGTAGAAGCAAAGATAGAAGCTTCAAGTCAAGGTCCTACAACGACAAAAGATCTTCTAGTCGAGAGCGAAACTGCTACAATTGTGGAAGACCTGGACACTATTCAAATGAGTGTACGGCTCCCTACAAAAGAAGAGAAGATTCTCCAAAAAGAAGAAGCAAAGAATCACCACCAAGAGAGAGAAGGAGTAGAGATGATCGTTATGAACGAAGATACTCACGGAGAAGCAAGGATTCGGAAAGGAAGGAAAAATCATCAAGGAGCTACACAAGACGAAGACATCAAGCTCATGTTGGTGAATGGGTATCCGGCTCCGACTCCGACAGCCACTCAGAGAGAAGTTATTACTCCGGCTCCGAAGATACTCAAGATGAAGGTGTTGCCGGTCTAGCACTTGTGTCAACCAACTCCTACGACATATTTGACTCACCAAATGAGGGAATTGGAAGATGTTTCATGGCCAAAGGTCCTAAGGTAACACACCCCGAGTATGTTGATTTCAATAGTGATGAAGATGACTTGTTGGGTGATGATTTGCTTGTTGACAACTCTAGTGATGAATACTATGATGAAATGTCAATTAAACATGCTAATCAAGATAAAACGAATGACAATGATAAGGAGAAGATTGAGGCCCTAACTAAAGAACTAAAAACTCTTAAGTTAGCTCATGACACTATCTTCGAAGATCATCGAGAACTTTTAAGAGCTCATGAGAAATTACGCTTTGAAAAGATCAATCATGAGCAAGAGCATGAGTTCTTAAAAACAATCAATGATCATGCTAAATCCGCAAGAAAAGTTCTTCTTACATTGCCAAGCGTTTACTCCTATCCACTTACATGCCTCAAGTCAAGTCTAACAAGAAAGATTCTTCCTCTAGTAGTAACAATGATCATGCTAAATCCAATATTGTTGCTTCTAGTAGTTCTCTTGATTCCACTAATGATTCTCTTCGCCAAGTTACACTTGAGCAAGAAAATAGCTTATTGAAGGGAATTATAGAGAAAGGAGTGTACAAAAGCCTTGCCGGGAGTAAGAAATTCGAGGAAATTGTGCGCAAGAAAGGAATGCACCGGAGGAATCAAGGTGTTGGTTTTGAACGAAAGTTCAATGCCAATGGAGTTGAGTGGAAAGAAGATCAATACCCCAAGACAAAGTTTGTCCCTCAAGAAGAGAAGTATACTTCTTTCAAGGGGACACAAGCTCAAGATGATCTTCCACCACAAGACTACAAGCAAAAAGGCAAGGACAAGCTTCAAGAGGAAATCGATGCATTTGAAGAAGCTCCAAAGACCTTAGTCAAGTGGATTCCCAAGACTACTTCAAGTTCCACTTCATCAAGTACGACTACAACTCCAAGGATTCCCATCAAGATGATGTGGATCCAAAAGAAGAAGAACTAGAGAGTTCTTGAGGGTGACTCCGCCAACATACTTCACTCTTATCTTTTTGGCAAGAACAAGTGCAATCAACTTCCACATCTTGCACTAGTTCAAGGAGTCACAAACCCTCTTGTTGGTAAAACAAGGGACAAGGTAACCTAAAAAGATTTCATGGACATCATCTTTTGTGTGCATCACTCTATGTCTATGGATATCCTTGCTTGTTCCTTGTGGGACTAACCCATGTAGGTATTGAAAGTGCAATTCACTCAAATGGATAGCTCCAAGAGATCTACATCAACATTGAGCATCCACATCTTCAATATCTACATGAAGTCATCATCGACAAAACCCAAGGTTAGTTCATCCCTCTTAAGGGGGATATCACATCTAGGGGGAGCTTTACTCTAAGACTTGAGCTAAAGCAACTCTAAAGATGTGAACAAAACAATGCTTTATGTAAAAGTGGTAACCCCACTTGAGCTTAAACGATGAGTATGACCTATGATCAAGTGCTCTCACTTGACTCCTAAGTCAATATACTCATATATAGATGACCTAGTCATCGCAAATTGCTTGATAGATGCTAGAATTGGTTGTGCATGCCTTGCCACATATTCCATTTGCCATCTTATTGTGTGAGCATGCTGGATTGCATATTTTACTCATTCGAGGACATCCACTTGTTGTTTTGATTGTTTGGTTTTATCTTCTTTTGCCAAGTGGATGGACTAGAATGCCTAAGAACCTCCTCTAGCTATCTATGCTCTTCTCGTCTCAAACTCTATTCATGCTGCATCACAAAATTTGATCAAGTCAGATTGGAACCACTCTGTGTGAGGAGCGCTCGGAGTCCCCGATTCGTCATAGACTTAAACTTCCAAAACCTCTTTATGATTCTCGGTCTGACCGATACTCCACTTTCGGTCCTACCGAGATCATTAAGTTGATCTAGGTTCTTGATCTCGGTGCAACCGATTTGAACCTTTCGGTCACACCGCGTTTCAGTAACTGCACGCAGTTATGAATCTCGGTGCCACCGAGTCGTTCCACTCGGTCACACCGACAGGGTCGGGCTATATATAGTCACGGGCAAAATTTGGAAATTTCTCCGAACCCCTTCGCCCGCGCGATAGCCTGCTCTGCCCTCGAGGTCTCCGGATTGTCTTCTCGCCGCCAGCAGCCTCCAGTCGCTGGTCTCCGTCGCCGTCAACAGGAATTCTGCCCCGCCGTTGCCGCCGTAGCAAGTCCCCGCCGAACTAGGGTATGGACTTGATCTTTGTGCTATTCCTCAATTTGATTCCTAGCACATTGTGATCATATTGATTCTTGCCACGTTTGAGAAACTTCTATCCAGTCAAAACGCCCGTAGATTAGGTTTGATTCGAAAATTCTAGGTTTAGGTTTTCGCCGAAACCTCTCGGACCCACCGAGTTGAAAAACTCGGTCCCACCGATTTGGCTTATGCCATTGCACAAGTGAGACTCGGTCTGACCGAGAATTACTTATCGGTGTGACTGATTTTTGAACTCAGTGAAACCCTAGCAGTCTCGGTGCCACCGAACTGTGACTCGGTCCTACCGAGTTCACTAGTTTAGGTTCCAAAACTGCTTCGGTATCACCGAGTTTCAAAATCGGTAGATCCGAGATGATTTCAGTGGGAAACTAAAACTAAGTTTTTGGATCATTCTTTTGCAAAAATCTTTGCATTTTGTGATGCTCATCTTTTCTATCTCATCTATAATCTATTCACAGGGTCAGCAGTCAGTTTGCAGCATGTCAGACCAGAGTGATAGCCAGAATCTGTCAGAACAGCAAGTGGTGATGAGTGAGGGCACTAGTCCCTCCAGTTCTTATGATGAAGGCAGTAGGAGCACTCCTATCAACTTGCCAAAGGATGCCACGAGACAAAGGAAGAAGAGGACTTCAGATTCCGAGGATGAGGACTATGTGGCAGAGGAAGAGGCCACTTCCAAGAGAGTTGAGCCAGCTCAAGGCACTAAGCCAGGTCTAAAAATCAAAAGGCTAGTAGGCAGGCAGCCCATGTCAAAGGCAAGAGCCTCAACTGAGAAGCCCACTCCCCAAGAGCCAGTTGCAGCTGAGGGCAAGAAAAGGAAGGAGAGGGTGAAGAAGACTGTGGCTAGAGTGCTTGGAAAAGCTTCCATCATGGAAGAAGAAGAGGAAGAAGAGGTAGCTGCACCAGCACCCAAGGCACCCAAGCTGATGGGTGATGCCATAAGGTCAGGGGCTACTGCATCTAAGCCCAAAGCTGCCTCCAAGCCAAAACCTAAGAGAAATACAAGGAGCATTCCTGCAGCTGAGAAGAACAAGGCCCCAGTGCCTGACACTGTTGTTGAGGATGAGGAGGAGAATGTCCTGAGAAAGCTAAAGCCCAAGATTCCAGACAACAATGATGTTCATCCTGTGGCTGAAGATATGAAGCTCAGGAGAGATTCAGGGCTGAGGAAATGGAGAGAAGCAGACCCGTATGCTTCAAGGAGAAGGACATCAGTGGACTACAGGTTTCACACCAAGGAGCAGCAGGATTTCTATGAGACTGTTTTGCTAGATAAGAAGCCAATTGTCTGTGACATGAGATGGGTTGACTGGACCTACATGATGGAGAAGGAGGAACACTACCCAGGAGTATATGACAGCTTTCATGCTTGTGGAGTAGCTGACTTTGTTGGGCAGAAGCTCACAAAGTGGAATGAGGAGCTTATCATGCAGTTCTACTCCACAGCTCACTTTTATCCAGATGGGAGGATCACATGGATGTCTGAGGGTACAAGGTACCAATGCACAGTGGCTGAGTGGGCACAGATCATTAATGCCCCAGAGGAGCAAGATGATGACTTGGATATCTATGCCAAGAAGAAGATGGACCATAACTCCATGTCCAATATGTACAAGGAAATTCCCAATGAAGCTCTTGACACCTTCAAGTTTGGCTCTGTGCATTACCTTCTGTCAGGGCTCCCGACGATCAATTGGATACTAAGGCACACCTTATTGCCTAAGTCGGGAGATCACAAGATGATCAGAGGCCATGCTATCAACTTGCTACATGTGTTTGATGTGCCTCAGAAGTTCAAGGTGATGAGCCTCATAGTGGAAACAATTAAGAGGACTGTTGCAAATCAAAAGAGGAGCTGCAGATATGCCCCTCAAATTCAGGAGCTCATCAACTCCAAGATGGGCACGGGCATCTATCTGTTGGACAAGGAACACCTGCCCATCCGTCCAGATTTCGAGGACAATCAAGTTGTCATGACTGAGAACGAGCCATCATCTTCCCAAGCATTTGCAAAGAAGGAGAAGGCGAGGAAGGAGAAAGCTGCCAAGATGCCTACCCAAGAGGAGGCATCTGAATACTTCTTGAAGACCAAACAAGAGCAGCTTGGTTACTTGATTGCATCCACGCTGAGGATTGAGCAAAGTCTGGCCACTCTCACTCAGAATCAGCAGAGCCTAGAGAGAATCATGGAACAGAAGTTCATATGACCTGGATGTCAAGGTAATAGAAGTTCAGTCTGAAGTGGAGCAGCTCTAGGAGGACATGCAGGAGAGGAGAGGCAGGACTACCACTCATACCTTTGCCAGAGTGCCACGAGGCCTGAGGTCATCTGCCGTGCCAGTTGCTGACACTAGAGCCACCACTTCAGCACCAGCTACAGCCTCAGTTCCACCAGCTCCAGCATCTACTTCAGCTCCAACTCTAGCGACTACTTCAGCATCTACCGAAGCCTTCGTCCTTGGAGTGATCCGGACTCCACCACCACCTGAAGATCAAGCCTGAGCGTCGATCTAGTGCTATGCATTTTCTAGGAACTTTTTGGTAACTTGTTGCCAAAGGGGGAGAAGATGTATAGATCATAGGCTTCGAGAGAGAGAGAGAGTGTTGCTTTTCTCTCTTGCTCTATTTGGTGGTTTTTCGAACTTGTTTGCTTTTGAGTGTTTGGGATACTACGTCATTATTTGTGAGACATTGATGATCATGTGTTTGATCATAAGCTACACTTAATGTTTGCTTAATATTATCATCTTATGTATCTTGTGTGATCATTCACTTTTCTTGGTGATGAGTGCATGTATTTCATTCTTATCATTTTAAGCGCTCCACCAAGATGTATGTGACATGGAAGAGTAACCCATGACTCTAACTCTTTGTGCATTTGCAGTCCAAAGAAAATTTTAAATATGCACAAATTTAGGGGGAGCTCTTACCTATCACATACTTCTCAAAGCGACGATATATTTCATGCTTATTATCATTTGTCGAAGCTTTGATCTATATGTTGTCATCAGTTACCAAAAAGGGGGAGATTGAAAGTGCAACTATCCCTAGGTGGTTTTGGTAATTCATAAAAACATATAGCTCATTGAGCTAATACTATTACAAGATGATTATTTCAGGAAAGCTCAATGATTGGCATGGCATGGATGTGAAAGTGGAACCCTCAAAATGCTAAGGACAAAGGATTGGCTCAAGCTCAAAAGCTCAAGACTCTTCATTTTATATTTTAGTGATCCAAGATCACATTGAGTCTTTAGGAAAAGCCAATACTATCAAGGAGGGATGAGGTGTTGCTTAATGAGCCTCTTGCTTCATGTGCTTAGTGATATGCTCCAAAATCCTCAACTACTTTCCCATATCCACATATGACCTAAACCCTAAGCCAAACTCGGTCCTACCGATTCTTCCTATCCGGCGCCACCGAGTTTCACTTGTCATTAGCCACTGCCAAACCCTAGCAATTCGGTCCTACCGATAGGGATCTCGGTCTCACCGAGATGGGGTTGCAAACTCTCTGTTTCCCTTTCGTAACTTTTCGGTCCCACCGAAAGAGCGAATCGGTCCCACCGAGATTGCAATGTAAACTCAGTGTTTCCCCTTTGTAACTTTTCGATCTCACCGAGTTCCACTCGGTCTCACCGAAAGAGCAAATCGGTCCCACCGAGTTTGCCTGACCAACTCTCTGGTTAGCTAATTACCAAATTCGGTCTCACCGAGTTTGTGTAATCGGTCTCACCGAGATTACGTTATGCCCAAACCCTAACCACATCGGTCCTACCGAGTTGCATATCAGTCCCACCGAAAATCACTAACGGTCACTAGGTTTACATTTTCGGTCCGACCGAGCTTATTGATTCGGTCCCACTGAGATTGGAAAACTGTGTAACGGTTGGATTTTGTGTGGAGGCTATATATACCCCTGCACCTTCTTCTCATTCGAGAAGAGAGCCATCAGAACACACACATCATTCCAACTCATATGTTCTGAGAGAGAACCACCTACTCATGTGTTGAGACCAAGACATTCCATTCCTACCATATGAATCTTGATCTCTAGCCTTCCCAAGTTGCTTTCCACTCAAACCCTCTTTCCACCAAATCCAAATCCTATGAGAGAGAGTTGAGTGTTGGGGAGACTATCATTTGAAGCACAAGAGCAAGGAGTTCATTACCTACACACCATTTGTTACTTCTTGGAGAGTGGTGTCTCCTAGATTGGCTAGGTGTCACTTGGGAGCCTCCGACAAGATTGTGGAGTTGAACCAAGGAGTTTGTAAGGGCAAGGAGATCGCCTACTTCGTGAAGATCTACCGCTAGTGAGGCAAGTCCTGTGTGGGCGATGGCCATGGTGGGATAGGCAAGGTTGCTTCTTCGTGGACCCTTTGTGGGTGGTTGCTTCTTCGTGGACCCTTCGTGGGTGGAGCCCTGTGTGGACTCGCGCAACCGTTACCCTTGGGTGGAGCCCTATGTGGACTCGCGCAACCGTTACCCTTCGTGGGTTGAAGTCTCCATCAACGTGGATGTAGGATAGCACCACCTATCCGAACCATGGGAAAAACATCCGTGTCTCCAATAGCGTTTGAATTCTCCAAACCCTTCCCTTTACATTCTTGCAAGTTGCATGCTTTACTTTCCGCTGCCTATATACTCTTTGCATGCTTGCTTGAATTATGTGATGATTGCTTGACTTGTCCTAAATTAGCTAAAATCTGCCAAGAACTAAAATTGGGAAAAGGTTAAGTTTTTATTTGGTCAAGTAGTCTAATCACCCCCCCTCTAGACATACTTTCGATCCTACAGAGATAGTGCAGCATGTGAAGCTAGTACAAATAGTGTACTATTGTTGATTGGCCTCATCCGATAACCTGTTGCAATGCACGTACAATTATGTATTCGGAAAATATTTTTTGCCTCGTCGCAGCACCCACTCAGAGAAGCGACTCGAAAGCCATTCATAAATTTAGTAAGTTTATCACAGGCATATCATTTTATTACATACAACAGGTCATCAACCCACTGCGACAACGTGGATACATTATAAATACTAAAGTTTTCATCACACAACAAATAACGAGCAATGAAATGAACTTCAACTCAACCAATCCTCAGCGTTGGAAACGCTTGCTTTGAACCACAATTGATTCTCTAGGAAGGGCCAGCTACTATCAATCTCGAGACCAACGCATGACTAATCATCCAGGCTGAAGCGGCCTACTATATCACGACCAGGGTAGGGAACCACCGCAATGTACGAGGTATAGATATAGTTGCTTCTCATAAATGGTAGTAACGTTGTGTCAACAGCAGTTGGATCACCTTTCACCATCATTGGATAGTTTTGTCCAAGGAAGAGCGAGTTTTCTCCAAGACTATCAATACTGTACCGGGGAGAAGGTGTTGGTGCTAGCACACTAGTATCCATCCCGAATACCATGCAACGGGTGTTAGAATAGGTCCGAAGAGTGCGACCATGGGATATAACACCTGCTTCCTTACTAGTAACATCAGCAGTGGGATGTATACAGACAAGAAGGGGTGATCCGTCGGAATAAGTTGCCAGGCGCCACTGAGTATATGGGCCCTCCTCGTCCTCATGCTCGTGATCGTCACCATCGTCATCTCCCCCTTGGTTATAAAATTTTTCAAGTATAGGTGGTGGAATGTTCACAGGACCTTGGAAACACAAGAAGTGGATGAAACAATTATAATTACGGTGGCAGACAAACGTATCGAAACTACGAGGATCCCATGCAAAAAGAGTGCCATGAGTGGTGGCAGCAAACACAAGACCCTCGTATTGAATTGCATCACAGTACACATCCGTGTATAGAAACTGGTTTTGGAGCAATATCCATCCAGTCGGACCACGAAGGATGGCAACAAGCTTGTCGAAGATAGAAACAACTCCATAGTTCCTGTAATGCCAAGAGCGGTTGGGAACTTGACAAATTGCTATCTTCAATAGATTTTATCAAGCGGCATCAACTTGCACAAGGCGAGGCTTCCCTCATCCCCGCGCTAGTCAGCAGGGTCACGGCAAAGAAGATAGGGGAGATCAAACCGCTCATGTACCCTTGGGTTCCTTGTAATGATGTTATTACTTGAGTCGAGAATGGCCTTGAACGAACCTGCCATGCTACCCGAGGTGTTGACGTCACACTGATCAATGAGTTCCTCCACCACGTCATCTTTCAGTTCGGGGCAAGAATACCGGGGTCATTTCCGGCCTGTTCCCTCCATGTAGAAGATGATCGAACAATGGCAAAAGGAAGGTGAAGGCAAATGGAGGAGGGAGGAAGAGCGTGCGACAGCAGTTCCAAATCGAGAGGGAAAGGCGAAGAGTCGGTGGACGGTTGCCAGTTTGCCATGGTACACGAATAGGCGCCCCGGCCTACACGTTCGTTTGGAAATTGTACAAAAGGACTCGTCGTCGTCTCACGGACATGTTGTAATGGGACCACATGTCAACGAAACATGGTGTGTAATTTCTCGTGCAAAATGCGATCTGGTCGCGTTGGCCCGAGGTGCCGCATTAGTTATCGACCTTTATTTTTTTAACATACAATCTGAGTGGATAGCTCCTGTGGTCATCACACATGAGCGGATATATAGGTGGGCTAGGTGGGCAGGCGGCAACAATCTAAGTGCTAAAAGAGTTGATCCAATGCTTAGTTTTGTTTGGATTTTCCAACTATGACCATTGGATAGAGAGTGAATCAATGGCTTACTTTCAAAGTTATTCTCATAATATAGAATGTTATAGGAACGTGGAGAGATTTGTTGATTTTATTTTGCTGAATAATATAAAATATTACAAGTGCATACGCTCCACCGCAAGGTTTGTTGCTCCTTCTCGGTCGTCGGGAATCTATGTTCTTCCACTCTTTCGTTTAAGACATGAGCTTTGTTCATTCATTTGCCGACACGCGGGACATCTATATGCCTCCATTTTAAAAATCATACTATATGCCTCCATGACACGCGGGACATCTAGCATCAAGGTGGCGTGTCATGCAAGAAAATGGCGATATGCAGTGCGTAAGTGGGTCGTGCACTTCGATGGCACCTAGTACTACGTAATATTTTTTCTCCTCGATGGCACGTGAATAGTGCACGTACTCAATGATAGAGCGCGGGATGGTAGCCATGGACATGGCCGGCCCTTTTTGAAGAGAGTACAAATAAATACAGTTACTTTGATGTGTCCCGTCAACTCGGAGAACGACGGGAACCTTGCTTACTACGCCTTCTCCCTCACGAACGCGTGCGCGGTGGCTCACAGTATGAGTAGAAACTTTTGCTTACAAGCGGTGGACATGCAGCGGTTCATTTGGTGTCAGATTGCCAGAAATACTACTGTAGTACCATCATTTTTGTTCGACATCCGGAAGAGGAGAAGAGCCAAGCGCAAGGTCACCTACTAACCTAGTACAGTACTACTATAGCCAAAGCTGCTCCACCTTTTTAGAGCATGGTTAATTAATATAGGCGGCTCTTGCAGCGGCACATCATTTAGAGCAAGTACTCTCTTCATAGGAACAAAGGAAGTGAAACAAAAGTTGGAGTGGATGCTAGATTGCTAATTAAAACATTATTACATTGGAAAAAATCCTATATCATTCTATCGTATGAATCAAACGACCAATGTAGGAAAATTATGAGGAGGGTCTGTCCAACAGTGTTCCTTGGCTCGCACCTAGCATCACGGTGGTAGAACTTGGAGTCATTCATCTGGTACACGTGGCATCTCAGATCTGGACACAAGGTGACGCGACCTCTCACTTCGTCCACCATTCAAAGCGGCACACCAGTGGAGGGCTAGCATACTCCAATATTAGGTTGGCTCTATGTGATGTGGCAACTTCATATACTAACCGGATGCTGGCTATACTACTATAGTACTCACACTCCAAGAAGTGACTCGAAAACCATTCATAAATTGAGTCTATGACATGCATTTGCAGATGTACCATTCAATAAATACAACAAGTCATCAACACACAACGACAACAAGGATACATGTTGGATTATGTATTATTTCTAACAAAACATTCTAGTAAATACTGAAGTTTTCATCACACAACAAATAACAAGCAATGAAATGAACTTCAAGTCAACCAATCATCGACGTTGGAAACGCTTGCTTTGAACCATAGGTGCTCTAGGAAGGGCTAGCTATTGTCAATGTCGAGAGCAACGCAGGACTGATCATCTAGGCTGAAGCGACATATATACAAAAGGTCATCAACCCACAGCGACAACAAGGATACATTATAAATACTAAATTTTTTATCACACAACAAATTATAAGCAATGAAATGAACATGTTACTACCTTCAGATTTTTGCACTGTTAATGCTTATAGATTATATACCTCACTTTCATGAGATAAGTCAATTTTTTGTAGAGTGTGAAGAGGAAAGGTCAAGAGTGGGCACCTCCTCCTCTGGCTGTTCTCTTGATTCGTTCGATCAAGTTTTTATGTTTGACCGATTATCAAGATTGGGATAGCAATTTTTAGTTCCCCTCGAGTTCAAAATGATATTTACCTTGAAGGTACATGGTTTGCAATTTTTTATACTTTCATTAGTTAATAATGTTAGTTACCTTCAGAATTTTGCATTTGGTTTAATGCTCATGCAAAGCTAGTATACCAATGATGAAACTTGTTACCTTTACATTTTGTATTGTTAATTCTTATAGAAATCTTCTAGTGCTAGATTTTATTGAAATTTGTTCAGTAAAACCATTGTACTGTACCCTGTAATAAAATAACTACTCTACTGTTGCACTAGCCACTAGATTAGTGTATAATTGTACTATTCGAATGGTGTTGCATTAGCGTATGGACATAAATAAAGTGTGGCAAGCTTTCCCAGATATGTGCTCAAGAAAACTACTACCTGTTTTTCTAAGTACTAGACGATTGGGTACTTTAAATTGAACTGTGAAAACATCTTATATTAAGGAACATAGGGTGTAGAGTTGACTCAAATTATCCCGGTAAAGCTAGTCACACCTTTGTTAAAATTAATGTTCATTATGTTATCGGAGGAGGTTTGTATGTTTTTCTCTAATGCCTGTTGACTACATACCTGGCATCATGATGTAATGTTAAGTCATTTCCTTTTGTATATTGTCACTAAATTGTCAAGGCGGTGATGGCATTTTATTTTAGTTGAACTGCACAAAATATGCTTAAAAGAAGAGGAAAGGTCAGGAATCGATCATTCTTTCAGAAAGAACTATATATGCCTTCTTGACATCAGCCGTTGTTGCTATATTTATTCCTTCAAACACGTGGTTAGAAACAGTCTTGCTACCTTTTCCCATTAAGAAATTGGAATGCTTATATTTGTGAGTCTATGCTTCAACTAGTGCCACTTTTATAGTAATCACACTTTCAATATCTGTGCAAACAGGGATGCTCGATTTTAGTGGAACTGCACAATAAGTCCAAATGGTTCAACACTAGGAGCATGATTTCTTCCAAACCTTTATATCCAATTGGTGGCACTATGAGAAGTTCATTACAAAGGTACATGGTTTGCTACTATCGTGCTACTCTTTTTATACTGTCATTATATAGTAATACTAGTGGTTTGCATGCGAATTTATTGGCAGGGTGGAACTACATTGGAGGTGTAGGACATGATTCAATGATTGGATGCTCAATTTTGGTTATATCGATTACACCTCTTCCATCACTACGAACATGGATATCCTTGGTCTGATGAAGAATAGGCGCTATATTTCTACTCTGAACCAGCAAATCAATTCAGTATGAAATTGTCCAGGGCAAAACATGACTATATCAAATTGTCCAGTGCAAAACATGACAGATGCTAAGCGGAAGAGATGTGTTTAAACCGAAAATACAAGGTGGGGTATATGTTTACTAGCTGCTTGATATTTGTGCAGACGGAGATGTCTGCTCGTTGATATTTGGCAAACAAACAAAGTGACCGCAATTTTGGTTGAACTTCACAAGAGAATAGTATAGTCACCACATGCAGTGCCATTTGAAAATAGACACAGAAAGATTGGATAGTCACTTCATGCACTACAGAAAATTAGTACTGTACTAATCATTGGCCAACACTAGGTGCTTCATTGCTTTGGTCTGATTATACAATGGGCATCATTTTGCCTAAGTTAAAGTTTGTATTCCGAAAATAGTCTCGCCGTGTGACCGAGAGAAGACCAAATCATATTACATTGGATGTTTCTCCATCATATGTGGTTCATTCTCATGGTTCTAGCTATTGGTGGAACCACTTACGTTTGCTAGAGGAATTGTAGACTTCACAAACAAATTTGTCTTTCAGCCTGTACTGAATGTTGGCCAAGAGAAGCATCCATGTTAGTAGGAAGAACAGATGTTTTTTCTAGATCTTTGCTTTTGGAGCTACATATTTGTATATGATCTGTGAATCATTGAGATGCATTAACATGTTAATCTTATGTATGGGAATTGTACTAGTTGGTTTTGAATTGGGGCTACTAATGTGAACATATTACAATGCCAGGCCAGTGAGTCTCGTGTGAATGTTTCGAACGGATCGGCTCTTACTGCTGTGCACAGCATGATCCATATTTCTTTGTTCTCACTGTTTACATGTTACTAGTAGTTCCTTATTTCTGTTCTCTCAGTGTTTACAAGTTACTGATCTATCACTAGCTAGCCTACTAATGCGCTCCTGGCAGTTTTAGTTGCGACGCAAGATCCGAAGTGGCAATTTTTTGAATAAAAATGCCTACCTCTGAAGAGACTGACAAGCTGCTATGAAGAAAATGCCATGTGAAATTGAAGAAACTGCCAGAAAAAAACGTTCGCAAATGCCCTATCTCCCAACTAATGCGATCGTACATGTACACCATCCGAGCTACTCGATCCTACACATAAACTATCCGACCTACTCGATCCTACATGGATAAATAGTGGATCATGCACGTACTACCTCCTTTCTGGTTTGCAGGGCTCAATTCAAGAAACGACCTACTCGATCCTACACGAATATATAGCGGATCACGCACGTACTAGTACCTCCTTTCCGGTTTGCAGGGCTTAATTCAAAAATCTCACCAACCACGGTACTCCCTCCGTCTGGGTTTATTAGTCCCGTGAGCCAAAGCAGCAAGACCAAGGCATGGCAATAACTAATTGCATGCAACAGTTTAAGGATAATTAATTCCAACGATTTAAGTGGTTGCATGAGTGCCCTCGGCTGCGACTCGTTGCATGCTGCTCCGCGTACTGGCTGCGAGCGATTCTGAGTGGCTGCATGCAGCTGGACATAATTAAGGCCGCTAACTAATGAGAAAAAAAGATGCGCTTTAATTGTTGCGGGCCTTTTAAATCCGTGGAATCATTATTGACAAAGAGGGAGTACCTCATCTGGAAGATTCAAGTGCACTCGTTTCACCGTCATGCCGGTGTGTGACCCAACACGGACGGGACGCACCACTGATGGGACGGGACGACACAGTAATTTCAGTTTTTCTAGTTTTCCACGGCAAGCTGGCGTGCTAAGCCATGCCTGCTTTTGCATTGAATTCCGATAACCGCGATGACCGTTGCATTTCCCGCGACACGCTAGTTCGCCTACCTTCCGTCTATAATTACTGTTTCCCAGGCTTCTTCGGTGGCACCATCACCCAACTCGCCCTACCCTCATAAGCCCCCACCGGCTCGACGTCGCTCGCCACTTATCCTCGCTCTCGCCACGTCCGCCATGCCCCCGCCCGTCCGCAATAGGTGATGCCGGAGGCGGTCACCACCGGAACTAGTGTTCGGTTTTTCACCAGAAGGCAGACGGAAGGAGGAGGCATTCTATCGGTCTTTAGATGGCAATGTGGAGTATGAGGAGTTGTTGGAGCGTGACCGCCTGGCAGAGGAGCAACGTATTGCCGATTTGCGCCGCCAGCGGGACATGGAGCAGCAGTGCACCGAGGCTCTGACTCACGAGTAGAGCGCCTGCAACTGGGCCGACTGCGTGGAGGCCAGTGCCCGGCAAACAGCCCTGGAGGCTATCGGGCACACATGCATTCGTGACGCCGAATTTTACTACCAGCTCGTCAAGTGGGTTTCCCGCTTAGAAGCCGAAGCTTCGGTGGACCACGCCGGCATGGAAAGGGCCAGCGCGCGCGAGCAACGCGCCCTATCACACCTCTGGCAAGTCTGAGGCGAGGCGGAGGACGCCGGTGCCGGCATTTAGCGTGTATCGCAGATGGCGGCCGGCATCGTCTAGTTAGCTAAGAGTAAGTTAGTACTTGTACACCACTAGAGTATTAGTGGGAGTAGAGAGTTAACTTGGCTATGATGATCATTAACACGGAAGTTCAGTACTCTATATCTGGATCAGACCTGTTACTTTGCTTTGAATGTTGAACTTTCTTTTTGAATAATGAAATGGGATGTTATTTTTTAAATGGGTTGTATTTGTCCGCCACGGGTTTAGAGGCTGACTTGTGGGCCTACCAGGTTGACACGTACACAATCATGAGATGATTGTACATGGAGAGGATGACAACGGGGACCCACCAAGGTCATGGCAGTACGCAAGTGAGTGCCTCCTTATTTCAAGCCAATAAAAAATGGCTCCTCCTAATGGATTTCTGACATCTGGTCCCATGCCATTGTCAACGTAGTCAATAAACGAGAGAATTGCACAAAGAGCGGCTGACACCAGGGACCCAGCAACTCGCCCAGTTATTTTTGTTTTGGGTTAATTTGTTAAATGCCACTCCATATCTGGTGATTCTGAGAAATGCCACTGCGATTTCCAAACTTTGAAAAATGCCATCTCATGCCATTTCGAGTGGCATTTTTTGAAGTTTGGAGTGGCGTTTTTCAAAGTTTGCAAATTGCAGTGGCGTTTTTTGAAGTTTGCAAAAATTGCAGTAGCATTTTTCAAATTTTGAAAATTGCAGTGGCATTTTTATGAATCGCCATAATTGGAGTGGCATTTATCTAATTTGTTTTTGAGACGGAAGCAGAGTGTCAATTGGGCTGTGCGGGGCAATCTGGCCTGTCTAGACAGCCTTTTCTTTTGTGTTTACCATAGATCAGCCCAATAGTTTTTTTGTTTTTTCTGAAAATGGCTAGCCCAGTTTTTCTGTGATTTGTCAAGTAAGTTGCTTTGTCAGGCCTGTTGGGCTGCAAACTTTCAAGACGAGGAGAGCTTCATTCGGCTGGCCGAGAAAATGGCCTATTAGTAATGAGAAATGGGTTGTACATTTTTAAAACACATCAAACCGGCAATTAGTGTCAAATTTCTTTTTTTTCATTTCGAGACTTTAAATTGCATTGATTTTTATGCATGGACAATTTGTTGGATTTTATATTGATATACATTTATTTTTAAAATTAGTTTGAATGTGAGTCAAAATTTCAGGATTAAAAACAGTTCGGACCGCACCGAAATATGCAAAATTTCATATTTTTTTTAACCGTGGCCACAATATGGGTTGTAATGCTAACAAAAAGAATATGGGCTCCAAAAAACCTTAAGAGTTAGCAAATGGGCTGTAAATTACTGGAAATAGTGACAGATGGGTTGTATGCTATTTCCCACATATTTGAGGCTTTCCTAAAAAAAGGTTGACGCACAAGCAGTGACTGTTGGATGTCCATCCAACGGCCGTCGTGCTTCTTCAATCTGTTCTCTTCTTGTTCCAGCCGCTCAAACAAGCACCGGCGGGACTACCTGCTCCCTCCTCCCCCAGCCGGCTGTCCTGCCGCGCAGGCCTCATCGCCCCACCGTACTCCCATCGCTGGCCTAGCCACTCCTCTACTCACCCACACATGCTGTTATTCTCCGATGACAACAGTCGAACCAGTCAACCCTCATACTCCCCACCGTGTGGGAAGCCACTGCTGTGTCTTCCCCGGCTCCGTGTCGTTCCCTTCGTAGGCCTCGCCGTCGTCCACCGCCCTAGTGCTCTCGGCGCGGCGTGGTCAATGAACGACATCCATCGGAACTGGACTGTACGTGGAGAGGTTGACAACTGGGTCCATGGCCTCACACAAGGAAATGCCTCCTTATTGTGCGCAAAATAATGATTCCTCCACCAAACATATGGGACCCACCGGAAGGGCCTCTGTATTTCACAAAAAATACGTTCCCCCACAGACAACTCGGACCCACCAGGTATATCTTCGCACGCAAGGAAGTGCCTCCTTATTGCGCACAAAAAAATGAATACTCCCCTGCTAGCTGGGACCCAGCATAGTGGGAGGCTGACTTGTGGGCCTACTAAGTTGATGGGGATGGAGGGCTTTGCCAACTTAGTCAGTATGAACGATTCTAGCTCCAGTGACCGTACGATGTCCATCCAACGGCTGTAGTGCCTCTTCAACCTCTGGTCTTCTTGCTCTAGCCGCCCAGAGCAGGGCCGGTCTTGCCGCCTGCTCCTGCCTCCCGTGACCGGATGTGCTGCCGCGGAGGCCTCACCACCCCCTATGTAACGCACACGATGCGGCTATATCTCCCACGTGTCGAAGCACGACTTAGAGGCATAACCGCATTGTAAGCAATGTCGCAAGTGAGGTAATCTTCACACAACCCATGTAATGAATAAGAAAAGAGGTACATAGTTGTCTTACAATCGCCACTTCACACAAAGCATACATATCATTACATTCATCCAGATACAAACAAGGTCCAACTAAGGAACCAAAATAAAAGAAGACTACCCCAAAAGCTACACAGATCCCCGATCGCCCCGACTGGGCTCCACTACTGATCAACTGGAAACGGAAACAACAAACAAACACAATCTTCATCGAGCTCCTCCTTGAGCTCGGTTGCGTCACCTGCACACAATATCATTGGCACCTGCAAACTGGTTTTGGAAGTAATATGTGAGTCACGGGGACTCAGCAATCTCACACCCTCGCGATCAAGACTATTTAAGCTTATGGGTAGGGAAAAGGTATGAGGTGGAGCTGAACAAGCTACTAGCATATTTGGTGGCTAACATACGCAAATGAGAGCGAGAAGAGAAGGCAAAGGCACGATCGATGAACTATGATCAAGAAGTGATCCTACAACAACCTACGTTCAAGCATAACTCCAACACCGTGTTCACTTCCCGGACACCACCGGAAAGAGACCATCACGGCTACACATGCGGTTGATGCATTTTAATTAAGATAAGTTTCAGGTTTTCTACAACCGGACAATAACAAATTCCCATCTGCCCATAACCGCAGGCACGGCTTTCGAAAGTTCAAATCCCTGCAGGGGTGTCCCAACTTAGCCCATCACAAGCTCTCACGGCCAATGAAGGATATTCCTTCTCCCAGGAAGACCCGATCAAGCTCGGAATCCCGGTTACAAGACATTTCGACAATGGTAAAACAAGACCAGCAAAGCCACCCAGATGTGCTGACAAATCCCGATAGGAGCTACACATATCTCATTCTCAGGGCACATCGAATGAGCAAGACGTCGGGTAGGCCAGCCCAGAGTTGCCCCTGGTAGCCCCGGACATCGCTCAGTTGGACCAACACTTAGAGAAGCACTGGCCCTGGGGGGTTAAATAAAGACGACCCTTGAGCCGGCCGACCCAGGGGAAAGAAAAGGCTAGGTGGCAAATGGTAAAACCAATGTTGGGCCTTGCTGGAGGAGTTTTATTCGAGGCGAACTGTCAAGGGGTTCCCATTATAACCCAACCGTGTAAGGAACGCAAAATCAAGGAACATAACACCGGTATGACGGAAACTAGGGCGGCAAGAGTGGAACAAAACACCAGGCATAAGGCCGAGCCTTCCACCCTTTACCAAGTATATAGATGCATTAATTAAATAAGAGATATTGTGATCCCAACAAATATCCATGTTCTAAACATGGAACAAGCTCCAATCTTCACCTGCAACTAACAACGCTATAAGAGGGGCTAAGCAAAGCGGTGACATAGCCAAACAACGGTTTGCTAGGACAAGGTGGGTTAGAGGTTTGACATGGCAATATGGGAGGCATGATAAAGCAAGTGGTAGGTATCACAGCATAGGCATAGCAAAAGAGCGAGCATCTAGCAAGCAAAGATAGAAGTGATTTCAAGGGTATGGTCATCTTGCCTGAGATCCTGCAAGGAAGAAGAACGAGTCCATGAAGAAGACAAACGGACATAGTCGAACGGATCCTCACAAACGCGACGTTAGCGAAACTAACCCGAAGAAGCAACACCGGAAAGAAGCAAACAACATGGTAAACAACCATCACATAAGCATAGCATGATGCACAACCAAGTATGATGCATGTCCGGTTTAAATATGCATGACATGGCAAAGTGCAACAACCAAAACTACAAATTAAGTGGAAATCAATATGCAACGGGTTGCATATTGACGGAACACCACATCAATTATTTAGTTCTCTCTCGGTTATGTACTAACCAATATTAAATGTTGTTAAGCATGTCAAGAGATGATACATAACAAAACTATACCATCTAAACAATTTAAATGGGGACGGGTATAATAAACAACAAACCCGGTAAATCCCCATATGCATTAGTAATTTAATGCAAACAACAATTTTAACCAATCTTGAAGTTGTTATCATGATGCGGATGACATGTGCAAGTTTATGCAAGTTTTAAGGAAAAGTAGAGATGAAAAGATATGAGGCATTTGTCGCCATGGTGGAAGGAAAAGGGGTGCCATGGCGGCGAAACGGAAATGTTACCATGGCAACATTCCGGTGATCCGGCAACTCAAATGAGCTTTAGTGCAAAGGAACAAGTGTGGGTGCGCGAAACGTGCAAGAGTGACGGGGAGTGATCCCGGATACCGGGTGTCCCACGTGACGACGGTAACAAGGCAAAAGAGGGGCAACTTGCATCGACAATTCGAGCACGGAGCAAGCATGAGCATCTCATACATCACACATGCATTACTTCACGGGCGGTCGTCTCGGCGGTTATACCTTTCGGAGCGTGCATTATCGGAACGGATCAAGTTCGAAGCGGAGAAGGGGAAGTATTCATTCTCGGGACTTCCGTAGTGGAAGTAGTCATTCTCTCATGCTTTAGGGTCGACGGTAGAGGTTCTCGCGATCTCGGCGAAGGTAGTGGTACATGTTTATCGGTAGTTGAACATGACGATCTGGAGAGGGTACTTGGCAACATGCACGTCGTCGGTAGTTGTACACAAACGTTGTCGGACTTGACGGGTTTGAGGTCTCCGGACGTAGTGGTACATGTTCGTTTTTCGGAGAGGTACATGGCGTTCTTCGGTCATAGGTACTTGACGTTTTGCTACCCGGGTCTTCGGCGACGGTCGTTGTACACATGACGTTGCGGTACTTGTCGGTCCGGTCTTGACGGAGTAGATGTACACGTTGTCAGTGCTTGTCGCAACACCCGGTGTAGTCATACACGTACGGAGCGGAACTTGGCGGTAGTGGTACTTGGCACAAATCCACGGAGACGTTCTTGGCAGGCAACGAGTACCCCAACTTGAGGTCCACTCTGCAATGAAATCCGCCAAGGCTCTGCTCTGAATTGTCGAAGTGCTTTCAAACCTGAGACCAAAGCTCGAAAGTTCCAATGCCCACTCCACAATCCTTTCGGTTGCATCTGGGTTGTCCAAGATCCGTTGCAACGGGAAGCGAGTTATGATGGTGATCTCATGTGCCTGAAAATAGTGGCGCAGCTTCCTCGAGGCCATAAGAAGGCCAAAGAGCAACTTCTGCACACCAGAGTATCTTGATCTAGCCCCCTGCAAGAGGGAGCTGACAAAATAGACTGGGTGCTGCACCATCTTCTTCTTCTGTATTACTTCGTGTGCTTGCGCAGATCCTGCCTTGCTGGCACCAGACTCTGCCCTGCTGGGACCAGACTCTGCCGGGGGTCTTGCCTCGCCGGCACCAGACCCTGCCAGGGAGAGCTCTGGCTTGTCACCAGACAGTCTCGCCGCTGCCACTTCTTCTTCATCAACTTCCCTCTGTGCCACTAGTGCGGCACTGACCACTCGATTCGTTGCCGCTAGGTATAGCAGCAACGGCTCTTGCGATTTAGGCATGACTAGTATTGGCGTGGAGGAGAGGTAATTCTTCAAATCTTGCAGCGCTGCCTCCGCTTCCGGAGTCCATTTCATTAGACCTGCTTTTTACAAAATCTTGAAAAAGGGCAGGGCGCGCTCAGCGGATTTGGAGATGAACCTACTTAAAGTAGCAACGCAGTCGGCAAGCCGACGCACATCTTTGACTCATCTTGGTGCTTCAATCTACTCAATCGCCTTGATCTGGTCGGGATTTTCTTTGATCCCATGCTGAGACACAAAGAACCCGATAACTTTGCTGGATTGGACACCAAACACACACTTCTCAGGGTTGAGCTTGAGGTTGATCTTGCGAAGTTTGCAAATGTTCCTTCCAAATCTTGCACGAGTGTTAACGTGGTCTTGGTTTTGACCACTATGTCATCCATGTAAGCTTCCATATTTCTATGGAGATGGGGCTCAAAACCAATATGAACCACTCTTGCAAACGTCGAACAAACGCTTTTCAACCCGAAAGGCATTCGTATAAAACAATATGTACCACATGGGGTGATAAACACGGTCTTCTCTTCATCTTCCTTCGTCATGAAGATTTGTTGGTATCCTGAGTAGACATCAAGGAACGATAGCAAGTCGCACCCGGCAGTGGAGCCCACGATCTGGTCGATGTGCGACAAAGGGAAAGGATCCTTCGGATAGGATTTATTGATATCCATATAATCAATGCACAGCCTCCATTTCCCGTTTTCCTTGCGCACCACCAACGGATTGGCCAACCACGTTGGGTGGAGCACTCCTCTAACCAAGCCCGCCGCCTCCAACTTCTTGATCTCTTTGATGATAAACTCTTGCTGTTCCAAAGCTTGCTTCCTGACCTTCTGATTGATGGGCCGCGCATGAGGACAGACAACAAGATGGTGCTCAATCACTTCCCTGGGAACGTCAGGGATGTCAGATGCTTGCCATGCAAACACATCGACATTCGCTCGTAGGAAGGTGATGAGCGTGCTTTCCTATTTACTGTCGAGGGTGGAGCTTATAGTGAAGGCTCCGCCCGTGCCATCCTCCTGGACGGGCATATTTTTGGTCTCTGGTGCTGCTGCCTTGGATCTCTTGCTCTTGTTGGTGGAGCTCTCTGGCACATCCTCGACGGGAGCGCAGCACTCCGAGGAGGCGCAATTGCCGGAGTGGATGCAAGAGGTCTTGCTTGTGCAAGAGGTCTTGCCGGTCTTCTTCTCCCCTGGAACTCCAGTGGTAGGAGCAAGTGCCTTGGCGACAGGTGCTACCACTGCCTCTCGGTAGAGTTGGTCGGTGCAGATGAGCGCATCTTTCTTGTCGAAGCCAACAGTGATGATGCTCATCAGGACGGGCATCTTCAGTGTGTTATAGGCGTAGTGTGACACCGCCATAAACTTGGCCAGTGCTGGACGACAACGGGATCTTGGTGACATCAAAAACGATCTTCTATGTCCTGTAGTTTAGCTCATCACGAAATGTGACTGGTAGTGTGATCTTACCCTTGGGCTGGATTCTCCCCCGATTGATCCCTTGAAACATGCCCATCTCTTCAAGATCTCCATCAGGTATTTGCAATCTCTTGATCACCTTGGGCGAGATCAAGTTCAGATCGGCCCCACCATCAACCAACATTTTCATCACCTTGAGGTTGCGAATTGTTGGTGAGACCAACAGCGGCAAGCACCCGACCACGGTTGTGCGATCAGGGTGATCGTCAGCGTCAAAAATGATAGGCGTGTTAGACCATTTCAGTGGCTTCTGGGCATCGATCGATGGCTCCGTTCCATTGATCTCGCGCGACCACTATTGAAGTTGGCGGTGAGAAGAATGCAACGATGCGCCACCATCGATGCACATGGCTTATGTGGCTTTTTGAAACTCATGCTCGCTGGAGTCGTCATCCTCCTCATGGTCATCATCTCACTCTTTCTTGTCGTGGCCCCGAGCGGACCTCTCTTGTTGCTTGTCCTTGTCGTGGCGGCCCCCTTGGCCCCCGCGCTTCTTGCCGGACTGCTCAGCACCATCCTAGCCCTTCTCCTTATGTCGCCTCTCGTACTCAGCTTTTTGCCTTTCCTCAAGCTGCTCAACTTGCTGGCAGTTCTGGAGGTCATGAACCTTGGTGCGATGGATCTTGCAGTACTACTTGTCGAAGCCCTCTGGTTTGTCGGCAGCCGCCAAGGCCTGGCAGGCGGCGCACCCAGCAACCTCCTTGTTAGGGTCATCAACCTTGGCTTCTTGTCAGTACCAGGGTTTCCAGATTCCTCGACGGCATGCACGGTCTTGCCCTTGCGCTTCCTGTTGCGCCGCTGGCCCTTCTTTGCCGGGGCGACAACATCTTCATCTCCGGAGTCACTTCCCGCGCTGGCATCTTTGCCGGGGTACTTCCTTCCTTCTTTAGCCCGAGCACATCTGTCAGCCAAAACATAAAGTTCGGCAACATCCCTAACCATGTTCATTGCCAGCACTTCACGCATCTTGCAGTTGCACACATTCTGATGAAATGCGCTGATGATAGCGGCAGGACGAACATCTGGGATGTTGTACTACACATGGCTGAACCTCCGTATATATTTGCGCAAGGATTCTTCATCCCTCTAGGGGATGAGACGTAAATCACTTGCCTGGCCAGGAGCTTGGTGGCCTCCAGTGAAGGCTCCAACAAACTCGTGGCAAAGATCCGACAAAGAGGAGATGGAATCTACTGGCAGGTGCATCAACCACGACCTGACGTTGGGCTTGAGCACCAACGGGAAGTAGTTGGCGAGCACCTTGCCGTCCCGAGCCCCGGCAGCTTACATCGTGATGGTGTAAACGCTCAAGAACTCGGACGGATGTGTCTTGTCATCGTATTTCTTCGAGACCTCTGGTTTCAAAGTGCGGTTGTTGGGCCACTGGAATCGGCGTAGCTCACGGGTGAAAGCTAGACAACCCACCTCGTAAGGTAAGTCACTAGAATCCCCCAGCGAAGGCCTGTCTACAGTGGGTCCCACACGCCTATCAGATTGATGGCGTTCTTCGCGTCGCCGCTCGACGGTAGTTCGAGCGTCCTCTTTGACCCGTTCTCGAAGAACTTGACGTTGGTCGCGGCGATCTTGTGGATCTGATGATGCCGGGGACCCGTCGTCGCAAGCATCGACCCGCCGAGCAAGCGACCGTTGATGTTGTGGTGGAGAGGAGTGCACCATGGTTGCAGCACCTCCGCCCGTTCCGCCGTCGGCACGCGCCAGCTCAGTGGACCGATGCCGCGAAGGACCTGCTTCTTGGTACCCATCTTTATTGGCATGGCCAATAAGGCTCTGGATATATCCCTCTACTCTTCTTGCTTCTCCGCGGCGGGAGGAAAATCGAGGAGTAGCTGCGCTCGTGCCAACGCCTCTGCTGGCATGGGTGGCAATGACAAGCGTGAGGAACGGGATGTGCTCGGACTTCTAACCACGTCAGAAGGAGCCCCATCATGGTTCCGCGGGCAGGCATCATTTCCACCAGCGTCATGCCGTGCATGCCGGCCCTGTGCATCTTGAGGATAATGTTGAGGGCCCTTTCCGTGGGGATGCTCGTGCTCTCCAACGTCATGGCACCGCTCGTCGTGCACGGCCTGGGAGGACAGCGACACATGCGCCGGCAGGGGCGTCTTGGAGGTCGCCTTCCTACCCTTGGAGGTCCTCGCGCCGCCCGTAGGCAGCACAGCTCCGTCTTGGATCCAGCGGTGCGTGGGTCATCGTCACGACGGCAGACAATGCCGATCGCCTGGCTTCGGTCGCCACAGCATCATGGATGCTCGTGATCCACACCTATGCCACGACCCGTGTCAATATTGTCACCTGTCCATGCTGGCACAAGCAGATTGGCTGCAGATGAACTGATCGCCATGATCACCATCTTCTTGGGAGCCATGGTGATCAAGGAACCGACGCGCTAACTGCTAGATCAGGTTTGCACAACCTCACGATCCCCCTACCTAGCGCACCAAAGATGTCAGGGAAACGACACCTATGGGATCCCATGGATCCCTCCTACGGTTGGAAGGGAAAAGGAGTGCACAAAGAGCAGATCTAAGGATCAACATGAGGGATTTTTACCCAGGTTTGGGCCGGTGAGAAGCGTAAAACCCTACTCCTGCTTGTAGTGTATTTCCATGTTCTTGAGCTTCGGCTCATTGCTATGTGTGCAAACTGGGCCGGAATGTCCAAAAGTCTGTCCCTGCATCGCCCTGGGCTTCCTTTTATACCAAGGGGCTACCACAATGGCGTGCACGCACACAGGAAGTGTAAAGGGCTAAAGTGCATGTGCTTATCACTGACGTCTTTGGACAAACACATTAAATGCACTGCTTATGTGCCCTCTAACTTTATTGGGGACGAAAATAGGGCCCGTCCCGTCCATCGCCGCCTCACACTGTCTTGACATGCATCCAGGATGACGAAGCATGCAACGCCAAGTTGACTGGCTAGCCACTACGCTGGAGCGATGGCAGGATCTTCACAAAGATCTGCATGCCGCCACGCAGGTGCTGGCCTGGTTGGCAGGGCGGCTGAGCCTTATCGTGCGCGATCCTTGCCGTGTCCTTGCAATTGTCCCCGACAAGAATCTTGCCGGGGTCTCGCAACCGTCCCCGAAAAGAACCTTGCGGGGAACTTTGCCTTCTGGTCTTCACAAAGATCTACATGCCACTAGTCTTCACAAAGATCTGCATGCCACCATGTAAGCGCCCCTGGGTCTTGGTCTTTACATTGTCGATGGTGTCAGAGCTCTCAACCTCAAGGGTGATGGTCTTATCAGTGCTTCGCAAGTCGTCCCGTCAAGGATCTTGCTGAGGCTTCACGAGTCGTCCTGGCAAGGACCTTGCCAGGGGTCCAGCTTGTTTTCTTCCCTTTGGCTACTGGCTTGGATGTCGTCTTGGTCTTCTTGCATTTTGCCCCAAGCTGCCCCTGCTAAGCCTTGCCGCGGGTGTGGCTACAACTGCCCATGCACAAGTAAGGGGTACCAAAGGCCCAAACTTTAGTACACCGACATTTCTCCTATATATTCCCATATATCCTCAAACCACCAAAGGCATCCACAAAAACACTTTTCTACCGTCGCAACCTTCTGTACCCATGAGATACCATCTAGGGACCTTTTCTAGCACCCCGCTAGAAGGGGATTCGATGACGGAGGGCTTCTAAATCAACTCTATTGCCCTTCCGATGAAGCGTGAGTAGTTTACCACAGACCTACGGGTCCATAGCTAGTAGCTAGATGGCTTCTTCTATCTCTTTGATTCTCAATACCATGTTCTCCTCAATGTTCCTAGAGATCCATTCGATGTAATACTTTTTTGCGGTGTGTTTGCTGAGATCCCATGAATTGTGGATTTATGATCAACTTATCTATGAATATTATTTGAATTTTCTCTGAATTCTTTTATGCATGATTTGATATCTTCATAATTATCTTCGAACTATCGGGTTGGTTTGGCCAACTAGATTGGTTTTCTTGCAATGGGAGAAGTGCTTAGCTTTGGATTCAATATTGCGGTGTCCTTTCCCAGTGATAGTAGTGGCAGCAAGGCACATATTGTATTGTTGCCATCGAGGATAAAGAGATCGGGTTTTCACCATATTGCTTGAGTTAATTCCTCTACATCATGTCATCTTACTTAATGCATTAGTCTGTTCTTTTTGAACTTAATACTCTAGATGCATGCTGGATAGCGGTCGATGTGTGGAGTAATAGTAGTCGATGCAGGATCATTTCGGTCTACATGACACGGACATGATGCCTATATTCATGATCATTGCCATAGTTATCATCATAACTTTGAGCTTTTCTATCAATGTCTTGGCAGTAATTTGTTCGCCCACCATATTATTTGCTATCTTGAGAGAAGCCTCTAGGGAAACCTGTTGGCGAACGTAGCATGCAATTTCAAAAAATTTCCTACGATCACGCAAGATCTATCTAGGAAATGCATAGGAACAAGAACGGGAGAGTGTGTCCACGTACCCTCGTAGACCGAAAGCGGAAGCGTTAAGTAAACACGATTGATGTAGTTGAACGTCTTCGCGATCCAACCGATCTTAGTACCAAACATACGGTACCTCCGTGTTCAGCACACGTTCAGCTCGATGATGTCCCGCGGACTCTTGATCCAGCAGAGGTTCGAGGGAGAGTTCCATCATCACGACAGCATGGTGACGATGATGGTGATGTGATCCGCGCAGGGTTTCGCCTAAGCACTACGACGCTATGACCGGAGGAGTAAACTGTGGAGGGGGGCACCGCACACAGCTAAGAGAAGAATTGATGTGCCTTTGGGGTGCCCCCACCCCCGTATATACAGGAGGGGAGGAGGAGGTGGCCGGCCATGAGGGGGCGGGCCATGGGGGGGAGTCCTACTAGGACTCCACTCCTAGTAGGATTCGCCCCCCTCCTTTCTTTTCTTCCACCGGAGGGAAAAGGAAGGAGAGGGATAGGGAGAGGAAAGGGGGGCCGTGCCCCCTCCTCCTTGTCCTATTCAGACTCCCTAGGAGGGGGGCGCGCCGCCACTCCCCCCCCCCCCGCGGGCTTCCCTCTCTCTCCCTTAGGCCCATGTAGTCCCAGCACTTCCCCGGGGGGTTCCACTAACCCCTCGGTACTCCGGAAAATACCCGAATCACTCGAAACCATTCTGATGTCCCAATACTACCTTCCAATATATGAATCTTTACCTCTTGACCATTTTGAGACTCCTCATCTTGTCCGTGATCTCTTCCGGGACTCCGAACAAACATCGGTCACAAAAACACATAACTCATAATACAAATCGTCATCGAACGTTAAGCATGCGGACCCTACGGGTTCGAGAACTATGTAGATATGACCGAGACACATCTCTGGTCAATAACCAATAGCGGAACATGAATGCTCATATTGGTTCCTACATATCCTACGAAGATCTTTATCGGTCAAACCGCAGTAACAACATACATTATTCCCTTTGTCATCGGTATGTTACTTGCTCGAGATTCGATCGTCGGTATCATCATACCTAGTTCAATATCGTTATCGGCAAGTGTTGGTGCAACAAACCCTGGGTCTGTTGCCCAGACTATGCACATGTAGGAGATCAAGATTGAAGCACCAACCCAAGTCAGTGATTCAAGGACCAAGAGATTTGAAGAACTAACACGCAGTCCAGAGAGACCAAGATTGAGCCACAAGAGCAAGATATCGGCAAGAGAAGGACCTCCCTTGCTGGCAGGCGAACCCGGCAAGGGGTAAGGCCACCGCAATGAGCAGACAACCGAGGCACCCCAGCAAAGTCTGTCGGGGCTCGCGGGGGAAGAACCACCCCACCAACCACTCAAGTGCGACCCACATCGTGAATCAGTGCGGCACAAGCTGCAAGATGATTATGTGGCAGTCGTTTGCCACATGGCAGCCATTTCCTACAGAAGAAGCCTACAGATGACACCCATCCTGGGACGTTTCAAGGGAATAGGCGCGGAGCTGGCAAGATAGCCCGGCAAGCCTTGTCAGGCAACCAGTGATGTGACACCAAGCGGCGCATTTAATGCGCCTTGTCAGCCCGCAGAGTTAGGTATGATAGCACTATTCGCTATCATATTAGTGTATAATGACTACTTTGCGATTGTGGTGACCCCTTAATCTATAAAAGGAGGCCCGTGGTACTTGTAGGAAGGGTTGGGAAGTTGATGAACTCTAGCCACCATACGCGCGTAGTCGCTATGGCCCCGAGGCGAACCCTGCCGGGCAAGTGTACTACGCATCACCATGCTCATTCCACCATCAATCCACCAAAGCAGGAGTATGGTCTTACGCCTCGAGGCAGCCCGAACCTGGGTAAATTGTTGTGTGCTCACCGACGTGCTACCGTACACTGGTCTGCTCTTTCTGCAACGCGACGCCCCCTGCCGAGCCAGCAAGGGGCTGCCCAGTCCCATAGGTGGTCGCGGATATCCGCGACATCTTTGGCACGCCATGTAAGGGGCTCGCTTGCACAAACCTGAAAGTGTGCGCAGCGCGTCATCTTCATCCTCGATGGTGCCATCGACCATGGCGCCCAAGAATAAATCTGGTACCTCGGCCCATCCATCCACCTCGAAGGCTCCACCGCCCGCGGTCTCTAACACCGCAGGGGACACGGGGGCGTGCGAGGACGTGGACGCTGCTGGGGACGTGGTTGGAGCTGGTGGCGCCATTACCACCTCCCCCACGTCCGACACGGGGGCCGGAGCTACCGAAAGCGAACATCATCAACAACGTCTCAACGGTCATGCTCTACAAGGTGTGGGCGAGGGGATTACTCCGTCTGCGCCCCCTCCTCTCACTGACAAGCACAGCTGCAGCAACGATGCTCGGTCCGGGGTGATCCATCGCCCTCCGATCGCCCCCACCACGGGAGCGACCACTGCACATGCGCCTCCTCCCGGACGAGCCGGCCAGACCATTGCGCTCGACGGAGCCACTGATCTTCGAGCACCACCGCCACGCGACCCCGTTGCCCCGGTGGCCGTCCCACAGTAGCGTTGGCGCGGCGCTGCCGCCGCCGCTGGCACCATCAGGAGCCAGACGACGGTGCGGTCGACATCATCGACATCCATGCCAATCACAACCACAAAGGCTATGGTGCGAGCTCAGCTATTACTGAGGTTCCCGCCAGTGATAACCCACAAGTATAGGGGATCGCAACGGTTTTTGATAAGTAAGAGTGTTGAACCCAACGAGGAGCTAAAGGTAGAACAAATATTCCCTCAAGTTCTATCGACCACCGATACAACTCTACGCACGCTTGACGTTCGCTTTACCTAGAACAAGTATGAAACTAGAAGTACTTTGTAGGTGTTGTTGGATAGGTTTGCAAGATAATAAAGAGTACGTAAATAAAAAGTAGGGGCTGTTTAGATAAAGAAACAATAAAGTAAATATAGCGAGTGTGGAAAAGTGGTGGTAGGAGTTGCGAAATTGCCCCTTAAGCAATTGACTACTTTACTAGACCAATAGCAAGTATTATGTGGGAGAGGCCACTGCTAGCATGTCATCCCTGACTTGGAATTCTATGCACTTATGATTGGAACTATTATCAAGCATCCGCAACTACTAATGTTCATTAAGGTAAAACCCAACCATAGCATTAAGATATATTGGTCCCCCTTCAATCCCGTATGCATCAATTTCTATGCTAGGTTGAAGCTTCTGTCACTCTTGCCCTCCAATACATAGTCCTATCAACATACAACTAACCCTAGGGTGTGATCCACGCGCGCAATCATATGATGGGCACCAAAGGACAGCAACATAACCACAAGCAAATTAAATCAATCATAGCAATTCATCAACCACCGATAGGACAACAAAAATCTACTCAGACATCATAGGATGGCAACACATCATTGTATAATAATATGAAGCATAAAGCACCATGTTCAAGTAGAGGGTAGAGCGTGTTGCAGGAGAGCGGACCGCTGTAGATAGAGGGGGGAAGGTGATGGAGATGTTGGTGAAGATGCGGAGGTGTTGGTGTAGATGCGGTGATGATTATGGCCCCCGGTGGCACTCCGGTGCCACCGGAAGCAAGGGGGAGAGAGCCCGCTCATTCTTCTTCTTCCTTCACCTCCTCCCTAGATGGGAGAAGGGTTTCCCCTCTAGTCCATGGCCTCCATGGCATGGGAGGGGCGAGAGCCCCTCCGAGATTGGATCTATCTCTCTATCTCTCGATGTTTATGCGTTCCCAGATTCTTCCCTTTCACCGTTTCTTATATTCCCGGAGATCCGTAACTCCGATTAGACTGAAATTTTAACACGATCTCTATCCGGATATTAGCTTTCTTGCGGCGAAAGAAGGGCATCAACCGCCTTACGGGTGGCCCACGAGGGTCAGGGGTGTGCCCAGGGGGGCAGGCGCGCCCCCTGCCTTGTGGCCACCTCGGGCACCGTCTCACGTGGATTTTTCTTCCCAAAAATCATATATATTCCAAAAGAAAATCTCCGTCAATTTTTATCCCATTTGGACTCCGTTTGATATGGATATTCTGCGAAACAAAAAACATGCAACAAACAGGAACTGGCACTGGGCACTAGATCAAAATGTTAGTCCCAAAAATAGTATAAAAAGTTACCAAAAGTATATGAAAGTTGTAGAATATTGGCATGGAACAATCAAAAATTATAGATACGACGGAGACGTATCAGCATCCCCAAGCTTAATTCATGCTCATCCTCGAGTAGGTAAATGATAAAAAAGATAATTTTTGATGTGGAATGCTACCTAGCATAATCTTGATCATATGTCTAATCATGGCATGAAGATTAAGACACGAGTGATTCAAAGCAATAGTCTATCATTTGACATAAAAACAATAATACTTCAAGCCCACTAATAAAGCAATCATGTCTTTTCAAAATAACAAGGCCAAAGAAAGTTGTCCCTACAAAATCATATAGTCTGGCTATGCTCCATCTTCACCACACAAAATACTCACATCATGCACAACCCCGATGGCAAGCCAAGCAATTGTTTCCTACTTTTGACGTTCTCAAACCTTTTCAACTTTCACGCAATACATGAGCGTGAGCCATGGACATAGCACTATAGGTGGAATAGAATATGATGGTTGTGGAGAAGACAAAAAGGAGAAGATAGTCTCACATCAACTAGGCGTATCAACGGGCTATGGAGATGCCCATCAATAGATATCAATGTGAGTGAGTAGGGATTGCCATGCAACGGATGCACTAGAGCTATAAGTATATGACTAACTGAAGCTAAGTGGGTGTGCATCCAAGTTGCTTGCTCATGAAGATCTAGGGCATTTGAGGAAGCCCATCATTGGAATATACAAGCCAAGTTCTATAATGAAAATTCCCACTAGTATATGAAAGTGATAACTCAAGAGACTCTCTATATGAAGAACATGGTGCTACTCTAAAGCACAAGTGTGGTAAAAGGATAGTAACATTGCCCCTTCTCTCTTTTTCTCTCATTGTTTTTGTTTTTTTTATTTTTTTTTATTTTTTTGTAGGATTCTTTTGGCCTCTCTCTTTTTTTTTGGGGGGGGGGGCTTCTTTGTCCACTTTTATTTTGATAACCTCACATGGGACAATGTTCTAATAATGATGATCATCACACTTTTATTTAGTTACAACTCAATATTATAACTCGATATCTAGAACAAAGATATGACTCTATATGAATGCCTCCGGCGGTGTACCGGGATGTGCAATGATCTAGCGTAGCAATGAAATCAAAAAACGGACAAGCCATGAAAGCATCATGCTAACTATCTTATGATCATGCAAAGCAATATGACAATGAATGCTAAAGTCATGTATATGATGATGATGGAAGTTGCATGGCAATATATCTCAGAATGGCTATGGAAATGCCATGATAGGTAGGTATGGTGACTGTTTTGAGGAAGGTATAAGGAGGTTTTATGGTACCGGCGAAAGTTGCACGATACTAGAGAGGCTAGCAGTGATGGAAGGGTGAGAGTGCGTATAATCCATGGACTCAACATTAGTCATAAAGAACTCACATACTTATTGCAAAAATCTATTAGTCATCGAGACAAAGTACTACGCACATTCTCCTAGGGGGATAGATTGGTAGGAAAAGACCATCGCTCGTCCCTGACCGCCACTCATAAGGAAGACAATCAAAAAATACCTCATGCTCCAACTTCGTTACATAACGGTTCACCATACATGCATGCTACGGGAAGCACAGACCTCAACACAAGTATTTCTACAATTCACAACCACCCACTAGCATGACTCCAATATCACCATCTTTATATCGCAAAACTATTGCAAGGAATCAAACATATCATATTCAGTGATCTACAAGTTTTATGTAGGATTTTATGACTAACCATGTGAATGACCAATTCCTGTCATCTCTCTAAATAGATATAAGTGAAGCAAGATAGTTTAATTCTTTCTACAAAAGATATTCCCATGCACTAACAAATCTAAGTGAAGCAAAAGAGCATTCTACAAATGGCGGTTGTCTATGTAAACAGAAACAGGCAATCCAAACTTCAAATGATATAAGTGAAGCACATGAAGCATTCTATAAAGCCATACTCAAAAGATATAAGTGAAGTGCATAGAGCATTCTATAAATCAACCAAGGACTATCTCATACCAGCATGGTGCATAAAATAAAAATGAAAACTAAATGCATAAGACGCTCCAAGATTGCACATATCGCATGAACGAAACGAATCCGAAAACATAACGATTCTTGTTGATGAAAGAGGGGATGCCTTCTGGGGCATCCCCAAGCTTACACGCTTGAGTCTCCTTGAATATTTACTTGGGGTGCCTCGGGCATCCCCAAGATTGAGTTCTTGCCTCTCTTCCTTCTTTTCACATCAAGACCTTCTCGATCATTGAACACTTCACCCACACAAAACTTCAACAGAAAACTCGGTAAGATCCGTTAGTATAATAAAGCAAATCACTACTCTAAGTACTGTTGAAAACCAATTCATATTTTGTTTTTGCATTGTGTCTACTGTAATATAACTTTTTCATGGCTTAATCCACTGATATGAATCGATAGTTTCATCAAAACAAGCAAACTATGCATCAAAAACAGAATCTGTCTAAAACAGAACAGTATGTAATAATCTGAGCATTCACCATACTTCTAATAATTTAAATATTCTACCAAAATTAAGAATAATAAAAAAATTGTATAGGAAGACAGTGCAAAAAGAATCAGAACCATTTGACGTTCCAGCTAAAAATGTAAAATCGCGCACTACAGCCAAAGTTTCTGTCCTGCACCGTACAAACCATCAAGCAAATGTAAACATCCTAAAGGCAAACCTTGGCACATTATTTTTATTTCTAAACTTTATAAAGGCACACAAAAGAAATAAATGACTCTCTAAAACTTCCGGGTTGTCTCCTTGGCAGCACTTTCTTTAAAGCCATTAAGCTAGGCATATAGTGCTCAAATAATGGATCCACCCGGATCCCAAGGTATATCAAAGCCAATTTTAATTAACAATGATTTGTAATTTAGTAGTGAGAAAAAAGTAACATATATCATGCAACAATGAAGTCTAACTCTCTTCCTATGCATCGGCATGTCATAAAAGAACAATTCATGCACACAAAGTAAAGGCCAATGCATAGTATAAACAGTTTCTTGCAATTTTATCATATTGGAAACATAGAGAGGTGGAGATATAGTTCCTCTCTCATAATAATTGCAAGTAGGAGCAGCAAGCACATGCATATTATATTCATCAAAATCATCATGTGCAACGGTAAAAGGCAACCCATCAATATAATCCTTAATAAGTGCAAACTTCTCCGATATAGTGTAGTTGGGAGAATTCAAAAAGATAATAGGACTATCATGCGTGGGTGCAATAGCAACAATTTCAATTTTAACATAAGGAACTATAGCAAGTTCATATCCATAAACATAATTCATATTGGCATCTTGGCCACAAGCATATCAAGCATCGTGAAAAAGGGATATTTCAAAAGAATCAACGAGATCATAACAATCATCGTAGAAATCATCCTCCGGTAAGCACGAAGGGAAATTAAACAATGTATGAGTTGAAGAGTTACTCTCATTAGAAGGTGGGCACGCGTAGCTAATCCGCTCTTCCTCCTTTTGTTGCTCGCTCTCATCCTCATCTTTTTCATCCAATGAGCTCACAATTTCATCAACTTCTTCTTCCATAGATTCATGCAAAATATTAGTCTCTTCTTGGACAACGGAGACTTTCTCAATAAGCTCATTAATTTCGTAATTGTATTCATAATTATCATAACAATATTTCAGGATAGCTAAATTTTCAGGTCTATAAACAGCATCATCAAAATCTTCAAACTCTTTAAACATAGATTCAATTTCATAAGCACCCATAAAAGCAACAAATTCTTCTATTTGTTCCATATCATAGTAATCATATATACCATTATCATAAGAAGCTAAGGTTTTATTATCATTAAATTTGCATAAAAAGGGAAGGTCTGGAGCCTTCATCCTATAGCAACAAGTATAATCATAACTCAAGCATACTTGCCGAGCATACCACTTCAATATATGAATTTGATCCCATGATAGTTTCCCTTTTTGTGTCAAGCGGTAATCCCTAAAGTATTCACGTTGATCCAACATTACTCCTATTACATAATTGAATGGGGTTTTCTCAGGATTATTAAAGTAGTACATAATATCTTTCACATAACCATCATCGAGGGTTTTAGGAGGTTCCCCATCTCCATGAGTAGCAAGTACACCTAATTTTTTTGGTATTTCGTGTTCCATATCCATAACTAAAGATAAAGAACAACTAAGAACAGCAAATAAAAATTAGTTAGTGATAAAGCAAACAAGCACACACGAGAATATTCACCCCACGCTATTGCTCCCCGGCAACGGCGCCAGAAAAAGGTCTTGATAACCCACAAGTATAGGGGATCGCAATGGTTTTCAATAAGTAAGAGTGTCGAACCCAACGAGGAGCTAAAGGTAGAACAAATATTCACTCAAGTTCTATCGACCATTGATTCAACTCTACGCAAGCTTAACATTCGCTTTACCTAGAACAAGTATGAAACTAGAAGTACTTTGTAGGTGTTGTTGGATAGGTTTGCAAGATAATAAAGAGTACATAAATAAAAAGTAGGGGCTGTTTAGATAAAGAAACAATAAAGTAACTATAGCGAGTGTGTAAAAGTGGTGGTAGGAGTTGCGAAATTGCCCATTAAGCAATTGACTACTTTACTAGACCGATAGCAAGTATTATGTGGGAGAGGCCACTGCTAGCATGCCATCCCTGACTTGGAATTCTATACACTTATGATTGGAACTATTAGCAAGCATCCGCAACTACTAATGTTCATTAAGATAAACCCAACCATAGCATTAAGATATATTGGTCCCCCTTCAATCCCGTATGCATCAATTTCTATGCTAGCTTGAAGCTTCTGTCACTCTTGCCCTCCAATACATAGTCCTATCAACATACAACTAACCCTAGGGTGTGATCCACGCGTGCAATCATATGATGGGCACCAAAGGACAGCAACCTAACCACAAGCAAATTAAATCAATCATAGCAATTCATCAACCACCGATAGGACAACAAAAATCTACTCAGACATCATGCGATGGCAACACATCATTGGATAATAATATGAAGCATAAAGAAGCATGTTCAAGTAGAGGGTACAGCGGGTTGTGGGAGAGTGGACCGCTGTAGATAGAGGGGGGAAGGTGATGGAGATGTTGGTGAAGATGGCGGAGGTGTTGGTGTAGATCGCGGTGATGATGATGGCCCCCGGTGGCACTCCGGTGCCACCGGAAGCAAGGGGGAGAGAGCCCCCCTCCTTCTTCTTCTTCCTTGACCTCCTCCCTAGATGGGAGAAGGGTTTCCCCTCTGGTCCATGGCCTCAATGGCACAGGAGGGCCGAGAGCCCCTCCGAGATTGGATCTGTCTCTCTGTCTCTCTCTGTTTCTGCGTTCCCAGATTCTTCCCTTTCACCGTTTCTTATATTCCCGGAGATCCGTAACTCCGATTGGGCTGAAATTTTAACGCGATCTCTATCTGGATATTAGATTTCTTGCGGCGAAAGAAGGGCATCAACAGCCTTACGGGTGGCCCACGAGGGTCAGGGGTGCGCCTAGGGCGGCAGGCGCGACCCCTGCCTCGTGGCCACCTCGGGCACCATCTCGCGTGGATTTTTCGTCCCAAAAATCATATTTATTCCAAAAAAATATCCATCAATTTTTTATCCCATTTGGAGTCTGTTTGATATGGATATTCTGCGAAACAAAAAACATGCAACAAAGAGGAACTGGCACTGGGCACTGGATCAATATGTTAGTCCCAAAAATAGTATAAAAAGTTGGCAAAAGTATATGAAAGTTGTAGAATATTGGCATGGAACAATCTCAAATTATAGATACGACGAAGACGTATCAGCCAGCAGCCGAGCAGATGGATGAATGGCGTGCCACCATCCAAAGCCTGCTCGGTTTTGCCGAAGCTGGGGGGCTCACGACGAGCTTGCCCACTGCAACCTCCCCAAGCGACAGCCACTGCCCGCACCGATGGCTGTATGGAGGGAGCTTTCCCCATGATTCAGTCCCCACCACGACAGCCCACAAGGGCGAAGCAGAATCAGGACCCCGAGAACGTCTCGATGGCCTCCTCTGACCCTCGAGCATATCCAGGCCAACGTCAACCCCCGGAAGACAGGCGGCAGGGTGATGCATGCATTATCACCGAACGACGCCGCAACGACCCCCACCATACTGACGGGCGTGATGGCCTCAACGTCGATGAGCCTACGCTCGGTGTTGGCGGGTGCCTGTCTTTCGAGGTCGGCTGCCCTGCCTTTAGACGAGAGATGCGGCAAGTCTGTTGGCCATCCGTTCGCAAGTTCAAGCCAGAGATACCTGAGAAGTACGACGGGAGGCTGAACCCGGTGGAGTTCCTGAGCATCTACACCATCGCTATTCAGGCTGCCGGGGAAGACATGAGAAGGTGTTTGCCAACTACTTCCCTTTGTCCCTCAAGTCCAATGTGAGGTCTTGGCTAATGCACCTATTGGAGAACTCCATTTCGTCATGGGCAGACCTGTGCCACGAGTTCAATGGTGCCTTCACCGGTGGCCACCAAGAGCCCGACAGGCCCAGCGACCTGCAGCTTCTCCAACGGAAGGAAGGAGAAACCCTCCAAAAGTATTTGTAGAGATTCAGTAAAGTTCATAGAAATATTCCAAATATCCATTTGGCAGCCGTTATAGCAGCTTTCCAGTCCAATGTGCGCAACCGCCGCATTCGTTCCAAAATGAACGTGCGGTTGCCCAAGACTATGAAAGAAATATACACGCTGGTGGACAAATGTGCCCGGCTGGAAGAAGGAAGGAAGTTGCCAGGAGAAGAAGATTGCATTGATGTTGATTCAGAAGATGAAGATGAATCAACTAGACAGAAGAAGGGCAAGAAGCGCAATAAGAAGCCAAGGGATAAGGTAGTAATGACTGTGGAAGGATCAGGCACGCCTAGTACCGGTAAGAAGGCCAATGTTGAGGCCCCCGGAAAGGAAGCTGCCACATGCACTGCCTGCCAGGAAGCCGCTGCCATCAAAAAAGTTGGGAAAGGCGATGGGTCGTACTGCAAGATCCACCGAACCAAAGGCCACGACCTTCAAGAGTGTTATCAGGTTGAGCAGCTCGTCAAGAAGCAGAGGGCAGAGTATGATAAGCGTGATAAGGAGAAAGGTCATAATGCTGCTGGCGGCAAGGGTCGGGGTGCTAAAGCAAATCGCCCCGGTAGACCCTTTTGGAATCAAGTAAAGCCTGCCAGGGGCCAAGAGAAGGAAATTTGTGATGATGCCAGTGATGGAGGGGATGAAGAGGAAACTAGTGAGTAGGAATTTCAGAAGGCCACTAAGGCCCTATGCATTGATGGGGGTGCATCTTTGCACACCTCTCATTGCCAACTCAAGCTATGGGCACGAGAGGTCAATGATGTGGAACCAGCGCCAGAGGCCTGGAAACCGCTCAAATGGCCCCGCACACCCATCATCTTTGACGAAGAGGATCACCCTGACCGCACCACTACGGTAGGGTGTTTGCCGTTGTTGGTCTCCCCGACAATTCCCAACCTCAAGGTCACAAAGATGCTAGTGGATGGCGGGGCCAGGTTGAATCTGATTTCCCGAGCAGTTATCTGCAAGCTTCAGATAGGATAAGAAGAGCTAGAGGCCACCGGCACGTTTCAAGGAGTTAATCTCGGCAGGAGTCGTCGTAAGAGGACGATTACATTGCCGGTGACGTTTGGGGGAGAACTAAACTATTAGACTGAGAAGATTGTGTTAGATGTGGTTGATCTCCCCCTACCGTATAATGGGATTCTTGGATGACCATCTCTGGCCAAGTTCATGGTAGCATCCTACTATGCTTACAACACCCTAAAAATGCCTGGGCCACTAGGGGTTCTTGTCGGTGTGAAAACTAGCAGATCTCACGTAGGGGGTCCTGAACTGTGCGTCTGAGGATCAAAGGTAATAGGAGGCAAGGGACATGATATTTACCCAGATTTGGGCCCTCTCGATGGAGGTAATACCCTACTTCCTGCTTGATTGACTTTGATGAGTATAGGGGTTACAAGAGTTGATCTACCTCGAGATCATAATGGCTAAACCCTAGATGTCTAGCTCATATGATTATGATTGCCTCTATGGACTAAACCCCCCGGTTTATATAGACACCGGAGGGGCCTAGGGTTGTATAGAGTCGGTTTACAGAGAAAGGAATCTTCACATCTGAACGCCAAGCTTGCCATCCACGCCAAGGAGAATCCCATACGGACACGGGGGAAGGCTTTCTATCTTGTATCTTCTTGGCCCATTAGTCCAGCCCATATCACTTTGCCCAGACGCCCGGGGACCCCCTAATCCAGGACTACCTCGGTAGCCTCTGAACCAGGCTTCAATGATGACGTGTCCATCGCGCAGATTGTCTTCGACATTGCAAGGCGGGTTTCTCCTCCGAATACTCCAAAGAAGTTGGTCAAAAGAACTGTGTTCGGCTCCGTATAACAGTCACAACCCTGAACCGCAAGGGCAAAACACTTAAAAAAATAAGTGATGTCTACTGACAGCTTTCTTGGCGAGACATTGTGTTCTGGCCTTATTATTATTATTTCGAACCGTTTTTTACCCTCCCGCTTCATATTTCGAGGCGCGGTCCTCATTGACACGTCTTGTCAAAGCAGAGATCGTGTCCCCTTATTACGGGATTCTCATCAATATGGGTTTGGGTAATCCAACCGTGCCATTAGCACGACCCCTTGGTAATAGGCGAGTTTTAAGGCTCATGGGGGGCGCTTGATATTCACTGCCTTTATAAGGAGATAAGGACCCATCTTTTTACCACATGCCTTCTTCCTCCTCAGCCCGTCCGCCCTCGAGCTCCAGCGCCTGAGTTCAATTCTTTCCGTCCCCAGCAAACACCATAGCCACGTCCGGATCTGGCGCTCAGGGCAAGTGGATGGCCTCCTCCATCACAGAGGAGAACATCAAGGAACTCCGGCAAGCGGGGTACTTGGCCGCGGAAATCGCCCACCGGCTTCCTGCCAAAAAGCTGGCCGTCCCCACTCTAGAGTCCAATGAGAGCGTGGTATTTATCCCCCACTTTCTTCGCGGACTAGGGTTTCCTCTCCACCCTTTTGTCTGCAGGCTCATGTTCTATTACGGGCTAGACTTTCACGATCTAGCCCCAAATTCCTTCCTTCACATCTCGGCGTTCATCGTCGTGTGTGAGGCGTTCCTCCGCATTCCCCCCACTTCGGATTATTGCTCAAGGTCTTCAATGTGAAGCCGAAAGTGGTCGACGGTCAACACGCAAAGTGTGGCGGTGCCATGGTGAGCAAGCTCCCCAACGTCACTTGGCCTCAGGGGGCTTTCATGGAGACCGTGAAGGGATGGCAATATGAGTGGTTCTATGTCACAGAACCTCGTGACGCCACATGGGCCACCACTCCTGAGTTCAAATCTGGGCCTCCAATGCGGCTCACATCGTGGGTTAAAAAGGGCCTGGACTGGGCATCATCCGACGAGGTGATGACGCTGTAGAAGCGCGTCAAGGGCATGATAGAGAATAACACCAGCCTCGCCGATGTGATCCAGGTGATGCTTTTTCGCCGGATTCTCCCCTGCCAGTGCCCGACTCTCCATATGTGGGAATTCAATCCAGACGGCCCTCGGACCCTGCAGCACTTCTTCGGCACGACGCACGAAGAAATCTGGACGTTGCTTTTCAAGGCCCAGAAATCATGGCCGGGAACGACCGAAGACCTCGGCCTCGATCGCGCTCACCCGGCTACTCTAGTAAGTTTTCAGATTTCCAAACATAACCTCTACTTGTAGATTCGAGGAGTATACTAAGCCTCCCTTTTCTCCTTCAAGTCTGGACGAAGAAAGCGGAGCGGATCAAATGTCTGGCTCCGCTGCCTGAAGAACCAGCTATCCCTGTGCTAACGAAGATGCTGGTTCCGGTGCCGTACCAGGCGCCGGAGAAGAAGGCCAAGAAGAAGGTCAAGGAGGCCAGAAGTGGCCTCCGCCGTAAAGGTACTTCGGACATCGTGTCCGAAGACACCGAGGTTCTCTCCTCCCAAGAGGGAGATGAAGATGAGGAGGAAAAGGAGGAGAGCAATTATCCCTTCAAGGGAGAGAATAAAAGGGCGGCGTCCGCGGACCTAGAAGCGGTGGCGTCCAAGAAGGGGAAGATTTTCCTTTCAGATGATTCGGATTCGGACATCGAAGTCATCCCCAAGCGGTGCCTCAGGCCGAGGCCCCCGGTCCAATCGTATGTATTTAAAGATACTATACATACATCTGGCCTTTTACAGATCGTAGGATAACATTTTAGTACGTGTTTTTAGTCTGGCCCATGATCTCCCCCAACAATCGTCATGTTCGGGAAAACTCGCTAGCGCTGGAGATGATGGAGAGCGAAACGCCTCCACGAACCTCTCCGCCACGAGCCGCGGATGACATGGAGGTGTTGTCCCAAAGGTCTTCTCCAGGCCAGGGGATGTGCGGAAGGCCGCTGAAACGGCGCCAGAGGGTAATGCCTGGGCTGCCGAAAACATGGGGTACACTACCCCATGGGACTGATGACAGGGGCCCGGATCAGTCCGGCCCCCAACCAAATACCATTTCAGGGACCCACGTGGTTACGGAGTCAAGCGAGCAGCCCCCTTCAAGGGAAGGGGGAGTGTCGACTCCACCGGCGACCTCTATCCATCCGGAGGCGCCGGATATGTTCAGGGAAGCACTTCAATGTGCTTCCGTTATGGAAGAGCACCGTACCCTGATGGGTATGGTGGTTGAGAAGGTTTAGTCCGCAAAAAGCGGTCTGAATGAAGCTTTCACTAGCCTGTTAACAGGTTTTGAGGTAAGTGATATAACATGCTTTAGCCGCTTTTGTATTGGAAGAATATGCATGTATATAGATAGTAGCCCCTGAGACTCTATTTGGGTCTTTGGAAAAAAGAGCCGGATAGAGGATCAAATAGTCGCCGGAGGTAACATGTTTATCTATTTTGATAAACATGCTTCACTATTGGCGGCTTCACCTAAGGATGCTGAAGTGTCCGAACTCCAGCAGAAACTGAAGTTGGCTGATGATGAGATCGACCGTATTAACAAGCGGTTCGATGAGGCCCAAGGTATGCTTTTTCCAAAAAATAGACCCTTTTACAAGTCTAAATCATAATGCCAACTCAGAGTTTAAGCTCATGCGCTACTATGTAAATGATTGTAGGCAACGCGACTGAGGTCGAGGCCCTCAAGAGTGCCCTTGCCGAAGCTAAGAAGGAGGCAAGGGCAAGCAGTGAAGCCGCAGAGAAAGCAGCTACGGATGTAGAGGACGAAAAGGCCGTCCGCATTCAGTATGAGGTGAGGGTGACCGAAGTAGAACAAGCGCTCTAGGAAGCCACCAACAAGTGTGAGTCCTTGGAGGAGAGTAACAAGGCCCAAGCGGCCAAACTCACCATGGCTCTTCAAGCTGTGAAGGAGGCGCGGTCCGAGTCCCGGGCGGCTCGTGAGGAGATCAAGCAATCTGGAATGATATCGGCTTGTAAGCCTTTTCTTTTATAGAGTATATTCGGCAGTTGAAGATATGCTTTGCTAAATCGACTGTGGAGTGCTCCAGACGCTTTTGCGGATCTCCCGAGGAGTGCTGCCGACGTTGCCGAGTATTTCCGGGCCCAAGAAGGGAACGCGCTGGAGAAGCTCTTCTGGTCGCAGTACTTGGCGTTGGAGCGACCAACGCTGCTAAACAATCAGATGATGCAGTTGGCCGAGCTGCATAGGATGTCCGGTTTGGCCATTAAGGACATCATAGTCCGACAATGGCCAGCTGGACCCGTTCCGAGCAGCTACTTCCGCTTGGTCAAGCAGCTTGGCGACGCCTTGCCTCGAGTAGAGGCCGTAAAGCGGTCGGTGTGTATAGAAGGTGCGCGGATGGCCTTTGCCCGTGTGAAGATGCACTATGCGAAGATGAAGGCCGCGGTCGTGGCGGTTGAGGGTCCACCTGGAGGCAAGGACCACCGCAAGCGGAGCGCTATTTCAAAGACGTCCTCGAGGGTGCCCATTTGATAGAGGGTCAATGCTTGAAGGATGTCATGTTGAAGTAAATGTATCCGGGCTACCCGGACAATGTATTATAAACCCAGGTTGTGTAATATTGTATGCATTTATCTTAGAGTGTTATTCCCCTTGTGCGGCCGTGTTTAATTCTTGAGAATTTACCAGTTGTCGGCTTCAGCCCCCACGTAGATACTACAGGGGTGTTCGGCATAGTGCGTGACCACACTTGAACCAACGTCTTGGTCCGTAAAGGAGATGGCAGTGCAGCGAACCAGATAGTCGAACTATATGGTTTTATCATTCTCACTTAGCCATGGGAGTTTGACAATGGGACTGTAGGGTAGACCCTGGTGCGTATGCGGCTATTGAACTTGGATTCCTTAAACGCTTGACTGGAAAGAGTCAGCCCTTCATGTAATACGGAAGAAATTGGTAGAGATTTAGTAAGTCACTGACTTGCTGACCAGCTCTCGCCGCATCACGACAATCTATTTTCGGCTTTCTCTACTGAGGTGTTTGACTGGGCCAGCCGAAAACACAATCGCAGTAGTTCTCCCTTTACTACCTTAGCCGAAAAGAAACAGAACGTAAGGTAGTAAGCACAGGAGCCGGGCAACCCAACTATGGACCAAAGACGTGATTCGGAGCCGATGTAGTATTCAGGACGCCGAAGTATACTCTGAGAGTGTTCGGACTTTCTATTGTTGAGAATATATATATGTCTTGAAGTAGAGCCCCTAGCGACTTAAGTCGTACCAAGGTGCATATGCCAATTCGGATATAAAGTGGGAAAACAGATTAAGAAATAAGCCAATATTGAACAAGGTTGGGTGAAACTGTTTCCATTATAGTGTGATTGGTACGTCAAAACATACTTTTACAGAAGATGCCATAAGCATCAAGGCCATTTTACATCCCGAGGACAAGGAAAAGCTGTATACAGGTCCTAAATTTGAAAATATGTTCTTGAAGATCCTTTGGACACTCTGCCACACGTCTGCGCCGCTTTTCCCCATAGTATATGGTCCTTTGAGAGAATCAACAATCGAGTGTATATACGGGGCCTGGAAAAGGACCCTAAGTACCATCAAAGAGTGGTGTGGGTTGTAAAGAACCTAAAAAATAAAAACAAGAAGAAAAAGGTGGAAGAATATAAAGGTCCAGATAGGGTCGAGCCGTGCCATGGACCGTGTTTTCCGTATGCCTCCGTCAATGCCCATGGTATCTTTAGTGTGTAGTTATGTACGCGCAGTACGTATGCCGCCATCCAGCTGGGGTTGTGACGGAGGCCGGATTGCTAATCTAGCTCTGGAGGAGCTGGGTTGTCATTTTGTGGGGTAGACCGCACTTGTTTGATAGTGTGCGGGGGCCAGACTGCCGGGGTAATATTTGGCTTGATACGTCCACCCTGTGCTTCCACTATGAGAGCCGTGGTGTGCTCATCAGTACGGAGGGAGCGCTCCATATTCCCATTGACTGTAATAACGCCGCAAGGTCCAGTCATTTTGAGCTTTAGGTAAGCATAATGTGGGGCCTTGTTGAAGCGGGCGAAGGCGGTTCTTCTGAGCAGTGCGTGATAACTGTTGCAGAAAGGGACGCCGTAAAAGATCAACTCTTCACTTAGGAAGTTATCCGGCGAACCAAAGACCACTTCCAGTGTTACTAAGCCCGTCCAATGGGCTTCAACACCAGGTATTACTCCTTTAAAGGTGGTTTTGGTGGGCTTGATTCTTGATGAATCGATGCCCATGTTGCGGACAATGTCCTGATAAAGCAGGTTAAGGCTGCCACCATCCATGAGGACTCCGCGTGAGATAGAATCCATCAATAATTGGGTCGAGGACCAATGCTGCCAAACCTCCATGATGGATACTGGTCGGATGGTCTCTGCGATCAAAAGTGATCGGACAGACCATGGACAGGCTCTTCATCATTGTCCTCGCTAGGCGGCCCCATCCCCTTATGTTTGGTGTTTAGCTTGCCGGCCTATTTAAAGACCCAACAATTCCTGTTAGTATGAATAACAGGCTTATCAGGGGTGCCATGAATCTGGCAAGGCCGATCAAGTATTCTGTCCAAACTAGATAGACCGTCCGTATTTCCTTTGAATGGCTTCTTGCACTCACCGGGTTTAGAGCCACTGAATCCGGCGTTGATCACCATGTCTTCGGTATCTTCGTTATTGCTTCGACACTTGTGTTTGTGGTGTCGTGGCTTGTCGTTGCCATCCCTGGCTTCAGAGGGGCCAGGGTTGACGGTGCTATTGCTTCTATGGGCTAGCTAGCTATCTTGTCCGACGCAAAAACGGGTCATAAGTGCGGTAAGGGCTGTTGGAAATATGCCCTAGAGGCAATAATAAAATGGTTATTATTATATTTCTTTGTTCATGATAATTGTTTAGCTCGTTGATCAAAAGATAGTCATGGTTTCCTGACTATGGACATTGGATGTCATTGATAACGGGATCACATCATTACGAGAATGATGTGATGGACAAGACCCAATCCTAAGCATAGCTCAAAGATCGTGTAGTTCGTTTGCTATAGCTTTTCCGAATGTCAAGTGTCATTTCCTTAGACCATGAGATTGTGCAACTCCCGGATACCGTAGGAGTGCTTTTGGTGTGCCAAACGTCACAACGTAACTGAGTGACTATAAAGGTACACTACAGGTATCTCCGAAAGTGTCTGTTGGGTTGGCACGAATCGAGACGGGGATTTGTCACTCTGTATGATGGAGAGGTATCTCTGGGCCCACTCGGTAATGCATCATCATAATGAGCTCAATGTGACCAAGTGGTTGATCACGGGATCATGCATTACAGTACGAGTAAAGTGACTTGCCGGTAACGAGATTGAACGAGGTATTGGGATACCGACGATCGAGTCTCAGGCAAGTAACGTACCAATTGACAAAGGGAATTGTATACGGGATTGATTGAATCCTTGACATCTTGGTTCATCCGATGAGATCATCGAGGAGCATGTGGGAGCCAACATGGGTATCCAGATCCCGCTATTGGTTATTGACCGGAGAGTCGTCTCGGTCATGTCTGCGTGTCTCCCGAACCCGTAGGTTCAGTGACGCTAGGGTTGTTGAGATATTAGCATACGGTAACCCGAAAGTTGTTCGGAGTCCCGGATGAGATCCCAGATGTCACGAGGAGTTTTGGAATGGTCCGGAGGTGAAGATTTATATATAGGAAGTCAAGTTTCGGCCATCGGGAAGATTTCGGGGGTAATCGATATTGTACAGGGACCGCCGGAACGGTCCCGGGGGTCCACCGGGTGGGGCCACCTATCCCGGAGGGCCCCATGGGCTGAAGTGGGAGGGGAACCAGCCCCTAGTGGGCTGGTGTGCCCCCCCATGGGCCTCCCCTGCGCCTAGGGTTGGAAACCCTAGGGGTGAGGGCGCCCCACTTGGCTTGGGGGGCACTCCACCCCCATTGGCCGCCGCCCCCCCCTGGAGATTCGATCTCCTAGGGCCTGTGCCCCCCGTAGGGGTCCTATATATAGTGGGGGGAGGGACGGCAGCCGCACCCTAGCCCCTGGCACCTCCCTCTCCCTCCCGTGACACTCCTCCCTCTCCCTGAGCTTGGCGAAGCCCTACCGAGATCACCGTTGCTTCCACCACCGCGCTGTCGTGCTGCTGGATCTTCATCAACCTCTCCTTTCCCCTTGCTGGATCAAGTTGGAGGAGACGTCTTCCCAACCGTACGTGTGTTGAACGCGGAGGTGCCGTCCGTTCGGCGCTAGGTCATCAGTGATTTGGATCACGATGAGTACGACTCCATCAACCCCGTTCTCTTGAACGCTTCCGCGCGCGATCTACAAGGGTATGTAGATGCACTCCTCTCTCCCTCGTTGCTAGATGACTCCATAGATTGATCTTCGTGATGCGTAGACAATTTTAAAATTCTGCTACGTTCCCCAACAGTGACATCATGAGCTAGGTCTATGCGTAGTTTCTATGCACGAGTAGAACACAAAGCAGTTGTGGGCGTGGATATTGTCAATTTGCCTGTTGTCACTAGTCTTATCTTGATTCAGCGGCATCGTGGGATGAAGCGGCCCGGACCGACCTTACACGTACGCTTACGTGAGACTAGTTCCACCGATTGACATGCACTAGTTGCATAAGGTGGCTGGCGGGTGTCTATCTCTCCCACTTTAGTCGGATCGGATTCGATGAAAAGGGTCCTTATGAAGGGTAAATAGAAATTGGCATATCACGTTGTTGTTTTGGCGTAGGTAAGAAACGTTCTTTCTAGAAACCTATAGCAGTCATGTAAAAACTTGCAACAACAATTAGAGGATGTCTAACTTGTTTTTGCAGCATGTGCCGTGCGATGTGATATGGCCAAAAGGATGTGATGAATGATATATGTGATGTATGAGATTGATCATGTTCTTGTAATAGGAATCACGACTTGCATGTCGATGAGTATGACAACCGGCAGGAGCCATAGGAGTTGTCTTAATTTATTTATGACCTGCATGTCAACATAAACGTCATGTAATTACCTTACTTTATTGCTAAAGTGTTAGCCATAGTAGTAGAAGTAATAGATGACGAGACAACTTCAAGAAGACACGATGATGGAGATCATGATGATGGAGATCATGGTGTCATGCCAGTGACAACGATGATCATGAAGCCCCGAAGATGGAGATCAAAAGGAGCAAATGATATTGGCCATATCATGTCACTATTTGATTGCATGTGATGTTTATCATGTTTTGCATCTTATTTGCTTAGAACGATGGTAGCTTAAATAAGATGATCCCTCATAATAATTTCAAGAAAGTGTTCCCCCTAACTGTGCACCATTGCAAAGGTTCGTTGTTTTGAAGCACCACATGATGATCGGGTGTGATAGATTCTAACGTTCGAATACAACGGGTGTAAGCCGGATTTACACACGCAATACACTTAGGTTGACTTGACGAGCCTAGCATGTACAGACATGGCCTCGGAACACGGAAGACCGAAAGGTCGAGCATGAGTTGTATAGAAGATACGATCAACATGAAGATGTTCACCGATGTTGACTAGTCTGTCTCACGTGATGATCGGACATGGCCTAGTTGACTCGGATCATGTTTCACTTAAGATGACTAGAGGGATGTCTATCTGAGTGGGAGTTCATTGAATAATTTGATTAGATGAACTTAATTATCATGAACTTAGTCTAAAATCTTTACAATATGTCTCGTAGATCAAATGGCCCACGTTGCCCTCAACTTCAACGCGTTCCTAGAGAAAACCAAGCAGAAAGATGATGGCAGCAACTATACGGACTGGGTCCGGAACCTGAGGATCATCCTCATAGCTGCCAAGAAAGATTATGTCCTAGAAGCACCGCTAGGTGACGCACCCATCCCAGAGAACCAAGACGTTATGAACGCTTGGCAGTCATGTGCTGATGATTACTCCCTCGTTCAGTGCGGCATGATTTACAGCTTAGAATCGGGGCTCCAAAAGAGTTTTGAGCGACACGGAACATATGAGATGTTTGAAGAGCTGAAAATGGTTTTCCCAGCTCATGCCCGGGTCGAGAGATATGAAGTCTCCGACAAGTTCTTCAGTTGTAAGATGGAGGAAAATAGTTCTATCAGTGAGCACATACTCAAAATGTCTGGGTTGCATAACCACTTGACTCAGCTGGGAGTTAATCTCCCAGATGACGCGGTCATCGACAGAATCCTTCAGTCGCTTCCACCGAGCTATAAGAGCTTTGTGATGAACTTCAATATGCAGGGGATGGAAAAGACCATTCCCGAGGTATATTCAATGCTGAAATTAGCGGAGGTGGAAATCAAAAAGGAACATCAAGTGTTGATGGTGAATAAAACCACTAAGTTCAAGAAAGGCCAGGGTAAAAAGAACTTCAAGAAGGACGGCAAGGGAGTTGCCGCGCCTGGTAAGCAAGCTGCCGGGAAGAAGCCAAAGAATGGACCCAAGCCCGAGATTGAGTGTTTTTTTGCAAGGGAAGTGGTCACTGGAAGCAGAACTGCCCGAAATACTTAGAGGACAAGAAGGCCGGCAACACTAAAGGTATATATGATATACATGTAATTGATATGTACCTTACCAGTACTCGTAGTAGCTCCTGGGTATTTGATACCGGTGCGGTTTCTCACATTTGTAACTCAAAGCAGGAGCTGCGGAATAAGCGGAGACTGGTGAAGGATGAGGTGACGATGCGCGTCGGGAATGGTTCCAAGGTCGATGTGATCGCCGTCGGCACGCTACCTCTACATTTACCTACGGGATTAGTTTTAAACCTTAATAATTGTTATTTAGTGCCAGCTTTGAGCATGAACATTGTATCCGGATCTCGTTTAATTCGAGATGGCTACTCATTTAAATCCGAGAATATTGGTTGTTCTATTTATATGAGAGATATGTTTTATTCTCATGCTCTGCTGGTGAATGGTTTATTCTTAATGAATCTCGAGCGTAATGTTACACATATTCATAGTGTGAATACCAAAAGATGTAAGGTTGATAATGGTAGTCCCACATACTTGTGGCACTGCCACCTTGGTCACAGGTGTCAAATGCATGAAGAAGCTCCATGCAGATGGACTTTTGGAGTCTCTTCATTACGAATCATTTGACACGTGCGAACCATGCCTCATGGGTAAAATGACTAAGACTCCGTTCTCAGGAACAATGGAGCGAGCAACCAACTTATTGGAAATCATACATACTGATGTGTGCGGTCCAATGAGTGTTGAGGCTCGCGGTGGCTATCGTTATGTTCTCACCCTCACTGATGACTTGAGTAGATATGGGTATGTCTACTTAATGAAACACAAGTCTGATACCTTTGAAAGGTTCAAGGAATTTCAGAGTGAGGTTGAAAATCAACGTGAAATAAAAATCAAGTTCTTGCAATCAGATCGTGGGGGAGAATACTTGAGTCACGAATTTCGCACACACTTAAGGAAATGTGGAATAGTTTCACAACTCACGCCGCCTGGAACACCTCAGCGTAATGGGGTGTCCGAACGTCGTAATCGCACTCTATTGGATATGGTGCGATCTATGATGTCGCTTACCAATTTACCGCTGTCATTTTGGGGCTATGCTTTAAAGACTGCCGCATTCACTTTAAATAGGGCTCCATCGAAATCCATTGAGACAACACCGTATGAATTATGGTTTGGGAAGAAACCTAAGATGTCGTTTCTAAAAGTTTGGGGATGCGATGCTTATGTCAAGAAACTTCAACCGGAAAAGCTCGAACCCAAGTCAGAAAAATGCGTCTTCATAGGATACCCTAAAGAAACTATTGGGTATACCTTCTACCTCAGATCCGAAGGCAAGATCTTTGTTGCCAAGAATGGATCCTTTCTAGAGAAAGAGTTTCTCTCGAAATAAATAAGTGGGAGGAAAGTAGAACTTGATGAAGTATTACCTCTTGAACCGGAGAGTGGCGCAGCTCAGGAAATTGTTCCTGAAGTCCCTGCACCGACTAGAGAGGAAGTTAATGATGATGATCATGAAACTTCAGATCAAGTTGCTACTGAACTTCATAGGTCCACAAGGACATGTTCCGCACCAGAGTGGTACGGCAACCCTGTCTTGGAAATCATGTTGTTAGACAAGGTGAACCTTCGAACTATGAAGAAGCGATGGCGGGCCCGGATTCCGACAAATGGCTGGAAGCCATGAAATCTGAGATAGGATCCATGTATGAAAACGAAGTATGGACTTTGACTGACTTGCCCGATGATCGGCGATCCATAGAAAATAAATGGATCTTTAAGAAGAAGACAGATGCAGATGGTAATGTAACCATCTATAAAGCTTGGCTTGTCGCTAAGGGTTATCGACAAGTTCAAGGGGTTGACTACGACGAGACTTTCTCACCCGTAGCGAAGCTGAAGTCCGTCCGAATCATGTTAGCAATTGTCGCATTCTATGATTATGTGATGTGGCAAATGGACGTCAAAATGGCATTCCTTAATGGTTTCCTTAAGGAAGAATAATATATGATGCAGCCGGAAGGTTTTGTCGATCCTAAGAATGCTGACAAGGTGTGCAAGCTCCAACGCTCGATCTATGGGCTGGTGCAAGCATCTCAGAGTTGGAACATTCGTTTTGATGAGATGATCAAAGTGTTTGGGTTGACGCAGACTTATGGAGAAGCCTGCATTTACAAGAAAGTGAGTGGGAGCTCTGTAGCATTTCTCATATTGTATGTGGATGACGTACTGTTGATGGGAAATGATATAGAATTCTTGGAAAGCATAAAGGCCTACTTGAACAAGTGTTTTTCAATGAAGGATCTTGGAGAAGCTGCTTATATATTAGGCATCAAGATCTATAGAGATAGATCGAGACGCCTCATTGGTCTTTCACAGAGTACGTACCTTGACAAGATATTGAAGAAGTTCAAAATGGATCAGTCAAAGAAGGGGTTCTTGCCTGTATTGCAAGGTACGAGATTGAGCATGGCTCAATGCCCGACCATGGCAAAAGATAGAGAAAAGATGAGTGTCGTCCCCTATGCCTCGGCCATAGGGTCTATCATGTATGCTATGCTGTGTACCAGCCCTGATGTAAACCTTGCCGTAAGTTTGGCAGGAATGTACCAAAGTAATCCCGGCATGGAACACTAGACAGGGGTCAAGAATATCCTGAAGTACCTAAAGAGGACTAAGGATATGTTTCTTGTTTATGGAGGTGACAAGGAGCTCGTCGTAAAGGGTTACGTCGATGCTAGCTTCGACACAGATCTGGATGACTCTAAGTCACAAACCGGATACGTGTATATTTTGAATGGTGGGGCAGTAAGCTGGTGCAATTGCAAGCAAAGCATTGTGGCGGGATCTACATGTGAAGCGGAGTACATGGCAGCCTCGGAGGCAGCACAAGAGGCAATCTGGGTGAAGGAGTTCATTACCGACCTAGGAGTCATACCCAATGTGTCGGGCTCGATGACTCTCTTCTATGACAACACTGGAGCTATTGCCCTTGCCAAGGAGCCCAGGTTTCACAGGAAGACCAGGCATATCAAGTGTCGCTTCAACTCCATTCGTGAAAGTGTTCAAAATGGAGACATAGATATTTGTAAAGTACCTACGGACCTGAATGTGGCAAATCCGTTGACTAAACCTCTCCCTAGAGCAAAACATGATCAACACCAGAACTGCATGGGTGTTCGATTCATCACAATGTAACTAGAGTATTGACTCGAGTGCAAGTGGGAGACCGTTGGAAATATGCCCTAGAGGCAATAATAAAATGGTTATTATTATTTTTCTTTGTTCATGATAATTGTCTATTGTTCATGCTATAATTGTGTTATCCAGAAATCGTAATACATGTGTGAATACATAGACCACAACACGTCCCTAGTGAGCCTCTAGTTGACTAGCTCGTTGATCAAAAGATAGTCATGGTTTCCTGACTATGGACATTGGATGTCATTGATAACGGGATCACATCATTAGGAGAATGATGTGATGGACAAGACCCAATCCTAAGCATAGCTCAAAGATCGTGTAGTTCGTTTGCTATAGCTTTTCTGAATATCACGTATCATTTCCTTAGACCATGAGATTGTGCAACTCCCGGATACCGTATGAGTGCTTTGGGTGTGCCAAACATCACAACGTAACTGATTGACTATAAAAGTACACTACAGGTATCTCCGGAAGTGTCTGTTGGGTTGGCACGAATTGAGACTGGGATTTGTCACTCCGTATAACGGAGAGGTATCTCTGGGCCCACTCGGTAATGCATCATCATAATGAGCTCAATGTGACCAAGTGGTTGATCACGGGATCATGCATTACGGTACGAGTAAATTTACTTGCCGGTAACGAGATTGAACGAGGTATTGGGATACCGACGATCGAGTCTCGGGCAAGTAACGTACCGATTGACAAAGGGAATTGTATACGGGATTGATTGAATCCTCGACATCGTGGTTCATCTGATGAGATCATCGCGGAGCATGTAGGAGCCAACATGGGTATACAGATCCTGCTGTTGGTTATTGACCGGAGAGTCGTCTCGGTCATGTCTGCGTTTCTCCCGAACCTGTAGGGTCTACACACTTAAGGTTCGGTGACGCTAGGGTTGTTGAGATATTAGCATACAGTAACCCGAAAGTTGTTCGGAGTCCCGGATGAGATCCCGGACGTCACGAGGAGTTTTGGAATGGTCCGGAGGTGAATATTTATATATAGGAAGTCAAGTTTCGGCCATCGGGATGGTTTCAGGGGTAATCGGTATTGTACCGGGACCACCGGAAGGGTCCCGGGGGTCCACCGGGTGGGGCCACCTATCCCGGAGGGCCCCATGGGCTGAAGTGGGAGGGGAACCAGCCCCTAGTGGGCTGGTGCGCCCCCCCATGGGCCTCCCCTGCGCCTAGGGTTGGAAACCCTAGGGGTGGGGGCGCCCCACTTGGCTTGGGGGGCACTCCACCCCCCTTGGCCACCGCCCCCCCTTGGAGATTCAATCTCCTAGGGTCGGCGCCCCCCTAGGGGTCCTATATATAGTGGGGGGGAGGGAGGGCAGCCGCACCCTAGCCCCTGGCACCTCCCTCTCCCTCCTGTGACACTCCTCCCTCTCCCTGAGCTTGGCGAAGCCCTGCCGAGATCACCGTTGCTTCCACCACCACGCCGTCGTGCTGCTGGATCATCATCAACCTCTCCTTTCCCCTTGCTGGATCAAGTTGGAGGAGACGTCTTCCCAACCGTACGTGTGTTGAACGCGGAGGTGCCGTCCGTTCGGCGCTAGGTCATCGGTGATTTGGATCATGACGAGTACGACTCCATCAACCCCGTTCTCTTGAACGCTTCCGCGCGCGATCTACAAGGGTATGTAGATGCACTCCTCTCTCCCTCGTTGCTAGATGACTCCATAGATTGATCTTGGTAATGCGTAGAAAATTTTAAAATTCTGCTACGTTCCCCAACAAGGGCTGCCATGGACTTTTGTTTTTCTTGGCCGAGGTGTCGGGCGAGCCACTCGTCTCAGACGCTGTGTTTAAAGGCCACGAGGGCTTCGGCCTCCGGACAGTCCACAATTTGGTTCTTTTTGATTAAGAACCTGGTCCATAGCTTCTGGGATGATTCTCCGGGTTGCTAGACTATGTGACTAAGGTCATCGACGTTTGGAGGCTAATCATAGGTTCCTTGGAAGTTGTCTCCAAAGGCATCCTTGAAGTCCTCCCAGCTGCCAATAGAGTTTTCTAGGAGGATGTTTAACTAGTGTCGTGCTGGTCCCTTTAATTTTAGCGGGGGGTATTTGATGGCATGGAGAAGAAAATCTTCGATCCATACTGCGGAATTTGTAGTACCATCGTATGATTCAATGTTCACGGGTTTAAACCCTTAAGGGAACTGGTGCTCCATCACCTCATCGGTGAAGCATAAGGGGTGTGCGGCGCCTTTGTATTGAGCGATGTCGCAGCACAGTTCGGATGAAGTCTAAATGCGGTTTTCGGCCCGGGTGAGGTTGTGCTTGTCGCGCTAGGCCTGATGGTCGTCCTCTCGTGTTGGAGCACGCCCCCTTGACCCATAGATCGATCATGCCTGACTAGCTCTATTGTCCAGGTCCTTGCGTAGGTCATAGGTATAACCCGGGGCTGCTGCCTCCTTGCCTCGACGGCGGGGTGGCGTGGGCTGGTGTTCAGTGTAAGTAGCCAGTTTGTCCCATCCACGTGGTGGTCGGTCGGGTTCGTCAGTGGGTTTTGGCGGTATTGGCTCAAGGGCCTCATCGTCAAATTGTGGTAGCAGCTTGCACTTCGGGTAGCTCTTGGATGGGCGTTCACATCCTCTTTGGAGATCAGTAGGTAGTTACTATCCTTGGAGTCCTCGTTCCCGACTGGATCGTCGGGGTTAACTTGCCATACTCCCAATCATTATGTTCGGATGTTGGCTCGATGGGGGCTTCAGGGTATTCGGCATTCCCCGGAGTGTTATTGTCTTCAGTGTCATTATTGCTGTATTTTTCGTGATGCGATTTTGAGCGGCGTCGCTGACATCGACGCTTTGGAGGTGCTTCAGCAGGTTTTTCCTCAACCAGATCATTCTTGCCATCATCGTAATCCTCTTTGGGTGTGTCTACCATGTACACGTCATATGTGGAGGTGGCCGTCCAACGTCTAGTAAACGGAGGGTCTTGGCCTTGTTGGTCTCCGGCATCGTCGTCCATGTCATCGATGTCTTCGGAGGCGTAGTCCAGCATGTTGATTAAGTCTTCGACAGTGGCTATGAAGTGGGTGGTGGGTGGGACGTAAAATTCCCCGCTATCAGCACCTAGTCCGAGCTGGGCATAATTCGGAAGCGATTCCTCTATAATGGCGAGGGATCGCATCAAGTCCAGAGCCTCGTTTAGGAGCGAGGTTTAGACAGGGAAACGAGAGTCCGCTGGGGCGGCCGAGGTGAGAGCCTCTTGGCCACGCTCACTTGACGCGGACCTCAAGAATTCAGATCTGGAGTTCGAGGGGGAGTCTGGCACTTTAGCGACAAGGGGAGCCCAGTTCGTCTTCAGGTCAGCTGATGACGCGGTCCCCTTCAGATCTCCGGTAGCAAGTTCATAATTGCAGGGAGTCCGACGGGCTCTAAACTCCCGTCTTCGGACCTGGTAGTCTGCTCCGGATCTAAGGATAGAGCGACGGTTGGGGCCACGGAACCTATGAAGATCAAGTATCCTCGGATATCAGCGACATAGTTTAGATTTCCAAAACTGATCTGATGACCAGGGGCATAATTGTCAATCTACTCAAGGTGGCCAGTCGATTTGGTACACAATGTGAAGCCGCCGAATACGAAAATTTGGCCGGGGAGGAAAGTCTTCACCGAGACGGCATCGTTGTGGATAATCAAACGAGCCATCGAACCTTCTGTCGATAGCACAGAGGAACTATCTATGAAAGCACCAATGTCAGTGTCAAAACCGGCCGATCTCGGGTAGGGGGTCCTATACTATGCGTCTGAGGATCGAAGGTAATAGGAGGCAAGGGACACGATGTTTACCCAGGTTCGGGCCCTCTCGATGGAGGTAATACCCTACTTCCTTCTTGAGTATAGGGGTTACAAGAGTTGATCTACCTCAAGATCATAATGGCCAAACCCTAGATGTATAGCTCGTATGATTATGATTGCATCTACAGACTAAACCCTCTGGTTTATATAGACACCGAAGGGGCCTATGGTTGTACAAAGTCAGTTTACAGAGAAAGGAATCTTCACATCCGAACGCCAAGCTTGCCATCCACGCCAAGGAGAATCCCATCCAGACACGGGGGAGGCCTTCTATCTTGTATCTTCTTGGCCCATTACTCCAGCAAATATCACATAGCCCAGACTCCCGGGGGTCGGTGTCAAAACCGGCGGATCTCTGGTAGGGGGTCCCGAACTGTGCGTCTAAGGCGGATGGTAACAGGAGGCAGGGGACACAATGTTTACCCAGGTTCAGGCCCTCTCGATGGAGGTAATACCCTACGTCCTGCTTGATTGATCTTGATGATATGAGTATTACAAGAGTTGATCTACCATGAGATCATAGAGGCTAAACCCTAGAAGCTGGCCTATGATTATGATTGTTGTTTTCCTATGGACTAAACCCTCCGGTTTATATAGACACCAGAGGGGGCTAGGGTTACACAGAGTCGGTTACAAGGGAGGAGATCTTCATATCTGAATTTCCATGCTTGCCTTCCACGCAAAGGAGAGTCCACCCGGACACGGGAAAAATTCTTCAATCTTGTATCTTCATAGTCCAACAGTCCGGCCGAAGGATGTAGTCCGGCTGTCCGAGGACCCCCTAATCCAGGACTCCCTCAGGAGCTCCTGAACCAGGCTTCAATGACGATGAGTCCGGCGTGCAGATTGTCGTTGGCATTGCAAGGCGGGTTCCTTCTCCGAATACTCCATAGAAGATTTTGAACACACGGATAGTGTCCGGCTCTGCAAAACAAATTCCACATACCACCGTAGAGAGTATAATATTTCCACAAATCTAATCTGCTGACAACTTTTCATAACGTGACATCACGCTATGGCCCGGTCATTATTCGAACCGTTTTTCTCGACCAGCTACTGCACATATTGCGAGGCGGTTTTCTTGGCACATCTTGTCGAAGCAGAGATCGTGTCCCCTTATCACGGGATTCTACTCAATACGGGTGTGGGTAACCCAACCACGCCATCAATCACGGCGCTTGGGAAATAAGCAAGTTTACCAGACAAGGACTCCTTCTTTTCACACATGCCTTCTTCTTCCCTATCCATTCCCCCTCGCCTGAGCTCCAGCCCCCGAGCGTTCGTCTTCTCCGCCCACAAAGGCCTTCCGAGAATGTCCAGATCCAGAGCAGGAGGCAAGTGGATGGCCTCTACCATCCAGGAGAAGCATATCAAAAAGCTTCGGGAGCAGGGTATCTGGCCAAAAACATCGGCCACCGTCTCCCGACGGCGGGACAGATCGTCCCCACTCCGTAACCCCAAGAGAGGGTCGTATTCCTTCCTCATTTTGTCCGCGGGCTGGGGTTTCCCCTCCAACTGTTCGTTTGCAGCATCATGTATTATTACGGGATCGATTTTCATGATCTATCCCCCATTTCCTTCCTCAACATCTCGACATTCATCGTCGTGTGCGAGGCTTTTCTCCGCATCTCGCCACACTTCGGCTTATGGCTGAAGATCTTTAATGTGAAGCCCAAGGTGGTGAGCGGCGAGCACGCCGAGTGCGGGGGCGCCATGGTGAGCAAGATACCCAACATCACATGGCCAACGGGTGCTTTTAATGATTCCATCAAAGAGTGGCAACAATAGTGGTTTTACATCACCGAGCCGCGCGCCACGGAATGGGCCGCTGCTCCAGAGTTCCGATCTGGAGCCCCTCTGCGGCTTACGTCCTAGCCCAAGAAGGGCCTGAACTGGTCTTTGTCCGACGAACTGTCTATGCTCCAGACACGTGTTAAAGATATGGAAGACAAGAACATTGAACTTGTTAATGTAGTCCAGGTGATGTTAGTTCGCCGGACCCTGCCTTATCAGCACCGGACTTGCAATCTATGGGAATTCGATCTGGCCAAGCACCACACCTTGCGAAAGCCCTTTGGATCCTTGCATGAAGACATCTAGAAGGTGCTTTTCAAGTCTGGAAAATCATGGCCGGACTCGGCCGAGGACCGCGAGTATCAATTGTCCCGCCCTGCAAGCTCGGTAAGTTTTTATGCGTTTTACCCGCATAACCCGAGGGAAATTGTAACGCCCCGAGACCGACGTGCCAGGTGTCTTCGAGTTATTCGTTGTTGTGGCAATGTCTTTTGCTTGCGTGTTGCATCTTGTCATGTCATCATGTGCATTGCATCATCATGTTTTCGAAACTTGCATTCGTCTGGGTTTCCCAATTCCTTCCGTTGTCCGTTCTCAGCCCAGACACACTCGCATGCGCCCGCGGCATGTCCGAAATAGTATTTTATAAGTGGCCGAAAAATGTTCTCGAAATGGGTTGAAATTGGCATGTGGTGTTGTTATGTTGTTAGTAGGTCGCCTGCCAAATTTCATCGCATTCGGATCTCGTTTGATAGCCCAACCGTTAAACTATAGCGGCATTATAGCTGGTCTAACGTCGGACGTTTTCGGTCTCCGGAAACAGTCGCCGGTCTCTCTCTTTTCTCTTCTCTCAGCCTGAGGCCTTCTGCACAGCCACTACCTCTCACCGTCAGGCCCTACCTAACCTCTCTCGTCAGCCCGCGGCCCTCCTCGCACGCGCGTCTGAAAATTGTCCCGGACCCGACCCGAGCAGTCGTCACCGTTGTGTCCGGATCATCCCCAAACATCTACGAAACGTCTCCGTTTTCTTAATTGGGTTCCCTAACCCATTTATTCGCACCCACTCGATTTCGATCGGGGGGACCAAATACCCCTACCCAAAAACCCACTTACTATATATATACGGACCCAACCCTAGAAACTAGGGACTTGTCCCTGCTGCCGCCGCCGCACTTATCTCCCAAATCCTCATCCAATGTCGTCTTCCACCCCGATCCACCTGCCCAACCAGCGCCGTCTCCTTCCCTTCCTCGATTTCTCCACCGAACCAACCAGCCTCTGCTTCCCCTCGATCCACCCAAGCCCATCGTTCCTCTCACTCCTCTCTCTCCTCGTCAACCCGGGGAGACGAGCTCCTCCCGAGTGCCCGAATCAGCTAGCAGATGAGTCGCCGCCCTCCTTTTCTCCCCCTGTTTCTTCTTGCTGCCGCTTGACTCTCCCTTCCCCTCGCGCTCCTCTCCTTCTCTCACCTCTCTGTCTTTCTTCAGGAAACTGCAGCAGCGCGCTGACTGGGTCGCCGCGACCTCTGCCTCCCTCGTCGACTCTGGACAGCGCCAGGGATGGGTGAGCCCCGTGCTGAGCTCCTCAAGTCCTGCTGCAGCAGCAGGAGCTTCCGCCGCCGCGCTATGTTGCCTCCTCTGCTTCTCCTTCATCGGAACCACACCATCCTGCCGTCCCGCCGAAGTGCTCAGCTCGCCGAAGTAGGGTGAAGTTCCCTGCCGCCATGGCCGCCCGGGAACATGGAAGCCCGCCGCATCCTGTCGTTCTCCTTTGACGATGGAGCTCCCCGCCGCCGGTTCGGGTCGCCTCCGTTCGGTTTCCCTGCCGCCAAGTCCAGGACCGCGCTGCCGTGAGCCGCCTCCTTCCCTTGGAACTTCGCCGCCCCTTTTGCCCTGCTCGCCTGCTCTGCTTCGTTCGAACAGGGAGGACGACGCTCCTATGTCTCGCGCCGTTGACCGAAGCCTTGATCCCAGTCAGTAGCGCATGGGCCAACCTCACCCTGTCGAAGGCCCAGCCTCCCATCCAGCGTCGTGCGAAGCCCAGCTTCCCTTCCGGCCTGCTGCTTCCCCCTCCACCCACCGGGCCCCACTGGGTGAGAACCTCCCGTGTGCACTTCTGGGCCTGCTAGTTTCGGCCCGGTTGTGTTTTTTTTCGTTCTGCGAATTTGTCCAATTTTTTCAGAGATGCCAGTTTTGCAGTTTAGCCCCTACACTTCATGCATTTAATAACTTCTCAACCGTGCATCGGATCTAAAGAATATATATATGAAACTTGCTTAGAATTTCATCTAGTTTCTCAATATCCAACTTTCATGCATGTTTGAAATGTTTAAAATGATGTTTGTTTAAATTTGCTTAAATAACTTGCTAAAATGATTTATTTCATAACTAAATAACCATAGCTTGGATTTTAATAAACTTTATATGTATATGGGGTAGAAAAATGCCTAGTTTAACATGGTGGCATGACTTTGCATGTTTAATAACTCTAAAATTATATTTAGGGCAGCACAGTACCAAACCTAATATATGCATATTAGGAGTTTCCGGACTTGTTGTTTGTTGTTCCGGCCTCATTTAAACTTGCCTAGATAGGTAGTTTTCATTTTCTTCACCCTCTTGCCATGCTAACAACATTTAATCTTGTTGGGTACATAAACGAGAGAGAACTAAATAAGTCATGTGGTGTTTTCTTCAATATGCAACTCCATTGCATAATGTGCTCCACTTAATTTGTAGTATTGTTTGTGCACTTTGCCATGCCATGCTTCTTCAAACCAGACATGCATCATACTCGGTTGTGCATCTTGCCATGCTTACGTGGTGGTTGTTTACTATGTTGTTTGCTTTCTTTCGAGTGTTGCTTCTTCGGGTTGGTTCCGATAACGTCGCGTTTTTGAGGAACCGTTTGACTACGTCCGTTTGTCTTCTTCATGGACTTGTTCTTCTTCCTTGCGGGATTTCAGGCAAGATGACCATACCCTCAAAATCACTTCTATCTTTGCTTGCTAGATGCTCGCTCTTTTGCTATGCCTATGCTGCGATACCTACCACTAGCTTATCATGCCTCCTATATTGTCAAACCAAGCCTCTAACCCACCTTGTCCTAGCAAACCGTTGTTTGGCTATGTTACCGCTTTGCTCAGCCCCTCTTATAGCGTTGTTAGTTGCAGGTGAAGATTCAAGTTTGTTCCTTGTTCGAACATGGAGATGTTGTTCCTTGTTGGAACATGTTTACTTGTTGGGATATCATCATATCTCTTACTTAAATAATGCATCTGTATACTTGGTAAAGGGTGGAAGGCTCGGCATTATGCCTGGTGTTTTGTTCCACTCTTGCCGCCCTAGTTTCCGTCATATCGGTGTTATGTTCCCGGATTTTGCGTTCCTTACGCGGTTGGGTTATAATGGGAACCCCTTGACAGTTTGCCTTGAATAAAACTCTTCCAGCAATGCCCAACTTTGGTTTTACCATTCGCCACCTAGCCTCTTTTTCCCTTGGGTTCCCCGGACTCAAGGGTCATCTTTATTTAAACCCCCGGGCCAGTGCTCCTCTAAGTGTTGGTCCAACCTGTCAGCCACCAGTGGCCACCAGGGGCAACTCTGGGCTAGCCTACCGGAAGTTTAGACAATCTGAGTGTGCCCTGAGAACGAGATATGTGCAGCTCCTATCGGGATTTGTCGGCACATTCGGGCGGTGTTGCTGGATTTGTTTTAATTTGTCGAAGTTGTCTTGTAGAACCGGGATACCGAGTCTGATCGGAATGTCTCGGGAGAAGGTATATCCTTCGTTGACCGTGAGAGCTTGTCATGGGCTAAGTTGGGACTCCCCTGCAGGGATATGAACTTTCGAAAGCCGTGCCCGTGGTTATGGGAAGATGGGAATTTGTTAATGTCTGGTTGTAGAAAACCTGAAGTTGACCTTAATTAAAATACATCAACCGCGTGTGTTACCGTGATGGTCTCTTCTCGGCAGGGTCTGGGAAGTGAACACGGTGTTGGAGTTACGTTTGACGTAGGTTGTTATAGGATCACTTCTTGATCATATTTTTCTCGAATGTGCTTTTCCTTCTCTTCTCGCTCTCATTTGCGTAAGGTAGCCACCATATATGCTAGTCGCTTGCTGCAGCTCCACCTCATACCTTTACCTTACCCATAAGCTTAAATAGTCTTGATCGCGAGGGTGCAAGATTGCTGAGTCCCAGTGACTCACAGATACTTCCAAAACCAGCTTGCAGGTGCCGATGAGTCCATGCAGATGATGCAACCAAGCTCAAGGAGGAGCTCGATGAAGATCTTGTCCTTTGTATTGCTTCGTTCTAGTTGATCAGTAGTGGAGCCCAGTCGGGACGATCGGGGATCTGTGTAGCACTTGGGGTAGTCTTCTTTTATTTTGGTTCCGTAGTCGAACCTTGATTGTATCTTGATGATGTAATCCTTTATTCATGTATTGTGTGAAGTGGCGATTGTAAGCCAACTATGTATCTCTGTCCCTTATGTATTACATGGGTTGTGTGAAGATTACCTCACTTGCGACATTGCTTTCAATGTGGTTATGCCTCTAAGTCGTGCTTCGACACGTGGGAGATATAGCCGCATCGAGGGCGTTGCAAGTTGGTATCAGAGCCTTCCCCAACCTTAGCAGCCCCACTGCTTGATCGAATTAGCGGACGAGTTGAGTCTAGAAAAAATGTTTTGAGTCATTTAGGAATTATATATCGGAGAGTTTAGGAATTCTTTTTACTCCCCAGTCCCTTCATCGCTCTGGTAAGGCATCCTGACGTAGAGTTTTGACTCTTCTCTTCTCAAATTTCACTACAAAATTTTTTTAGGATCACGCGGGTATCTTGGAATCGTTCCGATGGTTTTGTGACGAGAACATTGTTCTTGGTGCCTCCTGACATTTAGGGGTTGTGGCAGTGTCCCGGGGAGTTGAGCTCCGAGGTGTGGTCGTCACAATTTTATCGTTGCAGTTCTGGAATACCTGAGTTTAGTTTCACCGACATCGAAAATCTCTTTTATGCACTTGTTGGTGAGATAACCTCGACGCCACCCAGTACTGGGGAGGGAGTTCGGGAGTATTGCCATAACTCGTATAACGGATGCTTTTCGAAGGTTGAGGTAAATGATTTCTGAAGGTTTCTTCGTTATGTGTTGAAGGATGGATACAACTGGATGTAGGATTTGCTAGTTTTGGGTGAGATATTATGCTTCCCCTGTATCCCCAACACCTGATTGCATAACCAGAAAAATTTCGGGAGTTTATAAGGGGGAATTCAAGTAGCTCCTAGGATATCTTTTCGACAGATGTATGATATGAAATTGGGGTTCGACGTCTAGTGGTCCGCCTATCCACGGTTGGTTTTACAGTGGTCTCGTTGTGTCTTAAAGAGTCCTAGGCTATGCTGACTCGGGGACGCTTCGTATGTCATGTGCACTGCCTTGTACATGATGGTGCTGTACGATCGAGCCCGTGTAGGCCCCACCACGAAAACTTCGAACAAAATCTCTATCATATGTTTGTTCCGGCTTATTCTACAAGCCAATCCTTTGTTTTGTTTTGAGTTGTGGTATTCGAGTTGCTTCAATGTCAAGTGTTGATTCCATACCTTCCCCAAATGGTGTTCTCATACTCCGTTGTGAATACCAATCCTTCATGATAATCGAGATTGTCATGCCAATTTCTTTTTAACTGGCGTGTTTCTCTTCAAGTGGATCCGATCATTTCAACTTCCGCAAGATCAATTATCACTTCTTCTCAACGGTGTTTGTTTCATCCGTCTCCAAGTTGCCTTTGTTTTTCCTGCCCACCCACCCTTTTTTCTCAAGGACTCGGATTTCTTAATCAAGTATCCTTTTATTCTTGTGAAGCCTCTCCATTCTTTTTCCGTCAATTTTCTTATCGGGTGATTCTCATGAAGATTCTAATGGAGCTTCAAGTTCGTCACTCTTCACTCGTTTTGTTCTCCGGTGGAACCAATTCAAGTTTCTTGCGTTGATCATATTCTTTTCCTTGCTTCAAATGCCTTCTCATACCGGTGCACCTCATAATATTTCACTTCTCGCTATTCATTTGTTCCGGAGTGCTAAAGATATCTCAGAAGGCTCGTCTTTTCATGCAAGATCCGTTCAGACCTATCTCGAGGTTGTTATCTCATTCAAGTCATTTAATTCAACCGGTGCATTCTCCTTTTCAAGTAATCGTTCAACGGTGTTTCTTTTGAGTGGGCCCTAACCCACAGGTCTTTTCCCAGGATCTTACCTGACTCTTCTAATTTTACCGGAGCTATCCTAAATTTATTTCAAATTTGACGTAAGAATGATTCATCATCTGTCATATGTTTTTCTCTAAGATCTTTCAAATTCTTTTCATCTTTGGCTCAACCTCTCCTCTTTTCTTCATTCCGGAGTGTCTAAATAATTCATGGTGGTGTTTCTCATCGTCATTCTCTGTGACAAGAGAGTGCCACAAAAGCTAAAAGGCAAGTTCTACAGGACGGCGGTTCGACCCGCAATGTTGTATGGCGCGGACTGTTGGCCGACTAAAAGGCAACATGTTCAACAGTTAGATGTGGCAGAGATGCGTATGTTGAGATGGATGTGTGGCCACACAAGGAAGGATCGAGTCCGGAATGATGATATACGAGATAGAGTTGGGGTAGCATCAATTGAGGAGAAGCTTGTCCAACATCGTCTGAGATGGTTTGGGCATATTCAACGCAGGCCTCCAGAAGCTCCAACGCATAGTGGACGGCTAAAGCGTGCGGAGAATGTCAACAGAGGGCGGGGTAGAACGAATTTGACATGGGAGGAGTCCGTTAAGAGAGACCTGAAGGATTGGAGTATCACCAAAGAGCTAGCTATGGACAGGGGTGCGTGGAAGCTTGCTATCCATGTGCCAGAGCCATGAGTTGGTTGTGAGATCTTATGGGTTTCACCTCTAGCCTACCCCAACTTGTTTGGGACTAAAGTCTTTGTTGTTGTTGTTGTTGTTTCTCATCGTCATTCTCTGCAATTGAAGACCGAAGAAGAGTTATCCTCCATATCTTGCTCCATTCTCTTCAAGATTCATGGTGCTAGCTTGTTGCCATCCTCTCATAATTATTTTCGATTGTGAGAATCCTTTTCACCCATCAGGAGCTATTCAAGGGTATTTTCAGTTTCATTCTCCGGAGCCCATCATTTCAGAAGACTTTTCATTCTTAGCTTTCAGCTCTCCTTCTCCAAATCTAACCGGTGCATCATTCAAGTATATTCTCTAATCAGTTCATGATCTCTTCGTTCTCTTGTATCTAAACTCTCTCATGTATTTTCACTCATTCTCAATTCTTACGGTGGTTCTTCCAAGATTTTGTCTTCCTTCGTTCATCATATCAATTTATTCGTTGTTTCAACCTGACCGGTGGTTCGTCGAAGACCTTTCTCAAGTTGACGCTATATCTATCTTAATCCTTTTCAAAGAAAATAAGTAGTATGCCAAATCCGTTTGCTCGTCATCAATTAAATTGGTGAAGGATACGCATAATGTAATTCTTATTCGTGTTTCATCCAAGTGTTTAATTCTTTTTTCCGGAGTGGTTCATCATATCACATTCTCAGTTCGGGATGCTTATCTTTTCTTTTCCAGAGTTCCATGTTTTCCGCATTATATCATCACGAAGATCCATCTAAATCATTGCAAGGATTCACCTTGTGTTTTCAATTTCTCTTTATTTTTATTCTTTTGTTACCGGAGTTTCTTCATGGAGGCTATACATGATGGTTCATCAAGGATTTATTTCCTTCTCGAAGCGTTCATCAAGATTCTTTTCTAAGGAGCTTAAGTTTCTTCATCTTGCAATCTGGATTGCAATCTTTCTTCCATATCATTGGAGGTGGTATTATGTCATTCTTGATATTTTGAGCTCATGTTTCATGATTCAAATATTGTTAAGAATGAGGTATTTTAAATCCATCAACCTATTCATTGGAATTATCTTGGGTTATATTTCACCTAGAGCGTTCCCTAAGGATTGTTGCTACCAATGGTGCTCATAAATGATCCAAGTTCTTCTTTCATCCTTCCGGTGAAATAAGTTTCTTGTCTCCTTTCTCATACCAATCCAATTCTTTTTCCCGTGAGTGGCAGGTTGTCACCTCATAATCTGAGATGTATTCCATAAGACCATATCAAGCTTATTCTTTTCGTTGTTGGTTTTTTTTTCCAACAACTTGGTTCGACCCTTCTCGTAAGGATACCTTTTCAAGCTCTTTTGTAGCAGAAGTTGGCATTTTCTTCTACATTCTTTTGTCTCAATTATCTTTGTTCTATTCTTTCTCCTGGGGGTCTAGTGATGTTGCTCTTTTCACTCCTCATCTCGGTTTGTCAAGATCATGTTCAATTTCTTCCATTTACAGTCATGTGCTGTCCAAACTATATCAGTCTTATTCCTTCTCTATCTTGTGTAACTAGAGTGTCGCGTCTTCTGCTCAAGTTCTTTTCACCGTATCAAGTCTTGCATAACTTCTCAACCGGAGTGCTGCTCGAAGTTGTTCTTCCTTGTCCCTCTTGTCTAACGGAGTGTTTTCAACTTCGTTCATCTCCGTTGTATTCTTTTCTCGAAATGGCTTAACCTTTTTCAAGGTTCCTTGGTTTCACTCATTGGTCAAAGAAGCAACTTAGTTTTTACCGCTTATCTTCCTTTTTCCGTTGTCCCTCTGGTGCCATTCTAGATCTCGGGACGAGATCCTCTCGTAGTGGTGGAGTGTTGTAACGCCCCGAGACCGATGTGCCAGGTGTCTTCGAGTTATTCGTTGTTGTTGCCATGTCTTTTGCTTGCGTGTTGCATCTTGTCATGTCATCATGTGCGTTGCATCATCATGTTTTCGAAACTTGCATTCGTCCGGGTTTCCCAATTCCTTCCGTTGGCCGTTCTGAGCCCAGATACACTCGCATGCGCCCGCGGCATGTCCGAAATAGTATTTTATAAGTGGCCGAAAAATGTTCTCAGAATGGGTTGAAAGTTGGCATGTGGTGTTGTTATGTTGTTAGTAGGTCGCCTGCAAAGTTTCATCGCATTCGGAGCTCGTTTGATAGCCCAACCGTTAAACTATAGCAGCATTATAGCCGGTCTAACGTCGGACGTTTTTGGTCTCCGGAAACAGTCGCCGGGTCTCTCTCTTTTCTCTTCTCTCAGCCTGACGCCTTCTGCATAGCCACTACCTCTCACCGTCAGGCCCTACCTAACCTCTCTCGTCAGCCCGCGGACCTCCTCGCACGCGTGTCCGAAAATTGTCCCGGACCCGACCCAAGCAGTCGTCACCGTTGTGTCCGGATCATCCCCAAACATCTACGAAACGTCTCTATTTTCTTAATTGGGCTCCCTAACCCATTTATCCGCATCCACTCGATTTCGATCAGAGGGACCGAATACCCCTACCCAAAAACCCACTTACTATATATATATACGGACCCAACCCTAGAAACTAGGGACTTGTCCCCGCTGCCGCCGCCACACTTATCTCCCAAATCCTCATCGGGATCCACCCCGATCCACCTGCCCAACCAGCGCCGTCTCCTTGCCTTCCTCGATTTCGCCACCGAACCAACCAGCCTCTGCTTCCCCTCGATCCACCCAAGCCCATCGTTCCTCTCCCTCCTCTCTCTCCTCGTCGACCCGGGGAGACGAGCTCCTCCCGAGTGCCCAAATCAGCTAGCAGATGAGTCGCCGCCCTCCTTTTCTCCCCCTGTTTCTTCTTGCTGCCGCTTGCCTCTCCCTTCCCCTCGCGCTCCTCTCCTTCTCTCACCTCTCTGTCTTTCTTCAGGAAACTGTAGCAGCGCGCCGACTGGGTTGCCGCAACCTCTGCCTCCCTCGTCGAATCTGGACAGCGCCAGGGATGGGTGAGCCCCGCGCTATGTTGCCTCCTCTGCTTCTCCTTCGTCGGAACCACACCATCCTGCCGTCCCGCCGGAGTCCTCAGCTCGCCGGAGTAGCGTGAAGTTCCCTGCCGCCATGGCCGCCCGGGAACATGGAAGCCCGCCGCGTCCCGCCGTTCTTCTTCGACGATGGAGCTCCCCGCCGCCGGATCGGGTCACCTCCGCCCGGTTTCCCCGCCGCCAATTCCAGGACCGCGCTGCCGCGAGCCGCCTCCTTCTCTTGGATCTTTGCCGCCCCTTTTGCCCTGCTCGCCTGCTCTGCTTCGTTCGAACAGGGAGGACGACGCTCCTCTATCTCGTGCCGTTGACCGAGGCCTTGATCCCAATCAGTAGCGCATGGGCCAACCTCACCCTGTCGAAGGCCCAGCCTCCCATCCAGCGCCGCGTGAAGCCCAGCTTCCCTTCCGGCCTGCTGCTTCCCCCTCCACCCACCGGGCCAGGCCCACTGGGTGAGAACCTCCCGTTTGCACTACTGGGCCTGCTAGTTTCGGCCCGGTTGTGTTTTTTTCCGTTCTGCGGATTTGTCCAATTTTTCCAGAGATGCTAGTTTTGCAGTTTAGCCCCTACACTTCATGCATTTAATAACTTCTCAACCGTGCATTGGATCTAAATAATTTATCTAGTTTCTCAATATCCAACTTTCATGCATGTTTGAAATGTTTAAAATGATGTTTGTTTAAATTTGCTTAAATAAATTGCTAAAATGATTTATTTCATAACTAAATAACCGTAGCTCGGATTTTAATAAACTTTATATGTATATGGGGTAGAAAAATGCCTAGTTTAACATGGTGGCATCACTTTGCATGTTTAGTAACTCTAAAATTATGTTTGGGGAAGCACAGTACCAAACCTAATATATGCATATGAGGAGTTTCCGGACTTGTTGTTTGTTGTTCCGGCCTCATTTAAACTTTCCTAGATAGGTAGTTTTCATTTTCTTCACCCTCTTGCCATGCTAACAACATTTAATCTTGTTGGGTACATAAACGAGAGAGAACTAAATAAGTCATGTGGTGTTTTCTTCAATATGCAACTCCATTGCATAATGTGCTCCACTTAGTTTGTAGTATTGTTTGTGCACTTTGCCATGACATGCTTCTTCAAACCGGACATGCATCATACTCGGTTGTGCATCTTGCCATGCTTACGTGGTGGTTGTTTACTATGTTGTTTGCTTTCTTTCGGGTGTTGCTTCTTCGGGTTGGTTCCGATAACGTCGCGTTTGTGAGGAACCGTTTGACTACGTCCGTTTGTCTTCTTCATGGACTTGTTCTTCTTCCTTGCGGGATTTCAGGCAAGATGACCATACCCTCAAAATCACTTCTATCTTTACTTGCTAGATGCTCGCTCTTTTGCTATGCCTATGCTGCGATACCTACCACTAGCTTATCATGCCTCCTATATTGTCAAACCAAGCCTCTAACCCACCTTGTCCTAGCAAACCGTTGTTTGGCTATGTTACCGCTTTGCTCAGCCCCTCTTATAGCGTTGTTAGTTACAGGTGAAGATTCAAGTTTGTTCCTTGTTCGAACATGGAGATGTTGTTCCTTGTTGGAACATGTTTACTTGTTGGGATATCATAATATCTCTTACTTAAATAATGCATCTGTATACTTGGTAAAGGGTGGAAGGCTCGGCCTTATGCCTGGTGTTTTGTTCCACTCTTGCCGCCCTAGTTTCCGTCATATCGGTGTTATGTTCCCGGATTTTGCGTTCCTTACGCGGTTGGGTAATAATGGGAACCCCTTGACAGTTCGCCTTGAATAAAACTCTTCCAACAATGCCCAACTTTGGTTTTACCATTCGCCACCTAGCCTCTTTTTCCCTTGGGTTTCGCGGACTCAAGGGTCATCTTTATTTAAACCCCCGGGCCAATGCTCCTCTGGGTGTTGGTCCAACCTGTCAGCCGCCGGTGGCCACCAGGGGCAACTCTGGGATGGCCTACCGGAAGTTTAGACAATCTGAGTGTGCCCTGAGAACAAGATATGTGCAGCTCCTATCGGGATTTGTCAGCACATTCGGGCGGTGTTGCTGGATTTGTTTTAACTTGTCGAAGTTGTCTTGTAGAACCGGGATACCGAGTCTGATCGGAATGTCTCGGGAGAAGGTATATCCTTCACTGACCGTGAGAGCTTGTCATGGGCTAAGTTGGGACTCCCCTGCAGGGTTTTGAACTTTCGAAAGCCGTGCCCGTGGTTATCGGCAGATGGGAATTTGTTAATGTCCGGTTGTAGAAAACCTGAAGTTGACCTTAATTAAAATACATCAACCGCGTGTGTTACCGTGATGGTCTCTTCTCGGCGGGGTCCGGGAAGTGAACACGGTGTTGGAGTTATGTTTGACGTAGGTTGTTATAGGATCACTTCTTGATCATATTTTTCTCAAACGTGCTTTGCCTTCTCTTCTCGCTCTCATTTGCGTAAGGTAGCCACCATATATGCTAGTCGCTTGTTGCAGCTCCACCTCATACCTTTACCTTACCCATAAGCTTAAATAGTCTTGATCGCGAGGGTGCGAGATTGCTGAGTCCCAGTGACTCACAGATACTTCCAAAACTAGCTTGCAGGTGCCGATGAGTCCGTGCAGATGACGCAACCAAGCTCAAGGAGGAGCTCGATGAAGATCTTGTCCTTTGTATTGCTTCGTTCTAGTTGATCAGTAGTGGAGCCTAGTCGGGACGATCGGGGATCTGGCTAGCACTTGGGGTAGTCTTCTTTTATTTTGGTTCCGTAGTCGGACCTTGATTGTATCTGGATGATGTAATGCTTTATTCATGTATTGTGTGAAGTGGCGATTGTAAGCCAACTATGTATCTCTGTCCCTTATGTATTACATGGGTTGTGTGAAGATTACCTCACTTGCGACATTTCAGTCAATGCGGTTATGCCTCTAAGTCGTGCTTCGACACGTGGGAGATATAGCCGCATTGAGGGCGTTACAGAAATGCTTAATGTGTTTTCCTCAACCCCCCTAGGGCTGGACGAACAAGGCGAGGCGGATCCACTGTCCGGCCCCATTGCCCGAAGAACCGGCCGGCCCACTTCTGACAAAGATGAGGGTCCCGACGCCGCACAAGGCGCCGAAGAAGAAGACCGAGAAGGAGGTCAAAAAGACCCGGGGCGGCCTTCGTCGCCACGGTACTTTGGACACAATATCCGAAGGATCCAACGTCCGTTCTGCCTCTGAAGTGGATGAGGACGAGGAGGAAGACGAATCCCCATCGGGGGGAAGAAAGAAGAGGGCGGCCTCCATACACTTGGAGGCCGAGTCGCCTCAAAGGGGAAACGCTCCTCTTCCGGAAGCATCCACTGCCGCCGCCAACATCAGCCTGGTGTGGGATCCCAGGGCCCAGCCCCTGGTGAACTCGTGAGTATAAAATCCGAACACTTTTATGCGTCCAGACTCATCATGGCATAATATTTAACCTAAGCTATAATTTTTTATTGTCCGGCAAGGTCCCGTAACGAACGATCCTCATCAGAGGATTCGTTGAGTTCGGGTGCTATAGAAAGCGGGACACCCCCGAAGGCCCCTTCCCCCAAATATGTGCATAACATTGAGGCTTCGTCTCGGAAGGACCCGGCCAAGGAAGGGGGAAGAGATCGTGAGAGCGGCGCCTGGAGGTCAAACTTCGAGGGCTGGGGACATGGGGGGGAAGATTCCCATGGGAGTCGACGGAAGGAGCCATCTTGAATTCAGCTCCCGGCCGGACGCAATTCCGGAGACCAATACGACTCTAGAATTAGGCGGGCAGCCTCCTTCAGCTGGAGGGGGCACGCCTGTTCCACCGGCAATCTTTGTCCAGCCAAAGGTGCCGGATGTTTTGTTGGCGGCGCTGAAGAGCGCCTCCATCGTCGATGAACATCGTGCCCTGATGGGTGCGGTGATTAAGGAGATTTAGTCTGCTTAGAGTGGACTGAATGAAGCCTGTATCAGCCTTATAAGAGGCTTTGCGGTATGTTTTATGAGGTTTTGGAGAGTGTCATAGTATGGATAGTAGCCCCTGATACACTGTTCAGTCAAGAAAGGACCGGACAGAGGATCAATTTTATGTTCACGAGAAGACTCACTTGATGACATCTATCTTTTTTTATGAGCAGGCGTCTGCTGTGGCTACTGCCTCTCATGTTGCGGAGGTCTCCGGACTGAATCAAAGTCTGGAGCGGGCTGAAGAAGAACTTGGCCAGTTGAAAAGGCAGTTGGAGGAAAAGCAAGGTATGCGCGAGCCTTGTTCGCGTTCAGTGCGAACAAATTCTCAGTATGATAACATATGTTTCATTATTTGCACCAGGGGCGATGACCGAAGTCGAGGCTCTGAGGAGGGCTGTTGCCGAGGCTGAGGAAAAGGCAGCCGCAGAGTAGGATCTTCGTGAGAAGCACGAGGCCAGGGTTATTGAAGCTGAGCAGGAGCTTCAAGAGTCCGTGAACAAATGCGAGACCTTGGAGCAGAGTTTAACAGAGAGAGAATCCGAACTCGCCAGGGCTCATCAGGCCGTGCGCGATGCCCAGGGGGAAACCCATGGAGCCCTACAGGAGATCCAAGAGGCGAGGACAATCGCGGCTCGTAAGGCTTTTTTCCATGTAAAGCAAGTATTTGAGGATAAAATCATGTATCTAATTTTGAGTTTGGATTTCTCCAGGGGTATTTGAGGAACTACCCCACATCATCTCGGATGCCACCCAATTCTACCGGGCCGAAGGACGGAACACTACGGATAAGCTCTTCTAGTCGCAGTAACTGGCACTGAATTATCCGGTGCCTTTTGCCGACCAACTGAAACAGCTGATCGAAGTGCATAGGGCGGCTGAACTAGCCATGAAGGATTTGATTATCCGGCTATGGCATGCCGAGCCAATTCCGGGCAGCTACTTCAGGCTCGTGAAGAGGCTTGTGAGTGCCTGCCCTCGACTTGACGTCATCAAGCGGTCGGTCTGTATAGAGGGTGCGCGAATGGCCTTCGCCCGTGCAAAGGTGCACTGGGGGAAGATGAATGCTGAAAAGCTGATGACCGAGGGACCGCCAGAGGGGAAGGAGCACCGCAAGCCTGAATTATATTATGAAAGTGTCCTAAAAGAATACTGCCTAGCGGCGGAGCAATGCACCAAGGATATTATATTTCCATGAATACAATCATGTTGTCCTTTGTAATGTTAAACAAGGTCATTTCTATTATTTGTTGCCTGTTATATAAAAGTTTATCCTCCTACGCAGCCGTTTTATATATTAAACCTGAGAGTTGGCCAGTCATTGGCTTCTGCCCCCACGTAGGAAGTACGGGGGTGTTCGGGATAAACCTGATCACTCTTTATCCCATTTTTGGGTCCTCCGAAGGAGGTGTTCAGCACAACAAACCAGGCAATCGGACTATAGGGCTTTATCACTCCCACTTAGCCATAGGAGCTTTATAAAAGGAAGGTAGGCGCAGCCCCTGGTGTTCGGAAGACCGTACGAGGGGCTATATAAGCACATGATCGAAAGAAAAGCCGATCCATCGCACGCTGCATTGGTTATGGCATTATGCGGGAGAAATCCTTAAAGATTTTACAACCTCTCGAACAGCTGACCAGCTCTCGCCGTATCATGACAGTTAGTTTTCGGCTTTCTCTACTGAGGTGCTCGTCCGGAAGAACCGGGACACAATCACAGTAGTTCTCCCTGTGCGGCCTTAGCCGATATAGCGGAACGTAAGGCAGCAAAACATGGGAGCCGGGCAATCCCAACATTTCACCCAAGACATGATTCGGAGCTGATGCATATAATGCTATAAGTTCGGGGTGCCAGACATTTGACCCATGAAGGTGTTCGGACTTTATTGTCATATTATGGGTAAAACGAAGCCCTTGGCATATTTAAAGCATATCGCAGTGTACGGATGCCACTTGATAAAATAATTTCAATAAGAAATAACAACAGATAAGCGTTATATAAATCCACATGTTGTATTTGAATAGTACGTTGATGCATGTGAGTGCAGGTAATGTGGTAAAAAACAAATATGACTGTGGAACCTGCTGAGACCAGGGGGAAGAACCTGTGTGCGGATCCGGAGTATAGTCGGATGGTCATTGTGGGGAATATCTAAGGATTCCCTTGCGCTTTCGAGCTGCTTCCATATCGCCAGTCCTGATCTGCGCAAAGTTGAACCTGCAAACAAAATGTAAGAAATGCTTGTGTGCCGCAGAGCGGTTGAGCGGCGGTATGTGGCCTATCCTGGCTTTCGCCGAGGTGTTTAATTGAGCTCTGGACGAGCCGGGCTATCCTGCCACGAAGTAGTTCGAAGTCCCTTGGCGGCATCCGGAAGTCGGGCCGTCGACTTGAGGATAGGTTGGAAGGTGCCACTTGTAGCTTCTGTTGTTAAAGCAGCGGTATACTCCTTGGTGTCGAGGGAGAGTTTGGCCTTGCTATTGACCGTGATGACGCCGCGCAGACCGGGCATCTTGAGCTTATGGTAGGCATAATGTGGTACTGCGTTGAATCGAGCGAACGCGGTTCGTCCGAGCAGTGCCTGATAATCACTGCGAAAGGGGACGATGTCGAAGATTAACTCTTCAGCACGGTAATTGTCTGGTGATCCCAAGACTACCTCAAGGGCGATGGAGCCTGTACAGTAGGCCTCCACACCTGGTATAATACTGCTGAAGGTGGTTTTAGTGGTCTTGATCACCGAATGATTGATGCCCATCTTGTGCAATGTGTCCTGGTAGAGCAGGTTTAGACTGCTACCTCCATCCATAAGGACTCGTGTGAGGTGGAACCCATCAATTATTGGGTCGAGGACTAGTGTAGCTGGATTGCCCTGATTGGAGTTACACGGATGATCCGTGCGGTTGAAGGTGACCGGCCCTAGTTTATATTGTGGGACGACTGGTTCCGTTAAGGCGACATCCCTAAGGGTGTGCGTCCGGTCTGGGTTGGGAGTGTGGGTGCCGTTTACCACGTTCACCATTTGGATTTGTGGGGGAAATTTATTTTGCCCTCCTGTACTCGGTGATCTGGACTCCTCGTCGCCATCGTCGCTTTGAGACCCCTTATCTTTGTTTTTGGCACCTGACCTGCCAGATTGTTTGAAGACCCAGCATTCTCTATTGGTATGATTGGCTGGTGTTCCTGGGGTGCCATGTATTTGGCATGGGCGGTCGAGTATGCAGTCCAGACTGGATGGACCCAAATTGTCATTTGTGAGTGGCCCGTTCCACTGGCTGGACTTAGAGCCCCTAAATCCAACATTGACTGTCGTATCTTCAGTGTTTCCACCATTTTTGTGGCGCTTGTGTTTGTTGCGTCGGGGTTTGCCATTGCTATCTCTAGCTTCTAATGTGCCAGGGTTGCTTGCTGTGTTGTTGCTACGGGCCAACTAGCTATCTTCACCCGCGCAAAAGTAGGTCATGAGTGTCGTGAGGGCTGCCATGGATTTTGGCTTCTCTTGGCCGAGATGTAGGGCGAGCCACTCGTCACGGATATTATGTTTAAAGGCCGCTAGGGCTTCGGCATTCAGACAGTCGACAATTTGGTTCTTTTTAATTAGGAATCGAGTCCAGAATTTCCTGGCTGACTCTCTAGGCTGCTGTGTTATGTGACTTAAATCGTCAGCATCCGGTGGCCGCACATAAGTGCCCTAAAAGTTGTCCAAGAATGCGTCTGCCAGGTTCACCCAGCTTCCGATGGAGTTTGCCGGCAAGCTATTCAGCCAATGCCGAGCCGGCCCTTTGAGCTTTAGCGGGAGATACTTGATGGTGTGTAGATCATCCCCGCGGGCCATGTGAATGTGGAGGAAGAAATCCTCTATCCATACCGCGGGGTCTGTGGTGTCGTCATATGATTCAATGTGTACGGCTATAAACCCTTCTGGGAATTCATGATTCATTAGTTCATCAGTGAAGGATAGGGATTACAAGAGTTGATCTACCTCGAGATCATAATGTCTAAACCCTAGATGTCTAGCTCGTATGATTATGATTGCATCTACGGACTAAACCCTCTGGTTTATATAGACACCGGAGGGGCCTAGGGTTGTACAAAGTCGGTTTACAGAGAAAGGAATCTTCACATCCGAACGCCAAGCTTGCCATCCACGCCAAGGAGAATCCCATCCGTACACGGGGGAAGGCCTTCTATCTTGTATCTTCTTGGCCCATTACTCCAGCAAATATCACATAGCCCGGACACCCAGGGACCCCCTAATGCAGGACTCCCTCAGTCCTCACTATCCCATCTGATGAGAAGGATGCAATTATCTGTGTGTACAAGATGTATCGGGATGGAGTAGCAGCGGAAGCGGCGGTAACGGCAGTTCCCCACAAGGAAAGCAAAGGAAAGAAGAGGGATTGTAGGACCTCCGGCAAGGAGTCCAGGAAGCGTGCCCCCTTCGAGTGCACGTCACCCTTTGACGACGTGCCGGAGTGTTCCAACAGCAAGAGATCCAAGGTTACTGCACCCCAAGTGAAGAAGCTCCCGGCAGGGCTGGCTGGCGTTGATTGTACCTTCACTATCAGTGCCACCCTCGATGACAAATAGGAAAGTGTGCTCGTTGCATTCCTGCGGGCGAATATCGATGTGTTTGCTTGGCAACCATCTGATATCCTCGGTGTTCCCAGGGAGGTAATTGAGCACCACCTTGTTGTCTACCCACATGCGCAACCCATCAACCAGAAAGTACGGAAGCAGACCTTGGAAAGGCAGCAGTTCATTACCGAAGAGATCAAGAAATTAGTGGCAGCTAGTTTGGTCAGAGGAGTATTGCATCCTACATGGTTAGCAAATCCAGTAGTGGTCTAGAAGGCTAATGGGAAGTGGAGGCTTTGCATTGATTTCACAGATCTCAACAAGGCTTGCCCGAAGGACCCATTTCCCTTGCCGCGGATCGACCAAATCGTGGATTCTACTTTGGGATGTGATTGGCTCTCCTTTCTAGATGCATACTCTAGATATCATCAGATCTTCATGTCCAAGCAAGATGAAGAGAAGACATCGTTCGTCACTCCGTGTGGTACGTACTGCTTTGTCCGCCCGCCCTTCGGATCAAAGAGTATCGGGTCCACTTTTGCAGGGGCAGTCCGGATCAGTTTTGAGCCACAGTTGCACAGAAATATAGAAGCCTATATGGATGATATCATGGTCAAAACCAAGGATAAGGCCACCCTTATCCAGGATTTGGAAGAGGCATTTGCTAATCTGCGCAAGATCAATCTGAAGCTTAATCCGGAGGAGTGTGTATTCGGTGTTCCCTCCGGCAAGCTACTTGGGTTCTTCGTGTCCCATCGGGGTATCGAAGCCAACCCCGACAAGATCAAGGCCATTGAGCAGATCCAAGCGCCAAGGACAGTTAAGGATGTGAGGCGCTTCACGGGACGCGTTGCCGTGCTGAGTAGATTCATCTCCAAGTCTGCCGAGTGTGCCCTGCCGTTCCTCAAGATTTTGAAAAAGGCATGACCTATGAAGTGGACCCCGGAAGCAGATGCAGCTCTGCAAGAGTTAAAAGCCTACTGTTGTCCATACCCACCTTGGTTGCGCCCAAACCCCAGGAACCATTATTGCTATACTTGGCGGCAACCAACCAGATGGTCAGTGCAGCCTTGGTAGCGCAGCGAGAGGTGGATGAGACAGAAACTGAACAGAGAACAGTAGAGTCAGAGAAGGATCAGGACAGCAGTGAGCACAACAACGAAAACAATCCCTAGGGACACGGCAAGGAAGAAAGTGGTGAAGCGCCCAGTGTACTTCGTCAGCTCCTTGTTACAGGGGACTAGATCAAGGTACTCTGGTGTGCAAAAGTTGATCTTTGGTCTTATTATGGCCTCAAGGAAACTGCACCACTACTTCCAAGCCCATGAGATCATGGTTGTTACTCGTTTTCCATTACAAAGGATACTCCGAAACCCTGAGGCAACTGGCAGAATAGTGGAATGGGCTTTGGAGTTGTCCAACTTCAGTTTGACATTTGAGAGCACTTCAACTATTTAGAGCAAGGCATTGGCAGAGTTTATTGCAAAATGGACGCCAACCCCTGATGACGAAGGGACAGAGACAGCCATCCCCGACAAGGAATCACCCCAAGAATAGATCATGTATTTTGATGGTGCTTTTTCCCTACAAGATGTAGAGGCTGGTGAAAGGATCGAGATGGACCTAGAGGGGGTGGATAGGTACAATTACAAATTTTAATTGTTACTAAGCAATTTTAGGCAATAATGCGGAAAATGAAAGTGAGCCTAACAATTGCAAGTATGATACTAATGAGCTAAGCAAGATAAACAAGTGACACAAATATATGTATGAGTAAGCAAGCACAAGATGATATAGGTAAGTGCTAAAAGACAAGTAACCACAAGTAGAGAGTTAGGGTTAGGGATAACCGCAACTCCGAGAGACGAGGATGTATGCCGATGTTCACTTCCTTGGAGGGAAGCTACGTCACCGTTTAGAGAGGTGGATCTTACCATGAAGGCACACCAACGTCACGAAGGCTCACCCTATTCTCTCCTTGAGACAACACCACGAAGACGTTTCTCAACCACTAGTGGTAGACCTTGGGGTGGTCTCCAAACCCTCACAAATTTTCCGGGGAAAATCACAATGGTCGATTTCTCGCCGGAGCACTCCTACCGCCTAGGAGTCTCCAACCTCCAAGTGTAACAAGATGCACCACAAAAACAAGGGGGAATCAACTTTCGCTTTGGTGAATGTGTATATCGAGCACTTCTCCTTTGCTTCTCAAAAGATCAAGAGCTTTGGTTGGCTAAGGAGGGAGATCTCCAAGAAATCGAGGTCTGAAAATGGAGGTGAGAGAAATGGAGTCGTCAACCCCTTCGTGAGGAAGAAGAAGACTATTTATAGGTGGGGATGAAATCTGGCCGTTGGAGGCAGATTTCCGCGCAGCCCGGAAGTTCCGGCAACAGACGGAAGTTCTGGCCAAGTTCCGGACAGGTTCCGGGCTACACAGAAGGTTTGCACCACTCAGTAGTACCCCGGAAGTTGCTGACACAGGGGACGGAAGTTTCGGTGCCCGGAAGTTCCGGCCGCCCCGGAAGTTCCGGGAGACGGAAGTTCCGGCCAGGTTCCGGCGAGGTTCTGGGCTACACAGAGAGATTGCACGAAAAGTGCAGTTTCTCTGGGTACCCTGGAAGCTTCCCGGACCCCGCCTGGACATTCCGGTCACCGGAAGTTCTGGCCATCCCCGGAAGTTCTGGCCTGAACAGAGACTTGGCCCTAGGATTTTCAGATCAACGTGAGAAGGTAAGTTGATTCCCCGGATGTTTTTATGATGCACCCCCTCTTAATAGTGCGGCTGCCCTAAGGATGCAAGAAATAAGAAAACATTAAGGTACTCTTCTTTTCTTGAGTGCACCGCTTTTCCTTGTTCCAATAAGAGGGAAAATAACCATCCATGCTTCACTTTTAGTTTGATCAGGGCTGTTAACACTTAGAGCATGCGGTTAGAAACACAAATGAAGTTGTCATCAATGTCAAAAACACTTTAGTGCAATATTGCACTTTCAATCTCCCCCTTTTTGACATAGATGACAACAATGCTTGAGAGGGTAAACTCATAAAGTATATACCGAAATAAGCAACTTTAATGACAGGAAGGTACTCCCCCACAACCCATGCCTTATTTTAAGATTGCATTTGAAATGAGATGATATGGTTAGAGGATTCTCCCCCTATCACTGTGCATACCCACAGAAGAATGATATATAGACATAGCACACTTTACTAACCTTTGTTCTTCATAGTGAGGGTACAGATATACATATAATCATAGCTTGATAGATATCTCTTACAATAAATAGAATATGCCATGTGACCTCCTTGCCATAAGTGTCTAACACACAGATAGATTAATTGACAGAACATTAATAGGTTCAAATAGCAAGCTTAGATCCAAACGGAGGCAAATAAAGAACAAAGGTTCAAGGATCCAAATAAAAACAAAGGTTCAAGGATAAACGATAAGACCCTATCAAGCATCACAACATCTCCCCCTGTTGTCACCTAGATGGCAAAAAGGAAAGATGGAGCAATCCGCAAATAGCTCCTAGGAGAGGGACGCACACGAGTCAGCAGACGACTCTCCAGAAGATTCTGGGCGAGGAGGGCGGTGAGAAGAGGCTTCATCACCGGCTTCAACATCAAACCGAGCAAACTGGGACTGGTATTTCTCAAAAGGAGTCACATTAGACTCGGAGCCGTGAGCAATGTCCATACCAGATGCACACATACCATCCTTAAGAGCCTTCATGCTCTCCTTCCTAGACTTGTGCTCCTCCCACTGCTTCTTATGCATATCTTGCTGAAGACAAAACATGTTCTTGAGAATACGCCAAATTTTGTTGCTCTTCTTGGACCCGGAGTCACTAGGCTCCCAACGATGAAAAGTATGTGAGCGAGGACGAAGCTCAAAGTGGTGTGGATTTCCAGCATGTAGCTCCTCTTCCTCCTCATCTTCACCCTCATGAGCAGTTGCCTTGCCCTTCTTAACAAGCAAGTTAACACTGGAGTGGCCAGTCAGACGCTGCCCCGCAAGTGCATCAGGAGCAACCTCAGCAATTAGAGCAGTAATGTACGGAGCATAGATAGGAACCTTGCAGTTTACTACCACACTATACATCTCATTCCACATAAATTCCATCACATCAATGGGGCCCTGCTCGGAGTTATGACAAGTGTAGTGAAGAAGGTTGATGAGGTGCCCACGAATCTTGTTCTTGTCACCCACCTTGACTGCAATGGTCTCTCGAAAGATACGGTGCATGATGTCATAGAAAGGCAGAAGATCACCAACAGATCCAACCTTTCCGGACGAAGGATACAAATCAGCCAAGTGAATAGCTTGGAAGACCCCTTTGTCATGAATCTTGTACCCACGGTCAGCGGTAATGTCATTATACTCATAACCCAAAAGACCGGCCAGCACGGAGAACGGAGCAGAGAACTTCTCATTACCACTCATCCAAGTAAGGGTGCGCTGCATATCTGTCCCAAAATGCACAGTGCCATAGAATTGAGCCACAAGAGGCGGAGACACATCATGTTGAAAGCGCATGAGTGGAAGGAGGTTGAGCTTCACACACATGTTCTGGATCCCCTCAAAGTACGCAGAGTTTGTTGGAGTCTTGTCAAAGTGAGCAATGTTGATGTTCTTTTGAGTGACACACTTGTTGACGAACTGAGATAAAATCTCTTCATAGTTGCGTTGCTGGAAAAGTGTCCAAAACTTGGAATCAGCCACATGATCACGATCGTGACGATAGGGATTGACATGACGCAGAGCAAGCCACTCCGGTGCGGGCATTTCCTTCATGGTGACTGACTCAGGAGGAGGAGGTTGTACGTTTTGTGCTTTTGCCTTCTTGGAAGTGGTCTTCCGCTTCTTGGAGTGGGCGGGTGCAGCAGGAGGGGATGCATTGTCTTTAGCCTCAGCATCTTCCTCGGGATGGCAGTCAAACATGTTCTCACGCCCTAAAACAACAGCCATTGTCTTCTTGACCCTAGATTTGGTTTTCCATTCATACACCTTGGATGAGTGAGCACGCGAACCGGACCCTCCTGCTAACAGAGATAGAGAATAGCATGGGGATAGAATAAGTACACAAGCCTAAAAAAAATCAAAGAATCTCACTGGTCGAAATTTTGACAGAACTCTGCTTAGGCCGAAAGTTCCAGGGTGGACGAATGTTCCGGAGGCCGGAAGTTCCGGGGAGCCCGGAAGTTCTGGCCGACGGAAGTACCGGGCCAGCCTGAACATGGAAACCCTAGCGAGGCCGGAAGGTCCGGCCTGCCCGGAAGTTCCGGGCACCAGCATGGTCACAGGGTTCCTTCCGAATCTTGGTAGGGGACTGACATGGATCGATCAATTTGAGAAAAAAGAAGTCATGGAGCACTGCCGATCTAAAGTGGATGCAGGGCTTGAGAGTGTGAGGTTTGTGTTTACCCTAGAACCATAAGCGTAGCCTACAGTCCCTAGGAATTTAGAGAGAGCAGAGGAAAGCTTAGGTTACCTTCCTCCATGGAGATGGTGAAGAGGACAGATCCCCTCCATGTACGATGAAAGGGAAGAAGGGGCCAGAGGTTCCGGGGGGCGACAGCTCGCCCGGAAGTCAGCGATGGTTGAGGGGCGCCGCAGGGAGAGAGAGCAGTGGAACAGAGAAGAAGGGAAATAACCCCTTTGAGATCCCCTGCCCATAATATGTGCCCACGACCCGCGATGCCTGGAATTTCCGGGAAAGGCCGGAAGTTCCGGGATATCCAGAGAGATTACAGTCTCCCTAAACTCCTGAGAACTAGGGGGAGGGGTCCGAAAGCTCCCAAGACTCCACACACCACATCAACATTTATGTGGGGATGATTTGAAGCTTGTGCACTAGATAAATATCAGATGGTTTCGAGATGAGAGAGATTTGAGTAGAACCTGAGCTAGGGGCAAAATACCAGAGCAACAACGAGAACCCGCAAATAGAGAGAAAAACACCGGACGAACACACAGAAAAAGAAATGTAGAAATGAAGAATAAGTTCAGCCTCTCTAAGAAGGGGCGGTGGACGAGTCCACCATGTTTGAGTGTGTGTGACTTGGTACTGCGAAGATTTTAACCTTGAGCCCAACAACACAACTCCATCATTTAAAGTACTAGGTCACAAAGTGAGAACATAGTAACTTTGAGAGTGCTTGATTTATTTGTGCATCATATAGGGTGAGATAACTCATGGGTTGAATGTCTCCCCCTAAAGACATGCCTACATCTAGACACAACATTATGAAAATGCATGAATGGGTACTAGATTTCACATAATATTGTCAAGCTCCAAGATACCAAGTTCGCACCTAAGTTGACAGAACCTTGCTTCATCCAATGGCTTGGTGAAAATATCTGCAAGTTGCATATCTGTGCCAACATGAGCAATGTCAATATCACCCTTCTCCACATGATCTCTCAAGAAGTGGTACCTAATGTCGATGTGCTTGGTGCGGGTATGATCTTTGGGGTTCTTAGCAACATTAATGGCACTTCCATTATCACATAGAAGAGGCACATGTCTATAGGTGATACCATAATCCTTCAAGGTTTGCCTCATCCATAGTAACTGAGTTGCACAACTGGCGGTTGCAATATATTCAGCTTCAGCGGTGGAGAGAGCAACACAGTTTTGCTTCTTCGAGGACCAACTTACCAAGGAGCATCCAATAAATTGACATGCACCGGAGGTGGATTTACGATCCACTTTGTCTCCAGCCCAATCCGCATCCGTGTACCCAATGAGATCAAACTTAGCATCCTTGGGGTACCATAGACCCAACTTTGGGGTGTGAACAAGGTATCTAAGAATATGCTTAACCGCCTTATGATGGCTTTCCCTAGGGGAAGCTTGAAATCTAGCACACATGCATACACTAAACATGGTGTCTGGTCTAGATGCACAGAGATAAAGCAATGAACCAATCATAGTGCGGTATTTAGATGGGTCGAAAGGGATACCGTTTGAGCCTTCAGTGAGTACAATTTTGGTTGGCATGGGTGTCTTACATGGGCTAGCATCAGTCATGCCAAATTTTGCTAGGATATCCTTGAGATATTTTTCTTGAGACAAGAAAATTCCTTCTTGAAATTGTTGAATTTGAAATCCGAGGAAGAACTTCAAATCCGCATTGAGTGACATTTAAAAATTCTTGGTCATTGATGCCACAAACTTCTTGCATAAATGAATGTTAGGAGAACCAAAAATGATATCATCTACATAGATTTGGCATAAGATCAAATCACATTTGTCCCTCTTAGTAAAAATAGTGGGATCAATCACCCCTCTCACAAAGCCATCATCGAGTAAAAACTTCTTAAGATGATCATACCAAGCACGAGGTGCTTGTTTGAGGCCATACAAAGCCTTATGAAGTTTATACACATAGTCTTTGTGATCGGGGTCAACGAACCCATGTGGTTGTGATACATATACTTCTTCTTGTAGAGGGCCATTAAGGAAAGCACTCTTCACATCCATTTGATGTAATGTAAAGCCATTGAAAGCAGCATAAGCAAGTAAGATGTGAATGGATTCAAGACGGGCAACGGGGGCAAAGGTCTCACCAAAATCCAAACCTTCAACTTGTGAGTACCCTTGTGCCACTAACCTTGCCTTGTTGCGGATGATTACACCATTCTCATCTTGCTTGTTCTTGAAAATCCACTTTGTACCAATGATGTTATGTTCCATAGTTGGCCTCTTGACTAATGACCACACTTGATTGCGCTCAAAACTATTCAACTCTTCTGGCATAGCAATGATCCAATCGTTGTCTATCAACGCATCTTGTACCTTGAGAGGTTCAACACTAGACACAAAAGAGAAGTGAGCACAAAAGTTTGTCAATTGTTTACGAGTGACTCTACCTTCCGATATGCCGGTGAGGATCTTATCAACATCAACACGACTGGCCACTCGAGGCATGATGGAGGTTAAGGTTGCACGAGGTTCAACTTCATGTCCATCATCCACGTCCTCTACATATGGATCATTAATGTGTGTTGGAAAATCTTCTTCTTCTTCTTGTATTTGTTGAGGTTCATTGTCAATGATTGCACTTTCTTGTTCTTGCCCTTGAGGAAGATCTTGTTCTTAATGATTATCATGAAGAGGATCTTGATCATCATCTTGTACATGGATTATGGGCATTGATTGAGTAATAGGGGCTTGTGGTGGTATGGGTGTTGAAGTAGTTTGATGATGTGTGAGGCCTTCATCTTCTTCTTCATCATCATGAGGTTCTTGTTCCACTGGAAGAAGTGCACCAACAGCCATCGTCAAGATATCTTGAGAAGAATCTTCTTCACCTACATCATTTAGATCAACTTGCTCCCCATGGGAGCCATTAAATTCATCAAACACCACGTCACAAGTTTCTACAACACATCCATTGGATTTGTTGTAGACTCTATAGGCGTGAGAATTTGATCCATAGCCAACAAATATGCCCTCAATGGTTTTAGATTGAAATTTTCCTAACCTCTCTCTTTTGTTGAGGATGAAGCATTTACACCCAAATACACGAAAGTACTTGACGTTAGGCTTGTTCCCGGTTAGGAGCTCATATGGAGTCTTTTCCAATATCGTGCGGAGGAAGAGCCGGTTTGATGCATGACATGCAGTGTTGACAGCCTCGGCCCAAAAACTATGTGGCGACTTGTATTCATCCAACATGGACCTTGCCATCTCCACAAGAGTGCGATTCTTCCTTGCTGCAACACCATTTTGTTGGGGAGTGTATGGAGCTGAATATTGATGTTCAATCCCTTCATCACTAAGGAACTCTTCCAAGGTGTAGTTCTTGAACTCAGGTCCATTATCACTTCTTATTGCCAGCATTTCTTTGTCAAACTTGCGTTGTGCTTGCTTTGCAAAGTCAATGAAGGTGATCTTCGTCTCGTCCTTGGATTTGAGGAAGAAGACCCATGTATACCGTGAGTAATCATCCACAATGACATGTCCATATTTTTTTCCACCAAGACTATCCCACGAAGGAGGCCCAAAGAGATCCACATGAAGGAGCTCCAAAGGCCTTGAAGTAGATACAATATTCTTGGGTGGGTGCTTTGATTGATGTTCCTTCCCGGCTATGCATGCACTACACACACGATCTTTCTCAAAAGAGACATTTGTTTGTCCAAGGATGTGATTACCCTCTAAGAGATCTTGAAGATTTCTCATGCCGACATGGGCTAGCCGGCGATGCCATAGCCACCCCTTGTCGGCCTTGGCCATTAGAAAAGTTGCATGGAATGTGCTCTCTTTTGAGAAATCAACCGTGTAAAGGTTGCCATCCAACTCTCCAACAAAGGCCACTTCAAGAGTATCTCTCTTAAAGACTTTCACATTCGTTACTCCAAAGAGTGTATCATAACCAACAGAAGCCAATTGGCGAACAGAAAGCAAATGGTATTTGAGGGATTGGACAAGCATCACATTTGCAAGAGACATGTCATTTGTGATGGCCACTTTGCCCAATCCGAGTACCTGTCCTTTTGAACCTCCACCAAACATAATGCTCATAAATGGTTGAATGGCTTCCATGAAATCGTAGATTAACTTGCTATCTCTGGTCATATGATTGGTACATCCACTGTCAATCACCCATTTTACTCCACCGGAGAAAGCGACCTACACACAATTATGGCTTGGTTAGAGGCACCCATTTTGCAATGGGACCTCTCAGGTTAGTCACAAGGGTCTTAGGGACCCAAATAGCATAAAACCGAAATGCATTTCGAGGACCAACAAATTCAGCAAAAACTTCTCCATCCTTAGTCTTACGAAGAACATAGGATGGAGGCATAAACACTTTTGGCTTGTTGAGAGTAGGCATGCCCCTTGTGGCCTTCCCACTAACAACCTTACCTTTCTCCTTGTGCCCTTCTCGTACAAAAGTTTCTTTTGACAGAGTGGTGCACTTTTGAGAGGACGTCTTCTTCTTGCTTGTGCTTGGGTCAAACCCGAGTCCCTCTTTGGCAAACACCTCATTGTGTTGGCTCAACACCTCATTAAGGTTCTTTTGCCCTTGAGCACATGTCATGAGTCCTTTCTCAATTTGAGCTTTGAGAAAGCGATTCTCCTCAAGAATAGATGCTAGATCACTACTAGAGTTAGTAGTACAAGCATCAACATTGATAATAGGAGAAGAGTAAGCCTTGGCTAGAGTTTCAAGATAAGTAAGCTTGAGTGTCTCAAAAATCTTTGTAAGGAGGGTGATCTCTTCTTCCTTGGTCTTGAGGGACATGGATAGGAGCTCACAATCCTTAGAGAGAGAAGCATTATACTTTACAAGCTTACTTTTATCATTCATCAACTCTTTGCAAGAGTTGATAGCCTTTTTCAAGGAGGCAAGATCCCTAGTATGAACATCAATGTTTGCACCAATTTTTAAGCATAGTTCATCATTGCGTGCTTCCTCATATTGGACTTTCTGCTCAAGGATTTCATATTTTTCCTTTTCCTCGGTGACGAGGGTTTCGAGTTCCTTAATGGAAATGGTGTGCTTACTCACCATCTCCATAAGCATACAAAACATAGTGAGCTTCTTTCCTTTAAGGGAGCACATGAACTTATTTAATTTAGCAAGAATAGGATCATTTATACCATCATCCTCATAACTATCCTCTGCATCAAGATACTCATCACTAGAAGTAGGAGGAGCGAAAAGAGGAGGGTTTGATCGTGGGGTTACCTTGACCTTGTCAGGAGAGTGTTGGTCCTCTCCATCTTCTACCACGGCCTTCGCCATGAGGCACTTGTGAGCATTGCCCTTGTAATCTTTCATGTAGTTGTAGGTGACAACTTCACCACTCTTGTTGACTAGCCTCAATGTGTTTTGAGAATCTTGAGCAACTCCGGCAACACCACTAACATCATCTGGATCGGATTCTTCTTGAGCAACCATGGCTTTCCCATCTCTCTTCTTGAGTTTGGAGTTCAAAGGATTTGGCAACTTCTTCTTGGGAAAGGTCTTGGGAAACCTTGGTTTGTCTTCTCTCTTCTCATACGGGCACTCGTTTGAGAAGTGGTTGGTTTCTTCACAGTTCTAGCATTTTCTTACTTTCTTCTTTTGAAATCTTCCCTTGAATTTTCCTGCGCTAAACTTCTTGACAAAGAGAGCCATGTCTTCATATGAAGGGCCCTTATCGGATTCAACCTCATCACCATCTTCTTCATCATCATCATCATCTTCTTCTTCACTTTGCTCATCTTCACATGCATGCTTAGCCTTCAATGCAAGATTGATCTTTGATGATGGAGTACCGTGCATGGCAAGATGTTTTGTAGCATTTGCCTTTGACTCTTCAAATAGTTGGAAAGTGGATATGATGTCATCTTTAGTCATTTCCTTGAAGGCATGGTGTTGTCTTATGTCCCATACCATTTGATGGTGATATGGAGCAAGAGCATGGAGCAACTTGTCCACAAGGAATCGCTTAGTCATGTTGAATCCATCTTGTGTCTTGTCACACTCACACGACTCAATATCAGCGGTTAGAGTCATGAGGCGCTCAAGGAGTTGATTGGGAGTTTCACCTTTCTCCATACAAAAGTTTCGCAATTGCCACTTGGCAATTTCATATTGAGCACTCCGGAGGGTGGAGGTACAGGTCTTGGATCTTATAATACTTTCCCATAGTTCCTTGGCACTTGTGATGTGTATGAAAGGTCTCCTTTGCTTTTCAACCATACCTCTCCTTATACACATGGTTGCAGTGTCATTGAGATTCTTGTCATAAATTTCTCTTGGTGCAGGATTCTTTGGATCAACCACATTGTAACCATACTCCAAGATCTCCAGCATCTCATCATTTCCATATCGAAGATGATCCTGCATAGCAACTCTCGACAAGGCAAAATTGGAAGTGGCATCAAGTAAAGGAGGTTTGCCTTGAGGGTTATATTTAGGTTTCTCAACTTGGGGTCTTGCATAAAGCCAAGGAACACTGGAGTGTTCATTGCTAGGAGGTTGTTGACCAAGTGACGGAGTAGGTACAGTTGGCCTCGAAGCCACACCACCCGAAAGTGGTGCAAGCACCGTGGATAACGTGGCTATCCTCATTTGGACCAAGGCCTTAAGAGAAGCATCATGCTCCTCCTTTTGCTTATCAAGGGCCCGTTCTAGATCCTCAGAAGTAAAGGACTTAACTTCAGAAGAAGGCTCGCCTTTATCCTTCGGATCTACAACACGGGGAGTCCCATCGGGGTTCATCTCGCTCTAGGGCGGTTAAGCCACAAGAATAGAGCACGAGGCTCTGATACCAATTGAAAGGATCGAGATTGACCTAGAGGGGGTGAATAGGTACAATTACAAATTTTAATTGTTACTAAGCAATTTTAGGCAATAATGCGGAAAATGAAAGTGAGCCTAACAATTGCAAGTATGATACTAATGAGCTAAGCAAGATAAACAAGTGACACAAATATACGTATGAGTAAGAAAGCACAAGATGATATAAGTAAGTGCTAAAAGACAAGTAACCACAAGTAGAGAGTTAGGGTTAGGGATAACCGCAACTCCGAGAGACGAGGATGTATGCCGATGTTCACTTCCTTGGAGGGAAGCTACGTCACCGTTTAGAGAGGTGGATGTTACCACGAAGGCACACCAACGCCACGAAGGCTCACCCTATTCTCTCCTTGAGACAACACCACGAAGGCGTTTCTCAACCACTAGTGGTAGACCTTGGGGTGGTCTCCAAACCCTCACAAACATTCCGGGGAAAATCATAATGGTCGATTTCTCGCCGGAGCACTCCTACCGCCTAGGAGTCTCCAACCTCCAAGAGTAACAAGATGCACCACAAAAACAAGGGGGAATCAACTTTTGCTTTGGTGAATGTGTAGATCGAGCACTTCTCCTTTGCTTCTCAAAAGATCAAGAGCTTTGGTTGGCTAAGGAGGGAGATCTCCAAGAAATCGAGGTCTGAAAATGGAGGTGAGAGAAATGGAGTCGTCAACCCCTTCGTGAGGAAGAAGAAGACTATTTATAGGTGGGGATGAAATCTGGCCGTTGGAGGCAGATTTCCGCGCAGCCCGGAAGTTCCGGCAACAGACGGAAGTTCCGGACCCCGGAAGTTCCGGCCAAGTTCCGGACAGGTTTCGGGCTACACAGAAGGTTTGCACCACTCAGTAGTACCCCGGAAGCTGCTGACACAGGGGACGAAAGTTCCGGTACCCGGAAGTTCCGGCCGCCCCGGAAGTTCCGGGAGACGGAAGTTCCGGCCAGGTTCCGGTGAGGTTCCAGGCTACACAGAGAGATCGCACGAAAAGTGCAGTTTATCTGGGTACCCCGGAAGCTTCCCGGACCCCGCCCGGACATTCCGGTCCCCGGAAGTTCCGGCCATCCCCGGAAGTTTCGGCCTGAACATAGACTTGGCACTAGGATTTTCAGATCAATGTGAGAAGGTAAGTTGATTCCCCGGATGTTTTTATGATACACCCCCTCTTAATAGTGCGGCTGCCCTAAGGACTCAAGAAATAAGAAAACATTAAGGTACTCTTCTTTTCTTGAGTGCACCGCTTTTCCTTGTTCCAATAAGAGGGAAAATAACCATCCATGCTTCACTTTTAGTTTGATCAGGGCTGTTAACACTTAGAGCATGCGGTTAGAAACACAAATGAAGTTGTCATCAATGTAAAAAACACTTTAGTGCAATATTCCACTTTCAGCTGGCGTGCTTCTTGTTGCCCCCTCCATGAGCACTAGAAGTATGTCATCCAGATGCACTTTTACCGGGAAGAAGCCACCAACAATATAGCAAAGTATGAAGAGCTCCTTGCCGGGCTCAGGTTTGCAGCGGAATTGGGAATTAAGAAGCTGATCATTCAAGGAGATTCACAACTTGTGGTGAGACAAGTCAACAAGGATTACCAAATCCCCTTGATGGAAGCATACGTCGAGGAAGTAAGGAGATTAGAGGAGCACTTTGACGGGTTGCAAACAGAGCACGTACCCTGTGTGGAAAACAGCATAGCTGATCACCTGTGAAAGTGTGCTGCGTAGAATCTTCCTATGGAACTAGGAACTTTTGTTCTCCATCTCTCTCAACCCATCGTATCACCATCCACAATGGCCTGGAAGAGGAGAAAGTTGGACTACGGTAAGCCTCTCCCGGCAGAGCCATCCTCTCCTGGCAGAGACCCTGCCAGAAACAACTCCTCACAGCCTACCAGACCACCCCCTCCAGTCGGGCCTATGGACCCCGCGAACGAGGCTGGTGCTCCCGCAGCAGAGGAGGAGCCACTAGTCCTTGTTGCCGAGCCTCAGGCTCCAACTTGGGCAAGGCACATTGTCCACTTCCTCCAAATGGGAGAACTCCCTGGCAACCAAGATGAAGCTGAAAGAGTAGCCGGGAGGGCCAGTATGTATCAGTTTGGCGATGACACTCTATACAGAAGGAGGCCCAACGATGTGAAATTGAAGTGTGTTTGCTGGGAGGATGGAAAGGAACTGTTGGCCGATATTCACAGAGGAATGTGCGGCTCCCACATTGGATTAAGGGCTTTAGTTGGGATCCGGCAAGGATTCTATTGGCCCACAACCCTCCAAGCTCTTCATACAATCCCTCTATCATGGCCATTTTTGGTCTGGGGGCTCGATATCCGCAGCCCCTTCCCCCAAGCAATTGGGGGCTTTGAATTCTTATTCGTTGCTATCGACAAGTTTACAAAGTGGCCGGAAGTGACTGCCATGAGAAAGGTGACTGCTCGGTCAGCTATCAAGTTCTTGAAAGGATTGGTGTGTCGTTGCGGAGTTCCGGCAAGGATCATCAATGACAACGGCACACAGTTCATGAGCCACGCCTTCATGCAATATATTCATACCCTCGGATGCAAAATCTCATTCGCTTCTGTGGCACACCCCAAGAGCAATGGACAAGCTGAGAGGGCGAACGCTGAAGTGCTTCATGGACCCAAGACACGAACTTTTGATACGCTGCAAAAGCACGGCAGGCGGTGGATCGAGGAGCTGTCGGTAGTTCTCTGGTCCCCCGAAACGACACCTAACCGAGCTACTGGGCAGACTCCCTTCTCCCTAGTCTACTGGGAAGAAGCAATTATCCCCACGGAACTCATTTACGGGTCCCCTTGAGTGCCTGCGTATGATGAAGTAGCGCAAGATCAGCACTAGCGTGACGACGCTGTGCTACTCGAGGAGAACCGTCTCCGGGCTACTACGCATCTACACGCTACCAGCAAGCCCGACATCACTATCATAGCCGCAAGGTTCATGCCCGGTGTTTTGAGGAAGGTGACCTTGTCCTTAGGCGTGTTCAGCCCGCTAAGGGTACAAACAAGCTGTCACCAAAGTGGGAAGGCCATTACCAAGTGGTACGAGTCATCAGACCTGGTGAAGTCCTTCTAGAAACTGGGGATGGCACACAGTTGGAAAACTCATGGAATAGTGAGCATCTCCGTAAGTACTACCCGTAAGGTGCAAGGCTGTCGGGCACTGCCCGGCAGCCACCCTTTTGTACATGCCTTCCCTCAGTTTCATGTAACCCCTTGTACAAAGTCAAGGCGATGACCCCGTGCAAGTGAAAATAAAGAAGCGCTGTGGGGGGGCCCAGTCAAGATCGCATGCATGCACGAGCACACCCAAATCACTACATAAGCATTTCATGAGCATTTTCATATGCATATAGATAGTATTGCATCCTCCATTCATTCTCATCTACATGGACTTGCAGGTTCTTGCCGTGAACTTGACTCCGACAAGGGACAAGAAGATTGCACGGCACAGTGATCCCCGACAAGCCAAACAGATAAGTTTACCTCTTGTCCATTAGTGTTCTGTAAGCTATAACTTGTGCATAGAGAAACCTCGCCGCTATCTTGGAACCAGGGTGCTCCCATCCTTGGATCGAACACTGCTTTGTCCTGGATGGTCGCAGTGGCCCTTGGCAAAAAAGGAGTGGGCGGGGGGCTGGCACCACATTCTGTCCCCCAGCATACATGGTTCTCTAGCAGACAAAAAGTGCGCCGGCAGGATATCCTGCCGAGGAAAGCTCGTTTAATTACAGTAAAGATGCACTCCACATCTGCATGGACATATACATGCACGGGTTTCCCGGCAAGGTTTATCTCTTTCATTGACATGCAGATACAAGTACAAGCATTACAGAACAGAAAGATGGACTCAAGAGATTAAATTATTTGAATTAAAATTTAGCGATTGCCTACAAGTTTAAGATTGGAAAATGATAAGTACCTTGTAACCCCTCTTTTCGTTTCTTTGCTCCTCCTCCCCAGGATATTGGAACAGGAGGGAAAGGAGAATAAAAAGAGCGCATGGAGAAAGGGGCGACGAAGGGACCGGCGGGGCGGTCACCCACTGTGATCCGCGGGTGGCGAGCACCCAGGAGCTGCACAAGGTGACGAGCAAGGCCCGTCACCCCTCCTAAAAAGCAAAAACGGTAGCGGCATTGCCCACAATGGACATGCAGTGCTATCGTCGCTTTGGCGGACTAGGAGGGGGCATCTTCTTCGGCACCAACCCCCGGCTCCGCTACAAAGGGGGCTCGAGCCACACCGCTCCCCACCTTGGCGGGCAAGAAGACACGACCCTCGTCGACGTCAGCCCCAAGACCTCCGCGAGGGGCAGTGCTGGGATTGCCGGTAATCTTCGACCCTCCTCCCAGGCGAGCCTCGAAGATACCAAAAGACTCACCACGCCAAGGACCAGGCTCACTCCCCAAGCATCAGCACCGGCATGAGGCAACAAATTCCCCGAGCCAGAGCCCGGGGGTTGGCCCCAGGCTTCCTTCTCCAACATGACCAGTAGAGAACAAGGGAAGAAGAAGGAGGATGCAAAGATGGATGGCTCTGCCCTCCTCCGCCCCTCCCTTTTATAGTGCGACGGGGAAGGGCACCTGCTCCATCCACGGGTGATCACCACCCTCCTCCGCCAATTCAAGACGGCAGGCCCTTCCCAAGGTACTCTCCCGTGCCACACACCTCCGTTACCTACCCCGCGCGATGCATGCGGCATACGTGGCTAAGGATAAGGGCGCGTTGTGGGAAGAGTAAAATGGCAGTTTCTACCCCGTGCGTTAAAGTCATTCACGGGCCATCACTGGAGCGGCCCCACCACAATTGGCTTTACACCATGCATGGGAAAACCAGAAACTGGCCCGGAATCAAGGCTGATGAAGCAGCAACGGAAAACTCAAGGGGCCAACCCCTTCAGCAACCTTGCATGTGCACTTATTAGGCCATACCCTGACGATGCTCAGCAGTGCGTTCGAGGTAGGCCCGGGGGCTTCTATCAGTGCAACAAACCCTAGGTCTGTTGCCCAGACTGTGCACAGGCACGAGATCAAGATTGAAGCACCAGCCCAAGTCAGTGACTGAAGGACCAGGAGATTTGAAGAACCAACACGCAGTCCAGAGAGACCAAGAACAAGCCAAAAGAGCAAGATATCAGCAAGAGAAGGGCCTCCCTTGCCGGGCAGGTGAGCACTGCAAGGGACAAGGCCACCACAAGGAGCAGACAACCGAGGGACCCCGGCAAGGTCTACCGGGCTCGCGGGGGCAGAACCACCCCATCAACCACTCAAGTGCGACCCACGTCATCAATAAGTGCGGTGTCAAGCCGCAAGACGATTAAGTGGCACCCATTCGCCACATGGCAGCCATTTCCTACAGAAGAAGCCTACATATGACACCCATCCTGGGACGTGTCAAGGGAATAGGCGCAGAGCTGGCAAGATAGCCCGGCAAGCCTTGCCGGGCGACCATTGATGTGACACCAAGCGACACATTTAATGCGCCCTATCAACCCGCAGAGTTAGGTATGATAGCACTCTTCGCTATCATATTAGTGGAAATGACTACTTTGCCATTGTGGTGACCCCTAAATCTATAAAAGGAAGCCCATGGCACTTGTAGCAGGGTTGGCAAGTTGAGGAACCCAAGCCACCATACGGGCGTAGTCACTACGGCCCCGAGGTGAACCCTACCGGGAAAATGTACTACGCATCACAATGCTCATTCCACCATCAATCCACCAAAGCAGGAGTAGGATCTTACGCCTCGCGGTGGCCCGAACCTGAGTAAATTGATGTGTTCTCTCTGCTGCGCTGCCGTACGCTGGTCTGCTCTTTGTGCAATGCAACGTCCCCCTGCCGAACCAGCAAGGGGCCACCCAGTCCCATAGGTGGCCGCGGATATCTTGCAATGGCAAGTCTCTTTACTTGTTCTGTAATACATCATCCCGCAACTAACTCATTATTCACATTGCTTGCAAGCCTTATAGTGATGTGCATTACCAAGAGGGCCTAGAGATACCTCTCCGATACTCGGAATGACAAATCCTAATCTTGATTTATGCCAACCCAACAAACACCTTCGGAGACACCTGTAGAGCATCTTTATAATCACCCAGTTACATTGTGATGTTTGATAGCACACAAGGTGTTCCTACGGTATTCGGGAGTTGCATAATCTCATAGTCAGAGGAATATGTATAAGTCATGAAGAAAGCAATAGCAATAAAACTTAACGATCATTATGCTAAGCTAACGGGTGGGTCTTGTCCATCACATCATTCTCTAATGATGTGATCCCTTTCATCAAATGACAACACATGTCTATGGTTAGGAAACTTAACTATCTTTATTAACGAGCTAGTCAAGTAGAGGCATACTAGGGACACTCTGTTTTGTCTATGTATTCACACATGTACTAAGTTTCTGGTTAATACAATTCTAGCATGAATAATAAACATTAATCATAATATAAGGAATATAAATAACAACTTTATTATTGCCTCTAAGGCATATTTCCTTCAGTCTCCCACTTGCACTAGTCAATAATCTAGTTTACATCACCATGTGATTAACACCCATAGTTCACATCACTATGTGACCAACGCCCAAAGGGTTTACTAGAGTTAGTTATCTAGTTCACATCGCCATGTGATTAACACCCGAAGAGTACTAAGGTGTGATCATTTTTTGCTTGTGAGAGAGTTTTAGTCAACGGGTCTGCCACATTCAGATCCGTATGTATTTTGCAAATTTCTATGTATACAATGCTCTGCACGGAGCTACTCTAGCTAATTGCTCCCACTTTCAATATGTATCCAGATCGAGACTCAGAGTCATCTGGATTAGTGTCAAAGCTTGCATCAACGTAACTCTTTACGACGAACTCTTTATCACCTCCATAACCAAGAAATATTTCCTTAGTCCTCTTCAGGTACTTAAGGATAATTTTGACCGTTGTCCAGTGATCTACTCCTAGATCACTACTGTACCCCCTTACCAAACTCATGGCAAGGTATACAATTGGTCTCGCATACATCATGGCATACTTTATAGAACCTATGGCTGAGGCATAGGGAATGACTTTCATTCGCTCTCTATCTTCTGCCGTTGTCGGGTTTTGAGTCTTACTCAACTTCATACCTTACAACTCAGGAAAGAACTTGATGTCGCTTGAAGCTACGTCGGTATTTCCCCAAAGAGGAAGGGATGATGCAGCACAGCGGCGATAGGTATTTCCCTCAGATGTGAAACCAAGGTTATCAAACTAGTAGGAGAACCAAGCAACACAACGTAAACAACACCTACACACAAATAACAACTACTCGCCACCCGGCGTGTAAAAGGGGTTGTCAATCCCTTTCGGGTAGCGGCGCCTCAAGATAGGCAAACGGACGTGAATAAATAGTAGTAGATTGATAGATCGAACAACAAATACAATAAATAAGAATAAATTGCAGCAAGGTATTTTTGTATTTTTGGTTTAATAGATCTGAAATAAAAGCAAGGGAAAATAGATCGCAAAGGCAAATAATATGAGAAAGAGACCCGGGGGCCATAGGTTTCACTAGTGGCTTCTCTCAAGAAAATTAGCAAACGGTGGGTAAATGAATTACTATTGGACAATTGATAGAACTTCAAATAATCATGATGAAATCCAGGCAATGATCATTACATAGGCATCATGTCCAAGATCAGTAGACCGACTCCTGCCTACATCTACTACTATTACTCCACACATCGACTACTATCCAACATGCATCTAGTGTATTAAGTTCATGGAGAAATGGAGTAATGCAATAAGAACAGTGACATGATGTAGACAAGATATATCTATGTAGAGATAGACCCCATTGTTTTATCCTTAGTAGCAACGATACATACGTGTCGGTTCCCCTTCTGTCACTGGGATCAAGCACCGTAAGATCGAACCCACTACAAAGCACCTCTTCCCATTGCAATATAAATAGATCAAGTTGGCCAAACAAAACCCAAATATCGGAGAATAAATACGAGGCTATAAGAAATCATGCATAAAAGAGATCAAAGAAACTCAAATACTTTCATGGATACACAAAGATAGATCTAATCATAAACTCAAAGTTCACCCGATCCCAACAAACACACTGCAAAAAGAGTTACATCATATGGATCTCCAAGAGACCATTGTATTGAGAATCAAACGAGAGAGAGGAAGCCACCTAGCTACTAACTACGGACCCGAAGGTCTACAAAGAACTACTCATGCATCATCGGAGAGGCACCAATGGAGGTGGTGAACCCCATCCGTGATGGTGTCTAGATTGGATCTGGTGGTTCTGGACTCTGTGGCAGCTAAAAATGATTTTAGGTGACTACCCTAGGGTTTCTGGAATATTGGTGTATTTATACAGCAAAGAGGCGGTCCGGGGGGCACCCGAGGTGGGCACAACCCACCAGGGCGCGTCTGGGCCTCCTGGCGCGCCCTGGTGGGTTGTGCTCTCCTCGGAGCACCCCCTAGGCGCAGCCTTTGCCCATTAGGTGTCTTCTGGTCCATAAGAAATCCCCGTAAAGTTTCATCGCATTTGGACTCCATTTGGTATTGATTTTCTGCGATGTAAGAAACATGCAAAAAACAGCAACTGGCACTTGGCACTATGTCAATAGGTTAGTACCAAAAAATGATATAAAATTACTATAAAATGATCATAAAACATCCAAGATTGATAATATAACAGAATGGAACAATCAAAAATTATAGATACGTTGGAGATGTATCAGCATCCCCAAGCTTAACTCCTACTCGTCCTTGAGTAGGTAAGTGATAAAAATAGAATTTTTGATGTGGAATGCTGCCTAACATGTCATATCATATTTCTTTTCTTTATAGCATGGACATTTGGAATTTTATATTGTTCAAAGCAATACTCTAGTTTTGACATGATAACTTAAATACTCAAGCATTTCAACAAGTAACCATGAAATTCAAAACATCAAGCTAAAACAAGCTATCCCTAGCCCATCATGCTCAATCATTGATCCATTCATGAAACACACTCGCATATTAACTACACCCAATGCTCAAGTATGATCATAGTGCCTCCTAATTGGTGCTTTTATAAGAGAAGATGGAGACTCAAATTCAAATTTTTTTTTTGCATAAAGTTAAAGAAAGGCCCTTCATAGAGGGAAGTAGGGATTTGTAGAGGTGCCAGAGCTCAACGCTAAAAACTTAGAGACAAAAATATTTTTGGAGGTGTGTCCTTCCCACCAACGAAAATGACTTAGAGTTCCCAACACTTTCCATGCTAGATATGTCATAGGCGGTTCCCAAACAAAAAATAAAGTTTATTCCTTTTTCCACCATACTTTCACTTTCCGTGGCTAACCGTATCCACGGGTGCCTTCCATACCAACACTTTCCAAGGAATTTATTATTTGACAACATAAAGTAAATTCATTTTTAATTTCAGGACTAGCCATCCCTAATACCTTTGCCTTACTCTCATGCAATGACAAGTGAATAAACACTCATCATGAGAATAACACATCTAGCATTGAAAATATTAGCCACCCCTCACCGCTTTGCGAGCAAAACGAACACACAAAAGAGAAGTTTATTTTGAAAATTAGAGATGTCACATACAAATTTTCTTAGAACGGCAAAAGAATACCACATATAGGTAGATATAGTGGACTCATGTGGCAAAACTGGTTTAAAGGTTTTTGGATGCACAAGTAGTGATCATACTTAGTGAAAAATGAAGGCTAGCAAAAGATTGAGAAACGACCAACCGAGAAACGAGTAATCTCATAAGCGAGCATTAAGCATAATTAAAACCGAATAATGCACCACAAGTAGGATATAATTTCATTGCACAATTATTGACTTTCGTGCTTGCATAGGGAATTACGAACCTTAACACCAATATTCTTAGTAAAGCATAATTACTCATCAACATGACTTACATATCACATCATCATATCTCAAAACTATTACTAAGAATCAAGTTTATTTTGTCCAATGATCTTCATGAAAGTTTTTACTATATCCTTCTTGGATATCTATCACTTTGGGACTAATTTTCATGTGTTGCTTTTCCTAAGCTCAAACAAATATAAGTGAAGATCATGAGCATAATTTTTCTTTCTCTCAAATTAATTTAAGTGAAGCAAGAGATAATTTCTTGAAAATTTTACTCACTCTCAAATAAATCTAAGTGAAGCAAGAGAGCATTTCTTCAAAAATACTAAGCACATCGTGCTCAAAAATATATAAGTGAAGCACTAGAGCAAGTCCATAGCTCATAAAAAATTTAAGTGAAGCATAGAGAGCAATTTTAGCAAGTCATGACATAATTGTTGGCTCTCTCAAATAGGTGTTTCCAGCAAGGAATCAAGACTTAAAACATAAAATAAAACAAGCAAGGACTCATATTATACAAGACACTCCAAGCAAAACACATAGTATGTGACGAATAAAAATAGAGCTTCGAGTAAAATACCAATGGTTATTAGAAGAAAGAGGGGATGCCACTCGGGGGAATCCCCAAGCTTAGTTGCTTGCTCTCTTTTGGATAATAGCTTGGGATGCCGGGGCATCTCCTACCTTAGGCTCTTCTTACTCCTTATTCCTTCATCCTGTGGCACCCCGGCTCAGAGAAACCAGAACACCCCATATTCCAGCCCAGAGATCGAGATGAAGTCTTCTGGAATACGACACTGCTTGACATAGAACAAATTGACTCTTATTACAAAGGATGATGATACAAGTGTCTGATGTTACAAAGGATCACATCAGCACGGACACACTACACCTGCGATACCACACTTGCTCCATGCTAGCAGCGGAACAACTCGTAGCAGTGGAATACATCTAGCAGTGGAACAACGATGAAGGTGTTCAACTCCACTCCACAGGGACTCTGGCTGGGACACGATCTAGCTCGCACGCACGAAAAACTCGACAAGCAATCAATCAATCGTGGCATCACTTGTAATCTGTTATGACATGCCATGTCAGTACATTGAATGTACTTGCAAGCTCACAACAACCAAAAGCATCAAGGCAAGACAACAACATAGCATTAAGCAGGTTAATTAACAACTACTATGATATGAAAGCAACTACTAAGCATGATATGAAACTACTACGATACTGATAAATATACCATCTCGATCACCTCGTGATCCACCTGATCATCTCGTGATCAAATCGTCCACATGCTTACCTCGTGATCATATCACAACTGAATCATCATCCTTGAGATCATCCAATATCATCATCAACATCCTGCCGAACTATTACTGCTCACAATATATCAACACATAAATCACCTATAAGTCATTCTGTCATGTAAGTGTTGATCAAACGGTGTGACCTAGTATGAACTTATGCCCATGACCGAGGACGCGACTATCAATGGATTAAACACACACACACACACATACACACACACACTGCAGAGGTAGCGCACTTTACCCACACCACAGAACCCATGGCCTCACAGTCCCATTCGGGTGGACCAATGGCGTTCCGACAAAACCGATCTACTGCCATGACACTCTCCCGGCCACTCCGACCAACTCCCTTCTGGGCTTAGCCATGGGTGGCCCCGTGCCTACCAAAGGCATCAACGACCACTATTGTGGCAAAACAAAAACGGTCCCAAACGGGGACAACCCAGGTACAACAACAACAACAACAGGCACAGAAGGCTTATGTCTGCCCACCTGATCAAGGTAGAGCGCGCCCATAACCTTCCCTCGTTGGAGGCACCAGCGAGAGGCATGACAACAGACCGCATTAGGGCCTCCCCATAAAAGTCAAATGTGGTTGCACTGGAAAAAGCCTGTTTCAGTGGCACATGACCAGCTTAATGACGAAATTTATCCCCAAAACCAAACAATGATAACTGATACTCCGACATCATCTATCCAGCGGTAATCCAAGTCATATCAATATACTACGAGGATAGCATGACTCTACGATCATGATGAATCCAAGAACGATACTACTACTACTCAAATATGAAGAACAAGCTATATAGCTAATATCCACATGCAAGCATCATCTACTAAATCATACTCCGAAACATAATATCCACTAGATCATGATGAAAATAATTCTAGCCACTAATAATCCAAAGGCAGCATGACATTCAAAGTACTACTCGAAAATATAATACCAGATACCAATATGAAAATAATCATAACATGGGCCACTAATAATCCAATGGCAACATGTTATCCACGTAGCTGCAAGATATTAGTCCTAGAACTCCAAGCAATATCATGGCAATAGCAAGATCAAAATAATACTCTGAGAAATGCCATGAACAATTCACAAGTAGCTAAAACAATATTTTAAACAAGTTCAAATAATTTAAACCATGTCACTGCATCGCAATCATGCAAATGGAGGGTGTGGCTTTCCTGGGGTGGAGGGATTCATCAGGAAGAAGTGCGATAAACTCGCGGAACGAATCGCCGGAAAACGTTCTCCCTCGATGGGGGCTGAATAGGTTCAAGGGCATAATGGTCATTTTCAGAATATTGAAACATAGTGAAAATGTGACCAACAGAATGGGATCGACGAGACGAAGAAGGGCTTTGGAATCACCTCATTTGGAGTTACGAGCAAAAAGTTGTGATAGTTTTTCTGCCAGGGCCCTATCTATGAATAAATCTTCACAAACAGGCACTCAGTCGGAAAAACTGAAAGCGCCTTCTTAGAAAATATGTTTCCCAGAATGGAAAACGCATTTTGGCCCGAAGAAGACCAGACTATGCTTTTGTAAGGGGAAAGCGCACACAAGCAAATCCCACGTCCACTTATCCACGTCAGCTTAGCCGGGTCAACCCCGTGTGTGGATGACGGGTGGGGTCGCGGGGCCCACTGGTGAGCTGGCGTCGGCGGCGTCATCTCCTTCCTCTCACCTGTGCCTGGTAGGAGTAGAGCCGGTCCCGACAAGGCATGCCGGAGCTACAGGGCACCTCTAGCGATGCTCCGCCTATGGACCTGCTTAGGGCAAGGACATGATCTAGCTCGCATGCACGGAAACCTCGACAAGCAATCAATCAATCATGGCATCACCTGCAATCTGGCATGACACGCCAGGTCAGCACATTGAATGTACTTGCAAGCTCACAACAACCAAAAGCATCAAGGCAAGACAACAACATAGCATTAAGCAGGTTAATTAACAACTACTATGATATGAAAGCAACTACTAAGCATGATATGAAACTACTACAATACTGATAAACCACCATCTCAGATCTCAATAACCATCTCACTCTTGGCTATCCGGCCAAGCAATATACCATCTCGATTACCTCGTGATCCACCTGATCATCTCGTGATCAAATCATCCACATGCTCACCTCGTGATCATATCACAACTGAATGATCATCCTTGAGATCATCCAATATCATCATCAACATCCTGCCAAACTGTTACTGCTCATAATATATCAACATATAAATCACCTATAAGTCATTCCGTCATGTGAGTGTTGATTGAACGGTGTGACCTGGTACGAACTTATGCCCATGGCTAAGGACGTGGCTATCAATAGATTAAACACACACACTCTACAGAGGTAGCGCACTTTACCCACACCACAGAACCCATGGCCTCACACTCCCATTCGGGTGGACCAACGGCGTTCTGACAAAACCGATCTACTGCCATGACACTCTCCCAGCCACTCCGACCAACTCCCTTCTGGGCTCCATCATGGTTGGCCCCATGCCTACCAAAGGCATCAATGGCCACCGTCATGGCAAAAGAAATACGGCTCCAAACGGGGACAACCCGGGTACAACAACAACAACAACAACAACAACAACAACGGGCACGCAAAGCTTATGTCCGCCGACCTTATCAGGGTAGCGCGCACCCATAACCTTCCCTCGTTGGAGGCACCCACGAGAGGCATGACAACAGACCGCATTAGGGCCTCCCCATAAAAGGCAAATGTGGTTGCACTGGGAAAAGCCCATTTCAGTGGCACCTGACCAACTTGATGATGGAATTTATCCCCAAACCCTAACAATGATAACTGATACTCCCACATCATCTATCCAGCGGCAATCCAAGTCATATCAATATACTCCGAGGATAGCATAACTCTACGATCATGATGAATCCAAGAACAATACTACTACTACTGAAATATCAAGAACAAGCTATCTAGCTAATATCCACATGCAAGCGTCATCTACTAAATCATACTCCGAAAAATAATATCAACTAGCATCATGATGAAAATAATTCTAGCCACTAATAATCCAAAGGCAGCATGACATTCAAAGTACTACTCCAAAATATAATACCAGATACCAACATAAAAATAATCATAACATGGTCCACTAATAATCCAATGGCAACATGCCATCCACGTAGCTGCTAAATATTAGTCCTAGAACTCCAAGCAATATCATTGCAATAGCAAGATCAAAATAGTACTCTGAGAAATGCCATGAACAATTCACAATTAGCTAAAACAATATTTTAAACAAGTTGAAATAATTTAAACCATGTCACCGCATTGCAATCATGCAAATGGAGGGTGTGGCTTGTTTGGGGTGGAGGGATTCATCGGGAAGAAGTGCGAGAAACTCGCGGAACGAATCGCCGGAATAGGGGCAAGGGCATAATGGTCATTTTCAGAATGTTAAAACATAGTGAAAATGTGACCAATAGAACGGCCTCGACGAGACGAAGAAGTGGGCTTTGGAATCACCTCATTTGGAGTTACGAGCAAAAAGTTGTGATAGTTTTTCTGCCATGGACCTATCTATGAGAAAATCTTCACAAACAGGCCCTCGGCCGGAAAAATGGAAAGGACCTTCTTAGAAAATATGTTTTCCAGAATGGAAAACGTATTTTGGCCCGAAGAAGACCAGAGTACGCTTTTGTAAGGGGAAAGCGCACACAGGAAAATCCCGCGTCCACTTATCCCCGTCAGCTTAGCCGGGTCAACCCCCTGTGCGGCTGGCGGGTGGGATCACGGGGCCCACTGGTGAGCTGACGTCGGCGGTGTCATCTCCTTCCTCTCGCCCGTGCCTAGCCAGAGAAGAGCCGGCCCCAACGAGGCCTACCGGAGCTACAGGGCACCTCCGGCGATGCTCTGCCTATGGAACTGCTCAGCGTCGAGCGATGCATCGAGTGGTCCCATCCACGGTCGTCAGGGTGGACCGACTCGACGGCGGCTTCGACACCGGCGGACGAGAGCTTCGGGTGTGGATGGGGTTGGAGCTACGGTGTGTCCGGCAAGGAACGGATTATATGGTGAGGCTCGTAAGGGACTAGGTGGTGTGCTAGTGGTGGTAGAAGGAGGAGAGGGAGCTTGGCTTGAACGAATTTAAGAGGAGGAGGCCAGCGGCAATGGCGGGACAGAGGAGCTCCTCGAGCTTGAATGAGAGGCTAGGGAGGGGTCTAGGAGTGAGACAAGGGCGATGGGGGTGCTCGGAAGGCCGCGGGGAGGGGATTAAATAGGCGGACGAGGGAGGCCGTGGCCGAGTGCTGCCGCTTGAGTCGGGCAACACTCTGGCAGAGCTAGAGCTCACGGGAGGGAATGGATGAGGCGGGAGAGGCCAAGGGAGTGCAGGGGAGGGTCACGGAGAATAAGCCGACGCCGGAGAGCAGAGCAAACGGACAGGAGGAGGACCGGGTCAAGCGGGGCACAGTGCACCTGTGGCTGCTCAGCGTCTAGCTCTGGAGAGGAGGCTTCGAGAGGGGGTACAGGGTCGAGGGCGACATGAGAGGGAGGGGGTCAGGTCAGCACGCCCAGACGCTTGAAAACCGTCGAGGCAGAGCTGGCCGGCGCGTCCCGACGCCCAAAGCGCGGCCAACGCTGCTAGAGCGCGTGCACAGACATGCAAACGACGCGGTCACCACGGGGCCCGGCAAGGAGGGGACGCAAGAGGCAGGGAAACATTGTCCAGAGTGTTGTCTTTCTATCAAAGGGGCTGTGGGAGTTGATGGATCATCAAAAGAAGCCAAGGTGATGTGTGAGTGATCGTCTGATGTTGGTTGTATCAAGTTTGGCTGTGCATTGCTGATCACAAGGGATTTGATTGGGTCAAATGGAGTTGTCTGGGGTGATTAACTAAGGAAGGACTACAATGCTGGAGAGTTTGAGGGGAAACGGACCAAGGATTAATGTAGTTGCTTTGCAACTAACCAAAATGGTCCAGAAACTTGATCAGGAAGGTGCACTCACATGGAGTGTCAAATTGAGCTGAAATTTGGCAAGGCATTATGATTTGGACATATGGAGATGCTGTAAAAATTTCATTCCAAATGGACAAACCAAAATGGTACTTGTTTCACAAGCATCCTCTTTGTCCAGAAACTTGAAAAAATTCTAGAGAAATATTGGCTTGATGAATTGGCCCCAAAATAGGTGGAGAGAGGTTTCATGGTCATGAGAATGATCTGGTATATTTTTCAGCCAAAATGAAGCAATATAAAACATACTTGCTTCAGAACCTGAAAATATTGACAAAAGCAAAGATTTGATCATGCGCTCACATGGATCAAGGGATGGAGCTGAAATTTGCAGGAGTGTGATAATATGAGCATATGAAGGAGTGTGCGAAATTTAAACTCATTTGGATACACCTGCTAGCTAGTACTTCCATCACGATGGCTTCTGTTTGACTGAAACTTTGAAAATTTGTTGAGGAAGATTGGCTAGGCAAATAAAGTTGAATTTTGACATGAGGTAATGATTTGGATGAAATAACATTCCCCAAAAGTTTGGGAGCAATCAAGAAAGGATAGGTGGCACTTCCTTCATAGAATGCCACACTGGACAGAAATGAAAGTTTGGGCATATTTGAGCAATATATGACCCAAAGAAATTATGAAAATTATTTGGGAATTTTTGGATTGACAGAAATATAGGTTTCTTCACAACCTAGGGAAATTAGGATCATTCCTTTAATAGAAAAGGAATATTCCCTAGAAAAAGGATTTTAGGGTTTGGGCTAGAATGGATATGACATGATCTAGGGAAAGATTTGAGGATGATGAGCTATTTGGGGGAGGAAATGAGGATGATCTCCCAGGTTGCAAGGCCACAGATCCACTCCAAAAGAAAATCAGAGCAAAAACCAATAAATCAAAAAGAAAAAGAAAAAGGGCCAAAAACCAGGTTGTTACCATCCATCGTAAGATAACCCAAAACTTGAAAACTTCAATCACACAAAACTCAACAAAAGCCTTCGTGAGATCCAATAGTAAAAGAAAGCAAATCACTACTATAAGAACTGTATGAAACCAATTCATATTTTGTTCTTGCATTATATCTACTGTATTCCAACTTTTCTATGGCAAAAACTCATCAAAGAAAACCATAGAGAAATCAAAACAAGCACACAATGCAAAAAAAACAGAATATGTCAAAACAAAACAGTCTGTAGCAATCTGACTATTTCGAATACTTTTGTAACTCCAAAAATTCTGAACAATTAGGATGGTCTGAGAAATTTTTATATTGACCTACTTCAAAAGGAATAGGTATTTTATTGCTCTCTGGTTAAAAATGAAAATTATTTTTGCGGATGCAAAAGTTTCTATTTTTAGCAAGATCAAACAACTGTCATCCAAGAAGATCCTAAAGGATTTACTTAGCACAAACACTAATTAAAACACAAAAAACACAATCATAACTGTAGCATAATTGTGCTAACACTCAAAAACAGGAAGCAAAAGGCAAAAACAAATTTCATTCGTTGGATTGCCTCCCAACAAGCGCTATAGTTTTACGCCCTTAGCTAGGCATAAAGCAAGGATCTAAGTTTTGTCTTCCATAGTTTTGGCAACTTTTGTAAGGGTTTTCTCAAACCTGGGAGGCTCTTTATGCTTCCCTAAATTCTCCGGAAAAGAAACCATATTTAGATCCAAAATATCCAATCGCTTGTTGCAAACAGTAATCAAGGTATTCATGCGATTGATACTACCATTGAGGTGTTTGAGGGGTTCATTATATTTCTGTATTTCAACCATATGTTTATGCAAATCACCAAGCTTGTCCAACATTTGAACTCCCTCAGGGGTGAAAGAAAACACCTTCTTTTGAGGTGGAACTCCCAAAATTCCTTCTAAAATTTCATAGGCAGCATTAGCATCAAGCTCAATAAAATTCCCTTTAGCGGAAAAATCGAGGAGTTGTCTATGATGCAAAGCCAAACCTATGTAAAAATTATGAAGATCTTAGCGCCCCCTTTAAATTGCAAATACGATAAGATTCCATAAGCCTATACCAAGCATCTTTCAAATTTTCTCCTTGTCTTTGCTTGAAGTAAAGAACTCCAAAATCTGGTGACAAAGGAAGAGTAGGCATGCTAGCTATTATGACTAGGAAGCGAAAACACGGATAGATCTGATGAGAAAATGGCGAACAGAAAAGAGGGGCGAATAAAACGGCAAATTTGTGTGAAGTGGGGGGTAGGAAAACGAGAGGCAAATGGAAAATAATGTAAATTGAGAGGAGATGAGATTTGTGATTAGGAACCTGGTATATGTTGAACATCCTCCCTGGCAACGGCGACAGAGATTCCATTTGATATCACTTGAAGCTACATCGGTAATTCCCCAAAGAGGACAGGATGATGCAGCATAGCGGCGGTAGGTATTTCCCTCAGATGTGAAACCAAGGTTATCAAACCAGTAGGAGAACCAAGCAACATAACGTAAACAACACATGCACACAAATAACAACTACTCGCAACCCGACGTGTAAAAGGGGTTGTCAATCCCTTTCGGGTAGCAGTGCCTCAAGATAGGCAAACGGACGTGAATAAATTGTAGTTGATTGACAGATTTAACACCAAATAGAATAAATAAGAATAAATTGCAGTAAGGTATATTTTGTATTTCTGGTTTAATACACTTGCAAATAAAAGCAAAGGCAAATAATATGAGAAGGAGACCTGGGGCCGTAGGTTTCACTAGTGGCTTCCCTTGAGAAAAAATAGCTAACGGTGGGTAAACGAATTACTATTGGGCAATTGATAGAACTTCAAATAATCATGACGATATCCAGGCAATGATCATTACATAGGCATCACATCCAAGATTAGTAGACGACTCATGCCTGCATCTACTACTATTACTCCACACATCGACCGCTATCTAGCATGCATATAGTGTATTAAGTTCATGGAGAAACGGAGTAATGCAATAAGAACGATGACATGATGTAGACAAGATCTATCTATGTAGATATAGACCCCATCATTTTATCCTTAGTAGCAACGATACATACGTGTCGGTTCCCCTTCTGTATCTGGGATCAAGCACCGCAAGATCGAAACCACTATAAAGCACCTCTTCCCATCGCAAGATAAATAGATAAAGTTGGCCAAAAAAACCCAAATATCAGAGAAGAAATACGAGGCTGTAAGCAATCATGCATAAAAGATATCAAAGAAACTCAAATACTTTCATGGATATAAAAAGATAGATCAGATCATAAACTCAAAGTTCATCCGATCCCAACAAACTCGCCGCAAAAAGAGTTACATCATATAGATCTCCAAGAGACCATTGTATTGAGAATCAAACGAGAGAGAGAGAGAGGAAGCCATCTAGCTACTAACTACGGACCTGAAGGTCTACAAAGAACTACTCACGCATCATCGGAGAGGCACCAATGGAGGTGGTGAACCCCATCCATGATGGTGTCTAGATTAGATCTGGTGGTTCTGGACTCTGCGGTGGCTGGAATTGATTTTCGTCGACTCCCCTAGGGTTTCTGGAATATTGGGGTAGTTATAGAGCAAAGATGCGGTTCGGGGGGCACCCGAGGTGGGCACAACCCACCAGGGCCCACCAGGGCGTGTCTGGGCCTCCTGGCGTGCCCTGGTGGGTTGTGCTCTCCTCGGAGCACCCCCTAGGCATAGCCTTGGCCCATTAGGTGTCTCCATAAAAAATCTCCGTAAAGTTTCGTGCCATTTAGACTCCGTTTGGTATTGATTTTCTGCGATGTAAAAAACATCAACTGGCACTTGGCACTATGTCAATAGGTTAGTACCAAAAAATGATATAAAATGACTATAAAATGATTATAAAACATCCAAGATGGATAATATAACAACATGGAACAATCAAAAATTATAGATACCTTGGAGACGTAACTGAACTCCTTCTTTGATTGATCCATTTTGAACTCCTTCAAAATCTTATCAAGGTATGTACTCATCAAAAGTCTTATCAAGCATCTTAATCTATCTCTATAGATCTTGATGCCCAATATGTAAGCAGCTTCACCGAGGTCTTTCTTTGAAAAACTCCTTTCAAATACACCTTTATGCTTTCCAGAAAATTCTACATCATTTCCGATCAACAATATGTCAGAAATGCTACAGAGCTCCCACTCACTTTCTTGTAAATACAGGCTTCTTTGAAAGTCTGTATAAAACCATATGCTTTGATCACACTATCAAAGCGTATATTCCAACTCCGAGATGCTTGCACCAGTCCATAAATGGATCGCTGGAGCTTGCACACTTTGTTAGCACCTTTAGGATCGACAAAACCTTCTAGTTGCATCATATACAACTCTTCTTTAAGATATCCATTAAGGAATGAAGTTTTGACATCCATTTGCTAGATTTCGTAAAATATTGCAATTGCTAGCATGATTCGGACAGAATTAAGCATCGCTATGAGTGAGAAAATCTCATCGTGATCAACACCTTGAACTTGTCGAAAACATTTTTGCGACAAGTCGAGCTTTGTAGATAGTAAAACTATCATCAGTGTCCATCTTCATCTTGAAGATCCATTTATTCTCTATGGCTTGCTGATCATCGGGCACGTCAACCAAAGTCCACACTTAGTTCTCGTACATGGATCCCATCTTAGATTTCATGGCCTCAATCCATTTTGCGGAATCTGGGCTCATCATCCCTTCCTCATAGTTTGTAGGTTCGTCATGGTCTAGTAACATGACCTCCAGAACAGGATTACCATACCACTCTAGTGTGGATCGTACTCTGGTTGACCTACGAGGTTTGGTAGTAACTTGATCTGGAGTTTCATGATCATCACATTAGCTTCCTCACTAATTGGTGTAGTAATCACTGGAACTGATTTCTATGATGAACTACTTTCCAATTCGGGAGAAGGTACAATTACCTCATCAAGTTCTACTTTCCTACCACTCACTTGTTTTGAGAGAAACTCCTTCTCTAGAAAGGATCCATTCTTAGCAACAAATATCTTGCCTTCGGATCTGTGATAGAAGGTGTACCCAACAGTTTCCTTTGGGTATCCTATGAAGACGCATTTCTCCGATTTGTGTTCAAGCTTATCAGGATGAAGATTTTTCACATAAGCATCACAACCCCAAACTTTAAGAAACGACAGCTTAGGTTTCTTGACAAACCACTGTTCAAATGGTGTCGTCTCAATGGATTTATATGGTGCCCTATTTAACGTGAATGCAGCCGTCTCTAAAGCATAACCCCAAAACGATAGTGGTAAATCGGTAAGAGACATCTGAAAGTGCAACTATCCGTAGGTGGTTTTGGTAATTCCTAACAACATATAGCTCATCGAGCTAATGTTATTCCAAGATTAATATTTCAGGAAAAGCTCAATGAATGGCATGGCATGGATGAGGAAACTGGACCCCTCAAAATACTAAGGACAAAAAGATTGGCTCAAGCTCAAAGCTCAAGACTCTACATTTTATATTTTAGTGATCCAAGATCACGTTGAGTCTATAGGAAAAGCCAATACTATCAAGGAGGGATGAGTTGTTGCTTGATGAGGTTCTTGCTTCATAGTGCTTAGTGATATGCTCCAAAACCCTCAACTACCTTCCCACATCCACATATGACCTAAATCAAAAGTCAAACTCGGCCCCACCGATTCTTTCTATCCAGCGCCACCGAGTTCAGATGTCATAGCCACTGCCACAAACCCTAGGAAAATCGGTCTCACCGATAGGGATCTCGGTCACACCGAGATGGGGTTGTAATCTCTCTGTTTCCCTTCGTAACATTTTGGTCTTACCGAGATGAGCGATCGGTCCCACCGAGATTGCAATTAAACTCTCTATTTCCCTTTTGTAACATTTCGGTCCCACCAAAATGAGAAAATCGGCCCCACCGAGTTTACCTGACCAACTCTCTGGTTAGCTTATTACCAAAATCGGTCCCACCGAGTTTGTCTAATCGGTCACACCGAGATTACGTTATTCCCTAACCCTAACCATATCGGTCTTACCGAGTTGCATCTCAGTCCCACCGAAAATCCTAACGGTCACTAGGTTTGCTAAATCGGTCCGACCAAGTTTCTCAATTCAGTCTCACCGAGATTGGTAAATTGTGTGTAACGGTTAGTTTTTGTGTGGAGGCTATATATACCCCTCCACCCACTCTTCATTTGTGGAGAGAGCCGTCAGAACATTCCTACACTTCCAATACGCATTTTCTGAGAAAGAACCACCTACTCATGTGTTGAGGCCAAGATATTCCATTCCCACCATATGGATCTTGATCTCTAGCCTTCCCCAAGTTGCTTTCCACTCAAATCTTCTTTCCACCAAATCCATATCCTATGAGAGAGAGTTGAGTGTTGGGGAGACTACCATTTGAAGAACAAGAGCAAGGAGTTCATCATCAACATACCATTTGTTACTTCTTGGAGAGTGGTGTCTCCTAGAATGGCTAGGTGTCACTTGGGAGCCTCCGACAAAGATTGTGGAGTTGAACCAAGGAGTTTGTAAGGGCAAGGACATCGCCTACTTCGTGAAGATCTCTCGCTAGTGAGGCAAGTCCTTCGTGGGTGATGGCCATGATGGGATAGACAAGGTTGCTTCTTCGTGGACCCTTCGTGGGTGGAGCCCTCCGTGGACTCGCGCAACCGTTACCCTCCGTGGGTTGAAGTCTCCATCAACGTGGATGTACGATAGCACCACCTATCGGAACCACGACAAAAACATCCGTGTCTCCAATTGCGTTTGAATTCTCCAAACCCTTCCCTTTACATTCTTGCAAGTTGCATGCTTTACTTTCCGCTGCTCATGGACTCTTTGCATGCTTGCTTGAATTGTGTTGAGATTGCTTGACTTGTGCTAAGATAGGTAAAATCTGCCAAAGACTAAAATTGGGAAAAGGATAGATTTTTATTTGGTCAAGTAGTCTAATCACCCCCCCTCTAGACATACTTTCGATCCTACAAGTGGTATCAGAGCTTTGGTTTCCATTTGCTTTGATTCCATAGCTTTTGGTGGTCATAGCCTTGGTTTCACAACCTAGGAGAGTATGGCATCTAGCGAGGGAAATTATCACCTTAGAGGTCCTTACTTTGATGGTACTAATTTTGCTAGTTGGAAGCATAAGATGAAAATGCATATTATTGGACATAACCCCGCCGTTTGGGCTATCGTGTGTGTTGGCTTGCAAGGTGAATTCTTTGATGGGAGAGAACCGAATCGTGAAGCTACCGCGGATGAGTTGAAGATGCTACAATACAATGCTCAAGCTTGTGATATCCTCTTCAACGGATTGTGCCTGAAGAATTCAACAAAATCAGCCGTCTTGAGAATGCAAAGCAAATTTGGGATACTTTGATTGATATGCACGAAGGTACCGACTCCGTCAAGGAATCCAAGTTGGATGTGCTTCAAAGTCAACTTGACAAGTTCAAAATGAAGGATGGTGAAGGTGTCGTTGAAATGTACTCTAGGCTTGCTCTTATCACAAATGAGATTGCCGGCTTAGGAAGTGAAGAGATGACCGACAAATTCATCATCAAGAAGATCCTAAGAGCCTTGGATGGAAAATACGATACCGTATGCACATTGATCCAAATGATGCCAAATTACAAAGATCTCAAGCCAACGGAAGTCATTGGAAGAATTGTTGCTCATGAGATGTCACTCAAGGCTAAGGAGGAGCTCCATAACAAGTCAAGTGGTGCTTACAAAGCCTCATGTGAAGCTCCCACATCATCAAGTGAGAAACAAACCTTCAATGAAGAATTGAGCTTAATGGTGAAGAACTTCAACAAGTTCTACAAGAATAGAAGAAAAGAGAGAAGTTCCAAGTCAAGGTCCTACAATGACAAAAGATCTTCTAGTCGAGAGCGAAACTGCTACAATTGTGGAAGACCCGGACACTACTCCAATGAGTGTACGACTCCCCACAAGAGAAGAGAAGATTCTCCCAAAAGAAGAAGTAGAAGAGAAGAATCACCACCTAGAGAAAGAAGGAGTAGAGATGATCGATATGAACGAAGACCCTCTCGGAGAAGCAAGGATTCGGAAAGGAAGGACAAGTCATCAAGGAGCTACACAAAACGAAGACATCAAGCTCATGTTGGTGAATGGGTATCCGGCTCAGACTCCGAAAATGACTCCGAGAGAAGCTATCACTCTGACTCCGAATATACTCAAGATGAAGGTGTTGCCGGTCTAGCTCTTGTGTCAACCAACTCCTACGACATATTTGATTCACCAAATGAAGGAATTGGAAGATGCTTCATGGACAGAGGTCCAAAGGTATCACACCCTGAGTATGTTGATTTCAATAGTGATGAAGATGACTTGTTGGGTGATGATGATTTAATTGTTGACAACTATAGTGATGAATGCTATGATGAAATTTATGACAATGATAAGTAGAAGATTGAGTCTCTAACTAAAGAACTAAACACTCTTAAGTTAGCTCATGAAACTATCTTGGGAGATCATCGAGAACTTTTAAGGACTCATGAGAAATTACGTTTTGAGAAGCTCAATCTTGAGGAAGAGCATGAGTTCTTAAAGGCAATAAATGATGATCTTCGCAAGAAAAGTTCTTCTTACATTGCCAAGCGTTTACTCTTATCCACTTACATGCCTCAAGTCAAGTCTAGTAACAAGAACAAGAAAGATTCTTCTTCTAGTAGTAACAATGGTCATGCTAAATCCAATGTTGTTGCTTCTAGTAGTTCTCTTGATTCCACTAATGATTCTCTTAGCCAAGTTACACTCGAGCAAGAAAATAGCTTATTGAAGGGAATTATAGAGAAAGGTGTTTACAAGAGCCTTGCCGGGAGTAAGCAATTCGAGGAAATTGTACGCAAGCAAGGAAGGCACCGGAAGAATCAAGGTGTTGGTTTTGAACGAAAGTTCAATGACAATGGAGTTGAGTGGGAAGAAGATCAATACCCCAAGACGAAGTTTGTTCCTCAACAAGAGAAGTATGATCCTACTTCTTTCAAAGGGACAAAAGCTCAAGATGATCTTCCACCACAAGACCACAAAGGCAAGGACAAGCTTCAAGAGGAAATTGATGCATTTGAAGAAGCTCCTAAGGCCTTGGTCAAGTGGGTTCCCAAGACTACATCAAGTTCCACTTCATCAAGTACAACTACAACTCCGAGGATTCCCATCAAGATGGTGTGGATCCCGAAGAAGAAGAACTAGAGAGTTCTTGAGGGTGACTCCGCCAACATACTTCACTCTTATCATTTTGGCAAGAACAAGTGCAATCAACTTCCACATCTTGCACTAGCTCAAGGAGTCACAAACCCTCTTTTGGTAAGACAAGGGACAAGGTAACCTAAAGCTTTCATAGACATCATCTTGTGTGTGCATCACTCTATGTCTATGGATATCCTTGTTTGTTCCTTGTGGGACTAACCCGTGTAGGTATTGAAAGTGCAACTCACTCCAAAGGATAGCTCCAAATGATCTACATCAACATTGAGCATCCACATCTTCAACATCTACATGAAGTCATCATCGACAAAACCCAAGGTTAGTTCATCCCTCTTAGGGGGGATCTCACATCTAGGGGGAGCTTTACTCTAACAATTGAGTTAAAGCAACTCTAATGGTGTGAACACAACAACACTTTATGTAAAGTGGTAACCCCACTTGTGCTTAAACGATGAGTATGACCTATGATCAAATGTTCTCATTTGACTCTAAGTCAATATACTCATATATAGATGACCTAGTCATCGCCAATTGCTTGATAGATGATAGAATTGTTTGTGCATGCTTTGCCACATATTTCATTTGTCATTTTATTGTGTGAGCATGTTGGTTGCATAATTTACTCATTTGAGGACATCCACTTGTTGTTTTGATTATTTGGTTTCCTTTTCTTTTGGCCAAGTGGATGGACAAGAATGCCTAAGAACCTTCTCTAGCTATCTATGCTTTTCTCGTCTCAAACTCTATTCATGCTGCATCACAAAATTTGATCAAGTCAGATTCGAACCACTCTGTGTGAGGAGCACTCGGAGTCCCTGATTCGTCATAGACTTAAACTTCCAAAACTTCTTTGTGCGTTTCGGTCTGACCGATTCACCCATTTCGGTCATGCCGAGATCACTAAGTCAATCTAGGTTTTCAAGCTCGGTGCGACCGATTCGAACTTTTCAGTCACACCGAGTTTCAGTAACTGCTTGCAGTTATGAATCTCGGTGCCACTGAGTTGTTCCACTCGGTCACACCAACAGGGTCGGGCTATATATATCCACGGGTCAAATTTTGGAAAACTTTCCGAACCTCCTTGACCCGCGCTTAGCCCACTCTGCCTCCTGGGTCTCCGGATCGTCCTCCTCGTCGCCAGTCGCCTCGTGTCGCTGGTCTCCGCCGCCGTCAACGGGAATCATCCCCGCCGTTGCTGTCGTAGCGAGTTGATCGCTGAACTAGGGTATGAACTCGATCACTATGCTATCCTTATCTGATTCCTAGCACATTGTGTTCGCCATGTATCTTGCCACGACTGAGATCATTCTATCCATCGAAAACACTCTGTAGTTTAGTCGTGAATTGAGAATTTAGGGTTAGGTTTCCGCCGAAACCATCTCAAACCCACCGAGTTGTGGAACTCGGTACCACCAATTCGGCTCAGGCCATTGCACATGTGATTCTCGGTCTGACCGAGAATTGCAAATCGGTGTGACCGAGTTCAGGACTTTGTGAAACCCTAGCAGTCTCGGTGCCACCAAACTATGACTCGGTCTGACCGAGTTCACTAGTTTAGGTTCCAACAGCTGCTTCGGTATCACCGAGTTTACAAATCAGTTGATCCGAAATGCTTTCTGTGGAAAACTAAAACTAAGTTTTTGACTCATTCTTTTGCAAAAACCTCTGCATTTTGTGATGCTCATCCACTCTACTTCATCTATAATCTATTCACAGGGTCAGCTGTCAGAGATTGCATTATGTTAGATCAAAGTGACAGCCAGAACAAGTCAGAGGAGCAGGTTCACTTGAGTGAGGGCACTAGTCCCTCTAGCATCTCTGATGAGGGTAGCAGGAGCACCCCAAGCAACTTACCCAAAGCTGCCACCAGGGCCAGAAAGAAGAAAACGTCTGAATCTGAGGATGAAGACTATGTGGCAGTTGAGGATGAGGCCACTTCCAAGAAGAAAGTGGTTAAGAAGGAATGTAGCACTGCTGCTGCCACTAAGCCAGGCATGAAGCAAAAGGTTCCTGCAAAGAGAATTCCCATGTCTAAAGCCAGAGCCTCTACTCAAGTACCTTTGGAATCTGAACCCAAAGAAGCTGCTGCAGAAGGGAAGAAGAGGAAAGAGAGGGTCAAGAAGACCACTGCTAGAGTGCTTGGGAGATCCTCAATCATGAGAGATTCTGATGAGGAAGAGGAAGAAGATGCTGCACCAGCACCCAAAGCTCAGAAGCTTATGGGTGATGCCATCAGGGCAGGGGCTGTTCCATCTAAGCCTAAGACTGCTCCTAAGGCTGCTGCTCCAGCTCCAAAGCCAAAACCAAAGAGGAGCACCAGGAACATCCCTGCTGAGGAGAAGAGCAAGGCCCCGGTGCCTGAAGCTGAAATGGAAGAAGAAGATGATGAGTCACATGTATTGAGGAAGTTGAAGCCAAAAATTCCTGATCACAATGATGCTCATCCAGTAGCTGAGAACATGAAAGTCAGGAAGGACTCTGGTCTGAGGCTATGGAGGAAGTCAGATCCATATGCCACCAGGAGAAGGACTATTGTGGACTACAGGTTCCATACAAAGGAACAACATGACTTCTATAAGACCATCTTGCTTGACAAGAAACCAATAGTGTGTGACATGAGATGGGTTGACTGGGACTACATCAAGGAGAATGATGAACATTATCCAGGTGTGTATGACAGTTTCAAGGCTTGTGGAGTTGATGAGTTTGTGGCTCAGAAGCTCACAAAATGGAATGATGAGCTTATCATGCAGTTCTACTCCACAGCTCACTTCTACCTAGATGGAAGGATTGTCTGGATGTCTGAAGGTACGAGGTACCAGTCAACAGTTGCAGAATGGACTAAGTTGATCAATGCCCCAAAAGAGAGTGAAGATGACTTGGATGTCCATGCCAACAAGAAGAAGGATCAAAACACCATGGCACACATGTACAAGGAGATCCCAGATGCTGCTCTTGAGACACATAAGTTTGGATCTGTACATTACCTTCTGTCAGGATTGCCAACTATCAACTGGATCCTCAGGCACACTCTCTTGCCAAAGTCAGGTGATCACAAGATGATCAGAGGCCATGCAATTAACTTGCTTCACATCTTTGATGTCCCACAAAAGTTCAAGGTCATGTGTCTTATAGTTGGAACTATCAAGAGGACAGCTGCAGATCAGAAGAGGAGTTGTGGGTATGCCCCACAGATCCAGGAGCTGATTAACTCCAAGATGGGCACTGGCACATATCTGTTGGACAAGGAGCACCTGCCCATCTAACCAGAATTTGAGGACAACACTGTGGTGATGGATGAAAATGAACCATCTTCTGTGCACGCACAAGCCAAGAAGGAGAAGGCAAAGGCTGAAAAGGCTGCAAGGATGCCAACTACTGAAGAAGCATCCCATTATCTTCTGAAGAGCAAGCAAGATCAGCTTGGCTACTTGATTGCCTCCACTCTGAGGATTGAGAAGGGACTGGCCACCCTGACTCAAAACTAGGAGAGCTTGGAGAGGATCGTGGAGCAGAAGTTCCATGACTTGGATGTGAAGGTAACTGAGATCCAGTCTGTTGTGGAGCAACTTCAGGATGATATGTAGGAGAGGAAGGGCAAGACAACCACTGATGCATTTGCCAGAGTGCCTAGAGCTTAGAGGTCTGCTGCAGTGCATGTTCCAGACACCAGAGCTACTTCATCTGCACCAGCTACAGCTTCAGTGCCACCAGCTCCAGCACCTACTTCATCAGCTCCATCTACATCGGCTAAAGCCTTCGTTCTTGGAGTTATACGGACACCACCACCTGAAGACCAAGCCTGAGAGACGATTTAGTGCTATGCATTTTCTGGGAACTTTTTGGTAACTTGTTACTAAAGGGGGAGAAAAATGTATAGATCATAGGCTTCGAGAGAGAGCGTTGCTTTTTATTCTCTCTTGCTTTGGTGGTTGAACTTTATTTGCTTTGCTTGTTTGAGATACTTTCTGTCTGTGTGATACTTGGATGATCATGTGTGTTTGATCATATGCTACATTAATGCTTGATTAGATGACATTATCCTTTTATCCCTATATGATCATTCACTTTTCTTGGTGATGAGTGCATGTATTTAATTATTATCATTTTGAGCACTCCACCAAGATGTATGTGACATGGAAGAGTAACCCATGAGCCTAATTCTCTATGCATTTGCAGTCCAAAGCAAATCATAAACTATGCACAAATTTAGGGGGAGCTCTTGCTTTTCACATACTTCTCAAAGCGACAATGTTTTTCACTCTTATTATCATTTGTCGAAGCTTTGATCTATATGTTGTCATCAATTACCAAAAAGGGGGAGATTGAAAGTGCAACTATCCTTAGGTGGTTGTGGTAATTCCTAACAACATATAGCTCATTGAGCTAATGCTATTCCAAGATTAATATTTCAGGAAAAGCTCAATGAATGGCATGGCATGGATGAGGAAAGTGGGCCCCTCAAAATACTAAGGACAAAAAGATTGGCTCAAGCTCAAAGCTCAAGACTCTACATTTTATATTTTAGTGATCCAAGATCACATTGAGTCTATAGGAAAAGCCAATACTATCAAGGAGGGATGAGGTGTTGCTTGATGAGGTTCTTGCTTCATAGTGCTTAGTGATATGCTCCAAAACCCTCAACTACCTTCCCACATCCACATATGACCTAAATCAAAATTCAAACTCGGCCCCACCGATTCTTTCTATCCGGTGCCACCGAGTTCAGATGTCATAGCCACTGCCACAAACCCTAGGCAAATCGGTCTCACCGATAGGGATCTCGGTCACACCGAGATGGGGTTGTAATCTCTCTGTTTCCCTTCGTAACGTTTCAGTCCTACTGAGATGAGCGATCGGTCCCACCGAGATGGCAATGTAAACTCTCTGTTTCCCTTTTGTAACATTTCGGTCCCACCGAGTTTACCTGACCAACTCTCTGGTTAGCTTATTACCAAAATCGGTCCCACCGAGTTTGTGTAATTGGTCACACTGAGATTACGTTATGCCCTAACCCTAACCATATCGGTCTTACCGAGTTGCATCTTAGTCCCACCAAAAATCCTAACGGTCACTAGGTTTGCTAAATCGGTCCGACCGAGTTTCTCAATTCGGTCTCACCAAGATTGGTAAATTGTGTGTAATGGTTAGTTTTTGTGTGGAGGCTACATATACCCCTCCACCCACTCTTCATTCGTGGAGAGAACCATCAGAACATTCCTACACTTCCAATACACATTTTCTGAGAGAGAACCACCTACTCATGTGTTGAGGCCAAGATATTCCATTCCCACCATATGAATCTTGATCTCTAGCCTTCCCCAAGTTGCTTTCCACTCAATTCTTCTTTCCACCAAATCCATATCCTGTGAGAGAGAGTTGAGTGTTGGGGAGACTATCATTTGAAGCACAAGAGCAAGGAGTTCATCATCAACACACCATTTGTTACTTCTTGGAGAGTGGTGTCTCCTAGATTGGCTAGGTGTCACTTGGGAGCCTCCGACAAAGATTGTGGAGTTGAACCAAGGAGTTTGTAAGGGCAAGGATATCGCCTACTTCGTGAAGATCTACCGCTAGTGAGGCAAGTCCTCCGTGGGCGATGGCCATGATGGGATAGACAATGTTGCTTCTTCGTGGACCCTTCATGGGTGGAGCCCTCCGTGGACTCGTGCAACCGTTACCCTTCGTGGGTTGAAGTTTCCTTCAACGTGGATGTACGATAGCACCACCTATCGGAACCACGACAAAAACATCCGTGTCTCCGATTGCGTTTGAATTCTCCAAACCCTTCCCTTTACATTCTTGCAAGTTGCATGCTTTACTTTCCGCTGCTCATAGACTCTTTGCATGCTTGCTTGAATTGTGTTAAGATTGCTTGACTTGTGCTAAGATAGCTAAAATCTGCCAAAGACTAAAATTGGGAAAAGGATAGATTTTTATTTGGTCAAGTAGTCTAATCACCCCCCTCTAGACATACTTTCGATCCTACAACATCATAGATCACACCATATCTAATAAAGTACGATTACGACGTTCAGACACACCATTACGATGTGGTGTTCCAGGTGGTGTGAGTTGCGAAACTATTCCCCATTGTTTCAAACGAAGACCAAACTCATAACTCAAATATTCACCTCCATGATCCGATCGTAGAAATTTTATTTTCTTGTTACGATGATTTTCCACTTCACTCTGAAAATCTTTCAACTTTTCAAAAGTTTCAGACATATGTTTCATTAAGTAGATATACCCATATCTGCTCAAATCATCTGTGAAGGTCAGAAAATAACGATACCCGCCGCGAGCCTTAACTCTGTAGCGACCAGACCTCAAACAGTCTGATCTCTGTGCTCCGGTGTCATCCCTGGATCAGTAATGCTGACACCACACAGTACTCGGAGGATTTATAACAGAGTAGCAATCACACACTTATTACATCGAGTGTCTCAAAAGAGAACTTATTACAATAAATATGGCTTAAGGCCATCTAGTGACGATAACAGCGGAAGGCTTGGAAGATAAGTGAGTCCATTAACTCCAACGGCATCACTGAGTATAGAACCACGACCTAAAAACTCCTTAATCGTCGTCTAAAAAGTCTGCAACATTAACGTTGCAGCTCGAAAATGGGTCAGCACATGGAATATGCTGGCAAGGTAACACATAGAGAATAATGGAATGCAACAGCTGTACTATATAAATATTTGGCTGGTGGAAAGCTCTACGGTTATAGTTTTTGCATAAAGCCAGTTTTTCCCTACTTCAAATGAATAAAATTAATTACTATCATGGTGGTTGTGAAACATTGAGAATGGTTGACAGCATTCTCAATCCCAATTAAGTAATATCATCAAAAACCCATCAAAATTAATTTAGAGTAACATGTTGAGATTCACATGAAAATCCTGGTACTAGATACTCAAGATTGTCCTTAACCGGGGACACGGCTAACCATGATTAGTTTATTACACTCTGCAGAGGTTTGCGCACTTTTCCCCACAAGACTCGATCGCCTCCGTTTGGTTTCTCACACTACAGGGTGTTTGAGAAGACGGATGACCGAGACATAGTCTTTCAGAAGCGCTAGCACCTTACGATCGGGTAGACCGTACCACCTACATCCCCTACATCTGCTAGTCTACCGCTGTAAGAGTTCGCACAGCTTAGTCAACTATGCCAGAGCCCATAATGGCTTGTGGCTACACACGGAAGTTTCTAGTATGAATAATCTCATGATCCCTTTGAGCCTGGGTGGCGGTCCAATAAAAACAGGCAAGTCCTGGAAACCCTAGGTGCCTCAATCCACCCAGATGTGTATTAGGTTGCCACCTTAGATAAACCATTAATTAACAATCTCACATCTGTCATGGATATCACTCACCCAATCCACGTCAACTAGCATAGCATGGCATAATAAGCAAACGTAGAAGTAACTACCAAAGGTTTGATAATAACAGGTAATAGGTACTACCTCATCTACTTCCCATCCCACAATTTAATTAGATCCTAATCATGCAGTGTGTGAGGATTGATCTAATGCAATAAAACTGGGTTGTAGAAAAGGTATGATCAAAGTGTTACTTGCCTTGTTGATGATCCGTGAAACCTAGAGATTCAACGTAACAGGCGGCGCACTCCGGGTATTCTATCACAGACAAATAACAAGCATACAATAAGTACTCATCTAATGCACAGGTAAACTCAAGTAGAAGATCTAACCAGAAAGTTCAACTTAAGAACCCTGGTTTGCAAAAAGAATCAAATCGAACGAAGCAAAAGAAATCAAACGGCGAAAGAAAACAACTTCGTTCTAGTAATCTGGATCTAGGGCAAATTTTACAGTAGCAAAAACTTGTTTAAGTTGATTATTCGGAAAGAGGGTTTCGAGACGAAACTCCAGGCGCTTGAATCGCCTGATTCCGATAAACGAGCGAAAAGTTATACTAAAACGAAAATCGGATCAGAAATCGCGATCAGAAAATAACCGCGGAAAGTCCGACGAAAAAGAAAAACGACAAATAGAATTTTTTTTTCTAAAAAAACTGCACGGAAAACGAGGCGGCGGCGAACCTCGAAAGGCGCGCGCTCCGGCAGCGGCAGCGGCGGCTAGGGCGGCTACTAGCTAGGGTTTCGGCAGCGGGGTGGGCTGGCTCTCTCGGCCCGGGGCGGCGGCTTATAAAGCCCCCCGGCCGGCGGTTTCCTGGCCGTGTACGCCCCGGAGTCGGTTCCCGTTTTTTTATATAATTCCGCTCGGAAGAAAAATAAAAAGGAATACTAAACAGACTCCAAAAATCACGAAATAAATTTTGCCGGGTTTCTAAAATCAAGCCTGATAAAGTGAACATTTATCTGGGCCCAAACTATAACTTTGAAAAACGTGCATTTTTCCTAAATTCAAATAAAATACCGAAAAACTCCGAAATAAAACTTATTTGATTTTTTTATTAAATCCTCAATATCTCTATATTTTGGGAAAGTCATTTTATTCCCTCTCTCATTTTTTTGTAATAGAAATAATTGATGATAAAATAAATAAAATCAAATGATCCTGTTTACATAATTTGAGAAAACTCAAATATGTAAATAACGAAATCCCCAACTCTCTCCGTGGGTCCTTGAGTTGCTTAGGATTTTCTAGGATCAAAACCAAAAGCAAAATAAAATATGATATGCATGATGACCTAATGTATAACATTCCAAATTGAAAATTTGGGATGTTACAAACCTACCCCTCTTAAGATGAATCTCGCCCTCGAGATTCGGGTTGGCTAGAAAATAGGTGAGGGTGGTCTTTGAGCAAATCTTCCTCTCGCTCCCAGGTGGCTTCATCCTTCGTGTGGTGGCTCCACTGAACTTTGCAAAACTTGATAACCTTGCTGCGAGTAACTCGGCTGGCAAACTCGAGGATCTTGACTGGTTTCTCCTCATAGGTCAAATTGTTATCCAACTGAATTGCTTCTAATGGCACTGTGTCTCTCAAGGGTATGTCAGCCATCTCCGCGTGACACTTCTTCAACTGAGAAACGTGGAACACATCATGCACTCCTGCCAATCCTTCTGGCAATTCCAACTTGTAGGCCACTTCTCCCATACGCTCCAAAACTCGATATGGTCCTACAAATCATGGCGCTATCTTCCCCTTAATTCCAAAGCGCTTAATCCCTCGAAGTGGGGATACTCGAAGATAAGCTCTATCTCTAACTTCGTAAACTGTCTCCTTGCGTTTAGAATCTGCGTAGTTCTTCTGCCTGGACTGGGCTACCTTGAGCCTATCGCGAATCAACTTTACCTTCTGTTCAGACTCCTTAATCAGATCTGGTCCAAAAAACTGGCGGTCTCCAACTTTGTCCCATGACAACGGTGTCCTGCACCTCCTTCCATACAAAGCTTCGAAAGGTGCCATCTTCAAACTGGTCTGATAGCTATTATTGTAAGAAAACTCTACATATGGCAAACTATCGTCCCAACTAGATCCATAATCTAGCGCACAAGCTCTCAACATATCCTCCAAAATCTGATTGACTCTCTCAGTATGTCCATCTGTCTGCAGATGAAAAGCTGTACTAAATTCTAGCCTAGTACCTAAAGTCTCATGCAACTGCTTCCAGAACTTTGAGGTAAACTGGGTTCCTCTATCTGATATGATGCTCCTCGGAACTCCATGCAAACATACGATCCTGGTCATGTATATCTTTGCCAACTTAGCACTGGAGTAAGTGGTCTTTACTAGGATGAAATGAGCTACCTTCGTCAATCGATCGACTACAACCCAAATTGAGTCATAGCCTGAACGAGTCCTTGGTAATCCCGTGATAAAATCCATGCCTAGCTTATCCCACTTCTATTCGGGTATCGGCAATGGTTGCAACAATCCCGCTGGCTTCTGATGCTTTGCCTTTACTCTTTGACATACGTCACAAACTGCTAAATACTCCGCAATATCCTTTTTCATTCTGGTCCACCAGAAAATATCCTTCAAATCCAAATACATCTTGGTATTTCCTGGGTGAATCGAATACGGTGAATCATGTGCCTCTTGCAGAATCAACTTTCTGATCTCCGGGTCATTGGGCACATAAACACGGTCTTCAAACCATAGGGTGTCATGCTCATCCTCACGAAATCCTTTAGCTTTTCCTTTGCTCAATTTTTCCTTTATAGCGGCAATCTCTTTGTCAGTTTTCTGAGCTTCTCTGATTCTATCCATCAAAGTTGACTGAATTTCCAATGCTGCTACATAGCCTCTCGGAACTATCTCCAACCATAGCTCACGAAGATTTTCTGCTAACTCCTTGGGTATTTCTCCCGTCATTAACGTATTGACATGGCTCTTGCGGCTTAATGCGTCAGCTACTACATTAGCTTTTCTGGGATGATAATGCAATTTCATATCATAATCCTTGATAAGCTCCAACCATCTCCTTTGTCTGAGGTTCAACTCCTTCTGTGTGAAAATGTACTTCAAACTCTTATGATCCGTGTACACCTCACAATGATTTCCAATGAGGAAATGTCTCCATGTCTTCAATGCATGCACTACGGCTGCTAACTCCAAATCATGCGTAGCATAAGCCAATTCGTGAGGCTTCAGTTGTCGTGAAGCATACGAAACAACTCTCCCTTCCTGCATAAGCACTGCTCCAAGTCCTCGACGTGAAGCGTCGCAATACACCTCATAATCCTTGGTCTGATCTGGCAAAATCAACACTGGTGAGGTAACCAAACGGTTCTTCAACTCCTGGAAACTTGCCTCACACTCCTCAGTCCATTTGAACTTGGTATCCTTCTTCAGCAACTCCGTCATAGGCTTCGCAATCATTGAGAAATTCTCAATAAACCTCCGGTAGTATCCTGCGATTCCAAGAAAACTCCGGATCTCTCCAACTGTTGTTGGTGCTTCCCACTTGGTCACGGTTTCAACTTTAGCGGGATCTACTGCTATACCTTCTCCAGATATAACATGTCCGAGGAATCCTACTTCCTTCAACCAAAATTCACATTTGTTGAACTTGGCGTATAATTGGTGTTCTCTGAGCTTTCCAAGTACCAAACGCAAATGCTCCTTATGCTCCTCTTCATTCTTCGAATATACCAGGATATCATCAATGAACACTACGACAAACTTATCCAAAAACTCCATAAACACTTTGTTCATCATGTTCATAAAATAGGCAGGCGCGTTAGTCAGTCCAAATGACATAACAGTATACTCATACAGCCCATACCTGGTAGTAAAAGTTGTCTTCGAGATATCCTGTTCTCGAATCTTCAACTGGTGGTATCCTGATCGCAAATCGATCTTGGAAAACACTTTAGCTCCTTGCAATCGATCAAACAGATCGTTGATCATTGGTAGTGGGTACTTGTTCTTGATCGTTACTTCGTTCAATCCTCGATAGTCAACAACTATCCTTAACGATCCATCCTTCTTCTCCACTAGAAGTACTGGTGATCCCCAAGGCGAAGAACTTGGGTGAATATATCCCTTATCCAGTAACTCCTTAATCTGCTTCTTAATTTCCACCAAATCTTTTGCTGGCATCCTATATGGTCTCTTCGATATTGGCCCAGTGCCTGGCAAAAGCTCAATCAAAAACTCAATGTCTCTATCCGGTGGCATGCCTGGCAACTCTTTGGGAAATACATCAGGAAAATCCTTTACCACTGGTACTTCCTCCTGCACAACTCCTGTTAGGCAATTTACTTGTGTCCTCTTTGGTACATGCCGGAATACATACTTGATCCTACTCCCTTCTGGTGTGGTAAGCAAAATTGACTTACTAGCACTCTCAATATTCCCTTCATACTTTGATAACCAATCCATGCCTAATATCACATCCAATCCTTGAGATTCCAATACTATTAGGTCTGAGGGAAAAACATAGTTACCAATCCGTAATGGTAACCGATCACACCATAGTCTAGCCACATATTCTGCTCCTGGCGAGGTTACTAACATGGGTGACCTAAGGGCTTGGGTTGGTAGGTTATACTTATCCACAAATCCCCTTGATATGTATGAATGCGATGCACCAGTATCAAAAAGAACGAGTGCAGTAAATGACTTAACCAAAAACTTACCTATTACTGCAACGGGCTGAGCTTCAACCTCCTCCACGATAACGTGGTTCACCTGTCCCCTGTTGAGAGGGTTCGGCTTCTTTCCGGAACTTCCATTGTCGTTTTGTCCTTCAGGACATTCACTTGCATAATGTCTTGGTTTCGAACATTTATAACAAGTGACGTGGCTCAAGTCCTTCTTGGCTGGGGTTGATGGGGTGTTGCGGTTCTGTCCATTACTTCCTCCATTCCCATTACCACTCTTGGTGCCATTGTGATTGTGCGAGCTACCTACTCCATGGGTATGCTAAAAATGTCCTCCTAGCCTAGGGGTAAAATGAGGTTTCTGCTGAGCTCCTGAATTATACTTTCCTTGTCCATACTTCCTCTTGCGGTTCTCAATCTGCTGCTGCTTCCCTTCAATCATAAGAGCACGATCTACCAACTCCTGGTAGTTGTTGAAGGTGGCTACCATCAACTGCATACTCAACTCATCATTCAGTCCTTCCAGGAATTTCTCCTGCTTAGCTGCATCTGTAGCAACGTCATCTGGGGCATAACGTGCTAGCTTACTAAACTCCTCCACATACTGGCCAACTGTCCGTCCTCCTTGGCGCAAGTTACGAAACTCACGCTTTTTCATGGCCATTGCTCCTGCTGAAACATGGGCAGTACGAAAAGCCTGCTGAAACTGGTCCCATGTGACAGTGTCGACTGGGAAGGTGGCTGTGAAATTTTCCCACCAAGATGCTGCGGGTCCTTGTAACTGATGTGCAGCAAACTTAACCTTCTCCACATCTGTGCATCCTGCTGTGGTCAACTCCCTAGCTATCTTGCGGAGCCAATCATCTGCTACTATCGGCACGGTGCTACTGGAAAACACCGGTGGATTTAGCCTAAGAAAACGGGCTAAGTGGTCAACAGGTGGTGGTGGTGGATTGTTGTTGTTGTTCCCTTGGTTCTGATTCTGAACTAGCAACTGCATCAAGGTGTTCTGCTGCTGGATCAACTGGGTGAGCTCCGGCGGAAAGGCAAATCCGGGGTCACGTCTCGGAGGCATCTGAGGGTTTAGAAAAGATGAGATATAAGAATAGAGGGGGTCTAAAGATAAAACACTACCCATATGCACATGAGGCAAAAACACACAATTCACTTCAATCAATCAAACAAAGGCATACAATCGATCTAACTATCGCAAAAGTGCTCGGACTACTATATTTACATGGTGGACTACTACTACTGATGAGGTGGTCTACTAGAAATATTCTACGGTTGTAGACTCCATGATATCAGCTCCTGCTTCATCCACATAGTCATCATTGCTACTATCTTGCTCCGAGTCGGTGCCGTCAATGGTGATGTAGTCCTCCGGGCTAATCTCCTTGGGTTCTTCGTCTTCATCTATTGGTGTCAGGCCTCCCATAAATATTCCAATCTTCTTGATCAGATCGTCATTCTTCTCCACCAATACTTCAATTTCTTCTTCATAATCTTCGCGTGTAGCCTTGAGTTCTTCCTCCAGTTCCTTGATTCTAGTCTTAGCCTTCTTCAGATCTATCATGTCGGCGCACATCTGATTCTCCTGTCGTCGAATGTGCTGATTTAACTCCTGAATAAAAGCTGCAATTGATCTATCCTTCCTGGTGCTGATCATCTCCCAGTGTTCATCGCGGCGCCCACAAATCTGGTAGATAGTATCCTTGAGATCCTTGCGGTAGACTTCTCCAATGCGTCCCATGGCGATGTGAGCTGCCATACTCTTTCCTAGACTCCAAGTTGGTGCATCAAAAGAGAACTCTATGGGCTCAGTGACTGGCATGAACGTCCTTCCTGGAACTTGAATTTGTATCATCCAGCGCTCTTCTTCAGGTAAAGTGGCGGTGTAGGTTCCCGTGAAGCTTGGTATTCCTATGTTCAGGTATCTAGTGACTTCCTTCAAGTGGCGTCCAAAGGGTGTATCTTCATCCGGTTGGGTGAACTTGTTCCTTGCATCCACCATCCTAAAGAGTAGAAAAGATGAGAAGTCAGAAGAGAAGAGAGTGAGTATTTTATTTTCTTGTTACGATGATTTTCCACTTCACTCTAAAAATCTTTCAACTTTTCAAAAGTTTCAGACATATGTTTCATTAAGTAGATATACCCATATCTGCTCAAATCATCTGTGAAGGTCAGAAAATAACGATACCCGCCGCGAGCCTTAACTCTGTAGCGACCAGACCTCAAACAGTCTGATCTCTGTGCTCCGGTGTCATCCCTGGATCAGTAATGCTGACACCACACACTACTCGGAGGATTTATAACAGAGTAGCAACCACACACTTATTACATCGAGTGTCTCAAAAGAGAACTTATTGCAATAAATATGGCTTAAGGCCATCTAGTGACGATAACAGCGGAAGGCTTGGAAGATAAGTGAGTCCATCAACTCCAACGGCATCACTGAGTATAGAACCACGACCTAAAAACTCCTTAATCGTCGTCTGAAAAGTCTGCAACATTAACGTTGCAGCCCGAAAACGGGTCAGCACATGGAATATGCTGGCAAGGTAACACATAGAGAATAATGGAATGCAACAGCTATACTATGTGCTAGGCTCATCAAGTTTAACCCGAGTATTCTACATGTGCAAAACTGGCTTGCACCCGTTGTATGTGAACGTAGAGCTTATCACACCCGATCATCACATGGTGTCTTGGAACGACGAACTGTAGCAACGGTGCATACTCAGGGAGATCACTTATACCTTGAAATTTAGTGAGGGGTCATCTTATAATGCTACCGCCGTACTAAGCAAAATAAGATGCATAAAAGATAAACATCACATGCAATCAAAATATGTGACATGATATGGCCATCATCATCTTGTGCCTTTGATCTCCATCTTCAAAGCACAATCATGATCTCCATCGTCACTGGCTTGACACCTTGATCTCCATCATAGCGTTGTTGTCGTCTCGCCAACTATTGCTTCTATGACTATCGCTACCGCTTACTGATAAAGTAAAGCAATTACATGGCGATTTAATTTCATACAATAAAGCGACAACCATAAGGCTCCTGCCAGTTGCCGATAACTTTTACAAAACATTATCAGCTCATACAACAATTTATATCTCATCACGTCTTGACCATATCACATCACAACATGCCCTGCAAAAACAAGTTAGGCATCCTCTACTTTGTTGTTGCAAGTTTTACGTGGCTGCTGCTACCTCTTGAGCACTGCGTTGGTTTTCCCTTGAATAGGAAAGGGTGATGCAGTAAAGTAGCGTAAGTATTTCCCTCGGTTTTTGAGAACCAAGGTGTCAATCTAGTAGGAGATCACGCTCAAGTCCCACGCACCTACACAAACAAATAGGAACCTCACAACCAACGCGATAAAGGGGTTGTCAATCCCATCACGGTCACTTACGAGAGTGAGATCTGATAGATATGATAAGATAATATTTTTGTAATTTTTATGATAAAGATAAATAAAGATGCAAAGTAAAATAAACGGCAATAACTAAGTCTTGGAAGATTAATATGATAGAAGATAGACCTGCGGGCCATAGGTTTCACTAGTGGCTTCTCTCAAGAGCATAAGTATTACGGTGGGTAAACGAATTACTATCGAGCAATTGATAGAATTGAGCATAGTTATGAGAATATCTAGGTATGATCATATATATAGGAATCACATCCGAGACAAGTAGACCGAAATGATTCTACATCTACTACTATTACTCCAGACATCGACCGCTATCCAGCATGCATCTAGAGTATTAAGTTCATAAGAACAGAGTAATGCTTTAAGTAAGATGACATGATGTAGAGGGATAAACTCATGCAATATGATATAAACCCCATATTTTTATCCTCGATGGCAACAATACAATACGTGTCAGTTCCCTTTCTATCACTGGGATCGAGCACCGCAAGATTGAACCCAAAGCTAAGCACTTCTCCCATTGCAAGAAAGATTAATCTAGCAGGCCAAACCAAACTGATAATTAGAAGAGACTTGCAAAGATAAACCAATCATACATAAAAGAATTCAGAGGAGAATCAAATAATGTTTCTTAGATAATCTTGATCATAAACCCACAATTCATCGGATCTCGACAAACACACCGCAAAAGAAGATTACATCGAATAGATCTCCAAAAAGATCGAGGAGAACTTTGTATTGAGATCCAAAAAGAGAGAAGAAGCCATCTAGCTAATAACATGGACTCAAAGGTCTGAAGTAAACTACTCACACATCACCAGAGAGGCCATGGAGTTGATGTAGAGGCCCTCCGTGATCGATGCCCCCTCTAGCGGAGCTCCGGAAAAGGCCCCAAGATGGGATCTCTCGGGTACAGAAGGTTGCAGTGGTGGAATTAGCTTTTCGTGGTGCTCCTGGATGTTTGGGGGTACGTGGATATATATATATATATAGGAGGAAGAAGTACGTCGGTGGAGCAACAGAGGGCCCACAAGGGTGGAGGGTGCGCACAGGGGGTAGGCGCGCCGCCTGCCTCGTGGCTTCCTCCGTTGTTTCTTGACGCCCATTCCAAGTCTACTGGATCACGTTCGTTGAGAAAATCACGTTCCTAAAGGTTTCATTCCGTTTGGAATCCGTTTGATATTCCTTTTCATCGAAACCCTAAAATAGGCAAAAAACAGCAATTTGGGCTGGGCCTCCGATTAGCAGGTTAGTCCCAAAAATGATATAAAAGTGTAAAATAAAGCCCATTGACATCCAAAATAGATAATATAATAGCATGGAGCAATCAAAAATTATAGATACGTTGGAGACGTATCAAGCATCCCCAAGGTTAATTCCTGCTCATGCTTGAGTAGGTAAATGATAAAAGAAGAATTGTTGATGTGGAATGCTTTCTGACATATTTCTCAATGTAATTTTTTTTATTGTGGCATGAATGTTCAGATCCATAAGATTCAGGACAAAAGTTTAATATTGACATAAAAATAATAATACTTCAAGCATACTAACTAAGCAATTATGTCTTCTCAAAATAACATGGCCAAAGATAGTTATCCCTACAAAATCATATAGTGTGTCTATGCTCTATCTTCACCACACAAAATATTTAAATCATGCACAACCCCGATGACAAGCCAAGCACTTGTTTCATACTTCTGATGTTCTCAAACCTTTTCAATCTTCACGCAATATATGAGTGTGAGCCATGGATATAGCACTATATGGTGGAATAGAATGGTGGTTGTGGAGAAGACAAAAAGGAGAAGATAGTCTCACATCAATAGGCGTATCAACGGGCTATGGAGATGCCCATTAATAGATATCAATGTGAGTGAGTAGGGATTGCCATGCAACGGATGCACTAGAGCTATGAGTATATGAAATCTCAACAAAAGAAACTAAGTGGGTGTGCATCCAACTTTCTTGCTCATGAAGACCTAGGTCAATTTGAGTAAGCCCATCATTGGAATATACAAGCCAAGTTCTATAATGAAAAATTCCCACTAGTATATGAAAGTGATATCATAGGAGACTCTCTATCATGAAGATCATGGTGCTACTTTGAAGCACAAGTGTGGAAAAACGATAGTAACATTGTCCCTTCTCTCTTTTTCTCTCATTTTATTTTATTTTTTTCTTTGGGCCTTCTTTCTTTTTTTTTTCTTTTTTTGGCCTCTTTTCTCTTTTTTTTGTCCGGAGTCTCATCCCGACTTGTGGGGGCATCATAGTCTCCATCATCCTATCCTCAATGTGACAATGCTCTAATAATGATGATCATCACACTTTATTTACTTACAACTCAAAAATTACAACTCGATACTTAGAACAAGATATGACTCTGTGTGAATGCCTCCGGCGGTGTACCGGGATGTGCAATGATGCATGAGTGACATGTATGAAAATTATGAACGGTGGCTTTGCCACAAATACGATGTCAACTACATGATCATGCAAGCAAATATGGCAATGATGAAGCGTGTCATAATAACGGAACGATGGAAAGTTGCATGGCAATATATCTCGGAATGGATATGGAAATGCCATAATAGGTAGGTATGGTGGCTATTTTGAGGAAGGTATATGGTGGGTTTATGGTACTGACGAAAGTTGCGCGATACTAGAGAGGCTAGCAATGGTGGAAGGGTGAGTGTGCGTATAATCCATGGACTCAACATTAGTCATAAAGAACTCACATACTTATTGCAAAAATCTATTAGTTATCGAAACAAAGTATTACGCACATGCTCCTAGGGGGATAGATTTGTATGAAAAGACAATCGCTCGTCCCCGACCGCCACTCATAAAGAAGACAATCAATAAATAAATCATGCTCCGACTTCATCACATAACGGTTCACCATACGTGCATGCTACGGGAATCAAAAACTTTAACACAAGTATTTCTCAAATTCACAACTACTCAACTAGCATGACTCTAATATCACCATCTCCATATCTCAGAACAATTATCAAGTATCAAACTTCTCATAGTATTCAATGCACTTGTATGAAAGATTTTATTATTTCCATGTTGTTCTAAAGGACTCTCAAAATAATATAAGTGAAGCATGAGAGATCAATTATTTCTATAAAATAAAACCGCCACCGTGCTCTAAAAGATATAAGTGAAGCACTATAGCAAAAACTATATAGCTCAAAAGATATAAGTGAAGCACATAGAGTATTCTAATAAATTCCCAATCATGTGAGTCTCTCTCAAAAGGTGTGTACAGCCAGGATGATTGTGGTAAACTTAAAATCAAAGACTCAAATCATACAAGATGCTCCAAGCAAAACACATATCATGTGGTGAATAAAAATATAGCTCCAAGTAAAGTTACCGATAGACGAAGATGAAAGAGGGGATGCCTTCCGGGGCATCCCCAAGCTTAGGCTTTTTGGTTTCCTTGAATTTTACCTTGGGGTGCCATGGGCATCCCCAATCTTAGGATCTTGCCACTCCTTGTTCCATAATCTATCAAATCTTTACCCAAAACTTGAAAACTTCACAACACAAAACTTAAATAGAAAATCTCGTGAGCTCCGTCAGCGAAAGAAAATAGAACATCACTTCTAGGTACTGTAATGAACTCATTCTTGATTTATATTGGTGTTAAACCTAATTTATTCCAACTTCTCTATGGTTTATAAACTATTTTACCATCCATAGATTCATCAAAATAAGCAAACAACACATGAAAACAGAATCTGTCAAAAACAGAACAGTCTGTAGTAATCTGTAGCTAATGCAAACTTCTGGAACCCAAAAAAAATCAAAACTAAATCTCTGGACGTGAGTAATTTATCTATTAATCTTCTGCAAAAATAATTAACTAAATATCACTTTCCAAATAAAAATGGCAGCAATTCTCGTGAGCGCTAAAGTTTCTGTTTTTTACAGCAAAATCAAAAAGACTTTCCCCAAGTCTTCCCAACGGTTCTACTTGGCACAAACACTAATTAAACACAAAAAAACACAACCAAAACAAAGGCTAGATAAATTATTTATTGAATAACAACAAGGAAAAATATTGGTTTGTCTCCCAACAAGCGCTTTTCTTTAAAGCCTTACAGCTAGGCATAAGATTTTAACGATGCTCACATGAAAGACAAGAATGAAGCACAAAGAGAGAATCATAAAACACGTGACAAACACATATAGGTCTAACATACTTCCTATGCATAGGCATCTTATAGGAAAAAAATTATCAAGGCAAGCAAAAACTAGCATATGCAAGGAAGCGGAAAGAAACAATAGCAATCTCAACATAACGAGAGGTAATTTAGTAACATGAAAATTTCTACAACCATATTTTCCTCTCTCATAATAATTATATGTAGGATCGTAAGAAAATTCAACAATATAGCTATCACAAAACATATTCTTAACACGATCCACATGTATGCAAAGTTGACACTCTTCCAAAATAGTGGGATTAACATTAACTAAAGTCATGACATCTCCAAACCCACATTTATCAAAAACTTCATAAGATTGAACATTCTCCAAATATGTGGGATCCAAAGTGGAAACTCTTCCAAACCCACTTTCAATATTATTGCAAACATTATAATCAATCTCATATTCATCATGGGGCTTAAATAAATTTTCAAGATCATAAGAAGAATCACCCCAATCATGATCATTGCAACAAGTAGTGGACATAGCAAAGCTAGCATCCCCAAGCTTAGGGTTTTGCATATTATAAGCACAATTGAAATTAATAGAATTTATATTATCATCATTGCAATCATGCTTTTTATTCAAAGATCCATCGTGAATCACTTCATAAAGTACTTCATCGCAATTTTCAGATTCACGAATTTCAAGCAAAACTTCATAAAGATAGAAAAGCGAATAATTATGAGAATATCTAGGCATGATCATGTATATAGGCATCACATCCGTGACAAGTAGATCGAAACGATTCTGCATCTACTACTATTACTCCACACATCGACCGCTATCCAGCATGCATCTAGAGTATTAAGTTCATAAGAATAGAGTAACGCCTTAAGCAAGATGACATGATGTAGAGGGATAAACTCATGCAATATGATGTAAACCCCATCTTTTTATCCTCGATGGCAACAATACAATATGTGTCGTTTCCTTTCCTATCACTGGGATCGAGCACCGCAAGATTGGACCCAAAGCTAAGCACTTCTCACATTGCAAGAAAGATCAATCTAGTAGGACAAACCAAACTGATAATTGGAAGAGACTTGTGAAGATAAACCAATCATACATAAAAGAATTCAGAGGAGAATCAAATATTGTTCATAGATAATCTGGATCATAAACCCACAATTCATCATATCTCGACAAACACACCACAAAAGTAGATTACATCAAATAGATCTCCAAGAAGATCGAGGAGAACTTTGTATTGAGATCCAAAGAGAGAGAAGAAGCCATCTAGCTAATAACTATGGACCCGAAGGTCTAAAGTAAACTACTCACACATCACTGGAGAGGCCATGGAGTTGATGTAGAGGCCCTCCGTGATCGATGCCCCCTCCGGCGGAGCTCTAGAAAAGGCCCCAAGATGGGATCTCTTGGGTACAGAAGGTTGCGGCGGTGGAATTGGGTTTTCATGGTGCTCCTGGATGTTTGGGGGGTACGTGGATATATATAGGAGGAAGAAGTACGTTGGTGGAGCAACGGAGGGCCCATGAGGGTGGAGGGCGCGCCTAGGGGGGTAGGCACGCCCCCTGCCTCGTGGCTTCCTCTGTTGTTTCTTGACACCCACTCCAAGTCTCCTGGATCACGTTCGTTGAGAAGATCACGTTCCCGAAGGTTTCATTCCGTTTGGACTCCGTTTGATATTCCTTTTCTTCGAAACCCTAAAATAGGCAAAAAAAACAGCAATTTGGGCTTTGCCTTCGATTAGTAGGTTAGTCCCAAAAATGATATAAAAGTGTAAAATAAAGCCCATTGACATCCAAAATAGATAATATAATAGCATGGAGCAATCAAAAATTATAGATACGTTGGAGACGTATTAGCTACTATGGGCTTCTAGCAAGAACCGTTCTTACCTACGCATCAAAACCACAATGATTTTCATTTAATGTGCTGTTTTAGCCTTCAACAAGGACCGACCGTAGTCAAACTCGATTCAACTAAAGTTGGAGAAATAGACACCCGCCAGCCATCTGTGTGCAAAGCACGTCCGTACAACTGGTCTCATGAACGTGGTCACGTAATGTTAGTCCGGGCCGCTTCATCCAACAATACCGCCGAATCAAAGTAAGACGTTGTTGGTAAGCAGTATGACAATTATCACCCACAACCCTTTGTGTTCTACTCGTGCATATCATCTAGCATAAACCTGGCTCGGATGCCACTGTTGGGGAACATAGCATGCAATTTCAAAAAAAATCCTACAATCACACAAGATCTATCTAGGAGATGCATAGCAACGAGAAGGGGAGAGTGTGTCCACGTACCCTCGTAGACCAAAAGCGGAAGTGTTAAGTAAACGCAGTTTATGTAGTCGAATGTCTTCGCGATCCAACCGATCTTAGTACTGAACGTACGGCACCTCCATGTTCAGCACATGTTCAGCTCGATGACGTCCCTTGAACTCTTGATCGAGCAGAGGGTCGAGGGAGAGTTCCATTATCACGACGGCATGGTGACGGTGATGGTGATGTGATCCGCGCAAGGCTTCGCCTAAGCACTACGACACTATGACCGGAGGAGCAAACTATGGAGGAGGGCACCGCACACGGCTAAGAGAATAATTGATGTGCCTTTGGGGTGCCCCCCACCACCGTATATAAAGGAGGGGAGGAGGAGGTGGTCGGCCATGAGGGGGCGCGCCATGGTGGGGAGTCCTACTAGGACTCCACTCCTAGTAGGATTGGCACCCCCCCTTTCCTTTCTTCCACTGGAGGGAAAAGGAAGGAGAGGGAGAGGGAGAGGAAATGGGCAGCACCCCCTCCTCGTTGTTCTATTCGGACTCCTTAGGAGGGGGCGTGCGCCACCCCCCCTCCCCCCGCGGTCTTGCCTCTCTCTCCCATAGGCCCATGTAGGCCCAACACTTTCCCAGGGGGTTCCGGTAACCCCTCGGTACTCCGAAAAAATACCCGAATCACTCGGAACCATTCCGATGTCCGAATACTACCATCCAATATATGAATCTTTACCTCTCGACCATTTCGAGACTCCTCGTCATGTTTGTGATCTCATCCGGGACTCCGAACAAACTTCGGTCACCAAAACACATAACTCATAATACAAATCGTCATCACATGTTAAGTGTGCGGACCCTACGGGTTCGAGAACTATGTAGACATGACCGAGACACATCTCTGGTCAATAAACAATAGCGGAACCTGAATTCTCATATTGGTTCCTACATATTCTACGAAGATCTTTATTGATCAAACCACAATAACAGCATACATTATTCCCTTTGTCATCGTATGTTACTTGCCCGAGATTCGATCGTCGGCATCATCATACCTAGTTCAATCTCATTACTGTCAAGTCTCTTTACTCGTTCCATAATACATCATCCTGCAACTAACTCATTAGTCACATTGCTTGCAAGGCTTATAGTGATGTGCATTACCGAGAGTGCCCAGAGATACCTCTCCGATACTCGGAGTGACAAATCCTAATCTTGATCGATGCCAAGCCAACAAACACCTTTGGAGACACCTATAGAGCATCTTTATAATCACCCAGTTACGTTGTGACATTTGATAGCACACAAGGTGTTCCTCCAATATTCGGGAGTTGCATACTGATACGTCCATTTTGCATCATGCTTTCATATCGATATTTATCGCATTATGGACTGTTATTTCACTTTATGTCACAATACTTATGGCTATTATCTCTTATTTTACAAGGTTTACATAAAGAGGGAGAATGCCGCTAGCTGGAATTCTGGGCTGGAAAAGGAGCAAATATTACAGACCTATTCTGCGCAACTCCAAAAGTCCTGAAACTCCACGGAACGTCTTAAAACAAATAAAGAAAAATCCTCACCAAAGATGAAGGCCAGGGGGCCCACACCCTGCTTGCGAGAGTGGGGGGCGCCCCCCTAGGGCGCGCCCCCTACCTCGTGGGCCCCCTGGTGGCTCTCCGACGTCCATCTTCTCCTATATGAGGTCTTTCGATGAGAAAAAAAATAGGAAGGAACTTTTTAGGACGAGACTCCGCCGCCACGAGGCGGAACCTTGACGGATCCAATCTGGAGCTCCGGCAGAGCTGTTCTGCCAGGGAAACTTCCCTCCGGGAGGGGGAAATCATCACCATCGTCATCACCAACGCTCCTCTCATCGGGAGAGGGCAATCTCCATCAACATCTTCACCAGCACCATCTCATCTCCAAACCCTAGTTCATCTCTTGTATCCAATTCTTGTCTCAAAGTCCGGGATTGGTGCTAGTAGGTTGCTAGTAGTATTGATTACTCCTTGTAGTTGAGGCTAGTTGGTTTAATTGGTGGAAGATCATATGTTCAGATCCTATATGCATATTATTACCCCTCTGATTATGAACATGAATATGCTTTGTGAGTAATTATGTTCGTTCCTGAGGACAAGGGAGAAATCTTGCTATGAGTAGTCATGTGAATTTGGTATCCGTTTGATATTTTGATAAGATGTATGTTGTCTAGCCTCTAGTGGTGTTATGTGAACGTCGACTACACAACACTTCACCATTATTTGGGCCTAGAGGAAGGCATTGGGAAGTAATAAGTAGATGATGGGTTGCTAGAGTGACAGAAGCTTAAACCCTATTTTATGCGTTGCTTCGTAAGGGGCTGATTTGGATCCACATGTTTCATGCTATGGTTAGGTTTACCTTAATACTTTTGTTGTAGTCGCGGATGCTTGCAATAGAGGTTAATCATAAGTGGGATGCTTATTCATGTAAGAACAGCACCCAAGCACCGGTCCACCCACATATCAAATTATCAAAGTATCGAACGTGAATCATATGAACATGATGAAAACTAGCTTGACGATATTCCCATGTGTCCTCGGGAGCGCTTTTCCTATTATAAGAGTTTGTTCCGGCTTGTCCTTTGCTACAAAAGGATTGGGCCACCTTGCTGCACTTTATTTACTTTTGTTACTTGTTGCTCGTTACAATTTATCCTATCACAAAACTATCTGTTACCACTTATTTCAGTACTTGCAGAGAATACCTTGCTGAAAACCGCTTATCATTTCCTTCTGCTCCTCGTTGGGTTCGACACTCTTACTTATCGAAAGGACTACGATAGATCCCCTATACTTGTGGGTCATCAAGACTCTTTTCTGGCGCCGTTGCCGGGGAGTGTAGCGCCTTTGGTAGGTGGAATTTGGTAAGGAAAAATTTATATAGTGTGCTGAAATTTACTGTCACTTGTTACTATGGAAACTAATTCTCTGAGGGGCTTGTTCGGGGTATCTTCACTCCGACCAGTAGAGCAAAGAGTTGCTCCTCAACCTACTAAACCTATTGAAAATGAAATCCCTTATGAGTATCCTTCGGGTATGATAGAAAACTGCTAGCTAATCCTTTTACAGGAGATGGAACAAAGCATCCTGATGAGCACTTAATATATGTGGATGAAGTTTGTGGATTATTTAAGCTTGTAGGTATACCCGATGATGTTGCTAAGAAGAAGGTCTTCCCTTTATCTTTGAAGGGAGATGCATTGATATGGTATAGGCTATGTGATGATATGAGATCATGGGACTATAAAAGATTGAAGCTGGAATTTCATCAAAAGTATTACCCTATGCATCTTGTTCATCGTGATCGCAATTATATATATAATTTCTGGCCTCGCGAAGGAGAAAGCATCGCTCAAGCTTGGGGGAGGCTTAAATCAATGTTATATTCATGCCCCAATCATGAGCTCCCGAGAGAAATAATTATGCAAAGTTTTTATGCTCGGCTTTCTGAAAACAATCGCACCATGCTTGATACTTCTTGTGTTGGCTCTTTTATGATGAAGACTATTGAATTCAGATGGAATTTATTAGATAGAATTAAACACAACTCTGAAGATTGTGACCTCGGCGAAGGTAAGGAGTCAGGTATGACACCTAAGTTTGATTGTGTTAAATCTTTTATGGATACCGATATTTTCCGTAAGTTTAGCACTAAATATGGACTTAACTCTGAGATAGTAGCTTCTTTCTGTGAATCTTTTGCTACTTATGTTGATCTCCCTAAGGAGAAGTGGTTTAAATATCATCCTCCCATAGAAGTAAAAGTAGCTGCACCTATTAAAGTTGAAGTAAAGACTGTCACTTATAGTGATCCTATTATTCCTACTTCTTATATTGAGAAACCACCTTTCCCTGTTAGAATAAAGGATCATGCTAAAGCTTCAACTGTTGTTCGTAAAAGCAATATTAGAACTTATACACCTCCTGAGCAAGTTAAAGTAGAACCTAATATTTCTATTGTTAAAGATCTCTTGTCTGATAATATTGATGGGCATGTTATTCAGTTCGAAGGTGAAACTGCTAGAATTGCTAAACCTTGTGATAAAGATAAACATAGACCTATGGTAGGCGTGCCTGTTATTTCTGTTAAAATAGGAGATCATTGTTATCATGGCTTATGTGATATGGGTGCGAGTGCTAGTGTTATACCGCATACTTTATACGAAGAAATTAAGAATGAAATTGCACCTGTTGAGTTAGAAGATATTGATGTCACAATTAAACTTGCCAATAGAGATAATATTTCACCAATTGGAATTGTTAGAGATGTTGAAGTCTTGTGTGGGAAAACTAAATATCCTGCTGATTTTCTTGTTCTTACTTCTCCACAAGATAGCTTTTGTCCCATTATATTTGGTAGACCCTTCTTAAATACTGTTAATGCTACCATAGATTGCACAAAGAATGTTGTTACTGTTGGCTTGGATGATATGGTTCATGAGTTTAATTTCTCTAAATTTAGTAAACAACATCGCGAGGAAGAATTACCTAGTAAGGATGAAATTATTGGTCTTGCTTCTATTGCCGTACCTCCTAGTGATCCTTTAGAACACTATTTACTAGACCATGAAAATGATATGTTCATGAATGAAAGAAGGCAAATAGATGAAGTATTCTTTAAACAGGAACCTATTCTGCATCACAACTTGCATGTTGAAATCTTAGGGGATCCTCCTCCACCCAAGGGTGATCCCGTGTTTGAGCTTAAACCTTTGCCTGATAATCTTAAATATGCTTATCTTGATGAAAAGAAAATATATCCTATTATTATTAGTGCTAACCTTTCAGAGCATGAAGAAGAAAGATTATTGAAATCTCTGAGGAAGCATCGTGCTGCTATTGGATATACTCTTGATGATCGTAAGGGCATTAGTCCCACTCTATGTCAACATAAAATAAATTTGGAAGCAGATGCCAAACCAGTTCGTGATCCTCAACGACGTCTGAATCCTAAAATGAAAGAAGTGGTAAGAAAAGAAATACTAAAGCTTCTGGAGGCAGGTATAATCTATCCCGTTGCTGATAGTGAGTGGGTAAGTCATGTCCATTGTGTCCCTAAGAAGGGAGGTATTACTGTTGTTCCTAATGATAAAGATGAATTGATTCCACAAAGAATTATCACATGTTATAGGATGGTAATTGATTTTCGCAAATTAAATAAAGCTACTAAGAAAGATCATTACCCCTTACCTTTTATTGATCAAATGCTAGAAATATTATGCAAACATACACACTATTGCTTTCTAGATGGTTATTCTGGTTTCTCTCAAATACCTGTGTCGGCTAGAGATCAATCAAAGACTACTTTTACATGCCCTTTTGGTACTTTTGCTTATAGACGTATGCCTTTTGGTTTATGTAATGCACCTACTACCTTTCAAAGATGCATGATGGCTATATTCTCTGACTTTGGTGAAAAGATTTGTGAGGTTTTCATGGACGACTTTTCCGTCTATGGTTCCTCCTTTGATGATTGCTTGAGCAATTTTGATCGAGTTTTGCAGAGATGCAAAGAAACTAATCTTGTCTTGAATTGGGAAAAGTGCCACTTTATGGTTAATGAAGGTATTGTCTTGGGGCACGAAGTTCCTGAAAGAGGTATTGAAGTTGATAAAGCCAAGGTTGATGCTATTGAAAAGATGCCATGTCCCAAGGACATCAAAGGTATAAGAAGTTTCCTTGGTCATGCCGGATTTTAGAGGAGGTTCATTAAGGACTTCTCAAAAATTTCTCGGCCTCTGACTAATTTATTGCAAAAAGATATACCATTTGTCTTTGATGATGATTGTGTAGAAGCATTTGAAATACTTAAGAAAGCATTAGTCTCTGCACCTGTTGTTCAGCCACCTGATTGGAACCTACCCTTTGAAATTATGTGTGATGCTAGTGATTATGCTGTAGGTGTTGTTCTAGGGTAAAGAGTTGATAAGAAATTAAATGTTATTCATTATGCTAGTAAGACTCTAGACAATGCTCAAAGAAATTATGCTACTACTGAAAAAGAGCTTTTAGCAGTTGTATTTGGTTGTGATAAGTTCAGATCTTATATTGTTGATTCTAAAGTAACTATTCAAACTGATCATGCTGCTATTAAATATCTTATGGAAAAGAAAGATGCTAAAACTAGACTTATTAGATGGGTTCTCTTGCTACAAGAATTTGATTTTCATATTGTTGATAGAAAGGGAGCTGAGAACCCCGTTGCAGACAACTTGTCTAGGTTAGAAAATATTCTTGATGAGCCACTACCTATTAATGATAGCTTTCCTGATGAACAATTAAATGTTATAAGTACTTCTCGTAGTACTCCATGGTATGCTGATTATGCTAATTATATTGTTGCCAAGTTTATACCACCTAGCTTCACATACCAACAAAAGAAAAAAAATTCTTCTATGATTTGAGACATTACTTTTGGGATGACCCACATCTTTATAAAGAAGGAGTAGATGGTGTTATTACACGTTGTGTACCTGAGCATGAATAGGAACAGATCCTACGCAAGTGTGATTCTGAGTCTTATGGAGGACACCACGCTGGAGATAGAACTGCATGTAAGGTATTGCAATCTGGTTTTTATTGGCCTACTCTCTTCAAGGATGCCCGTAAGTTTGTCTTGTCTTGTGATGAATGTCAAATAATTGGTAATATTAGTAGACGTCATGAAATGCCTATGAATTATTCACTTGTATTGAACCGTTTGATGTTTGGGGCTTTGATTATATGGGACCTTTTCCTGCCTCTAATGGATACACACATATTTTAGTTGCTGTTGATTACGTTACTAAGTGGGTAGAAGCTATTCCAGCTAGTAGTGCTGATCATAACACTTCTATTAAAATGATTAAAGAAGTTATTTTCCCGAGGTTTGGAGTCCCTAGATATTTAATGACTGATGGTGGTTCACACTTTATTCATGGTGCTTTCCATAAAATGCTTGCTAAATATGATGTTAATCATAGAATTGCATCTCCTTATCACCCACAGTCTAGTGGTCAAGTAGAGTTGAGCAATAGAGAGCTCAAATTAATTTTGCAAAAGACTGTTAATAGGTCCAGAAAGAATTGGTCCAAGAAACTTGATGATGCATTATGGGCTTATAGAACTGCATAGAAAAATCCTATGGGTATGTCTCCATATAAAATGGTCTATGGAAAAGCATGTCACTTACCTCTCAAACTAGAACATAAGGCATATTGGGCTATTAAAGAGCTCAACTATGGTTTTAAACTTGCTGGTGAGAAGAGGTTATTTGATATTAGCTCACTTGATGAATGGAGAACCCAAGCTTATGAAAATGCCAAGTTGTTTAAAGAAAAAGTTAAAAGATGGCATGACAAAGGGATACAAAATCGTGAGTTTAATGTAGGTGATTATGTATTGCTATACAACTCTCGTTTAAGATTTTTTGTAGGAAAACTTCTCTCTAAATGGGAAGGCCCCTATGTTATCGAAGAGGTCTATCGTTCCGGTGCCATAAAAATGAACAACTTCGAGGGCACAAATCCGAAGGTGGTAAACGATCAAAGAATTAAACATTATATCTCAGGTAATCCCATAAATGTTGAAACCAATATTATTGAAACTGTAACCCCGGAGGAATACATAAGAGACACTTTCCAGAATGTGTTAGACTCCAAAAATGAATAGGTATGTGGTACGGTAAGTAAATCGACTCCAAAACAATTTTAAGGCAATATTTCTCCGTTTTGGAATATTTAAAAAAATAGAAAAATAAGTAGCAGACTGGGAAGGACACGAGGGCCCCACGAGGGTGGTGGGCGCGCCCTACCCCCCTGGGCGCGCCCCCTACCTCGTGTGCCTTCCGGACTCCATTTTCTTGCACGTTACGTGTTTTGGTTGGTAAAAATTCATTATATATTCTCCCGAAGGTTTTGACTCCCGAATCACGCAATTATCCTCTGTTTTCGTTTTGAGTTGTCCCGTTGCAGATTAAATCAACATGTCTTCCCAGGATTCGGAAGGAGAAAGCTATGTGGAGGATTACTTAGCAAATCCAAAGGTCTATGGAGATGTGGAACATGATGGATGGACCAGGAGGAAGAAGGACTATGAACCCAAAGGGAAGGAGGAGAAAAGCTCAGATGAAGATGAAGCACCATTACCTCAACCTAGGGACATGCACGTGGAGTTCAAAAAGTCAAGTCTCCCTGATAGGGTAAAGAAACCCAAGTTTGAGTTTATCCCTTTTCGTCTCTTGCAGGAATATAAGCAGGACCTATGTAAAAATATATTAACCCTGGAGTGGGAGATTGATGATCTGAGGGATCAAAATGCCGTCCTCAAGCGCAAATTAAGGGAGAAGCCTAAGCCATTAGCTAAGCCAACATCACCACCACCTTCTTCACCGACAAAGGAGACATAATCACTTGGGTATGGGCACTCCCCTTGGCAACTGCCAAGCTTGGGGGAGGTGCCCCGGTATCGTATCACAATCACAATTCCTACCTTTACCATTTTTCTTAGTTTGATCCTATTAGTAGTATCTTGATCTAGTAGAATAAAGTTTATGGCATGATCTAGTTTTGAGTTTTGCTTTATGATCTCCCTTTGTAATCGAGTCCGTGAGTTATATATAATAAAGATTAGTGTTGAGTCAAGGGCTTGATTATTTTGCCATGATCTTGGGTGAATAAAAGAAAAGAAGAAAAGAAATAAAAAGTCCATATTGATCTTATTGAGAGTAATGACTTCACATAGAAAGAGTATAATGATTAAAAGTTGTTGGGAGTTGGCAGACATAGCTTTGGTCATTGTTGCAATTAATAGGAAGTAATAAGGAAAGAGAGGTTTTCACATATAGATATATTATCATTGACATCTTTTATGATTGGGAGCACTCATTAAAATATGACATGCCAAAGAGTTGATGTTGGACAAGGAAGACAACGTAATGAGTTATGTATTTCTTATATTTGAGATAAACTATGTTGTCATGGATCCTCTAACTTGTTGAGCTTGCCTTTCCCCCTCATTCTAGCCAAATTCTCAGCACCAAGTAGAAATACTACTTGTGCTTCCAAATGCCCTTAAACCAGTTTTGCCATGAGAGTCCACCATATCTACCTATGGATTGAGTAAGATCCTTCAAGTAAGTTGTCATCGGTGCAAAGCAATAAAAATTGCTCTAAATATGTATGATTGATTAGTGTGGGAGAAATAAGCTTTATACGATCTTGTGATGTGGAACTAATAAAAGTGACAGACTGCATAATAAAGGTTCATATCACAAGCGGCAATATAAAGTGACGTTCTTTCACATTGTGATTTTATACATCCAACCATAAAAGCGCATGGCAACCTCTGCTTCCCTCTTCAAAGGGCCTATCCTTTATTATTATCTTCTACCTTATGGAAGGGTCATGGTGATCTTCACCTTTTCTTTTTCATTTTATCCTTTGGCAAGCTCAGCATGTTGGAAAGAACATGATATATATATATATATATATCTAATTGGATGTAGGGGAGTATGAACCATTATTGTTGACATTACCCTTGAGGTAAAAGGTTGTGGGGCAAAACTATAAGCCCATATCTTTCTTTCTGTCCGATTAAAACTCCGTAACCACAAGTATCGCGTGAGTGTTAGAAATTATGGAGGACTAAATGATAGTTGAGTATGTGGACTTGCTTTTTAGCTCTGACATAGACTCTTTCCGATGTTATGATAAATTGCAATTGTTTCAATGACTGAGATTATAGTTTGTCGGAGCCCAATAAGGTTTATGATTTATACTTTTGCATAGTGAATAGATCATCACTTGAACATAAGTAATCATATGACAAAATCTATATATGTTGCTATTATGAGAATAATCATGATGCCTTCATGTCTGTATTTTATTTTTATCGACGCCTCTACCTCTAAACATGAGGACATATTTATTGTTATCGGCTTTTCGCTTAAGGACAAGCGAGGTCTAAGCTTGGGGGAGTTGATACGTCCATTTTGCATCATGCTTTTATATCGATATTTATCGCATTATGGACTGTTATTTCACTTTATGTCACAATACTTATGGCTATTCTCTTTTATTTTACAAGGTTTACAAAAAGAGGGAGAATGCCGGCAGCTGGAATTCTGGGTTGGAAAAGGAGCAAATATTAGAGACCTATTCTGCGCAACTCCAAAAGTCCTAAAACTCCACAGAATTTCTTAAAACAAATAAAGAAAAATCCTCGCCAAAGATGAAGGCCAGGGGGCCCACACCCTGCTCACGAGGGTGGGGGGCGCCCCCCCCTAGGGTGCGCCCCCTACCTCGTGGGCCCCCTGGTGGCTCTCCGACGTCCATCTTCTCCTATATGAGGTCTTTCGATGAGAAAAAAAATAGGAAGGAACTTTTCGGGACGAGACTCCGCCGCCACGAGGCGGAACCTTGGCGGATCCAATCTAGAGCTCCAGCAGAGCTGTTCTGCCGGGAAAACTTCCCTCCGGCAGGGGGAAATCATCACCATCGTCATCACCAACGCTCCTCTTATCGGGAGAGGGCAATCTCCATCAACATCTTCACCAGAACCTTCTCATCTCCAAACCCTAGTTCATCTCTTGTATCCAATTCTTGTATCAAAGCCCGGGATTGGTGCTAGTAGGTTGCTAGTAGTGTTGATTACTCCTTGTAGTTGATGCTAGTTGATTTAATTGGTGGAAGATCATATGTTCAGATACTATATGCATATTATTAACCCTCTGATTATGAACATGAATATGCTTTGTGAGTAATTACGTTGGTTCTTGAGGACAAGGGAGAAGTCTTGCTATGAGTAGTCATGTGAATTTGGTATTCGTTTGATATTTTGATAAGATGTATGTTGTCTAGCCTCTAATGGTGTTATGTGAATGTTGACTACATAACACTTCACCATTATTTGGGCCTAGAGGAAGGCATTGGGAAGTAATAAGTAGATGATGGGTTGCTAGAGTGACAGAACCTTAAACCCTAGTTTATGCGTTGCTTCGTAAGGGGCTGATTTGGATCCACATGTTTCATGCTATGGTTAGGTTTAACTTAATACTTTTGTTGTAGTTGCGGATGCTTGCAATAGAGGTTAATCATAAGTGGGATGCTTTTTCAAGTAAGAACAGCACCCAAGCATCGGTCCACCCACATATAAAATTATCAAAGTATCGAACGCGAATCATATGAACGTGATGAAAACTAGCTTGACGATATTCCCATGTGTCCTCGAGAGCGCTTTTCCTATTATAAGAGTTTGTTCCAGCTTGTCCTTTGCTACAAAAGGATTGGGCCACCTTGCTGCACTTTATTTACTTTTGTTACTTGTTGCTCGTTACAATTTATCCTATCACAAAACTATCTGTTACCACTTATTTCAGTACTTGCAGAGAATACCTTGCTGAAAACCGCTTATCATTTCCTTCTGCTCCTTGTTGGGTTCGACACTCTTACTAATCGAAAGGACTACGATAGATCCCCTATACTTGTGGGTCATCACATAATCTCATAGTCAGAGGAATATTTATAAGTCATGAAGAAAGCAATAGCAATAAAACTTAACGATCATTATGCTAAGCTAACGGATGGGTCTTTTCCATCACATCATTCTCTAATGATGTGATCTCATTCATCAAATGACAACACATGTCTATGGTCAGGAAACTTAACCATCTTTGATTAACGAGCTAGTCAAGTAGAGGCATAGTAGGGACACTTTGTTTTGTCTATGTATTCACACATGTACTAAGTTTCCGATTAATAAAACTATAGAATGAATAATAAACATTTATCATGATATAAGGAAATATAAATAACAACATTCGCTTTGCGTCTAGGGCATATTTCCTTCAAAACCTATGGCCCTCGGGTCTATTTTCCATCATATAAGTTTCTGATCTACAATATTAGTTTCCGATCTACTCTTTCTACAATCTTTTACTTTCCGATCTATAAACCAAAAATACCAAAAATATTTAATTATCATTTCTCTATCTCTATGAGATATCACTGTTGCGAGTAACCATGAAGGGATTGACAGACCATTTATCACATTGGGTGCAAGTTGTTTGATTGTTTGTGCAGGCATTCAGTGACTTGTGCGTTGTCTCCTATTGGATTGATACCTTGGTTCTCGAACTGAGGGAAATACTTATCTCTACTTTGATGCATCACCCTTTCCTCTTCAAGGGAAAAACCAACGCAAGCTCAAGAAGCAGCAGGAAGAATTTCTGGCGCTGTTGCATGTTGAGGTAGCAGGAAGAAGCAGCAGGATACATTGAAAATCTCTTTTATGTAGTTCGTTGGTGAGATAACCTCGACGCCACCCAGTACTGGGGCGGGAGTTCGGGAGTATCGCCATAACTTGTATAACGGATGCTTTTCGAAGGTTGAGGTAGATGGTTTCTGAAGTTTTCTTGGTTACGTGTTGAAGGATGGATACAGTTGGATGTAGGATTCGCTAGATTTGGGTGAGATATTATGCTTCCCCTGTATCCCCAACACCTGATTGCATAACCGGAAAGGTTCGGGAGTTTCATAGGTGGGAATTCTTGTAGCTCTAGTTCTTCTTCCATGGATATTTGGTTTGAGATTGGGATTTCTTACCGAGTATTCGTTCTTGATCCATACCTTGTTGATTTGTTTCTCTATATGAATTCTAAGTGGCTTCTCAAATTATGGATATGTGACCATTTCAAGAGGAATGCATTCGTTCATTTTGTTCGGATGTAAAGACTTTATGTTGCAACTTTCTTTCCGTTGGATTCAGCTTCATTTTATCTGTCAATGTGCTAACGGTGGTCAACCTCCTCAGGATGGCTCCCGCTAAGAGCACCAATCAGAATCAGAATCAAGATCCTCCTCCACCTCCTCCTCCTCCGGAGGCATGGCAAGCTGTGATGGCCGCAACCAATGCAAACACATAGTTGATCATGCAAATTCTTCAAGAGCGCAATCAAGCGAACCAAGGCAACCAAGGCAACAATCAGAATCACTTTGCTACACTCAACCAGTTCCTTGCTAACGGGCCAAAGACTTTCAGCAATTGTGTTGAGGCAACTGATGCTGACGATTGGCTCGTGGATCTGTGCAAGCATTTCAAGTGCAGTAACATTAGGCCTGAGGACTTTGTCAAGTTCGCATCCTTCCAACTCAAAGATCAAGCTGTAGAATGGTTCCAGCAGTACAAGGACTCCGGAGGTGGACGTGTTATTACCTGGGATGAATTCCGTCAAGACTTCAAAGCTCATCATATTCCTCAGAGCATGGTTGAAAGCAAGCGTGAGGAATTCCGCAACCTGAAGCAAGACTCTTTGTCTGTCTATGACTACAACAAGTTGTTTCAGAAGCTCGCCCGCTTTGCTAAGCAGGACGTCCCTGACGAGAAGAGCATGATTTACCAGTTCAGGGGTGGTCTCAGAGAAGAAATCCAGCTAGCTCTTGTTCTCTTTGAGCCCTTGAGGTATGATGAGTTCTACAACATGGCATTGAAGCAAGAGGCCGCTCAACTAAGGTGTGATGCTTCCAAGAAGCGAGTCAGAGATGCTACTCCTTCTTCCTCTACTCAAGTGGCCAAGCAGCAGAAGTATTGGCTTCCTCCTCCTCCGTTCCGTCAGTCGTATCAGAAGAGCAAAGGTGGTAGTGGATCTTCCCACCCACCCAACCCTGGCTTTCAGAACAAGACTTCGTCTCAAGCTCCAAGATCAAGTGCTCCGTATCACCATCCGCTTTCAGAGGTCACGTGCAACAAGTGCCAACAGAAGGGTCACTATGCCAACAAATGCTTCAATCAGAGGCGTCTTCCTCCTCCTCCTGTGAGATCGGCAAGTACAGCTATGGTCAAGCATAACACCAAGTCCGCCAAGGTCAACTTGCTGAATGCAGCTCAGGCAGAGGACTCGTCAGATGTCATCATGGGTAACCTTCCTGTTAACAACATTCCTGCTAAAGTTCTTTTTGACACTGGTGCATCGCATTGTTACATCTCGAGACCATTTGTTTCTAAGCATGAGTTGCCTTTACAAGATTTGCCTAGACAGTTATCTGTTGTTTCTCCGGGTAAATTCATGAATGCAAGCGCTATGGCCCCGGATGTTACTATCACGTTGGGCAATTACAAGTTTCTCTCTTCTCCGGTGGTTCTTGGTAACTCAGATATTGATCTTATTCTCGTAATGGATTGGCTTTCTAAGCACAAGGCGCATCTTGATTGTGCAGCCAGGCAGATCCAATTGACTCATTCGTTTGAAGATGTAATTGTCTTTGACGCTCGTGATGGTACCATCCGTCTGTTTTCTCTCAATGAGAAGGGTGAACTGGATGCTATCTCGCAAATTCCAGTCGTTTGCGAATATCAAGACGTCTTTCCAGAAGAGCTTCCAGGAATGCCTCCGCACCGGCCAGTTGAATTCGTTATTGATCTTGAGCCTGGCAAGGAACCAGTGTGCAAGCGTCCTTACAAGCTCGGACCTGAAGAGTTGAAGGAGCTGAAGAAGCAACTCGATATTCAAGAGAGAATGGGCCTCATCCGACCTAGTTCGTCTCCGTGGGGTTGTGATGTTCTTTTTGTGAAGAAGAAGGATGGAACGGACCGACTTTGTGTTGATTACCATCCATTGAACAAGAATACCATCAAGAACAAGTATCCACTTCCCAACATTAAAGAGCTGTTCGAACAACTCAAAGGTGACCAAGTATTCTCCAAGCTTGATCTCCGTATGGGTTATCATCAGATTCGAATCCGCGAGCAAGATATCCCCAAGACGGCTTTCAGGACAAGCTATGGGTCATATGAATACACTGTCATGTCTTTTGGCCTTGTCAACGCTCCTCCAACGTTCTCTCGCATGATGAACTTCATCTTCAACGCCTACACCAATGACTTCGTTTTGGTCTATCTCGACGACATTCTGGTCTTTTCGAAGAACAAGGAAGATCATGCCAAGCACTTGCGTTTGGTACTCGATAAGCTGAGGGAACATCAGTTCTACGCCAAGTTCTCCAAGTGCGAATTTTGGCTCGATAAGGTTCTTTATCTTGGTCATATCATCTCTGCCAAGGGCATTGCGGTGAATCCTGAGAAGGTGTCTGCAATTGTGAATTGGGAACCTCCTTAGAACGTGAAGCAACTCCGTAGCTTCCTTGGTCTCGCAAGCTACTGTCGAAGATTCGTTGAAAACTTTTCTAAGATCGCGAAGCCTCTCTCAAATCTTCTCTAGAAGCACGTCAAGTACGTTTGGTCTCCGGAGTGTGACATTGCTTTCAACACTTTGAAAGAGAATTGGTCACTGCTCCAGTTCTGACTCCGCCTGATGAATCCAAGCCGTACGAGGTCTTTTGTGATGCCTCTCTCCTAGGTCTTGGCGCAGTGTTGATGCAAGAGAAGAAAGTTGTTGCTTATACCTCTCGCCAGCTGAATCCCAATGAGAAGAACTACCCCACTCATGATCTTGAGTTGGCGGCAGTTGTGCATGCTCTTTTGACTTGGAGACATCTCTTATTGGGAAGAAAAGTGGACATCTTCACTGACCACAAGAGTCTCAAGTACATCTTCACTCAGCCTAATCTCAACCTCAGGCAGACTCGATGGGTCAAAATGATTCAATAGTATAATCCGAGTATCGAGTATACTACAGGCAAGGCCAATGTGATTGCTGACGCATTGAGCAGGAAGGCTTACTGCAATAGTCTTATTCTCAAGCCTTATCAACCCGAGCTTTGTGAAGCTTTCCGCAAACTTAATCTGCAAGTTGTTCCTCAAGGTTTCCTCGCCAACCTTCAAGTCTCTCCTACCTTGGAAGACCAGATTCGCCAAGCCCAGCTTCTTGATGCTATGGTGAAAAAGGTGAAGATTTGGATTGCCAAGAGTCAACCCAAGTACAAGTGCTACCGCCTTGATGATAAGGATACTCTCTTCTTCGAGAAACGTATTGTTGTGCCCAAAGGTGATCTTCGTAAGGTTATCATGAACGAGGCTCACAATTCTCTCCTCTCCATCCACCCTGGGAGCACGAAGATGTATCAGGACCTCAAGCAAGCTTATTGGTGGACTCGAATGAAGCGCGAGATTGCTCAGTTTGTGAATGAGTGTGATGTCTGCAGAAGAGTGAAGTCAGAACACCAAAGGCCAGCTGGTCTCCTCCAACCTCTTGCCATTCCAGAATGGAAGTTCGATCACATTGAGATGGACTTCGTAACTGGGTTTCCAAAGTCCAAACGTGGCAATGATGATATATTCGTTGTTATCGACAAACTCACTAAAGTGGCTCACTTTCTGACTATCAAAGAGTTAGTCACTGCAGCTCAATTGGCGGAACTCTATACCTCTCGGATTGTCTCTCTGTATGGTATTCAACAAGTGATCTCTTCAGACCGTGGCAGCATCTTTACCTCCAACTTTTGGGATTCTTTTCAGAAGGCCATGGGCACCAACATCCACTTCAGTACAACTTTCCATCCTCAAACTAGCGGTCAAGTCGAGCGTGTCAACCAGATTCTTGAAGATATGCTCAGGGCGTGTGTGATCTCCTTCGGCATGAAGTGGGAGGGTTGTCTTCCATATGCTGAATTCTCCTACAACAACAGTTTTCAAGCACATTCCGGCAAGGCCCCATTTGAAATCCTATATGGCAGGAAGTGCCGTACCCCTCTCAACTGGTCCGAAACCGGTGAACGTCAGCTTCTCGGAAATGACTTAATCACAGAGGCAGAGGAAATGTGCAAAGTCATTCGAGATAACCTCAAAGCAGCCCAATCCCGCCAGAAGAGCTACTATGACAGTAAGCACCGTGATTTGGCTTTCGAGATCAGAGATCATGTTTACCTCCGCGTCTCCCCTATGAAAGGTACTCGTTGCTTCGGTATCAAAGGGAAGCTTGCCCCTAGATACGTGGGACCTTTCAAGATCGTCAGCAAGAGAGGCGATCTCGCCTATCAACTCGAGCTTCCTTCAAACTTTGCAAATGTTCATGACATGTTCCATGTCTCTCAGCTTCGAAAGTGCTTCAAGACTCCTGACCGCACCATCAACTTCGAGGACATTGAGCTCCAAGAAGATCTCTCTTATCGTGAGCACCCCGTGGCTATTCTTGAAGAGACTGAACGCAAGACTCGCAACAAGTCAATCAAATTCCTCAAAGTCAAGTGGTCACACCATTCCGACCGTGAAGCTACCTGGGAACGCGAGGATCACCTCCGTTCTGAATACCCGGCGTTCTTTCAGTCCTAGATCTCGGGACGAGATCCTTTCGTAGTGGTGGAGTGTTGTAACACCCCGGATATGATTTACCCAATATGTACTCCAACTCTTGCCGTTTCCGGCGTTAAGTTATTTTATTTTATCGGGTTCGGGTTTTTGTCTTCGTGTGTTGTTATCATTGTCACGCATCTCATATCATGTCATCATGTGCATTGCATTTGCATACGTGTTCATCTCATGCATTCGAGCATTTTCCCCGTTGTCTGTTTTGCATTCCGGCGCTTCGTTCTCCTCCGGCGGTCATTCCAACCTTTATTTTGTGTGTGGGGATTAAACATTTCCGGATTGGACTGAGACTTGCCAAGCGGCCTTGGTTTACTACCGGTAGACCGCCTGTCAAGTTTCGTACCATTTGGACTTCGTTTGATGCTCCAACGGTTAACCGAGGGACCGAAAAGGCCTCGTGTGTGTTGCAGCCCAACACCCCTCCATTTTGGCCCAAAACCCACCAAATCCCTCTCCATCATCTAGAGCATTCGATCATGATCGCGTGGCCGAAAACCGCACCTCATTTGGACTCTCCTAGCTCCCTCTATGCCTATATATAGACCCCTCATTCCAAATCTCAGATCCCCTCCTCGAAACCCTAAAAAAACACCTCACGCCGGCCGGACACGTCCGTCCCCGGACGGGAAGCGTCCGCCGCCACCTCCGGCCAACCGGGGCGTGCCACGTGGCCCATCGCCGCCTTCCTCCGCCGCCGGCCCGGGAGGCCCGAGCCGGGCCCCCAAGGCCCATCGCAGCCACCGCCGCCATCTTCGCCCCACCTCCCTCTTCGCCCGACCCCGCCACCATCTCCGCCGACGCCGGCGACCGGAGCCGCGCCGGCTGCCTCGCACCTCGCCGGCCGGAGCAAGCTCCGCCGCGGCTGCTTCCTCCTGCCGGTGCCGACCACCGCCGCCACCATGCTGCCCGGAGTACGCCGCGCCACCACGCCTCGCCGTCCTCCCCATCCGGCTCCCTCTCCTTCCTCCTCACCGCCACGGCAAGTCCGGCCACCGCAGCTCCATTTTTGCCGGCGACCTCGAGCTGCTACAGTGCATCTACAGTGCCAGATTTGAGATCTAAAACTCGCGGTTGACTTTTTATCTCCGAAACCCTAATAATTTGCTATGTTCATCGTGCCGTAACTCCTCATCCGTAGCTCCGTTTTGGGCATATAGCATATCAAAGTGTTCGTCTCAGAGAGTACATCATTTCATCTCATTGCATAATTTTAATTTGAGTTCATCTTGATACCCGAAATGCTGTTAGAAGAATGCTATTTGAGATAATTGTCAGATCTGCTGCTCCAATTAGATATTTGTCATTTTTGCCATGATTATTGTGTGCATGTTATGCCCATGAGCTCTACATGTGTTTTGTTATATGTTTTGCCATCTATCCAGAGGTGCAACCCATGTATTTTTGTGATGTGTGTGGTGACTAGCACAAGCTTGCATAGTGGAGCATTTGTTAATGCTGATTTCAGGGACTTAGCATTTCCACTAAGTCCTTGAGCTGTTTATCTCAATATGCCATATGTTCATGTTGTTTCCTAGTGATCCGTGCCTCTTTTGAGGATGATCAGTAAGAATGTTTTGTTAATCTTGTAGTTCTCCATCCATCCATGTATTTGTTTGCATTTATGGAGCACCCTAGCTTGAGTAAAGCGAGCTCTACTTTTTCCATTTCGTGAATCTGGGCAGATTGTCTACTTGTTAGCGATTTTGCCGAGGATGTTTTAGTTGATCCGTGCATGCTATGTTATTGTTCTTGCCATGTCTAGCTTGAATTTTGTGTATTCTTAATGGTTGTATGCTTAGATTGTCATGACTTTCTCTGTAGTGAGTGCATCGAGCTCGTAAACATGCCTACTTGATATCTGTTTCAGCATGCTCCAGTTTTCACAAAGTCTGAGAACTCATGATGTTTTTTCCATGTTCACATGCTTGCAAATGTATTTTCTGAACCCATTTGGCTCAAGATCACTAAGGGACTTTTGTTAAGCTCTTTGAGTAGCTCCATGCCATGCTTTACTTTGCCATGTTCAGGTCCTGTAGCATATTGTTTTCATGCTCCAAAGAGTGCTATCTGATCTGAAATTCCAGACAAGTGTTAATTTCACCAAGTCTGAAATCTGTTTACCAAATGCATTTTTGCCATGCTTGTTTGAACCTGTTAATGGATGAATTGGCCGTAGCTCAGTGCTAGTCTTTTGTTAAGCATCATGAATGGATCCCTGCCATGTATTTTTATGCCATGTTCGGGTGTTGTAGCATGTTCATCTTGTTGCGTTTAGATGACTACTTGTTGTAAATCGCAGAACATGGTCATACTTGAATTGCTTGCCATTTCCAAACCGTAACTCCGATTCCGGCGTTCTTTATATAGTTTTCAAGCGATTTCATCTCATATTTCAAGTGGTACACTTGGATTTCCAAGTTGAGGCCAGGTTCATTCATTCCTTGTCAAATCTTGCATATGCATCCCGCATCGCATCCCGCATAGCATACCATTTTTGCATCATGTTGTTTGAGCTTGGCACGTGGTTGATTGTGTCCTTGTTGCTTGTTTGTCCTGTTTGGGTAGAGCCGGGAGACGAGTTCGCTAACGAGGAGCCCGTTGAGTTTGCTTTCGAGGATCCGGTCAACTCTGACAACTTTGCAGGCAAGATGATCATACCCTCGAAATCACTACTATCTTTGCTATGCTAGATGCTCGCTCTTTTTGCTATGCCTATACTACGATGCCTACCACTTGCTTTCAAGCCTCCCAAATTGTCATGTCAAACCTCTAACTCACCATGTCCGAGCAAACCATTGATTGGCTATGTTACCGCTTTGCTCAGCCCCTCGTATAGCGTTGCTAGTTGCAGGTGAAGATTGGAGACCATTCCTTGTTGGAACATTATTTACTTGTTGGGATATCATTATATTGCCATGTTATCTTAATGCATCTATATACTTGGTAAAGGGTGGATGGCTCGGCCTCTCGCCTAGTGTTTTGTTCCACTCTTGCCGCCCTAGTTTTCCGTCATATCGGTGTTATGTTCCCGGATTTTTGCGTTCCTTACGTGGTTGGGTTATAATGGGAACCCCTTGATAGTTCGTCTTGATTAAAGCTTTTCCAGCAATGCCCAACCTTGATTTTACCATTTGCCACCTAGCCTCTTTTTCCCTTGGGTTTCCGAAGCCCGAGGGTCATCTTATTTTAGCCCCCCCCCCCTCCGGGCCAGTGCTCCTCTGAGTGTTGGTCCCACCAAGCGATGTCCGGGGCTTACAGGGGAAACTCTGGGCTGGCCTACCCGACGTCTGGCTCATCTGAGTGTGACCTGAGAACGAGATATGTGCATCTCCTATCGGCATTTGTTGGCACATTCGGGCGATGTTGCTGGATTTGTTTTAACTTGTCGAAGTGTCTTGTAGAACCGAGATACCGAGTCTGATCGGAACGTCTCAAGAGGAGGTCTATTCCTTCGTTGACCGTGAGAGCTTGTCATGGGCTAAGTTGGGACTCCCCTGCAGGGATTTGAACTTTCAAAAGCCGTGCCCGCAGTTATGGACAGATGGGAATTTGTTAATGTCCGAATGTAGACAACTTGAACCTTAACTTATTTAAAATGAATCAACAGCGTGAGTTACCGTGATGGTCTCTATTCGGCGGAGTCCGGGAAGTGAACACGGTATTGGAGTAATGCTTGCGCAGGTTGTCCTTTAGTTACTCGTTCACGCTTTGCCTCCTCTTCCCGCTCTCTTTTGCGAACAGGATAGCCACCATATATGCTAGTCACTTGCTGCAGCTCCACATATTTTTACCTTGCCTTACCTATTAAGCTTAAATAGTCTTGATCGTGAGGGTGCGAGATTGCTGAGTCCCTGTGGCTCACAGATTACTTCCAAACCAGATGCAGGGCCTGATGACTCCATTCCAGATGACGCGCTTGAGCTCAAGTGGGAGTTCGACGAGGACTCACGCCGATACTACATGTCTTTCCCTGATGATCAGTAGTGGTGCCTAGTTGGGGTGATCGGGACCGTGTCACATGTTGGGTTATCTTTTATTTTGGCGCCGTAGTCGGGCCATGAGTGTTTGAATGTTGTAATTCTATTTATGTACTTGATTGACGTGGTGAGTGTAAGCCAACTATGTATCTCCCCTTTATTTTATATTACATGGGATGTTGTGAAGATTTCCTAACTTGCGACATTGCTTTCAATGCGGTTATGTCTCTAAGTTGTGCCTCGACACGTGGGAGCTATAGCCGCATCGAGGGCGTTATAAGTTGGTAATCAGAGCCTTCCCCGACCTTAGGAGCCCCATTGCTTGATCGTTTTTAGCAGCCGAGTTGTGTCTAGAAAAATGTTTTGAGTCATTTAGGAATTATATATCAGAGAGTTTAGGAATTCTTTTTACTTCCCAGTCTCCTCATCGCTCTCGTAAGGCATCCTGACGTAGAGTTTTGACTCTTCTCTTCTCAAATTTCACTAAAAAAAATTTAGGATCACGCGGGTATCTTGGAATCGTTCCGATGGTTTTGTGACGAGAACATTGTCTTGGTGCCTCCTGTCAGGGGTTTTGTGGCAGTGTCCCGGGGAGTTGAGCTCCGAGGTGTTGTCATCATAATTTTATCGTTGCAGTTCTGGAATACTTGAGTTTAGTATGCCGACATTGAAAATCTCTTTTATGTAGTTCGTTGGTGAGATAACCTCGACGCCACCCAGTACTGGGGCGGGAGTTCGGGAGTATCGCCATAACTTGTATAACGGATGCTTTTCGAAGGTTGAGGTAGATGGTTTCTGAAGTTTTCTTGGTTACGTGTTGAAGGATGGATACAGTTGGATGTAGGATTCGCTAGATTTGGGTGAGATATTATGCTTCCCCTGTATCCCCAACACCTGATTGCATAACCGGAAAGGTTCGGGAGTTTCATAGGTGGGAATTCTTGTAGCTCTAGTTCTTCTTCCATGGATATTTGGTTTGAGATTGGGATTTCTTACCGAGTATTCGTTCTTGATCCGTACCTTGTTGATTTGTTTCTCTATATGAATTCTAAGTGGCTTCTCAAATTATGGATATGTGACCATTTCAAGAGGAATGCATTCGTTCATTTTGTTCGGATGTAAAGACTTTATGTTGCAACTTTCTTTCCGTTGGATTCAGCTTCATTTTATCTGTCAATGTGCTAACGGTGGTCAACCTCCTCAGGATGGCTCCCGCTAAGAGCACCAATCAGAATCAGAATCAAGATCCTCCACCACCTCCTCCTCCTCCGGAGGCATGGCAAGCTGTGATGGCCGCGACCAATGCAAACACATAGTTGATCATGCAAATTCTTCAAGAGCGCAATCAAGCGAACCAAGGCAACCAAGGCAACAATCAGAATCACTTTGCTACACTCAACCAGTTCCTTGCTAACGGGCCAAAGACTTTCAGCAATTATGTTGAGGCAACTGATGCTGACGATTGGCTCGTGGATCTGTGCAAGCATTTCAAGTGCAGTAACATTAGGCCTGAGGACTTTGTCAAGTTCGCATCCTTCCAACTCAAAGATCAAGCTGTAGAATGGTTCCAGCAGTACAAGGACTCCAGAGGTGGACGTGTTATTACCTGGGATGAATTCCATCAAGACTTCAAAGCTCATCATATTCCTCAGAGCATGGTTGAAAGCAAGCGTGAGGAATTCCGCAACCTGAAGCAAGACTCTTTGTCTGTCTATGACTACAACAAGTTGTTTCAGAAGCTCGCCCGCTTTGCTAAGCAGGACGTCCCTGACGAGAAGAGCATGATTTACCAGTTCAGGGGTGGTCTCAGAGAAGAAATCCAGCTAGCTCTTGTTCTCTTTGAGCCCTTGAGGTATGATGAGTTCTACAACATGGCATTGAAGCAAGAGGCCGCTCAACTAAGGTGTGATGCTTCCAAGAAGCGAGTCAGAGATGCTACTCCTTATTCCTCTACTCAAGTGGCCAAGCAGCAGAAGTATTGGCTTCCTCCTCCTCCGTTCCGTCAGTCGTATCAGAAGAGCAAAGGTGGTAGTGGATCTTCCCACCCACCCAACCCTGGCTTTCAGAACAAGACTTCGTCTCAAGCTCCAAGATCAAGTGCTCCGTATCACCATCCGCTTTCAGAGGTCACGTGCAACAAGTGCCAACAGAAGGGTCACTATGCCAACAAATGCTTCAATCAGAGGCGTCTTCCTCCTCCTCCTGTGAGATCGGCAAGTACAGCTATGGTCAAGCATAACACCAAGTCCGCCAAGGTCAACCTGCTGAATGCAGCTCAGGCAGAGGACTCGTCAGATGTCATCATGGGTAACCTTCCTGTTAACAACATTCCTGCTAAAGTTCTTTTTGACACTGGTGCATCGCATTGTTACATCTCGAGACCATTTGTTTCTAAGCATGAGTTGCCTTTACAAGATTTGCCTAGACAGTTATCTGTTGTTTCTCCGGGTAAATTCATGAATGCAAGCGCTATGGCCCCGGATGTTACTATCACGTTGGGCAATTACAAGTTTCTCTCTTCTCCGGTGGTTCTTGGTAACTCAGATATTGATCTTATTCTCGTAATGGATTGGCTTTCTAAGCACAAGGCGCATCTTGATTGTGCAGCCAGGCAGATCCAATTGACTCATTCGTTTGAAGATGTAATTGTCTTTGACGCTCGTGATGGTACCATCCGTCTGTTTTCTCTCAATGAGAAGGGTGAACTGGATGCTATCTCGCAAATTCCAGTCGTTTGCGAATATCAAGACGTCTTTCCAGAAGAGCTTCCAGGAATGCCTCCGCACCGGCCAGTTGAATTCGTTATTGATCTTGAGCCTGGCACGGAACCAGTGTGCAAGCGTCCTTACAAGCTCGGACCTGAAGAGTTGAAGGAGCTGAAGAAGCAACTCGATATTCAAGAGAGAATGGGCCTCATCCGACCTAGTTTGTCTCCGTGGGGTTGTGATGTTCTTTTTGTGAAGAAGAAGGATGGAACGGACCGACTTTGTGTTGATTACCATCCATTGAACAAGAATACCATCAAGAACAAGTATCCACTTCCCAACATTAAAGAGCTGTTCGAACAACTCAAAGGTGACCAAGTATTCTCCAAGCTTGATCTCCGTATGGGTTATCATCAGATTCGAATCCGCGAGCAAGATATCCCCAAGACGGCTTTCAGGACAAGCTATGGGTCATATGAATACACTGTCATGTCTTTTGGCCTTGTCAACGCTCCTCCAACGTTCTCTCGCATGATGAACTTCATCTTCAACGCCTACACCAATGACTTCGTTTTGGTCTATCTCGACGACATTCTGGTCTTTTCGAAGAACAAGGAAGATCATGCCAAGCACTTGCGTTTGGTACTCGATAAGCTGAGGGAACATCAGTTCTACGCCAAGTTCTCCAAGTGCGAATTTTGGCTCGATAAGGTTCTTTATCTTGGTCATATCATCTCTGCCAAAGGCATTGCGGTGAATCCTGAGAAGGTGTCTGCAATTGTGAATTGGGAACCTCCTTAGAACGTGAAGCAACTCCGTAGCTTCCTCGGTCTCGCAAGCTACTCTCGAAGATTCGTTGAAAACTTTTCTAAGATCGCGAAGCCTCTCTCAAATCTTCTCTAGAAGCACGTCAAGTACGTTTGGTCTCCGGAGTGTGACATTGCTTTCAACACTTTGAAAGAGAATTGGTCACTGCTCCAGTTCTGACTCCGCCTGATGAATCCAAGCCGTACGAGGTCTTTTGTGATGCCTCTCTCCTAGGTCTTGGCGCAGTGTTGATGCAAGAGAAGAAAGTTGTTGCTTATACCTCTCGCCAGCTGAATCCCAATGAGAAGAACTACCCCACTCATGATCTTGAGTTGGCGGCAGTTGTGCATGCTCTTTTGACTTGGAGACATCTCTTATTGGGAAGAAAAGTGGACATCTTCACTGACCACAAGAGTCTCAAGTACATCTTCACTCAGCCTAATCTCAACCTCAGGCAGACTCGATGGGTCAAAATGATTCAATAGTATAATCCGAGTATCGAGTATACTACAGGCAAGGCCAATGTGATTGCTGACGCATTGAGCAGGAAGGCTTACTGCAATAGTCTTATTCTCAAGCCTTATCAACCCGAGCTTTGTGAAGCTTTCCGCAAACTTAATCTGCAAGTTGTTCCTCAAGGTTTCCTCGCCAACCTTCAAGTCTCTCCTACCTTGGAAGACCAGATTCGCCAAGCCCAGCTTCTTGATGCTATGGTGAAAAAGGTGAAGATTTGGATTGCCAAGAGTCAACCCAAGTACAAGTGCTACCGCCTTGATGATAAGGATACTCTCTTCTTCGAGAAACGTATTGTTGTGCCCAAAGGTGATCTTCGTAAGGTTATCATGAACGAGGCTCACAATTCTCTCCTCTCCATCCACCCTGGGAGCACGAAGATGTATCAGGACCTCAAGCAAGCTTATTGGTGGACTCGAATGAAGCGCGAGATTGCTCAGTTTGTGAATGAGTGTGATGTCTGCAGAAGAGTGAAAGCAGAACACCAAAGGCCAGCTGGTCTCCTCCAACCTCTTGCCATTCCAGAATGGAAGTTCGATCACATTGAGATGGACTTCGTAACTAGGTTTCCAAAGTCCAAACGTGGCAATGATGATATATTCGTTGTTATCGACAAACTCACTAAAGTGGCTCACTTTATGACTATCAAAGAGTTAGTCACTGCAGCTCAATTGGCGGAACTCTATACCTCTCGGATTGTCTCTCTGTATGGTATTCAACAAGTGATCTCTTCAGACCGTGGCAGCATCTTTACCTCCAAGTTTTGGGATTCTTTTCAGAAGGCCATGGGCACCAACATCCACTTCAGTACAACTTTCCATCCTCAAACTAGCGGTCAAGTCGAGCGTGTCAACCAGATTCTTGAAGATATGCTCAGGGCGTGTGTGATCTCCTTCGGCATGAAGTGGGAGGGTTGTCTTCCATATGCTGAATTCTCCTACAACAACAGTTTTCAAGCAAGTTCCGGCAAGGCCCCATTTGAAATCCTATATGGCAGGAAGTGTCGTACCCCTCTCAACTGGTCCGAAACCGGTGAACGTCAGCTTCTCGGAAATGACTTAATCACAGAGGCAGAGGAAATGTGCAAAGTCATTCGAGATAACCTCAAAGCAGCCCAATCCCGCCAGAAGAGCTACTATGATAGTAAGCACCGTGATTTGGCTTTTGAGATCAGAGATCATGTTTACCTCCGCGTCTCCCCTATGGAAGGTACTCGTTGCTTCGGTATCAAAGGGAAGCTTGCCCCTAGATACGTGGGACCTTTCAAGATCGTCAGCAAGAGAGGCGATCTCGCCTATCAACTCGAGCTTCCTTCAAACTTTGCAAATGTTCATGACGTGTTCCATGTCTCTCAGCTTCGAAAGTGCTTCAAGACTCCTGACCGCACCATCAACTTCGAGGACATTGAGCTCCAAGAAGATCTCTCTTATCGTGAGCACCCCGTGGCTATTCTTGAAGAGACTGAACGCAAGACTCGCAACAAGTCAATCAAATTCCTCAAAGTCAAGTGGTCACACCATTCCGACCGTGAAGCTACCTGGGAACGCGAGGATCACCTCCGTTCTGAATACCCGGCGTTCTTTCAGTCCTAGATCTCGGGACGAGATCCTTTCGTAGTGGTGGAGTGTTGTAACACCCCGGATATGATTTACCCAATATGTACTCCAACTCTTGCCGTTTCCGGCGTTAAGTTATTTTATTTTATCGGGTTCGGGTTTTTGTCTTCGTGTGTTGTTATCATTGTCACGCATCTCATATCATGTCATCATGTGCATTGCATTTGCATACGTGTTCATCTCATGCATTCGAGCATTTTCCCCGTTGTCCGTTTTGCATTCCGGCGCTTCGTTCTCCTCCGGCGGTCATTCCAACCATTCTTTCGTGTGTGGGGATTAAACATTTCCGGATTGGATCGAGACTTGCCAAGCGGCCTTGGTTTACTACCGGTAGACCGCCTATCAAGTTTCGTACCATTTGGACTTCGTTTGATGCTCCAACGGTTAACCGAGGGACCGAAAAGGCCTCGTGTGTGTTGCAGCCCAACACCCCTCTATTTTGGCCCAAAACCCACCAAATCCCTCTCCATCATCTAGAGCGTTCGATCACGATCGCGTGGCCGAAAACCGCACCTCATTTGGACTCTCCTAGCTCCCTCTATGCCTATATATAGACTCCTCATTCCAAATCTCGGATCGCCTCCTCAAAACCCTAAAAAAACACCTCGCGCCGGCCGGACACATCCGTCCCCGGCCGGACAGCATCCGTCGCCGCCTCCGGCCAACCGGGGCGCGCCACGTGGCCCATCGCCGCCTTCCTCCGCCGCCGGCCCGGGAGGCCCGAGCCGGGCCCCCGAGGCCCATCGCGGCCACCACCGCCATCTTCGCCCCGCCTCCCTCTTCGCCCGGCCCCGCCACCATCTCCGCCGACGCTGGCAACCGGAGCCGCGCCGGCCGCCTCGCACCTCGCCGGCCGGAGCAAGCTCCACCGCGGCTTCTTCCTCCTGCCGGTGCCGACCACCGCCGCCACCAGGCCGCCCGGAGTACGCCGCGCCACCGCGCCTCGCCGTCCTCCCCATCCGGCTCCCTCTCCTTCCTCCTCACTGCCACGGCAAGTCCGGCCACCGCAGCTCCATTTTCGCCGGCGACCTCGAGCTGCTACAGTGCATCTATAGTGCCAGATCTGAGATCTAAAACTCGCGGTTGACTTTTTATCTCCGAAACCCTAATAATTTGCTATGTTCATCGTGCCGTAACTCCTCATCCATAGCTCCGTTTTGGGCATATAGCATATCAAAATGTTCATCTCAGAGAGTACATCATTTCATCTCATTGCATCATTTTCATTTCAGTTCATCTTGATACCCGAAATGCTGTTAGAAGAATGCTATTTGAGATAATTGTCAGATCTGCTGCTCCAATTAGATATTTGTCATTTTTGCCATGATTATTGTGTGCATGTTATGCCCATGAGCTCTACATGTGTTTTGTTATATGTTTTGCCATCTATCCAGAGGTGCAACCCATGTATTTTTGTGATGTGTGTGGTGACTAGCACAAGCTTGCATAGTGGAGCATTTGTTAATGCTGATTTCAGGGACTTAGCATTTCCACTAAGTCCTTGAGCTGTTTATCTCAATATGCCATATGTTCATGTTGTTTCCTAGTGATCCGTGCCTCTTTTGAGGATGATCAGTAAGAATGTTTTGTTAATCTTGTAGTTCTCTATCCATCCATGTATTTGTTTGCATTTATGGAGCACCCTAGCTTGAGTAAAGCGAGCTCTACTTTTTCCATTTCGTGAATCTGGGTAGATTGTCTACTTGTTAGCGATTTTGCCGAGGATGTTTTAGTTGATCCGTGCATGCTATGTTATTGTTCTTGCCATGTCTAGCTTGAATTTTGTGTATTCTTAATGGTTGTATGCTTAGATTGTCATGACTTTCTCTGTAGTGAGTGCATCGAGCTCGTAAACATGCCTACTTGATATCTGTTTCAGCATGCTCCAGTTTTCACAAAGTCTGAGAACTCATGATGTTTTTTCCATGTTCACATGCTTGCAAATGTATTTTCTGAACCCATTTGGCTCAAGATCACTAAGGGACTTTTGTTAAGCTCTTTGAGTAGCTCCATGCCATGCTTTACTTTGCCATGTTCAGGTCCTGTAGCATATTGTTTTCATGCTCCAAAGAGTGCTATCTGATCTGAAATTCCAGACAAGTGTTAATTTCACCAAGTCTGAAATCTGTTTACCAAATGCATTTTTGCCATGCTTGTTTGAACCTGTTAATGGATGAATTGGCCGTAGCTCAGTGCTAGTCTTTTGTTAAGCATCATGAATGGATCCCTGCCATGTATTTTGATGCCATGTTTGGGTGCTGTAGCATGTTCATCTTGTTGCGTTTAGATGACTACTTGCTGTAAATAGCAGAACTTGGTCATATTTGAATTGCTTGCCTTTTCCAAACCGTAACTCCGATTCCGGCGTTCTTTATATCGTTTTCAAGCGATTTCATCTCATCTTTCAAGTGGCATGCTTGGATTTCCAAGTTGAGGCCAGGTTCATTCATTCCTTGTCAAATCTTGCATATGCATCCCGCATCGCATCCCGCATAGCATACCATTTTTGCATCATGTTGTTTGAGCTTGGCATGTGATTGATTGTGTCCTTGTTGCTTGTTTGTATTGTTTGGGTAGAGCCGGGAGACGAGTTCGCTAACGAGGAGCCCGTTGAGTTTGCTTTCGAGGATCCGGTCAACTCTGACAACTTTGCAGGCAAGATGATCATACCTTCGAAATCACTACTATCTTTGCTATGCTAGATGCTCGCTCTTTTTGCTATGCCTATGCTATGATGCCTACCACTTGCTTTCAAGCCTCCCAAATTTCCATGTCAAACCTCTAACCCACCATGTCCTAGCAAACCGTTGATTGGCTATGTTACCGCTTTGCTCAGCCCCTCGTATAGCGTTGCTAGTTGCAGGTGAAGATTGGAGACCGTTCCTTGTTGGAACATTATTTACTTGTTGGGATATCATTATATTGCCATGTTATCTTAATGCATCTATATAGTTGGTAAAGGGTGGAAGGCTCAGCCTCTCGCCTAGTGTTTTGTTCCACTCTTGCCGCCCTAGTTTTCCGTCATATCAGTGTTATGTTCCCGGATTTTTGCGTTCCTTACGCGGTTGGGTTATAATGGGAACCCCTTGATAGTTCGTCCTGATTAAAGCTTTTCCAGCAATGCCCAACCTTGGTTTTACCATTTTCCACCTAGCCTCTTTTTCCCTTGGGTTTCCGGAGCCCGAGGGTCATCTTATTTTAGCCCCCCGGGCCAGTGCTCCTCTGAGTGTTGGTCTCACCGAGTGATGTCCGGGGCTACCTGGGGAAACTCTGGGCTGGCCTACCCGACGTCTGGCTCATCTGAGTGTGCCATGAGAACGAGATATGTGCAGCTCCTATCGGGATTTGTCGGCACATTCGGGCGGTGTTGCTGGATTTGTTTTAACTTGTCGAAGTGTCTTGTAGAACCGAGATACCGAGTCTGATCGGAACGTCTCAGGAGGAGGTATATTCCTTCGTTGACCGTGAGAGCTTGTCATGGGCTAAGTTGGGACTCCCCTGCAGGGATTTGAACTTTCGAAAGCCGTGCCCGCGGTTGTGGGCAGATGGGAATTTTTTAATGTCTGGTTGTAGACAACTTGAACCTTAACTTATTTAAAATGAATCAACAGCGTGAGTTACCATGATGGTCTCTTCTCGGCGGAGTCCGGGAAGTGAACACAGTATTGGAGTAATGCTTGCGCAGGTTGTCCTTTAGTTACTCGTTCGCACTTTGCCTCCTCTTCCAAACCAGGATAGCCACCATATATGCTAGTCGCTTGCTGCAGCTCCACATATTTTTACCTTGCCTTACCTATTAAGCTTAAATAGTCTTGATCGCGAGGGTGCGAGATTGCTGAGCCCTTGTGGCTCACAGATTACTTCCAAACTAGATGCAGGGCCTGATGACTCTATTCCAGATGACGCGCTTGAGCTCAAGTGGGAGTTCGACGAGGACTCACGCCGATACTACGTGTCTTTCCCTGATGATCAGTAGTGGTGCCCAGTTGGGGTGATCAGGACCATGTCGCATGTTGGGTTATCTTTTATTTTGGCGCCGTAGTCGGGCCATGAGTGTTTGAATGTTGTAATGCTATTTATGTACTTGATTGACGTGGCGAGTGTAAGCCAACTATGTATCTCCCCTTTATTATTTATATTACATGGGATGTTGTGAAGATTGCCTAACTTGCGACATTGCTTTCAATGCGGTTATGTCTCTAAGTCGTGCCTTGACACGTGGGAGCTATAGCCGCATCAAGGGCGTTACAGAGATCTACGTCAAGTCGAGACATACCAAGTACCCATCGTAAACTCTCATCTCTTGCATTACATTATTCGCCATTTGCCTCTTGTTTTCCTCTCCCCCACTTCTAAAATGATTTTCGAAAAAATTGCCTTTTTCGCCCTTCTTTCGTTCATCTTTTCGTTTGCCCTTATGTCTTACTTGGTTTGTTTGCTCGTTTGCTTTGTATAATTGTGTGTTTATTGAAATTCAGAACCAAAGGTTTATGGATCTTCATCCACTTGCTAATAAGAGATCCAATTATGATAAACCAATTTCTAGTGATCTGAGTGCTCTAGATTATATTTATGTAGCTTTACTTGAGATCCGTGAATCTGAAAATGCTGATGAAGTGCTTTATGAAGTGATTCACGATAGATCTTTGAATGAAAATCATGATTGCAATGATGTTATCATAAATTCTATTAATGTAAATTGTGTTAATGATATGCAAAACCCTAAGCTTGGGGATGCTAACTTTGTTATGTCTACTACTTGTTGCAATGATCATGATTGGGGTGATTCTTCTTATGATCTTGAAAATTTATTTATGCCCCATGATGATTGTGAGATTGATAATAATGTTTGCAATAATATTGAAAGTGGGTTTGGAAGATTGTCAACTTTAGATCCCACATATTTGTAGAATATTCAATCTTATGAATTTTTCGATAAAAGTGGGTTTGGAAAGGTCATGACTTTAGTTAATGATGATCCCACTATTTTGGAAGAGTGTCAACTTTGCATGCATGTGGATCATGTAGAGAATAATTTATGTGATAGCTATATTATTGAATTTGAATATGATCCTACATGTAATTGTTATGAGAGAGAAAAATATTGTTGTGAAAATTTCCATGTTAGTAAATTACCTCTCTTCATGTTGAGATTGCTATCGTCTCTTTCTTCTTTGTTGCATATGCTAGTTTTTTCTTGCCTTGATAATTTGTTTGCTTATGAAATACCTATGCATTGGAAGTATGTTAGACTTAAATGTGTTTTTCACATGTTTTATGATGCTCTCTTTGTGCTTCAATTCTTCTCTTTTATGTGAGCATCATTGAAATTATCAATGCCTAGCTAAAAAGGCTTTAAAGAAAAGTGCTTGTTGGGAGACAACCCAATATTTTTCCTTGCTGTTTTTCAATAAATAATTCATCTAGCCTCTGGTTAGATGTAGTTTTCTTTTTAATTAGTGTTTGTGCCAAGTAAGACCTTTGGGATAGCTTACGGTGATAGTTGATTTCATCTTGCTGAAAAACTGAAATTTGAGCGCCCAGGAAAATAATTTACATTTTTAGAGAAGCGTGCTTTCGAGTTGATTCTATATGTACAAGATTAATAAACAAATTGCTTAGGTTTTCCTAATTTTTCAAAATTTGTGGAGTTACAAAAGTATTCGAAATATCCAAATTACTACAGACTGTTCTGTTTTTGACAGATTCTGTTTTCCTTGTGTTGTTTTCTTATTTTGATGAATCTATGAGTAGTATCGGGGGGTATGTGTCGGTGCAACAAACCATGAGTCTGTTGCGCAGACTATGCACAGGCACGGGAACATGGTTGAAGCACTAGCCCAAGTCGGAATACAAGAAACCAAGAGATTCGGAGAACCAACAAGCAGATCAGAGACCAAGAACGAGCCAAGGAATCAGGATGTCGTCAAGAGAAGAATATTCCCTTGCCAGGCAGGAGAGCTCGGCAAGGGGCGAGGCCACCCGGGAAGCAGACAGCCAAAACACCCAGGCAGGGCCTGCCGGGGGCTCACGGAGGCAGAACCGCCTCACCAACCACTCCAACACGACCCATGTCATCGATCAGTGCGGTATCAAGCCGCAAAGTGGTTAAGTGGCAGCCATTCGCCACATGGCAGCCATTTCCCACAAGAGAAACCCACAGATGACACCCGTCCTGCGACGTGTCAAGAGAACAGGTGCGGAGCTGGCAAGATAGCCCGGCAAGCCTTGTCGGGCAACCAATGATGTGACGTTAAGCGGTGCATTTAATGCGCCCTGTCAGCCCGCAGAGTTAGGTATGATAGCACTGTTTGCTATCTTATCAGTGCATAATGAATACTTTGCCACTGTGGTTACCCATTGATCTATAAAAGGAGGCCCATGGCAACCATAGAAAGGGTTAGAAGGTTGGATAACTCACACACCCATACACGCGTAGTCGCTGCTGCCTGAGGCAACCCCTGTCGGGCAAGTTACTGCGCACCACCACCACCTTTTCCACCATAAATCCACCAAAGTAGGAGTAGGGTTTTACGCCTCGCGGCGGCCCGAACCTGGGTGAATTTCCCGTGCGATCTCTGCCGCACTACCCCCATGCTCGTCTGCTCTTTGTGCAATGCGTCGCCCCATGCCGAACCAGCAAGGGACCTCCTAGTCCCATAGGTTGTCGTGGTTTCCCGTGAAATCTTTGGCGCGCCAAGTAGGGGGCTCGCTTGCGCGAACCGGAAGGCATGCGTAGCGCACCATATTCACCACCATCTTCATCTTCCTTGACGCCATCGACCATGGCGCCTAAGAAGAAGCCCAGTCCTCCAGCTCATCCATCCACCTCGAACGCTCCGCTGCCTGCGGCCTCTAACAATGCGGGGGCTGTGGAGGCGTACGAGGGCGTGAATGCTGCTAGGGAAGTGGTCGGAGCAGGCGGTGCCACCACCACGTCCCCCGCGGACGACGTAGTAGCAGGAGGTGCCGGAGGAGAGCCACATCAGCAGTGCCCCGACGGCCACGCTCCCCAAGGTACGGGTGAGGGAGCCACTCCATATGCGCCCCTCTCCCCCATCGACGGGCACAGCCGCAGCAACGGTGCTCGGACCGGGGCGAACCCCCGCCCTCTGGTCACCCCCACCATGGGCGCGGTCACATCACATACACCTCCCCTGGGACGGGCCGACCAAGCTGCTGCGCCCGACTCAAGCGCTTTCGGCGCACCATGCCCAGGTAGTCGCCTCGCAGCAGCGGTGGGGGCGCAGCGCTACCGTCGCTAGCACCGCCAGGAGCCGAGAGATGGTACGATCGACTTCATCAACATGCATGCCAAGTACTGCTTCAGAGGCCATGGTGCGAGCCCAGCTGTTGCTCAGGTTTCCGCCGACGGCCGAGCAGATGGACGAATGGCGTGCCACCATCCAAAGTTTGCTTGGTTTCACCAAAGTTGGGGGCCCACGGCGAGCTGGTCCACCATGACCTCCCCAAGTGACAGCAACAGCTCGTGCTGCTGACCGCATGGAAGGGGCCATCCCCATGGTGCAATCCCCGCTGCGGAAGCCAGTACGAGCGCAACAGAATCAAGACCCCGACGATGTCTTGATGGCCTCTCCTGACCCTCGAGCACGTCTAGGCCAACGTTGAGCCCAGGAGGATTGGCGAAGAGGAGACGCGCGCATCGTCGAGCAGAACTGTGACGACCTCCATCGAACCGACAGGTACGACGGCCCCAACATCGACGAGCCTGCACTCGGTGTTGGCAGGTGCCTACCTTTCAAGGTTGGCTACCGTGCCTTTACACGAGAGTTGCGGCAAGTCCGTTGGCCGTCCGTTCGCACGTCCAAGCCAGAGATACCTGAGAAGTATGATGGGAGGCTGAACCAGGCAGAGTTCCTGAGCATCTACACCATCGCTATTCAGGTTTCCGGGGGAAGAGATGAGAAGGTGTTTGCCAACTACTTCCCTTTGGCTCTCAAGTCGAATGTGAGGTCTTGGCTGATGCACCTACCGGAGAACTCCATTTCGTCATGGGCTGACCTGTTGAAAGGATCCAGAAGAGGTGTCTAGAGGGGGGTGATTAGACCCTCAACAAAGAAAATAGCAGTTTTTAATTTCTTTAAGTTAAGGTGGAGTTTTAGCACAAGTTTAAACATTCACAATATATTTCAAGGAAGCATGGCAAGAGTATATGAGCAACAGAAAGTAAAGCATGCAATTTGCAAGAAGGTAAAGGGATGGGATTGGAGTGTGCAAACGCAATTGGAGACGCGGAGATTTTTGGCGTGGTTCCGATAGGTGGTACTATCGTACATCCACGTTGATGGAGACTTCAACCCACGAAGGGTAACGGTTGTGCGAGTCCACGGAGGGCTCCACCCACGAAGGGTCCACGAAGAAGCAACCTTGTCTATCCCACCATGGCCATAGCCCATGAAGGACTTGCCTCACTTGGGTAGATCTTCACGAAGTAGGCGATCTCCTTGCCCTTACAAACTCCTTGGTTCAACTCCACAATCTTGACGGAGGCTCCCAAGTGTCACCTAAACAATCTAGGAGACACCACTCTCCAAAAGGTAATAGATGGTGTGTTGATGATGAACTCCTTGCTCTTGTGCTTCAAATGATAGTCTCCCCAAGACTCAACTCTCTCTCTCATAGATTTGGATATGGTGGAAAGATGATTTGAGTGGAAAGAAACTTGGGGAAGGCTAGAGATCAAGATTCATGTGGTTGGATTGGAATTGGTCTCAACACATGAGTAGGTGGTTCTCTCTCCGAAAATGAATGCTGGAATTGTAGTCACGTTCTGATGCCTCTCTCTCTCTCTAATGGAGAGGACGGTGGAGGGGTATATATAGCCTCCACACAAAATCTAACTGTTACACACAATTTACCAAACTCGGTGGGACCAAATAGTGAAACTCGGTCAAACCGATATGGTTCAAAATGTGAATGTTAGGCTTCTCGGTGGGACCGATATGATCAACTCGGTGGGACTGATGTGCTAGGGTTAGGGTAAAACCTCAACTCGGTTTGACCGATTACACCAACTCGGTGGGACCGATTTTGGTAATAAACAAATAGAGAGTTGGTCAGGCAAACTCGGTGGGACCGACTGCATATCTCGGTGGGACCGAAATAAATGCAACAGGCAACAGAGAGTTTGCAAGCCCATCTCGATGAGACCGAGATCCCATCGGTGAGACCGAAATGATTAGGGTTTCTGGCAGTGGCTATGTCAAATGAACTCGGTGGCGCCGGATGGATCAACTCGATGGGGCCGAGTTTGTCTTTAGGTTTAGCACAAATGTGGAAGTGAGAAAGTGGTTGAGGGCTTTGGAGCATATCACTGAGCACTTTGAGCAAGCAAGTCATTAAGAAACACCTCATCCCCTTTTAATAGTATTGACTTTTCCTATGGACCCAATGTGATCTTGGATCACTAAAATAGAAATGAAGAGCCTTGAGCTTTTGCCAATCTTATGTCCTTAGCTTCTTGAAGGGGTTCCACATCCTCTTGTCCATGCCATGCCAAGCCTTTGTTGAACTTTTTGAAATAAGTTAGATAAAAATATTAGTCCAACAAGAGATATGTTGACATTAATTACCAAAATCACCCAGCGAGCACTTGAGCTTTCACCTATGCCATGTGTTCATTGGCGCTTTCACAGGCGGTCATCAGGAACCCGGCAGGCCCAGCGATTTGTAGCTTCTCCAGCCGAAAGAAGGCGAAACCCTCCGTAAGTATTTATAGAGATTCGGCAAAGTTCATAGGAATATTCAAAATATCCATCCGGAAGCTGTAATAGCTGCCTTCCAGTCCAATGTGCGCAACCGTCATATCCGTTCCAAGATGAACACGCGGTTGCCCAAGACTGTTAAGGAGCTTTACACACTAGTGCATAAGTGCACTAGGATGGAGGAGGTAAGGAAGTTGCCCGGAGAGGAATATTGCACCAATGTTGAATCAGAAGATGATGATGAATCAACTAGTCTGAAAAAGAGCAAGAAGCGCAGTAAGAAGCGGAGAGATAAAACAGTGATGACCGTTAAAGGATCGGGTACGCCTAGTACCGGCAAGAAGGCCAAAGCTGAGGTCCCCTGCAAGGAAGCTGTCGTGTGAACTGATTGCCGGGAAGCCGCTGCCGCTGAGAAAGCCGGGAAGGGTGATGGCTCGTACTACAAGATTATATGAAATGAGACAAGGAAACAGAAGGCAGAGTATATGAAACAAGACAAGGAAATGGGTCAGAATGTTGCTGGCGGTAAGAGCGAAGGTGGTGAAGTAGGCCGCCCCGGCAAACCCTTTCAGAGCCAAGGAAATACCACCAAAGGTCGAGAGAACGAAACCTGTGATGATGAGAGTGATGGAGGGGATGAAGAGGATACCAGTGAGCAGGAGTTTCAAAAGGCCATACACGCCATGTGCATTGACGGAGGTGCATCTTTGCACGCTTCTCACCGCTGACTCAAAGGTGGGCACGAGAAGTCAATGTCATGGAGCCAGCGCCAGAGGCCCGGAAGCCACTCAAATGGTCTCGTACGCCCATCATCTTCGACGAAGAGGACCATCCTGGCCGTACCACTACAGTAGGATGTTTGCCGTTGTTGGTCTCTCCAACAATCCGCAGCCTCAAGGTCACAAAGATGTTGGTGGACAATAGGGCCGGGTTGAATCTGATTCCCCAGCAGTCATCAACAAGCTTCAGATAGGAGAAGAAGAGCTAGAGGTTACCGGCATGTTTCAAGGAGTTAATCCCGGCAGGATCCATCCCAAGGGAAAGATCACGTTGTCGGTAACGGTTGGGGGAGAGCTAAACTACCGGACTGAGAGGATTGTGTTTGATGTGGTTGATCTCCCCCTGCCGTAAAATGGGATTCTTGGACGCCCAGCTCTGGCTAAGTTCATGGAGGCATCCCATTATGCAATAATACTTTGAAGATTCCTGGGCCACTAGGAGTCATCACTATCCCATCAGATGAGAAGGATGCAATCATTTGTGTGGAAAAGATGTACCGGGACGCGATCGCAGCAGAGGCAGTGGCCGCCCCCGCCAAGGAAAGTAAAGGGAAGAAAAGAGACTGTAGGGACTTCGGCAAAGAGTCCGGGAAGCGTGCCCCACCGAGTGCACGGCACCCGTTGACGACGTATCGGAGTGTTCTAATAGCTAGAGATCCAAGGTCGCTGCACCCCAAGTGAAGAAGGTCCCGGTAGGGCTGGCTGGCATTGATGGTACTTTTACTATCAACGCCACCCTCGACGACTGTCGGATCCGGGGTTTTGCAAACCCTTGAGAGGTTCGAACTCTGGGGTGCCTACGAAGAACTCGTCCTCCCAAGTCGGCCTGCTCAATGATTCCAAGGCCTAGCTCAACAAACCCAAGGGACAAGAGACACAACAGTTTATCCTGGTTTGGGCCACCTTGCGGTGTAATACCCTACTCCTGCTTTGTGGTGGATTGCGTCGAGTGGCTGAGGATGAACTAGTACAGTGGTGGAACAGCCTCAGGAGGTGAGGTGTTCTTGCGCTCGATGAGCTGGTGAGCTGGTCAGGGTGGAATGGATACGATCCCCTCTATGGTGGTGGCTAAGTCCTATTTATAGTGGCATTGGTCCTCTTCCCAAAATGTAGGCGGGAAGGGATCCCACAACTGCCAAATACGAAGGGAGACAACTAGTACAAGTTATCCTGACAAAAGTAATCTTTGCCTACAAAAGCCTCTGGTGGTGATGCCGTGGTGGTCTCCGCGATGACCTCCGTCCTGCCGTCCTAGCGGTCTTGGTCTTGTTGCACCGATATGGAAACCTTTGCTTGATTCCTCGGGACCCCGTGCCTGCGCTTTCCTCCTTAGCACCAAAGAGGAAACTGGTACACTGCGTCGGCTGGCGCACGCTTGGCCTTGGTCGTCATGGCTCACGTCATATCAACCTCGTGAGGTGCATCTTTCATAGATATTTCCGCTCCTCGGGAGCCAGCCTGATGAGGCCGCCCCCCATGGAGGTCTTGGTGTCATCTGCCTCGCGAGGCTTGCCCCTCGCGAGGGTCATGGATTGTTGTTGCTGAAGTTGGGCCGTTTCAGGCCGTCGATGGAGCCATGTCGTGGGCCACAAGCAGGCAAGTCTAGGTACCTGCGTTCCCAGGACGCCGACAGTAGCCCTCGGGCCCAAGGCACGCTCGATCATGGCTTTGAGGCGAAGCCAAAGGGCAAGTGCGGAGCACCACAGGACCCAACCGCCTGCGGCCTCGGTTAACGCATGGCGATTAATGGAACATGGGTGCCTCCACTTCCCCATGCTGCCTTGGCAATCGTTCGGCTTGATGAGACCCTGTTGCATGCAGAGAAAACCATCATTACATGTGATCATGGAGGCTGGCGGTTGGCCTCCTTCCGGCTATAAATGAGGGGAGGGGTAGAGCCCCCTTGCTCATCTCTGTCTTCTCGCCACCCGCCCCTTCTTCCTCCTCCTAGCCTTGCTGACTTGCCGCAACACCCATAGTGCCGATTAGGAGGTTCTCTGAAGTGGAGAAAGGGAAAACCCCTCGTGAGGATCAGGGGCCACTCCCATCGAAGAAGAGGCTCAGCCGTCCCCGCAACATCGGCGAGAGGCCAGTGGTGACGCGACCGTGGTACGAGCGGCCTCCGCCTGGCTTCCCGCTCCCTCTGTACGCCCGAGCGCAAGGCTCTGGAGAGGGCAGCAGCGCCTCGCCCCGCGCAATCCATGTCCGTGGTGGCCAGGCTGAGGTTGCACGGACCGCAGGCCTGCGAACCCACGTCGAAGGCTCCTCGCGCGAGTTCTTGGTGTAGGCGGTGATGCCACCGCGTACAAGGATCCAGCTCCTGCGGTTCTTCGCCGAGGAGATGCCGCTGAGGGGGCCACTTGAGTTGTGGCTGCAGCACGCCAGGTGCTGCAGTCTGGCCATGGGGGCAGAGGTCGAGGTCGTTCCCCCGGGCAAGATGTTCATGACCCGAGCATGGGGTGAGGTCACCTGTGCCTGCGGCGTAGAGGGGGCCCTCGCCATCCACTATGAGTATGATGGCACCTCCACACTGTCCTTCAAGGTCTTCGACGAGGAGCGCCGCCGCCTGGAGTGCTTCCCTGGAGGAAGTGACCTGCGTGGTGCGGCTGTGGGCACCGAGCCAGCCTCCGGTCCAGCGGACAGCTCCTCCAGCAGCAGCGACGACTCTTGCGAGTCAGGCGACTCTCCCGAGGCCAGCGAGTTTCTGGAGTCGAGCGACGATAGCTACGTGCCACTGAGCTCTCGCCGTGCCCGGAGCGCGGCAGCGGCATCCGCTCGGCGTCGACGATGATCTGGATGGGGTTGGCGTCGGCCTCACGTGGACCACTGTTGATGATGGCGTCGACGGCGGTGCCCGTAGCCAAGGCTTCTTGAGGTTTTTCTCCTTTTGTTCCCTATGAGGAATCGAGACGAACCCCGTGGGGGTATGTAAAGAACTTGTAATGCTTTTGCTCCGATGTTTATTATTCTTAGTATAAGGTTGCAGCTGTGTGTCTTGCTTCGGCATTGTTCCCCCTTTTCGTTCTCGCGGTAGCTTAGCGCTCGACGCTGGCAGGTCCCAGTCCCCAGGCAGGCTTCGACCGTCGCTGGTATGCAGGTCGCAATGCCGTGGTCAAGGCCAGGAGGTGAGCGGCCCGAGGTCCGGTAAGATCTCCTAAGGAGTGATGCTCAAGAGGTCCCCTTTGGCGTGCAAGAAGCTCCCTGAAGGCCGAAAAGGGAAGCGGCATTGCCAGAGGGAGACTACGAGAGTCGAAAATTCCAGGCAGCGGGTTTGAGCTATTTCGTATGAGTAACTTATCTTGATGAGCCTGAGGTGATTCCTTTGTGCGGCGCCTAATTTGCGCTTTAGCAGTGGCACTACCAGGTAGGGCTCACGCCGGCCTCCCCTTTCCTCTCTCATCTAAATGCTCTGTCTCCTCGGGTCCCGACCCTCGAGCGAGGCTCAGCCGCTGCTGGTATGCCAGGTCGCGATGTCGTGGTCAAGGCCAGGGTGAGGGCTGGAGAGTCAGTAGGATCTCTTGAGGCGCGATGCTCAGGAGACCCCCTTTAACGCACAAGCAAATTGCGTAAAAAGGGGCGGCCGGCGGGACCGCCTGTAGTTATGCTCTGGAGATTCCTGCGGGTTAGTCCGAGAGGAGAATATAACTCATAATGGCGTTTGCTGTCCTGCCGCTGATCTTTCTACAAGAAGATGAAGGCACTGAGGATCTGGTGAGGTGACGTGCGCAGGGCGGGCCGCGAGCCAGAGCTCGATCTCTCAGATTTGTCAGCGTTGCAGGGACAGACTCGAGCACAAGCGTCGTGCCAACATGTGTAGCCCCCGTTGGGGGATGAGCAGGAGGCCGGTCAGCAACTCGGGAAGCCGCAAAGGGCAACAAGAAAGCAGGTGATAACATAAATCATCTCCTGGAAGAAGATAACGCTAGTTCTGATAGATGCAAAATGACACATGCCACACGGACGGACCCACATGGCCTGGGGATGATGCAACCCGATGGGCGCCCCCAACTGAATAAACTGGAAAATGTCACCTGGCACCGTTGATGAAGAGATGTTGGAGTAGCTGAAGATGCATGTTGAAGAAGTCGCTCCTCATGAGCCGCCTGGGTCCTGAACCTCGGGAGGCTCTGGGGGCTCAGGGGGCTCATGAAGAACCGTCGCCATCTCCGCTAGGACCGCCTGGTGCCTGGCCTCCTAAGCCACCAAAACGCTCCGCAGGTGACGCTGGGAGGTAACAGCCGCGTTAAGCAGGCCAAAAGGCATGCGAACATAGTTGTGGGGGGGGGCTCATACCGACCAACGTGCGATGGCTAGAAGCGCTCCTAGGATGCGACCCTGTTGAGCCCTGGAATGTTGATGCTGACACGCAGCTCATTGTCCTCGCCAGGACAAGGAGCCGCGCCAGGTGGTAGGCAGCGATCGTCGCGCATGGCTCTTGCCTCTTGAAGCTCCTCGGTCGCCTTGGTGATGAACTCATGAGCACCTGGCACCCCGTGCCTTGTGCCCTTGTGAGGGAAACACGCAATGAAGCACGCCTACACGTGTTGCCCAAGCACCTCCCTTGTGGCATTCCTAAGTCAGAGACCCACCAGAAGAGAACCCCCAAGCCCAGCCTGAGAGGGGTGCCCTATGTGAGAGAGGGAGGCGCCCCATCCGTGGGCGCGGGTCTGGAGGTGGTTCCACTAGAGACACCGCTCTCCTAAGGCTCTTGGTGGAGCAGCTGCTTCTTCTTCTTGGGGATAGTCTCAGGACGGTAGATGGTGCCTTTGTTGTCTGGGTCCTCGACTGTTGCAGCCTGGTAGGCGCGATTGAGAGAGCACACTGCATCCTTCTTCTCGCAGGCGATCGTGATGATGTCGCGGTTCCCTGCAATCTTGAGGACATTGTAACCATGATGAATCACCGCCATGAACTTGGCCAGGGATGGATATCCAAGGATGACATTGTACGGAAGACTGATGTGGGTGATGTCAGAGTCGATGAGCTCAGTACGATAGTTGTCGCGCTGGCCAAAGGTGACAGGGAGGCGGATCTCCCCTATCGGGGTGGCGGAACCGTCGGTCACTCCTGAGAAAGGCTT